>NW_024543077.1:25064583-26320000 GCF_018167655.1 Microtus oregoni
CCAATTTCTCGTCTTATCTGTCTATAAGGACAAAGGTAGCTGGAAGGTTTGCTGTGTAAACTCTCTGAAATATGGATTGTGAGTTGAGTTTAAGAAAAAGTAAGGGGGTCCGGTGTGGTGGTGTGTGTTTCTAATCCCAGCACTTGGGAGGCAAGCAGATCTCGCGATTCCAGGACAGCCAGAGCTACACAGTGAGACCCCGTTTAATAAAGAGAGGGGAGGAGGGAGAGAAAAAGAGAGAGAGAGAGAGAGAGAGAGAGAGAGAGAGAGAGAGAAGTATGACCCAATTAAACTCATTCCAAAAATCACTGACACCCTGGGGAAAGAAATTAGTAGATTGGTGCCTCATGGATGCTAATGTGCCCGTGAGTCCCACGGGGATCGCGTTAAACTGCAGGCAGTGAGTCAGTAGGCTACTGTAGATCCCGAGAGTCTTTATTTCTCATTAGTTTCAGGTAATGTCCATTCTGCAGGCCCTTGTGCTATCCTCTAGTAGCCAGGTAGCAGGCATACCAGCATTTAAAAAAAAAAAGTACTTACACCTCCCTCAAACCAAAACTTATCTTTTTAAGCATTAAACAGAAAAGGAACAAAGTCCCACAGAATGCTAGACTAGACAGTAGCCAGAATAGCAGGGGGGTTTAAATCATAATAAATAAATAGAAGCGTGTCTGAAGACGGATCCATGTGTTCTCTTTTTCATGAGCCCAAAGTGGCAATTATATGGAATACGATTGAACAGAAACCAGAACAGCAGATCAATGCTAACCAACGATTCTCAGCCCATCTTCCTCCATAAGAGTTACAGACCCTGTCCTTTCCTGAATCACCTCCTCATTGCCCTCCCCCAACCAAATACCACACTGCTATCCAGCTAGAAGACAGACAGTACTGAAAAGTTGCTTCACCCCAATAAGCGTCTCTACTGAACCAATAATCTGTCCGAATCAGACCAAATAAGGCAGAATTAGAAAAAGCCCAGGTTTAATGAATACAAACGTTCCTGATGGCTTTCCAGCCCCTCAGGCAGGAGACAAGAAAGGAAGACCAGAAGACCACGTTTGTTCTCTGAGGGCAGTTTAAATACCCTGTGGGAGTGGTCCTGCGCATCTGTGGGAGGGGCCATCGTTTGGTGAGCTTTTTTAGGGGCGGAGTCTGTACTGAGGAAGCTCCAGGGAAGGGGGCTAGGGATAGAATTTCCATCCTAACAAACATTCCAGACTTTTTGAACATATGGATGCCAGGGGCTGGAGTAAAGCCTTCAGCCAGACAAGTATGTTTTTAGTCAAAGGGTGTGTGTGTGTGTGTGTGTGTGTGTGTGTGTGCGCGCGCGCACACACAAATTTTACTTCTACTGAGGATCATTCCAGGGCCTCACACATTGCCAGCAGTGGCTGTACTGCCAAAATATAATTGCAGCTCCTGTATATAGTTTAGTCACGACAATTAGTATTGTTCTTTAAAAACCCAAGTTACTTCAGTGATGCTTTGGTTTCTTCCAAAGATTTCAGTTGCAGATCTCACTCAACATTACCTCTAATTTGCACCACACCCACAATAATTCTGCTGATTTAATTTCCTTATTCTGATATAGCTTCTAGATTTTAATATCTTCACATCTTTTTTTTTTTTTTTTTGATTTTCGAGACAGGGTTTCTCCATAGCTTTTTGGTTCCTGTCCTGGAACTAGCTCTTGTAGACCAGGCTGGCCTCGAACAGAGATCCACCTGCCTCTGCCTCCCGTCACATCTTGATATAAATGATATATTTAATAAGTGAATACCCAGTATGATGGTTCTTCCCTTTTAGTCTACCATAATAGGAGCCAGAGTCCTTGACAGATCGTTTGCCCAGACTTACCCGACAGCTGAAGCTTGAGTTCTTGGTGTCTTTTCCCTCTGCCTCTGTTTGAACACCTCCACGCATGGCAGCTCACTCTACTCAGACGGCCGTTCTACCCACGAGGGACTCATTGCTACCATCTACCATACTCTGACTTTCATAGTCATTTCTGCTCAGTAATGGAAGCAGCAATAAAATGTAAGACAGTAAGCAAGCGATAATGGATGCCCAACTTTCAATTCCAGCACTGAGTCCATCACACTGGGCACTCTCCCTTCCAGAGGTGCTTGGCAAGGCTCTGGAAGGGCTAAGAGGTACATGTAGAGGACGATCACCTCACCAAAGCTATTGGGAACTTGGGAGAGTTTTTGGCTTATAATACATATGGAAACTTTTTTTTTTTTTTTTTTTTTTTTTTTTTTTGCTTTTTCAAGACAGGGTTTCTCTGTCGTTTTGGAGCCTGTCCTGGAACTAGCTCTTGTAGACCAGGCTGGTCTCGAACTCACAGAGATCTGCCTGCCTCTGCCTCCCGAGTCCTGGGATTAAAGACATGCACCACCACCACCCGGCTACATGGAAACATTACTAAGTAAGAAGCAGAATACTTGGGATACACAAACGCGAAATAATAGATTCTGGAAAAAATTCACTGCAGGCCACCTGGAGCTGTATCTCTTGGGTTTCTCCAGACCTTCCTTTATCATGCTTCTCTTCTACTCTGCACTAGAGCTTTGACAAGTAGAAAATGTTACAATCCCTTTCCAGAACACACCTAGGCCCCCAATAGTGGGGCAATGTGGTTCCAGACAAACCCTGATTCTTCTCACGCAATACTCATTTTAAATACATTATCCAATCAACTAGACTTTAAAATAATTGTTCACCTCTGGGAACTATTGATGTAGATTGAAAAGAGGCATTTTCATTATGAGAAATTAAGCCATAGTTCTTTCCAAAATGTCTGAGCATACCAGTTTTGAATTATTACAGAAATAAGATGCTGGGAATGAACAACATTCTTCCTCTCCTAAAAGTCACTTGAAGCTGTTGAGTTGGCCCGAAGGAAGGACAGGGGGTGATGGAAAGCACAATGAAAGGGAATGCGTATGTGCTACTGAGACACAGGAATAAGAACTGAAGAAGGCACAGAAAACTGATTGTTATACTTTCTGGTCTGTAAAGACACAAGAAAACTAAAGCAAAACGACACAGCAAAAAGAAAGACATCATCAGAGAGCAATAAGGGGAGGAGAGAAGATGGAATAAAGGAAAATAATGACATTAGGAAATGTTAAGGCATTTTTCAGGCTTGAAGGATGCAGAGTAATGCCTTTGCAGGTTTACATTTATGAGCCAGTTTATGAGCCCTGTGAGACACTTTAAAATGGGAACTCATCATAGCTTCTGAAAGGGAAACAGCGAAACCTTCATATTGGATAAATTATATTGGAAAAGTTAAAGTTTTACATTGTGCTCGCAGAAAATGGATAATTTCCTGGAGAACGTCAACTTCATAGAAAACCCTTTTCCCCTGTCAGTGACCTATCAGCCCATACTCATTTCTGTAGGTAAAATACTCCTGAAAGCAAAACTGTCTATTCCACTAGATAACATGGATGGAAAATGAGACAGTCTAGGAGGCATGGGTGGGAAATGAGACAGCATGGACCAACTTCCTGGAAAGTGAAACCCATTCAAGCCATGGATGAAAAAAAATGAGATAGCAAGGATGGTATGGGTGGAAGATAAAATGAAAGCAATGATAATCAAACCAGCTGGATTAGTGTTATGCCCAGATCACGGAGTCCCTTCAAAAGCAACTAGGAGACGGAGTCCTGTATGTAAAAGGCAAAGAGCCTTTATTCTTATACAAGTTTGCAAGCTTGCACTTTCTGTGTGTCCATCGTATTGGAGTGGTCAGAGAGCCCCGAGCTCACTTAGGGTTGGGTTTTTTAGTAGCAAAGGTGGCGGTGAGGGATTTCTAAGGTTCAGAACTCCTGGTTGGCTGACATTTGTCTAGGGGTGTCCTGGTGAAAAGCGATGGGTGTGTGCTGGCAGGTGATCCTGCCTACAACGGTTGGAACGTTAGGAATTTCCGTTGGGTGGTCTGTTCCTGGGTGGTCTCAGTTTGTGGTCTTTATCAACCAGGTATTGCCTTATGGTAAACCACTGAGACTTGGAACCTCTATTGAGCTTGTCATGGCTGGGTCCTACATTTAGCTCTTTTTTTTTTTTTCGAGACAGGGCTTCTCTATAGCTTTGGTGCCTGTCCGTGAACTTGCTCTGTAGACCAGGCTGGCCTCGAACTCACAGAGATCTGCCTGCTTCTGCCTCCTGAGTGCTGAGACTAAAGGCGTATACCACCACCACCCACCTTGATTAGCTCTCTTCATTAAATCTCTTAATGAAGCATCTAACTGACAACATTCAACTCATCTTCAAAAACTGAGTTGACCTTATAAATTTTTTCACTAAATTCTGAGCATGTGAATCTATTTATAACTAGGTTCTACAATCAGTCATGTTCAAATGGACAGTGGGAACGATAACAAAGAAAAATGGAGGGAGACAAAGAGAAAGAAATAGAACAGCAATGAAGAGGAAAAGATGAAAACAACAAATGCAAAAAATACTTTCCTAAACAAAAGGAGAAATGTGGCAAAGAAAAAATGATAGTCTATTTTCTTGGGCTTTTTGTTTCTTGAGATAGGCTGTCACTATGTAGCTTTGTATAGTATCCGGGAGCTGACTACGTAGACCAGACCAGTTTCAAACTCACAGAGATCCACCTGCCTTTGTCCCCTGAGTGCTGGGATTAAAGGCATGTGCTACCACACCCAGGGCTTTTTTTTTTTTTTTGCCAGCTGCTTAGGTCTTTATTTGTATGATATGTTCTAATACCATTTTTTTCCATTATCTCTGATTTTTTTAATTTATTTATTTATTAAAGATTTCTGTCTCTTCCCCGCCACCGCCCCCATTTCCCTCCCCCTCCCCCAATCAAGTCCCCCTCCCTCCTCAGCCCGAAGAGCAATCAGGGTTCCCTGCCCTGTGGAAAGTCCAAGGAACCCCCACCTCCATCCAGTTCTAGTAAGGTGAGCATCCAAACTGCCTAGGCTCCCACAAAGCCAGTACGTGCAGTAGGATCAGAAACCCATTGCCATTAGAGTACTACTCAGCAGTAAAAAACAAGGGCTTCTTGAATTTTGCATGCAAATGGATGGAAATAGAAAACACTATCCTGAGTGAGGTAAGCCAGACCCAAAAAGAGGAGCATGGGATGTACTCACTCATATTTGGTTTCTAGCCATAAGCAAAGGACATTGAGCCTATAATTAGTGATCCTAGAGAAGCTAAATAAGGAGAACCCAAAGAAAAACATATAGGCATCCTCCTGAATATTAACCTTCATCAGGCGATGAAAGGAGACAGAGACAAAGACCCACATTGGAGCACAGGACTGAATTCTCAAGGTCCAAATCAGGAGCAGAAGGAGAGAGAGCACGAGCAAGGAACTCAGGACCGCGAGGGGTGCACCCACACACCCAGTGCTTTTAAGGGTTTTAGTTCAGTGTTGGCTTCTTGCTGAGACTGAAGCTCACAGGTGCCTTAAACTAAGTATCCCAGGTGGAGCTGGGGGTGGGGTGGGGGTGGAGAACACTGAGACCCAGCTGAGACCAGCAAAGATTTGAGTGGCAAGGTCAAAAGAGAATGCCACTAAATCAAGGAGCCCTTCGTTGAGGAGGAAAGGTGAGGAAGGAATAAAGAAATTAAAAGGCATTCTGCACTATAAGTAATAAGGTCAAAACTCTGGCTCCCTGATGACAAAGAAGAAAGCAAACAGGGCTAGACAGGGATTTTGTGTTTAAAGTTTGATGTTTGGTTTCAGTTAGGATAACAAGACTGCAGAACAGGCAGAGACATGAAAACCCATTAGAGTGAAGCCCTGGGCCGCTGAGTCATCCTGGATGTGGACGCAGAGGAAGGCAGCCTTCCCCGCAGTATCCTCAGCACCAACCCAATCTCAGGTATACAGCCGTCAATCACCCCACACTTTGCCAAATGCTATGCTCATCTCTTTGCCTGGATTTACCTTATTTAACTCTCATGATTGTGTGGTGCGTCTGTTATTGTTTTTATTTGAAAGGCAAGCATACTGAGGCACAGATAGATTAAATACCTTTGCAAAGGTTATACAGGCAGTCCGTGGTAAAGCCAGAATTTAAATACAAGTTGGGGGCAGGGGACAAAGCTGAGTATGACTGATAAAACCACTTGTTCGCCTATATCTTACATGGCATCTCCTCCACAAGTGCAAAGATAGTGGCATGGATCTCTAGCCGTCCACGTGACACTGCAACATCATGTGACATTGGACATAGCTAAGGAAATTACTTTCTGATGGACACTGTTATATGGGAGCAAAACCATTCTCTACATCATCTCTGAAAGCCTAATGTGTCATGGCTATTTGGACCCAATGATGCAAAGGGTTTCCCTGATGACAAATAGAAGTTTCCAGTATTGCCTTATGTGCTGTTTAGGGTGTTTTTTTTTTTTTTTGTCACCTTGATACAAAGCAGGGTCATCTGGGATTAGAAAACCACTATTAAGAAAATGCTTACAGATTAGCCTGTAGGAAATTCAGTGGGGAAAATTTTCTTTTTCTTTTTTCCTTTTTTTTTTTTGGTTTTTCAAGACAGGGTGTTATGATCTGCTGGTCTGGCCTGTCATCTGGTACCCTGTCCGTCAAAGAAACAAGCCCTGCCCACTCCCAACCCTCCCCTACCTTCTGCCTAGTCAAGAGGATCCTCCTGCCTCTTCCAGCTGGTGCCCTCCCTTTTTTCATCTTCCCTCTTCTGAAGAGGTACCCTCTCTCTCTCTCTCTCTCTCTCTCTCTCTCTCTCTCTCTCTCTCCCCCCAACCTCTTTCTCTTCTTCCCCCATCTCCCCTTTCCCCATTCCCTTTCCCCTCTATAACCCACTAAATAAATTCTATACCCATCTCTCCCTCTGCATGGCATATCTGTTTGTCTCTCACCCGCATGCCAAAGGGACCCCCCCACCAAGACCTCAGGAGACCTGCCAAGGCTTAAGGGAAACTCTGAGTCCTTTGGGGACCCTCTGAGGCATCTGTAACCCCCATGGGACCAGCTGCCCCTCATGGGACCGCTGCCCCTTATGGGATCAGTCCCCCACCACCATGTGTTTAAAAAAGAATAACACAGGTATCTCTATGTATCCCTGAATGTTCTGGAACTTACTCTGTAGACCAGACTGGCCTCAAACTCACGGAGATCTGCCTGCCTCTGCCTCCGTGAGTACTAGGATTAAAGGTGTTGTGTCAGGGAAATTTTCTTGATCAATACTTGATATAAGAGGAACCAGCTCACCATGAGTGGTACCATCCCTCATACTTATACTGTGAGGTGGTCCTAGATAGTATAAGAAAGCAGAGTGAGCAAGCCATGAGGAGTACGTCCGTAAGTAGCATTCCTCCATGACCTCTGCCTCAGGTTCTTGCCTGGAATTCCTGCCCTAACCTTTCCTCAGAATGAACTGTAAGCTGTGAGACGAAATAAACCCTTCCCTCCCAGAGTATTTTTAGTTATGGCATTCATCACAGCAATGGAAAACAAGCAAAACACCTTGGGTCCACGTGGAAGAGATTTCATACCATAAGGAAGAGATGAAGCTATATTTGATTCAGGGATCCTGTGGCATCGTCTTAAAACACAAATCATGGGAGTCAATCATTTTTAATCACTATATAGCAGCAACCACACTTGTCTTAATCCAGACCTTTTAATTCTCAAGCCTCATGAGTAAGGGTCATATGAAAGTAGACTCACCATATTCCGAGCTAATACTTTAAAAAAAAATGTTGCCTTCATTTCCATAGTTCTCTGTATTCTTGCAGTGTCCCAGTGAGTAGCAGTCAAAGTCTACAAACGACACCAAATTTGGCAATAGTTTTCTTTTTTTTAAAGGTATTTATTTACTTATTATATATACAATATTCTGTTTGTGTGTATGCCTGCAGGCCAGAAGAGGGCACCAGACCTCATTACAGATGGTTGTGAGCCACCATGTGGTTGCTGGGAATTGAACTCAGAACCTTTGGAAGAACAGGCAATGCTCTTAACCTCTGAGCCATCTCTCCAGCCCCCTGGCAACAGTTTTCTAAGTGTGTCTTAAAGTTACCATCTACTCACCATTCCCGACAACCTTTTCCAAGAAGGCCGACGTTCTCTCTCTATCTTTTTAATGTTATATGTATTGGTGTTTTGCCTGCATATGTATGTCTGTGTGCCAGATTCTCTGGCAGAAAGGGTGGGGACAGAGCTAGACCTGCCAGACATGCCCCTAGGGCTGAGCAGGATGGTGAGTGTTGAGGACCCAGACCTTCCTCTTGGCCACTGGGGAGAAACATACTGAGTTGGGAGCCTGTCGAAGCAGGATCTCATTTAATTGTATTAGGCAGACTCTTATATAGGGTTGTGATGGGAGTGGAGTCTTGCGATGGACTGAGATTGAGTAAGGAATAAGGGCCAAAAATATCCTGCCATGTCAGCAGTGGCTGGGCAGAGGCAGGTTTAGGCCAGGTTGCCACTCATCTGTGGAAGTCATGGCCAAAGACAGGTCTCCAAACTCAGGCTCAGGAAGTTACACTGGGCCTCATGCCCGGGCCTCATGAGGCCCAACAACATCTGTGCACCTAGTGGGTTGGGAGAGAGCACCAAATCCCCTGGAACTGGAGTTGCAGATAGTTATTAGCTACCATGTGGGTGCTGGGAACTGAACCCAGGTCCTCTACAAAAACAAGAATAAGTGCTCTTAACTGATGAGCCATCTCTACAGCCCCCAACATTGGCTCTTACCTGTACTGTGGCAAGGTCTTTTAGACTAATCTTTTAGTCTCATATTTTTAAATGTCTGCTTATTTGTATGCTGTATATGAAACATTTCAGAACTGCTAGCTAGCTGCTTTCAGCATACAGAAGCTACACACACAGTGTAGAAATTAATAGTCATGATGGTGTTCCAATAAAAGTTTGCCTACAGCAGCAAGTGAAGGGTCATATTAATCCCCAATGGAGCCCAAATGACTGCAGTTATCCAGTTATCTGTAGACAACACAACACATAGGCCAGGTAGCTATGTCACTTCTCCTTGAGAAATGTTTGACTTCTGAAAATGCCATACGGCTATGAAATCTATGGGTTCTTGCATAAGAACGCTGTGAACTATGCAAGGGACAGAATGCAGAACATCCACCATACAACATGCCCTTCTAGGAAGAACTGCATGCACTGTGATAGGCAAAAAAATAAACACGAAGGGAATGCCCTGGCATGTTCCCATTATCCCTGCGGGAAAGGCAAAGGCCTGGCAGGAATGTTCTTGGCACTTTTTGTGTGTGTGTGTGTGGTTTTTCAAGACAGGGTTTCTCTGTGGTTTTGGAGCCTGTCCTGTTACTAGCTCTGTAGACCAGGCTGGTCTCGAACTCACAGAGATCCGCCTGCCTCTGCCTCCCGAGTGCTGGGATTAAAGGCGTGCGCCACCACCGCCCGGCGTTCTTGGCCCTTTTTGCATAGCCAAAGATAATAAGAAACAAGACCAGGAACAAGACCAAACAAGACCTTGCTGCATTTGCGTTTGTTTAAGCTGTAAACATCTCACCGATTTTATTTGCTTTAATGACAAAAATGAGACATTTGTTGGCAATACTACTGAGCTCAAATGCCTGGAGTCCTTGGGTTCCCCCTGCAGATTTGTCGTTTCCTTCAATCTGCAGATTACCCTTGCTGACTGGGGCCATTTGACAAAAACCTACTTTTGCAAGTGTCCTACAGGTTTGATCAGTCCCCTGCCTACTGGGTAACTTTATATATCACCAGCGTCGTAATCCCACTCTCTCTGTGTGTCCCTCCTTCTTCTGAAAAGGTAATTACTGCCTCTCCCTCCCCCCTTTTCCCTTTCTCTCCTTTCCTCTCTCTTTCCTCTTTTCTCTATCCCCCTTTCTCCCCTCCCCTCCATAACCCCTTACACTTATACTGTTCCCAATACTCAGCAAATAAACTCTATACTCAAGCTCTCTTGCACGGGTCACAGCGTATCTGTCTCTCACCCGCCCTGGTCTCCCACCCACAAGGGGACCTGCTGAGGCCTCAGGTGACCTGCCTTTGACCCTTGTGGGACTGGCCTCGGGTCACCCGCATTTATAAATGATAACCACTCAGCCGGGCGGTAGTGGCACACGCCTTTAATCCCAGCAGAGGTAGGTGAATCTCTGAGTTCTAGGCCAGCTTGGTCTACAAGAGCTAGTTCCAGGACAACCTCTAAAGCTACAGAGAAACCCTGTCTCGAAAAACAAAAAAAAAAAAAAAAAAAAAAGATAACCACTCCATGCCTGGCACTTCATATGCCTGTAATGCTAATGTTTCTACACAGCCTGGTGGTCCTAGTCTGGCACCTATATCCATGTCTTCATCTTGCTAAGTGTACTCTGTGTGCACACTTTCTCTCCTGGTTGACTCCTGGCCCAACCTCCTTCAAGAAGCTTTTGTGAGCTACATAGGATTAGGTATCCCTCCCCTGTCTCGCAAGAGTCCCTGTTTGCCTTTGATGATGTTTTACCTACACTGGATGGCTGCTTTCTGCTTTCTCCATTACTGATCCCTGAGTCCCTCATGGATGGTTTTGTTTGCTATGCCTTACTCAGTTTTGCAAACCTTAGCAAATATGAAAACGTCTAGATAATTAACAAATAAACAAATGTTTAAACAAATTCACTAAAATAGTTAGTTTATATAAAGGGATCAGTGACTATCCAGCATTGCTTCCCCCCCGTACATATTCTATCTTGTACCCATACATATGTGTGTGCACCTGCACTTCTTGAATTTTAAACTCTATAAATGAAAAAAAATCATTCCCATAAAGTTGGCAGCAACCCTCATCAGATATACCTAGGACCAGAGGTGTTTCATATTTAAGATTTTGTTTTCCAGATTTTGGGGTTTCTCTGTTTACTTAATAAGATATCTTTAGATAGGACCCCAGCCAAAACACAAAATTCCCTTTGCTTCATGTATAATTATACACAGTTTAATGTAATTTTATGCAATTTTCAGTAAGCTTATCTGAACTGATCACTTGCAGTGATGGGTTTTCCATGTGTAACACCAGGCCAATGCCCTGAACAGTTTCGGATTATGGAGTCTGGGAGCAAAGGCTTGCTTTTATAAGCATATTTTGACAACTGAGAACATTCTAAGCCTGCACCCGAGGAGGAGAGCTAGAGGTGGGTTGTGGGCAGGACCAGAGGGCCACACTCAATTCACCCTGGCTTTTCACAGTGGCTTTTCTTCAGCCTCCTGCGTTGAAAGTTATTTCTTCTCCCTCCCAAGCTATGGATCCAAGAACATACTAGACACTATGGATGTTTACTCTTAAATAAACATAATTTATTCCAAAGATAAGATTTTCCTCTGAGCGTTTAAATGTCAAACCTAAGTAATTCATATTACCTTTCTAAATATGTTTCTGTCTCACGGCGTTCCTTATGAGATTTTACATTTAACAAAAGTAATATCTGTCACATGAGCTCTAACTTACCTTTGGTATAATATCATCATTTCCATTTATATATATATATATATATATTGATTTTCGAGACAGGGTTTCTCTATAGCTTTTTTTCTTTTGGTTCCTGTCCTGGAACTAGTTCTTCTAGACCAGGCTGGCCTCGAACTCACAGAGATCGCCTGCCTCTGCCTTCCGAGTGCTGGGATTAAAGGCGTGCGCCACCACCGCCCGGCATCATTTCCATTTATTACACTGTAGACACGCATAGAAAAACTCAAATTTGAATTCCTATTGCACACTAGAGGAGGGCTGCACAGAGAAGGCTGGGAAGCTGGGAGTAACACAGGCCTGGCTTGGATGTTTCACTGGGAAATGCAGGGCTAGAGCTAAGCCTACAGTTCTGAAATACGAAAACGGAGGGGAAAATAACATCGCACGGGTATGGCGGAAAAGTGATAGTAACAAATGAGAGAACACAGGCCTTTTCCATAGACAACTATTACCTTTTGTTCCATATCATTATTGCCATTATCTTCATCCACACCATCATTATTTATCTGTTGTTGCTCAAGTTTGATAATGAGATTTAAGTAAAACAATACTATGTGGTGTTTTCCTCTGAACATAGCTGCACCTTTACCTATAGAAATGATTGAAGACAAATGGGAAGTAACCTTAAAATGGTAGGTATAAGTGACATTTGAGATTATTGTTCATTAAATATTCATTTGAAATTTTTGATTAATAGCTTTAATATGCAAGGCAGAGGGCTAGTTGCTATGTGAGATACAGAAATACCCTAATAGGACCTCTACCATTGAGTGGATTGCACTTTAATAAGGAAGAGAGAGAACTGGGTGTGGCGGGGCACACTTTCAATCCCAGTACTTGGGAGGCAGACCAGTTCAGTCTTTGTGAGTTCAAGGCCAACCTGCTCTACGTGGTGTGTTCCAGGACACCAGAGATACACAGTGAGACTCTGTCTCAAAGGCCAAAAGGAAACAAAGGAAAAGAAAAGCAAGCAAAAATTGACATACAAACAGTTATAGGGCAAATAAGATTAAATGCCATATACAGTGTAAAAATGCAATTTTATAGGGATGATTTTTATGTTTATATAGGTTAAAATTTGAGAATTGCAGACAAAAGCTTGACAGCAGTCAGCTTTATAAACAACTATCTTTAGATATTTGTGCTCTGTAGAAAATCACACATTTGACATTGGTCCCAAGATTTGAGAGTTCAGACAAACAACAACCTAACACACACACACAATCACACACATACACACACACATACACACACTGAAACAGCATCAGTATTGTCATGTGTTTATGGTTTTAGAGTTTGGGGTTTTTTTTGTTGATGTTCTTGTTGTTGTTGCTGTTTGTATTTGTAGGATTTTTGTTGTATTTGGAATTCTATGCTTTTGTTTTTGGAGATAGCGTTTCTCTATGTGGCCCTGGCTATCCTAGAACTAGCTCTGTAAATCAGGTTGACCTTGAACTCACAGAAATCCATCTGTAACTGCTTCCCACGTGCTGGGATTAAATCTGTGAGCCACCACCATGTATTTATGTTTTAATAAGATAATAGTTGCTGAATCCAAATGGAGCACATATAATGTTGGATGGTGCATGTGTTAGATGGTGTGTTCTGTATTATGTCCAAACTGTTACGTGATGTCAGTTGGAAAAGTAATGGCCTGAAATCCCCATGGAGGTCACTGTGACACTCATCTTCACCAAGCCTTTTAGCCCTTTCCAACTCCATATGGGGAACCGAGATGCATGTAGTCTCTATCATACTACACCTCTGCACACTGCTTCTCTGCACACAGCACCTCTGCACACTGCTCCCCTGCACACTGCACCTCTGCACACTGCTCCTCTGCACACTGCTCCTGTGCACACTGCTTCTCTGCACACTGCTTCTCTGCACACTGCTCCTCTGCACACTGCTCCTCTGCACACTGCTTCTCTGCACACTGCTCCTCTGCACACTGCTCCTCTGCACACTGCACCTCTGCACACTGCTCCTCTGCACACTGCTCCTGTGCACACTGTTCCCCTGCACACTGCACCTCTGCACCTCTGCACACCGCTCCTCT
The DNA here is from genome assembly GCF_018167655.1 of Microtus oregoni. Taxonomy (NCBI): domain Eukaryota; kingdom Metazoa; phylum Chordata; class Mammalia; order Rodentia; family Cricetidae; genus Microtus; species Microtus oregoni. Next base: position 25,078,126 of record NW_024543077.1, read on the forward strand.
GTACACACCTTTGCACACCACACCTCTGCACCTCTGCACACTGCTCCTCTGCACACTGCTCCTATGTACACCGCACCTCTACATACCACACCTCTGCACACCGTACCTCTGCACACCGCACCTCTGCACACCACACCTCTGCACACTGCTCCTCTGCACACTGCACCTTTCTCAATTCCAGGAAATTAAAACATGTGTATTGCCAATTCTTTCATTCCAGAACTCTTTTTTTATTATTATTACTTCATTTTCATCATTTTCACCCCATCCCAACTCCTAGGAGACTAACCCCAGTTCCCTGCCCACCCAATTTTGTGCCCTCACTACCCTCTCACCCCCTTAATCTCCCCCCCTTCATCCATCAAGGTCAACTTCTGCTGCTCATGCATTCTTAGCTGTGAGGCCTCACAACACTATCAGAGCAATACTTTTTAAATTTTTTTTTACATTATTTGTGTAGGTGTTCTGCCTATATATGTGTCTGTGTATCACAGGCCTGCCTGTTGTCATAGAGGCCAGAAGAGGGCATCAGATCCCATAAACTAGAGTTACAGATTGTTGTGAGCTGCCATGTGGGTGGTGGGAATAGAACACGGTCCTCTGCTGAGCCCTCTCTCCATCGACAGAAGCAACTCTTAAAGAAAATTGGCTTTCCCTCTCCCTGAAGCTTTCAAGCTCCAGTATCTCCTTGCCTATAATAGAACTTTGTGTCCCCTTTCTGTCTCCACAGTAGGAGTTTGCACAGGGTCTATGCATGCCGTCTTAACTGCTGGGCGGTCATATGTACAGACATGGCCTGTGGACAATAAACAAAAATACTAAGTGTGTATTTTCACAGAAAGAGAAGTTTGCTACAAAAAAAATAGAGGTGGACAGTAAGGAGCAGAAGGGCATGAGGCTGGAGAACAAAGAGTTCTAGGACGGAGTCTTAAAGCTTTCCAATATTTAGAAATCAGAACAGTAAGTAGCCAGCAAGGGACTCTTACCAGCAGCAGCCAGTGCTTTACTTTGGTTTCCCTCTGCCCTTTCCTTATTTCCCCCGAAGTATGAGTAACCTATTTATCAATAAATTTTGAAGATAACATGATACTAGATGGTCTCATTCCCTCTTCTTTGCCTGTAGGGAGCAGGCTGCCATAAGAAAGTCTGCTCTGCTGGCTGCTATGGAATGTCCCAGAGACAAGATGAGAAAGCCAGCAATGTTCTGCGCTTCTGAGAACTGGTGAGTAATTCTGCCTCGTTCTGGAATTCAGTGCCACATGGCTAATTTATCCACAGTTTTAAGCCATGTTGTCTCACAGCAGATTTATCAATAATAACAGTAATGATCTAGGTGTGTCTGCCTGCCTCCTTTGCCTTTTCCCTAATTGTCCCAAAACTATGGGCAACAAGAAGAGCCTGGTTCGTGGGGTCCCCCCAGAACCCAACATTCTAAGGTCCATTTCAGACATGCATCATTTTTGTTTTTTTGTTTGTTTGTTTGTTTGGTTGGTTGGTTGGTTGGTTTTGGTTTTTTGAGACAGGGTTTCTCTGTGGCTTTGGAGCCACCATCGCCCGGCTCAGACATGCATCATTTTTAAGAGTACAGCCTGGTCTACAAGAGCTAGTTCCAGGACAGGCTCCAAAGCTGCAGAGAAACCCTGTCTCGAAAAACCAAAATAATAATAATAATAATAAAATAGTTTACAACAAATTTTTAAATATCTTGCAAAGGGCATTATCATAAAGCAGGACGATGAGAATGGAGATGCGGCAAGGGCGGAAGTGCACTTCCTTCTCTGCTGAGCACAGGGCTCAGGTCCCAGCCCCTGGGGGCAGTTCACAACAATCAGCAACTCCACTTCCTGGAGAGCCAATGTACCCCTATGACCTCTGCAGCATCAGGCACACAAGTGATATACACACATACATGCAGGAAAACACCCAAATACATAAAATCAAAAGCAAGGTGGTCTCTGTCATATGCAGAGACTAGTAATGTTTTCTTTTCTTAAAGGAAAATATCAAGTGTCAGAGATTGTAAATAAATAAAAAATGGTGTATATTGATTGTCAGAAAATAGTTTGATCATTCTTTTTTTTTTTTGGTTTTTCGAGACAGGGTTTCTCTGTGGCTTTGGAGTCTGTCCTGGAACTCGCTCTGTAGACCAGGCTGGTCTCAAACTCACAGAGATCCGCCTGCCTCTGCCTCCCGAGTGCTGAGATTAAAGGCGTGCGCCACCATCGCCCGGCTAGTTTGATCATTCTTAAAGAATTTAAATTTAAACTTTTCATAAAACCCTTTTCAGTCCCCAAATAATTGAAATGGGTACTAAAATAAGCATATGTCCACACTATTCATGACAGTATTATTTGCTATGTCCAGAAGATGCACAGTTCCATCCCCAGAACCCACATGAAAGCTCACAACTACCTGCAGCTCCAGCTGCAGGGATCTAATGTCTGCTTCTGGCCTCCAAAGTAACTGCACTCACAGGCGCTTGCCCAACACAGATACACACACGGGTGTTGTAATCGGAGCGGCGGGGCTGCGTCCCCAGCACACTGGCCGCCTGGCTAGCTTATACCCCAAAATAATTACACGGACACTGTATTCTTTTAAACACTGGTTGGCCCATTATATCTAGCCTCTTCTCGGTTAACTCTCGCACCTGGACTAGCCCATTTCCAATCATGTGTGTAGCACCCCAAGGTGCGCTTACCAGGAAGATTCTAGCCTACTTCCATCCTGGGTCAGAGCTGAATAGCGTCTGCCCAGGAGAGGGGAGCATGGTGTCTCTCTGAGCTCACTTCCTCTTCCTCCCAGAATTCTGTTCTGTTTACTCCACCCACCTATGTTCTAACCAATAAAATGGGCCAAGGCAGTTTCTTTATTTTTTAACCAATGACCTTCTCCCATTACACGGGTAATTAAAAATCAAATTAGAAATATAAAAGAAGCCTATAGAAGCTTCAGTATTAAAGTTGAAGGTAATATAGCTAAAATTATAAATAACAGTATTACTATATATATAAGGGTAAATTTCAAAGATGAAGTTAAATAAAATATTTTAAAATAATAACCAATATTTAGTGAACATTTATCATTTGCTAGGCACTCTTCTAAGGTTTCAAACATACTGATGCATAGAGTAAGTTAGTCACTTTTAATACAATACTTGTATGCCAAACTATGAAAGTATTCTTCACATGGCTGTTCTGGTATAATAAAAAGAAATTAGCATTTTTTTTCTCATAATGCTAGGAAAAATCCAAATGGCTATTATCAAGAACACAGACACAGAAATGCAGTCTGTTCACAACTTAGCAATGAAATGAACTCATGAAACATGGCACAACGTAGACTCCTAGAAACACAATCACAAATTAGGGAACCTCGTTCAAAACGTAAAGCTCCTTGATATCATGCAATCAACTACGTGTGTATAACTATAAAGTGTACTTTAAAAAGAGGTTCAAGGCTGGAGAGATGGCTCAGTGGTTAAGAGCACCGACTGCTCTTCCAGAGGACCCACATGGCAGCACACACTGTCTGAAGATCCAGTTGCAGGGGATCTGACACTTCACACCAGTGCACATAAAATAAAGTTAAATAAACCATAAAAAAATAAATAAATAAAAAGAGGTTCAGGGCCGATTTGGACTCAAGTTCAGTTCCCAGCACCCACAAAAGGTGGCTCACAGCCCATTTTAACTCCAGCTCCAGTAGGTCCCATGTTGTCTTCTGGCCTCCACGGGCACCTGCACTCACACAAACACACGAGCTATTTTAAAAACAAAACCTTGAATATATAAATAGGTGTAGACCGCCTTGGTGGATCACTCAGTCTAGGGTTGTAACCGCCTGGCAGATCAGTAATTCCAGGGTCCCGGAGAGGCGCTACCTGAAAGACATGGGCGAGAGGAAGAAGGCCATGCTAGGTTTGTCAGAATCTCCGTTTATTAGAGTCATGGCTACAGCTTGTATAGGATGAGGAATTTGGGGGGCAGGGCCTGACCAGAGCAGGAAGGGATCTTGTTGCATGGTCCAAGCCGGTCATGAGGTTGTCAGCCAGGAGGTTACTATCAGTCAGGTCACGATTCCTGGGTCAGGAAGTCACAAGTTGACACACCTAGTTCTCTAGATAGTTTGAAATGTGAGGCCGGTTCCTCTAACAGATAGCTCTCTATTAACAGATAATTGGGTGTGGGGTAGGCTCTGCCAATGAAACAATTCTAAATACTGTTGGTGTGTGAGGCTCTCTGCAAACTCCCCAGGGCAATGGTTCCTGTAATGATTTTGAGGGGAAATGGCTCCTGACAAATAGGAAATCATACCTTTTTATTATTATGTATACAGTATTCTTGGTATTCTGTCTGTGCCAATGCCTGCAGGCCAGAAGAGGGCATCAGATCTCATTACAGATAGTTGTGAGCCACCATGTGGTTGCTGGGAACTGAACTCGGGATCTTCGGGAGGGCAGGCAGTGCTCTTAACCACTGAGCCATCTCTCCAGCCCCGGAAATCATACTTTTTAAAAGTCAGGGATTATAATAATACAATGGCAGGTTGCTGGGTAGCTTCAGGAAGAAGCACTAGGGAGTAACAGTAAATTCAACAGTCTAGATCTTAATATAAGTCACAGACCCCTGAGTGCTTGCCTATTTATTATGCTTTATCACTTCAAAACACATACAATATAGAACGGCTATTCTTTATCTGGCCATGTAGTTAAAAAACAATTACTTTATAATAAATAATATTGCAAAAGAATTTATGAGGACACTACTACCCTAAGTTAGGAGCATAAGTGCTCAGATTTCTATGCTTTTCACAGCCTTTTATTTCATGCTGACAAACTGAAACTCTTGACTCTCAAACGCCAAGTGACATTTTGGTCTGTCACTCCGGGTAAGTTCCATAAATTATACTCAGTGACTGGTTTTCTTTTCTGAAAGAAAAAAAAACTGAACACAAAAACATCGTTCCCCTCAGCAAAGAAAATAGTCTTGAACTATAAAAATATAGACAAACAATAAATGTCCTCCAGATGTTTAAGCTTTGCCCCCAACCTTCCTACGCTCCCTCACCATTCAAATGTTAAATGACTGATGTAGCCGGGTAGTGGTGGCACACACCTTTAACCCAGCACTTGGGAGGCAGAGGCAGGCGAATCTCTGTGAGTTCGAGGCCAGCCTGGTCTACAAGAGCTAGTCCCAGGACAGGTACCAAAGCTACAGAAAAACCCTGTCTCGAAAAACCAAAACCAAAAAAAAAAAAAAAGACTGATGTCATGTAGGTTGCAACTGTGCTTTCAGAACTCTCTTATTCCAATTTATTATGACCCTTGGCTTCATCAGAACATACGCTGTTTATTGATACAAGATAGGTTCTCTAGTAAAATGCCAAGGAAATGAATTAAAATTGGATTTAAATTTTCTGCATCCAGGGTTGTAGAGATGGCTCAGTGGTTAAGAGGACCAAGGTTCAATTCCCAGCACCGACATGGCAGCTCACAAATGTCTGACACCCATGGCAAAACACTTATATACATAAAAATAAAATAAAAATTAAGAACATTTTATACATATATGCAAATGACAAAAACTTCTACTAAAAAGTATCTCAAAAGTCAAAAATATGCTCTGCTGGAGGGATGGAGCGGTTGTAGGGATGGAGTGGTTGGAGGGATGGAGGGGATGGAGGGATGAGGGATGGAGTGGTTGGAGGGATGGAGGGGTTGGAGAAAGGGCTCCGAGGTTAAGAGCTCTGGTTGCTCCAGCACATGGTGAACAGACAAACGTTCAGGCAAAGCACTCAAACATATAAAATAAAAATTTAAAAATGCTCTTCAAAGAAAATTTTAGCAGACACCACTAAAGGTAACACGCTTCTTAATGCTCCTCCGTTAACTTTCTATTCTCTATTTTATCTTGGATACGTAAATCATGTGACAGCCCACGGGGTCAACTTTTTTCTTTTGTAAATTTATTCCTAGACAATTGCACACGTGAATGCTTCCATTTGGATACCATCAAAAGTACTAAAAACCGAAAAGCCTGGGAGGAATTTACACTTCGATAGTAGGAGTCTGTAGATAAGACCCGGTCCAAATGCTGTCCGCGCTTATAGTGGTGAAAGGAACCCGTGCCTTTAGGTCTAATGCAACCGTTTCAGACGTGGGTCGTGAGTGTAAATTTATCTCGAAAGACCCCGCGCGCAGCCTTCTCCCCTTGTTCCACCGACCCTGCAGCTCAGTACGTTTGCATACTCTTTTGAGTCAGATAGCTCCGGAAAACAGGGCCGACATCACCAACAGGGACAGCTAAGACAAGGTGTCTAGAGTTTGGGGGACACTTGGTGAACGATGGGTACTCGGGTGCTGCTGCGCGACCCAGGGACCCTTAGGTCAGCGCTCTCCAGCAGGGCCGTGCATCCGAAGGCACAGCGAGCTTCAGGGCAATGCCTCCCTTATAGCAAGCGGACTTGGATCCAACACGAAAAATCAAGGCTGAAGCACGCAATCCGGAAACATTAAAAATGACAGAGCCCGGGGCACCAGCGGTGAAACCGCAGCCTAGAGACGCCGGGGACTTCAGAAATACAAGCTAGCCCTTTAAGCATCACCGGAAGTGACTGCACGGCCATCACAAATCGAGCTCCTCCTCTCAGCGCGGCCTTCGCACAACGCGTTAAGTTCGCGGTTCCCTGGTTTCCCTGTTCTCGCTGCCATTCTCCATGTTGGCAGGTCGCATTTCAGTCACTAAGTCCCGGAGACCCGGCCTTCCCGCGCTCTAGCCAAGGACAGGCCTGGTTTCCGCGCCGCCCTAGTGACGCACTTCCGGCGGCGACGGGGGGGTCCCTGGGAAATTGTGTCCCGCGGTGTGGCGGCGGCGGAGGATGGGCTGGCGGGGCTGGTGCAGAACCGTGCTCCGTGCGGCGGCGCCTGCTGGCGGGACACCGGCTTGCCGTGGCTTTCCACGACGAGTTTAAGGGCGACCCCGCGCGGCTCCCCGACTTTACGGTCCAAGTGTTCCCCTCCATGACGACCAGAGGGCGGCGTTTGCCGTTAGCCGCCTTTCCGGACCGGCAGCGCCGAGGGTGACCCCCTCCATCGGGGGTGGAGGGAGGGACAGCCGCCCCCTGGCTCCAGTTCTGCACGCACCGTGGCGGGGCCCTTTAGCGGGAATGGACAGAAAGCCGCCTGGCCACGGCTCGGGACCTGTGTGGCCTTGTCGCCTAACTGTCCAGCTTCAGGCTGCTGGGCTCCAACGCTTTGGCCGCCGCTGCCCGCGTTCCGCCGCCCCAGTGTGTTCGCCCCTGCTGCTGGCGCAGGAACCTAAAATTGAGAGGACTTGTCCCAGTTGTCCCAGCCAGCCTAGGAAGGGCCAAATTGTGTCACCTACCCTTGTAGTCTGAAAATTTTAGGTCCTCAGCTTTCCTCCCCAGAATTACTTAGTTTTACACATTTCGCTTCGTATTCCTAACATGCAAGAAGTTCAGGCAAACGTGTTTATTTTCAAATTTTCTTTGTATCTGTCACAATACCTAGTGTGCCTGGGACTAGGTATTGGAAGATAAAGATAAATGTATGTTTTCAACATCTGCAAAATATTTGAGGGGAGTCATAATCTGATGTCTGGTTAAGTAAAGCTTCTGTGTAAAGAATGTTTGGCTTGCCAGGTAGTGTGGGGTGGGGGGCGCTTATTTAATCCCAGCACTTGGGAGGCAGAGGAAGGTGGGTTTTAGGAGACTTCAAGGCCAGCCTGGACTACAGAAGTTCCAGTACAGCCAGGAATGTTACACAGAGAAACTCTGTCTCAAAAAACACAAACAAACAAAAACAAGCAAAAAAAAAATGTTTGGTTCTTTTAGCTATTTTCACTTTTCATCCCTCCACATGATTTGTCGGTTTATTTTGTAAGAATTTATGTAGCTTCAGAAGCTACAAGAGAAACCCAGATTGAGCAATTTTGGTATTTGCTGCTGAAAACGGTGAGTATAAAGTTTCATGGCAAAAGAAAATGATGATTGCAGTTGAGTCCAGTGCCTCCCTGAGGTGTGTCCACTTGACTTTGTTCCCTTAAACTAAGCGGAAGAGAATTAGTTCACTCTCCTTGGACAAGTCACTACAATGAAGTTTTCTTTGTTTTGTTTTGTTTTTTGTTTGTTTGTTTTTGTTTTTCTAGACAGGGTTTCTCTGTAGCTTTGGTGCCTGTCCCGTAACTAGCTCTTGTAGACCAGGCTGGCCTTGAACTCACAGAGATCCACCTGCCTCTGCCTCCCGAGTGCTGGGATTAAAGGCGTGTGCCACCACCGTCCAGCTGAAGTTTTCTTTAAAGGCATTACTTAACCATTAAGATTTGTTCTAGAACTCGGTGACTTTATTTGTGGGTCAAAGAAGGTTAAGAAAGAGGAGGAGTTTGCCTCTTAAATAGAGGTTCTCTTGGTAACCCCCTAGGTGAAATGTGACCACCTTGAAATATTACCGAGTTTATTCTTGGATGGCCAATATCTGCTCACACAATTGTCTTCATAGCAAGTTTAAAGCTGTCTCCGTCATTGACGGCTTACACGTCTGAGAACTATAGTAAGGAAAATGGTTATACATTTTTGCAAAGTATAGTTTAAAGATAGGTTGTACTGACTGTCAGCAGTAAAGAAGTCATCGAGTGTCGCTCTGAGCCCTGCTACATGAAGTCTCACGTGTGTTTGCAACACGGGCACTTTTTTTTGTCAACTATTTTAAGGGTTTGTGGTTTATTAGCCCTCAGAAATTTGCACCATCACACAGCGGAGGTCCCTGCAGAATCTCCGCTCCTTTTGCTTCTTGCCAGAACCAGCACTGGGCTTTGCAGTCTCCATGACCTTCATCCTGGTTTTGTATTCCGGTGCTCTTCCTCTACTCACAAAGGTCATTTCTTCTGAGTCTTTGTCTAAGTTCATTCTTCTTTACTTAATCCAAAGAATCATGAGTCGTGCTGAAGCCATTTGTCTTGCCACCACTAAAATGGCTTCTGAATCCAAATACAAAGATGATATAGCTGATGTGGTTTTGTACATTCTGACTAGTTTCCCCCACATTTCTGTCTTCAGCACTGCTGCCTTCCCTGGGTGAGGAACAACAGTGTATTTGTTTCCCCTGGAGCACAGGTTAGACATAAACACCAGGTTAAGAGCAGTGCGGTGTCACGCATGGGGGCAGCCGTTGAGCTGCCAGAGACTTGAAGAGCTTGCAATGATTTTAAGATTTATTCCATTTTCATGTGTGTTTTGCCTGCATGTATGTGTTTACAGTGTTTGCTTGGCGCCTGAGGAAGTCATTAGAAAGTGACTCCTTGGATCTGGAGTTGCTGGTTTTAGTTAATTATCTTGTGTGGGGAAACTCCATCTTGGATCTGCTTTTTCGCTACCATGTGGGTGTGGGGAACTGAGCCTGGGTGCTATGCAAGAGAAATAAGTTACTCTTAATTGCTGAGCCGTCTTTCCAGTGCTGTACAATGCATGGATTTCAACAAAATTTACTGAACTTGAGTCCTACTTTGATGTGGGAGTGTCATATATCAATCTGTTGATTTCATTGGTTAAGCAATAAAAAAACTGCTTGGCCCTCATAGGTTAAAACATAGGTGGGTGGAGAAAACAGAACAGAATGCTGGGAGAAAGAAACTGAGTCAAGGAGTCGCCATGATTCTCCCACTCCAGGCAGACGCAGGTTAAGATCATTTCTGGTAAGCCAGCTTGTGGGCTACAGCAGATTATTAGAAATGGGCTAGTCCAGGTGCGAGAGCTAGCCTAGAAGAGGCTAGATAGAAATGGGCCAAGCGGTGTTTAAAAGAATACAGTTTCCGTGTAATTATTTCGGGGCATAAGCTAGAGCTAGCTGGCGGCCGGGAGCTGGGGCGGCAGGGAAGCGGCCCGCAGCTCCTCACAACACTACTTGATAATTCAAACAAACAAACATCAGTGCACACACTAGAAAAGAAAAATAACATCTCACAAGAACACATATTTGGCCGGGTGGAGGTGGCGCACGCCTTTAATCCCAGCACTTGGAAGACAGAGGCAAGTGGATTTCTGTGAGTTCTAGGTCAGCCTGGTCTACAAGAGCTAGTTCCAAGACAGGCTCCAGAGCTACAGTGAAACCTTGTCTTGAAAGACAAAAACAAACAAAAAAGAACACATATTGATAGTACAAAGACTCTTTTAAAAAAGAAAAGCATCTGCATGTAGTAAATAAAGCATGAAATAAAACTTAAATATACTTGATTTTCTATGACTTTTCTTGTGATGATTATTATGATCTTCACCAGAAAGTACACGAGGCTTGCCTTCAGTTACGTGGAGAGTTATGTCAGATTTGTGTACACAAATGAGGATGGCAGAGAAGCTTATCAGTAAAGACTCTTCTGGGGTAATTGTCTCATCTCTCCTTTGGGTAATGTCATTTATAGATTGAAGTTTCTACCTTCAATGATAGGCCTGTCATCTTGTTGGTTTTTACTATGTGATCTTCAACACACTTTAGTTGATTATGATCGACCATCAGTCTTGACTCCTGTTTCTCAAATTTCTTCAAAAAGTGAGAGACAAGCCGGGCGGTGGTGGCGCACGCCTTTAATCCCAGCACTCGGGAGGCAGAGGCAGGCGGATCTCTGTGAGTTCGAGACCAGCCTGGTCTACAGAGCTAGTTCCAGGACAGGCTCCAAAGCCACAGAGAAACCCTGTCTCAAATAAATAAATAAATAAAATAAAAATAAATAAATGAATTACATACCTTCTGCAAGAGGGAAGAGAACCAGGGCACCTTATCTGAACCAAGCACAACCCAGCTCCAACAGTATAAGTAACTCCAATTATCTGGGATCCACTCGTGATCTTCTGGGCTTCCCCCACAGGGCTTGAGTCACTTCTCCTGCCCCGCCCTCTGCGGCACACACAGATCGTTTTCTAGGCTCCTGCTGTCTCTACTTCACTGCTGCTGCTGTTCTCAGTGGTCATCCCTCGGTACTGGCATCTCCAAAACACCGGGGTCTTGTGCTGCAACTGGGCTTCACCTACACAAACAGCCTGTTAGAGGCGCTCTTCATGGTGCCATACCTCAGCTTCTTTGCATGAGCCCTTCAGTCCTGCACCTTCAACTGCCTCTGAGGCTGCATCCTCACCAATGGCCTCTCCCAGTGCCAGCCTCAGCTGCTCTCCGTAACCCCTGCATGCCTTCAAAACCAGTACCATCAGGGTGACTCTTACACATTACCAAGTCCAGCTGCCAGCACGAGGTACGACCATGGCCACCCCTAAAACACGGCTTCTCTGTGCTCTCAGGAAACACTTTTCAGAAGATCTCACCTCAGTGATGCTGGTCTCTTCTTAATCACTGCTCATTTCTGAGCTCCAGCTGGCCAGCAGCCATTGGCCCAGTAACGTGAAGGCTTCACTTCAGTAGCTCTAGGATCTTGTTAATCACAGCTGATTCTTCAGCCCCAGCTCACCAGAGCCACAGACCCTTAAAACAGCAAACAGGCCTGGTGGAGTCTTTAATATCTTCTCTGAAACTTCACAAGCCAGGCTTCCATCTTCATTGCTCTCAATAATCTTATCTTCCAAGTTCCCACGGAGCTCAATTGTTCTTCCAGCCCAAAGCTCCAAAGTCCTCACAGTCCTCCCCAACACATGGTCAGGTCTGCACAGCAATACCCCACTATGCTGGTAACAATTTGTCTTAGGGTTTCTATTGCTACTATAAAACATCATGACCGTAAAGCAAGTTGGGAACGAAAGGGTTGTTTTAACTTATAAGTCAACATTGCTGTTCCTCACTGAAGGAAGTCAGGACAGGAACTCAAACAGGGCGGGATCCTGGAAGCAGGAGCTGATGCAGAGGCCATGGAAGGGTACTGCTTACTGGCTTGCTTCTTCTGACTAGCTCAGCCTGCTTTCTCATAGAACCCAGGACCACCAGACCAGGGATGACACCACCCACCATGGGCTGGGCCCTCCCCCATTGATCACTAATTGAGAAAATGCTTTACAGCTGGATCTCATGGAGGCATTTCCTCAGCTCAGGCTCCTTCCTCTGGTGATTCTAGCTTGTGTTAAAGGGGCACACAAAACCAGCCAGTACATCAGACATGGAGAATATAACAGTTACAGCGTTGTGTACACCTCCATCTAGATCTCAGGGGAAGACGAGGGAGGCCAAAGAACATGGCATTAGAGCCAGGATTCTTTTTTTTTTTTTTTTTTTTTTTTTTTGGTTTTTAGAGACAGGGTTTCTCTGTGGTTTTGGAGCCTGTCCTGGAACTAGCTCTTGTAGACCAGGCTGGTCTCGAACTCACAAAGATTCGCCTGCCTCTGCCTCCCGAGTGCTGGGATTAAAGGCGTGTGCCACCACCGCCAGGCTAGAGTCAGGATTCTTGCTGACTTGAGACTGTAAAGGCGAAACCCAAGCTACGTTGGAGACCTCAGCAAGGTTGAGATGCCAAGAATGGATGCTGCAGGGAAGCTGCAGGTGTCAATTGCAGTCAGCTGTAGGGATGCGGCTGTCCAAACCCCAAGCCCACATCATGACATAATGTGGCCAAGATACTGAAGCTGGGTTACAAGATTTAATATTTGCCCTGCTGGTTTGCACTTGCCCTTGGCCCCATTCCTCCATTCCCAGCCTCCATTCCTGCCCATCTGAAAGTGATATGTTTATTCTGCCCCACTTTATCCTGAGAGTCTGTAACTTGCTTTTGGTTTTGCAATGGCTTAAAGCTAAACATTTGCTTTGAGCATCAGAGGAGACTTTGTGCTTGGATTTTGAATAACTGTTAAGATTGTGGAGACACTTGAAGATTGGCTACATACAGATACCTTTTGTATTATGATATGCAATGAGGCTTTTGGGAGTCAGGCATAATAGAATATTATGGCTTGGGTATTGAGTATTGGGTATTGATTACCCCCAATTCTTATTCATAGAAAGTATGTCCTCGGGGGATATATACATTGATCTCTCTCACATGCTCTCTTGCTCTCTCCCTTCCGTGATCCTTCCATGAGGTAGGAATATAATATTGCTACCATGCAACTATCCAGCTGCATGAGGCCAAGCAACCATGGACTGAAATCTGAAAAGGACCAAAATAAATCTTTCTTCTCATGTGTTTGGTCATACATTTTGTTACACTGATAAAAACTGGGTGAACACAGTATCACACTTCCTGTGTTGGTTCCTCTGTGTTTGTGGCTATGCTGTGGGGTGGCACCATGCCTGTGGCCTTCTGACCACGTGTATCTTTCCTTATTTCCAGTCCATTGGTCGTCTTGATTATCATTACTCTTTAAAAATCCCAGAAGAGTTCATTAGATTTTCCTGAACACACTTGGAAATCTACTTTTGAACTCTGATGATGGGTATATTGTTAAAATTCAAATTCCTTCTTCAGTTGCGTGCAACAGTAGCATCATCATCTTGTGATAGGATATCATAAATGTGATATGTCATAGATATCACAGATATGATATCATATCACATGTGGCTCATTACTGTTTCACTGTTGTTCAATGCCAGCTCTTTGCTCAGAGACATAAATATCTGCATGAAAATATACAAACAGAAAATTTCTAATTGTTTAAAAATGAGAAAAGGTAATGATATTTTCCATCTCCAAAAATCTTATTGAAAATGAAAATATTCATTTAAAGTTATGAAAAATGCACTCACTGACCTTTAAAGTTTGGCAAGCCCCAAAAGAGCAAGACAATTAAAGAAGACAGCAAAGACTCCAAGAAATATATGAAGCCTGACTAATAAGCTTGCTTGAGACAAACAGTGCACTTCAACGAGTTATTGATGGCCTTATCATTTCTGAGTTCTGGGAAAAATGTTACAAGGACTGACTCGTGGAAGACCATCCATAGCAACTAAGAGCCCAGACAGCTCATTGCTTATTCGGTAACTACTGTACAGAGAAAGAAAACTAAGCAGATAAACAGGAGGAAGGGTATTAAAAGGGAGCCCATAGTGGGGCTGAAAAGATGGCTCAGTGGTTAAGAGCACTGGCTGCTTTTTCAGAGGTCCTGAGTTCAATTCCTAGCAACCACGGGGTGGCTCACAACCATCTGTAATAAGATCTGGCGCCTTTTCTGGTCTGCAGGCATACATGCAGGCTGAATGAATACTGTATACACAATAAATAAATATATTTTTTTTTAAAAAAGGGAACCCATAGTTAGTTAGTAGTGTCCCTAGATTCATCTTTAAAGGCAAGACGTGGAAATATCTTTGCAGATGCAGTGAGTTAGGATGTGGTGGGCCCTATATCTGATTCTGTTTAAATCCTTATTATAAAAGGAGATGTGGTGGTTTGATTAGGTATAAAGACTCATGTGCTTGAATGCTTGGCCCATAGAGAGTGGCACTATTAGTGGGTGTGGCCTTGTTGGAGTAGGCGTGGCCTTGTTAGAGGAAGTGTGTCATTATAGAGGCAGGCTTTGCGGTCTCAATTGCTCAAGTTATGCCCAGTACTGGGTCTCTTCTGCTGTTACCTGCAGATCAAAATGTAGAACTCTCAGCTCCTTCTCCAGCACCATGTCTGTCTGCACGCTGCCATGTTCCACCATGAAGATATTGGACTAAAACTCTGAAACTGTAAGCCAGCCCCAATTAAATGTTTTCCTTTATAAGAGTAGTTTTGGTCATGGTGTCTCTTCACAGCAACAAAACCCTAAGACAGGAGAGAACACAGAGAAAGAAAGCATAGAGCAAAGAAAGCCTTTTGATAAGAGGAAGAAACTGAGTGATAGAACTTCAAATCCAGGGAGACGAATACTGTTATTAGGCACCAGAAACCGAAATCCATAAGAGCACTGAATGAACTCTGCCCTACTCAGGCGAACCAGCCTCTGGAGTAGTGAAGGAATATATTTATTTTTTTTATAAAACACTAATTTTGGCTTTGTTACTACCATCCTAGGAAACCAATACAGGGTTCGAAAACTGAAATATTTAAATGCTTATTTAGTTTTAGAAAGCAAGCAGTGTCATAAAGCAATGATGCAAATCTTGATTCACCTACTAAATCCAGTATTTACATTTGCCAATATCATCAAGAATGTGGGATTTGCACACTTGGCTTAGAATTACTTGGGGAGTAACAACTAAACTACTAATAGATGAAGTAGCCTGAATACAGACCGGAAATGAAATAGGAAATACATATTAATTATGAATACAGAAGTTAAATTTTGCTTTGAAATTAACCTTTTTTTTGCTTAATATGCAATTCTGTACTTACTTGCTTAATATAACTTCAAAACTCAAACATTTTTTTCTTTTAAAGTATAAGCAGTTAGTGCTCAAAATGGACATTGTTCGTGTCCAAAAAGACAGCTGAGGAAACTTGATTACCAGATACTGAGGAAACTAAACTATTGTCTAATTAAATTTTTATTAAGTAAATTTTATCATTTTTGGTTGCATACTCTTTGTTACTTTAAATATTTCTTTTTAAAATTCCATTTTAAGTAGTCTAATGTGGATCACTGATGAATGTGAAAATATATTTACTCACAGGAAATAATTATAAAATGTTATTAATGTTCCCAGAACTCAAAATAATTGCTTTTAAAGACCCGATGAGCCACGCAGATCTTGGGATCCAGTACTGTTCTCCAATAGAAGGAATCAGGGCCCCTTCTAGAGGGAGACTGACTATTCTAAAGATGAAGCCAGAAACACACTAGCTGAGTCTAGAACATACAGGGTTTCTAAAGGGAAAGAGGCGTGGTGGGAGTTGGGGGACCACGCTGGTCAGGGTGCTCCGCTAAGGAAACCAGAACAAGCTGAGAGACAACTACAGTGCTGGGTCATAGGTCACAGAAGAAAATAAACATCCGCATGTCCATACCCTTGCGAGGAAATGGTTAAAAGAGGAAAAGCGGCATCTCATACCTTCAAGAATTTTCAATAGTTTATGCGGATACTCCATCCTGAGGGAGCAAGTTCCTGAGTGTGGGTGTGCATAGTCACTTCCTTCCAAATGATGCAACGTACAAAAGTGGGCCTGAGTCCAAGCACAATGAAGAAATCCTGCCATCGTCAGTGTAAGTCCTGATGATGACATGTGCCCTCCATACAATGTGATGATCAAAGCATCTCATCTAAACAAATAGAACTTCTCTCCCCAAACCCACAGCCTCAGTGCAACCTCAGGAAAAGTAGCAGACAAACCCAAGATGAGGAAAGTTAAAAAGAGAGACATGATATATGGGAAAAAATAAACAAAGGGAGCCCTCACTTCCCCAGCTCACATCTAGAGATTCAAGAAAGGCAGGCTCTTCCCCAGTTACGACTGTGCAGAAGTCAAGACTTCTGGCAAAAAATCATGAGCAAAAGACCCAAGGATGACCGAGTTTTGCAGATAAGTCCTGGAATTTTCAAAGGGAAGTCTGAGATCAGCTGTGTACTAACACACACGTGGAGAAAAAGCTGGGGATGCCTGAGATCAGCTGCATACCAACACACACATGGAGAAGAAACTGGGGATGTCTGAGATCGGCTGCATACTAACACACATGCAGAGAACCTGCAACTAACACACATGCGGAGAAGAAACTGGAGATGCCTGAGATCGGCTGCATACTAACCCACATGGACAAGAAACTATGGAAGCAAAAGGAAGCCTGCAGAGCAGCCCCAGGTCCCAGAGCGTTGGAAATAGTGTTTTTCTTCAAGGAAAATCCACAAAAGGCTGCTGCCTCGGAAGGACCACATTCACCCTGGAGACAAGGCTGTGCTGCCCCCTCTTAGAAAGTTCTAAACCTTAAAACATCAAACTGCTTTTAAGTAAGTTATTTATATCTTAAAGTTTAATATTGTTTAAGAAATAAAGAAATGCCTTGTCTAATAAAGTAACATTCACAACGTCTTAAACCAAACCAAAGAAACACACAAAAATGCTTCCAGAAATATAAAGAACCATGAGACTGCACCACTCACATAATCCTGGACTTTTAGACATTAAAACTGCCTGCTATTGAACCCTGTTGTCTTTATAATGTATTAAGACTTGAGTACTTTGTTATAGCAGCTATTAGTGGGCTATTTCAGGTGATGCTGACTTTGTGCTCACGTCCTTCCCTGCTGCCTGTGAAGGCTAAGTCCCGGCCTTGTCTTCACCTGGAGTGAGACACCGGTGTTTCTCCCAGGCTTGGGCTCCACTGAACAAGGCAGGGGCAATCTGGCCGTCATCACAGTTGTTTCCACTCCACTAGAAGTTATCTTAGAGATCAGCAGCTTGACAAGTTACTGTCTAAAACAATCCATTGTGTTGCTATGAATACAAAGTCTTGGACTCCACCTCAGGACTTGAGATTCAGAAACCCGGGTGAGGGACTCTTTAAGTCTGACTGTGACATACACAGGTTTTTAAGATAGAGGCATTGAGAGACTGGCAGTTCGTGGGGGAAGGAAGACTGTAATCACAGGTCAGTAAGACAGCTCAGAGAGTAAAGTGCTTGCTGCCAAGCCTGGAGACCTGAGGCTGATCTCTGCAACCTGCATAGTAGGAGAGTTCCGACTCCTGAAAGTTGTCCTCGACCTCCCCAAAAGTACTAGGGCACACACACTCAGGAACACACATACCCTCATTCATTCATTCATTCATCAAACGTAAAATTTTAGATGCATTTATTTGCACACATATACACACATATATATGTAACAATAATAAAGATAAAGCTATGAATTTGAGAAGGAGGGTCCAGGGGGAGGGGACATGAGAGAGATTAAAGGGAGGGGGGGATATTGTAATTGTGATTTTATTGAAAATCCAAGCACTATATTCTGATTGTAGTTTCCAATCCCTCATCTCCTTCCAGATCCTTCCCATCCATCGAACTCCGTGCCATCTTTCTCCCTTTAGAAAACACAACAAAGGAAAAAAGCAAACAAACCAAAATGGAAAAAAAAAGTGAAACAGTACAAGAAACACAGACATGAAGAAACACAACGTAAAACTGTAAACACACAAAACACAGACATGCAGAAACACAACATAAAACTGTAAACACACAAAACACAGACATGCAGAAACACAACATAAAACTGTAAACACACAAAACACAGACATGCAGAAACACAACATAAAACTGTAAAGACACAAAACACAGACATGCAGAAACACAACATAAAACTGTAAAGACACAAAACACAGACATGCAGAAACACAACATAAATTGTAAAGACACAAAACACAGGCATGCAGAAACACAACATAAACTGTAAAGACACAAAACACAGACATGCAGAAACACAACATAAATTGTAAAGACACAAAACACAGGCATGCAGAAACACAACATAAACTGTAAAGACACAAAACACAGGCATGCAGAAACACAACATAAACTGTAAAGACACAAAACACAGACATGCAGAAACACAACATAAAACTGTAAACACACAAAACACAGACATGCAGAAACAACATAAAACCATAAAGACTCAAAACTGGAAAGCATAATATACAAGCAAAAAACCAGTTAGGTTAAAAAATGCCAAACAAAGCAGTGGCACAAAAGACACAAAGCAGCTAAAACAAACATTGAATTAGTTTAGTGCTGGCCAGTTACTGCTGGGCACAGGCCCTGAACTCACCTGTGGTAAAACAAACATTGAATTAGTTTAGTGCTGGCCAGTTACTGCTGGGCACAGGCCCTGAACTCACCTGTGGTCTGTATACCCAGTGGGATTCCATTGTATAATCTTAGTTTTTCCTTTTCTGGTGCGGGAGAATTGTCTGTATTCTGTCAATCATGTTATAAATAAACACTGATTGGCCAGGCAGGAAATATAGGCGGGAAAACCAGACAGGAAATAGAAATGATGTAATGAGAACAAGAGAATTCTGGGAAGGAGGAAGTTGATTCCTCCCACTCTGCCCAGACCACCAAAGCAGCAGGATGTGATCTGCCCCACTGAAAAAAGGTACTGAGCCACATGGCTAACATAGATCAGAAAAATGAGTTAATCAAGATGTGAGAGCCAGTGAGAGGCTAGAGCTAATGGGCCAATCAGCTTTATAACTTATAGAGATTATATAACTTATAGAGATGTGATTTTTCTTTGGGACTAAAGAGTTGTGGGGTACCGGATGGGACAGAAAACACAAACAAGCCAGGCCCGTTCTTGTTACACTTTTCAAGCAGTTATAAATTGGAGATAGCTTCTGGATTCAGGGTTGAGCTCCTCTTCACATCCCTACCTCCCGGCACTGAGACGGAGTCTGATTTGAATCCGTGCAGGGCCTCCGCATGCTTCCACAGTCTCTGTGAGTTTGTGTGTTTCAGTCCTATTGTGTCTGGAAGATACATTTTCCTTGGAGTCATCCATCCCCTCTGACTCTTGCAATCTTTCTGCTTCTTTTTCTGTAACCCTGACTAAGGAAGCCCTGGGGGAGGGGACTTAGAGGAAGACATCACGTTTAGGACTAAGTGTCCCAAAGCTTGTCACTCTCTGCACATTGTCTAGCTGTGAGCCTCTGAATTTGTCTCCCTCTAGTGGAAGATGAAACTTCTATGTTGACAGAGGAAGACACTGATCCATGGGTATAGCAGAATGTATTAAAGGTCATTTACTGCTGTGTTCCTTGAGCAGAATGCAGGTATTTGGTTTTCCTAAGGCCTATGGCCTATGTAGTCTCAGGTTCTTGACCACTCAAGCAGCGTCAGGCATGGGTTCCATCTCGTGGATTGGGCCATATATCTAATCATACAGTGGTTGGTTACTCACGCAATGTCTGTATCACTGTTACACCAGCGTATCAGGTAGATTGGCCATAATTATAGATCTCAGAATTTGTAGCTGAGTTGATGTTTATCTTTCTCCTTTGGTAATACGCAGATACCTTCCAGTACCACGAACACTAGGACACTAGTCAGTAGGTGAAGACTCTAGGTAGGCACCTGTTCAACTTCTTCATGCTCAACGAGAAATGCAAGTGTTGTCTTCAGCAATAGGACCTTCCCATACATTAGTGGAGAGCCATCAACAGCCTTGACAATAGCCTGAGAATAAGATGGCAGCCTTTGAGTATATGCCCAAGAGTGGTATAGTGGGGTCTGGAGGTAGATTTCCAATGCCTTTAAGAGGCATTGATTGCCATGGTGGCTGTATGAGTTTGTACTCCCACTAGCAATGGATGAGTGCTTCCCGTACTCCACATCCTCACCGGCAGGTGCTGTCATTTGTTATATTGATCTTGGCCATTCTGACAGGTGAAATAGCAAAGTGGTTTTGATTTTCATTTCTCTGATGACTACGGCTGTCTAACATTTTTTAAGCGTTTATCAGCCATTTGGTCTTTTGAGAACTATTTAGTTATATACACCTCTTTTTAAAATTGGGTTGTTTTCTTTATGTCCAGTTTTTAAATTTTTATATATTTTAGATATTAACCCTCTATCAGATGTGTAATTAGTACATATCTTTTCTCATTCTGTGTCCTGTTGCTTTGCCCAAATGATGGTGTCCCTTTCATACAGAAGCTTTTCAGTTTCACAAGGTCCCATGTATACATTTTTCTGAGTGCCTGTATTATTGGTGTCCTGTTCAGAAATTATTTTTATGTGCAAATTAGTTTAAGTCTATCTTCCCACTAGGGGTCCTTACTTTGTTTTAGAAATTCAATGGCTTTCCTGTGAGAAATCACCCTGAACTCTGAAGGAAAGACTCTTAAATAGTGCTTTTCTGGCTGGGGCTAATGCCCAAGGAAGAGCTGGCCTCAAATAGAAAATTTTAATAATTTATATAAGCTTTATCTTATGTGTCTTACCTATACTGTCATCTCTAAATCTGTCTTAGATCCTGGCCCCAAGTTACACTTCAGACAATTTAAACAGAGACAGGAGACAAGCAAGTCTGGCCACTTGGACAGCTAAGAGATTTACTCAGCAAAGATGCTGCAATATTTCTTAAGTATAGCTGTGTTGTTCTTTTTGAATAGCCATTACCCAGGGTTGTCTTGCCCATCTGGCAGAATTGTGTCTTTCTCAAGAAGAGAACTGTGGGCTTTATGGAAGCCCAGGACTTAACATTTATTGTGACCGTGCCATCCTCCTGGGCATATCAGAGGCATGTTCTTTGGGGATGGTCCTGATGACTGACTGGTCAGTACAGGTGAACAAGCATTTACATCCTAGCCTTGTTAAACAGACCCGGCTAACACACAGCGCATCTGTGGGGTATTTGAGAGGCAGTGCTCCCTTAGCTAAAGTCTACTTTGTGGGATTTACTGTCTCCTAAGAAAATCGATTAGTAACTCTTTTATAACATCAATTCTATGACTATGAGTTTCTTCTAATTCAATTTGAGCACACTTAGGTCAGTCTCCTGACACTTGACTCTTCTCCTAGGTCCTGCTCACTTCCTTGTAAAGAACCTTACTAAACCAGTTTCTCAAGAATTCCCAATCACAGGATCTAATCTTCAGCTTCACCAACCCCCAGGGGATGTTCATCCTCTCTGTTCTGGCTAGAGCAAAAATCTACTTGGTCAGTTCAAACAAAATTCACTGCTTGTAGCTATATTGAAAAACAAAATAACAACAAAAAATGGGGAACAGAATTTTTTTTAAAAAAAAATTTATTTGTAGTTGAAAAGTTTTTGTGCCCCAATAAACTTTTCTGCCGACACAATAATCCAAATCAGACCAAATCAAACCAAGTTGGAAAAAGCCCAGGTTTAATACTCCTGGGTGACAGTCCAGCCCCCAGGGAGGAGGTGAGAAGGAAGACCGGAAATCACGTGTTTGTTCTGGAGGGGGGGCAGTTTAAATAACTGTGGGGGAGTGGCCTTGAGTATCTCTGAGGAGGGGGGTCATTGTTTGGCGGGCTTTCTTAGGTGTGGAGTTTGGACTGAGGCAATTCCCAGGGTTAGGGGTTTGGGATGAAACTTTCAATCAAACATTTCAGACTCTTTGGATATATGGATGCCAGTGGCTGGTGTGAAGCCTTAACCCAAACATTTCAGACACTTGGGTATATGTATGTCAGCAGCTGGGGTGACACTTCCACCCAAATATCCCAGACTCTTTGGGTATATAGATGCCAGCGCTAGAGTGAAGTCTTAACCCAAGCAGTAGTTTTGACCAGAACTGGGGGAACAGAGAAATTCTCAATCTCTGCCTTGACTGAAAGAAGATAATTTATAATGTATACAAGATATGAAACAAAAGATAGGAAATTTATACCTATAGATTTAGCTGTGACATACATTATTAGAACTTTGAGGCTGATTTTTGTTACGCCCAGTTTGCAGAGTCCCCGCAAACCAACTAGGAGACCGAATACTGTATGTAAAAGCAGAGAGCCTTTATTCTTCATACAATTTTGCAAACTCGGACTCTCCATGTGTCCAACATATTGGAGTGGTCAGACAGTTCCAATTTTATTTGGGGTTGGGTTTTTATAATAGCAAAGGTAGGGGTAAGGGATTTCTAAGGTTCAGGACCCCTGTATGGCTGACATTTGTCTAGGGGTGTCCTGGTGAAAAGCAATGGGTATGTGCTGGCAGGTGACCCTATGGTTGGAACGTTAGGAATTTCCTTTGGGTGGTCTGTTCTGAGTGGTCTCAGTTTGTAATCTTCTTGGAACCAGGTATTGGCTTAGGGTAACCAACTGAGACTCAGGCCTCTATTGAGCTTGTCATGGCTGGGTCCTACTTTTTTTTTTTTTTTTAACTGGGAGACAACTTCTCTGGTGTTTCTTTAGGAGGCCTATCCTCTGTCTGCTTTGCAGTCTCCTGGAGTAACTCATCACCTGGACCGCTGGTATTGGATGAGATGCTTGTTGTTAGTGTGCTATCTTTGGCCTGTTTCCTGATCCTTTGCAGTAACCTCCCACTTCCCCATGCAGCCCCCAAGCCCAGTTGTTTCTGTACTGAGGTCTCTTACCTACTTCTGCAGTAGGTGTAGATAAAAATCTATTTTCACTGCCTTAGCTACTGTTTCAGCTCTGGTTTCCCCTTGGTGTATCAAGGGTTAATCGGTTTTTAATTGTCTGATCTTCTATTTCCTCAAGCTCCTAAATCAGAATGTTCTACAGTGCTCCACACAGAGGCTGGTCTACCTTACTGCCCCCTGCTGGCCAGTCACAAGTGTCTTGATTTATAGTCTCTCGGGGGAGGCGACTGGATCCCATCTGACCCACTCTATTTCTCTGGTCAGCTGACTAGTTTCCGGTCAACCTGTTCTGACACATTGCGGGGCCTGGTCAGACAGCAAAACAGCTGTCAGGTTCCTTCCCGGCAATGGTGAGGAGGGTGAGCTCTCAGTACACGTGCATAACGTTTTTGTGTGGAACAAACATGTGATACTCTAATGAGGATCAATATCTTCTTTACCCACAAATGAACTATGAATGTCCTTTGAAAAATATTTTCTATTTTCAGCCTCTAAGAAATGAATAGCTTTCCTACTTAAAAAAATAAACATAGATCATATATGTGTACACACACACATTTTTCTCTTATGGGACTTATGTGGGCCTAGAAAATTAAAACATTAAAACGTATACTAAAGATGGATGTTGCCGGGCGGTGGTGGCGCACGCCTTTAATCCCAGAACTCGGGAGGCAGAGGCAGGCGGATCTCTGTGAGTTCGAGGCCAGCCTGGTCTACAAGAGCTAGTTCCAGGACAAGCACCAAAGCTACAGAGAAACCCTGTCTCAAAAAACCAAAAAAAAAAAAAAAAAGACGGATGTTGACAGTGTAATGACTGAAAGTTAATTTAACTATCAAATGTTAATTTTAAATATTAAAAGTTAATTTAAATATTAAATTTCCTAAAATTATTAAATATTAAAGCAAAACAGTTTTCGTTCATAGAGAAGGGTGATGGCTATTCTTGTTTGTCAGTTTGGCCACATTTGGGATTAATGGCAGACAGATTAGAGTTTTTGTTGGTTTTGTTTTTCCAGAGAGTCTTTCACTGGTAGTCAGGGCCTGGCCTCAGGCCTGAGGTCTTCCTGACACAGCCTCCTTGGACTTGGGTTAAAGGTCTAGGCTATACACTTCAATCACATAACAAACACTTCAATCACATAACATCAATATCTAACTGAGTCACAACTGAATCCTGAGAACAGACATAGGTTTCTGGAGAAAAATGCCCAACTAGTTCATAATCACAGCTCTAACTGTCAAATATCCCCGCAACCGATTCCATCCTCCACACTGACGCTGTTTCCCCTCAGCCCGGCGCTCCATAGTGCACCTGAAACGACTCATCAGAAGCTACAAATCGCCCTTGCGCCCCCTCCGGGACACCAAGGGTACCTGAACCCTTTAGCATTAACATTCTTTGAAATGCAACTGACTGGCTCTAGGACCCTGCTGCTAAAACGCCCTTTGAAATTCACACACACTAGGAGATGCAGACTCCGCCCCTTCAGAGCTCTAGCCCGTCAGCTACCATTCCAAAACTATTTTTTTGTTTGTTTTCTTCACGTAATACCACTAAAACTGTTCACGAAGCCTCATTGTGGGAAGGCATGGGGTTATTCACATCCAGCCAGACTTTATTTTCTTCGTTTAGAAGTCAGTTGGCATCAGTTAGGCGTGAAGGTTCAAGTGGACTGGCAATCGTGTTCCAGCCTACAAGGCGCTCCTGTTGGAGGTCGGGTTCTGTCCAAACGAAGGAGGAAGACTAGGAACAAAGAATGGCGTTCTGGAACAGCACAGAACGGAAGCCCCAAGTGAGATCAGTATTCACGATGATGGAGATGTGGGTCTTCAAAAGCTGTAGAAAATAATTAATGGTGCATGCCTATAGCCTAGTGTCAGATGAGACACCTGTCACAGAGTTCGGGCATACCCCAAAATGCTGGCAATGGTATGCTAAACATCTCAGTTGAAGTAACATTTATATAAGAGCAGTGAACGCGAATTCCCATTGAACAAAATCACAATATACAGGTGTCCCTGTGAAAATACAGCTCTGGGCCGGGCGATGGTGGCGCACGCCTTTAATCCCAGCACTCGGGAGGCAGAGGCAGGCGGATCTCTGTGAGTTCGAGACCAGCCTGGTCTACAGAGCTAGTTCCAGGACAGGCTCCAAAGCCACAGAGAAACCCTGTCTCGAAAAACCAAAAAAAAAAAAAAAAAAAAAAAAAAAAAAAAAAAAAAAAAAAAAAGGAAAATACAGCTCTGGTCTAAAGGACTGTTAGTTAATTCTGGAGTCAAAATCGAGTGATCAGATCTTGAGGACATAGATTTAGTGTCCGCAAGCAAGAGGGATGAGGGAGGTAAAAAGCTCTCTACAGGAAGAAGACACTGAATACTCTGCTACAGCTCTGTAACAATTCCCTGGAGTTTCTAGAGTTAACAGACTAAATGAGAGTTACAAATCAAGGTACTCTGCAAACGCATTGGTGAAAACGTCCCCGGTTCTGACGGCTGCCGGACAGCAGGAAACCCTCTACTGGGGGCTTCGGATACGATCTGATTACAGTCCCAGCCTAGAGCTGGGGGAAGCTGGTG
Source organism: Microtus oregoni (assembly GCF_018167655.1). NCBI lineage: Eukaryota > Metazoa > Chordata > Mammalia > Rodentia > Cricetidae > Microtus > Microtus oregoni. The sequence goes on from NW_024543077.1 coordinate 25,103,631, forward strand.
GTCCTGGGCACATCCCAAAGGTTACCTGTGAAGGGCACCGAGAGGTTAGGTCAGACAAGCAGGCGGGCCACAAATGGCAACCGAGTGGCTAAAGACACTCCGCGATCATTTGGCTGCAATCACGGGTTTTAATCAACTGATGAGCCTTGTGGAATCTTTAACTGGTGTGTCCCACAACCCTGAAGTCTGGTTGCCACACGAGAAGTGGGAGTGTCCGCAAGCAAGAGGGATGAGGGAGGTAAAAAGCTCTCTACAGGAAGAAGACAACTGACATATTCGTCATGAGAAGTGATCATAGGCTGTGCAAACCCGTTCTTAGAGGGACCGAGATGAACACCAAAGTTAGCAGCCCAAACAGCCGAAATCCAAGAAGCCTTAGGAGGCTTCCATGTCTGGTAACGAGTTTCCTCTGGGAAGCAACATAATCCTTCCATTTAGTGTGTGTTTCTCCACAGCTCCACAGGCAGGGGGAGAGCAAAGGAAAACTGGGCCGCTTTATTTTATTTTGACCTAACAAGATTTGTCCTACTATTCTGTAAAGCACCCCCCTTTTCTTTTGGTAGAATAGTGGTTGAGAGGACAGTAGCCCATAATAGGGCCATCCACTATGTCGTATGTATTTACGAAGTCTGTGTGACTGTTTTAAAAAAACTAGGGCCTTGCCGGGCGGTGGTGGCGCACGCCTTTAATCCCAGCACTCGGGAGGCAGAGGCAGGCGGATCTCCGTGAGTTCGAGACCAGCCTGGTCTACAAGAGCTAGTTCCAGGACAGGCTCCAAAACCACAGAGAAACCCTGTCTCGAAAAACCAAAAAAAAAAAAAAAAAAAAAAAAAAAAAAAAAAACCAAACTAGGGCCTTAATAGTCCCGGTGGGGAAGGGGGCAGATGATGAATTCAATTAACAGATACAGTTGCTGTTTGAGCAAAACGATAATAGGGAAACAAGACGAAGAAAGTGAAAGGGAAAAGAATGCCTGGGGACCAAAAACTATGGCTCTATACATCAGGCCCCAAATGGAAAAGGCGAGAAGCAAGTGCATGAAGCAAGAGCCACGGAAAAGTCACACATGTTCCCATGCTGCCCTCCTGACCTCCTGGACGGCGGTCTGGAAGAGTCTCTAACCCACCTGCTGAACGAACGGCCCAAAGGCTCGGCCAAGCGCGCTCCAGGCACGTGCAGGAGAGCCTGGGTTAAGACACTGGACTGCACCTTGGCGAGTTTTGAGTCATTTTGCTAGGAGTTGTGACAGTCTGCGGGATTATCATGCTGTTCTCATTCCAGAGTACGAGGGACAACTGCCTGCTTCCAACACGCCCCCCCCCCCCCCCCCCCCCCCCCCGCCCTGGCACCCAGATCTTATGATCACTTCTAGCATGGTTTGGAGTTAGAAGACAAGAAATTTTCAAGTACTTTCATTAAAATGTTCCCGAAGGATAAACAAAATAACTGCCAAAGCATAGATTTGTAGTGGAAACAATTGGACTAACCATAAAGACCCACGTCATCATCTGCTCCTTCAGGACAAAGGGAGTGAGACGGGGAAGGAGGCTGCCACTCCCAGTCTGTGTGGCAAGGGACAGAGCAGCAGATGAAGGTCTGGGCCCTCCACACCTCTGGTCGACTGAAAGAAGAGAATAGTAAAATTACAATCCCTGTCGTGTATAGGATCTGTTTTCTGTTGCCAATAATACCACCAAACGAAAGAACTCTTAAGAAAAACTGGTTTATTTCGGCTCATGATTCTGGATGTCTAAAGCCTGGGTTACGTGAAACCCTATCGAAAGCAAAGTGAGCAAAGGGTTGTGAATGGTATGATGACCTAGAGGGGGGAAAAAAACCCAAAACTAAATGAGAATAGTAGTAGCTAGCTCACAGTGTGGACAAACAGGCTATAAGCCAGCCACGGACACCAGCTATAGCGATTAGCATACAGCCTACCTACCACCAAAGTTTAAATTGAGTTCTGCTGACCCGTCGCATGAGATTCATCAATACTGCACTAATCTATTGTGTGCATGTGTGTGCGCATGCCATAGCAACACGGTGGTGTCCAAGGACAACTTGTAGGAGTAATTCCTCTTTCCATGTGAAACCTGGGGATCAAACTCAGGTCCTCAGGCTCCGTGGCATGTGCCCTTTACCTGCTAAGACATCTTGCTAGTTGATTTTGATCCCCTCAGCTTCATGACAATAGAACAAAAGCCTTTTAGTGACCTTTAAAAGTATGTTCTATGAACTGGACTAATATACGCACAAATTGAAAAATGTTTTGCACCTGCGTGACGACTACACTAAAGTCTGTAGAATTCTGTGCCATATGGAAAGGTAAGGCTTTTGTTTCTGGACAGTAGGAACGGGGTCAGTCCTGCTCACGGCGGCAGTCCCAGCACCTAGTCCAATGCCTGACACTGCAATACCAGACATTCAACCAGTGTGAACAGACACTAACCTACTCCACAGACTCTTGTTGAGAGAAATGAAAACATCCTCTAAAGGAAAGCAAGCAGAAAACTCTAGAACTAAAATAAAAATTCTAGGGTGGTAGTCCTAATCCCTTCAGCAAGAAGAAGAGATATTCTTGGAATTTATGCAAACCAGGAAGGGCAACACTGAACAAGTCCACTTTGGAAAAGCTCCACACAGAAATATTTGCTAAGCGGATGATTTCACATATGGCTCTCAACATTGTGATTCTGGCTTGTCGTCATGGTCCCGAAGTAGGTCTGCAAGTCAACCAAGCCAGGGTGTACGCCTGTCAACAGGCCAATGACCTACTTAAGAACGGCAAATGGTGGGCGATTATGAAACCAAAGAAAATTCGAGGATGAATATGTTTGAGAGAATAGAGCGGTGAATGGGCAGTCTACAAATGTCAAGATTGAACACAGCTTCTGCAGATCGTTTCAGTTATGAATGAACTCTTTAAATGCGGCTATCAGTCTACAACCCAGAGCTGGCAATCACAGAATTGACAGGCTTGTGCTTGTGTGCGCACACATATGTTGGTGTCCACTGAGAACTTGCTCGATGTAGCAGGATTTATAGGCATATGCCCAAAGTCCCAACACTGAGGATGCAGAAGCCGGCAGATCTCTTGCGTTTGAGACCAGTCAAGCTACAGGGACAGCATGTCTAGAACAAACCCACACAACAAAAGCCCAGGAAATATTTTTGGTGCACCTACATAGCTGGGTACTGGGTCGAGTATTGCATCATTTTCATGGAAAATGATGAGGTGGAAACCCACACCACTGCCTGAAAAGTGAAGAAACCCAGGCTCAGGGTGTTAAACACGTGTCTGAATCTGAGACCTATCGTCCCCCACCCCCCAGTATAACCCTCAGTGATACTGAAGTCCATGCATGATGGATAGGTGAGCACTGCATCTGTGCCAGATCCCTGTGTCTCCCACTTGCTCAGAGTGCTCCTGAGCAACTCTTTAGCCATGCAGGCAGGTTTCGGATTGGTGTCTTGCCTCAGCCTCCTGAGTAGCTGGCATGACAGGCCTATGCCACCAACGGCCAACTCTCTTGGCTGTTTTTACAGTAACAGAAAGCTGACCGACACTACGCCAAGCTTACAGCTCCTAATAGTCATTATCTAAACCAATCCTAACATAATGAGTCAACACAATGCCTGCGGACATAACTTTGTACAGAAAGAGATGGTATTGACGGAAAGCTAGCAATGCCAATGTTTAGGGTTCCCCGTCCCCTCTGGCTGCAGATTCAGGGCTGCACACCTCAAAAGGAGCTCCCTAAGCCTCTGGAGGGTCCCTTGAGAGATCTAACACCATGTTTACTACCCATAGGATGACTAGAGCTAGCTGGATGAGCAAAGACGAGTGTTATTGCTCAGGGCCAAGAAAAGTAATTTTAAGACCCTACAGTCACCACACACTCCAACAGGAACCCAGCACCCATGGGAGAAGCTGGAGTGCAAATCCATGTCTTGTATGAAGCAGTTCAAATGCTAAACGCATAATAGAAAGTACTGAAAGTTCCGCTTTGTGTCTCCAGGCTTTCTATAGGGACTAATTTCATATGCTAAGTCGGTACCTCTATAAAACCAAGAGAAGGTAGTATGGATCTGGACGTGCACATGAAGAAAACAAGCAAGAACGAGACAAGTGTATTATTTTCTTTATATACAAAAACAAAGGCCCAAAATATGGTTTGTTGAAGTAGCTATCAACAGGATGTCAGCTGACTTCACGTTTGCTTTGGTCAGCACGGCCTGGGAACAGCAGTCGGTCCCCTCCCTAACAGCACAGAAACACACTGACAGGACTGCCTTCAATACAGAACAAAGAGCTTTCAGGGAAAATTAAGTTAATTTTAAACCAAAACATTTTACCAATAAATAAGAAATTCTGAAAGGTAACATCCCCACCTGACACTCTTGGGCGTAACACGCACACCAATTTTGAAAATAAAAATGTTCTCACAATAGTCATAACAGGTGATCATATAGCAAGCCATGTAATGAAATTATTTTAATGTATTTTTTAAAAACGAAAATCTTAAGAACCAAACATGAACTTTAAAAGTTGGCACTTACTTTCTACAACTGTACACATCCTAAAACAATGGTCTAGTACTTTCTTACAGAACATAATTCAAACTCTGTTGGCATTTCAATATACTCCTAAGGAAACAGTTAAAAGCACTTTTAGTATGCCAGATCTCAAACAAAGTTCATAATTCTGATTTATGGCTATGAAGAGGCAGTCAGTTTCTACTGAAAACTGCAGCCAGTGATAAAACATACTTGGAAAACAAATGATCGGTCTGAAGATCTTTAATATCGGTTAAGACAGTCTGATGTTTGTTGCCAATGAAAGGTACTTTAATCCAATGTGCAAAAAAAATAAAAAAATAAAAAAGTGCAGCTGTCCTTTCCCTTGAAATACGTAGGACCAACACTACTATTTACACATTTGAAAGATTTGAAATTATTTAAGCATCTTTATGAGAAACCGAGAGCTGCAGAGAACCCCAAAAGCTTGATCATCCATAAACTACTAAAACATCTCAAGAAGCATTTTTGTTTCTTGTCCTAATTTTGATCCTAAATACAAAACCAATTTTGAAATCAGTCAGGATTTTGAAGACCTAGGAAATTTGAGGGTTTTTGTATCTGTGAAAACCTGGTCTCGGAGACTTCTCTCCTTCTCTCACTACCGGTTCACTCCAGACACCCACAGGCAGAGTGGCCACACTGGGTCAAAGAGGAACTCAGTTCCAGTACTACCAGCATCCTGGTGGTCGCACTCACCCTGAGGTCCACATGACCTGCAGCATTTGGGGTGGGGGCAGGGGCCATCACAACGGATGAAGAAACACTTCAGCAAAGCAACCATTTACTGTCCACGGAAACAGTAAAAACAATGATATACAGAGAGATTTAAAAATCAACAAGCCAAATATAAAACTAACACCATTCCGTATTTCCAAACTTGGTTTTGTATTTATAGTGTCCTGGGTCGGTCGGCATGTGCCAACATTTTCTGCACCAATATGAAGTTCTTGTATCCAGTTAATAAAACTGCTGTTTTGACCATAAGTCACATATATTGGGACGGGTAGGCAATCAATTTATTCAATTACTCTGCGGTGCACTCACCAGTTTGGCAAGCATAGAGGAATTAAGAATGGAAGAGAAGCCGCTCACTTTCAACCGGACAAAGGAGTTTTCAAATTAAAACCATAAAGAGGGGCAGGGGAGCTTACCGGGAACATGAACACTAGACATCACAAAAAAACAAAATAAAAAACTGTTTGGTCAGAACGTAGTAACGTAACTGCCTTGAGGAATCTGAAAATCACCTAACTGGAATGAGCTCTGTCTTAGGTCCAGCCAGTCCAACACTCTAAGTTGCCACAAAAGCAGTCAAAGGTGTTCACTGACTGGGATCAATGCAACCTTGGCATCGACCTCCCAGGCCACGTGTTCCTGACCCATCACCTCTAGCTGCAGGCAATGGTCTCCAGCTGCTGCTCTGCCTCGGCAGCCATGGCTGCCGCCTGCAACTGTTCTGTCTCACTCTGGATGGCACTGGGGGTGACCTGCTTCCTTTCACTGTGCATATTGTTCTCATGCCTCTTCAGATCTGAGGCCTTAGCAAACGCCTTGGTGCAGGAGCCACACACGAAAGGCTTCTCCCCTCGGTGTCTCCTTTCGTGGTCCTTGAGGTGAGACTTGTGTTTGAAGGCTTTGTCACACATATGACATGCAAATGGTCTTTCGTTGCTGTGAACCCGCTCATGCTTCTTTAGGTCTGGGGCGCGGATAAAGGACTTCCCGCACACCTCACAGCTGTAGGGCTTATACCCTGTGTGAATTTTCAGGTGTTCCTTCAGGTGGGCCTGGGTGGTGAAACCTTTTGTACACATTTCACAAACAAACGGCCTGTCTGCTGTGTGGAGCTTTTCATGCTTCCTCAATCTGCCTTCATCAGAAAACGTCTTACCACACGCTTGGCAGGCAATCTGCTCCCGATGGTGACCATAGAGCAAATACTCAAACTTCATGTCACTGGCAGCTGTTGTCCAGCCTGGAGTCTGTTCGTCTTTTACTTCACCCATCCCGTCATTAAATGTTAAGGCTTGAGGGGTCTGAGACCCCAGATCTTTGGACTCGGGAGTCTCCATGGATTCTACTTCCTGGCCATAGCAGTTCACTTTTCGGACTTCCTCACTCCCCAGTTCTTTTAAAATCGCCTCCTGAACCCTGAGAGTAGTAGTGGGGGACTTGCCGTCCTCCTGACTCGGGGGAGTGCCTTCTACCGTGTCGTCGGAGGGACTGTCATCCTGGTCCCCGATTTCTTCCACATCATCATCCTGAGCGTCGGCGGCATCTCCGATGGGCCGATTTAACTTGAGGCAGTACTTGCTCTTGGACTGGCCATTGCTTTCATCGGGACTGGACACATCACGCTTCTGAGAACAGAGTTTATCCAGAAACCGGATACCAAGGATCTGACCCGATGACATCATCAGGTTCACATCCTCCTTTTTCACGGAAATCTTTGCTGTGTACATGTAGTTCAGGACCTCTTCAAATATATCAGAGCGGAGGAAATCTATCTCGATGACGGAAGAACTATCCACTTCTAGCTTCTTGAAGAGCTTCTTGAAGTAGGTGCTGCAGGCAGCGAGAACACAGCGATGGGCTCTGAACTTCACATCTTCAACCACGATCGCGATATCGCAAAACTCTCCTTCCAGGCGCTGTTCATTCAGCGTTTTCAGAAACAGTGTTTTATGATCGTCGTCATTATATTTTATGGTTTCAGACATACTGATGAAAAACTCCTGCAAAAAAATTTTTTTTTAAAGGAGTTTAATTAATGAGTAGTGCTCCCCATACCCACCCCACCCCTGCCCCAAAAGCAGTCATACTGTGACTATTTGGAACCCAACAATCTAGAATCTTGGTGTTAAAGATGTTCCAAAAACAGGCAGGAAAGAATGACCCCAGACAAGGGATTTCCATGTTGCTATTCTGAAGTACTTTCAGTTTACAACAGTTTCCTAGTTAGAACAACAGCAGCTTTTAACAAAATACACACCAGGCATTATTCTATATGCTTTAGATGTCTCAACACACTTAAGTACAAATAACCCTATGAAATAGGTGTTGTCCTCGGTTTGTAAAAGGGGTTAAGGAGCTGTGCTATAACTATTTAAGATCTAGTAATCAAATCCAGGAAACGTGGTTTAAAAACTCAGACTGTCAAGGCAGAGGAAAAAGACTGATAAACAGTCCGACCGTGAAGTATGTTACAGGATTGAGACAAGAATCCTCAAGTCCTGGAGCCGGAGACCTCAGTAGGTAAAAGGGGGCTATATTCCCTGCAGCAGTGTAACACATGGTGGGCCTCTAATTTCAAGAAGGTACAAGTGAATTCTGGAGCAGAGTCGGCTAGCTCTACTAGCTGAACAGTGAACTCCAGGTAGAACCGAGAGAGCCTGCCTCCGCCAACAATGGAGAGCAATCAGGAAGACTCCCACCATGTCAGCCTAGGGGTTCCGCAGGAATGGCCTTACACACACACATGCACATGCACATACACGCATGCACGCACTTGCACACGTGCAGACATGAATACACGCCACAAACACAGAAAAAGAGAATCCGCAAGTCCTATCTATGGCGTCTGATTCCAAGGACGGAGGACTCAGGAAAATACCATCTGGGTTGGGCATTATACTTCCTTGAGAAGAGACAAACCACCATTGGAGAGGTAGAGAGGCCATTGTAGCCACAGGAGTCTGTGTTTTCTACTAGTCTCTCCACAGCTGCTTTGGGCCACTCCTGGACGAGCGTCAAGGTTTAATCTGACCCCAAAGATATCTGGGAAGAGACTGACGAGTGGCTTCTTGTCACAGGATGTCAATCTTCCAGCCACCCAGTTAAGTCTCACCAGCAACAGGCATGCAGGACCAGAAGTGCTTCAAGTTTCAGATTTTTTCAGATTTTGCAATTATGCATATTCCTCATAAAATAAATTGGGGAAGCCAGTCCAAGCCAAAATACAAAACTAGTTGATATTTTATACATACCTTACACACATAGTATGAAGGTAATTTATACAGTATTTCAAATAATACTTTATTTATTTCGTTTTCTTTTTTCTTTCTTACTTTTTTTTTTGGTTTTCCGAGATAGAGTTTCTCCGTGTAGCCCTGGCTGTCCTGGAACTCACTCTGTAGACCAGGCTACATAGATAACCTCATAGTTGAACTCATAGATAACCACCTGCCTCTGACTCCTGATTGGTGGGATTAAAGGTGTGCGCCACCACCGCCTGGCTTAGATAGTATTTTAAACAAAACTTCATAGTATAGATTTTTCATTTGTGGCTTCTTATCAGCCTTCAGGAAGTGTCAGGATTTGAGTATTTTGGACTTACGGAGGTTCAACCCTTACTCAGTAAGTGTTGAAGTATTTTAAATTAAAAGCAAAAGAATTTCAGGACCACCACGAAAGACCTAGCAATGTGTTTAAGAACTGATCTAAAACCAATGTGTTTTACATTTTCTACTAAAAGAAAAACAAAACAATTGTCTTAGTTTTATTCAACAGTGTATATGTCTGAGGAAAGCAGATTTTTCCTCATAGAAAAAGAATTGTAAATGTGTAACTAGAATGTGTGTGTGTGTGTGTGTGTGTCTGTGTGCACAGTGGGGACCAGGGGCTTGCTTAAGCCAAGAAAATACACAACCCCTTATCCGATACCCCTAGACCTGAGATACTTATTTTAAATCAAATGCCAAGTGATATTCTAATTTTTAATATTCTAAGGTACACTTACCATGAACAATTCAGGCTATTTTCTTAATGCCTTAAACTCCAAAATCTTCAGATCAGAGTAAGTCTGATCAGGGGCAAGCCAGATCTATCAGAAAAAAGATAAAAGACTAAGTAAGATTTTTCCCTATCTCAAATTCTAAACCAAGTGTTTACAAGAACCACAGACCCCTTTATCGCCCCACCTCTTGCATACGAACCCATTTTTCTGGGTAGAAGCCAGTAATCTGACTAGCAGTAATCCGGCCTGGTTCTACATAAGGACTAGAAGTGTGGCAGGTGACATCAGTGTGTGTCCTTACCCCCACCACGTCCTGTTGGGTACCTAGTTCTCCACTTTCTCTTCAGGACCTAGAAACGTCTAGATGCACGTTTCTCTAAATATAGCAGAGGCTGTAGGAGCACACGTTCGCTAGGAGGGGAAGCAAGGAGCAAACATTGTCCGCGCAATTGTAAACTGTGTGCCAGACGGCAGCGGCAAAGTCCACACTTTTCCCTCTATCCCTTCCTATACAAAGGTTCAAAGAATTTGCTTTGATTCTTAAGTCTCATCTATAGGACTCTACATCCTGCAGGCCCATATACTAAAGAACAAAAATATCCTCTAGTGACCACTAATCCCACAAACACGGAAGTGTGTAGAAGCAGGTGGCTGCGCTAGAATCCAGTCCTACACAAAGACTTGGCGCAAGACTCCACCAAAGGACCCCTAACAAATTCCTGCAATAGGAAGGAACCACAGAGCTCGGAACCAGCAGGCTTTCTCATCTGTACTACATGAGGGCTGGTAAGGGGATTTCTAAGGATGCGCCATTCTTCATTTAGGCCTTCCTGTGTTCTAGATGCAGCCTGAGCCTGCAGCGGGCTTGAAGGAGGGCACTCCCTTCAGAATCTTTGGTGACACCTCTGTTGTCACTAACTGTGGAATCAAAACGAGCATGGCAGAGAAGGGTGGCTCTACAGTAGCCATGGCAACGCATCAGCGTGCAGCTTCTCATTTCTGGTTAGTGTGTATTCTTTTTCAAAGGAGGTCACGGGCCAATCGGCTCGTTTTTTTTCCCCCTATAGAGATGTTCCCATTGCTAAGTTCAAATGAGTCAAACCGGAAGATAGCCATTGCCAGTATGTGTGTAAGTAGGTGTGGGACAAGACATAGTCCAACACATACAATACCCTAAAGCAGCTCCTTGCTAGCCGTTCTCCAGATCGCGGGAACGCTAAGGCGCCCGCACCGGGGAGCAGGGAGCCCGGCTTTCCCAAAGCAAACTTACATAAGCAGTCGCAGCCGCCTCCTTATGCCGGAGCAGCTGCGACAATGGCGGCCACACCACTTCCCTGTTGCGACCGCACAACTTGGGAGTGGGGAAGACTGGGCCTGGCGCGAGACTCGGGGCGCAGCCCGCGCGTGGGAGCCCACGCTCGCATTTCGCAGCCCGGGAGCCGCCGAGCGCAGCGAGCCCTGAAGCATTCTTTCCCAAACAAAAGCTCCCCGGCGTGGCGCCCGTCGGCGACAGGCCACTTTCCCTTCCACGATCCGCCACTTCTCCAGGTGGCAGCGCGGGAGCGAGGTTCTTCCCTGGCCCGCAGCAGCAGCCCCGGCGGCGGCGCGGCGAGCACGGGAGCGGGCATGCGGGCCGGTTCCGCAGCCCCGCGCCGCGCCGCGCCCTGCTCCGCCCGCGAGCCCCGAGCTCGCGCCCCGCGCACTCCGCGGCCTGCGCGTCTGGTCCTCCCGCGCCCTCCCGCGGCCAGGGGCGGGGGCGGCGCGCGGCCGGCTCCCCGGAGCTCCGCGGACGCAGGCGGGGAGCGTGCGCGGGGGATCCCGTCTGCTCCGGGGAAAATGGTGGGGGGGGGGGGCGAGAGACAGCTGCGAGGGGCGGCGCCCCGCGGGCCGCGCTCGGGCCCGGCTCGGCCGTCCCCACCCCCACCGCGGTGCACTGCGGCGAGGAGAGCGGGGCGGCCATGAACTCGGCCGCCGAGCGAGCGAGCGAGCGAGGGAGCGCGCGCGCGGGCCGCCGCCTGGCCTCTCCCCACCGGCTCGCTCGCCGGCCTGCGCGGCCCCCGGGGCGCCCGGCCCCCACGCCCAACCGCGGCCCACGCCCGATCCCGCTCGCACCGCGCTGCGCCGCCACATCCTGCAGCTGGCTGCTGCCCGAGCTCGGCGGGAACGCGCCTCCTCTCAGCCGCCCCGCCGCGCCCGCCGCCGGCTGCCCCCGCGTCCCCGCGCCCGCCCCGGCCCTTTCAGCACCCGGCCCGCGCTTACCTGCAGCCTGGCACAGCTACAGACGCTCGCCGTGGGCTCCCGCGGTCGGCAGCGCGCAGGCCAGGACGGGATGGACGCGGGGGCACGGTGGGTGGCAGTGTTTTGGATTTTGTTGTTTTTTTTTTTTTGTAGTTTGGGGAGGGGGTGGGGTGGGGGGGAAATCGTGCACGTCCCTGGTGGTAGCAGCCCTCTTCCTGCACGAGCACAGAATATCTAGCCGGCCGCGAACACCCCCACCCCCCCTCCCCGTGCATGCGCGGTGCGAGCCTGGAGGGGGGGGGCAGAAGGCGCGCCGCCGCCTGCGCAGGCACGGAACCCGACCGGGCCTCTTGAGTGAGCGAGCAGGGAAAGGGTTAACCTAGGACCTTACGGGTCGACGCTTTCCTTGGCTCTACGGGGCCGCCCGCGGAGGGCCCTGGGCCCTGCGCACGCGCGCGCACGCGCGCGGCATGGGGCGCGCGAAGCCCGCGCGCGGGAGAAGGGGGTGGGCGGGGCTAGGGCGGGGCTTCGGCCGCTGGGGAGCGAATGCTCGAGCTCAGTTCTCGGGCACCCGCCCCGCCTGGAGCTCTGGGCTCCTGGGCTCCCGCCGGCGCCGGGCCTCGGAGCTGCGTCGGGAACGCGGGAACCTGCGCTCCCGTGCGTGTGCATGTGCGTGGGCCAGTACTGCCCCTGGGTGCGCGCGATTCGGGCGCTGAGCTCGTCCTGGCTTTTGGGCAGGTGTCCCGGGCACCGTCGCTCAGTGTGCTCTCGCCTGGACACCCAGGCGCGATTCCCGGACGCCGAGGGCCTGGTTCCTGTCCCTGCGGCTTTGTTTATGGGGAGCAGGCATTTGCAGAACAAATGAAGGGCCATCTTTGATTTGGAATGTAAGGGGCAATTCCAGTCACCTAGGACAATTTGCACACCCCCAAAGCTTTGGATCTGCCAGACTAATGGGTGCCCCTGCGTTTACCCGAGTGCTTCCCCCTCTAGCAGTCCTGCACTTGGCACTCCCATGAGGAAATCTGATAGCTGGTACTGTCAGCACATCCATGGAGATGTTATAGCTCCCTTGGCGATGAACCTTGTGTTCCTTGTGCTACACGGCCTGAGTCTCTTAAGTGCTCTCAGGCTCAGGGCCTGGGAAGTGCCTTTAGCGCCCACATTTCTGTTCGTCCTACAGTATCGGCGGCTGGACTGAGCTGCCATGCTCCTTAGAGACACTTCTGCTGCATTATCACACCTCTAACAGTCTGTCAAGTCACATGAATAACATCTGAAATTAGGGCAGGACCGTGGACTTACGGGAAGATGATGTGTCCGTGCTAGGCACGTAAGTAAACACGAAGGAATATTGTGATAGCCTCTGTTTGCTAAAGGCCGTCGGTTCAGCCTCAGCTGTACAGCTGTAATATTAACCACTACTGGTTTAACGTCTCCGAAGGTGTTTTGACACACGGTTTCAGGTTTTTATTTTCTGTGTATGAGTGCTTTGCTTGCATGAATGAATGTGCACCGCCTGTGTCTGGTGCCAGTGAAGGTCGGAGGAGGGTGTCAGATCCCCTGGAACTGGAGCAGGATATTGTTAGCCACCATGTGGGTTCTGGGAAGCAAACCTGAGCTCCCTGCAAGGGAATTAAGTGCTCTTAACAGCTGAGCCATCGTTAGAGCTCACACACACGTCTTTCGATGCCCACAATAGCAGTTGTGTTAGCAGGTGGAAGAGTCGACATAGAATAAACCTGTCCTAGAGTTTACGCATATCTGTCTCAAAATACCGAATAAACTAACTTTTCTAAGCCACGTTTTTGGTTTTTTAAATGATTTATTTTTTTTATTATATTTAAGGGTGTGTATGTGTACTCTGTGTGTGCTCAAACACATGGTTATTTGCATATGAGTGCATGTGACATTTGGAATCCAGAGGCTTTGGATCCCCTGGAGCTGGAGTTACAGACCACTGTGGGCCACCTGACATGGGTCGTGGAAACCAAACTCTGGTCCTCTGGAAGTGGAGCTAGAACTCTTAACTACTGAGTCCTCTCTTGTCAGAGATCAGCTTCCACAAAAGTATCATTTACCAGGGTAGGGGCATGGGGATTAGAAAAGTAAAGAGAATGAAGACGTGAGTGAAAATAACAAAACAGAAACATAGGATAGCACCGGGAGGGAGTTCCAGTGAATATTGAAATCCGCCTGCCTTTAATTTTCCATACACTTTTATACCCCAATACAACAGGGAGAAGAAGACAAAAGACTGCTTTAACATGATACAAAGGACAGCTGGAACAGTTATTTGCTTCAATACTTTGAGATATCAAGGCATTAGCATTCTCTTGTTTAGGCTGTGAACCCACCCGAGACCAAGTATCCTGAAGGCAGCCACTCCCAAGGTCAAACCTCCCATTTCAAAAGAAGGAGCTTGAATTTCTCGGCTCCTGGTCAGGGTAGAGTGGATCTACCTACAAGGGCCATCTTAATGTCAGAAACACTAAGTTACCACACCCTAGGTCAGGGTTTGTAGCCACACTTGTCAACAGATTTGAACAAGCTCAAACTCTGACAAGATGGAAGTAGGCTCACATTTTTGGGCCTCTAAAAATCTCTCCAGCCTTTTAAACCTCACCCTGTTGTTTTCTGAAATGGAGACGAGGAAAACAGGGCAGCTGTGAGGATTAGCCCACACGGTACCCAGGCATGTTCTTAGTGCAAATATTAGACCCCTGTTGTTAAGGATACCCATACCATCCGTGGTGTTGGGTTCCCATGGCAGCGGCAGGAAGTGGTCATCACACTTGACACTGCCTGTTTGCTTTCTGCTTGTTTGCACTGCTCTGAGCTTACACTTTAGTCCTGCCTGTGCTTTGTTTATAGGGGACTAATAGGGAGCGCTCATGGACTTGTGTTGTGAGGTAACAGGGTGACGGCTGAAGTTCATGGTGCGGGAGCATGGCTCGCTTGCAGTAATCTTCACTGCTCTTGGACCACACCGGGAGGGCTTCGCTCTCTGGATTTATTGTCTGCCTCATGTGTAGGGATGGTCTTTCTGCACACGGAAAGTAATCTGTCCCTGTGCTTTGACCAAGCTGGTAAAATTAAATTAGTTCAGAAAGTTCGTAAGCATTAGAACCATGAAGTGCCTGACATTTTTGTTTTGTCTCACTTATTCCTTGCATTTATGTTCATGCTACCGGTACTCTCCCTGCCTGGTCCTTGCTTATCATGGAGACTCGCAGGAACAAATAGAATAAAGAGGGACCATTCTCATGGGAAGGAGGAGCAGGGGTAGGAAATACTCACCTATGCCACCACCCTCAGCACGTACAAGACTCATAGAAAACATCAGTCAAATACCAGTCGATTGCAAGAATCAACCTAGAATTCAGTATGAAAGGGCACCTTGTGGAGTTCGTAGGGATCAAGGCCCTCCTGAAATACATTGGAACACGAGGCCTTTGGTAGAAGTGTTCTTCTTTTTCTACTAACAATGGCTGTCATTCTAGGTGGGGGACAACTGCTGGGATCATTCAGAGTGTGCTGCTTTTCACATAGGATGCTCACGGCCTCTGAAAAGAAACCTGTTTCTGAGAGTTGTGAGACTGGACTGTGGGACATACGGTGTGGCGTGTGGGATATCAGGGCACTGACGGATACAAAACGGCCCTTTAAGGGACAGTTGAAAGTTGTCCTGCTTAACAGCGACCATGCGGTCTATTGTTGTTTTTGACTATGCATACAAGTAGTAGAGATTGGACAACTTTTGAATAGTGCTTTTGAGTAACCTGTATTATTCGGTTTCTCATGCCCTTGGTCATCTGTGTTTAAAGGAACACTCGGGTCACCGTCTCCTCTGCTGCCTTGAATGACCAACAGATCTTAAAGAATGAAACCCATTGCAAATGAGCTGAATCTAGCCAAGTCCAGGTAGGCAAAACAACTCACCCACACTCCCGTTAGCAGGGAAATCATGTTTGTTTTGTAGGCTACCGGGAGACAGTATTTTGTGGTTTTTTGGTACAACATTCAATATATTGAAAAGAAAATCTCACATAGTGCCATAAGGACCCTTCCATTCTACTGCCCTGGAAACCCTGGATACAGAACAAAAATGGCATGATTCCATGGAGATAAAGATGTTCACATCCAACAAATGCCCATTCAGGACCTTAACACAAAAGCTTAAAAGCACACCCTACCGTGAAGAAGGAACAGGGGAAACTTGATTTAAACGGGAACTCAGCAAAAGCTTCCTTCTATGCTTAAGAGCTATAGGATGACAGAGGGGATAGCAGAGGAGAGTGGGGGCCAAAGTTTCAGATGACCAGTGTATTAGTCAGGGGTCTCTGAAGTAGTAGAACTTACAAAATGAATCTCTATATAGGAAGGAGGCTTAGAACAGACCACAGTCAGCTAATCCAACAGTGGTTGACGTGACCCAAAAGTCCAAGAATCCAGAAGCTGCTCAGTTCACGAGGCTGGTTGTCTCGGCTTATCTTCAGCAGATGCTGGAATCCCAGAGAAGTAGGTCCTAATGCCAGTGAAGGGATGGATTGTTAGCAAGGCGGGGGCAAGCAGGCAAAGAGCAAAAGCTTCCTTCTTCCATGTCCTTATATAGACGTCCAGGTGTGGTCCAGGTTAAAGGTGCCTCTTCCCGCGCTGGATCCATATTAGAGGCTTGTCTTTCTCAGCTCGAAAGATCTGGATTAAAAGCATGTCTTCATAACTAGAAGATCCAGACTAGAAGTGCAGCTTCCTATTTCAAATTAAGAAAAAAAAATCCCTCAGAGTTATGCCCTTTATTTTGGGAGTTTTAGTTTCTAATGTAGTCAAGTTAATAACCAAGAGTAGCTTTATAGCCATCGCAGCCAGGCACAGTGAGTGAAAGAGTGGAAGCAACTTGGTACAGTTGGGGTCCCCCAGTGGAGAGAGTGACCAGAATGTCGTGGCCTTGGGATGAAGCCCTGGCAAGAGCAGGACCCAGCTCTTCTCCTGCCTGAGCTGTCAGTGTCAGCCCAGATTCTCTGTTAAATAAGATTGCCTAGGTTTCGGTGAGATGACTCGGTAGAAGGTGATTGCCGCAAGACTGACTCAAGCTCTATTCCTGGAACCCATGCAAAGGTAGAAGAAATGAATAGCACACTCCGTAAAGTTGTTCCCTGGCCTCTGCATGTGTGCTGTCCTCCCACCCCCGCCACAATAAAAATCAGTTTTACTTAGGTACATTTGAGTCTCTTATCCAGAGTACATTGAACCTTGGCGTATACATCATGAACGCTTGCGTTTCAGAGGCTAGTACAGTACAGCTATTCTTGCAAAATTCTTAGAGGTGTCATCTAAGGAGAGACTTTAAACTTCAATATAGCAGGGGTGGGGAGTGCAGGTACCTTGATGTGCATGCAGAGGTCAGAGGACAACCTCTCTCCTTCACCATGTGGATCCTGGGGGTCAGACTCTGGGCCTCAGGCTTTTAGCACCAGGTGCCTTTACCGACTGACCCGTCTCGCCAGTCCTGGTGAGAGACATTTGAAACAACGTCAACTAAATGCTATTATCCATCACTACCTAGAAAGAGAAAAGCAGCAGATTCGTCACAAAACTTCCCTTTTACTAAAACGTGATCACTGTCCTAAGAATTATAACCTTGTGAGACTTCCCTTTGACAACCTATGATGGTACCAGTGAAATAAAAGGAATTGTCAGAAAATCAAATGCTGCTGTTCTTGGATCAACAGAAGTGACTTGGGTACATAACAACGGATTATCAAGTAAGAAGCGGGTTACTGATAGATACGTTTTTGTAGCATATGTACTTATAACACAGTATCCTGAGAGTTATAATCCCACTGGCTTTCCTTGGGGCAATCATATATCCACTTAAATAGTAGTAACACAATGCAAACTTGAACTTGTTCTATAAGAACGATCAGAATGTTATTGCTGCCTTAATGAAGTATTTTAGTGGCTTTGTTAAGAATGAGAATACTTGGAAGTTGAGTAAAATGGGGATACTTTATAAGATTTGTCTCTGATCTCCAGTTATAAAGCATCACAAGAAATAATTATATCAAACTTACTTTGGAACCATTACTTTGGAACTATCTGCATTGATAGTGATTAAAGAAGAAATTCTAGTTACTTCAGTAGAAAGGTTGGATAGCCAGACATTTCATCCCTGTGGAGGATACCTGATCAAATAGCATCAAAGTTTCTTTGAGAAACTTTGAGAAGTTTCCTTGGCTCACAGTGCCAGGAATTTCAGTCCACAGGCTGTCGTTCTGTTGCCTCTCAGCCATGGTGAAACAGACAGAATAGTGGTAGAACCGTGCATCAGAGGTTACTTACCTCACGGTGGGCAGGAAGCAGAGAAAGGGAAGAAGGAACAGCCCCCAAAGATATTCCCTAAAAAACCCCCACAAGCTTGGGTCCAACCTCCACTATATATAAACTTGTAAGGGGAGCAGTCTATAATTCAAATCATATATAGCACTCTATTCTGGGTCCCAAAAGGGTAAAGTCCATCTCACTATGCAAAATGTAATTAGTCAGTCTCTAAGAATCCTGTACTGATAACAGTTCTGACACTGTTCAGAAGGCCAAGCTAAACCTCTCCCTCGAGACGCAGGAAAAACTTATAGCTGTGAGCCCCTGTAAAATTATAAACAAATTATATATTTCCAAGGTGAAATGGTATGGAGTAAACATTTCCATCCCAAAAAGGAAGACTAGGAGGAATGTAAGGAGGGTTCACATCAAAGCAAGACGGAAGCATAGCCTGGAAAACATTGGTTCCGGTAGCTTCGGGTCCCACACATCGGGTGTGGGCTGACATGAGAACTCATTTTCCTGAGCATACTGGTTGGTGGTAGATCGCATGACCCCTTTCTTGGGCTGGCTGCACTTGCTGCGTGTAGCCTTGCTAGGCAGATGTTCTGTATTTCCAACATGTCGAAGATCCCCGGGTCTTCACTACAGCTTGGTAGAAACTTTAAGTAATAGCTGTCTTGAAGATTTTGTCATTTAATTTCAATTTCATGTTATCATATCAGCTGATCTTTGTATTCCAAACTATTTTGGATGATGTATTGGATAATCTCAACTGCATGTGATAAGAGCCTGTCTTTTTAAAGCCCCATGGGAGATGCTTATATTTTTACTTCAGAAGAAAATCAGTTAAGTTAAACCACCATTGTCACAAGCCACCTGTGTGCTGAGACTCATCACGTCGAGAAGACAGTTGGCTCTGTCTTGCTGTGTTCCATGTGTTAGCCACTTGTAGTAATAATGGGTGGCGGCGGGGCTGCGTCCCCAACACCCCAGCCTCCTGCCCGGCTAGCTTATGCCCTGAAATAATTACACGGACACTGTATTCTTTTAATCACTGCTTGGCCCATTCTCTTCTAGGCTAATTCTCACATATTAATTTAGCCCATTTCTAATCATCTGTGTATGGCACCCCAAGGTGCGCTTACCAGGAAGATTCTAGCCTATGTCCATCCTGGGTCGGAGCTTCATCCCGGGAGCGGGGCACGACATCTCTCTCAGGCGTCTGCTCCCGAGAGGAGAGACTGTGGAGTCTCTGAGCTCACTTCCTCTTCCTCCCAGTATCCTGTTCTGTTTACTCCACCCACAGGGCCAAGCAGTTTCTTTATTGGCCAATGACCTTCCTCCATCAGCCACTCTAGGTTTTGATCCCTTAGTTCACATCTGCAAGGCTTTTGTGTGCTTCTGGGATAAAATCTGCATATACACAGCTCAGAAGTGAGCTTGGGTTACTTCCAGGGGCTTCTTCCTCTTTATGACCTCCCTTCCCAATCCTCTGGAAACTGAGGCATTGCAAACTCTGTGTCTACATCTGGAGGTGGAGCTAAGTGGAGGGATAAGCAGAAGAAAAAGCAGTGACCAACTGGTGCTGATGAACTGTCATGTTTCCCGATACATTTGATTCATTAATGTATTTGTCCACTTGTAATTTAATTTTATTGTGTGTATAGGTGGGGTGTGGAGCATCGGGTGCTCTGTGTGGGTGCACAAATACTGTGGCATCGTGTGAAGGTCAGAGAGGAGCTTGCAGGAGGCAGTTCTCTCTTTCCACAATACAAGTGAACTCAGGTCCCCTGGCTTCCGGCAGGTGCACGTGATGCTAAACCTTCTCATTGATCCAATATGTCCATTTTAAAGAGCTATAAATATCCTTGTAAGGATTTCTTTTTTCCTTTACAGTGTGTTTCTCTATGTAATTCTGTTTACATTTAGCTCTATACACTTCCTATATTTCTCTGGTACTTAATTTAATATATATTATTAATAATATGATTAATCTGAGTGTGATTTAATAAAATTATTTTCAACTATACAGGAATATTTTTATTGAATCTTTTTATTGATACCTTTTAATTTTATATGTTTCTACCTTACAACTTGCAAGGATGTCATTACTTTCAAAATTCCTATGTGGGGGCCTGGAGAGATGGCTCAGAAGTTAAGAGCACTGGCTGCTCTTCCACAGGTCCTGAGTTCAATTCCCAGCAAGCAGATGGTGGCTCAGAACCATCTATAATGAGTTCTGGTGCCCTCTTCTGGCCTGCAGGGATACATGCAGACAGAACACTATATATGATAACAAATCTTTTTTAAAAATCCATGCGTATTTAACTTTTATTTATATTTACCACTGCTAATAACATCTTCCCTCCATTCCCCCAATAATCTTTCTCCTTCTTTTTCTCCATACATAAGTACACATTTGTTCTAAATCAGTTTCTTCCTTTTTTTAATTTATTTATAAGCCAATGATAATGATACCGGATTTTGATTCTACTGCATGTACTGGCTTTTTTGGGAGCCTAGTCTGTTTGGATGCACACCTTCCTAAATCAGTTTCTAACAGAAAGTCACAGATACCTTATTTTCTCCTAAATACCTCAATGTGTGTTTCCTTTCTAAAAGGGAGACAATATCTTATGCAACCACACCACGATGAGCAAAAATCAAGTATCTGACATGGGTGTGATGCCATCCCATAACCAACAGCCCATATTCAGGCTCCCTGCTCATTCCAGCATCATTTAAAATTACATACAGAAGGACACGGCACACTTTCCCCCAGCTACAGGAATCCTGATTCTAGTGATGAGAGCAGGCTTGCTTTTGGTCCTACCCGGCTCCCGCATGGCTAGCTTAGCCCCAGAAATAACAACACACAAACTGTATTCATTTAATCACTGCCTGCCCCATTAGTTCTAGCCTCTTATTGGCTAACTCTCACATCTTGCTTACCCATATCTAGTAATCTGTGTATCACCACGGGGTCGTGGCATACTGGAAAGATTCTAACCCACGTCCACCTCGGGCTAGAGCTTCATGGCAGTTGCCCGACTCTGCTTTCTTTCTCCCAGCATTCTGTTCTGTCTTCCCCTCCTACCTGTGTTCTGTCCTATCAGGCCAAGCAGTTTTCTTTATTAGTTAACCAATGAAACAACAGATAGATAGAAGAAGACCTTCCTACATCACCCGATTACCAGGGATTTTTCTTTTTATAGTTTTGCTTTTTTTTTTAAACTTGAGGATAATTTTTTGCCTTTCTTTCTTCTCTTTTCACTTGCAAGTTGCAAAGCCCAACCACATGATTGATTCCACAGTAGAATGTTGAGCCACCCTTGAGAGTTACTTTCTTTTCCAGAGGACAAACTTAAGGTTTAAATTTTGTCATTGATCAGAGTATTTCATCCAATAAAAGGAAATGTATATTCTTACGTTAATATCCCAAAAGTTTTATTGTTTTTGAGCAGCAGGCATTGAAGCTGGATTTGGTTTCTTCTTTGTTGTGGACACTTGAAGAAAGAAGAGCGGTTCACCAGTGTGTTGCACGATGTCTATCAAGTACCTTCTACCCTGGGACAGTGTCCGAACCTATAGCACTCAGGTTGTCCGAACTTGACACTCTACAGACTGACAACTTTTCACTCTGAAAGTGGAATTCAACTTCGGTCTATTATAAAAGCTAGATTGAAGCATCTACCAAATTCTACCTTAAATTCCTTTTTCTGTGTCTCCAAATGTTCATTATTTTCCTACTACTGAACTTTAGAAGTTGGTCTATCACATTGAACTTTTAGGCATATGATATAAAACGTCTATTATATTACTTATGGTGTTTAATAAACTCCATATTATGCCTTTTATACATAAAACTGTCCATGAATTCAGTATAAAATATGTTATCAAAATTATCATTCTGCCAAATATTGTTAAACTAATTTGAAAAGGCTGATTGCATTAGTACTTATTTCAGGCGAGCAAAAATTATTTTCGTCTTTTGGGAATTCAAAAGTCTTTCTGTTTTCTCAGCCATAAACACCTCAATATCAACGAAACTATTAATTAATAGAAAAGCTGAAATAAAAATTTCATTAATTGGTATTTGTAATTGAGTCATACCATCTCCACCTCCTACACACCTTTTCCTTCGTCAGTCCTGGGGTGTATATTGAGCATACTCTCGGAACCTGTTGTACCCCTTTCATATTTAGGTTGAAGGTTTAAATACACACACACACACACACACACACACACACACACATATTTATAAATGTATGTATATTTAAATCTAGGCTTATAGTACCCAAATAAACTTGTCATAGTTGGTCAAATGACCATTGAACTGAATAACTAAATAACAGAGTATTTAGTTTCTTATCTACATCGAAACTCAATATCCCTTTACAAAGTTAGTGTACAGGTGTTCAAATAAAGACATTGAAAAAAGCAGCCTACAGCAAAGGCTGCCTCCTTACTCAGTCTCCAGGTGCTAACTTGAATCCTCTGCCACTGTCTGCCAACCAGTGTTCCTTGAGCAGTCTGCTTCACGGCTCATGATTCAGGTTCCTTATTGGTGTAATCAAAAGGAAGCTAGCCCTTCCTCTAGGGCTACTTAATTCAATAAATGGAAATAATTGTTTCTTGTTATACATAGATTTTCTCAAGTTCTTTATATAAAATGTTATAGTACTTATATAAAACCCACACATCTTTCCATGTATGTTAAGTTATCTATGGATGACTTGCAGTACTCAATAGAATGTTAACACTTATTACATTGCTTAGGGAATATTGACCAGAAAAAGCCTGCACGTGGTCAGGACGAGGTGATTTTTTTTCCTTCCAGACTATTCTGTTTGCAGTTGTTTGGATCCAATATGGAGTACCTGTGGTATATGGAGACGGAGTGCATCTTTCTTGCATGGGACACTCTAGGCATTGTAGATGCAGCAGTGAACAAAACACACAAACACTTCTGGGAAGCAGACAATAAACCAGTAGAATCGCTATACATTGTTGCAGGGAATGCTGTGCGGAAGAATGAAGCAGAGGGAGTAAGAGGAGAGCTGTCAACAGAGGTGAGTGGTTTTAAATAAAGCTGCAAGGGAAGCCTTGCAGGTGGCAGACTCCCGAAGGAAGCTGGAGAAATCATTTGGGTAAAGATTTTGGCAAAGTCTTCTAGGAAGAAAAACCCCAAGCAAGCATCATGGACCTCTGGTTTTGAAGAAATGGCAAAGATAAAGGTAGACAAAGGGAAGGCTTGTAAAGAGGAAGAGGGGCATCCTGTTTGTATTAGTGTTCTCTAGAGTAACAGAACTTAAGGAATGAATATCTATCTATCTATCTATCTATCTATCTATCTATCTACTATCTATCCATTCATCCATCTATTATCTATCTATCTATCTATCTATCTATATATATATATATCTATCTATCATCTACCTAGGGGATTTATTGACATTACTTACAGGCTCAGTGCACAAAGTTGGATGTCTCAGTTGATCTTCAACATACACCGGAATCCTGAAGAAGTAGGCTCCAATGCCAGTGAAAGAACGAACTTGCAAGCAAGGTAAGAGTGAGCAGGCAAAGAACCAAAGTTTCCTTCCGTGTCCTTATATAGGCTTCCAGCAGAAGGTGTGACCCAGGTTAAAGGCACGTCTTCCTGCTTCAAGACCTACTGCAAAGGTCTGGAGTAGAAGTAAATCTACCTACTTCAAATAAAGCAAAAAAGAAAAAAAAAACCTCTCACAGGTGTGCTCACTATTTTTGGGTTTTAGTTATTTCCAGATAATATAGTCAAGTTGACAACCAAGAATAGCCATCACACTGCTCCTAGTCAGAGGAGAGCCCTAGCCATGGCTCTAGAATCTTTTAGGAAGAGTGAAACTCATGAGTATCTGAGTAGGTTCCTGTTTTAGTTAAGGCTTCTGTTGCTGTGAAGAGACACCACGACTACAGAAACTCTTATAAAGGAAAACATTTAATTGAGGTGATTCACTTACTGTATCAAGAGATTCAGCCCATTATCATCATGGGAAGGATGGCAGCAGCATGCTGGCAGCCATGGTGCTGGCTTCATCTTGATCAGAAGCCAACAAGAAATGGTCTCAGACACTGGGTGGTAGCTTGAGCATAGGAAACCTTAAAGCCCACTCCCTCAGTGACACACTTCCTCCAACACAGCCATATCTACTCCAACAAAGCCATACCTCCTAATAGTGCCACTCCCTATGAGTCTATGGGAGCCAGCTACATTCAAACGACCACAGCCCCTGAATACAGCCCTTCTCAACCTCAGCAGCACCCTGCAATCTCCTGAGGTGGTGGTGCTAACCATCTGGGTCCCAGCCCTAAGTGTCCTGCCCTCAGAAAGTCCAGTGAATCACATTAGGCTATGACTTGTGTCATCAGGACATTCTGGTGCTCCCCAGGTTATTCAGAGTCATAGACTCGGTTTCAAATGACTGTAATGGGTGTTACAAGGTCTACAGAAGGACTGGAGAGGTGGCTCAGCAGTTAAGCGCCGGTTCTTCCAGAGGACCCAGGTTTGTTTCCCAGCATCCACATGGTGGCTCACAACCGTCTGTAACTCCAGTTCCAGAGCACCTAATACCCCCTTGTGGACACCGATCACATGTGGTACACATACACACATGCTGACAAAACACATATATAAAATGGATAAATCTAATACATTTTTTCCTAAGGAAGGTTACAGGAGAAGGTGGATTTTAGGTGTAAGTTGATTCCTACGACAGAGACAGATGTCACCTTCTTCAGATCTGAATACTTAAATCCTGACATAACTAAGGTGAGGCTCTGTTCTGCGGAGCTGATTGATGTGAAAGAAAATGTCTCCGTGGAATTCCTTGTTCCACCTAAGCTCACGTCTTCATGGCATACTTTCATTGTTGCTTAGCTCAAAGTCTATCTAGAAACAAGCCATTTCTTACCTTCCATGATACAAGTAACCATAGATGAGGTTGTCTTGGATAAACAGAAGATATATTTTCTCCTCAACATTTATTTGAGAATTAGATTTTTCTGCAGGTCTAGCTTTCACGTTGATCTAAATTCTAGTTTTACATTAGGACAAGTGGACCAAGGATGAATTAAAGGAAGTTAATTTATGAGCTGTTACGATGTCCAAACTGTGCCAAGTGACAGGTGACCCTAAATATCACACAACGGTCTTCACAATTAGGGAATAGACTAATATATCTTCCCACATTTTTTTGATGTTACTAATAATGTGAAGGTTTTACTATCTACAGTGAAATAAGAAACAATTTAATGAGAATGTTACAGAATTCATAAAGAGGTAAAAATCAGAGTCAGTAGTTAAACCATTTAAATAAGTGGAGGAAGAAATGGTTAGACAATACCATTTGAGGGTTAGAGGGAAGCAGCTTTCTTTCTGAACAGATTTATGGAACAGTTTATACTGCAATCCAAAAAACATCTTTTAAAGATTTATTTATTTATTTATTATGTATACAGCATTCTTGGTATTCTGTCTGCATGTATGCCTGCAGCCCAGAAGAGGGCACCAGGTCTCATTACAGATGATTGTGAACCACCATGTGGTTGCTGGGAATTAAACTCAGGACCTTTGGAAGAGCAGGCAGTGTTCTTAACCACTGAGCCGTCTCTCTCTCCAGTCCCTCAAAAACATTTTTAACAAACTTTTATTCTACTAAATCAAAACTATATTACTAAAATAAATATTTATGGGGAAATATCTAAGCAAAAAAATTATAGAAATAGTAAGGAAGTTGAATATGTTCATGTTAATTTTTCTATACAAGAAACGTATTTACTCATGTTTAACTCTAGAAGTAATCCATAAACTGTGAGCCAGCCTAAGAAAATGCTCCACAGAAGGAGAAAGATATATGTTCTATGAGATAGGTTCTCACCTTGTAGGCTAGGCTGACTTTGAACTTGTGGTCCTTTTACCTCTGCTTCCTATGAGCTAGCTATTTTATTATTATAGATAAACAGTCTTATTTATCTATAGAAATGTTACAGATAAAGTATAGAATGTAAATTGAGACTGTGATTTCATTTCCCAGACCCAAATAATCACACAAAAACTATATTAATTGCAACATTATTTGGCCAATGGCTCAGGCATATTCATAGCTAGCTCTTAAATTAACCCATTTCTATTATTTTATATTTTGCCACAAGGCTCGTGGTTTGTTACCTCACATCTTGCTTCTTGGGCAGCTACATGTTGCCTGCCTGAATCCACCTTCTTTCTTCCTGTATTAAGTTTTGTTTTCCTGCCCAGCTATATTCTGCCTTGCCATTGGTCAAAGTAGCTTCTTTATTAACCAATGGTAATAAAACATATTCATAGCATACAGAGGGGAATCCCACATCATCAGAATGCTTCCACACTGTGATGACTATTCTTGGCTGTCAACTTAACTCTGGAAGTAACTAAAACTCAAATGGCTAGGTACACCTGTGAAGGACTTTTTTAAATCAAATCAATAGAAGTGTGAAAACCCACGTTTAATCCAGATCTTTTCTTGTGGGAAGATCGACCTTAAATCTGGACCTTCTTGTGGCAGTTTATATAAAGAATAGAAAAGAAGAAAGTTCTTGCACTTTTCCTGCTTTCCTTTGCTCTCACTGGCAAGTCCATTGCTTCGCTGGTGCTACAACCTGCTTCTTTGGGATACTGGGCAGATGCCAAAGACCAGCTGAGAAATCCAGCTTCATGGACTGAACTGGATTCTTGGATTTCCAGTGTTAGCTGGACTACAGCCTGTAAGTCACCTTTAAAAATCTTTAGCCAGGCTGTGGTGGCACATGCCTTCAATTACAGCATTCAGGAGACAGAAGTAGTCAGATCTCTGAATTTGAGGTCAGCCTGGTCTACAAGAGCTAGTTCCGGGATAGGCTCCAAAGCTACAGAGAAACCCTGTCCCACAAAAAGAACAAAAAGAAATCACCTTTAATAACTTCACTCTCATAACTCTTATATATAACATATATAAGAATTGTTATACTAATTCTTAAAACAAAGTTTTTTTTTTTTTTGGTAGGGCAGAATGGCTTCAAACTAATTTGTTGGCAAGGATAATCTTGAACTTTTGATCCTCCTACCTCTGTCTTCCAAGTATTGGGATTACAGGAATGTGACCCCATACCCAGCTGAACCTGTTACGCTTTCAAAAGAAATGTATCTTTTGTAGATTTTTGAAAAAGAGAATTAGGCAGGGAAAGCCTGTGTAACCAACATGTCAACGGCTGGGAGTCAACAGTGTTTCCCACAAGCCGTGTACTGTGCATGGGTCTCTACAACTTGCAGATTGCTATAGACTGTACGAGTCTGTCTTTGCCAGTGTTTCTATTGCTGTGATAAACACCGTGACCAAGGGCAAGCTGGGGAGGAAAGGGCTTATTTGGCTTACACTTCCATATGCTCATCATGGTAGGAAGTCAGAGCAGAAACTCAAGAAGGGCAGGAACCTGGAGGCAGGAGCTGATGTAGGAGCCATGGAGGGATGCTGCCTACTGACTTGTTCCTTATTGCTTGCTCAGCCTGCTTTGTTTAGAACTCAAGATCACTAGCCCAAGGATAGCACCACCTCTAATGAATTGGGCCCTCCTCTATCAATCACCAACTAAGGAGATGCCCTACAGGCTTGTCTACAGCCTGATCTCATGGAGGCATATTTTAAATTGAGATTTTCCTCCCCTTAGCTGACTTCAGCTTGTGTCAAGTTGACATAAAACTATTCAGCACAGAGTCTATTGAAATATTCCCACCCTTAGCTATGCTCGCCGTCTAAGGCAAACACATTGGTAAGTCATGCATATTTATAAAACAAATGGAAGCAAATGAAAATTCCAATTTTTACAACAGGTGCGAGTGTATTCAGCTGCGGAGATAGCAAAGAGGATGTTTTTAACCCAAGGAATCTGTGGATCCCTTCATGAGAAAAGGAAGAAAGGTATAAGAGGGAAAAAACCCTTGAGTGACAAGGAGTAAAGAAAAGATAAACCTTATCATATTTGAACAGTTTTCTAGTTGCCTTCATTTTCTTTGAGGCCCACTTTATTTTATCCTATCCGTGCCATTGAGAATCATATTCGGCGTATAGCATTCAAATGTCTCATAACGGGTGTGGTACTGAACGTTCCCTCAGCAGTGCCCTGGACTTGCATTATGATTGCTTTGCATTTCCGGTACTTAACTCCTTGTCTAATTAGACCACTGCAATAGTTCTGTATATTTTCAGTTTCTGTCTCCAGAACAGGAAACACTAAACCGTGGTTACTGTCTCGGGGACTCAGATGAGCAGGGTGATCAGTGGCCCCGCCTTCTGTAGTTGCTGGTTCAGGTGCTGGATTTCTCTCCCCTGGGAGAAATTTTGGCCTTTTCAGGGAGAGTTCTGCTTCAATCCAGTCACTTACTCCACAAATACATGGTGAGCACCTGCTCCTGCTGTACACGAAACACTGGGAAGTAGCCATAACTAGACAGATAGAATCCTTGTACTTAAGGAGATTATGATTTAGGCTTAATGAGGAGTGGGGAGTTTGGGATGGTAAAGAAAGTGTTTTCTCACAAGAACACAGGGATCTTGCAAAAAAGATGTGGCAAATTGATGTCATGTCTGGTGTCGAAATCACTCAGGAGATCATAGGCCCCAGGAAGGAAGCTGCTAGTGAGGTTTCACTAATTGGTCATTTTGTCAATCTGACTTTGAAATATTTATATCTATAGATCTGTGTTGCTCTTAGCTTTGGTCAGAGAAGGTTCCTTTTACGGTGGACAATCGTTAAAGCTGAGACCCATAACTTGTCAAAGTGTTGGCAATCAGTGACCATGAATATTCAGTCACAGATGGATTCTCCATATCAGTGCCCCCCCTTCCCCATCCCATGCAAAGCTCAGGGGACATCATGGAAGAAAGGGTAGAAAGAATGGAAGGGCCACAGTATGGGGAGAAAAGCAGAGAAATGCTTTCTTCAAGATAGGGCATGGATGGTGCATACATTAATTTACAGCAGTTGTGGTTGGCAGCCCAAGAGCTGAACAAAATCAAGCCAGATAAATCCCAGCACGATCAAGGAGGGATCTCCCAGAGCCCCAATTCTAGCAGAGAAGCCACTGGTACCGCTGGTGGAGGGAGAGAGAGGGTTATCGTTCTATAGCTGCAAAGACATCCTGACTTATCAGGAAGCCAGGCTATACTTAGAGCCACAATAGGACAGCTCAGCTCCGGAGGGAAAGATGTCCTAACTTGTAGGGAAGGAAGCCAGGCTACATGAAGTTGGGGTGGGGTGGGGGTCATTCTCCCCACCTGATATAGCAGTCCAGCTTCTCTCCTAGAGAGTCACTACAGCTGAGCTTCTTTTTCAGCCCAAGATCTGCTAAACTCTGCTAAACTTCAGTTACACTCTTCTAAAGGGAAGCCCCTGAAGAAATATAGCAATCTCCTCCCACTCTGGCTAAAAGTTGTTACTTTTTCTGCTGAGCCTTGCTCAGCCCCTGAAAAGGGAACTTCCCAGAAAGGGTCTTCTGTTCTGCTCAGCCTTGCTCAGCCCCTCTGAGGGAGCATCTTAGCAAGGCTTTTCTGCTTAGTTTCCTAAGGGACGTCCCAGCCAGGTTCTTCTATTCTGTGCTGGGGAATGAAGATCTTCACCTGAGACTCTTGAGAAAGAGATTTATTTGGGAAGGAGGAGTCCAGGAGAGTGGCTGCCTCTGCCATGGTGATGAAGGACAGCCCACACCTGAACAGGCAGAGGATCTTATAAAGGGCTTTTTAGGGGTGGAGTTTTCCAAGTTTTTCTGCTCAGGGATCGGTCAGTTTTCCTGCTTTATAGATTGGTTACTTTTCCTGCTCAGGGATTGGGTAGTTTAGTTGGTCAGGCACAGAGATAGGTCTGATTTCAGGACCAAACTGTGTTTCTTTCACTGGTCCTTTTGACTCTAATTTCCGGGCCAGGCATATTTCTTTTGTTGTCTCTGATTATAGAAACAAACTGTGTTTCTTTGGCGCCGACTTCAGAGACAGGGTGGGTTCAAGACTAAAAGTGTTTCTTTCCCTGGCTCAGGTCTTAGATTCAGGGTGTGTTTCTTGCACTGGCTTTGGGTTCAGGGTCAGGGTGCTCAGGGATTGGCTGGTTTCACATTTCAGCTGACCCCTTACCCTCCAGGCAGAACCTCTTCGGAGTGGGGAGGATCTAGTCACTGGTAGGTTGCCCGTACTCCAAAGAGTGTCCGCACACCCATGTGCCTATTAATAGCACTAGCTGGATCCAAGGCATTAATTCAAAAAGAACAAAAAAGACATGAAGTGGGGAGGGATATAAGTTGGGGAGGGGGGTTCTAGGGAAAGTTGGAGGGAGGAATTAAGAGTACACATAAAGAATAAATCAAAATATTATTTTAAAAAAGTGTTGCAAATTGGAGTTGAGTGTAAAGCAGTTTCTATTAAGCTAATAAGTATGTAGGTAAATGCTAGGCAGGGTCCTAGTGATGCTTCAGAGAATAAACATTGGTGAGGACTTTGGAATTCATATGTATAGTCATCATAACTAATATCTGACCTACATTGTAATTCTTTTTATTGTGTGAATATGAGCGTATTTTTATATAGCGCATGCATGCAGTCCCACAGAGGCCAGAAGAGGTTATCAGTGCCCTGGAGCTGGAGTTATAGGCAGTTGTGAGATACCGTGTGGGTGCCAAGTTATCCGGCTCAATGAAGAAAATTTTAACGCTTGTATTTTAAAAATCTTATTTGTTTGTCAAAGTTTGTTTTACATTTCTCAAAGGACTCTCTCCTATCAGCATTTGGATGGAAGCAGTTGGTAGTGTTTGAGGGGAATGACAAGTTTCCTTCCTGGCCCCAAACGAGCCTCTGTTTCCCAAGACAAAACTCTGAACTGTCCCTCAGCACAAGAATTGAAAACACTTCATATGCACCTTAGCATCTGTAGAAGCTGAAACCATTTAGAGATTTCAGACAGATATAATTCCTGTACTTCAGTTGGGTGGTAAGTGGGAAGCTGGTGTGTCCTCTGCAGGGGGGTGAAGTCTGCAGAGGGCGACTCAGTGACACAGCCTCAAAAACTTGCAGGTGAAATGTTAATTATATTTTATATTTCAAATCTGCATAATACACATGCAAGTTATATCACTTATATTTCATTATTCATGACCAAATGTAAATTTGAGAAGATGATTAGATGGGAAATAGAAACAATTATTTAATGTTCTACTCAGCTTCCTTATTTATTTATGCCAGCTCATCAATTCTCTGACCTGGTCCCATTAAGTCAACCTGTCTTTTTTTTTTTTTTTTTACAATATATTATATAAGAATATATTATAAGCCGGGCGGTGGTGGTGCACGCCTTTAATCCCAGCACTTGGGAGGCAGAGGCAGGCAGATCTCTGTGAGTTTGAGACCAGCCTGGTCTACAAGAGCTAGTTCCAGGACAGGCTCCAAAACCACAGAGAAACCCTGTCTCGAAAAACCAAAAAAACAAACAAACAAACAAACAAAAAAAGAATATATTATATTTACATTCCTATATATTACTAAATAAATAAATATAATATATTATACAAAATATATACACATATAATATAGTATGTATATTAATATATACTATTTCTTTTTATTTATTTATTTTTTCTTGGAAAAAAAAAATTCCGCCTCCTCCCAAGTCAACCTGTCTTTATGCCCAATGCAGTCATAGGGATCTGATCAATCAGAAGCCACAGCAGGTAATCTCCATTCCAACTTTGGTGACACTGCAGGACACCTACTGTGGGCTGAGATGTCATTTGTTCATTTCTGACTTCGCTGTTATTTCCCCAACACACAAATTGCTTGCCCAATATTTCTACAAAGAGTGTAGTTGTTTCCACGTGGAGCGATCCACCGTAGGATGCCTATATATCTTCTGTTGTCAACTTCAGAAACCTTGTCCGAAACCCCGCCGCAAGTAAATCATTGCTTCCTGAGAAATTCCTCATTTTTACTGTGGAGGTGTTAAATGCAATCTAGACTCATAGGAGGATGTGTTTCCTTGATGACTAGGAAGGGCATCAATCAAGTGTTTCCAAAATCATGGCCAGCAGCAGCCAGGCTGAACTCAATTCTAAATTATCTCAAGGACTTTCTGTCTCTTACACTTTCAGACGTGGAAGGCATCCGCTCATTGTAGAAACACCCATCACGTTTATTGCCATGTAATTAACATGCACATATGTATTTACTTGGATTCCCAACATGTGCAAACACCATCAGACTTGGGATAATGATACTTTAGAAGTAGAAAATGACAACTTGTCCGGCATAACTCAGGCAGTGGGGGGCAGTGCAGATTGCCACATTCTGATTCTTCCGCCCCATGGGCTCAAAGACAACAGTTAGCAAACAGAGATGCTGTGTTTGCAATGGACCCAAGGGCCTCATTGCTAGAATGGACCTTCTAAAATACCCCGAACCTGTGATCCCTGGGAAAGAACTAGGCTCGGTGAGCCAGCTTAGCTAGCTACCCCTGGGCCTCTCTATTCTGCTTCCTGTTCTTCTCACTTTTACTGCAACCACACGTCTTTTTGCAAGCACCCACTTCATCCTCTGTCTTTCCTAAACTTAGGGGTTTTTCACTGGAGGCCTGTAAATGCTGCTTTTTCTTAAAGACAACGAAAAACATTTTTATTAACTCAAATTTAAACTTCAATAGTTTTCTGGCCGTGTGACCTCAGGCATATTGAAAAATCTCTCCCAAGCAAAAAGTAGGATATACTAGAACTCCTGTGAGTTTTTTTTTGTTTTTTTTTAATATTTATTTATTTATTTATTATGTATACAATATTCTGTCTGTATGTATGTCTGCAGGCCAGAAGAGGGCACCAGACCTCATTCCAGATGGTTGTGAGCTACCATGTGGTGGCTGGGAATTGAACTCAGGACCTTTGGAAGAGCAGGCAATGCTCTTAACCACTGAGCCATCTCTCCAGCCCCCTCCTGTGAGTTTTTAATGGCAGGCTTCTATCTGTGCAATGTCTGGCGCCATGGAGGCCATTCAGACCCAAGCTCCATTCCATTGGTTTGACAAGATTTCATCTTCTGAATACATTTAACTACTTACTCATTTTATGTTTGCACGGTCAAGGGGCCAGCAAGGGGGAAATGGTCTAAAATGAATTCAATGCCTTTTTAAAGTTGCTTTTCAATAGTTTTGATGAAACACCACAACAAAAGCAACTTACAGAAGGAAGCTAGTCATTCGAAGCTTACCATTCCGGATGAGTACCAGTTTCTCTCCACTGGCGGTGAAGCATGGTGGCAGGCACACGTGGCAGCTGGAGCATGCTCAGACTTTACATCTTGAGCTGCAAATAGGAAGCAAAGAGAGAAAACTGGGAATAGTAGTACCGGTGCTTGGAAACCTCAGAGCCTGCCCCCAATAATGCACTTCCTCCAGCAAGGACACACCTCCTGAACCTACCCACACAGGCCCACCAGTAGGGCTCAAGGATTAAAATGCTTGAGAATATGTGGGACCTTTTATCCACACTCCCACATTGCTCAACATCTGTGCCATCACAACAGATTTAAACTAAAGCACACGGAACAGTCTACTGGATCAGAAATCTCAGCCATGCAATAAGGTAAACCTGATACTCGGAAAATTGTGAATATACTTTTTCAGTTCAGTGTTACAAAACTCATGGGAAGGGATACAAGGGACTAAACCTATCTAGCTAGCCTGTCATCATTCAGGGACTAAACAAGGACTAGCTGGATTCTTATTATATGCCTGGGTTTCTGGTTCCTGCTTAGTTTCCAGAGAGAACAACTGGAAGTAACAATGGGTGTTCTTGAATTTCCATATGTTCCCAGGTGATGAAGAGAAAGCCAAGACAGGCTTCAAATAAATAACTAGGTGTTGCATGAATTCTAAATGGTCTTATTAACAAAAATCCAGAGTAAGATATTGGGGTAAATGCTGAAAGATCAGAGAAGTAAATGAGCCAATCACTAGAGAGACCTTTTACTTCTATCAAATCCTCAGATCACACATCTCTTCAGACTGAATGCCATGAGCTCCTGTCTCCTCCTGACTTATATTCCTCTCTCTGCCCAGCCATATCCTTGCCCATCTCTACCTCCTTAGTGCGGGATTAAAGGCATGTGACTCCCAAGTACCGGGATTAAAGATGTGAGCCACCGCCACACAGCTTTTTTCTCTTTTTAGACTGGATCGATTTTGTGTAGCCCAGGGTGACCTTGGACTTACAGAGATCTGTCTGCTTCTGTTTCTCAAGTTTATATATAAAGTGTGTGTGTGTGTGTGTGTGTGTGTGTATACTTTAAAATTAGACTATTTATCAAAAATTCTAATTTAACTGGGCATCATGTATTTATTTGTTCTATCTGATAACCAACCCCAGGAAGGGTGATAATAACCAACAAAATAAAATATTAATATAATTTAGTCATTTTAACAGTATTGGTAGTTCAGTTTTCTGGGACATTCTTAGTATGTATGTCTGTATTTTATGGTATTCCTAATGTAGATTATTTGGGAATTGTGGTGGTTTGAAAGAAAATGGCTCCCAAAGAGAGTGGCATTATTAGGAGTTGTAGCCTTGTTGGAGTAGGTGTGATCTTCTTGGAGGAAGATTGTCACTGTAGAGGCGGGCTTTGAAGTCTCATATATGCTTAAGCCACACCCAGTGTCTCAGACCACTTCCTGTTGCCTGTGCAAGAAATAGAACTCTCAGCTCCCTCTCCAGGCCCATGTCTGCCTGCATGCCGCCACGTTCCACCGTGAACCTCTGAACTGTAAGCCACCCCAATGAAATGTTTTCCTTTTTAAGAGTTGCCATGGTTACCATGTCTCTTCACAGCAATGGAAACCCTAACTGAGACAGGAATCTATAACTTTAGTAGTGTTTTTTACTTGTTAGAATGTTAACGATCGGGGCTGGAGAGTTGGCTCAGCAGTTAAGGGCACTAGCTGCTCATGCAGAGGGCCTAAGTTTAATTTCCAGCAACAAAATGATGGCTCACCTATAAAAGGCTCCGATGTCCTCTTCTGGTTTGCAGGCATACACGTAGAACACTGATGTGGGAGTGTCATATATCAATCTGTTGATTTCATTGGTTAAGCAATAAAGAAACTGCTTGGCCCTGATAGGTTAGAACATAGGTGGGAGGAGTAAACAGAACAGAATGCTGGGAGGAAGAGGAAGTGAGCTCAGAGACGCCATGCTCCCCTCTCCAGATGCGATAGCTCTGCTCTCTGAGACACACGCGATGAAGCTCCGCCCCAGGATGGACGTAGGCTAGAATCTTCCCGGTAAGCGCACCTAGCTGTGCTACACAGATGATTAGAAATGGGCTAAATTAATATGTGAGAATTAGCCTAGAAGAGGCTAGATAGAAATGGGCCAAGCAGTGTTTAAAAGAATACAGTTTTTGTGTTGTTATTTTGTTGCATAAGCTAGCCAAGAGATCAGGGTGCTGGGGACACAGCCCTGCCGCTCATATTACAACAGAATGGCGCCCGATGTGGTAGCAGCAATTTCTTGGGTCTGCTCTGCTTGCTAGAGGCAAGCAAGCGCCTCATCTAAGAGAGGCTTCCTGACTCAGCTTTAGCTGCAAAACCCTGCAGCTCATTAAGAGGTCCTGCCACGAAACACTTAAATGGTGTTGATGAAAAGCTGAACGCATGCTTTTTGGTTTTCAGCCATAGCAGGAAAAAAGCTGCACCGTTTAAAAATGCTGGC
The DNA here is from genome assembly GCF_018167655.1 of Microtus oregoni. NCBI lineage: Eukaryota > Metazoa > Chordata > Mammalia > Rodentia > Cricetidae > Microtus > Microtus oregoni. Next base: position 25,139,291 of record NW_024543077.1, read on the forward strand.
TTTCTGGGCCATCCTGCCAGGGCAAACTCTGACTCTTTGAAGCAGGAGGTCAGCTACAGAGAGAGCATTTGAGTGTTGTAGCTTGCTAATTGGCAGGGACCTTGAAACACTGTAGACTTGGGGCACTGAATGCGGCTCTGGCCAGTACCTCAGCCACAAGGTTGGAATGGCAGAAAGCTAAGGAATGGGCTGGATCCAGCCACCAAAGAAACGGCTTTAATCCTGCCCATATTGCTCAGAAATTTAAAGGCTCATGTCAGAAAAAGAGCGAGAGATACAATAAAGAGAGATTCAAAAAAAATTTTTTAAATGATCTACAGCGTGTTAAAAATATATGCAGACTAAAAGTTGAAGTTCTTAAAGTAAAAAACAAAAAAAAAAGGAATAGAGTTGTTGTGTGTGGTAGTACACACCTTTAATCCCAACATTTGGGAGGCAGAGGGAGATTGACCTCTGTGACTTCAAGGTGTGGTAGCACACGCCTTTAATCCCAGTGCCTAGAAGGCAGAGACAAACAGATCTCTGTGAGTTCAAGGTGTAGTAGCATACACCTTTAATCCCAGTGCCTGGGAGGCAGAGACAGGTGGATCTCTGAGAGTTCAAGGACAGCCTGGTCTACAGAGTTATTCCAGGTCAAAGATACAGAGAACCTGTCTCAAAAAGCAAAGAGTTAAAAGTAAAAATAAACAAAATAGAGGTTAAAATAAAATGCACAAAGATGGAAAATACACAGAGAACCTTGATACTGTATGCTATTATGCTCTGTTTGAATTGTTTGAATGCTGAGGAAAGAGCAACAGCTGCTAAAAGATATTTGTTTATAAATGCTGCTGAACTAATCCAACATAGATATTTTGAAAATGACTTGACTTTGAATTTTGAATCTAAGGACATGATGCTTTGGAAAGGAGTTTCTTATTTTGTTTTCACAGAGGGTGAGAGTCTGTGGATCGCTTCTTGTCCCATGTGGTATGATAGACCACTCCCTCCTGAAAGGTTGCTGTGAACTCCCTCAAAAAATTGCTTTGCTCAACTGCCAACTGAGATGACCCTGGCACACAGGTTACCCCATGAAAGATATGATTAACAGCGCCCCCATTCAGCAGGAAGCAGTTTGGAGAGAAAAAACTGCGCCCATGTTCCCAAATATGGTTTATAAATGTTCTTTTACATTTAAAGGGGGATATGATATAGATATGAATAATTTACATTGATATGGATTTTGCTTTAGTGATTTAAATTTAAGGTCAATATTGTTATATGTATATGTGTTTCTGATCTTGATTAAGGTATTGTGATTGTGTAGTTCACTTAAAATGTAATATAGCTTGTTAATAGATAATCATAATAGTCAAGCTTGTAGTCATGTTAGTTAGATTTTCTAGATATATAGAGATATATTTCAGTTAGATCGGCATTCATATCTTTCAAAGAGTACGGAATATGCTATTTAATGTTTTAATAACTTAGGACTTTTCATGACAATGAGACACTCTGCTCCTGGCAGCACCAATCTACTTCAAGAAGAAAATGGGCATCGAAGAGGATCCTTATGGAGTTTGATAGCCATTTGGGCAAGAAACTGTTCTTGCCTGGACTATTGCATAAACTGGACACAGAGAACCCACAGAGAGAGGACTACTGAACTTGCCTAAAGGTGAGATGATCTTTTGGGGTTCCTGATTCATGAAGGAGTCTGCAAAACATTCTGCAGGACACAACAGATAGTGACTGAACTGTCTTTGAAATTTCTTGCTTTGTGGAAATGTCTGCTGGAAACTATGGGCCTGTAGGCCGAAGATGGATGCCCCAACGGTACAGAGGAACTTTGGGTGATTGTACAGGCAGCGAGATGTCTCTGTCATTTCTAGAGTTTTAAAAGTTGCTTTTTTCTTGTTTGCTTAGGTAATAGTGTATCTTTCTAGAGTCTTCGATGGAGTTAAGAATAGTTAGTTATAGTTATAGTTTTCCTTAGTTATGATAAAGATAAAATAGATGTAAATATTGTAATTTTCACTTGATAACTGTTTTGTTATATGTAATTTTGCTATGTTAAAGTTAAAGCCTTCCTTTTTTTTTGTTTAAACAGAAAAAGGGGAAGTGATGTGGGAGTGTCATATATCAATCTGTTGATTTCATTGGTTAAGCAATAAAGAAACTGCTTGGCCCTGATAGGTTAGAACATAGGTGGGAGGAGTAAACAGAACAGAATGCTGGGAGGAAGAGGAAGTGAGCTCAGAGACGCCATGCTCCCCTCTCCAGATGCGATAGCTCTGCTTTCTGAGACACACGCGATGAAGCTCCGCCCCAGGATGGACGTAGGCTAGAATCTTCCCGGTAAGCGCACCTAGCTGTGCTACACAGATGATTAGAAATGGGCTAAATTAATATGTGAGAATTAGCCTAGAAGAGGCTAGATAGAAATGGGCCAAGCAGTGTTTAAAAGTATACAGTTTGTGTGTTATTTTGGAGCATAAGCTAGCCAGGAGGCCAGGGTGCTGGGGACACAGCCCTGCCGCTCTAATTACAACAGAGCACTCATATATAACATATAAATAAACTTTTAAAAAAGAACAGTGATGACTTACATGTGATCCATGGTCACGTTTTAACTTATGTAATTATAATGAAGCTTGAAGTACTTAAAATGGGTATCCTCTGTACATAAAAATACTTCTCACTGTTCTTCTTTTTCAGAGGGAGGCTGACCACATTGCAAAAGGAAGTGATGGGGATAGCATTCAATCCAAAAATGACGGTGATTTTCAGCACTTTTATTAAGATGACAATGATTGATTACAGAGGCCATCACACCTCTGATGATGACAGTTTCTTTTTGTAACACAGTGGAAACCAAAGGAGAAATATTTAAGGTAGAATTAAAGGAATTAGCATCAGAAAAGACTCTACAAGGTCCGGAAAAGATTTGACAAGTTCTTCACAATAGGATACATTAGTAAGTAGCTTCATCTCTTGTAGCTTCCTTTCCTGTTTTTCCTACCCAGGTGCTTTCCCAACCTCTGCAGAAACCAAGAGAAGCTACATTGCCTGATGCCAATAGCTGAATTCAGGCCAGACACAAACTGGATGATTAGAACACTTAATGTCTCATCCTGAATGCTTGACATCTAAACTCAAGGTGTCCTTATCAACTCTTTAGTAGAGTTTTTTCTGTGTGTCCGAGTCCTGGTTGTTCCCAACACTCCTTACCATTCTACACCATGATGGCTGTTCTTTAATGCCAATGTAACTGCATCTGGAATTCACTAAAAATCCAAGTGTCTGGGCGCACCCATGAGGGATATTTAATTAATGGAATCCTGTGAGGTTGGAAGACCCATTATAAATCTGGGCCACATTGTTCCATGGCAACTTTTATAGAGGACAGGAAGGGAAGGAACTCTACTTGCCCTCCTTGCTCTTGATTCGCTCACACTAGATCCTACTTCTTCAGGATTCTGATGTACACTGCAGACCCACTGAGACGTCCAGCCTCGTGGACTGAACAGCTAAGTACTGGATGATTGGATTTTGAGCGAGGGCACAGCCATTGTTGGACTAGCTGGACCTCATCCTGCAAGCCACTCTAACAGGGCTCTGTTCCTCGAGAGAATGCTGTTTAATACACACATCTTAGCAGAACACTCTGATCTCTGCCTCTATCTTCACACAGCTTCTGAGTACACCCGAGTTTTCTCCTCTCTATATACAGACAACTCATTCAAGTATGGCCTCTTCTGAACTGGTTGTGTTTACCAAGACGTTAAGGCAACAGGAGGTCACATCCTGGGCTCCAGATGGACATACAATGTGAGATATCACCATTGACCCACTGTATAGTATAGTAATATTGTGGAGTACAAATATATGTACTTCTGGTGTAGGAGGTCCTTCAGTATTTGTGTTGCTTTCATTGGTTAATCAATAAAGAAACTGCTTGGCCTGATAGGGCAGAACTTAGATAGGCGGGGAAGGCAGAACTGAATTCTGGGAGGAAGAAGGCAGTGTGGCAGACGCCATGATTCTCCTTCCCGAGATGGACGCTGGTTAGACTCATGCTGGTAAGCCACGACCTCGTGGTGACATACAGATTATTAGAAATGGGTTAGATCAGGATGTGAGAGTTGGCCAATAAGAGGCTAGATATAATGGGCCAGGTAGTAATTTAACTAATAGCATTTCTGTGTGATTATTTCGGGTGTAAGCTAGCTGGGTGGCAGGACGCGGCCCGCTCTTCAGAATACATACGTCCCCATGCCCCATTAGATAATGTAGTCCCTGAGATAGGCCTAGACTTTTCTTTATTGACCTTCTGCTGTCTACTCCAGTACCTGGCACAGAAGACTATGAAATGCCCCGGAAAAGCCAATGATCTGAACACATGGTTCTTTCTTTACCAATTAAATTTCCACTAAGTTGATTCCTCTGATCTCTTCCAATGTGGATTATATTTTTTTTTCTGTTCTTTGATCTTTATTCCCTCTTCAACACTTCTATTTTTGTGTTTAATTCTATCCTAAACAGTTCTATAAAGCATGGGAACTCTGAAATGTTGGAGAAGAATATAAAGTCATATGTCAATAGATAAAATGATAGATGCGTGTTTATGATTATCATATAAATATTTAGGTATACAATAGTTCATCATGAAATATATCTTCTTCCGGGCTTTACCCAGAGCGTCTTTACTTATGATTTCCTAAATCTTAAGTACTACATAAAGTCACGGACATTTAACACAGATTTTCAAAGTACTATAAGCTTAAGTACGTTGAGCTTAAGCGTAAGTGTGAGTATCAGGAAAGAGCCTGTTAGCTGGCCGAGCCATCTGGCCACATGCGAAACTACGTATTTAACAGGATCTTTCAGGAAGAAGATAAACTAATCTCAGAGTAGCTTGCTTCATCCTTACAGAGACCAGAGATTAAGAGCCCAGATGGTGCTGGGTTTGTAGTCTGACTCAGAGCTTCGGAGGTAGAGGCAGGAGGATGGCAAGATTGAGGCCACCCTGTGCTCAGAAGCAGACCATAGGCTAAGACAAAACAAGATAGCCCAAATGGTGTGATTCTCTGAGGGACCAGGTATGGCCAGCCTGTACTCAGTAACAGTCTGTAGACCAAGACAAAATAAGATAGCCCAAATGGTGTGATTCTCTGAGGGACCAGGTATCTCAGCTCTCTTCAGACTGTATTCCTGCCTCCCAAAGCAGATCTCTCAACCCTTGGTTATACCAGAGACCCATCTGGGATAGAGTGTAGGTAGGAGGAAGAATTTTCCTGGTCCAGTGAGCAACATTTTTACTTTATACTTACATAGTTCAGAAGAGTAGAGGACTTCCTTCTATCTTTGAAAATGAAATCACAGTCTGAAGATCAATTGGAAGAAGTAAATAGTAGTAAGTACTTTTTTAGTCAATGAGAAAAACCAAACCAAACCAAACCCAAAACGAAACAAACAAACAAAAAAACTAGCCAGCTGTGGCGGTACAAGCCTTTAACCCCAGCCCTGGGGAGGCAGAGGCAGGAAGATCTCTGCGAGTTCCAGACTAGTCTGCTAGGCCAGACCCGAGAGAAGAGAGAGAGAGAGAGAGAGAGAGAGAGAGAGAGATTGGTAGCTATACAAAAAGACATACAGGACAGATTAGGAAAAGCATCTTCAAGAGAAGTTGAACAACATGTAATGGACTCTGTTTTTTTTTGTGTGTGTGTGTGTGTGTGTGTGTGTGCGTGTGCGTGTGCGTGCTTTTATTTGGTTACAGTTTAGTTTATTTTCTTTTTAGGTGAAATTTTGTTTTGCTCTCTTGGTTTGGGGGGATTTTTTTTGTATTGGATTTTTGATTGTTTTCTGAGAAAGAACTTAAATTTGGATGGATAGGGAGTTGGGGAGGGTCTGGAAGGACTTGGGGTAGAAAATTTTTAAATATATTTAAAGTTAAAAATTGTTTTAAATAATACAAATAACACAATAAAATGAAAAGAACTTATGCAGAATAGATGGATTCATCTCTTTATGAAAAAGTTTCAGATAAGTAAATATACATATACTAAGACACTCTATGTGAGAAAATGATACCGGTATGCAGTTAAGTAGCGTGTTAGCAAAGGAAGCATTTTCCTGCGTTCTGTGCACTTGTCTTTTCTCATGGTGTTAATTTTAGCACGCACATTTTGCTGGCATTTAATTTACCATTTCCTCCCTTATCTCTAATGTCTTGTACAACAGATCACAAGGCGGCACAGATTTACTCCTTGTTTTCTTCTGAGATCTGTAGGCTTTATCCTTTTATGTTTTGAGTCATGCCCATTTTGGGGTAAACTCTTATGTGTGGCATAGGAGTCTTGAGCTGTTCCGTCGTTATTTCTCGAAAAGATTATCCCTTTCCCGTCACTGTCACGGCACCCTTGTCAGAAATCAGTTGGTCACAATAGTTAAGCTTATTTATGAGTGCGTCCCTCTATCCCATTGATTTCTATGATAACTTTCAGTCTTACTTGGTGAAAACCGATGACCACAAGATGGCAGTGTTTCACATAGCTGACCATCACAGCAGCAGGGTCACTACCTAAAGGGGAGAGGAACGAGGGATTATCGGACAGGTAATTGAAGAACACAGTGTTCTTTAGTAGCAAGGCAGAGGTGGGTGTGGGTGAGGGAGTGAGGGGGTAAGGGAGTAGTGGGGTGAGGGGGCCTCAGCATTAGGGAGCTCCGGAGTGCAGAAGTTTGAGCTTCTAATTGCTAGAGTTTGTCTGTGTGGAAGGTAGGCGTTGGGTGCAGACTTACCTTACATAAGCAGTCTCTACATAGCTAAAAATGATTCTACCTTAGCTTAAGGCAATGGATGTGTAAGTTCTTGATGTTTGCCACTAGACAGCTTTGAATTAATGGTCCGACTGCTATAAGGGGAAAACCACATAGAAAACCACAGAAGCCAGACTCTGCCCAACTAGTAATGCAGGGCGATTCTACCCCCGTTACCGTGACAACATGGTACGCTTTTAGGCAGTGAGTCCTCCAAGTGCTCGCTCTCAAGGTCGCTTTGTCTCTTCTGGTTCCATCACACGTGGGTTTTGGGATCGGTTTGTCAGCTTCCACAGCTGCGCTAGCTGCAGTCTTGTAGGGAAAACTATGCTAAGTCTCTAGATCAGCGTGGGGCATACGGCCATGTGAACAGGCAGCCTTTCCATTTACTTATATCTCATTTAATTTATTTCAAATCCATTTCATCGTTTTCAGGGAAGAAGTTTTTCACTAAATTTATAGCTAGATATTTTATTCATTTTGCCGTCATTGTACATGCATTTGTCTCGATTTCATTTTGAACTGTTCAGTGATAGTGCATAAAAATAGAGTTGCTCTTTTATTTTAAGATTTATTTATTTATTATGTATACAGTATTGTCAGTATTCTGTCTGCATGTATGCCTGCAGCCAGAAAAGGGCACCAGACCCCATTACAGATGGTTGTGAGCCACCATGTGGTTGCTGGGAATTGAACTCAGGACCTTTGGAAGAGCAGGCCGTGCTCTTAACCCCAGAGCCACTTCTCCAGCCCCGAGTTGCTATTTTATATTGATCTGATATTCTGTAACCTTACCAATCTCATTTGCTAATTAAAAGAAATGTAGTGGATTCTCTATCATCTGGGGGAAGAAGCTTGACATCATTGCTGCTGCAATGGGAAAGTTTAAATAAAACCAAGACGACGGACAGGTGATAGCTTGCATTAACAGGCACGCACAAATCCTAGACAAAAACTGGTGAAGCAAGGCAGAGCTACAGAAAATAGCAGTGCTCTGCAGTCAAGTTATGTTTAGCATTTAAGAAACAATCCTTAAGATCCGGGCATGTAGCACAATTGGTAGAGTGCTTGCCTAGCATACACAAGGCCCTGGGTTCGGTCCCCAGCACCATATGAACTGAGTGTAATGGCAACCCTAGCATTTTGAAGGCTAGGAGAACAGAAGTTCAAGACCATCTTTAGTTATATATTGAGTTCATGATCAGACCGGCCTACGCAAAAACCCTTTCTCAAACAAATGGTTAAGTTTATTTAAAAAGGAGAAATAGAAACACACAAATATCTGGGCAGCAGAAATTGGAGCCAATGGGTTATTAAGTAGCAATAATAAAAAGACACAAACTTGACAGGAGGTAAGGAGGAGGGGCAGATCTTGAAGGAGATGGGATGAATATGATCAAAATACATTGTTTCTCAAAGAAATAATAAAAATATTTCTAAAGAAACCATTGAAATTAATTATCTATTTGAATAAAGCAGAAAACATAAGTACATTAAAATATTCAGAAAGTACATTTGACAAAATTGAACATCTAGGATAAATAAATCATTTTGAGAACTCGGATTCTACAGGAAGGAGGTCCGTGTAATGAAAAGTGCGTACACACTACAGTAAGAGCTTATGCAAGTGCGTACACACTACAGCAAAGGCTTATGTTGTACTGAGAGCAAGGATCCATACTATGATGGTTTGGAAGGAAACGGCCCCCATAGGCTCACATATTCGAATATTTGGTTATCAGGGAGTAGCACTACTGGAGAGGGACCATGAGGTGTGACCTTATTAAAGGATGTGTGTCACTGGGGGCCCGCTGGGAGGTTTCAGAAGCCCAGGCCAGGCCCGGTGTCACAATCTTCCAGCTGTCTGTGGAACTGTTAAAAAAAAATTTATTTATTTATATTACATCTTGACTGCAATTTCTCCTCTCTCCTCCCAGTCCATTTCTTCCACCCTCCCCCCACCTTTTCACACCCTCCAATCCATTCCCCTCCCATTTCTGTTTAGGAAAAGGTCAGGTACCCCTTGAGTATCAACAAAGCATGGCATATCAAATTGCAGTAAGACTAAGCATCTCCCCATGCATTAAGGCTGGACAAGGCAACCCAGTATGTGGCGTGGGTCCCACAAGCCAGTAGAAGAGTCAGAGACAGCCCCTTCTCCCGCTGTTAGAGCTCCACAGGAGGAGAGATGCTAAGGTAGAACTCTCAGCTCCTTCTCCAGTACCACATCTACCTGCACGCCCCATGCTTCCCGCCATGATGTCAACGGACTAAACCTCTGAACTGTAAGCCAGCCCCAATGAAATGCTTTCCTTTCTGAAAAATGCTGAGGTCGGCCGGGCGGTGATGGCGCTCGTCTTTAATCCCAGCACTCGGGAGGCAGAGGCAGGCGGATCTCTGGGAGTTCGAGGCCAGCCTGGTCTACAAGAGTTAGTTCCAGGACGGGCACCAAAACCACAGAGAAACCCTGTCTCGAAAAACAAAACAAAACAAAAAAATGCTGTGGTCATGGTGTCTCTTCACAGCACACACACCAAGACTAGGACTGTGTCAGCATGAAACTCTTGCCTTGAAGAATTGTTCTATGTTCTGACCAGCTCAGCAAACCAGAAACAGGCAAACAAACAAGAAAGAAGAATGAGAGGATTTATCTTCAGGTTACATGAATATATACTTTGAAACCATTGGAGAATACAAATTATTCATTTACACTTGCAACAAACAATTAGCAAATGCGACCAGTACCTTTTGCATACATGTATTGAAGTAGCATGTTCTATCTTAAAATATGTACAATTATCATGCACTAATCAAAAACATAAATGTTTAGGGAAGAGGAAATGCTAATCACTCTAGTAATGATGATTACAAATTGTATATGGATACCTAATCCTACTATAAATCCATAAATATGCATAATTACTAATTAATAAAATTAAAATATAAATTAATTTAAAATATTGATTAAATTCTCAAATATGTGTAGGACTATCTTAAACAAACAAAAATGTGTGAAACCTTTGTATCAAATTCTAACAATTTAGGGATGGGGAAATGATTCGGCACAGAGTATGGAGCTGTGAATTTGGATCCCCAGCAGCTCTGTATAAAGGTCAGGCATAAAGGTTCATACTTGGGACCTAAGTAACTGGAGGTGGAGATGGTAAGACCTGGGGGACTCCCCACAAGTCAGTCCAGCCAATCAGTGAACTCCAAGTTCATTGAGTAAACCTGTCCCCAAAAATAAGGTGGAAAACAAGAGAGAAAGACATCTGTTGTCAACCACTGGCCCTCATACATGCAAACATGACGCAGGTACTAAGAGACACACATACACACATGTATGCATCACAAATGCACATCAAACCTATAAATGTTGGAAAAATCTAAATGAATGGAGGGACATAACATAGTAATGTATTAAAGACATGGGATGATGAATTTAAGATTTAGAAGCTATGTTAATGGATTAAAATATGCAACACAGCTCTCCTGCCAGGGACCGGCTTTGACAAGGATACCACTTACCAGGGCAGGGATATGGGGATCAGAAAAGCAAGTAAAGAGGACAAAGACACGAGTGAAAATAACAATACAGAGACATAGGATAGTACAGGAGGGAGTTCCAGTGAATACTGAAATCACCTGTATTGAAGGAGCTGAGGGCTGTGTTCCTGCCACCCATTGCCCAGCCGCCTGGATAGCTTATGCCCCAAAATAACAACACACAAACTGTACTCATTTAAACACTGCTTGGTCCATTTCTATTAATGTGTGTAGCACCAAGAGGTGGTGACTTACCAGGGAGATTCTAGCCTACGTCCATCTTGGGTCGGAGCTTCATTGCATCTGCCTCAGAGAAGAGAGAGCTATGGCATCTGAGCTCACTTCCTCTTCCTCCCAGCATTCTGCTCTGTTTACTCCATCCACCTATGATCTAACCCATCAGGCCAAGCAGTTTCTTTATTAATTAGCCAATGACCTTCCTTCATCACACCTGCGCTTAATTTTCTCTACACTTTTATACCCCAATACCACAGGGGGAAGAAGACAAAAGTCTGCTTTAACATGATACAAAGGCCAACCAGAACAGTTACTAGTTTCAGTACTTTGAGACATCAAGTCATTAATCCTTGAGAAAAGCATTCTGTGGCTTAGGCAGTGAACCCATCTTAGACCGAGTCTCCTGAAGGCAGCCACTGCCTAAGTTGAACCTCCTAATTCAAAAGAAGGAGCAGAAGTCTTCTGCTGCAATTCTTTGACCTTTGGTCAGGGTGGAGAGGATACATCTCTATGGGCCATCTTAATGTCCAAAGCACCAAGTAAACACATCTTAGGTCAGGGTGTGAAGTCACACCAGTTGCCAACAACTTTGAGCAAGCTAAACCTTTTTGACCTTCAGAGAAGGTGGGATAGACTCACATTTTTTTGGGCCTCCACACTCTTCAAAAATTGATCAATATATCCAATACACTACAAATTTGTTATTCCAGCAGGTTTCTTTGGTAAAAAGCTTGCAAGTTGGTTTTAAATTTTATTTAGAAGTAAAAAATGCCAAGAGTATTAAAGAAAATGTTGAAGAAGAAAAAACAAAAGGCCTTCACTACTGGACAAGATTTATTATAATGCTGTAGACATTAAGTGTTGTTTGTTGACAAGGATAGCTAAAAGGACAGGGCAGAGAAGCTGCCATCAGTCCACACTAAAATCGATGACTGACTTATGGAAATGTGCACACTGTTGACTAGCATAGGAAGAACGACCTATCCAATCAAAGGTTTTGGGACAAGTGGGAATCTAAATACACAGAATGAATCTTGGTACCAAACAAACCCCTAGCATAGAGAGGCATTGGCAGGCATGAAATCCCCAGCTAAGCTAGGAGCCATTGACATTTGATAAAACTGGGCAATGGAGGCCCAGTTTTCTTTAAGGGTGTGTAGCCCCTGGCAGGTCCACCAGGCTCCAGTGAATAACTCCTCACCTAGGAATATGTGGACAGCACTAACTGGACTCACCTAATTAATTTTTTAAAAAGGGAAGACTCAAAGTTGGAGAGGATGGGAGGTAGGGACTGATCTGAGAGGAACTGGGGAGGGAAAATGACCAAACTACATTGCATGGTATTTCTGAAGGGTGTATATACATACATATATGAATATACATAAAGGAATACATATAACTATATGCCTTAAAGCCATGTGCTGCTCATGAGTCATTTCCAAACCCTTTGACAGGGCCCCAGGATATAGAAGGTCTTAAAATCTATATCATCCACCAAAAACTATAGTTTCTCTGTGGATATAACTGGTTGTCTTATGTAAACACCATTTTAGGGGGCTGGCGAGATGGCTCAGTGGTTAAGAGCATTGCCTGCTCTTCCGAAGGTCCTGAGTTCAATTCCCAGCAACCACATGGTGGCTCACAACCATCTGTAATGAGATCTGGTGCCCTCTTCTGGCCTGCAGGCTTAATAAATAAATAAATATTTTAAAAAAACCCACCATTTTGGGTCTTTGGAGTTTTTAAGTTTGGGGAATTCATTTTTAAGTTGTCAGACCATACAGCTGGTAAAAGTTAGGGGGAGCAAGGGGTTGTTTGGGCACACATCTGTAAGGCTACCTCATGCAAGTGAAGCAAGCGTTTTATTGTATCAGAAGAAATAAATGGCCACTGTGTTCTTGAAAAATCCAATTTGTTCTGAAACAAATCATTGTAAAAATGACATCTCATGCACAAAAGGTCACAAGATTAGCTATGCAATATTCCTGTGTTGACTCACTCATTCAATAGTATTGACTCTCACCTGGAGGTTATAGTCCAGAAGGAGAATATCATATTATGCATGATTTTTATTTGTACTACATACATCAAACTCAACAGAAACCACATTAAAGCAAGCAAGAGAAAGGGCTTGGATGCCCTTTTGAACCTTTGGAAATGGCAGAATATCTCTGGTTCACATCCTAGAATCCTAGGCTGATGTTTCTTAACTTGATGCAGAGGAGATATCTCATCGTCTGCTTTCAAATGTTTGCTCGGTCTTTGTTTATAACATTATAGTTTTTAATGACAGGTGCAATTGAAAAATGCCAGGCCTTTGCTCAAATTTAGTTAAGTGAAGACTACATCTCCTCATCTCTTCTTTCCCTTGATTTCCACCAAAATCATAAAAATGTTGTTGTCGGATAAGAAATATGGCATAGGGAGAAGATGGAATTTACAGGATTTAAATCCTGTATAGAAAATCCTATTAAACAATCATATGTATATAGTCCAAAGGTAAGATTCAAAGGCCAGAAGGATGTTATAGGGTCTTTACCTCATTTCTGCCAATAACATACAAGTAAACCATGACATAAACTGGGGGTTGGTAAAGGGAGAAGTTTGTAATGTATGGATTAGGTACATGAAAATGGACTTCAATTTACTTGAACTTTGCAACTGGTTTCTTTATGGCATAGCAAAACAGGAGGCATGGGAGTGAGGTGAGAATGAATTTCCTAGAAATCACAATACAATTGGTTGAGTTTCGAAGCACAAAAAGTAAATTATTTGAAAAGAAATTAAGAAAACAGTTTAATTTATAATATCCTTCAAATAAAATGTGAATAAGTTTGACCAAGAAGACAGAAAACTTGTATCCTGGACAGTATTTATCGTCGGTTGTGGACTAGAGGGTGAACCCACAGAATACCAGTGGACAGTTTCAAACTTACGGCCTTGCAGACATCACTGGATAAAGTCATGGGACACAAAACAAAGCAAAAAGACATGAACATGACAGAGTAACATGTGTGTTTGTGAAGAAATGACAATTAAGAGAAGGGTAGGTGAGAATAGCAGAATGTATTTTATGCATGTACAACATAGTCAATGAACTAATTTAGTCAATTAAAAAAAAGACACTGAAAATGAGCATAAATGAAAACCCATCTTCAGTTTGTGGGCTGGAAGACTTACAATTATGGATTACAAATTACAATTACCTATTATGAAAATATCTACACTGCCCCAAATAATTCCATGTAAGACAAATTCTATAAAAATCCAAAGGTGTTTTTCTTTGCAGCAATAGAAAAATCCTTTCCAAAATGCATTGTATTTGAATCACAAATGGTCTCGGATAGCTGAAACAATATTGAAAAGAAAGAACAGGTTGGAGTTATTACAACTTCCTGATTTCAAAACTTGTAACTGGCCACTGCACACCTTTAATCCCAGCACTTGGGAGGCAGAGGCAGTGTTCGTTCAAAAGTAGCCTTGCCTACACAGTGAGTTTCAGGACAGCCAGGGCTATGTAGAGAAGCCCTCTTTTAAACAATAACAACAAACAACTAAATACCCAAAGGTTTATAAAGTCATAACAATCAGGACAGTGTAGTAGTGACAAAAACACAGACACACAATGAATGCAAGAGGACAGAGAGCACGGGAGTAACCATGTATATGGTCAAATGTTTTGTGGCAGATGACAAGACCACACAGTAACGAAGAGAAAAGACCTTTATAAAATGATATGTGGCCAATTACACATCCATACTCAAAAGACCCAAGTGCAAAAATCACCCCACATGGGTTACAGCCACAAACACGAGACCTAAACACTGTAAAATCTTTAGAAAAAAATAAGAGAAAAACATTGGATTTGGTAACAAGTTATTGAGTATGATATAAAACGCATAGGTAGCAAAAATAGATGAACTGCGCTTCATCACAGTTAAAACCCTTCACAGATCAAAACGGAACAAAAACCAGATCAGTGGAACCAAAAGACAATTCACAGAATTAAAAATATTTTCCATTTCTATAGCTAATAAGTTCATATGCAGAACATATAGAGAGATCTTCTATAGCCCAAACACTCTGATTTAAAAATGGACGAAGGACATAACTTATGAATGTGGAAATGCAAATCACATTTATAAGGAGATACCATGTCATGCCTAGTAGTATGGCTATTAGTTAAACACACACACACACACACACACACACACACACACACACACACAAGAAAGCCTTGCATATTGATGTTTGGAATGGAAAAGATGTGGCCACAATGGAGAAAAATCTAGAGTTCTTTAATATAGTCAACAGAGAATTTTATCTGTCTATCTATCTATCTATCTATCTATCTATCTATCTATTTATTTTTCTGAGACAGGGTTTCTCTGTGTAACAGCTCTAGTTATCCTGAAACTAGCTCTATAGATCAGGCTGGTCTCAGACTTACAGAAACCTGCCTCTGCCTCCCATGTGGTTGGATTAAAGGCATGCACCACCACTGCCCAGCATCAACATAGAATTTTAATAAAGTTTAGCATATCTGCTTCCGAGTATATGCCAGAAGAATTGAAACTAAAGTCTTAAAGATATACACCCACGCTTACACTGGCAGTATTTATAGTAGCCAAACAGGAGAAGCAGCCCAAGTGTCCATGGAAGGGACAAGTGGACGAATCAAGTGTTGTACATAGATATAAGGCTGTATTAACCAACTTTACAACGTTGGATACAATGAAGAAATTCTGATGCATACAGGCAAACCATGATACTGGGTGAAATAAGCCAACCAGAAAAGGCAAATACTACAGGAACCCCTCAATATTATATAGCTAGAGTTGTCAAATTCTTTCTCTTTTTTTTCTTTTTTCTTTCTGTTTTCAAGACAGGGTTTTTCTGTAGCTTTGGAGCCTGTCCTGGAATTAGCTCTTGTAGACAAGGCTGGCCTCAAACTCACAGAGATCTGCCTGCCTCTGCCTCTGAGTGCTGGGATTAAAGGTGTGTGCTGCCACCACCTGGCTAAGAGTAGTCAAACTCTTAAAGATAGAAAGGAGAATAGCGGTTTCTAGGTACCATAAGGGAAGTAGTGGGCGCTGGTGTGTGTGGTGCAGTGCTCCAGTTTAGGGTAACAAGATACCTGGAGATAGATGGTGCCGATGGCTGGAAAGAATAGGAATATGTTTAATGTCACAGAATCGTGTACTCAAAATGATTAAGCTTTATGTAATATATATATATATATATATATATATATATATATATATATATATATATTTTAGCACAATGAAGAATTGCAGACAACCTTGCAAGGACAGTTTAGGATAACGTAAGATGACTAGGTTATTCTATATCCTTTATGACAAGGTAAGAGGAAAGATCCTTTTCTAAGTTGTGTGTTAGTCACAATTGCCTTACACAACAGATGTTGTGTAATCTGCACACGTTCTTCTATCAGGAGTGGGATAGTGGGGAACAAACAGGAAGTTGGGAGTCGTTACTCGAAGCTTGTCTCTTAGGCTTAGGTTAAGAGAGCATCGGCAGAGTGCCTGTCTTTCTCAATGCTCAGTCATGGAAGTTAACGCAACAACGGCGGGAGACACATTTGTTTTCAGAGAGATTTCTTAAGAGGGTTTTGTAGGTCTGTTGGCAGTGAAATAATTCTGGGTCTGTACAAGGCTCTGGTCCATGGAGACAATTCAGAAAATGTCAGAAAAATAAATAACAGCAGAACTTTTAGTTTCGTTTAATGTAAATACCCTGGTAACCAACATTTAAAAACTGTCATACTATGTGGGTACATTTTGCTTATGTTTTTATACTCTGGGAAGATACTGTTCCTGTTTAAACCACCAAGAGCCACTGCAGACAGAGCGAACTCAGCACTGGGTCAATAGTTACCATACACTTATCCCATGAATTACAAGTGTGCCCCAGCAGCCCCTACACTGGCTCCTTGTGATTGGCAGGTGCTGAAAAGGAGCCGCTGCCGTAGCTATGTGTCTAACAGGAAACTGATGCACATTGACTCATGAGGTCACACCAGTCAAACAGGGCTTTTCTTGTGCTTCAAGGACTATATTATTCTATTTTCCGGAAGACACCATTGACTGTAGGGTGTCGCACAACCTAGTCGAGCACACACTCCAGTTGCAGAGATTTTAGGAATGTGAAAAGTAAGTATTTTCTTATTCAATGACCATAGTCTAGGCCCTAGAATTTTATCTAAGACCAGTTGTAATATATTTCTTTCTGCATAGAAATCTCGGGATGGGTAGAAATAATCCCAATTATTTTATTTTTTTAAATACTTTCTTGATGTGGGAGTGATTTCTTATTAATAAAGAAACTGCCTAGACCCATTTGATAGGCCAACCCTTAGGTAGGCGGAGTAAACAGAACAGAATGCTGGGAGAAAGAAGCTGAGTCAAGGAGTCGCCATGATTCTCCCACTCCAGACAGACGCGGGTTAAGATCATTCCTGGTAAGCCAGCTCGTGGGCTACACAGATTAATAGAAATGGGTTAGATCATTATGTAAGAGCTAACCAATAAGAAACTGAAACTAATGGGTCAGGCAGTGTTTAAAAGAATACAGTTTCCGTGTAAGTATTTTGGGTAAAGCTAGCCGGGTGGCAGGAAGCTGCCCGCTGCTCCTACTACAACACTTTCTAATTAGCATACATAATATTAGACAGATCTGGGCATTTTCTAGTAGCATGTGTCTTAGATGATTCTCCTCCCTTCCCATCTCCCTCTACCCTCCCTTTCTTTCGCATCTTCCCCTCCAGTCCCCTAAGCACTTTCATGTCACATGCTGCATTGTCCTTCCAGCCTCCTTCCTCAGCACCTCTTCCTACCAGCTCTTGGTCCCCTATCTTAAGTAGTTTAATATCTTCAGAATTACAGCAATATTTTGCTAACTAACTGAAATAAACTGCTAGTTTAAAACATGTTTTAAGGGGCTGGAGAGATGGCTCAGAGGTTAAGAGCATTGCCCGCTCTTCCAAAGGTCCTGAGTTCAATTCCCAGCAACCACATGGTGGCTCACAACCATCTGTAATGGGGTCTGGTGCCCTCTTCTGGCCTGCATACACACAGACAGAATATTGTATACATAATAAATAAATATTTAAAAAAAAACATGTTTTAAGAACTAATGGGCACATGCCTCTGTATAGTCCCAGCGACTCTGGAGGGTGATGCAGGAAGAGCACTTGGGCCATGAGTTCAAGACCAGTATAGGGGACATAATGCCAGACAGCTATCTCAAGAAGAAAAAGGGTCTAGAGGAATATTCTCAGTGAATTCCATTCTTTACTTAGAAAACAGAGGCATGGGTCACTTACCGTCTTTGGCAAGTCTTTTAAAGAGCTTTTAAAAGGCAGAAACCAGGTAAGGGATCACAAAGCCCACACATATTAACTCTGCATTCCCAGGCCTCTTTCTCCCTTCCCTGTCTCCACAGCCACTTTGCTCTGTACCCTAGGAAGTCAGTACTGCCCCCTCACTGTTGCCTGGATTTTGGTCTCCACTAGAAGGAAGACTCTGTCCTGCTTCCTTCCCTTCTTGTGTCATAAGAATGTGGATGTGGAACCTGATAAAGCAATGTCATTGGGTTTACAGGGACATTAATCTTACCCCGTTTGTACGAACAAATGTTTGCTTTAGCACTATGCCTTTTGGGTGACAAGAAACTCAATGTTCCTGCACAGAAAAAGAAAGTATCAGTAGAGCAGACAGGCAGCCCATGGTGCTTCCCAACTATGTTTCATAGCAGCGGCTAATATCCAGAGCATGTGAGGAACTTCACAACTTAAACACCTGAAGAATCCAAAGAGTTTCTAGGGCAAGCTTATACGGAAGAGTAAGAGCACCTATTTGGAAGACAAACCTGGCCACAGTCAATAGGCAGTTAGGGGTGTAGCATGTGTGGACCCTCAAATCCATCCTTTGTGCTCTTGTTATCAGAGTTACATCTGAGTACCCTCTGTGTGACCAGCAGGTAGTCACTGTGTTAGTAGCGAATTATCTAATTGCTCTTTGATAGTCTCTAAAGGAAAAAAAGTGCAAGAAATAGCATAGAACGCTGATGTCTGAGGTGGCCCGCATGGTATTTTACAGGAATCGTTGGAAATGCTCCCCGCCTCCACAGCTGCCTACCCTGTCCTATTGTATTCTATTCTGTGAATGGATACAATGATCCAGGGCAAACTGAACACGGTGAATAAAGTCACCTTTGTGCATGTATAATTTGAGGGCAGCATCTGCGCTGTCACAGTCCCTCGTAAGTACAAAATGATAGGGCAAGGTAAAAATAAGGGCTTTGGTACTTTACAGTCATTGCACGGAGACAGCATCTTCAAAAGGATGTAGGAAACGCCGAAGGCTTCCGCAGCACTTTATCCCTATTGCCTATAATTTCAGTGGCATCTGATAGAAGGTTGAACTTTCAAAACCACGGCAGAACCAAGCCCTGTCACTGATGGGGTCACATTGCAAACGGACAGCATATAATGAATTCTTCCTCCTGCCGGAGGAGCAACCACAGCTGACTTTACAAGAGCCCCATCTCACAGGAAAGCTAACGGTTGGGTGCTTCCCCTTTTTCTCATGGAGCCTCACGTTCCTGGTTTCTACCCCAGTCTACTTCATTTCCCTTGGCTCCTAACTTTAGCTATGTTGGACTGTAGCATAAGTTCTCTATGGTTACAGACAGGTTTATTTATTTTCCTTTTCTTAATGTACTACTTTATAATTTTAATGTGCATTGGTATTTGATGAAGGAAAATCCCACACTTGCTCAGAATTAAGTATAATTAAAGGTTATTTATTTAGGGGTCGACTCACAGTTCAAATCCTCTGCTCAAACAGGGAACAGCAACCAGTTCCAACAGTTGGAAAACAGAGAGAGAGAGGCCGCTGCACGCACATTTTTCATGGGCATATATGGTATAAGAGGCCACGCCCAAGTGGGTGGGTAACTTAAAGGCTACTGGAGGTAGGAATTCCTACAGCAGGTATTTTGCCTGCACCACATGCATACTGCCTGTGAAGGCCAGGAGAGAGGATTATATTCATTTCAGTTGGAGTTATAGATAAGAGTTAGCGGCCATGTGGGTGCTGGAATTGAACCTGGGTTCTCTGGAAGAGTAACAGGTGCTCTTAACTCCTAGGCTACCTTTCCAGGACATATTTCTTTTCATTGAAGACAGGCTTTTGCACGACCCAGACTGGCCTTGCATGGCATGCATAAGACACTTAGTTCAATCCTTGTTGCTTTTCAAAACAAAAGCATTTGGTGATATTGAAGATGATTGAAGAAGGACTCTGTCTAAACTGATTTCAGATGCTTGTGAAAATTGGACAATTACAGTAGTAGTCATGCGTTCATTCAAGTATTCATGGAGTCCAAAAACTCAGAGCCCAGCACAGAAGGGTGTTCGGAGGAGTCTGACGAGGATTTGGTCTAGGAGAGGATCCTCAGTCAACGAGGCATCTCTGAGCCCAAACCTCAACCTCCGAAGGGGCCCTAGATGGAAATGGTTGCTACAGATATGAGAGGTAAAGGGTTCGTGGTAGTCTATGATGGTCCACTAACCCGGGATGACATGTGTCCTTGTGAGAAGAGGAAGATGCACAAATAAAAACGTAGGGGATGTCACAAGTCAATAGAGGAAGAGATTGTACTCAGTGCATCTGCAAGTCGAGGAGCACCAGGATTGCTGCAGAACATCCAAAGCTGGACGTGACAGGAACAGAGTCCCTACCACAGCTTTTAGAGGGGCTGTGGCCCTGCCAATGCCTTCAGGTTAGGGTTCTACACTCCAGGCCTTACATTTTTATTGTTTGCTACTGTTTGTGTTACTAAGAAGTGAGGTAGGAGGGTCTTCTATCTATCTGTTGCTTTCATCGATTAATTAATAAAGAAAACTGCTTGACCTGATAGGTCAGAACATAGATAGGTGGGGAAGACAGAACAGAATTGTGGGAGAAAGAAAGCAGAGACAAATTGATGCCAAGAAGCTCCAGCCTAAGACAGACGTAGGTTAGAATCTTCCCAGTTAGCCACCACTTCGTGGTGCTACACAGATTATTAGATATGGGTTAAAGCAAGATATGAGAGTTAGCCAAGAAGAGGCTAGATATAGTGGGCCAGGCAGTGTTTAAATGAATACAATTTGTGTGTTGTTATTTCAGGTGTAAAGCTAACCATGCAGGAGCTGGGCAGGACAAAAATCAGGCCTGCTTGCCTCATCACTTCTGAGGAGCAGATGTACGATCCATATGTCCATCTGTCTAGAGCTGTGACCATCCACCTGTTCATTCATTTGTCTGTTGGTTAGTTACTTCAAATAGCAACAATCACTCTGCATAATGATTTATGATGTGATCACACACCTTCCACAGATAAAATCTAACCCTAGTGGAAAGCGTGCTTAACTCACCAAACCTACCCAAGCACCCTCGTCTGGCGACTGGGACCTGCGAGGAACTCCGGTTTCCTCTCATGACCGTGGAACAGCGTGGGAGCTGTGGCCCCCTGCCTCAGCTCAGCATCATGGAAAAGAAATCTGACTGGAAGAATGTCAAAATTTAAAATTTCAAGAATGGGTTTCTACTGATTCCACATTATTTTGTGCCACAATAATACTTAAAAAGAATATTCACTGTAATAAATGAAGGACGCCCATACTAGACACTGGATACAGGTATCTCTTAGCAGGCAAAAATGGGAAAGATTCTACCTCTAGTCCTAAAAAGTATTTGCTTATTGACTTTTTTGATACAGGGCCTTACTATGTAGTCCTCGCTGGCTTGGGACTTACTATGCCAACACGGCGGTGCTCAAACCCACAAAAATCGCCTATGTCCACATCCCAAGTGTCAGTATTAAGGGCAAGTGGCAACACAGCAGGCCTAAGGAGATTTAACCTCAGGAGACAGGTAATGTGGGCACGGAGGGGGATTTGCAATGCCTGCTGTGTGGGGATGGGGGTGGATGGTAACCCCGAAAAACCTCACAGTGAACAAACTCGCGAAGAAGATAGAAATGGTGGGAAAATGTAAATCAGACGCCGAAATAGAAAATGCAGTGTTGGAAGGGGATTTAAAGTTTCCTCATTCTGTCTCTTTGCTATAAATACATAGATCGGTGTCTTTACAGTTTCCTGCTGGTCCAGTACCTCAAAACTCACGGGGGAGCCAGGGCCAGTGACAAGGGGAAGAAAAGCCACTGTGCACCATGCCCCACACAGAAACTTTGTCCTTCCTTTACCTTTCCCTACCCGTACAACCCTGATTCACAGAGAAGGAAGCTCAAGGTTAAGGCCCCGTAAGGAAGAGTGAGTTGTTGACCTACAGTGGATGGTCTGCGAGACGAGAGTGGCTCAAAGTCGGTCAGAGCTTCGAAGCTTAGCACTTCGCACTCTGTAACAAACTATATGTCAGCAATTCCCGATCGAGTTTTCTTTCCATTCAAACACCTTGCCTTATAACAATTTACAAAATACCAGATGAAAACGAGGCAATATTCTGCAATGTAAATGTAAAACTCTTCGGACGAAATTAGAATTAAAATCGTAATTGTGCCTTTAGGCCTTCCATTCTTTTAACAGAATGTGCTATTCATAGACTATCTGGATAACACAGGAATATTAATATATTCATATAATTAATGAAATTAAATTACCATTCCTGTTGTCAACAACAGTCATCACAGATATGGATATGGTTTAGTCATCTTTCAAATTTTACAGGAAAAAAATGAAAATTGTTGACTTATACTTACGTTTAGAGTAGTTTTGATATCGAGATTATCCACAGAATACCCATTTCATGTGCTTATCGATAGCTGAATATCTCAAACTGAAGAGTAAGGTATTGCAAACGGTTAAAGAGTTATAACCACAATGCCGCAAACGTCAGCATGGAAAGACCTCATGCATAGATCAAGAACTCTAAACTACTCACCAAATATTGTCACCGTACTCTATGACGATATCTCCTGAAACATATGAAGCATATGAAACAAGTAAAAGATTCTAATTAATTTGAACAGAAGATGGATGGATCATTGTGCCCGAGAGGAAAAGATTATAGAAATTGAAATTACCAATGGCTTAAGTAAAGAGCTGGATGCTAAGCATCCACAAACACACAAGCAGGACTTTTCACAGGGGTGAATTCCTCGGCTCTAGGTTGCTTTTGCACATGACCATCTAGATTTGGCAGTGGTGGTAGTGAAAGACCCCCAGTGTGGGGAGACTCTCACTCAAGTCTCGGGATAACACGACCCCCCTCCCCCCCAGTAACTCACGAGAGACCATCCTTGCTACAATCACACAAGGTTTAATTAATGAGATGAGACGGGAACCAGTGCACTGGGGCCGAGACTCACAGCCCACGCAGAGGAAGAGTTCGACCCCTTGTGACCTGGAGAAGGGGTTTTTATAGGAAGAAACCACAGCCTAGTAATCTGAAAGGGGCAGGGAGGGTGTCACAGAAAATCACAAGGGGGCAACTCCCTGCCTCTCAAGATCACTCAAGGTCATAATCAGCTTGTTCCTGAAACACAGTATTCCAAAAATACCTAATGATAATCACAAGGGGGAAGCTCCCTATTTCTCAAGATTATTCTCGAGATTACAATCGAACATTATCTTCAGCTAGTTCCTGAAACACAGTCACTGAACTGGCTAATCCTAGATTTCTGATTCTTCTCTTCCTGCTTAGATTTTTGGCTATTTTCTTCCTGCTGGGGAGGTGGGGGACCTGGATTTATGCAGGGCTTTCTTTGGGGATACCTGGATTTATTCAGGTCTTTCAGTAGATGCTCACACGATAACACTAGTATTTGCTGAGATTAGTGAGGTGGGCACCTCCTTAGGGCTCCCAGTGATTTTAATAACATGAAGATGTCTGAGAAGCAAAGTACTCGAGAGCCACTGTCTTAAGACACGTTTTATTTTTTGAAGGAATCACATTATTTATCTCTCTGTGTGTGTGTGTACGCTCATGCACGAACGTGTGTGTGTGTGTGTGTGTGTGTGTGTGTGTGTGTGTAGTGTGTGTGCACATGCGTGCAATGGTAAACATGTGGCGGTCAGAGGAAAACTTGCACAAACCAGTTCTCATCTTCCCTCACGAGGATTCTGGGGATTGAACTCAGGTCGTCAGGCTTGGCGACCAGCACCTTCACCTGCTGAGTCATCTGACCACCCGGTGCATTCCTTAGAACGAAACAGCTGTGACTAGCTCCAGAGGCAATTCCACAGGACTAGACTTTTCCAGATTTCTGATGCTGAAACAAATGACCGAGACCAACCTAAAAGGTTTATTTTAGTTTACAGTTTTAGAGGTTTTACTCTGTGACTAACGGTGCACTGCCTTGGGGTGGGAGTTGGTCACGGGGGTGACACATTTGCCTTATGACTGGGCACAGAAGAGATTAGCATCCCATACCCCCTTCCAGATGTGCCTACAATGACCTTAACCTCCCTCTAGACCCTAGTCATCAAAAATAGGCTGCACCTTCCAGCATTGCCAAACCAAGCTAAACGTTGGCTTCTGGCAGGGGGTCGGGGGTTGGCGGTCAGCACCCAAGTTCCAAACTAAGACTCATCACTGAGATATCACATGGCATACAGAAAACCCATGTTTTGCCCTCTTCAGAAATAAACCACTGGAGGCTACAAAACATATCTCAGATGTTTTTAGAAAACTCTTTCAAAACAATTAACTGAGAGGAAGACTTGTTGCCATTGGTCTGTTCCTTGAGTATATTTAAAGAAATAGTCATTCAAGAGTCTCATTAAGGCAGCTTAAAATAAGTTGTCTGGGTGACATATGCTGTATTGTTCAGCAGTGAAGAATAAAAAGCTAAGAGCATCTTATTTTAAAACATAGTCGCTCTTAGTACGGTTTCATAAAAATCCCCTGGGATTGTGTAGGTTGAAGCACTAATGCTCATCAGATGGCACAGAAGTGTTTTCTGCCTAAATTTTCTCGTTGTATAGATTTCTCTAAGATAGTCCACTACGTGTTAGTTTAAAACTTTGACGTTCTCTTTCGCTCTGTAAGAATGTGAAGTGAAACACACCCAATGACCCGACAGGCAAGCCATTAAGTATAAAGTCAGACACAGCAATACGAGCCTGTAAAAAAAACTACTTGTTCAAACTCTGCAGGATGCTGAGAATTTGCAGTTATCTCTAGGTTAGGAAAGGTTTGGTGGTCATTTTGTGTAAACTCCCTGTGTGTGAAAAACAATGATGGTGGGGCTGGAGAGCTGGCTCAGAGCTGGAGAGATGGCTCCAGAGATCCTGAGTTCCAATTCCCAGCAACCGCAGGGTGGCTCACCATGAGATCCGGTGCCCCCTTCTGGCCTGCAGGCACACATGCAGACAGAACACTGTATATCTAAACAGACAGACAAATAAATAAATGTTTTTTTTTTTTTTTAAAGAATCAGGATGTAATCATCCAGCTATGTGTTTGAAATGAAGATGGTAAAGGGACGATTAACTTTAATAGAACAAAATAATCAACTCCAAAAGCATCATGAGTGGGCTATTTTATCCTTTCCAGACTAGCCAGATAAACCCTTTCCTCAGCCTGAGTCTGCTGGCTGTCGCCCTCTTCCTGCTCTGCAGGGTGGGTGGGATTCAGACCCCCAGGCAACAGTATAGGAAAAAGGGTTTCTACTTCAAATTAACTTAATATACAAATTCAGAGCTGCTCCCTTTGAGCTAACTCCCGGCGTGTTTTGCCAGGAAGCCATTCATTTTATCCCCGTAACAGGGACTCCAGAAGATACTTGCGGCATGCATGCAAAAGCATGGTGTGCATGAGCAGTTGCTGTATCTTTGGCAACAGACCCAACTGGCCTTGAAAAGTGAACGCCATTAGTATGATTTCACGTTTTAAAAAACGAGGCAAGATCTGCTTGTTTCGGTTTTTCCTTTCAGAAGCCGGAGGGTCGTTTGGCCTTTGCTATCTTGTTATTCCAGGTAAGCTTCGCCTTTTCCCCATCCTGTTTTCATAAACACGTTTACACACTCGCCCAGCTGTATGGGAGCCTGGCACACAGCTAGGAACCACTCTCAAAGGGCAGGATCCAGAAGGTTTACCAACGAGTCCAGGTGGTGAAGAATGCCCTTTCGGAAGTCAGAGGCTGGCGCTGACGGCTCCCACAGCGAGCAGAGTTCTAACTGAAGTGCAGACAAGGCTGCCACTGGGGAGGGAACAGCGAAATGCGTGTAGGCACTCATACATGCTTTAAGCTGTATGGAGAAGACTTATCCGGGGAAAATGTCCTTTCACCTACACACATACTACACAGACAATTTCATCTGTTCTTTAACCCTGTATAGGTTATAGTTAGATAACTAGGCTATTTGTCACTTTTCTCATAAGTTTTTACATCACAGTTTAGAGAGTTGAACTGCAGATATTTTTGTACTAAGAAACCAAAATTACCTGAAGTTTTCGGGTCACTAAATGGCTCAGTCAACTGCTCTTAACCAATAGGAGAACACAGTGGTGCCAGGTACTATCAGTGACGTAAGCCCTTACCATCACACAAAACAATTACATGAAAAGTTTCGGTTGAGAAATAAGTGCCAGGATCCCTATGTCCACACAGAAGGGCAGGAGTTGTTGCGAATTAGGTCAGTACGATAAATAACCAGGCCAGCTCAAGAATAACAGTTATATTTTAATGGTTGAAAAGGGGAAACTCACTCTACAAGAGTGGGAGGTCCTATCTGTTCGGCGGGCACCAAGCAGAGAGACCGCGCTCCTGGCTCCTCCCAGGTTTTCTCTCTGGGGTCCACGCCGTAATTGGATGTGATTGGTTGACAGAGTTTCCCCATCAAGGAGTATCCTAATAAATAACCTGGATAAAGATCCCAGATCTTCACTGCGGGGCAAGGCCAGAAGACACAGTCCAGTCCCGTCTTGTCCCGTCCCGTTCCGTCCCGTTCTGTGTCCGTCCCCCCCCCCCCCCCCCCCAGCTCTGCGACTAAGAGACACCCAGTCAGCGTGCAGGGTTGCCTTGGGGACGCTGCAGGAAGGGGCAGCACAGTTCTTGATTCTGCTGTCCTTGGGCAAAGGCAGACTTGACGCAGGGTGAGTCTCACAATGAGCAACGAATAATAGCTTGCCGTGTGTCTGGCACTATTCAGATCACTCCATACATAATTATTTCTCCCGGCGTATGAAATTGCTACTTGTGTAGGTCAGGGCTGGTCACACGTTGTCATTCCAACATGGTTCAAACCATTACTTTATGAATTTTCTTAGCATAACAGACTCGGAAGAAGATATCAAACTGCTCATTTGACACCACAAAGCTAATGAATGCTTTGCAGCGCCAGCTATTCTTGTGGGAATCAGTGGCACCCTCAAATGGGACGGCTGAGGACACCGAGTGAAGGACTGCTTCGTTGAGATCAACAAATAGATCAGCAAGGACATGGACACTCCCCAGACGTCCCAACCAGGGGCTGGTGCTGGGACATGGACACTCCCCAGACGTCCCAACCAGGGACTGGTACTGGAACCTGGGCACGGTAGAAGCTATGGGCTGGGGTACTGAATGAAGTATAAACTCTAGAGATGCCTGGTAGGCGAAGAGCTTAAATGTCACCACTATGCATGGCTTTGGGAAAGATGTTAGCATTTTTCTTTTTCCATATCCTAAAGGGCTGAAGTCAGGTGCTCACTCTTTTTAATATATAATGTTTGTCAAAAATTCCTCAGGAGTCATTTGGGGCACAGCAGGCATTTTGTGTGGCAGCGTGGTGGGATGACAGCCAGGCATTATTCACAAGTTCTTAAATAACAGCCATTCGTATGGCCAGGCCTTAATTACCGAGGACCTGCTGACCAGGAGGTCCAACGAGGTTTTCTCCCAACCTTTCTTCTCTCGCGGGCCGCCAATTTATCTTAAGAAAAATGAAATGACAACAACACAAACCCATTCCAGGCTTTCCTTTTCTGGATTAGCATTGATCCACAGTAAAAGAGTGGGTTTTGTGATGGCCTTTTACATGTATGTAGTCACAGTTGACCTCACGCCCCTTTCTTGTCTCTTTCAAATCGCTTGCTTTTTTTTTCTCTTTCCCAATGGTTCCTCTTTGGCTTTGACATGTTTTCTAAAAGCAAGTTCGGATTCTACATATGTGAGAGAACAAGGTATTTGTCCTTCTGGTCTGACTTATCTTGCTTAAAGTGGAGCTCCCTTCTAGTTCCATCCATTTTCTGGAAGATGACATCATTTGCTTCTACTTAATGGCTAACAAGCATCCTGTACACATATGGTGCATGTTCTTCATTTATTCATGCTGATTCCATAACTAGACTATTATGGAGAGCACCACACATCAAATGGGTGTACATGTGTGTCTATCTATGCTGACTTTCATCGCTTCAAACATTCATTTTGATGATATTTAAGTGCATGCACACACATGTGTGCATCTGTGTAGCTATGTGTAGATGAGTATGGGTGCCCTAAGAAGCCAGAGGCATTGACTCCCCTTGTAACTGGAATTGCAGGTGGTCGTGGTACTCCTAGCCTCAGATGGGTGCGGGGCATCAAACTCTTGTTGTCTGAAAGGGCCCTGTGTGCCTTTAACCACAGGGCCATCTCTCTGGGGCCTATTATCAGATTTTTCCAAAGTCATCTACACTCAGTATTGCAAGTTCTTGGTGAATTTCTGGGCTTTTCTATTCGAGCTCAAGTTTGCCATCAATTCTCTGCGTCATGTTTGGATGGATTTTTTTTCTGTGTGCGCTGCTTTGACGAATAGCTTATCATGCTTGCTTCTGCAACCCCCATCTGTCGTGTCCTTCACTCTCCTTGGGATTACCACCAGGGAGCTCCAGGCATGAAGCTGCCTTGATGGAGGAGGGTCATCTGTCTATGAGTTATTTTTATTGGTTAATAAAGAAACTGCCTTGGCCCTTTGATAGGACAGAAAATTAGGTAGGGGGAGTAAACAGAACAGGATGCTGGGTAGAAGGCAGTGAGGCAGACTTGCGATGAAGCTCCAGCCCAAGATGGATGTTAGGTTAGAATCTCCCCAGTAAGCCATCACCTCATGGTGCTACACACATTAAGAGAAATGTTTCCTTCACTTTCTCCATCTCCAACGCTGTCCTGTGAGAGCGGAGCTGGTGTGAAGGCTCCGGCATGTGGAGAGACTGGGAGGAGTTCTGAGTCATTACAGAAGCCATATTTTACAGTACCAACATTCCACGTACTGCTTAGCCTCGGCATTCTCCAAACATAAGGTATCCAGTGTAAACTAGTCAGACCATCTAAGAATTTCTGGTGACGGAGAGCTTTTGATTTAACTTCATTCTTAGTTCTTTTTTTCCCAAAGATCTCCGCTTAACCCTCCTCTCCCATCTCTTAAGACCCATCTCTTCTGTGTTTAAACATTGCCATGGACATGATATAAGTCCCGAAAGACAGACCTCGGAAAAGCTTTTTGGTAGAAGCCTTGTCCATCTCCAAACTTTCTTGAAGGCTATCGTAAGCCATGCACTGGAGATGATGCTTGTCTTACATTTTGTTTCTGTTTTAAGAGTGCTAGAGAGGAGATGCCCAGTACCTCCGCCTAGCCCATGACAGACACCGACCCCCCATTTCCTTCAGTGCAACCATGTCTTGAATATCCTGGATTTGGACAGAAGACTTTCATGTTCGTCAAAGTTCTCCAGAGAAACAGAACTGATCGAATGAAAACATATAAAGGGGAATTTATTAGAAGGGCTTGCAGGCTGTGGTTCAGTCATCAATGCTGTCTCCTGACAGGAAGGCCAAGAACCCAGGAGTTGTTTAGTCCATTCGGCTGGATGTTTCGGCTGGTCTTCAGTATAGATCGGAATCCTGAAGAAGCACGCTCTAAGGCCAGTGAAGGAGTGGTCTTGCCAGGGAGAGTGAGGACAAGCAGGCAAAGGGCAAAAGCCTCCATCTTCGTTTCCCTTTATACGGGCTGCCAGCAGCACGTGGGTGTGGCCCAGATTTAAGGTGGGTCTTCCAACGTGAAAGATCTAATCAAGAGAGGTCTCACAGGTGCACCCAGTAGCTCGGGTTTTAGCCAATGTCAGATGTTGTCAACGCTGACAAACAAGAACTTCGGCCTCTCCGCAGGTGCGAGCTGAAGCTGTGGTCACCACTCGTGGGCAGTGCTTGGTCGTTCACACTGGTGCTCTTGATGCTGAGGCGGTCCCATCCAGCGCCATCTGTCTTCACTCCATGCTATTTGGGTCAATGTTTCTCTGTTGCTGAGACGGACCTGTAAGCAGACGGCTCTTTGAAAAGTCAGGCGTTTGACCCACATACCACTTCTTTGGAGAAGTGTCTGCTATCTAAGAATCCTGCTGGTCTGGAATTTAGTGAACAGAACGAATTCTTTCAAGGTCATTGTCTAGGTCTTGTCTACCCCAATATGTGGATTGGATATCCCTTTTCCTGATGCGTTTGGTTTGGAGCCTATCATTTAACAGCTGAGTCTTATCTCCAATCCCAGTACCCCCCTCAAGACAACGCCGTTGTCACAGATAATCTGTCAGGATAGATGCCTGGTAAAAGGGAGATGTTCTTTCTTGCTCGTACACTGTTTGCCCTTCTTAGTCCACCACAGGATGAGGCAGCATGCAGGGTCTTGGCAGATGTCCTTTCTGCGTTGGTATAGGGGACTTCTCAGGATCTGGAACCATGGACAGGTGACCTTCAGTTGTTGGAATTTAGCCAGCCTTAGGCATTCTACTACAGCAATACAGGAACTATAAGATGACCTTTCTTCTTTGGACTCTTACTATGCACTGATTATATCTGCTCCTAAGTCATCTTATAGATTAAGGTTTTTGTCTACATGCATACCTCTCTTTAGCCTATTTATGAGAGCCGTAATTAGTTCTCTGCCGTGACTGTTTGAGAACCATCACCAAAGGTCTATTTTGGGTGATTACAATACATGAATAGTGTCAGCCTTTTGAGTTTTGTTGTAGTTTTTTGAATAATCATTGGTACCTCCTTGGAAACTCCTACTTTCTGTCACGTTGCTTGTTTTTGTCACGTTTATGAGATGATGTCTTCTAGTCCCTGTGAGGTACAATTTCTTTTACAGAAAGCATCGCTTCTGTTCCTACTGCTGGGGCTGATGTTGCTGGTTTCATTAGGGTGACATCCATGTCTCCTGTGGTGTTCTAGAAGTCACCCCACTTAATCTCCAGGATTCTCAAGGTGTAGGGTGTCAACAGGTTTGTGCCCACAGTGACTTCAGACTGTTGTCTGCATACATCTCTACAGTAATGTCGATGGGGCCCATTTGTTTCCCTTTGCAGATGAAGATCACAGCAGGTCAAGGAAGGCTGTCACCCAGATCTCCCTAAAAGTCAGTGATTCCCAAAACACGAGTTCCAGAATGCGAGAACTTGCTAGAAAGGCTCATCTTGGGACTGAAGGCCAGAATTGTAACACCCCTCCCAAGTTCTTCGGGTACATGATCGGGTCTGACACCACTTCACTCAGATGATCTGTGGACTTAAAAATAACAGCAAAGCCAGGTTCCCACCTGCAGACCCATTAGTTTAGATTGAGGACGCTCTTTCAGGGCTCCCAAGCATCTCCAGAAAAGGCAGCAGAGAAGAGCTAACCAGGCATACAAAGGCTCCACAGAGGTTTGGAACAGAGTCCATTGCTGACTTCACATGATGTCTTCCAGAGCAAACAGACACTTCAGTGTAGAAAAGCACATCGCAGATGTGTACATACCTGTTTAGAAACACTCTTATCAACAGTGATGTAGTGGTCATGGCAACATGCAGACTTAGGTTTTTAAATTCAGTGTATGCTTAACTGCCTTCTTGATGGGCTCTGGGATATTCGTGCCAGGCTCACTGTTTCATTGACAAAATGGAATTGTCACCATAGAAACACATAAACAACAGCAACAGAACTGTGCTGTTCTCTGGGATATTTTTATTTATTTTTTTAATAGAGTATGTTGGATGTCTGTAGAAATTTGTTGAAATGACTGCAGAACCCAAACAAGCTGTTGGTACTATTGCTGCATAATATATTTCTACTCTTGGTCTTTTAATGTAATATACATATTACATTATACTTATGTATACACACACACACACACACACACACACACACACACACATATATATATATATATATAAAATTTGAAACTTAAGCTATGTTGTCAGGTTTGAAGAAAAGTATCCTAATTTTCTATGCTGAGTTGGTATTACAGAAGTTAACAGCCACATCGGTCTAGAAATATTGAACTAATTTTGTTTTCATTAGTACGAGAGTTATATACTAAATATGTAAAGTCTTGGGGCTGGAGAGATGGCTCAGAGGTTAAGAGCATTGCCTGCTCTTCCAGAGGTCCTGAGTTCAATTTCCAGCAACCACATGGTGGCTCACAACCATCTGAAATGAGATCTGATGCCCTCTTCTGGCCTGCAAGCAGACACACAGGCAGAATATTGTATACATAATAAAGAAATGAATATTTAAAAAAATATGTAAAGTCTTATCTACATGAGTGAGATCACAAAAACTAATGACATTTTCTATAAATGTATGAAAAACCCCCAAACATATGTAAAACTAATCGGACATTTCTTCCTTGTCCCTGTAAGAGGTTAAAAATTGACTACCGTTCTGGGAGGGATCTTAGCTATGACCACTCCGGTCACCTGAGATCTAGTCCACGGTGGCAGTTTAGCAGCTTCTGAGTGGCATGTCTGCATTTACAGGGTTGTTTTCCCAAATAGAGGTGACTGGCCAGGGCTGCCATGAACTGGCTTGAGTTCTCATTATGGATACGGTGGTAAGTGGGTCTGAGAGTGGAAATAATGACGTCAGTTGGTCATTACACACTTCCAAAGAACTCTTCTCATTTGTTCTTGTCTGGTCACCTACTTTCTCACTCATTCGAAAGGTTCTTTGCTATGGAATATTGTGCACTGCACGAAGATATATTTCTGTGACTGGTGTAGTAAACAGCTTAATGGCCAATAGCTAGACAAGAGAGAATAGGAGGGCCTTCCGTGGAGAGAGAGAATATGGAGAAAGTTGAGTCACCAGTCAGAGACAGAGAAAGCAGGAGTAGCAGTACAGAGGTGATTTAACACATAGATTAATCTTATAACATAGATTAATATAAATGGGTTCATTTAACTTTTAAGAGCTAGTTGAGAAGAAGCCTAAACTATGGCCGAGCACTCATAACTAATGATAAGTCTCCGTGTCATTATTTGGGAGCTGGAGGTACAGAGAAAGACTTATTATGTCTTCATCACAACCCCTTTATGGCCCTGATTCTCTAGTTGGTGCTAAGGGTGAGGAGCAGCAGGGCAGAGGTTGTGAGGTGGTGGGTGTAAGAGGTAGATACAGAGATGCTGACAATGGAGACTTTACATTTCAATTCTGGCCAAGCTTGCTTAAGAAGACAGGGCAGGAAGCAGACAGCTTTGTGTACGGGAAAGTAAGGGTTAAGCAGAACCCAGAGAGACTTATCTTTCAATTATCAGGTGGTGATACTTAAATTACTTTTATGGCACACTAAATAACATCCCTAAAAAGCCAATGTAGGCCTAAACCGCTAATGTGCACCTAAGGAGAGGCTCATTCGTCTGTAAAGACCCAGCATCCAGTGTTGTTATAAATTACCTCATTATCTATAATAGGAATGCACCCATCACCATTTTAATTAGAAGGTGACCGAGGAGGTGAGTCTTTAACAAAGGCATTTGTAACATTCGGTGATGGTAATAATGGCCTCGGCATTGAAGGAAGAAGTTTTTCAAGTTTTTTTTCTCATTTACATGCCCTTCATGCTCCATTATTATTAGCTTCCCTATAAAATTATTGGCATTGTATCTTTAATTGCTTTTCTAAATGGTGAAATAATAGTGATGGGGATTTTGGAAAACTGGGGAAGCACAGAGAAGAAAATGGTCAGGCGGTACTCCCCCATTGTGGCCTCCCAGACATTCTCTGCACAGGTGAGAAGTCTCTAATTAGTAACCCGGGGTGCAAACACTTTCACGTTTATACAGTACATTAGGCTGACTCTCCTCTCCTGGGTTGGTGTTTTGTAATTTTTGGAGATTATATAGTAATTTGCTCATGTAAATATAACACAGACTTCCCTCTTGCCGGTATTTAGGCTTTTATTTTTTGTTTTATAACTCATAATGCATGCCGAGACAGTCATCTATCCTCATACATCACCTCCTGGCTACATCTTCTTTAAAGACATTTCCCGGGGTGGATGTGCTGGCCGCGAGCTCTGATATTCGTGTCTACATGTCTGCATCAGTGCTAACCCAGATAACCGTAGTGCGAATAATAAAAACCCAGAGACAGATATTGGGGTTCAACCTGAAGATCAGAAAAGCAAAGCAGCCATGCCACTAGAGAGCTCTTACCTCTATGAATGCTTCAGACTGAAAGAGAACAAATTCCTGTCTCCTCCCATCTTATATTCCTCTCTAGTGTTGATATAAAAGGCTTGCATCACCACTGCCCGCCCTCTATGGCTAACTAGTGTGGCTGCTGGGATTGAAGGTGTGTGCCACCACTGCCTAGTCTGGACCAGTGTGGCTGTTTTGTGTTCTGATCTTCAGGCAAGCTGTATTTATTAAAATACAAATGAATATCACTGCAGACCTGCCAACTATGCTCTCACCAGCAGGGTATTTCGTGGCTTCTCCTTTGTTCCTCGCTAATGCTTAGAGTTAAAGCTGTTTCAGCCAGTTTGATTATTGGAGGATTACACTGCACCTATGTGTGTGTTTCTTTGTCCTTGCTTGTCTTTAAGAATATTTAAGAAGGAGAATGAATGGGTCTGAAACTCCGGTAACAAGTATTCTGGCTGTTGTTCAGTGTTTGGGATGTTTTGGAACTTCACAGGTATTGCTTCTCTTCCTTAAAGTACAAGAAGCTGACCTATCTCTTACGGGCTTCCCTTATCTCAAAGAAACTTCAGAGGCTTCATATTCTCTCTCTCTCTCTCTCTCTCTCTCTCTCTCTCTCTCCCTCTCTCTCTCTTTCTGGGGATACAGGTGTGCAGATATTTAGAAGCTCATTTCCATCTATCTTCTGATTCCAAATTACTATTTCCATAGGATAAAGTCAGTTTCAAGGACTGCCCCTGTGAGCCGCTTAAGTGTGATAATCCTAAAGGGTCCTTTGAGTTTGACACTTCTCTGATTTTCATTGCAGAGCGAGTGTTGTGGAAAGGGCCTCGTCAGTGTGGTATTCTTTTCCATTGCCATTTAGGAGCTCTCATAGAAGCTGCAGCTACGATGGTTTGGATGAGAAACATTCCCGTAGTCTCCGGCATTTGAAACCCCAGTTGGTGGGTCTGCTTGGGGACGCCTTGCTGAAGAATGTCGCTGGAGACAGGCTTTGAGAGTTTAAAGGCTTGCATCATTTTAAGCTTGCCCTCCTGGCTTCGTGCTTTGCCATTTAAGACCTGAGGTCTCAGCTTGCTGCTCCAGCCACCATGGCTGCCTGCTGCCCTGCTTCCCTGCTTCCCCACCCTGCAGGTGATCGGCCCCTGTCCCTCTGGAACTGTAAGCCCAAATGAACCCTTACTTCTATAAGCAGCATTGGTCATGGTGTTCTTATCACAGCACAGAAAAGTAATTAACACAGGCGCTCCAGGAACATTTGGAAACCAGGGAATCTGTTTCATTTTCTGAATGGGAGAGTTGAGATAGAAGTGAAGTCAGCTACTTGTTCAAAATGGCAAATCTAATAAAAGTGCTGCTTTTGTACTTCTCTAGTGTTTGCTTTCTAACCCGAGGTCTTTTAATTAACCATGCATTTTTTTTCTCAACAAGGAAAAGATGGCTATTAAAATTAAAATATGCATCGTTGAAACTTTACATGCAGAGGCGACAGAAGAGTGCCAGGGTTTGAATGTACAAAGTCTCCTCCCAGACTCAGGCGTTTAAATTCTACTCCCTGTAGAGGAGATTGCTTTGGAAGATTGAGGAACATGGAACCTAACTGGCAGACTGAGCCACCAGGGTATGGAGTTAGGGTTATAGCATGACTCAGATTCTTCCTCAAGCTTTCTGCTTCCCGATCAGCTGCCAAGATGAGGAAAATCCACAAGCCACTTGTAACTCCCAGGGAGTGATGTCTGCTGCCAGGCTTGCCCTAGCATGGTGGGCTGTACTCCTTCAAGGTACCTTTGTCAGGAATTTGGGCACTGTATAGGGTAAAGTTCCTCCCATTGATAGTAACATTGCGAATACCCTTTAGCCTACTAACCTTAGATATCTGGAGAGAGAGAGAGAGAGAGAGAGAGAGAGAGAGAGAGAGAGAGAGGGAGAAAACCTGGCATGGACTTTTTCTGATAGGCACTCTGCCTTTCCTCTTTTCAAAATATTCCCATGCTGGTGTTGTCTTAATCATCTTAATGATTTTTAATTATTATTAATTTTACCAACACGGATATCTGTCCCTCAACAAGCATAGTTGGGTGGTTAGGTTACAGTCCTAGTGTAAGGACTTCCTGCGACTCCTAGAGATAAGGTAGGGCACTTCCTGCAGTCTCTTAGAGACCATGAATTGTGGTAATCATTCCACTTTCTGCCCTGCACATCTGTATGGATGATGCTGTACTGATGTGCGTTTGCCTTTTCTCATGTTTCCCTCATCTCTTTAAGTTTACAGTCCACGTTTAAGGTTTCCCCGAGTTCCCAGACATTCTCCTGAATTTTCATTTTGGATATTATGTATACGTTTATTTGTTCACTGGCTGTTCCTCCTTGGCACCATGATCTTTCACGGATAGATTAAAATTCTTAGGCATGTGGCTTTTGTTGACCTTTTCGGTCTTCTGCATAGTCTCATTTTGAATCTTTAATCTCCCTAGTAGAGCCTTCCTTCAAATATCTAACCAAGTTGTAGGTATAGTGGTTTTAGTGAGAATGGCCCCCATAGGGCATAAAGGTGTGATACTGTTGGAGTAGGAGTGGTTCACGGATGATGGACACAGAGTTAAAGAGGTCTCTGCAGCAGGAAGTGCTACCATCGGGAGCTTCTCCTCCAGTGCAAACATTTCCTGTTTCAGAACCCTTACCAGCCCCATAAAGGATTTGGGCTTCAGAGAAAAATCCAGAAAAGCTGATGTTTCAGACTAAGCAAATGGACAGATATGTTCAGTCATGGGCACACATTCTGAGCAGCCCAATAATACGAACTGTGATGGACGGGCTACCGTCTATGACTCATGACTAAGAAGACAGTCCATCGAAGAATCCATAGGTCAGTAAAAATTATAGCCCTAGTTTTTTATTTGACAGTGTTGCTTCCAGATGTGCAAAAATCCATTTGTAAAAATTACACATGAAGATGTGGTGTGAATCTCTAACAGGAGCACTTGGGAGGGCAAAGCAAGACGCCGTTGAGTAAGCTCAAGACTGGACAGGTTGTGCAGCAAGATCTTGTCTCAACAAAACGATAATGCTGCTGCTGCTTTGGGAGGCACAGAACAAGGAATGCTGATAGGAAAGTTGTAAAACACAAGGGCTAAGCGGACAGAAGAAGATAGTTTCATTTCGTAAATGGGCTGCAGCAGGGGTGGAGACCAGAGTGATGTCGGGTTGGATATGTGAACAGAATAGCCTGTGCACAGCTTCAGGTCTGCTGGAAGGTGCTGTGCATGCTGCCAGATGTGACGCCATCATTCATCTTCCCTAGTTGTGAACACTGTGAGTGACCATAATGATTGGCCAGACATGATCACTGATGAAAATGTGGCCTGACCACCATGGGAGTGACCAACTACTTCCTGTTTAAAGTCTGTTCATCAAGATGAAACCCATATTTGGCATCAATAGTGGGCAAAGAACCTGTGATTAGATAGGCCCTAGGTAGAAACTACAACTCTTATTCTGTTAAATGGACTTAATACTAAACCAGCTCCTAATGACTTATTGTTATAGCCATAGATTATGATGCCAAAGTTGTTTTATCTTTGGCTGCTAATTTTGTAGTAATTAGCATATGAAAATAATAGAAAATATGGGTTTAGTGCTAACAAGGAAGTATTCCTATTACAAATACCTAAATACATAGGAGAGACTTGGAATTTGTTGGCTGTCGGTGAAAGCTGGGAAAAGTGTGGAGGGCACTGTGGAGAAAGAAAACAACGCTGAAGATACGACTCTTTTGACAGCGCCTGTCATTGCTAAGGAGAGAGACATGGAGGTAATAAGAACACCCAGTCTGGGCAGAATTTGGACTCTGACTGAGCAGGCTATCTCAAGAGACTATGTGCCAGTTCTATACGTTAACTAAAGTAGTAACGTTTCCAATGCACCTTAGAAAGTTCTTTAGGTTTATGACAGGAATGTTTTGTCTGCATGTGCGTCTGTGTATCACAAGTGTGCCCACTGCCCAGCAGGCAGAAGAGAGCACTGGATCCTTGGAAACTGGCATTACAGATGGTTGAGAACTTCCAGCTGGGTGCTGGGAAACAAACATGAATCCTGCATAAGAGCAACAAGCTTCGTGACGAGCTGATGCCCTTTCAGAGACAAATGGCAGGCACTTAACTTTCTAAGTGTTTCTAATCTGCTTTGTGTGTTTGTTCTGGTGTCACGGATGTGCCCTTATGGGTGTGTTTGAATGTATGTGTCCGTGTGCATGGGAGTGTGGTGGCTACAAGTTAACCTTGGATGCTATTTCTCAGGCGCCATCCACTGCGACTTTTGACACAGGGTCTCTCATTGGTACAGAGTTTATTGACTAGGCCAGGCTGGCTGGTCAGTAAGCAACAGTCCGTTTTTTTCCATCTCCCCATCAATGGAACCACTAGAACACACTATCACACTGGGTTTCAATTAATTAATTAATTAATTTATTATGCATACAATATTCTGTCTGTGTGTATGTCTGTAGGCCAGAAGAGGGCACCAGACCTCATTACAGATGGTTGTGGGCTACCATGTGGTTGCCGGGAATTGAACTCAGGACCTTTGGAAGAACAGGCAATGCTCTTAACCACTGAGCCATCTCTCCAGTCCCCACACTGGGTTTTTAAAAAGGATTCATTTGTGTGTGTGATCAGTGTTTGTCTCTATGTATGTGTGCACACTATGTGCGTGCCTGGTGCCTGCAGATGCCAGAAGAGGGTTTTTGGGGCCCCCGGAACTATAGTGACAACTGGTTGTTAGCTGTCATGTGGGTGCTGGGAACTAAACCTCGGCCCTCTGCGCGAGCAGAAAGTGCTCTTAACCTTTGAGTCATCTCTCCAGTCCCTCCCTCTTCTTTATGGGTTGCAGGGCTGGAACTCATTTCTCACGCCGGTAGGGCAGCACTTTACCTACTGAGCTATAAATCTTTAGCTCCGATTTTTTTTAAAAAAAAGATTTATTTATTTATTATATATACAATATTCTGCCTGCATGTATCCCTATGGGCCAGAAGAGGGCACTGGATCTCATTACAGATGGCTGTGAGCCACCATGTGGTGGGAATTGAACTCAGGACCTCTGGAAGAGCAGCCAGTGCTCTTATTCTCTGAGCCATCTCTCCAGCCCCTCCAACTTTTTTCTCTTTAAGTCAGAAAGCTAGGTAAATCATGACAGGGAAGATATCAATAAAGGCTGGTTCCTTTGGTTCTTAGCTTTCTTCTGCACCATGAGCACCTGGAAGAGGCCATGCAGGCCTTTGTAACACCCACTGCCTCATTTATGTGGAGCTGGTATCTGGAAGGAAGAATAGTGTTTTCTATTTTTATTTTTTCCATATAAAATTTCTAACGATTCTTTGGGAATTTCGCATCTTACACCCCAGTCACACTCATTCCCCAGGCTTTCCATGTCTGCCTCTGGCTTGTGACTACCCTGTTCCAACCAAAAAAGAAACAACAACAGCAACAACAACAAAAGAACCCAAGTCCAATGTGTGTTCTCTATATACTCGCTGGAGCATGGTCAAACTCTCAGTGGCCTGCCCGTTTAATAGAACTGAGTACTTCCCCAGCCCCGCCAGAAGCCACCAGTTGTGGAGAACTATACTTCAGTATCCCTGTTACACTTTCTGAGTTCTCTTCGATGACATCCTACCTAGGCTATTACTTTCTTTGGGGGGGGGAGTAGAGGTGGGAGTAGGGGTGGCCACAGAAGTCTTCCATGTCCCTCTTTTTCAACTGTGCAACTGCTGTCGTGGATACCACAGTCAAAGCAGCTTTCTTAGGAGCAGTGGTTCTTAGCTAACTAAAAGTACCCAGAGGCATCAAGTTCCTTTCCTCACGAGAGCCTATAACGCCCCTTTGAAGCCACTGCAGGTAACTGAATATTTCTATAAATGTATTTTGCCCTCATCCCCAACCCTCTAAGGTCTGTATGGCTGAATGCGTGTCTCTCTAACCCTGTCTAGCAAGGATTGCCCTATACTTCAGCTAGATGAGGCCTCTGGTGCCATGCAAATGTGAACTCTGGCTAAACCACAGAAAACCGGAATCATTCCACACAGAAAATTAGAGCTTTCAATGCATTTGCCATTTTTATTTCGCGATGCGGTAACATGATTCAGGACGGGATGTGATGCAGTGGACAGCGTAATGGAGAATATATCTTTCTGGAGGTTCTTGATAACTAAACACTAAATAGTTTAATTACAGTGGAAATTCTGTACAATTTAAGGCTTGGCTCTGAACTAGATTGGAAATATGGACCAGATTTGTAAATAAAACACCTTTTTGTTCAAGTAAAAGAAGAAAAAAAAATCAATGAAAAAATACAAGGAAAAGAAAAACAACAAGAAAAAGCAGCCCGGCAGATCTTTCTGGGAGTGGATTTTCGTAATATTATAAACTAACAAAAATACAGGTTTTCTTCCTCAAACAATGATAATGTACACATTGAGGGCTTGCTTAAGTAATTCTGAGAATCTTTCTGGATTGAACGCAGACCAGAGTGAAGGAGTAGGAAGAAATTACATCAGTGTGCTAGAATCAATTCTACCTTATAACAAATTAGAGACACAAAGCAAGGTTGTAAGCATTAAGTATTTCTAGAGGGTCAGAGAGTCATTACTGCTTAGGGGTGAGAATAATAAAACCAGATTAGACAAGGACAAGATTCAAGTTGTTCACTGAATAAAGTCGGTTATTGGCACATCTAATCTGGGGTAAATCTGACACACCGGACCTAGACGGCTGATAGCATTTTAGGGTAGTTAACATTTGTTTGTAAACAGAATTTGTCACCTATGAGACTGTGGTTCTGTGGAGACTTTAATAATAAACTATGGTAGGCATGAGTTGTGGTCGTGTTACATGAGATCACGGTTTACACAGTTGGCTATGAACGTGCAGGTCGGGTTGAAAACAGAGATTTCGGTGGAAATTAAAAGTGCGGCTCTTTTGTGATTTTTATTATCGCTTCATGCAGTGTCAGTTTAGAGATGCCGATTCGGATTGCTTTATACGGGAAGATCTCTCTGCCAGTGTCTTTCATTAACGGTCAAGGTCAGTTCTTCTGGAATTTTCCACGGACAGATGCAAGTCAGTTGGTTAGAAGAGGGAACGCCACATAGGCTCCGGTTTTCCTAACGGTTTACATGACTGGGTTCGTGTGCAAGCTGAGTTACTCCTGTGGGAAGAAAGGTTCCATCAATTTCTCATCGGAAAACATCCGAGCAGTTACAAAAGGTGCTGTGGAGGTTAGAATGCTCATTCTGACGGGAGGCTGTTACATGGCAACAGAAAACTACATCACTCAAGTGGCCGAAGCCCATTGGAGAAAAAAAAATATTTTTTCTCTCTCTCACTTTTGCTTTCATCTTTCAAGAATTCTATTAATTGGGGTCTGAGTGAGTTTAGCATTTACTTTTCCTATTTTTAAAAGAGGTATTACTCATTAACCTAAACGCTTCAGAAAATGGATCTGGACAACCTCTTTTCAATATTATTCTTATTCCAGAAGTACACGGGTAAGTAGGTACAACTGCACTCAGCATCCACAGCCCACCTAAGGATATGCATGGCCGCCTGAGTTCTCACATAACAGGGCTGTGCACACAGAGAGGGCAGAATCTGCTCATGATGTTGCTCACACAGACTGGCGAGGCATGCGCTTTCACGAGGAAAACATGACCACAAATCTGCATTGTCGCCTCCCTTTGGGACCAAGTACGATGGGGAAAGTCAGTCACAGAATACAGGAAGTATAAGGCATTCGGAAAGGAAGTGAGTGCTCAGTTTCAAACTAAATCAGTCTGAAGCACGGACGTTTGTCTTGGAAGAGCGTGCTTCCAAGGGACGACGATGCTGTCATCAAAAGCATGAAGGAGTACAGCTAATTTCTCTGCAAGTGGAAACACAAATTCAGCTTCTCAGAAGAACCCGCTTGAGTGTTTATTAGGCCACACGGCGAGCGAAATCAAATTAGATATTTCAAATTTGGCTGATGCGAAGAATGCAAAGCCCAGAGGAAAAGCGCAGCGGTGAGACAAGGCAAGCAAGGACCCTGCTTTCCCTTCGCCTCTAACTGGCTCTAACGATGGTTTCTCCACAGCAGAGGTACCCCAGTACCCACAAACAGATCTCCATCTTCTAGCCAGCCAGCCCCATGGATGCCAGTGAGAGAACCAAGGGAGGGGGAATGAGGCAAAGGATGGGAGGGAGGTGCCCCATGCTTCATGCCAGCTGAGGCAAGCCTAGAGAATCAACGTCACCTCTTACCTCTGGTCAATCCTCTCCGTCTTCTGGTGTGATTTCTGTCTCTTTATGGACCACTACTTTGGTCACTGACATGTCGGGGTGCTGCTCTTTGGCCTCTTTAATTGCCTGAGCCAGAGCCTATCCCCAGGAAATCACAGAAGGGCAAAAACAAAAAGGAGGTGGGACATGCATGAGCCATAGCAAGGTGTAGACTTATGAGCTAAATCTATATCCACAATTAACAAGGAGGTACAATGATTACGGAAGGATTCAAAATCGTATTCTGCAAAGTTAATTGAGAAACTATTTTAGAATACGTGCTGAACTAGAAGATTAGCACTGGGAACCCAAAGGCCCATAAGTTCACAATGACTTCTCTGTCAGAGCGTTTACCGCCTCACACACACTACCTGGTCATGGTCAATGTCAGCATCTCCCGTGATGACTATTCGCTTCTCAATTCTCGTCTCTGAAATGCCGCCTTTCACAGTCTAGAGGAAACAGAAAAGCCCTGTGAGCGACTCACTGGGGAACAGCAGGAGGCGGGAGTAGCGTCAAGTGCCACTGTCGTTCATTCCCCCAGGTTCACTGTCAAAAGCAGAGCTTTTGGGGCTTAGCAGGGCCAGTTTCTTTGAGGTCTACTCTATGCCCACCCTGGGGTGGGCATCAAGGATATCAGAATGAATCCTCAACAGACACTGGCAGAGGCAGACAAGTTCATGGGAGACACTGACATCTCTCAGCCCACTTTTAATACAATCTAGCTCGACAGCAGATAGGCGAGTAAGGAATTCCCGCACAGCCCGGTCTGCCGGAGGTTTTGGTGATCAATGCCTTTCTCCAGCTGTCAGGATTGGTGCTTGTGGGTGTCAGCTCCACTTACTTTGGTAATGTGTGTGGTGGTGGTGGTGCTGGTGGTTTCCGATGTGATTGTCTGGGCGCTCATCAACACCCCTGGCTCCAGATCGGCCCCAGGGTCAACCTAAGCAGGGACAGGAACACACAACAGCACACACGTGTGGTTACATTTCCTCTTCACAGGATGGTCCCATTCCTTAATGCCGTACAGTGACAGAGTGAACTGAGCTCCCCCCATGCGAAGACTCAATCAACCCACGGATGGAAAATACTCAGAAACGGTCTGCGGCCAGACTGAATGTGTCTAGGTATCTGCTAAACATTGGAGGACAACCACACTTATTTTATTTATTTACTGCAACCACACATTGCATTTACATTGTGCAAGGTAGTGTAAGTCACCTAGCAATTATTTAAACTATATCTGAGGATGTCCACCCATTATAAAGAAATGTTATATGAGCCTAGACAAGGAACTGGAGCATCCATGGGAAACCTGGAACCCACATCCTTAGAAGGAAGGAACAATCGCTTTCCAATCATAGGCCAATTCAGGTAGCTCCTGGGAGCGCTGGGAGTAAACTCTAGGCAAAGCCGTGGACTAGGAGGGTTAACGAACTGAGATGTAGTGGGTAGCCCAGTCCTCTTTATGGTCCATAGCTGTACACCCAGCTCTCTGAGGCTTTCCTATGCCAGGTTACCCAGTGCCTTGGGGAAGTTCCTGTGGCTGCACAGTCAGTAATAAAACCACCGCATAGCACTGGTCTTGACAGAGATGGTTTGGATGCTGCATCCTCTCAGCCTCCTGGACCACTACTGTGTAGTTACGCTTGAAAGCGTGACGCCACAGAGCGGCCAGGCCTCTGGTCTTACCTGTGAGGACTCGTATGTGATGGTTTTGGTTTCTGTGTGAACTACTGGCACTTCCTTGGTAGAGATGTCGAGCTTGCCTCCTCCTGGAGAAACACTGCCCACACTCATGCTTTCCATTCTCACAGTGGAGGACTGCATCAGTGGGAAGCAAGGGGGAGGGGTTACCAAGGCGCACACATGGTTTGACTCCTCTCTCTTCTTGGTGTCTTTTGTTCGTGACAAAAGTTTCCACATTAAATGAGGAGGGAAGATATGGATCACAGCACACAATAAATCCTTGTCAGTCTCCCGCCCAAACCCAGCAATTGTGGACATAGGATGTTCGAGGCAACAGAAACATCTTAAAGGACATTAAAAACAATCTGCTCCTTCTTTTCAATCTCATATGCAAACACTGATAGAGTTAAACCTATAAATGAGCTTTTAAACCAGTAACCAAGGAGGATGAGGCTAGTCCTAAATCATCAGCCACCAACCACCAATGTGTAGAGGATCTCAGACAGAGAAGAAAGTTCTAGAAGTTGGAGGAATGCTTTCTGGTCCTTCTGGAAAAGTATATGGATCAGAAATAAATGCCAACTTTTCATTTAAAAATATTTATTATTATTGTTGTTGTGCCTATGTAGGTCAGAGGGCAACTTTCAGACCCTGGTTCTCCTCTTCCACTGTGGGTTCCAGGGACGG
The DNA here is from genome assembly GCF_018167655.1 of Microtus oregoni. Taxonomy (NCBI): domain Eukaryota; kingdom Metazoa; phylum Chordata; class Mammalia; order Rodentia; family Cricetidae; genus Microtus; species Microtus oregoni. The sequence continues at coordinate 25,184,013 of NW_024543077.1, forward strand.
AACTCGGCTCATCAGGCTTGTGTGACCAGCACTGTTAGCCACTGCGCCATCTTTGTGGCCCTCCAGTTTTTTCATAGCTAATCACTGGTTCCCATGCTTTCTGTCAGTTATAATGTTCATGACAGAAACTGCTTCCTGGAGCTATACGTCATCAATACTTACTAGTTTTATGTTTCTATGTGACCCCAAATCTGGAAACAAGCATGGGGGCCTTTCACTGCCATGCGAAGTAATAGAACGGAGAGGAAAACCAAAGGCTCCGTGCACCATGAGGCATAAAGTTAAATGTAGCCTTGCTTTCCTCACTGATCTAAGCCTCAGGGTATCGCCTGAGAGAATTAGTAACTACCGTTTACCTCAAAATGAGACTTTTGTTCCAAAGCCTCGGAAGGGTGCATAGACTCCACCTGCTCCTCCTCGCGGGAGCCAGTGGCAGGCTGTTCCTGCTCAGGGACAGACTTGTCAGCCACCTCTCCTCTCTCTTCCTTGGCTGCTTCTGTCCCTTTTATGCTGTGCGGAACCACGGGTGTGGACTCTGCAGCATCCACGTCATCGCCCGCCGCGTGAGAAGCATCCCCACTGCCCTGCACGTTCATCACACGTCTCTCCTCCACCAGGACCGTTTCCTGCAGCACCTTCTCAGTGCTGGGGGGTTGCGAGTGCGGGGCGGACGCCACCTCGGTTTCAATGGATTCTGTCTTTGTTTCCATTTTCTGTAGGGGAAGAATACAGTGTCTGAGTGCCCTTCCATAAAACAAAACAATCAACCTCCCCCCCCCCCAATCTGCTGCTCACTAGGATGTCCAAAGCCAGCATCCAGAGATCATTTGCACAAACACAGATGGAAACAAACTCAGGTTTCCTTTCTCCCGCCAGCTTTGCCCTGTGCCTGTTTGGCACGCACATTGGGACCTGCACGGGTTTCTCAGCAATGGCAGGAGAAACAGAATGGAGTAAAATAGGCAAGTGGAGAAAGGAGAATGAAAGCTTTGCCACACATTCACACCGGCTTTGAATGCACTCTGAGACCCAACAGATGAGACAAAACCTCCTAACGCCATTGCTGTCGAGTACCGGAAGCGCATTCTTGAAATGGAATGGAAACTACGTGACAGGTACATGCAGCGGCACCAAGGGCAATCACTCAGGACATCTTTGAGGGGCAGGACGGCAATGCCACTTGGGTGCGAAACACAGACACACACCTGCCACAAACTCGCAAAGCAAAGCAAATGGGCACATTCACAAACACCAAGGATGGGAGCAATCGGCCACCTGCACCCAGCTCTGGGTCGTAGAGGAAACCCCGCCTATGAACTCTGTGGGTTTTCGAGCCGACTCTAACAGACTGAGGATCTCCGAGCCATCCATGAGCTTCTCCCCAGAGGACTGTTTAGTCTAAGTAGACAAAGAGAGGAAGAATCAAGCACGAGAGAGGCGCCTCAGGCTCACGTGTTTGTGGCTTGCTAGACAAGACTGGAGGCAGAGGGAAAAAAGGAGGAGGAATGAAGGAGTCCACGTAGAGAGCTTGGAAACAGAAAACAATGGAGGCATAACATAGCAAACTAGGTGACCACGAGCCCTCGTGAGCTACAGCAGAGTTATTACGTTTAGGGTGGTGCCGATTTAAGCAGGTCATTTTCCAGCCCCGTCCCCCCTTCCCCCCGCCCCTTTATTGCAAGCCACAGCAGCGTTATCACGGCATCTTGGGAACGGGCAGCTAGAAATAAAATGGGAAAAGTGTTTTAATGCTGACTTTAGACTGCAATATTGATTTAATCATGGGGGAAAAAAAGCTGGGTTCACTGCTCTCAACATAAAGTCAAGCGGCAAGAGAAACGGGAAAGGTTCAGGGCGGAAGGGCGCTGTTTGAAAAAACCGTCATGCTGGAATCTTAAGGTGCGACTGAACGAGAGCCACTGGTTACCACTACTTGGGATGCAGAGGACTCGGTGACGTAGTGAGCAGTAGCCACAGTAAAGGCCGGTTCCTGGGAGTACCGCCACTCAGACAGGCTCTTCCTGCGTGGGCCAAAGGGCCCTACCTTCAGCACCTCACATTCGGACACCTGCTGCGGTTTGCTGAACCGGGGCTGGGCAGGCGCATCCTCTCCCAGCGTTGGAGCCTTCTGGGTGTCTTCTTCCTCAGGGCTTTGCCGACGAGATTCAGCTTCCTTGATGGGCGCCAGGGATTCTGACAATCTCCGCTTCGGGGTGTGGACCTCGGGTCCCCTTCTGGATTTCTCTTCAGTCAAGGATTCCAGGACCTCGTATTCCACCAGCAAGGGAGCAACCTTCACAGCCTCTGTAGCGCCTCTCTCGGTCTTCCGCAGGCCTTCCAGCAAGGAGGTCTGTGCTGCTTTCTCCCCCTCTTTAGCTTTCCCCGTCATGGTAACAATTCTCCCAGAGACCGTGTCGTAGGATTTCCCTAGCGTGTACACCTTCTGCTTGTTCTCCTCCTTAAGATGCATGTCTCTGGTCAAGTCATCGAAGCCGTGCATGTCAATCATACTAGACTTTAGCAAGTCGGCTGGGATCTCACCAGTTTTACTGGTCACGGTAACCACCTTGTAAGTCACAATCTTTTTCGAATCACCATCAACTACCTCAGTGGGTATTTTGTCTACAATAACCCAATCCTCTGTACCCTATATTCAAAATATAAAAGCTAAATTAGAAAAGCGGATGGCATCTTGTTTATAAAATAAGAACCCTTTATAAAAAAATCAAGGCCTAAACTACACTCGGGCACGGGGTAGGACGGAGGCAAAGGGTGGCCGCTGTCATCTAAGAATTAGGGCTGGTGTCTCCTCTCACCTAAAGTCTACTAATTTCAACCCAGAATACATTCTGTGGGGTAGCATTGCAATTCCATGTTACTTTAAATAGGAACACGTCTTGGCAAGGAATTTTAGAAGAAACCTATTTGACTTTATGGTCAGCAGCTGGTTGCTTTTGATGCTAGGATTGGATGGTATCACTGAACTATTCAACTTTACGCGCGTGGGCACAAAAGACAGTTTTCCACGTTCTCTGTTCTAGAGCACTTCACATAATAGTATTTTCACAAGGAAGTTGAAGGTATTCTCCAGGTTTCTGTCAATGTCATTTTCCAAGACTGCAAGTTTATTTCCTTATCCAGGGCAGTCAATTCATGACTATACTTGGCATCAGTGCATACCGAGTGCACCTGTATTCAAGGTATGGTATTAGCATTTCCCCTGATGAGCCACTACTGATTGGATCCTTTATAAACAAGACTCAGAGGTCCGTGGAGTGCTCTGCTCTCAGCTAGAACTAATTCGATGGCTCAGTAATTTCTCTCCTACTTCCTTTAGCATTAGTTTCAACAGGACAGAAGAAAGGTAAGAAACATTGGCCTACAGGAGAGCTAACAGGACGCAGTGGGCTAATAGCTAACCAGTCTACCTGGTTGCGGAAGGAAGCAAGCTCAAACCAGAGTAGGTGAGCATTTTGTTTTACATCTTAAATGAGAGTGCTGTTTTCTATTTATTGTAGCCTGAAAACCTAAATCTAGATATACGTTTGTGTTAAGCAGAATAAATGTATATTCTGGCATTGGACTGAAAGAAATAAATTGAAAAGAATAACCTCTAGGGTCGACGGGACAGTTTTCTGGAAAATTATCTGATGAGAAGTGGCCACAGAATCAGCAGAGACGCCTTCGTGCATTTTCTTAACCACACTTGGCTAGCGAGAAAACCAATGTAAGTTCAGAGTATTCAAAATCAGTCAAAGGCATTAAAAATAGTAGCAGTCTCTAGATGAAAACTGGCAGTGGGGGAATTTCAGAAGATTATCACAGGTAGACCCAGAGCCTCAACGGTAATTTTTATCATGTAGAAGTTATGAGTAATATGTAACTGATCACTAACATACTAAGCAAATTCCCTCTCCCAAAGTCTAAGCAAAGTTATGTACCCACCTTAGCTTTAAACAAGAGAAACTAAAGAAGTAAAAACCAGAGACTTCAGTGACAGCGAAGGCTGAAGAAGGTTTCCTCTATGCAAATAATCCGTGTTTGCTTTTTTACCTGAGACTCAAGGAATGCTGAACTTCCTTGCTGTAAAAATACAACTTTCTCAGAAATCTCTCTCTCTTCTTTAGTCTGTTTGAAGAGAGGGGGTTGGAGAAGAGGGAGTAGACATTTTCCAGAGAGACAGTTAGAAGGTGAGCACTGTACCATCTGTGGATAGTCATTCATGCTTTCCTGGAAGAACTATTCATTTGAAAAGCGACCTAGAATCATTCCAAGTTTTAATAACCATCTCCGAATGGGCAACGCTATTTCCTGAAGTGGATGCTCACACAATTCAAGACATTTCACATCTCCACAAACATAGGACACACAAGAGTGGTATGGAGGGTTGCTTCACCGGGCTTTTCTTATGGCCCTAATAGTAAGCACTAAAAGAAACTGTGAAAAAAATAATTTTTAAAGTAACGGGAGAAACGCTCACTCACTTCTAATCCTAGCAAATAGCCGATATGCACATGCTATGTGGTAGTGAAGGGAACACATGGTTGGTGCATTAGCCATCTGTCCTGGTCAGCTTGACTCAGCTGGAGTCCTTTGAGAGGGAGAACCTTGGTGGGTGAATCCCCCAGACCAGACTGGCCTGCTGGCATCTCTGTTGGGGGCTCTCTTGGTTGCTAATCGAGGAGGCGGTGTCATCCCCTAGGCAGATGGTGCTGGGCTGCATAAGAAAGCCAGCTAAGCATGAGCCGCCAGTGTGTCCATCCGCGCAGGCAGCCCTCTCTATGGTATCTGCTGCAAGTTCCTGTTTGAGTTCCTGTCCTGATTTCCTTCAAGGATGGACTAGGAATTGGAACTGTAAAGCCAAATAAGCCCTTTGCTTCCTTCCCTAGGTTTCTTTTGGTTTGGTCAGAGTGCCTTTTTTTTTTATAGTTTTTTTTTTTTTATTGAGAAAAGGAGAAAAAAAAACAACAAGTTTCCACCTCCTCCCAGCCTCCCATTTCCCTCCCCCTCCTCCCACCCTTCTCCCCTCCCCCCACTCCTCTCCCCCTCCCTCTCCAGTCCAAAGAGCAGTCAGGGTTCCCTGCCCTGTGGTAAGTCCTAGGTCCTCCCCCCTCCGTCCATGTCTAGGAAGGTGAACATCCAAACTGGCTAGGCTCCCACAAAGCCAGCACATTACGTAGGATCAAAACCCCGTGCCATTGTCCTTGGCTTCTCATCAGCCCTCATTGTTCGCCATGTTCAGAGAGTCCAATTAATCCCATGATTTTTCAGTCACAATCTTATCACAGTACTGAAAGCAAACTGGAACACCATTCGCTTGAATAAATGCAGTCATTTTTGACTAGAAGTCTCTGTTGGCCTCCAAGCAAACAAAAGTCAAATTTTACTTGAACTTTTATAATATGGTGAGTAAGTTTGTTAAAGTTAATTTTAGATGATCTGAGTGGAAACTTTAGATCCAATCATAGTTTTCTTTACAGAATCAAGAAACATTAATTTCATCCTTTGATGTGAGAACCGGCTTTTGGGTTTTAAAGTATTGCTTTGTTACTTCCTTTAGTATTAAATAGCCCAAACTCAAGCGGTGATCCTACTGCTACCAGGTCTGCCCCTGTATAGTGTACAACTCCAGACAGTGGGGGTAGGAGGAATAGTTTTGAAATTCAACTAAAAATGATCGGGTGAAATTCAATAAAACTCCCTATGTAAGTTCTGTCTCCATGGCCTGTCTCTCACCTGCTGTGGATTGGACCCACCCGCCAAGGTCCAATTTCACGCTATATGTTAACAATAGGAGGATGGGTATAAACTTCGTCTATTCATGGTCTACCTTCCAACCCAACCAGTGCTTCTACTAAGGAAGAGATAAAACTACTGATAAACTGAAGTCCCTACACTGTGCCTCATTGCAGCCAAGGATACAGTCAAGTACACGTGCCAACCATTTTATTTAGTCATTAAACAGTACACTGCAATAGACTTGGGATGCAAAGTCCTATTCAGGGATACAAAATTCATAACACCCATTCTCTCCTGGAGTATGAAGGTTTTCTAATAATAAACGCTAGAGAATAGGTAAATTTGATAGCGAATATAAAATGGTGGGAATCAACTGTAGTCAGTGTCTGTGTCAAAGCTATACATATTAGATGCACTATACCTGTTAAGCTCACTACTATACAGTGAACATACCTGTGGATTTACCGCCCACATGCCAAAGAGGACAATATCGGCATCTCACAGGCATTAATATTGCTTTTGGATTAGGATTTGGAAAATTTTGTTATCTAAGCTAGCCTCTAAAGAACATGGCTCTAAAGTGTGTCCTGTGTGCCATGCCCAAGGCCATTTTGGGAACTGTTGGTGCTCAGTGTCCCAAAGAACGTGTCTCTTTCACACAAACTCATCTATTTGTTAACACGGACTTGGTTTTATCCACTGCTCTGAGGGCATCTCTGCTATTTCTCTATTATTTATGCAAACACTGAAACCTGAAATCACTGGCCATCAAAGTCTGACTTAAGTACAGTGAACACATGAAATTCTCAGAATATAATCATTATTTTTTTTAACTTTAGTATGTTTGTAATTGTTCATTAATGGTATCATTTTATAGAAGTAACAATTAGTATTCAACCACTATAGATAAGAAAATGATAAAATTAAAAATCTGATCACTAGATTTTTTTTCAAAATATATTTTCTCACTGAAATTCATTTAAAAAAAAGAAAAACCAGAAAACAACTAAGTTGGGGTCATAAATGTGAGGTTATTGAATCTAAGTATCTTATTGATTCTGACACAAAACAGTATTATTTTATTTGTGATGCAATTTTAAAAAATAAGTTAAATATTTTTCTGCAGACACAACTGGGATTCCTTCTACACTGGATAATTAAAGTGGCCACATCAAGGAACAGAGTGACACCAAGCAGTTGATATTCTTTCAAAACTGTCCCCCATTCAAAATAAAACTGCTTTTGAGTCTGGAAACCAATATGCTTTGTACGTTCCTAGCTGAGGTTAAAGAGACTGTCTGCTTTTCATAAAGCCAGAAAAAAAAAAAAAAGGCTGAAGTCTAAATATAGAAAACAGAGGTGATTTAGAGAATCAGAATGTTTTCTTTGTTCTTATGGCTATCTATAGGGCTCCCAGCTGGACTATAAACTTGGATGTCACTGACAACTGTCTCATTCTGGAGAACACAATGGAACGCAGAGGTCGTGCTGCCTGGTCCAGCTGTCTAGAGAAGCCCAGGGCTTGAAGCCAGTGAAAACACCTCTCATCTTCCAGGCCCTGAAGTCCGTAGCTTTTCTAGAACCCCTCTGCTGCCCAGCATCACCATTCTCCAGCTCGCTACAGCCACACAACTGCCTCCTGAGATTTCATGTCCGCACTAGAGTGACGAAGGCATGGAGCTCTTGCAGAGGGGTGGGAGCAGCCACCATGCCAGCGCTGCAGTTCTCCCGTCTGTGGACCTAAGTGGCGCTGCCCTTTAGCTACTCTCATGTTGAAAAGGGCCTTTCTTGGCTGGCTCATCTGTTTACACAGACGCAGAGAAGGCAGGGCATCCAGGGAGCCCTCGGGGTTGTCAAAGCACCACCCCCTCCCACCGTCAATTCAACATCATCCTCCAAGATTCAGAAGTGATGTCTTATCAGTCTTATAGCTTTGACTTTTAAAGTCTTCATGTTTATTAATGTAATTTCTTATTACCCAAATTTTCATTCAAAAATGCTAGCATCTACTATTTCCTTGAGTATCAGCATGAAAAGAGATGCTGAGATTCTTTCCTTTTTTTTTTTCTTTTTTCTTATTTTTACTTTGGTTTGCTTTGGTGGCTATTTGTTTCAATTTGTGTATTTAAAACTTAAGCCAGTATCTAACATCTTTAGAGACAGGAAATCGTTTCCAAAAAGAGATAACATAAATAAAATAATCCAGGTTTGAAAATTACAATAAATTCTACAACATCATAATAGGTAAGTGACTTTTTCTAAAAAAATGTGTGTGTGTACACACATGTCTGTATGCATGCGTGTATTATATGTGTGAGTGAGGGCATACATGTGGCATAGCATGTATGTAGAGGTCAGAGGATGACCTTGGGTTTTAATATTCATATTCGAGGCAGGGATTCTTGTTCACTGCTGTTCATGCCAACTTAGGTGGCCCAGGAGCTTTGGGGGACTCTCTTGTCTCTGACTTTTTTTGAAGCAGGTATGTTGGGACTGCAGAGGCACACTACCACATCTGACTTTAGGGTGCATTTTGGGGAAGCATCAAACTCCTGTCCTCATGATTTTACAGCGAATGCTTTATTCATTGAGCCATTGCCTTAGGCTGCAGGTGCTACTCTTAGCAATGCAAAGGCTATGCTGACCAAATCAGACTGAATGTTAAATTTCGTCTCCCGATGCTTAATGGTGTTTAATGGTACAGGGAGACTTTGGTAACAATACTTTCATTCATTCTGCCTAAAAAGAACTTTTTCAAAGTAACTCAGACAGGAAGCCAACTCTTTCCTTTTCAGCTGGGACTGGGTTTGTCACGAGAGGAGAGATAATGAGATACTGGCCCTTTCGATAAACAGCCTTAAAAGACTCCCAAACAATGGGTGTAATTTGATTCTTCCTTTCTCTGCAAGGACTTCAGTACCACCGCTTAAAGCCTTTCTCTCACACAACAGTTGAGGTTTAATGCTCTATTCTGTCACCGCTCCTTGGGCAAATATCTCACAACAAAAGATCTTGGCAAGGAGGCTAATCAATACAGTGCTCTAAAGATGCAATTTCCAAAAATGATTTATTTTGAAAGGGAGAGATAGCAGGATGCTCTCTAATGGATGATCAAATGGCCACTACACCCACAGATGAGGAGCCCTGGAGGGACAGAGCCCAGCCCTCACTGACACTTCAAAGTCAGTTTCCTTATATGGAAAAGTCTTAGTGAAAAGGGGGTTTCTGTCATCTGCTTTTCCCATTTTTAAAAAAGCAAACACTGATTTAGAATTAGTTCAAATAAACAGTTATAATTAAAATAAAAAAAACATTAAATGAAACCAAAGTCCATATTAGATGCCAGAGTACTGATCTGTTCTGAAATGCTGTTAACTTCTGACCCCCGCCCCCCCCATTTAAACACCAGACAATCTTATCAGGCCTCATTTTCTAATTAATGAGGAGAAGAAACAGGTTTTTAAGAGGGCATTTCTCAACGTAGAAGAAAGTATGTTTACAGAAAGTGTCGCTTCCCTAAGAGATCATCAACTTCTCCCAGGTGGAAAACCAACATGAAAAGTAAGACCCTGGTGATGTGCACAGCGTCTCCCTGCTCTTGCCTGGCCATGGTCATTCTTAGCACAGTGATGCTGGGACTTGCTCTTCCTCCCCCTGCTCTCTCCACCCAGCACTGAGCACCTCATTCCGGGTCTGGCCACACCCCTTTCGCAGTCCCAGACCCTGTGGGGAACAAGACCACTGCACAGAAGATAGCCCACAGCCCAGATACTGACCTCCTCGGGCACCAGCGGTTCAATCATGGGAGCATCCTCCTGCCTGGCAGCCAGCCGCACAGGAGACGTGGAAAGCCTCTTTTCCCACTCGTTGGTTAAGGCAGTTTCTGTCGAGGTTTCTAAGAAGGTTCTCTTCAGCTCGCTAATGTTGGTTTGGTGTTTCATCAGTTCGTCTTGAGTCTTATCGAGCTCCTGCGGTCAGAGTGAGAAGATTCCGGCAGTCAAGTTCTCACAGTGGTTTTCTATGCCTGCCTCTCTCTTTTTAAAATATAGCACACACATTAGTCGTCAAAAGGAAACCGGACTGGGATCAGGGTTCAAGACACTACCACAAACGCTCTAGTGAAAATGTAGGATTTCCAGGGAAAAGAGGAAGAAAAATAATTTTGTTTCACACAGCAAACAAATGAACAAAAACAGTTAGAGGCAAATTCTAAGAAGTGACGTTTATATGTAGCCGGAGGGTTAAAACAAATACACACACAGGAAAAGGATCTATGTCTAGGAGAGAAGAAGGGATCAGAGTTAATCATCCCCAGCCACTACCAGCTGAGCACACAGGTCATGCATCATGGCTCAAGTCCACACGTATGCCACAGAGGGATCAACAACACACACGAGCATGCACTGGTGCGTACCAATACCAACCTCTAACATAAGATTACTATGTTTGACATACACATTTTCACCCTTTATTCGCTTAATCAGACTATTCTGAAAAAAGTGGAGAAGAGAGGGAAAGGTAAGGGACACAGTAGTCACGGGAACAAACGCCACGTCACACACCATCGGCATGGCAGCCGAGAGGAAAACATGCGGAAAACGTCTGGACACGGCAGACAAACAGTGACTCATCACACACTGGTCTGGGTTGTTTTTTTTTTTTGTGGTATCTTTAATTTTCTACCTGTGCCTTGAGCTCTGCATCTTCCTCCTGGTCCGACTGGCAGCATCAAGAAAGAGTGGGAGATAAAGACTTACCAAGCAATTTCTCTAAAGTAAATTGGTCTATACACACTGGCTGGTTGTGAGCCCTATGGTACCCCTGCATTCAGACGCGGTGCCTTCTTAGACACAAAGCATAACCCTACACACACATGATGAAACATCACTGGAACAAAGCGGCAATAGATTCTTCGCTCAGGGCAACTCTGGCATTTTAACAGGCAGTTGCACAAGCTTAGAGAAGGGTTGCGGGAGGACTAACAGGTTGTCCCTACTGAACATCAGCAAAGGTCTGGGAGTCTGGAAGTTGGGGACCTAGTTCACAATTCCTAAAAATGGCCATTATTATGGGAAAATGACAGCCCTTCTATATGCAAGACCTCACAATAACTACACGTCAGCTCAGTTTGTAGACCACAGATCTGCAGCTCAAAGATCTTATCACATAGGCTCCTGCATTTTAAAACCATGCGGAGCCTCAAAGTCACTCCTTGTACTCACACACTTTGTTTTTTTAATTATTATCATTTCTTTATATTTTTGGTGTATGAGCGTTTTGCCTACATGTATGTCTGTGGCCCACTTGTGTGCCTGGTGCCTGCAGAGGCTAGAGGGGAGGGTTTTGTATCCTCTGGAACTGCCGTCTCAGATGGTCACGAGCTGTCACGTGGGTGCTGGGAATCAAAACTGAGTCCTCTGAAAGAGTGACCAGTACTCTTAAGTACTGAGCCCTCTCTCCAGCCCCCTCTGTTGTTGAGACAAGGACACCCTCTTCAACTTAGACAGCGCTGGGACTGCAGGCATGAACCATTGCACCCAGCTGAACCCCCAGCTTAGACAGCGCTGGGACTGCAGGTATGAACCATTGCACCCAGCTGAACCCTCAGCTTAGACAGCGCTGGGACTGCAGGTGTGAACCATCGCACCCAGCTGAACCCTCAGCTTAGACAGCGCTGGGACTGCAGGTGTGAACCATCACACCCAGCTGAACCCTCAGCTTAGACAGCGCTGGGACTGCAGGTGTGAACCATCACACCCAGCTGAACCTTTATGCCTAGAGCAAGTTCTAGAGGGGAAAAGACTGACATACAGGATAAGGAAGAAACTATAAACAAAATCAGTTACCATCTATACCACTACTGTATCTTTCTTTAAAATGAAACAGGATTTCTTTAAATAAAAAAATAAAATAAAAAAGATACCCATTAAAACCATCTCACAGCCAATTCATTGCTCTTCCTTTTCCAGTTTTAAGGGCCTGGCTTATTTAAGGACCTAACATCGAGCACCAGCAACTGTGCAAGTGGGCCACGCCCCGTGGACTGGAAACATAAGGTGTTTCTTAGGACAGCTCTCCGATCTGAGCCTGGTCGTCAGGCCCTTGTGAGACCCAGAGTCAAACTAGAGGTGAGCTGAGGTCATGCTCAAGGAAGGACACAAACAGAGCATCCGGTCCGCCCAGAGCTCAGCATTTTACCTACTCAGCTTTCCACCTGTTGGCATGACAGGTATGGGCAGCCATGTTTGAACTGGTCTCAGATTTCTTATCTGTCTTTGGGGACCAAGGTGCTTTCTCTGCACATCCCATAATGCAGTAATGATGGGGGAGAGTCTTCTGTTTTGTGTTAATTTCATTGGTTAAATAAAGAGACTGCCCTGGCCCTTTAATAGGACAGAAAATTAGGTAGGCGGAGTAAACAGAACAGAATGCTGGGAGAAAGAAGCTGAGTCAAGGAGTCGCCATGATTCTCCTACCAGACACAGATGCAGGTTAAGATCTTCCCTGGTAAGACACCACGTGGTGTTACAGGGATATTAGAAATGGGTTAGATCCATATGTAAGAGCTGGCCAATAAGAGGCTGGAAATAATGGGCCAGGCAGTGTTTAAAAGATTACAGTTTCCGTGTAATTATTTTGGGGCATAAGCTGGCCATGTGGGCGGCCGGGTACCAGGAACGCAACCCCGCCGCTCCCTATTACACAGTAACACTGGTGACGTGAAGGGAAGGGATGTGTACACAGGGCAACAGGACACCAAGCCAGTACTGGTGACATGCTGGTTCTTATATATGCATTGGGTCACAGTGTGCAAGATTATAGAGGGTACTCGCTTGCTTTAATGCTATATAACACATTTGAAAAGTGTCACAGAGATTTAAGGCATCGTTGTTGAGTCATTGCTCATTTCTACTAGAGCTCTGGTTTGAGCGTTATCTACTAGAACGTACTAGCCTGTGGCTACTTACAACTGCAAGCAATCTACTGAGTGCACTAGCCTGTGGCTACTTACAACTATCTCTTACAATTCAAGGTGCGGTTGTGTTTGGCAAAGAAAATGATTAACCTGTCCACTCAGCTATGGCTGCTGAGGGGAATCTGGAAAAATGGCGTTAAGCTATTATCTTCTACTTTAAAATGCCGCAATGTATAAGCCACAGTAGTTCCAAAGGAAGCGAGCTTACAAAATACCTCCAGAAAATAATGCTTTGCTGGAGACATTTCCAGTGAAGTGATACATGGAGGTGACTTGCAGGACTTCTAGCCCTTCCCCAAAACCCAGCTATGGAGAATAGCTACTATTCAATTACATAAAAAATGACGCAAGGCCTAAAGTAAACTTTGCCATAAAGCAAAACTGAAATTCTTCTAGCGTCGTGAGAAATGAGCTTCTTGATTTCCATGACTATAAAGATACGGTTCCTACAGTATTTAAAAAAAACACTTACACATATTTTTAAGCACATGTATATGCATGTGAGGGTGTGCACACATGCACGCAGGTGCCTGCAGAGGCCCCAAGCACCAGATTCCACAGGAGCTGCCTGATGTGCTGCTAGGACTCGGTCTTAACTGCTGGGCCAGCTCTCTCGCCCCACTTTTATGTATGTTAATTGCTGTGAGTAGGGCAGATTTTAAGATAGACAGGCCACACACATGTTTAATACATCTTGAAGACTTAAGTTGGGAGAAATAACAGGACACCGTCTGACTGCAGATTTTACAAGCAGTGATTTCTTGGTTTCTTTTCTTTAAAGAATTCGTTTCCTGAGAGTGACTTGTGATATAGCCATGGGCTCAAACATGTGCTAAGAAAAGTATTACTTCAATAAGTCTTAGATGGCCATTGGGGGTTTAAAAATATATCTGTATCCAGCCAATAAGCTAATTCAATTATCCATGAATCGTCTTTCTCCCTCATCATGGGTAGCATATAGAAACAGCCTCCTATCCAAAAGAGAAGAATCACCCTCCTCCTCCACCTCCCCTGGTCCTCTTTTGTCTTTAAGGTATTGTCAGTTAGGTAACTGCTTCTCAGAATGGAATCCTCACATCAAACGCCCACGCATTCGGGAACTGGTTGGAGCTATAAATCCCCTCTTGCCTCAGCCCTTCCCAACCAGAAACACGATGGGGAGACCATTCGGACCATTCTGACAGGAGTCAGAGCCTGAGAACCACTGGCTCTGGCAAAAACAAACACACAAAACTGAAAGCAAAAGAAAACAATCTTCAGTTTGCGGATCCAGAGAAACCGTGCACCCAGGCACCCACAAAGCACCCGTGCTGGAAAGCACCCCCGCCGCCCAGTCTTTAGCCTCACCTCGGTGGCACTGGTTTCCCCGTCAGCAGCGGTGTCTGTCCGTTCACTGTCCGTCTGTCAATCACAGAGGCAATCAGATCCGAGGAGGAAGCAGGGACAGAAAACAAACCCGTCTGCTCAGACAGGGCACACACTGGTGGAACCATTCACGTTCTTTCCCTGGGGTCTGTGGTACCCTACCTTCCCACGGGAGTATGGGCGTGAGCAAAGCAAAGAAGAGGCAGAGCCTGGGGTCTTCAGCAGAGCCCCCTCCGAGGTCAAGACCCGAGGCACACGCACAGTGGGCCACCCTGACCTGTTTGCATTCACTGTTCGGAACATCAGTCTGTCACCCCACCCTTTTCCACTGATGCCCCTAAAAGCTCTCCTTAAAAATGTTTAACGCAAATCAAATGGAGGTTCATTCATACATATTTTACTCTAGTAATGCCACATTAGAAAGGTAATGAATTTTGATTTATGCTAATAGCTACTATAACAGTCACTGGACTTTCAGCCCCTCATTTATACCATTGGTTCATTTCCACCCACTAGGACCACCAGGCTGTCTGCATTACCTATTAATGACCAGAGCGTGCAGTGGTGATTCACAGGCATGTGTTTTATATAGAAAAAAAAAACCACGTCATTTTTCAAATAACCTTGCTAAATGGGTAACAGCTCTGTCGTTCACTTTGCCCCATTCTCCAAGATAAAGAGGGATAGCCAAGTATGCATTTGACCATCTCATTGCAAAAGGACCATTCAGATGATGCAGATGATGGCAATAGTAATTGAAGAGATAGAGAGAGAGAAAGAGACATCTACTTAGAGATGAACCAAACAAAGCACAGCATTTGCCAGAACCAGGATTATGGGGGAACGAGAAGAGCCCATTTCAGGTTTCACGTTTAATGTCTATGTGTTTTAATGTGTGTAGAGGGGTTTACGGGCTAAGACAGAAACTATGTATTGACGATGAGCCATCAATACAAACCAACTTCTCATTCACAAATCCAATCACGAGTACATTTCCCTCAGCCAAAGCTTGTGAGGAATGTGTTGAAAGCAAGCATCTGGCCAGCGGCTGAAGAGCTCTGGCTCTTAGTACAGCTGCCATGTACACGGGATGTTCAAAATGGCGGCCAGCACCGCTTCATCTCTGCTGACCCATCTCTGGCCAGGACAGTTTGCTGACACTATCCCAAACTTTGTCTGCACATATTCCTAAAACAAAAGCAGTTGGCCTGCACCCTCGGCAGGTGTGCCTGAGAGTTCAACAGACTTTTCTCGACCTGATCGCCCATCTCCATTTAAAAAGTGGGGCAGGTGTGTCTACACATTCCCTTTCAGGAGTCAGGCATGGCTATCCTAACTCCAGGGCCTCCACAACTGTCGGCTGGAGGAAGGACGACTCGGACTAGTACAAAAGGCAGAGTAGCTTGGAGATGTTTTAGGCCTTCAAGGAAATAAGAACCACATGTTCGGTTATTTTAATTAGCTGTGTCAAACACGCCCAACCTTGTTGAGGAAATTCTCTTCCTATTTTAAGAAGTCTTCCTTACTACTTTAAAATTGACTTCATGAACTTCCCAACATCTGAGCAGTAGAGATCAGCTGCAGGTTGGAGGAAGGGGTCTGATGTTAGACTGTTCAAATCCTTGCTTTTCAAACCTGCGGGGCGTGGTGCATATTTCATGGCCTAACCCATTTTCTTCTTGGAAAATGGAAATGACAGCTGTATCTACATTGTATAAGGGATGTCAAATGCTTCATGGGATTCCTACCACACAGAACTACAAGGCGCCAATGAACTGAACTATAATGTATTGTTAGCTATTACTCTGCTTTTCCTAGGTATCAAAATGTTGCTGGTCATATCGAAACTCCCTCAGAAACCGGGTGCAGGGCATGGGTCTGTAAGAAGGCTCAAGGACCAAAAAAGATGGTGATGAGTGATGAGATCCTATATCTGAAAAACTCATCTGTGGACTCGCTGGCATTGCTACTTCACCGCCTAACCTTCAACAAAAATAATAATTGAATAGAGCAGTCTTGGTAGCAGCTGTTAGTTATAGTCTGTTATATTATTATAATATATAATATGTACCTGTGACTACACAAAGCTGCAAAAGGATATCATGTCATGAATAATTGTATAATACAATCTTTACACAACTGAAAGATACATAGTATGTTGACGAACTAATTTTTCTTACATGTTGAAGTAAATCTCCCTTTTCTTTGCATTCCAAAAAATTACTCAGGAATTCATATGTAGCTACCTCCTATGTTATGGTAAACTAACTTCCGCTCAGTGTTTGGTGGGAGGTGACTGGATAGTCTGCCTGTTGTTTGGCCATTCTGAAAGCACAGAAGAAAGACTGTTGGATCAACTGCTTCATCGTTGGAAATGATGACGCGCTCAGATGCTAGGCTTTGGTTTTGAGAAAGGCAGTGACTGACTCTCCACAGCACAGAAAGGGTCATGGCATGAGAGTGGCAGAGATGAACTGTATTTTAAAACGTCACTCAGTTTAGCTGCCAGGGCACTCGAGGCCAACGGGATAAAAGAAGCCTTGTAAGTTTGCAGCGTTTGAGAAACGGGATGACCCAGATAGGAGTTGTTTAGCTTAAGCTGAGGGACAGTATGCGGCTCTTAGCACCCGGGGTTAAGCGTCAACATCGGGCAGATGCCCGCATCCAAAGCCTGGTGGCAGAAGTGCTAACATGGGCAGAGGAGGCTGGAGAAGAGGGCACGAGCTCTGCCGTGGTCAGAGCTGACTCAGTGTCCGGGTCTGCAACACTCAGGACAGCGAGGCCTGGGAAGCTCCCATTCGGCATCCGCTAGCTTCAAACGGGGTCTGCTGTGATTTGCTTTGCTGATGTAATGCAGACATGCCCAAGTTTAACATTAGTTCACATGCACCAACTCCAACAAGATGTAAACCCTGGATTAGGCACAAGATCTCTGTGGTTAGCATCAGAAAAGTCCAAACGGTGATTCGGAATTTAGAGAAGCATAAAGCAGGAATCTTTAGGGTTTTTTTTTTTTTTTTTTGCGGGGTGGGGGGAGGAGATTCATGTATTAGAGCCTTAATAGGCTTGTTCTTCTGCTAAAAGAAAAGTAAGTCTCTTTAGAAGCCTGCCAATGGTCTTTGTAAATAATGTTCTCTTCCCGACTGCAGCATGCTAGTCCTCCACCATCTGATAGTGTCGCGGTCGTGAGAAAGAGAGAGTAAAGTCTAAGACTTAAAGAGGTTCCCGACGTCAGGGACCGTTATCTCTTTCTGCACACACACCACGATCCTGGAAAAGGGCTCCTAGGCAGTGCTGAGCTGAAAAGCCTATGCTGCCCTGTAAAGCACCATCGAGACCATTCACGGTTTCCCCATTGCTGCTCAGGAGCAGGTGCAATGCCTACATATAGGAACCAGCACATTTTAGCTGTGCCATACATTAACGGGGCAGGTCAAATTGTGATTTCTGACTAAGCACGGGGACTAAATAGGCTTCCTCCCTCCCCTCCCCCCTTTCTTCAGTGCGGCCTTGACTGTGTTTTCTAAGGCAAGGAGTCCTGGGCTTGTCTCCTGTCACATAAAGTGCTTGCTTTGTGGGAAGAGGTGAGCTTGGGGCTCTCAGGGAGAGGTGTGGGAGAGTGAAGACATGACAGCCAGCGCCTGGGGGGGGGTCAGCTCCTATTCTTTCTCCTGTGCTGACTGAAGCTCTCAGAAAAGCTGCTGTGCTCTTCACGTGGCCGTGGAGCCGCAGGGAGGAGAGCGATTAAGAGGGAAACGTTGCTAGTTGCACAGACTCACATTGTGGCTGGGACGAGGGAGAGGGACGGGCTGCAAGTTCAGGTTCTCTCCCTTTATAAGGAGACCTGCCCCAGGGTTAGACACATTAAGCCAATTTCCTGGCTGCACCCCGCTGCAAAATGTGGACACTAGGGTCTCATGCTGCTGTCTGATACAGACGCAAGTACGGCTAGCACAAGAGAGGGGGAAACCCTTACATAAAAGTTGTCCTAACGTTTTCTGAACACTGCAGCACGACATATGCGCTTCATGTGGTTCTTCCTGGTCCTACTTCTGGCTGTACCAGTGAATGATGCCATGTAGGTACCATAAACTGCTGTGGGCATTCCTTTTGCCAACAACGAGAACTCCTATCTAACAGGACCGTGGAGGCATTTTGGATCCTAGAGGGAGGAGAAACGGGCAATCTGGGAAAGCTCTTCGGACAATCACTTGGTCACTCCCCCCGTATTTGCATCTTATTATCTGTATTATGTGAGATTTAATTTACTAGATGGCAACTGAGCAGGATCTGTAACTAAGACATGGCCCTTTCCGTAGTGAATGGGTTTTCCGAAATTGCATCCGGGCAGAGCAATTAGCCAATGAGGGACTCAGTGGGTAGCAGAATGATTACAGGGTGGCTATGGACTGCTACATCCACACGGTGTTGTGCCTAAGCCTGGGGCCTGGCTCGGACTCCCCAACACAAAAACCCTCAACATAGTGGCACAGACAATAAATGAGGCTCTGAAAGTAGGACCACTATGGCAGCAGCCAGCTAACACTGGTTCGGACTGAAGCACGGAACACGTAGGGAACGTGTGTTCTATGCTGAGGTACACACCTCTTCCTCTGAACTGTCACTCGGGTCATTGTCTAGGGAGACGCTCAAGGAGGCCGCCTTGGGCTCCAGGAAGCAGAGGCACAGAGCCAGAGGGAAGGAGAGCGTGAGGGCGTATGGCACGGAGAAGGAGGCAGACAGCAGGAAGAAGAAGATGAAGAGGAAGCAGGGGAGGAGGGAGGGTGAGCGGATGGGCAGGAAGTGCTGCCAGCTCTGGGGCAGGAGGTTGGTTTCAGACAGGTTGGGAAAGGAGAGGTACCCGTCATCATCTAGGAGCGAGGGGAATGACTCAGGGAGCTGCAAGGAGAAGGAAAAGAGCGTGGTTCCTTTGCCAGTCTGCTGCCTATAACTAAATGCCACATCTTGGTCCCCTAAGTAAGGCTTCCCCTGGCCATCAGACTCCAAGGCTGGCTCAACTTTGGGCAGCACGGAACCTGGAAAGGGGCTCTCACTCTCCTTACACCTCCTGCGCAGCTCTGTGGGAGATGCAGGGTCAAGGTGGGCTGATGGGGGTGATGAGGGGCATGAGTCGGTGCCATGCCTGGGTGACTGATGGAGAAGGGACGGAGAAGGACAGGAAGAGCAGTCAACATGGATGCAAAAGGACAAAAAGAAAAAGTGCAATTAGTTAACTTTCTCATGGGCATCAACACAAAACCGTCAAACAAGCGTTTTCACACAGCCCCGCTGCTTGGCAGCGACGCCCAGGAGGACGACGACTCCCCCGGTAGACCATCACACACAGGCCAAGGTGTTGTCAAAGGTCAGGACAGAAGTCACCGGGAGGGAGCCACACACATGTGTGGCAGAGCTAATCAATGAACTCTAATCAATGAAAACCAAGACTTTCAGCAGCGACGCCCTACCAGATCAGCTTCACCAAATGAAAATACAAATCAAATTCTGATTGTGGTCACAGAATGTTTAGTCACCTTCCTGTCCTTGGCTAGCCAATTACAGCCCAAACAGGAGTCTTTCCTAATCAAGAAGTTTCTGGCCCCGCTCCTGTCTGATAGCAGCCACAGATATGGATGAGGGGACAGGAGTGAGCACTTCGGAATCTCTGGTTCTCACAGATAATGGAAGCTCCTCGGATTCATCCAGTTTGGCTTCTTTATCTAGGTGGCTGAACAGGATTTCAGCTCTTAACAGTGGCTTAAGGAAGCAAGCCAGCAAAACAAAACAAAACAACAACAACAAACAAACAAACAAAACCTTAGTTTTCTTGGAATGTGGTTTCTATGTGTTTAGTTTCTGCTACATATTGTCTATTAATAACAGAAAGATGCAATTTCTCAGCCTCCCGATTTCTCTAAACATAAAGGGTTATGTTTACGATTGAGGTTTGAATCTTCATGCAATTGATGAAGCATGCTCTGGAATGCTCCCTGTGAGCAATGCATTTATGAGATTGGGGAATCGACTCCATTTTCTGGGATGCTGGCAGTCTCAATGGCCAAAGCCAGAAGCAAGGAGTCCCTAACAGGCTGGGGCAAAGCAGGGGGGCTCAAATACTGTAAATTCAAGGCCAAGGCATGCGGGGCTTATGATAGCCTTCTTTAGCTGCTCCCCCTGCCGTGTGTGTGTGTGTGTGTGTGTGTGTGTGTATGTGTGTGTGTGTGTGTGTATGTGTGTGTGTGTGTGTGTGTGTGTGTGCGCGTGCGTGTTACCTAGCAGCTTAAGAGCATGAAAATGACTCAGCCTGTTTGGTTGTGGTTGTCTAATCCTGACTTAGACAGACATGATAAACAGAGCAACAAAGGGGGAGAAAACACACACCTGAGGCTCGAGGGATGGACAGACACAATGCCCAGATAAAAGTTTGCCTGGCTCTGACAGCCTTCGAAAGGTTTCTCTGATCCTCACACTTGATGTTAAACATTGTACACTAAACAGGCATCTGTGCAAATCTGGCTCAGCTAAGAACAATGCAGATGTTACAAGCGGCCCCTTCACCTCTCCCTAGGTGGTCGTAGGTCATAGCAACATGCTCCTCCCCAGGCAGCCTGGGAAATAGTCTTTTAAACATCATCTCCAGCAGTGCCTTTTGGTTCAAAAATAAGCATCCTCTATGAAGCTTTTTGACGACCGAAAGGCGTAAGATTAGGGTTTAACCTTCTGGGCCAGGTATTAAAGTGCTTTGAGGAAGACAGCTTTGCGGTGGGGTCTCAGCCACAGCCTACGGGAAGACTCTGCTGAAAGGTGGTCTTCCTGGGGCCTGAGGTTACGAAGGTAGTAGTTTCTATGTCCTTCCATTTCCCCCAGAGCAGCAGCAGCACAGAGTGAGACGGATGGGTGCTGCTCCTTCCTACATGCCAAGGTCGCAGGACAGTCTCTCAGAAACAAAGGGAAAGGATTCCGGAAACCTGAACCTACTTTGGAAGCAAACATAGAAATAGCCTTCCTTTCCATCTGCCATTTGGGTATAGTTTCCCAGCCATGAGAATTGACCAGGGATAAGAACTGTACATGTTTGCACTCCAGGGGGACTATCGCCCCCAACCATGTTCCAGTTATCAGATCTATGTTGGTTTAAGTGATGAGGAGAGGGTAAAAGCCAGATTTGGAACAAAGCACATCTGGAGGGCAGAAGCGATCCTAAAGCTGTCATCATTTTCACTCTGTGCTGGTTCTTGTGTTTGGGAAACTAAGAATCTGTCCCTAAAAGGAAAAGCGAATCACAGACTGGGTGGTTTGAAATATTTTCATCTTCTATAGAAAGTGTTATTTTGCTCAGTTTAGGTTTCTGAGGTGCTGGATATTAAACCAACCGTCCCCACACACTGGGACAGCCCTTTACCACTAAGCCACATTCGCAGAAGCAGAAACAGACATCATTCATCTGATGAGCTACCTGCCTAGGAGGCTGTTGAGTTTTTACTGGAAGGAGCCCCCTGCGGTCCCATGCGCTGTTTTTTTTTTTTTTTTTCCAAGAACATGTCTGTGCAACAAAGCACCGGGGCATCAAACGCACCGGCGTTTCAGGATAACCCAGAGGCTGTCAGACGATTCATTTCCTGGCCTCCCTCTCTTTGTGTCCTGCATATTACAGGGGGCTCTCGGTTCCCGTTGTCACTACGCACGAGCCTCCCAGATATGCTAAGTTTCAAATGTTCTGCTAGGGAGTTGCCATAGTATCAGATCATTAGAAATCAATCTGAAACTAAAAACTCATCTCTAAGCAATTTCATTTGGGGGAAGTGATGTCACAGAATGCAATGAATTAAAATGGCTATCATGTCAAGTTCACTTTTCTCTTTCATTGCAGCAGGCCACTCCTTTGCAGACGGGAGTGGGAGGACTGAGAGACAAACACACAGGTTATGGGCAGTCAGTGTTCCTGCCATCAGGAAAAAATGGAGGCGTGTTTCCTTAGCATCTAAGAACGGGGCCAGAAACCGACCATAGCCTTAGTGACAGTTGGAAAACCCGAATCCAAACAGAAAAAAGTACTGCACCCCCTAAAATGTTTTTAAAGAGATCACTCCAGAACAGCTGTTGAAAGTCTTGTAAAACACATTCCTTGTTAAAATATTCCAAGCAGTTAAGAAAACCACTTTACGAGACTATGCTGAAATAATAATAATAATAATAATGTAAACCCCGGCATGAACATGATCAGTGCTGGCGTCTGAACGCTCCTCCACCTTCGAGCCCCCCGGTCTACCGTCTCAGAACCACTGAGCTGTTTATAAAGATGAGGACAGCTCAAGAAGGCAGCCACGAGCTGTACCTTTCCCTCTAGCCGGAGGGCTGGGACGGGGGTGGCTTCCTCGGCCTTCTTCCTCCGGTCCTCTTCCTCACCATGCTCCTCTTCAGCCTTCTTCTCTGGAGTCACAGTGGTGATCAAGTTGGTCTGAGAGATGCCCTTTGTTGTGGCGTACTGGCCTGTGCCAACCTCTGCAGCAGACATAGAATCCTTCATGTATATTTCATGGTTTTCATTCACTGAGGCTAAAAGCAAATACAATCGGGGGGAAATAGAATCCCAAAGAGATAAGTCAGAAGATGGAACGACAGCGCCACACTGCACCTCTGCTAGAAGAAAAACACCAGTGTAAAGTAGCAGGCTGGTTTGCATAGGGCGGAGGCGAGCTGCGGGGACTTTTACCCAAGCACTATCTGCATCACCTGGACCAGTGTTTTCAAATGATTTAAATGCCCACGTCTTGAACCCTAGAATAGTGCCTAACGTTCTCATAATCCCCAGTGAGCATACGGAGGCTGGCTTTACCCTTGGCTGGGCACTCACACCAGATTCATACCCAGTTCAACAATTCCTAGCAGAATCTACAGCAAATACTCTAATCATGTGACTTTGAGCATATCCACGGAAGTGCCATTCACCAAAGGAGCAATGGATTATTTCTGTATTATGTTCAATGTTGAAAAGTTCATCACTCTCCACAATACTCAACACAACAATATGCTCAAAGCACAGTAACAAAATTTACTAATTTCGGCAGAGGTTATGAAATTTAGAAGGGTATTCCTCCAAGTTGATGTAAGGAGATGTTTTCGTTTCCATCGCATTGGAAACAGACTGCCGTGAGGATATGCATGTAAACTTCATTCTCACCTCGACTCTTTGGGGAAAACAAGACAAAGGTTGCTAGCAATCAAAACGCATGCAGAGGCAGAACACGTGAGCAGAGGGATGTGAGGTTCAGCCTTCATCCCAGCTAGACCATGCAGAGGCAGAACACGTGAGCAGAGGGATGTGAGGTTCAGCCTTCATCCCAGCTAGACCATGCAGAGGCAGAACACGTGAGCAGAGGGATGTGAGGTTCAGCCCTTCATCCTGGCTGTTGTCTTAGTAAAAGATGCTTCATTCAGCTCAGGGCTTAATTATGATCAATATTAAATTTTGCTAGTTATTCTTTTAGGGCTTAGATCTCATAAAAAACACACTGGAATTTATAAACACTCCTTTTCAAACACCCCACAGTTGATCACAGACAAAGATACGGCTTTTAAAACGCCAACAAAAACAAAACAGAAAAGGATTCTGAATGAAACCCTTCACTAAGATATTCTCTGCCGCTTTATGTTGGTGAAAAGCTCGCTATTTTAGCGGCCGGTTATGCTGTTATAAACAGGCCGCTGTTGCGTGAAAAAGCAGCTGAATGTTCCAGCATGCAGACATGGCACTCGGCGCTGCAGCAGAAAACATTCTAGAATTGGCAGGGCAACAAAGAGCGAGACATCACATACACAACATCACTTTTGGGCAGAAAGGAAGAGACAGCATGGTATCAGTACATTGATTTCACAATTGTCTTCTGTTTGCTCAACAATTATTTTCACACAAAGGCCACGAAGGAACACAACAGTGACAACAGCCGTATCCCTCGGGCGCACGCCACTGAACAAAGTGAGCGGCATTCAGCAGAGAGAAAGGCATGACTCTACAGAGCGTCCTCACATACTGACTCAGAGAACATACAGATTTTTAGCAGACTAAAGACCGGAAGAGCTTTGGTGCTAACGTGGAGATTTTCACGTCTTCATTCGACTGCCAATGGTCTTGGGTCTAGAAATATCGAAAGATACAGAACGGCAGCATTTCTCTCTTGACATCTCTTGTGGATTGTTATAGGACTTCTCTGGATACTTAATCTGGAGATGCTCAAGTCCCTACCAAAAATGACATACTTTTTACATACAATCTGCACATCGGCCTGTTGTGTTTAAACTATCTCTACTGCTTTTAATGTTGAACACTATGAAGATGATCTGTAAGTCGTTATCACATTGCGTGGTTTCGAGAATGATGAAAGAAAACAGCCTTTGTGCATTCATATGGATGTGATTTTTTTTAAGGGGAAGAAATTATAGTGTTATAATGGAAGTGTTATAGTTATCTATCAGCTGTCTGTATGTCTGTCTACCATTGCCTATCAGCTGGGGACAGAACTGAACCTAGGGTCTTGGGTCTGTTTGGTCAGTTTAATCCCCACCCACCCTGGAGTCTCTCATATTTCCAACCCACATTTTCAATCTGCATTTGGTTTTTTATAGACTCAGAGCCTTTGGATATGAGGGCTCTTTGTGATTAACGTTGTGGCCTGCCTACAAAGCCTTTGAGAGTAATTATCAGCATAGTCACAGTGATAATTATATAAACACTGGGAATTCTCCCTCATATATTCTCTTTGCTCTTCATAACAACCCTGCTGAAGGTGGTCTTATGTCCATTTCCACATGACTAAAACCGAGGGCTGCAGAGCCCGGGCTGTGGCATGCATTTTCCTACGTATCTAGATGAGTCTTGTTTTTTTACACCAGTAGCAATATATACAACACAGCCTCACCGTACAAACATGGCTGTTTCTTAACCAGGGGTGTGAGGAATGGGTTGAGGGGAGTTGAAATCCAACAAGGAAGGAGCAGCTGAAAAATACAGATGAGTTAAGAGGCCCTACGCAATCTAATTTCCCCTTTCCATTTAGGCTTACTTATTAAAATTGTGCATGCCTTTCAGAAACATCGAATTCTTTATTCATTCAGGATGAGTTTTCCATGAACCAGCCTTGGCCAGGTGCTGAGTTAGAGGCCAGAGCCTTACCCACAACCAGGTCCTAAATGTTCTATTGCAGCACACCCTGGAGCAGAAAGCACAGCTCTCTGCCATGAAGGATAACATCCCACCCACACTGTAGACGAAATCACCCCTACTGAAAACTCAGGATCTTGCGCTTCCCTGAGGGGAGCTGACGGGTCATCTCCAGCCACACGTGTTTGACTAGACAGGAGACAGCCATTCGCTACAGAGATGCTTTCTCCCACCATCCCAAGCAGACTGATAACACCCATTCTCTCTAACTTTTAGAGATGTATAGAGTTTTCTTCCTGTTAATTCTTGAAGATCTGCCCTGAAGAGAACTGAACTCTAGATCTGTGAGGCCTGCATTCAGAATGAAGATGTTTTCTCAAGGTTCAGACTGCGAAAGACGAGACCCTCATCCCGTAAGTACTGATGTACTCCAACATGAGCTCACAAGAAAACAGACTGACACAGTCAGTCTTTGGAAATGAATGCGCAGAACCTGACGTTCAGTCACGCGGATCCACATGACATCATTTCCCAGAGTGCAATGGGGGAACCCTGTTTACTCAAAGCTCATGGTTGTTTCACACGCCCTGACGTAGAGTTACGGAGAGCTAGTTAGTATTGCCTACCTCCGTCCAGGCTGCGGGACATGGTGTAACGTTTGCTGGAGGAGCGCTCGAAGTAAGGTGCTGGGCGGTCTATCAACGCACTGGCTCTTCTCGTCTGCGCCTGAGTTCTGCCACTGTACCTGAACTTGGAGCCCAAGGTCAGGAATTTCTTTGGAGGTGCTTCTGGTAGCAATAATCTAAGGGCATTAAAGAAAACACCAGAAAAATTAACGCATGCCCGGGTGGTGTTCAAAGCCGATTGCTTTGCTTTTTGTGCTAAAAGTTCAACGCATGTGTAATGAAATGAATCTGAGTTTAATTTTTAATTTTAGGAAACACCGTCAACATAATATATATTAATTAGAAATGTTATTTTACAGAAGTTGAAGCAAAATAGGGAGGGTTGGGCAGAAGAGAAAGGAATGTTCAGGGTTTATAGCTTGGTGGCAGGATGCTTGCCTTGTATGCCAGGGCCTTGGGTTCTATTCCTAGTACTACACACACACACATACACACACACATAAAATAAATATTAAGTCATGTATGCTGGTACATGCTGGTAATCCTAGAATTTAGGAGATGGAGACAGAAGTTCAAGGTCATCCTCAGCTACATAGTGAGTTCAAGGTCAACCTGGGCTATGGAGACCTGTTACACACACACACACACACACACACACACACACACACGTAAGGAACAGATAGGATACTTTAAAACTATGAAATAAAATGACGAAAACACAAGTTAAATTAAGGAAAATTCTTGAGATTTAGTCAGATGTTCTTTTAGGATTTCTGTCAAGGAGCTCGGTTTGAGCTGGGTACGGGAGCATCCATCCATGACCCCAGCTCTCAGGAGGTTGGGGGAGGAGGATTGGGAGCTTTAGGACAGCTTGGACTACACAGAGGCTGTGTCTCAAAAAAGAAGCAAAGCAGAAGAGGGTGCCACATAACCTAAGAACCCAAGTTCGGATCCCCCAAACCCACTTAAACCTGGGCAGGGTAGATCTAGCATGTCTATAGGGAGCTGGGACAGGGGAGCCCAGCCTGGTGTAAGCAGCAGTGAACATCAGACCCTGTATTAAACACAGAGGGAGGTGAGCGCGGATACCCAAGGTTGTCCTCTGACCTCTATGTGTACAGTGGCAGGCATGCACTGTGTCCCTCCCAAACAGAGGAAGGAAAGAGGGACAGAGAGGAGAAACAGTGACCATTGTGATGACAGGAACAGAAAGTTCCATGATGTTTTCCGCTGCACCTTTTTCCCCTGGTACAGGTGGCCCCAACAGCTCCCAATTTTGTTAGGAAGAAACCCAAACATTCGCCCCCTACCTGAAAAAGGTATGATGCTCCACGCACACTTTCCAGAGGCGCTTGGCAGCCCGATGGTTCGGCAATTTGAACCCAATGGTGCTCTCAAACTGCTCAAACTGAAATATTTAAAACGCACACACAAGAAAGACTAGAGTTCAGTTTGGTATTCTATAAATAAAAACTTCGCAAAACATTTACACACTTACAGCCCATCATCCTTGTTTTCATTACCGAGTCGGCCGTGGTGTGCAGAATCCGTTCATTTTAAGCCATCTTTTACCTACCACCTCAGCAGGCCTGAAGTGTACATAACTGCCAACAATCTGTAGAAGCCCAGTCTAAACTCAGATCAGGGAGACATGCGGATTCCCCCCGAGATCAACTAGCCCTGATCTCATTTTAAATTACGTTTCCATGTTTTGTCAGTGGCACGAGGCCTTGAATTAAAATGCTCAGAAAATAAACACAAATGTAAAAGAAAGTCTATGGTAGACATAGAAATACATATCCTTTCTCCACAGTGGATGCTTCACTCTGTGATATTGCTGAGGTGCCCCGGGTGTTTAACAGTACCGACTGATGATAACCCTTCTATATTATACATAACACAGTGCCAACTGATAACACCTCTATATTATATACAACACACTGGCAGAACACATTTTTATATTTTCCAACTTGCTGAGACTCTTCAGATGATACTTTGTCAGTCATTTACACTCTCATGGTGAAATATCTGTCCCTCTGTATCATGTTTTAGTATTATTTTCACAGAAGCACACTCAGCTGTCTGTCTGCAGACGTCATACAGCAGGCCACCAGAGGGTCACCTTACACATAAAGGCTTAACCCCAAAGCACAGACCAACATGACTGTTGGTTTTCACAGCAAAAGTAACTCATGTTGCAAATCAGCAAGGTGAGTGTATCCTAAAAGTAGGCCTGTGAGATATAATTCCCATTGACCCCTTTTTCCTGTTTGTTGAGGTACTGGAGAAACTGGGAAATATGCCAAAAGTTGCCTTTCCCAGTTCCCTTTGCGCTGGCCATTCCTGCAGTGGTCGTTGGGAAAATTGATGTTGTCCGAAGGTCCTCGTAAGAACTGTGGCTGCTGAGTAAATACCACCCTTTAGTCCTGCGTCTAACACCTAAGACCAGGACACCTCTACCAGGCCAGGGGCTGCTGAGTCATCTCATTCTCTCTGGAAGATGTAGGGTGGAATTTCTCTTCAAAATCTTTATGGCTATATAATAAGTATTCATATTTCTGGAGCATACTGTGGAAGTTCAAAGGCTACACACTGTGATGTCTGCCAGAGGTATCACCTCAGACATGTATGTGATTTAACGTTGGGAATATTCCACATCATACCTACTATGTGTTTTGAAGTTGTCAGATTCATTGTCAACTATATCTCCCGACAGAACTCCAGAGCACGGGAAGCTCCTCCACCTACCAAGTGCAGCCTTATTTTCTAAAATGACAGCCATCTTCTTTCCAGCCCAGTTCCCCCTTCCAGCCTTGGAAAGCCTCACTCCCCTCTCCACTCCTAGCTGCTCGTTTGTGGGAAGAGACCAGGTCTCTGCTGCTCTTAGCTCAGGACGAGCAGCCCCCAGGCTGCCAATGTTCTGATGTTCTCCCCACTCTGGTTAGTGTCTGCAGAGCTAGTATGCCGCTGGCCTTTTTAGCTCAAATACGAGCATAAGGGCTAGAAGTTCCTTTGCACCTGCTTCTGCCAGGGCCAAAGCCTGACTCAGCTTCTCTTCCACCCTTTAGCAATGAGGAACCACCCTCTGCCGCCTCTGATAACTCACCCGTCACCTCAATGCACCCTGGCTTCCCAACTCTGACGGGATAACACACGTTTCCCTGGCCCGCATTCTGCACGCCCTCTGTGTAGCCCACAACACTGCCAGCGGATCACTTTCCAGAGACTCCTGTCATGTCATTGCTTCGGCCCTAATCTGTGGCTGCTCTTCTGCCTGCCCCTCTCTCGAAATGATCTTATAAGGGCCTCCTTTTGAACCCGTCCTGTTCTGTGGGAAATTTATGCCATGCCCTAAAGCCTTCAATAAGTTGTATACAGCTGGTGACCACTTACTGTCTACCGTGTAAGAACTAAGCCTTACAGTCTGCCTTTACCCCAACAAGCCGACCACGCGACCGAGTCATTTCGATAATTTTTAAAAGACCTTTATTGCATGATGTCTCTGACTTCTCTTCCCCTTTGTGTCTTAAAATTTGAAATGCTAAAAACTGGCAAACTCTTTAATTTTAACTCAGAAAACAAAGAGCAGGGAATGGGTCCATGTTAAAGAAATTTCAGTCCTGACGATTTTCTGAAAAATATCCCCAACGGTCCCCTCACATTAAAAAACATTTGTCAGTTCCACTCACGGGAACAGAAACCTGACTCTTTGGGAAGGAAAAGCAAACTTCACCCTTTACCCCTGCCGCACTCAGCCCAAAACTTCCCAGTTCTGCCCAGAACCTTCCTGCAAACGTGTTCCTTCCACGCTCCTCTCACAGCCTCTGAGCCACTGGGTCCTACTCCCTGTCACACTGTGTAGTTGGATTTTATTGTGACATTTAGGAAAGCAAGATATTTCTTCTGGGTGTTATCTCCTTATTTAAACCTTCCACAGATCACGGCGTCTGTTAGGTTCATGTCATCGGCTCCCATCTGACCTCCATCAAAATCCTCAATCACATCTAGAGGATGCCGTCTCTGTGTGTCACACACTACTCACACCTACAGGACGCTGTCTTGTGTGTCACACACTGCTCACACCTACAGGACGCTGTCTTGTGTGTCACACACTGCTCACACCTACAGGATGCTGTCTCGTGTGTCACACACTGCTCACACCTACAGGACGCTGTCTCGTGTGTCACACACTGCTCACTCACACCTACAGGACGCTGTCTCGTGTGTCACACACTGCTCACACCTACAGGATGCTGTGTCATGTGTCACACACTGCTCACACCTACAGGACGCCGTCTCGTGTGTCACACACTGCTCACACCTACAGGACGCCGTCTTGTGTGTCACACACTGCTCACACCTACAGGATGCTGTTTCGTGTGTCACACACTGCTCACACCTACAGGACGCTGTCTCGTGTGTCACACACTGCTCACACCTACAGGACGCCGTCTCATGTGTCACACACTGCTCACACCTACAGGATGCCATCTCGTGTGTCACACACTGCTCACACCTACAGGACGCCGTCTCATGTGTCACACACTGCTCACACCTACAGGACGCCGTCTCATGTGTCACACACTGCTCACACCTACAGGACGCCGTCTCGTGTGTCACACACTGCTCACACCTACAGGACGCCGTCTCATGTGTCACACACTGCTCACACCTACAGGACGCCGTCTCGTGTGTCACACACTGCTCACACCTACAGGACGCCGTCTCGTGTGTCACACACTGCTCACACCTACAGGATGCCGTCTCATGTGTCACACACTGCTCACACCTACAGGACGCTGTCTCGTGTATCACACACTGCTCACACCTACAGGACGCCGTCTCGTGTGTCACACACTGCTCACACCTACAGGACGCCGTCTCTGTGTGTCACACACTGCTCACACCTACAGGACGCTGTCTCTGTGTGTCACACACTGCTCACACCTATAGGACGCTGTCTCGTGTGTCACACACTGCTCACACCTACAGGACGCTGTCTCTGTGTGTCACACACTGCTCATACCTATAGGACGCTGTCTCGTGTGTCACACACTGCTCACACCTACAGGACGCTGTCTCTGTGTGTCACACACTGCTCACACCTATAGGACGCTGTCTCGTGTGTCACACACTGCTCACACCTACAGGACGCCGTCTCGTGTGTCACACACTGCTCACACCTACAGGACGCTGTCTCGTGTGTCACACATGCTCACTGTTTCTCTGCTCAATGGAAAATAAATGGAACATGCCTTAAAAGAAAGAACAAATAATATTTATGCATATCTAATGCACAACCTACAGTCTGACAAAAACATGCTCCCCTAAGTTGTCTGAATTCAGTTGAATGTATGTATGCATTAAGTGTTTGTCATACAATCTTTAAGAACTATATTTTAAAACTCTGCAATTTCAGGTATAATGTGAAATACTATTCTTCTTGTCCTCTATTTCAATTTTAAACCTTTAAAATGTTTATTTCATACAAATGAGTGTTTTGTGTACATGTATGTATGTGCACTATTTTCATGACCAGTGCCTGAGACTTCTGGAATAGCGCATCAGATTCCCTGGAGCTGGAATCACAGATGCTTGTGAGCCACCACGTGGGTGCTGGTAATTGAATCTGGGTCCTCTACACAAGCAACAAGTGAGGTTAACCTCAGAGCCATTTCTACATCCGTAGACTTTAATTATTAAACATGATTTTCCATCCAGATACTCCATTGGAGACTTAAAAATCTTAAGAACCGTTCCTTGTATTATATCAGAGTATGTTCAGAGACATAAAGGAGTAGGGATCTTTGAGGCTTAACAGCCTTTAATATATTAACTACACCCATTAGAAATTTTAGGTATTATTAAAATTGATTAATTTCCTCCTAAGAGTGTGTTGAGGAGCAGGCATTTATAGCTTATTATGTACAAATTGCTAAGCAAGATGCAGGGTCATTGTGTAGGTTATTGCTTAAAGAGTATTAACAATTCTTATTATTAGTTTCTCTAATAAAAAAGCTACAGAATTCACATTCAGAACTCTGCTTCAATGTTTATACTTTAAAGCATGCTCTCTTGAAGCTATTGGCTCGAGGGAGCAGCATGGTGTATAGGAGAACACATGGGGGTGCGATTATAACAGGACACAGAGAAAAAGAGCTCGTAACCACAGCTTGAAGTATATGAAAAATAGGCAGGAGTCTTGTTGATTCTACATTAAAATATGATTTAAAAAATTTTTTCATTAATATATGCAGTTGGTTAAAAAAAACCTGAATAATCTAAAAAGAAGGGAATATTTTGTTACTATTTGCTGGAGAGACCCACACCGAACTCTCAGAGGGACTGAGACATAATTCTCCCTGCCCCACAATGCTTGGAACCCGCAAACAGTCTATATTTCTTCACGCACCTGGGACCCTTCTTCCCAAAGCCTATGAAAAATATGCGTGTACTTACCTCTCCTGGCCTGATTTTAATGTAAAAGTTGTTCCTTTTATATGAAATCTTTAGGACCTTAGGCCAAGCAAATCTGTTTATCCGCAGCCGGTCACGGTAGATCAATAGACCGCTCGCACAGACCCCCAACATAATCTCCACTCCTTCCGAATCCTGGAAGACACAACGGAGCAGTTCGTCGCCTGTTTCCATTTTTGGCAGGTACAAGATCTAGAACTCCATGGCAGAAGTTATAATTGACTGATTTAAATACGAAAAACACTGCTGCAATTTTTAAAAAACACCACTACTATATAATAGCATTTTAATGATGGCATTTTTCACTACGGGGAGTGGAGGGGTGGGGGCCGGTGAAGTTAAATCAATCCACCCAAGTATATGAGATTCATGGCACTAACACTGTACACAGAGTGCACATACACACACACACACACACACACACACACACACACACACACACACACTCTCTTCACTATGAAATTCTGAGGCATGGAGTCACCCAGCACCCTGGCTTAAGGTCTGTCCCCTTTGAATGTCTTATCCACTGGACTCTGTAATGGCTTTGACGGATGAAAGACCGGATGGCGTCAGAACGCATGTGAGTTGCACCGGAAGTTTCTTCACAGGCAGGCCCCGCCCAGGAAGTGACATGTAAGACTCTGTCTAGTAGTTGGCCTGGGCCTGCCAGCTTGGAGTCACTGTGTCGTACCAGGGGAGTGGAGAGGGAGCAATGAAAGAGACCAAACAGCAGAACCTCCTCCTCCTATGTGGTGGGAGGTTTCTATGACCCTCACCACGAAAAAAAGAGCTGTGTGCTTCCAGAATGAAAAGCCTTTCACTGAAAACATTGAATTTTGACAAAAATACAAAAGTTTAAAATAAAACATTTTTACTTTGATACTCTATTTGATACCAACTTATTCCATAAGGTGAAATGATTTGAAGTCAGGCTTTTATATTACAATAAGGTATTTTATATTATAATAAGGGATTTTTAAAAATTATAATGTAACCTGTACTGGTAGGGGCTTTAATCTGAAGGGGCAACTTGAGAACCTGTAACCTTATGCACCGGAAGTCACGGTTGTTGGTCCATGGAAACCAGCTAGTCTGTTCCTAAGGCCACTTGGAGGAGGGCACTTGGAGCTTAAGAAGACAGGCCGGCAGGGGGAGGCACTGTTTTCATAGCTGTTCTTTGAGCCATTTTCTCTGGACATAAATACTTTTATGCCTTTGTCCCAAGAGGAAAAGAATATTAAAACCATTTTCATTATTATCTATATTCTCACCACCTCTTATGTCACTGAGCATAAAGAAAATAGCGCCCTTCACAGAGAAGTTAAGGGAAGGCCCACTCCTCGCTTCCTATGCATTCGCTGTGTGTGGCTCCTTAAATTACCGGCATCCCCTCCACGTCTGTTAGCCTGTGGTGCTATGACCGAGTCTCCCCTCATCTCCCCTTCCCTGGAGATTTAGCTGGCTAGGACTGCAACTCTGCTTTGCCCCTGTAACTGGCCAGCACAAGGCCTGCCTAGCGGGTATCAAAGTCAGTAAGTTTGTTGGGAGTAAAGGTGAATGAAAAATGAAAATATGAAGTCTGTAGCTCATTAATTAAAGCAACAAATAATATTTCTTTTTTTTTTTTTTTTTTTTTTGGATTTTTCGAGACAGGGTTTCTCCGTAGCTTTTGGTTCCTGTCCTGGAACTAGCTCTTGTAGACCAGGCTGGTCTCGAACTCACAGAGATCCGCCTGTCTCTGCCTCCCGAGTGCTGGGATTAAAGGCGTGCACCACCACCGCCCGGCAACAAAGAATATTTCTGTAATACAATTTCTGTTATAGCTACAGATTGAGATAATCTCATGGCGCCTTGATCTTAAAGTTTCCCTTGCCCTCTTTGAAGCATTTCTCTAGGATGGCATTCATACGCCCACCGTGCTGGCTGCAGACAGACCTGGGGGGTGACAGTCAGCCTGTCCTGATGAGGGCAAAGAGTTCTGTTATCGCTTGAATCCATTTGCATTCATTCCTTTGTGTTTTCCTGCAGCATCAAGGACTTAACCCGGAGCTTTGCTCTAGTGTTGACCTACAGACTTCTGAGATCTTGTTGTGTAGCTCTGGTGGCCTCCAAATCTCAGTCTTCCTGCCTTTGCCACTATGTATTACCACACCTAGTCCTTCTGGCCACGCAGAGTCACTACACACTGCTAGTGTCCTTTCATGTTTCATCCATAGGACATCTGATAGGAATACACACACACACACACACACACACACACACACACGCATGTACGCTTCTTAATCGTATGTCAAATAGATAACTTTGACAAAGCCTAGAAAGATGGATCTTGACAAACAAGTACATACAGATTTCCTAATCGAAAACAAATTATTTAGGATAGGTTTCCCAAATACAAGATCATCAGCAAATATGGGGATTTATTTTTTATGATGAGCTCTGGGGTCTGAAATCCCAATCCAGAATGTTTAAGGAGATGTTAAGCCCAAAGACACTCATGGTATCCACAAAAG
Source organism: Microtus oregoni (assembly GCF_018167655.1). Lineage (NCBI taxonomy): Eukaryota > Metazoa > Chordata > Mammalia > Rodentia > Cricetidae > Microtus > Microtus oregoni. The sequence goes on from NW_024543077.1 coordinate 25,218,867, forward strand.
AGAAGCCGCTCATTGATGACCAGAAATTAGCACTAATTTAATTCAGACAGTTTCCTTCTTGCCAGGATGGATTTCATGAGAAAATGGAGTCTACAACCGAGCCATTTGTTATGTTTAATATTCAGATAAAATCCTGTAACAGGCTGCATTCTGCTTCCGTAAGTCATTATTTTTAATTGACATAATTTCAAATCATATTATTAAAGAAAAAGCAGCCGTCTATTCAAGTTCAGTAGGTACTGCGATGTTAAGTGCCTTGGTTTTTCCTGGTAGCAATGATATATCCTGAGTCGCACTTCCCCAAGGACGCACTAATCTTTATTTCTGGGTAGTAAAGGACTCACAGTGTATGATGTAACACAAAAGTCATGCCACATTCCCTCAGACTATCTTTCCATGATCTTTTCCTCACCTTTTTTAGCCAGATGGGAAAAAAAAAAACATGAAGAGAATTTAAAATAAAATCTCACTGTATGTCCTTAGTTTTATTGAAACCATGACCCAAATGTACAACTGGCATAAGGAGAAAAAAATGAATGAAAAAGGAACTCACTGCTGTGATCACCGACAAATGTCAAGGAGCTTGGCATTTAATATAACGGCACACCCCAGGCAGGAGCCTCAGCCATGCTCATAGAGATCTTACTAGTACATTAACTTAGAAGTGCTTGTCCTCCGTGATGCTCACGGTGATGCAAAGACATCACCACCAAACCACATAAACAACAAATCCAGATGTCTACCATTTTCCTGCCCAATCTCACTGAAGATTTGCCTTGCTCCCCCAAAGTCAACGTAAGTGCTCCCCTACTTATCAACAGGACTTATAGATAGAGCACAGACTTCCTTCTTTTGGTATATCATGGTGTTATGTTTCCTTGAACTTGGCCAGCTGGAATCTCTTTATCTCTAGGCCTCAGAATTTAAAGGAGACTTGCTTCCTTAGAAGCCTGCAATCACACATTCTTTTGAGTTTCAGACCGTGAGACTGGGGACATCCGTCAGGGGTCAAATCCTTACTCCTTTACAGGACTGATATTATCTTGTCAGTGCCAGCCAGAAGAAACTACTCACGATCTTTCAGGACTGACCTTTGGAGCAAGGCTAAAATACAAGCTCCCATCTCCAGAGCCCCAAGAGACTTCATACGTTTTGTTGATAAATGTTTTCAGTGCAGCTCTGTGTTTTAACAGTGTGTTTGCTCACAGCTGTCTAAATAGTAGGTGTGTAGACATGGACTCATCCTCTCAACGATGACAAGGAAATTTTACAAAAAGCACCACGTGGAGTCAGTACTACTCTATCTTCTACCACGATCACAACCCTCCTGTGGCTGAACCCCAACTTCTTCCTTCCCAATGCATTCCTCATGCATTCCATCACTGTACCCATTACCGGTCAGTAAGGCAACCCTTGTCCTGGGTGGCCACTCTCAGCTGCACTACTTTTAAAGAACTCTTATGTCAGAGAGATTAAACCTTAGAGCCCGAATTCTTTAAATTTAACCCTAGTTCACTGAACGCTTAGTAGGGCTTTAAAACGGGCGAAACCAGTACGTGACACATAGCAGATATAACACTTGGCACTGGACAACTGGCCAAGTTCAGACAGACAGAGAAGAGTGGGGCTCTCCAGACAAAGAGGGGAGGTTATGTTCAGAGAAAGGGCAGAATCAGGGTACTGGGGGCACAAAGGGCATGTCAGAGCAGAGTGGGGGATACATCTGTGTCAGGGAAGGCACAGAGAGGTAGGGCTCGGAGGTCAGGGTTAAGGTTACTGTGGAATCAACAGGCAACAGAGACTTCATCTTTGGCTGTCTTCCGGGAGGCGTAGCCACAGCAGTAATGGACGGCTGAGCCGTGAAGGGGACCTAGCTTCAAAGATGAGCGCTGTTTGTTTTAACATGGAACGGGGTTTCAAAGGCACACTGGTTTGAAGCATAGAGGTCTTCATTTACACTAAATTAAGTTCAAATTCCAATAACAAAGTAGACTAGGGTTTGAAAATGCTTACCTTGGCATGATGTAAATCTACCCCATACATGGAGAGCTTTTTGGCGTTTTCCAGGAAATGCATCTCAGCTTCCGCGGGTGTCATTCCTCTGATTAGAAAAAAGTAAGCATTCAGCTTTTCCAATCAATTAGAACAGAAAACGAAGAGCAATTAGCCACGTCTGCCCTGGATGTCACTCAGCTGCTTTCCCTCTATCTGGTAGGGCTGCGGTCTCCCACTCCGCTCCCTGCTATTGTGTAAGAAAGCCTTCATTGGGAGACCAGCAGACATGGGTTTGAGCATCCCTAATTCAAAAATTCCAAAGCTGAAATGCTCCAAAAAATCTGCACCTTTTAAAGCATTGATACAACGCTCAAGGCATACTAAAAATATTGTATAAAGCCCCCTGGGGGTCATGCAGAGCAGGCGTTTATGGAACGTAAGTGAAATCTCATATTTAGACTCTTGTTTCATCCCAAAGATATGTTACTACATCATATAACTATCCAAATAGTCTGAATATATCTGAATTCTGAACCATGTCTGCTCTTAGGTGGTGTGTGAGAGATTCTTAGCATATACACAAGAAAATAACAATGAGACAGTTTTGTAGGCGCACTCACAAAAGGAAGCCTGGATGTTCTGAGAGGGAGTTTACCATCTTAACCGCACATGGTCTCCGCCCTGCCCTCAGCCCCTGAACCCCAAACTTGGCTGGGGACCTGAATAGTGTGCAATGGATGTACAAGGGCTTTCCGCACTACCTGTGGCCCTGAGAAGTGAGCAATGGATGGACTGGACTTTCCTCACTGACCTGTGGCCCTGAGAAGTGTGCAATGGATGTACATGGGCCTTCTGCACTGACCTGTGGCTCTGAGAAGTGTGCAATGGATGGACTGGACTTTCCGCACTACCTGTGTCCCTGAGAAGTGTGCAATGGATGTACTTGACTTTCCTAACTGACCTGTGGCCCTGAGAAGTGTGCAATGGATGGACTGGACTTTCCGCACTACCTGTGTCCCTGAGAAGTGTGCAATGGATGGACTTGACTTTCCTCACTGACCTGTGGCTCTGAGAAGTGTGCAATGGATGGACTGGACTTTCCGCACTACCTGTGGCCCTGAGAAGTGTGCAATGGATGGACTGGACTTTCCTCACTGGCCTGTGGCCCTGAGAAGTGTGCAATGGATGTACAAGGGCTTTCCGCACTACCTGTGGTCCTGAGAAATGTGCAATGGATGGACTGGACTTTCCTCACTGACCTGTGGCTCTGAGAAGTGTGCAATGGATGTACATGGGCCTTCTGCACTGACCTGTGGCTCTTGTGCAGCTCCACCACCTTATCCTCCAGTTCTTTCGTGTGGTTTGGTGCAAAGCGGAACTCACTGATGTAATCGCTCCCACACTCATCGGGATCATAGTCCCCGAGTTCTGACTGCACTGTGTAGGAGCCCAGCAGGGCCAAGGTCACAAAGGAACAGGGCAGCCTTCCAGACACAATGTCATCACGCAGCTGTAAGCAGAGGTAGTACCTTCCGGGGGCCGAAAGGACAAAGAGCAAGCTGGCGTTAGGACACACGGAAAGGAGTTGGTAGGGGTTGTGCAGGGCGAACATGTTTTAAAAACATTATATTCACATATGAGATTTCCGAGGAATTAAGAAAAAAAGAAGAACATTTAGTATTTATAAAAAAGTTCTCCCAGGCCAGTAACCCCTTTAAGGACACAACTGCATACTGTCATAACGATTTCAACTAAGGAGATATAGTATATAAGATTTATATGATTTCAGTCTATATAAGGAGGGACTACGGGTAAAATGGTACTTAGGGAACCTAGAAGAAGGAACTCTTCAAAATAAAACAATCAAGCTCAGAGAGGAAGACATTTAAAGATGGATTTTCCTAGTTTTACACATTCTCGGGAATCAGATGGGGTAAACTATACTATAAAAGGGTGTTCTTATATAAAACCACCGGCCCCCATGCAGCCTTCAGGGAGGGCTCCTTCTAAGATCTAGATGGCAGGTCTTTACAAATGACCACGCTGACCTCAGATAACCCAACAGCTGTGTTTCAGTAACTCTATTCTCAGCGGCTGCTTTTCTTTTTTTTTTTGAAAAATATTTTTTATTTTATTTTATTGAGCTATACATTTTTCTCTGCTCCCTCGCTTCCATTCCCCTCCCCTTCAACCCTCTTCCATGGTCCCCATGCTCCCAATTTACTCAGGAGATCTTGTCTTGTTCTACTTCCCATGTAGATTAAATCTATGTATGTCTCTCTTAGGTTCTCTGGGATTGTGAATCGTAGGCTGGTTTTCTTTGCTTTATGCCTCATTCATTCATTCATTCATTCATTTATTTTAGTGTGATATCTTCCTGGAATTTAGCTGATACAAGTTCTATAAAAATCTCTTGCTTGAAATCTGGGACTCTTATCACTAGAGGGGAAGTTTTAACTGGGAGACATATAAAAGCATTTTCACACAGCTGTGCCATGATGTCATAAAGCAACTACATTAGTAGCCGATCTATCTTCTGTTTGAGATTCACAGATTCAGCAATATAAAATCAAAAGAATTAAATAAAGATTAAAAGTTAAATCCTGAGGGTAAGTGCTGACACCCACGAGCTTTAAGGGCTGTAGCTGTCTACTCTCCATGCACGAGAGAGAAGTCTGCAGGCCTCCAGGAAGCAAGTTCAGCCACTGACAGATTGGAAGTCTACGGAATTCAGATATTAGAGTTCTTACGCACACCACAGGTTCTACAGACACTGCATAGTGGACAGGAACTGTGCACGAATTTATAAGTTCAAGCACATGTGGGGTCTATAACCACACAATTAGTCATAACTAAGTATTTAATCCCAAGCAGAAGTGTCTTTATATAGACAAAGAATTAATTTTCTCTGATTTCTGGCAAATATAAAAGAAATGCCCTGGAACTAATCGTTAACTCTTCTCAAAGATTTTAGTAAAAGTATTTGTTCAGTGCAGCAAATGTTTGAAGCAACTGTTTGAAGCAATTTCTTTTCTAAGTCACTTTGGTCATAACCTCACTGCACTGGGCAGAAATATCTACAAAGGCATGTGAAGGGAGAATGATGGTCCCGCACATCTGTGTCCCACTTCTACCCCTGAATTCAAAAGCTGAAATGCTAGCCCCGCCCCGTGTGATGGGCTGGGAGGCGGGGCCTTTGACAGATGATCAGATCAGGAGTGTAGAGGCTGCATAAATGCAATTAGTGGTTTTAAAAAGGCCATAGGGCAACTCTCTCGGGAGGAGGACAGTAATAAGCTGGTAACCTCCAACTCTGAAACAGACCCTTATCGGACGTGCACACCAACACCCGCGTCTTCAACTGCGGGTCTCCAGAATGCATCAAGTGAATTTCTACTGTAAACCACGGTCTTTGGTATTTTGGGAGAGGAGTAAGGACAGACTAAGTTACACGGTGTAGTTCTGTAAAGGGAATCCCTTTCACACCCTAAGTTCAAACCTCCAAACTGGGATATTTATGTGTTAGATTTTTTTTTCTTAATATCCTCTTTCCCTTTTTATGTACCCGTGAAAGCAAGTAAACTCTTAAATGTATTCATGCTGTCCCTTCCCCCTCCCTGAATCTCTCGCTGGCTGTTAAACAGCTGTGAAGCACCAGGTTGCTTACATGCAGAGCGTAAGCTTAGAAAGATATTTGTAATTTAGGCTCCAAAGCAGGACCACTCAGTGCTGCTGTGCCATTTATGGCTGAGTCCCATCCATTTTGGCAGTGGCGGGTGGGTGACTGGCATCTCAACTCTGAGTGCTTTCCCACAAGGGTCAGGGAGATGGAAACAGCAGCCTATCTCTGAGGACTCAACTGTGAAGACAGAGGACCTGGCACCTCCTGGCGACTCATATCTGCACTCATTTAGTGGCCTTTTATTTGCCAACTGAGAGATGATGACTGTAAGGGGCCCAGATGGGTGCAGACTCTCCCTTGGACCACTCCCCTGGAGATGTGCGGCTCCCCCAACGTGCCCTCTGTTGCCATAGCCAACTTTCAAATACCTGGTGATGTCTTCTGAGAGCTGGGCAGGGTCTGGTGGGTAAAATTTCACATTGAATGAGAAATGCCAAGCACCACCTGTAGGGGTAGGACACACATCAGAACAAATTCTTAGGAAACTGCAAGCAACTTAGGATCTGAATTCAGGTTCCAAGTGCCTCAGATCCAGGCGCAAACACCAGACACTCTCTGGTCACTGCTAAGTGAATCCTATAGGTAACTTAATTTCAAATCTTGTCCCCCAACCAAGTCATTTACTTGCATGGAAATGTACCAACTATTCCCGTGATCAAATAAGCCTCTGGCAAAAGGGGAGGGAAGCAATTGACGGTAATCCTGTATCAGATAATGGGGACTGGCTAGATTTACTGCCACGGATTTCTCGATAGGGCACATGCCAACACCACAGACAGAACTCCCATCTCCTAGGTCCTTTCTGCTCTGTCACTGCAGACCAAACCCCGTTACAATAAATGTCAAGGGACCAGCGAACATCTGTTTATTTTATGGGAAGGGTTTGTCGTAGCGAATATTGCTTTCGATAAATGGGCGGCACCCCTTGGCTGCTGAAGACTGCTTTCTTGCTCAGGGAGAGTTTCGATGCAGCAGATATCTGAGTGCATTGAGCAGACGCCACCCAACCCCCACCCATGACTCACACGGATTTTTTTTATATTGTACCATGCTTTGCCCATGACATCTTTTAAGTCGTCTCCAGCAGCAGAAGTGTCAGGCAGATGTTGGCCACTCCCTTCTCCGCACTGCCTGTACACGTCCAGCCTTAAGGTATTACCCAGATTTACTGAGCGCTATGGTTTGGATTTAAAATACTTCTTAAAAGCTCATGTTGAAGGCTCGGTCCTCACCAAAGCTGTGCTCAAGTGGGACCTCTGGGGTGTGACTGGGTACCGACAGCTCTAATTTTGTGACGGGATTAATCCAGTTATAGAGTCCTAGCTTCATGGGAGTTAGAGGAGGGCCATTGTTATAAAAGTGAGGACCCTTCAGTCCTGGCAACTTTCTAGGGCTGCCCTCTCCCTGCCACAAAGCATTGCCAAGTCACAGGTCTGAAAGCAAATGAGCCAAGAGACCACAGGACTGCAGACTAAAACAAACCATTTTTCCTTTACATAGACTCTCTCGTGTATCTTATTACAGTGTGAGATGCTATCCGGCACACCGAGGCCCACATTTCAGTACCGAGTGACTGCACCAACATAAACACGAAGCAAAGCATGCTCGCTTCCTCCCTTTCTTTATTTTTTCTCTTTTTCTTTCTTTCTTTCCTTCTTTCTTTTCTTTCTTTCTTTCTCACCTTGTCATTTCTCTAGCTTTAAAATACAGTGATTATCGACTCCTGGGCACCCCTCTGTGTGAACACTGTGTCAGTTCCTCCAGCCAAGAGCCACACCGAAGGTCTTTGGCATCGCCTCTAGGAGCATCTGGGAAATCTCTCAAAAGTTTACTCCTGTTCGTGCCACAGGTTTGCTCTCATTCCTGTCCCTGTGACCCCTGAACAGCTCTTACTTGTCCAGCCCTCTCCATAACTTCCTCCTAAGCTCCCCCCCCCCCCATGAAATGACTTTTGGGAACTCTGTGTGCTCTGCAAGTCATTCCCAAACACTCTGGACAGAGAAGCCCCACCGCACACATTGCCTAGCTCCTTCTCTTGCACATGGAGAGAGATGCTTGGCTTTGTCAATTTCTACACTCTGTCGTTGACACCAGAGTACCACTCATACCTTCTAGTTTACTCTCTGAACAACCGTCTACCTCATGCCTAAGAGCAAGCATCTAGCCAGCTGTTATTGGGTACTTGATGCCATCTTCAAGCCATACGAAGCTTTGAGAATTATAAGTCATAAATATCTGTCATTTAAATATATTTTTTAGTGATTGTTTTTCTACTGTTTCAAAAATCTCTTTTTGTCATTCTACAGTCTTATTTTTTTTTATGTTCCTATTGATTCTTGGTCAGTTGTTATTAAAACAGACCCCTCTTGGTGTCTGCCAACAGGGAGCTGGTAACGGGCTGGCTTTACATCAAGCAAGAGGACTCGAACCAACGGATTCCTCATGGAAAGAAGACTCACTGCTCTTTCATGATTTTCATCTACTTCAAGCAAGCCTTGATTTCAACAGCAAGTCCTGCAGCATAATCAAACTGTTTTATAATAAAATTGCAGGAGTGACAATTGAAGGTTGGAAACTAATCAGTAATCAGTTGTAGGGATAAGTCCCGCCCCTTTGGGGGCGTGTTTGCCTCGGGCTAATGTTTACCTATAAATCTGGCTAGCGTGCTCTCAGTGCTTGCTCTCCGCAGAACGGTGGTTCTGTGAGTCTGTTTTGCCATTAAAGCTGTATATATTTTTACAATCTGTCTGCATTCGTTTACGCCGTTACAATCAGTAGGAAGGATAAGTAATGCATGCCAATATGAAACCTTCATCCTACAAATCAGTTTGCAAATGACAGTGAGCCTAAATGCAGCGGAAGTGTTCTGAAAAATGAAAGTTTCTCTGGGGGCCCACAGAAGTGGGTCCACTCCACCCTGACTAAAGGTCAGGCAGCTTACAACCTTCCCCTCACTCTTTCCAAGTTATTGACAAGAAGTCTGACTACAAACAAAATATCCTGACCCAGGGTGTGGTTACCTGGTGTTTTGGATATTAAGATGGCCCATAGAAGTAGATCCGCTTCACTTTGACCAAAGGTCAGAGAATTCAAGCCTATTCCTGCTCCTTCAAGGAAAAGACAGGAGGTTTGACCCAGGGAGTGGTTGCCTACAGGATACTTGGTCTAAGGTGTAGTGGCTGCATGTCCTGCCTAAAACATCAGACAGGTTAACTAGGAAATAGTGGCTTGATATCTCAAGTACTGAAGCAAGTAACAGTTCTGTTTGTCCTTTGTGTCACGTTAAAGCAGTCTTTTGCCTCCTTCCCCATTTTTGGATTGGGGTGTATAAGCATATGGAAAACAAACACAGGTGAATTCAGGATTCAGTATGCACTGGCTTGACCTCCAGTACTATACTGTGTCTCTGTATTTCTTTTGTATCTCGGTTTATTCTGTCCAACATTTCTAATCCACCTTACCCTGGAAATTACAAACCCCTTGAGGCTCTACCCCAACAGATGTCACCCCAATGTGTGGCTATGACAAATTTCTAAGCTTAATCCCAGAGATTTTCATTCCTGAGACTTGAAATATTGGGTTGAACCTTTGGTGTTTAGTAAGTGCCCTTGTGGTCCTAGTACTGTGTGTGTGTGTGTGTGTGTGTGTGTGTGTGTGTGCAATGTCACGGTGATGATCACTACTGCAAAGGTCACATTCTTGAGCCTTTCCTGGAATCACTTCCAGGTCTTTCAGGGCAGTTTCAAACAAGGGCAATTTTAAGGAGACAATAATACAATCCACATACCAATCAAGACCCCAAATAAAAAGCAAAAGAGAGAGGAGAGCTGCTGGTGGTGGGGAGAGGGAGGGTGGGTGGAGTGGGCAAGCAGGGGGAAGTGCAACAGATAAACAGTCTGGGAAGAGAGGCAACTTCAGAAGAGCAGACTGCTCTGCCTGTGCTTAGAGAATGGCCTTGTGGGAAACAGGAAGTGAAATACCCCCAACACACTGACATAAATATTCCTGTATACCCTGCAGTATTTCAAATTATAAGTTAAGAGAAAACTGTCTCATGAAAAGCTTCTCATCTTAATCTTCAAGGCTTGTCAAATCTTAAAATTCTACAGTGTTTTATATCATAAACTGCTATATATCATATTCTTATGTCATAAATTGCCTTATTATAAATATACTATTCACATTATGTAGTAGACTGTAAGGTTTTACGATTTGGTGTGGATGTATAAAACACAAGAACAGGAATTCCAGTGTCAGAATTTCCATAAATCTGTGATTTGTGTTCATCAGCTTGATTCCTGTTCTCTGAGAGATTTTTTTTTAAATTTTTCGTGACAGGGTTTCTCCGTAGCTTTTGGTTCCTGTCCTGGAACTAGCTCTTGTAGACCAGGCTGGCCTCGAACTGCCTCCCGAGTGCTGGAATTAAAGGCGTGCGCCACCACCGCCCAGCTCTCTGAGAGATCTTATTCTACCGATGCAGCATGCACTTGCCAGTAAAGATTATTTTAAAACACAGTAAACTTAGGAAATTTTCGCTAATACCAATAAGTGAAAAATGATGTCTCATTTTAATTGCATCTACTCAGTAGATTTAGCAGCTTACCTAATATTATTAGCTATTTATGCTGCAGTTTGTGATATGCTCATGAAATCGTCTTGTCATTTAGGAAACAGACACTTTCTGTTATCTCATTCTATTTCTTTGAACTTGTGATCCTCCTGCCTCAGCCTCCTCAAGGCTGGGATCTACAAATATGTAACCACCAAACCAAGTAGAAATGTACATCTCTTGTCTTTAGGGAGTGAGGGAAGGCTGCCACCAACAACAAACTGATTTCTTATCCACTTTCAAAACCATCACATGGTTAATTTCAGTATGGCTTTTATACACTGGCAATGGCTTTAACATTAATAATTAAGTTTGGAACTTTAAATGATTAAGTGGAGCAAAACCTGATTAAATTGCATTTCACATCTGTGGACAGGCAAGGAACAGGTCACCTGTCAAAGTCACTTTAATTTCTGAGCTGTGATGACTAAAACGGGCCCTCTTGGAGCCAGAGCGAAGTGTCAGGCCGAATTTCAGCTCCCAATCCGCCTTTGAACCACTCTTCTTGCCGTGCGCATCTGAGCGCCGGTCACCAGTTCACACAACACCCCCCCTTAAACACCGTCACCGCGACACATCCAAACATCCGAGGGAACTTACTTCGAATCTGCTTTTTAATTTCCTTAGCAGGGTCCAGCCAGTTCTGAAAGAGAAGCAACAATATGATTTGCATCAAAGGAGAGTGAAATCGAGTCTGATGATTATCCACAGAGCCCTACACACACCGAGAGGGAACCATCAGGGGAAGGCCCTCTCCACTGCGGCTCTTCCCACACCTCTGGTGGCCTCCTGTCAAGCCCGGTGTGGGCACAAACACTAAATATGGAGACGCATGCATTTATAATTAATGGCTGATTAAACTTTTCTCCTGGGAAAAGTCAGATGCTCAATGATGAGGTCTGACACTGTCTGTCACTTCAGTAGGAATATTCCTGACTTGTGTGCAATAAAAATAAGTGATCCGCATGAACAACACTTCCACATCTTACTTCTTAGCATCTGCAGAGGGAAACAATTCCCTTCTTTGTTTCTGGCTTAGTTGTGGGATAAAGCCCTGAACAGGTATCAGGGTCACATAGCAGTGATCTCGTCAGGGGCAAACATTAGTGATACTGACTGGAACACTGACATCCACTGACATACCAGACAGCAAATGTTATCTTCACAGCCTAATTTTTATGTCACAGCTGTAATTTCTTCACAGAATTTGGGGTATGAGTAACTTTTCCACATAGATATCTAAACACTTGGTTCTCATGAGCTCAAGAAACTGAATTAACTATATTATAAGAAAACACCCTGTATCAAATGTTTCCTTAGCACTAAATCTCAAGGATGAAAACTGGGACTCAAAAATACTCAACTGTCTCAAAAATACTCAAAGATACAGGAAATTGCCAAGAATTTTCTTCATGAAGAAAAAGGGAGATTAATCACATTTAGGGACCCAAAGGTGTGTGAGCATGGGGCAGGGGTATCCATGGAGAATACACCATGTCTGTTTGCTTTCTGGTCACTTCTGTCCAGTAACACACAACCCAACCATAGTGCTTCATGTTTCGTTGACCCCCTCACCTTCTGATTCTCGGCGTCTCGATACGTGAGACCAAAGTAATCTTTTTCTAGCAGGTTCAGATGCTCGCACACTTTGTCAAACAGTACTTGTCCTCGGGAGCGCTTCTGTGAAAACAGGACAGGAAAGCAAATCAACACACTCAGGAGACCAAAATGAAACAGGGCAGAGAGTAGGGTGCAGATTGCGGAAACTGGTCAGTGAGTGATGAACACAGTGGGGTGTGTCCGCAACCCCCGTTCAGGGCCAGATGGGGACAAGGAGACCCCAGAGCTCTCTACCTGGGAAGTCTACTCAGAGGGAGACAAGGTGACCCCCAGAGCTCTCTACCTGGGAAACCTAGTCAGATGGAGACAAGGTGATCCCAGAGCATCTGGGAAGCCTAGTCAGATGGAGACAGGATGACCCCAGAACTCTATCTGGGAAGCCTAGCCAGATGGAGACAAGGTGACCCCAGAACTCTACCTGGCAAGCCTAGTCAGATGGAGATGAGGTGACCCCAGAACTCTATCTGGGAAGCCTAGTCAGATGGAGACGAGGTGACCCCAGAACTCTATCTAGGAAGCCTAGTCAGATGGAGACAGGATGACCTCAGAACTCTACCTGGGAAGCCTAGTCAGATGGAGATAGGATGACCCCAGAACTCTATCTGGGAAGCCTAGTCAGATGGAGACAAGGTGACCCCAGAACTCTATCTGGGAAGCCTAGTCAGATGGAGACAAGGTGACCCCAGAGCTCTCTACCTGACAAGCCCAGTCCATCACTGACTTCCAGGTTCTACGAGAGATGTTGTGCACTGGCTCATACTAACCACCAAGTGGTCAGATTGAGAACCATGGAGGACAGAAGCTTCTCGGCCTTCATGTGAGGACTTACCCAGATGAGGTAAGCCTCTGTGCCCACCTATGAAGGACTATAGGAATCAGAGTTAACTGAGCTGGGGGCTCTACACTCTGAATAAAAAGGAAAAGTGACCTTGGCATGAGGTCACTCTCAGCTTTCCAAGCATGAGCTTCTTCCAGCTCCTCATGCCATGGCTTCTCCACCACAGTAACCTGTATCCTCAAACTGTAAGCCTAAACGAACCTCTCCTTCCTTTTAAGTTGCCTTTCTCACACAATGAAAAAATAACTAGTATTCCCTGTATCAGAAAATAAGGTACAGAGTGATAAAGATAGCTAAGGTGGATTTCTGGCCACGAAACCCAGAGCCCTGTATATGTACCTCCACATAGGAACACATACGTGTGTGTGCACATATACACACACCATACACACTGTGATTCTCATCCTATAAAAGCTGCCTCTACAAATGCATATACAAAAAAACAATCAAAATGTCAGCAGTGCCACCAAGGAAGAACAGGTGACTGGGGGATGATTCTCAAGTAGAAGTAGCTGGAGAAAGAATGTGATCTTAGTGTCAAATACTCTGTGAGATATGTAAAGCCCGAGGATGGGAGAGTACCCAGCGCTTACAATACCATGTTCAGAATGTCGGGTTCAGCTCTGTAACCGCCACTAGCCATGTGTCTTGGCACGTCAAACTCTCTTCCAACCCTCGCTCAAGTTCCATAGGCTATTTTCCTCTAAGCTATGTTCATGTTCATTAGTTTATTTCTGTAATGTTGCCATGACTTTGGGTCTTATACAACAGTATTCAAACGCGTCTTAACTTCTTTAAGGAGAAATAAACACAAGCATGACAAGACAAGCATAATAAACATAATCAACATTAAGATTACAGCCGGGTCATATAAACTCATGGTGCAGATGTACAGCTGTACATGCAACATTTGGAATCCTCACGCCATCATCTGGAGAAAGGGGAGAAAGTTAATCAGCTGGGGCAAGTTTGCATCAGCTGAATTCACTGTGATAACTTTCCGGCAATGTTCACCTGAGGCCTTAAACACCAATTAAGCGAAATTACTTTCCTGTTCTGCGGCACTGATACTTTACATGCAATATGGTAAGCATATTTATCTTTGAGAAGTAACGTATTAACAAGGAGATAAAAGAAAACTGATAAAGTGTGTCCATGACTAAGTAATAAGCATGCCAAGACCTGTGAGTGGTGCACCTTACCAGGTGTTTGTAACTATCCTCAGAGGTAATTACGAGATCCTTCGAAAGCATGGGTGTTTGAGGAAAAGACACATTGTAATGGGAAAGAGGAAATCATGGCACACTACATAAGCAATGGTGTGCTCCACGAAGTAAGAAAATAAACGGACTTGTTACCAAACCGCAACACGCTGCTCAGAAAATGTGAATGAGAAGCCGGGCAGTGGTGGCGCATGCCTTTAATCCCAGCACTCGGGAGGCAGAGGCAGGCGGATCACAGAGTTCGAGGCCAGCCTGGTCTACAAGAGCTAGTTCCAGGACAGGAACCAAAAGCTACGGAGAAACCCTGTCTCGAAAAATCCAAAAAAAAAACAAACAAACAAACAAACAAAAAAAAATGTGAATGAGGAAATGCTGCTTGCTGGTTTAAATCTTTCATTTATAAATTATAGTATTTCCGAGTCACGACTGAAGCACTGTGAAGTTTGTACATTAACGTGGGTTCTTCGATGCCTGGTTCTGCTTAGAGAACAGAACAGAGGTGCAGTGAAACAGATGAGAAGCTAACGACTCCCGGCAGCACCTCAGAGTCAGAAAAAGAGCCGGGCCGCATCTTCCGCCTGTCCCTCGCAGCGACGTGAACCTGCACATTTTCTTGGGTGAAACGGGTAAGGTATTGCCTACTTCTTTGGAAAGGCTGACATTAAAGACTTCAAACTTGGTTGAGTGGTAGCAAACATGACGCATTCCATGCGTGTAGCCATTGGTACAGGGCCGTGTCCGACAATAACACACAGAAACTGTGACTATGTAATGCTTTCTACAGGAGTATAATACCTGGTGGGGCCAAGAAGCAGCCGCACTAACATGCCTTGCTCTTCAGATAACAGTTACATGTTCACTATCGAATTACTATCTAAGATATACCGTCTGTGTACACACAATACCCACAAACTTGCATCAGTGACTGCTCCCTCGGTGAGTAATTAGCAAAGCAAAACGAATACAAAAACTTCTGTTTGGGGTTTTGGATGCTGCTGCCTTCTACAATGGCTGAGCTAGCAGACTAGAGGCAGCCTGCAAGGAGTCCTTTCTGAGCATGTGGGAGGCCACCAGGGCAACCGCTGCAGAAGGCTGTCTTCGAGGGAGGGCGTCTTTGATTTGACCTAACAGGTGACACAGACTAGCTCAAGAGGAGAGGGCCTGGCTGACTTGCTCTTTCCCTGGTTGTCATAACTGATTTCTATCAATGGCTCACAGCTCTCTCCAGAACGGAATTACCTGAACACACTTTGTTAATACCGATCCTTCTCTCAATGATATTTTGTTTCCCGGCCTCAAAACTCTTTCAACCGGGTGCTGAGCATCCACCATAGGCTCTACAGCCCGGAAACAATGGCATCCTAACTCCTAAGTGTCAGCATGGCCACCAGACACTTGGGTAGTTCTGGAATATTTGTTATTTCTCCATTTTCTTTTCCTTGGGCAAAGACTTCATAGCCTGCTGATGGGCTTCAGGCTGTGCTTACCTCCTGTGGCTCATGGCCAACTACTGGATTTAAAATATTCCCCTTGCCCCATGGGCTCTGTCACCTCCACATTCTGATGACTAAGCTGCTAATGGTGGGAACTGGGACCCAACTTCAAATTTGTTTGCCAGGCCAGGCCCGGATCTTCTCCGAATCTCTTCCTGAGCTGAAGAAGTCTTCATCTTTCTAACTCAGGTTTTTGTTTTTTTTTTTTCTAGCAGATTACTGAAATTTGTAGTCAACTCTTTCTCCTTGTTGACATCTGAATGGACTGACACACTGGCTACTTTTCTGTCACCGTGATATCATAATCAAAAGCAACTTAAGGAAAGGTTTGTTTCGGCTTACAGCTCCAGGGGCGTAGGTGTCGTTATTGGCTGCAGAGACTTGGGAACAGGAAACTGAGAGATCACCCCTCTCCTGTCCACAGGAAACACAGAGAGCCAACCAGAGGTGCGGTGAGGCTGTATGTTCTCAAGGCCCGCCCCCAGGGATACACTTCCTCCAGCAAGGCTTCACTACCTAAAAGTTTCATAATGTCCTCTAAACTAGCAGCACGAGTTGGGCCCAAGTGTTTAAATACCCGAGATTACCGGGGTGGGGTGGGGTGGGGAGACACCTCTCATTTGAACCACGACTTGTAAATACATGCCGAAAGCTCAACAGGGGAGTATGTGAGAGAAGGTACGTTCCATGTTATAGCCCTCAAAGACACACTTTGACGTGGTTAAATACAGGGGCTTTGTCATTAGACTGGGGTGGGCAACGCTTAACGTCCACTTGACGGGATTCAGAACCACGTTTGTTGGAGACAAATCTTGGGACATATCCGTGAGAGCATTTACAGAGAGAGATTTATAAGAGGAGAGCGGGGACACCTGATCATGGGTGGCATCATTCCATGTCCTAGGTCCGGGACTGAATACGATGGGGAAAGCAGGCTGAGCACTGACATCCATTTCTGCGTGTTGGTGCAGACTCGGTGTGACCAGTTGACTCATGTACGTCCTTGCCACCATGCTTTCTTCAGCTTAAACTGGGAGCCAAAATACATCTTCCCTTCTAAGTCAACCGATTTGAGTTGTCACAGGGATGAGAAAGCAAATGTATACAGGGTATAAGTAGTTAGTTATGTTGACTCAAATGAGGAAAACTTTTTTTTATTTTTTGTTTTTATGGTTTTTTTTTTTTCAATGCAAGGTTTCTCTGTAGCTTTGGAGCCTGTCCTGGAACTAGTTCTTGTAGACCAGGCTGGCCTCAAACTCACAGAGATCTGCCTGCCTCTGCTTCCCAAATGCTGGGATCTAAAGGCGTGAACCACCACCACCTGGCTAGTAAAATTTAACAAATCCTCTATTATGACTAATGGCTGAGTTACCTAACCAGCTAGGAGAGCTTGAACCCTTGTAAGTTAAGTCACTATTGCCTCACTCAAGGCATTCCTTGTCCACAGATGGCACTTCCTGTGACGTCATCCCTTGTCCACAAACAGTACTTCCTGTGACATCATCCCTTGTCTACAGACAGCACTTCCTGTGACATCGTCCCTTGTCCACAGACAGCACTTCCTGTGACATCATCCTTGTCCACAGACAGCACTTCCTGTGACATCATCCCTTATCCACAGACAGCACTTCCTGTGACATCATCCCTTGTCCATAGACAGGACTTCCTATAATGTCATCTTGGGAAGAAGATGTTATGGTCTTAGGGGATCACCCCAGCGTTCATGCCTCT
This sequence comes from Microtus oregoni, assembly GCF_018167655.1. Taxonomy (NCBI): domain Eukaryota; kingdom Metazoa; phylum Chordata; class Mammalia; order Rodentia; family Cricetidae; genus Microtus; species Microtus oregoni. The sequence goes on from NW_024543077.1 coordinate 25,236,058, forward strand.
CCTCAGGACAATTAAAATATTTAAATGATTCCCAGATGAACACACATGGTAAGTTAAATCAGGTTCCTAATTTAAAAATTCTCAAACATGAGGATTCTAAAGCAATTTTAATTTTCATGAAGAAATACTATTTTGTTTTTTTTCAAATGAAATGCATGCCTGATCCGGTTCCTTTAGAGTCTCTTGCGTCAATACTCACTGCTACATTATGGGGGAAAAAAAGACTTAACCTCTGCATTTACCCTTAAAGTCTTACAACATCTCTTCCCAACAGTTTGTATATATATAAAAAAATGATCACAAGAAACGATGGATAAAATAGCTGGATGCCGCAATAAATGGTACAAGTGAGAGCCCGCACCCACTGTCAAAAGCCCACAAAACACGCGTGCATTTAAAGCTGCCCCTGAAACGTGCGGATGAAAGCTACAAAAGTTTTACAAGCTTCCTGAGCTCTGCCAGGGGAGGAGACATCTTCCTTCCCACACCTAAAATGCAGACTGATTTTGCCCGGGTGCTGCAGATGAAAACCCGGGACCCCATGCATGCTGGGTAACCAGGCAAGTGTCCGACCACTGAGCTGCATGCCCAACACTTACATAGAGGCTTTTACTGCAGATCCTGCCATCTGGCTGATGATAATGCAGGCATGGTAATCAGCGAGATGATTTCCTTTCTAATTGACCAGGAGCATAAATGTCCTTCCTAGCAGGTGACTGAAATGATTGACAGGACATCCCTACTCGTGAACAAAGAAGACAGCTCCCCTCGCCGGTGCCTTCTTAGAAAGGGTGATTTCTCTGCCACGGAGGCGCTGGAAAGAATTTCTGAATCTGTGTAAGATGAAGAGCAAGAAGTAGTGCAAAGGTGCCCTTAGTCTCGGTCTCTAAGTGCTCGGAATCAGTGAGAGGGAGGCTCTTTCCAAGGCTAGAGCTGAAATTAGAGAAGTTTGTCAAGTCAAATGTCATCTTTGTTTTAGGAGCTGGGCTGCAGTTATGCATCAGAAATGGCTCAATCCAAGTAGAAAGGAAGAGAGAAGTTTTTGTCTGAGCCCATGGGATGACCGGCAACACCTGATTCTAAGTAATGGGACTGAGAGTCGCATTAGGTGAGCATGTTCTCAGAGAATCTGTTTATATTCTGCATACTACCACACTGAAAGTGAACCACCACCACACCATATCACCCACCGCCACCACAACTGCCACCACGGCCACCACCACTGCTACCACCCAATACTACCTACCACGACCACCGCCACCGCCATCACCGCCATCACCGCCACCACCACCACCACCACCACCACCACCATCACCACCGCCACCACTGCCACCACCACCGCCACCACCACCACCAGCACCACCACTACCACAATCATCACCACCACCACCACCACCATTGCCACCACCATTACCCACTACCAACACCCATCACCATCCCCAAACTAACACAGACAAAAAACAAACAAACCACATCTATAGTGGCTTAGGCACAAACCACTTGTTAATATAAAGCACTTCGAGCAACTACACTGAGAATATTCAGGGAAGTTGATGCCTTTGTTCCTTTTCATCTACTATGAAACCAGAAGCTGCTCCCCGCACCACAGGGCCTCGCTCACTCAGTCACCGGCCTTCTTATCACAGAGCACGAGTTTTCATCCAGATTCCCCTCTTTGGTGACTGTGGTACTCATTTCGTGCATTTGTATTTCTGCTGCCTGAGGATGAGAAACAGCTCACTCTTCCTACTGCCCCAGTAAGCACCGTAGCAGCCTCTGTGCCAGAAGAGCCTGCTGGCTGAATTCGAAGGAAGAATTCCTGCTCGCATTAACTTCGATTAATCTTATGGCAAAATGCCACATTTTAAAAAATGCCTCCCTCAGTGCTTCCTGTCCTAATTGCATTTTCCTCGCTGGACGCTTCTGCATTTTCCTCATTTCCAAGCGTCATTTGGAACTTCATTTCTGAGGGATTGCATTACCACTTCCCTGGGGCCCAGGAGCTCGTGAAGAACTCAATAAACTCACAGTGCCAGGGCTTCAGCTCCCGCTAGACCATCAGCCCTGTTCACCATCCTCCCAGACCTTCCTATTCTATACCACGCTCTCGACAGGAAGCCGTCCTAACAGTGTCTGTTCAGAGAGTGGGCTTGTCTTTAAATTCATACATGGAAAACACCAAGAGGCTGCAGTCAGAACAGGAACATACGATGGTGGTATCTAAACAACGGAATCCACAGATCTCTCAAAGGAACTGGAGCCAGGCACCCTGGGAAGCAAGATGTGTCACCAGCTGCCCTGAGGGCACCTACATCCCTGAATGCTTTCTGTCTCAAGTGTGCATCCAAAGCCACATCCAGTAAGCATGGGAGAAAGTCCATTACCCGCATCTCTCCTGCTACAATCCATCCCCACGGGAGCAGGACATAATGGCATTCCCTAGCCCATACACCAGGCCCACGTGGGATCTAGGCTGCATCTCTCTAGTCACAGAGAGCTGACACGAGAAGCAGAGCTTAAATCCAGAGAGGACACGTATGCCCAGAGAGTCCCTTTCTTTCATGTCATGGGCAATCAGCTCCCCCAAAACCACACTACTTCTTTCAAACACGAAGCAGTCTTATCATCTTACTGTTTTCTTGCTCGGTGAAGTTAGCTATGACTACCTGGAGCATTCTGTTAAAGTAGAAATAGGAAGTATTTCTTGGTCCTGGTAAGTTTTTAGGAAAAATAGTTAATATATGACTTATTTCCATGTCTAAACAAATTAGAACTGACTCAACATTACTTAATTAGCGTTAAGACAGGTATTTCAAGTTTATTTTTATATTTCACTGTAACGTATTAGACAGTCCCAGTCCACCTTCTGGTTGCAGTTACCAAGCGATTGTGCTATGTAAGAAGTTATCCAATCTCTCTGGGTTTTCTCTCTCCATTATAAGATGGAAACATGATTGGTACTCAACTGGCATGAAATATGGAAAGACACTGAAAAGCTTACCACCTAAATCATGGGAAGCAGATGACAGTAAGTATTGGTAATCATTATTAGGTCTCTTCAATAAGGAGACCAACACGGTTTTTAATCCTGAAAGTCATAGAACTAAAGTACTATTAACGGTTTATTTCTGCTGTGACAAATTCACACACACACACACACACACACACACACACACACACACTCTTCTGCTTTTGTGAATCACACAGTCACACTCACTGTAGAAGTAAATGATTAAATTCTTTGCAAAAACCAGCATTCCGATCAGCGACACAAGTACACATTCAGTCTTTAACCAACACATACAGAGTGGTTCTGAATATGCATTGGGCAGACTGGCACATTTTGTTATCTCTCAGGCCAAAACATAAGATGGGCATATATTGTCATGGATACGGCATATAGCGCTGTCAAAACAGCGATGAGTGATGTGAACGCATTAGCATGCTCCCTGTGTTTTTGACAAGATTCAGGGCGCAACACTCCCAGCACATACATCATCCAAGCCCCTTCTTGCAATTAAGGACCCGGACCTATTTTCTTTTTTGTAAGGTTCTCTTTTTCTTTCATCCATAATTGGTTTCTGCCCCCATTTGTTGCAGCAATTGGAGCCCGTGTTTGAAATCAGACTTTTGTGTTTAGAGTTGAGCACTGTGGTAGATAATAGCTTTTGAGTGGGGCATGCTTCTTCTTGGCCAGCGAGAACACTTGGCTTGGTTTTTCACAAAAACTTTCACGGCACACATATGAGATGCAGGCAGCAGACTGCCAGACAATATTTCCTGTTGTTAATCTGCTATGGATTCAGGTCACTATGCCAACGTGAGCAAGATGAATTCAGGAGAGGCAGCCTAAGAAAGAGGAATTTGTGAGAGACACAACCTAAACTGGAATCGTGTCTAAGGCCCCTACTAGCTCATTCTGCATAATGAACTTTGAGGTTTTTGCTAAAGGAAGTCGTTTTCTGATAACCCAAACCAAACCGCCAACAGACAAAACCCATACTTTCATCCAGATGATAACTTGTAATCATTAATTTAATTTACTTGGCCAAATAAAGAGAACAGGGCATGGAAACACAGAGAAGGAAGCATGAGTTTCAAGAGTCTCGATTTGCCCCACTGCCATTTTTTTTTTTAACTCTACACAGCACGGAGGATCAAAACAATATGATAATGGCATTGATACTGTTTTAAAATTAAATATTAAGTCAACTTGTTTCATTTATTTCCATGCAATCTTTTGACCTGTTACCTGGGCAAGCCTCCAAGTAAACAGGAAGAGAAAGAATGTCTGGGTCACTACAGAAACTACACACACACACAAGCACCATCATAGCATTTATCGGGTGATGTGGAATCTGACATGTAAGATCTGTAATAAATATGAATAAATGTGGAAGATTGGACAGATGGGCACAAATGAAAGAGACGTGACCCAGAGAACTCTGCATTCCATTGAAGCACACATTTAAAGTGAAAGACGGCAGTATCAGGAGTACTGGTATTATTATTTTACTTAACTCACCACGAGGTGCCAAGAGACCTGTATGATCCCACCCCCTTGCTCAGAAAGTCTAGTCTTTTGATGAAGGCTGATTGCAGGCTTTGAAATTTTTACATAATATTCCTACATAATGAGAGGTCCCTTCTCCCACATCTAACTACAGAGATCTTAGAACAGAAACATGCAGGCGCCCACTGGAGTAGCTACTTGCTTGCATGCATCTGACGGGCGCCCACTGGAGTGTCTACTAGCTTGCATGCATCTGATCCACCATGGAGCTCTCACACCAAGGTCAATGTTTTGGCAGCAGTCACATATTTACTGGGCTTAAGCGGAATAATTCTATATGGAAAACGATCCTATTTGCATCCCTTGGTATACAGTTTGAGGTTATCTAGAGCAGTAAAGAAAAAATTCTATTGCAGCTTCAATGCCCTATGAAGGCTTTAGAGATATCATGGGATGGAATTATCGAACTGCAGATTGAACATTTTGAGCCTCCTCGGGTCTCTCTACAATGGCTTTGATTCCAACTCCCAAGGTGAATTACAATTCAGGCTCAGGTACTTGTATGGCCCATGCCCTTGCATAAGGAGGGATGACGAGCCCCATTAATGTGTTCTTGTCAAGTCCCCGCCTCTCAGGAGAAGTTGTCAAAATCATCCGCTAGTTAAATAACACTGTTCTGACACACCGCCCATACACAGTAACTACTCGGGTAGGAGCCTACTATATAGACTATGTCACTGGTCTACTATGAGGTCACGGCAGATTTACAAACATTGCCTCGAACCTGTGAACCTGTGTCACTGTCCTTCAGGGGAACAGCTAGGAGAGCATCACTCTGGGAGCCCAGTACAAGTTTTCTGATGGTCCTATCAACTTGAACTTGGGGGAGTGCTGGAAGGCAGGAGGTTCACATGGTTTCTCAACCATGCCTGTGTATCTGGTTTTATCCATTATATAATTCCTATGATTAATAACTTTTATGTGTATTAATAAAAATGTGTGTGTTGTGTGTGTGTGAGAGAGAAAGAGAGAGAGACAGAGACAGAGAGGAGAGAGAGCCCCTCAAATACACCAAGAAGCCCTATCTTGGATATTTCTTGCAAATTTCTCTTGTAGAAAAACACATGGGATGTTTATGAACAGAAGGCTGGCCAGTACAACTCACTGAGTGGAACGGGAAGTTTCCTGTGTGGCTGGCGTCTCAAACTTACAGGCTGTACCGCAAGCTTTTCAGGTTTGATGGTAGGCAATATCAGTCAGTGCTGGTAGCTGCCCGCAATCCACTCCTAGAAAAAGTCCTGGGGCTGCAGCAGAAGGCTCCCCATAACTAGCCATTGCTTTCCAGGGGCTGCTCCTCAACAGCTGAGACGCTTCATGGTCTGTCCAATGACAGATTTCTCAGCAGAGCCTATCAGAGGGAATTCTGTTGAGCCGATCTCACTTTCAGCTTTATAATAATTTTCTCTTGTTTTGCTTTCTACCTATTTATAATCTTATTATATTTTGTGCACTTATGCGGAATGAAAAGTTGAATAAGGATAAGGAAGAGAACAGACAAAGCCAAGATAAACTACGTCTTTGAACCTGCTCACACCTCCAGTTGTGAGGCTAGGTTTACTTGGCTCATTTTCCCCTCTTAAACCATTCCTGTGTTTTCCAAGCCCAGGCTAATGGCATTTGGCTGAGGAATATGGTGCCTCTTCGGTTACTGCGTCTGCTGTCACCATGGCATTCCATAAGAAAGAATGGGCTCTGCATGCCTTCCCGTTTTCCAAACATCACAACAAGAACGGTTTCTTGTGGCTGGACCTCAGTTCACCATCACTCACTCCTGAGGAGCAGCAGGGAAAGCAAGCAGGCTTTCTTACCAGGAAATGCGGCTTCAAAAAAGGATGCCCATCCCCAAAGAATTTTAAATACACAAGCCAGTGAGGCACAGCTGTCTGTCACACTGAAAAGATACACCCCCACACAAGAAAGGCATTGTGTTTCTTGGAAAGAATCCTCCACCCCACCAAATAGATCAGGTCATGAATTAATACCTATCTTGGCCATTTAGGCCTAAACTGGTCATCTATAGAGTTCTCTCTGTCCTGGGTTACTAAAGATCACAGGCCACACCAACAAGGTCAGTCTTGTCAGGGAAGCAACACAAGGGCCATAGATTTGATTTAGCTTGAAGCACAATATCCATTAAAATTTGTCTGACAAGGAAAATCACCAAGTTCCTGGAGGCTAACTTTATTGGCAGAAATGCTTTGTGTTTCGATAAAAGGTTCTCACAGCAGGCAGTCTGTGACTTCTTGTAGAAAGCTTATGATGCAAAGGCTGACCAACACTGTTAGCTGAGTGGAGAGGGCAAACAATCCTCTGCCTCTCCTGTGGAGAGGGGGCCAGCGGGGAGAGGATGTCAAAGGAGAGGCTAGGGGGCGGGAGAGACATGCACAACCAACAGGGTATTGTCAGCTTCAAACTGGGGAAACGTGAGAGGCCACACTTATGGAGATGTATTTTTCCTAATGTCAAAAGTCTCTAGAAGGATCTGAATCATATCACTTTCCTACAGTATAATGATGAAACCTAAAATTCTATCTGTCTGTCTATCTATCTATCTATCTATCTATCTATCTATCTATCTCTATCATCTAGCTCTATCTACTTATCTACTTATTTATCTGTATCTATCTATCTATCTATCTATCTATCTATCTATCTATCATCTATCTATCTCTATCATCTAGCTCTATCTATCTACTTATCTACTTATTTATCTGTCTCTATCTATCTATCTATCATCTATCTATCATCTATCTATTATCTATCTATCATCTATCTCTATCTATCTACTTATCTATATCTATCTATCATCTATCTATTATCTATCTACTTATCTATCTATGTATCATCTATCTATCTCTATCTACTTATCTATCTCTATCTCTATCTCTATATCTATATCTATATCTATACTGCAGAACACAAGTAGAGCTGCTAAGCTCCCATGGCCAGTCAATGAAACCCTGGGCCTCCAAGCCATAGAATACCACAGTTCTTATCAACTGGTGTAACAGGGATTGTAACAAGCAAAAGGCAACACAAATCTAAACTGAAGAAATAATGGAGACTTGGCAATGGACACAAGGGAAGGCCAAGACCAACCTCCAAGTATGACAACATTCCATTCTTCTACAGATGGCAACATCTCCCACTTCCTGTACCTTACAGAGGAAGGCCTTCGGGGGGGATTTTTAAAGACGAAACAGAAATGCATGCCTATGCAGACTCCATGAAAATTGTTCAAAGGAACCTAATTCAACCAGGGTCACCACTGTAACTTTCCTGGGGAACAGCATACCCGGGTGGTAAGTCAGACCATGGTATAAAGGAGACATCGATTTTGTGTGGAGAGGTGGCATGAAGAAGAGCTCACTAATTGGATGAGTGGGGAGACGGGCAATGATCTCCCCACTTTCTTACTTTGAGGGCCAGCATTCCCCAGGCCTATCTAGTAACACCCCTTTTCTTCACTCATGTTTCAATTCACATAAAACATAATGGGCCCCAAAGCCTTCCCATCTGGCCTCTCTCTAGACACCAAAGAAAACATCCACGTGCAGTAAGTCGCTGTTTCTTAGTTGAGACAACTTAGATTCAGTAGGTTTGATGCGAGTTCATTCTCTTGCTCTGTAAGCTCCCTTCCTGTATCCCATACCCTTGAGTCCAGATTTGGAAGTTGGAGCGGCTTATACACATCCCCCAGAAAGTTTACACGAGGGACACTTACTTTGTAAACTCACGCGATAATCGTCTGTGGACGTGGGCCCCTTGGCAGACAGCTGGGGTCAGATGAGATGGAGTGTGAGGCCTTGTGAGAGGCGGAAGAGTCGTGGGAGGGCGGAAAGCCTGCTCTGCCTTGCTGTCTGATGGCCCTGGCCATAGTAAAGGCAGTGAGAAGGCCTGAGACAGATGGTGGCTACTCTCGGGTCTCTCAGTCTTCAGAACTGTTAAGTCAAACAGGCTTCCATCTTTTATCATAGTCACAGTTACAGAAAAAAAGACTGAAACAGAAGCCACCGTGTCCTGCTGTCTTACAACTACCCGGCTTGCACAAATCTAGTTCGCTGACTTTCAAGACCATTCTGTGACTTCTATTTTCCCCTCTATACTGGATGCCTCTCCCCGTCCCCGCTTTGGTTGGCTCCTCAGCCAACCAAGTTCATCTCTAGCCAAGTTCGCCACACTCAAACTAGCCAGTATCTATCTCTTTCCTTCCAAAGATTATTTCAGAAAAGTAAACCTTAAAAGCACAGACAGGTCGATAAACTGCATTATGTAAAACCCCGCAAAAGCCTGTTCCCTTCTGCGACTGGCCGAGTTCTACATGCTTCCCAACGTCTCTTGGGTACACACCCTCATAACCCTTGAGACTGTCATAGAACAAACCCCACTGTGGCTGGGATCTAAGCCTCTGTGCTTTCTGCAATAGGAAAGCAATCCAGCTATGGTCCAACCTGGATGCCTCCCCGCGTACCTACGGAACCTTTCCCTATGGTTCTCTGGTCCTCTTCTCTGGTTCCTCTCCTCAGCCCTAATGACCCAAACGCGCTCAGTGCTTTTCCCTCTCATCACCCTATCCACCCAAGGATGAAAGCTCAAAGCAGCGTTTAGTAAATATGTGTACAATAGGAATTCCATAAACCGGAGAGAAGAGAGGGCAGGGGGAAGTGTTGTGACTATATTATAAAACCCCAACATAAAATACACAAATGCTACTTGCCTCCATGTTGCCTCCAGTACCACTGTGGGGATTGCAAGCATTTTCTGATAACCAATTCCTACGTGCCAAGAGTGACTGGAGACCCATGCGTCAGGCTCTCCAGTTTGAACCACTTCCGAGGAATCCTTACTCCCATGGAAGTGTTTCTAGCCAGCGAAGGCCTGCCAGTCCTTTATCAACACTTGACCTAAAGACACAGGAGAACCTAGGCACATCCTCAAAGAGCCGTGCCCTCCAAGTTCTCGGGTGGTAAAGGCTCTAAACCACCCCGGAGCAGAGAGAGTCAGGCCGTTGCTATCTTTCTTGCTCCCAGCGGCTTCTACTGTGGTTCTAGCAATCTTATGAAAACTCAGCTTAGCACAGAGAGCCTCATGTGATGAGGGGCAGGAAGAGAGTCTTGGCCGATCCGTGGCATTGATGGGAGGTAGAGGGTGAATCAGTGGGGAAGCCTGTCTCAGCAGAGGGTTGCTAGGGAAGACAGCGCACTATACAGCAACGGGAGGCTTTGTGGGAGAGGAAGACTGTTCCACGCTACCTTCGGAGGACACTAAGGATAAAGGAAACCCAGGGTGACCCCCTCACGTCCTTTCTTTAACTGACTTCCTTATGTCATCTGAGGAGTTCGTTAGGGAAGCTAAAGACCGTGGCTCCTGGCCTGCCATAGACTGTGAATCAACCCAGAGAGAGGTGGGCACTGCCAGCTGAAATGGAGTGTGCATCACGATGTGCAGAACATATTCAGGCTTGTTCAGCATCTCCCGTTTCTGATACTGGCTCCCCTGGAGCCAAGCTTCATCTTCCGGTCACAGCGGGTTCACCGGGGTGACCTATGCCTTCCGGTCAGTTGCTCCATCCTGCCAGCATCCCGTGAGGGGCCACAATAATTTCCTGGACTTTCATTCGAAAAGTGCCAATGAGTGATTAGCTAGCTGGAAAATACTGATATTATTAATACCTGGTTATGAAAATCCTGGGAATGCAGACTCACACGGAATTTCCTTTCTCAAAGGTAAAGCGCACTGTCCAGGATCTGATGCACGACACAGCGGTAAGAGCGAACTTCAGACAGTGTTACAAAGATGGGGAAGCTTTGGAATATGAAAGACTGCAGGCCTGACACTCTCTGGCAGCTGGAGACCACTCACTTCTGTTTCTTACTAGGACCCCCAGTCAAATTTTTTTTTCGAGATAGGGTTTCTCTGTGTAGCAGTCCTAGCTGTCCTGGAACTAGCTCTTGTAGACCAAGCTGCCCTCGAACTCACAGCTGCCTGCTTCTTGAGTGTAGGGATTAAAGGCGTGCACCACCACCACCCTGCTTCAGTCTATGTTTTACAGAAGAACTGAGGACTTTGAGGGCTAAGAACCATGCAAGCAGCAAAGCCAACACGCCACTGTATTTGTCTGCAGGGTGAGATGACTTATCCCAGATTGCACGGCAACACGCGAGTCTGATTTTCCTCATCATTCCCGCTGCAAAAATTCAGCCCTCCAATTGTTAGGGTTATTAATATATTATGAGTTTCAGAAAATGTACATTTTTTTTTATAAATCAGAGTATATGCAACCCCTTTAGATGAAATGCTAACTTATACCCATTTACTACTGGTGAATAAAATGGGAAGAAAAGTAGAGTTTCATAGCCCGTCTTAGCGAACTCGCGCTGCCTCGAGGAATGCATTATAAAAGAGGCAGCAAGTTCCTCGGAGGTAGCAAGTTTGCTAAGTCAGTTTCACAGTCTCAGGTGGTTGTCTGTTTGTTGGAAGACCAGCTGCTGTCAGCAGGTCTGACCACGGAAACCTGTAAGAGTGAGAAGACCAAGACAGTGATGAAGAAAACCCCTGGTAAGGGACCAGGGAGGCACAGTTAGGTCAGTCAGTAGGGTCTTCCTTCGTTTTGCAAGTGTGAGGAATATTCATGATCCCCTGAAGAAACTAAGCCTGGGGTCAAATCCAGCAATAAGGAAGTGAGACATAGGTGGACCCCTGGAAGCACAGGGGTCAGGTGGCCTAGTGTGTATGGAGAACTGCCAGGCCAGGGAGAGACCCTGTCCCAAGGAACAGGACTGACATCTGACGTGACCTCTGACTTCTGTGTAAGCACCTTAAAAACACCCTTCCCCCAACATGAACCCACCCACACCTTCCAAGCAAACCCATAAAGGAACATGGAAAATCCTTGCAAGCACGACCGGCAATCTTTTCCTTACGCACCCATAGCCTTAAATCGAACGAAGGTTGTCTTTATAGCAAATACAACCCTAGCCTGAAACAAGAGCCCACACCAAGTGGCTGCTGTAATTTATGAATTGCCAGTAAATACTAGCTAGAGAATATGCATTACTAACATTAACAAATGAAGAGGGGAAAATCTATTAAATTTCTCTGTATGACATTACACAGGGCCTTTTCCTCTATTTCATTTGTATTTTTTTTCCATCTCCCACTGAATTATTTAATTGAGAGCAAACAACACTGGACCGAGATGTTGCCATGGCAGATTTTTCCTTTGTCTCTGTCATAAACATTAACAAGAGCACAGGAATAGCACAGCCACGAGGTACTCGTAAATTCACCTCAATGTCGCTCTCGAATCGGGGAAAACCGTTTCCAAACCAACAGCCCCATATTCCTTTTGTGACAAGAGCTAAAAGGAAGTGTTACCTCTCTCGAACTGCCAGTCAGATGCTGGACTTGAATAAAGGCGACTTGAGCCAGTTCCAGAAACTAATTACTGCCGATGTGTGCCTCTCATTGAGCAGAATCGTCAGAGTCTAACTGCAGGAGCCAGGCAAATCATTCTTGGTAAATATTTTACTAACCCTACAAACAGATCCTTCAATGGTATACCTGCCTGTGTCTTCTCTGGATCTACATCTGTATTTTGTTGGATATGAAATCACACACACACACACACACACACACACACACTGAACCAAATAAGAATAAAAATTTAGAGACTGAGCTGTGGACCATATTTTCCTGTGTTTCTAAGAACCCGTGATTTTCCCAGAACTAAACTATGGTCAAAGAGATCATAGATGCTATATATAAGATGTACGGTTGGGGGACAAGGTTAAAATAATTCTTCTGTGAAGCAGACTGACATAACGGGGCCGTGTGAAGCTAAAGAGGTCACTGTCACTCCCAGGTGAGTCTCCATCAGTGCGAAGATTTATCTTCATCCTGTAGCTAATGCCAGCAGGCCCACTTCCTGCATTTCCTAACGGGTCAAAAGTACATCCATGAAAAGCAGGGCATTGACTTAAATGCTCGGAGGAGACGGGTTGTAATTTTCAAAAACTATAACCTGTCTTTCACGGGGAAATGTTGTAATTATGAAATGAACTGGCAATTGATCGGGGAAAATTGAAAAAGGCAATCACCCCGTGGTGAAAACTTTCTCTCCGGAAGGGGCGGCTGGGGACGCCAGGTTTGATGGGAAATTCCACAGGAAGACAAAGGCTGACTGGAGCCCGTGTACCAGCTGGAGGAATTTACCCATTTCATCTCTCGACCATCACTCTCTTCTCAATCAAACAATATGCATGTTTCCAAGGTTTGCCCATCACATCCCCAGAGCTCAGAGTGGTCCACGTCAGAACCGGGCAGTCATTTTCAGAAGCAGGCTTTCAGGAACACTGGGACACTATTCTGTGATGTTACACTCTTGGATAGTTTCTGCTCAGAAATCTCCAGGTCCTGTGCTTCAAGGGGAGTCCAAAGGAATCTGGTCAGCTTCTGGCTTACTAAGAGCAGGGACTCGCCACAGGACCCATCTGACATCTTCCAGCCACAAGAAGGGGGCAAAGAGGAGACAATACAAAGCAGGAGGGATTTTTAGCAGTCTCTTTTCCTTCTCTCAAGCCATATTTATGATACTAAGAAAAAAAGTTTAGAAAAATTGATCAGTTTTGAAGTCACATGCTTACAGAATTTAAATAGAATAAGTGGCCAAAAATTGATTGCTCCTTTTGGAAGCTGTGTGTGTGCTCATATAGATGCAAGTGAGCATAGAGGATGTACTTGCATGCAGAGGCCAGGTGCCTCCCTTATTGCTCACCACCATACTTTGTTGAGACAAGGTCTCTCTTTGAGGCTGAAGCTCAATGAAGCAGCTAGACTGTCTGGCCAGTAAGCCCTGGGGTCCTTCCATCTTCCCGGCCTTCCCCCACACGGGATCCAGGAAGCGCTGTCACATCCAGCCTTTTCCATGTGTTCTGGGCCACTGAACTCATGTCCGCATGTTTGTGTGGCAGGGAGCCCCTGGGGTCCTTCCATCTTCATGGCCTTCCCCATCACTGGGATCTAGGTGAGCGCTGTCGCATCCAGCCTTTTCCATGCGAACTCATGGGCCACTGAGAAACCAGTACTAAAGTCATGGAGAAAACTCTCCCTTTTCTTTTAAATACTACTTTGAACGTCTAAACCAAAGGCAAATCCTATCTTGTGGTTGATTCCTTTTCCTGGTGTAGGGTTTGCATTTTTTTGCTGAGGAAGTGTAGGGCCCTTGGGGCAAAGCAATGGCATTTAGGCATGGGCTCCTGTTCTCTCTACTTTCTAAATGATTTTCTCAGGCACAATATTAACTTTTTTGAGCTGATCTTTCTTTCTCTTTCATTCTCTTCCTTATTTCCTTCCGTTCTTCCTTCCTTCCTTCATCTCTCTCTCTTTCTCTCTCTCTCTTTCTCACTCTTCCTTTGTTTTTTCAAGACAGGGTCTCTCTGAATAACAGCCCTGGCTGTCCTGGAACCAGCTCTTGTAAACCACGCTGGCCTTGAACCCACAGAGATCCGCCTGTCTCTGCCTCCTGAGTGCCAGGACTAAAGGTGTGCGCCACCACTGCCCATCTCTGAGCTGATTTTCTCAGCAGAGAAATAAGGCAAGGCCAAGGTTATGTCCAGTGTTTCTTGTAGATAAGGTGGCTTGCTTCTATGGTGAAGACAAACTCAGTTTTAAGCTGGAAACATTGGTTTAGTTGTTTTGTAGTGACTGGAACAAAACGGGCCTGTAAGAAACACTTCATATTAAAGCCTTGGTAAAATCAGCATAGCTTTTTAGCATTTAGTGACGGCATATTGACTGTATGCATTAATACCGTTAGAAAAATATGTAGTCTCATGAATAGGAAAACTGCAATATTTGAGCGTTCAGAAGATGCCAGTATTCATGTTGCATAGATGCATCGCTGTGTCCGAGAATAGATGACAGTTTCAAGGAGGTGGCCTGGAAGAGTCACTGAAGAAGCCTTCGAAGCTGTAAGTATAGATCTGCTGCCAGGAAAGACTCCAGTAGCCGATGGCAGCAGCTGTGCTTGGCCTGGGGTCACAGAGCAGACAAACCTCCCTGGACAAGAGGCTGTGGGCAGCGAGCGTACAGGGCCTAGCTGCAGCCCCCTGTGTTGGGAAGACTTTCCTAAACAAAGCACTGAGCGATGCCTCGGACTAGAGTCCTCCCTGAGACTCAAGCAGGGCAGGGCCTGGGCTCATCCTGGAGCTTTGGAATGGGGACAGTAGCTGGCAGCTTTCACGTGAGAGTACAGTGAGTTCTGAGTGGAAGAAACAGTGGGGCTCTGGCACTTGAAGGTGGCAAGGGGGTGCAGGTATATTCTCTGCCGCAGTCTTCCCTGAGATGTGCTATGGGGAATCTGGTAGACCTGGCCTTATATCCGAAGCTGGAGCCATGAGTGGGGAGCCCTCTTCTGCATGCATGGGTCCAAGGTTACCACCATGTGTGCCTAGCCATCATCTCACGGGGACTGTGGCGGTTGTGTCGTCATTGGTAATCCCTTTCAGGGCATATGTGGCAGCTCTCAGTCACAAAGACACTGAAAGCAGCAAATTCTAAGCAAGCAAGCAAGCTAGATATATAGCACAAAGGGTCACCTGAACTTTTGGATCTTCAGTAAAGAATGAAGTCGTGTATACAGCTCCTGGGAGCAGCGCGAGAGGCAACAAACCAGACACGGTGCTTTGGGAAGCACAGCGGGACCAAGGGTTTAAGGGTAGGACCGGAAAAAGCAAACCTAGTGACCGAGTAACACAAGGCTAGAGAACTGATCTTTGCAAACACAGGCTGATGACACGGGTCACTCAGAGAAAAGCTGCTGTAGGAGCCCGAGGGCCATGGCGGGATCCCCCAGAACGGGCGTGAAAAAGCTGGGTACAGTGCTGTGCATCTGCAGCACTGTGGGTGCAGAGACAGGAAGACCCCTGGGGCTTGCTGAGCAGATGGGATTGCCACGTTGTCACTCTTCAGGTTCCGTGAGAGACCCTGTCTCCAAAAATAGGGTACAGAGTATCTGAAGAAGACACCTGCCACCAACTGCTGGCCTACGTATATACTCAGATGTACACATACTCACGTGTCCATATATACACATGTGCACACATATTCACAAGCACACACATGTGTGCACACATACTCACATGTATACACACATGTGCACCCGGGTGCACAATCCACACGTGTGCACTCACACTCTCATGTATACACACATGTACATATGCACACGTAATACATACAGACAAGCACGCATGTACACACATACTCATGGAAGCAAACCCACATATACAAACGTGCACAAACACATATTAATATGACTTGATAGCTGGGGCAAATACAGAAAGAATTCTCCAGTGAACTTTCCGTAGCAGTATTTAATGTGTTACCTATGACCTAATGACGTAATCACTCAAGCTCTCAAAACCTACTTGGCTTCCCAAACCCAACCTGGAATGGACGGCACACCCAGATGGCTTTACAGCTCCTATTCCTCGACATATCTCACCTCCTCTCCAACATTAATATTCTTTAGAGGACTTAACAGGCCATGACCACACTCATGATGGACTATTAAACTTTATTACTTTTTAAAAATGAATACCAGGAGGATAGGTTTAACTATTTTAGTAAGAAAGCCTCTCACCACCCAACTCTAATGAGGACAAATCTCAACGCCTTGGGAAGATCTCACGGCATCTCTATCAGGTAAAAGAGACGTGGCGCCTTAACCATCCTCGTGTGCCATGTTCCTATGGTTGCACGAAGAGCCATCTGATGAGAAAAGAAAGGATAACTAACGTCCCCCCACTTTCAGAGTCTTTGGGGGAGGGTGCCATCCTTCCAGCAGGACAATGGTGCCGCTGCATGGGGACATTAGGTTAGAGCAGGAGATGGGTGTCTGATGGGACAAGAGAGGCGTGTCACAGGAGGGGTCAAAGTCCACAGTCATATAGATGAAAATCTCTGATTTACAAGTTTGCTTGAAAAACACTATTTGTGCAGGCTGAGAAGATGCCATGTCTCACATTTTCTATTTATCTGTTTCTGGCAATTCAAGAAAGGTAATAAGTGTTGGATCAAGCTCCTGAATTAGGGCATTTCTATCCTTCTGCCCAGGGCTTCGAAATGGTCGAGAAAGTATTTTACGCATAACCCATGGAAGTAGAAAGGTCAGGATGAGGAATCATTTCTTCCAACCATATCGCAGAGGTACAGAACATGAAACAGGAGTGCGAGTCCAAAAGATAATTCAATAACCGCAGAGAAAGACCATTGGGCAACGTTCAAAAGTCCCTTCCTGACCAGAATTCGAAGAGGAGCAAAGTACACTTGGGACACAGCATGACAATCTCCCTGGCCTCTGGTTGGCTCTGGATGGTTGAAAGGGACACTGTTGTTCTGACTCAAATGTGGATCCTTTACAGAGGGGCCTACATAGATCTGAGTCTGGTCAAGGCCTAATTAAACAGGGAAGGACTAAGGCTTTTATGATGTTACTAACTCTTTCAAAAAGCTATATTTGATTTATCTCAGTCTGGATTCAATTCTTTCTCCAGTGTGACTGGCCAGAAGGTATTTGTGTTGCTGGGATAGGAATCTACCGTGGATATACCTGGGTTCCATTCCCATTGCCTTCCTCACAGTGACTGACAGGATAGCTAGGGGCTAAGTAAACTGGGGAATTCACGAGGAGAGAGGAAGGGGGCAGGACCCTTTTCAATAACCCTGAGGAACAGAAACCCTCTACAGAATCCCTCCACCAGCACCTTCCTGATAACGCTTCTAAGCAGGTCCCATCTGCTGCCCAGGAGCTGGCTATGCCCCAGGGGAGCTGCAAACGTGCCATAACCCATTTGTACACTACAACATCCTGCCAAAATGTCAGAAGCCTGTGACAGTCCACCTGCAGGGACCTCAGTGGAATACAAACCAAACTACACTATATAATGCTTCAGATATTGCATACTGATCGGCAAGGAACAAAGCTGCCTGCCCCACATAGATTGTCAGAGAGGAAACACGTGAGATGAGATGAACATTGATCCTGTGCAGTATGCAGAGGGAGGATTCTGTTCTCCTCTTCCAACAAATGATAACAAACTGGAATAAGATGTCATTTGGGTTCTCCAGTCCTCGTGAGATAAATCATGTTAATAATTTTGCTGACATGTGTGGAAATTTGGAGGCATATAAACATTCCCTAAGCATACATCAAGCTGAGTTGCCTATATGACCTTTTTTTTCTATATTGCAAGTGGTAAAAAAAACAAATTTGAAAAAAACGTCAGAAGCATAGGCCTTGCAAATAGAAAAACCACTGTATGCTACAATGATGTAAATCCATCAATAAAGGGAAGTTTGAAAATACATGACATGAACATTAAAGCACGGGGCTTTCTCAACATGAGTGTTCAGTCATGGTGTCAGAGAAATGCTCTTTGTACTTTACTTTTCTGGATCTTCAGGTCTCTTCCGACTGCAGGACTGAGCAAGGGAAAACACAAATTTATGGTTGCAAAAGAGGTCCAAGATATTTGTGGTGTGTGTGTATGTGTGTGTGTGTGCACACATGTGTGTGTATGTGTGCGTGCACACATGTGTGTGTGCACACATGTGTGTGTATGTGTGTACACACATGTGTGTATGTGTGTGTGCACACGTGTGTGTATGTGTGTGCACACGTGTGTGTATGTGTGTGTACACACGTGTGTGTATGTGTGTGTACACACGTGTGTGTATGTGTGTGTACACACATGTGTGTGTATGTGTGTGCACACATGTGTATGTGTGTGTGCGCGCACACATGTGTGTATGTGTGTTGCACACATGTGTGTATGTGTGTGTGCACACATGTGTGTATGTGTGTGTGTACACACATGTGTGTGTATGTGTGTGTATGTGTGTGTGTGTGTACACACATGTGCCTGTGCTGACCTTTGCAACAAACGATGAGGAACTGGCAACAGGAAGTTGTTTGTGTTCTCGGTCATCGCGAGCATGTGATAGGAAAGTCACCTTTTCTAGCCGATGAGAAGCCTCACGAGGAGGCTGTCACATGGTTGGGCCCTGCTCATTCTGCGGGAATGACAGCGGCATTAAGTTGGCTATGAGAAGAGATGTAATTTTATTAAAGTAAAAATGATTCTTTATTGAGTGCATAAAGGACTTCCGCTCACTTCTGTGTCCTGCTCTCAATTCTCCTACAACTACACATCTTGGGGCAACAGGCGGGGAAGGTGACGCAGCCTCTTCCACCGAGGTCTGTGTGTCTTCTATTCCACCAGATGGAAGGAGTTTGGGAGGTGTCCGAGGAAAACGCGGCCTGTCTAAATTCTTCTAGTTTCTCCCAAGCTACTTTTAGTTTGAGGCCAGGGCATGAGTCACCCTACCTCAGGATCCAGCAATTCCACTCTTGGGAATATACCCAAGAGATGCCCAATTATACTACAAAAGCATTTGTTCAACTATGTTCATAGCAGCATTATTTGTAATAGCCAGAACCTGGAAACAACCTAGATGCCCTTCAATGGAAGAATGGATGAAGAAAGTGTGGCACATCTACACATCAGAGTACTACTCAGCAGCAAAAAACAATGACATCTTGAATTTTGCATGCAAATGGATGGAAATAGAAAATACTATCCTGAGTGAGATAACCCAGACCCCAAAATACAAATATGGTATGTACTCACTCATTAGTGGATTCTAGCCATAAACAAAGGACCTTGAGCATATAGTTCGTGATCCTAGAAAAGCTAAGTAATAAGGTGAACCCAAAGAAAAACATATATAGATCCTCCTGGAAATTGGAAGCAGACAAGATCGCCAGGCAAAAGTTGGGAGCATGGGGGTGGGGGTGGGATGGGGGAGGAAAGGGAGAGGGGGAGAGAGGAGGGAGAAGGGGAGGGTTGTGGAGAACTTGGGGGAGTGGGATGGTGAGATGGAGGAAGGACAGATATGGAAGCAGGGAAGAAGATATCTTAATTAAGGGAGCCATTTTGGGGTTGGCAAGAGGTTTGGCTCTAGAGGGGTTCCCAGGTGTCCATGGGGATGTCCCCAGCTAGGACCCTGGGCAATGGAGGAGAGGGTGCCTGAACTGGCCTTGTCCCGTAGTCAGACTGATGACTATTTTGAATATCACCATAGAACCTCTGTCCGGTGACAGACGGAGATAGAGACAGAGACCCACATGGGAGCACTGGACTGAGCTCCCAAGGTCCAGTTGAAAGTTGAAGAGCAGAAGGAGGGAGAAGATGAACAAGGAAGTCAGGATGGGGAGGGGTTGGTCCACCCACTGAGACAGTGTGCGTCATCTAATGGGAGCTCACCAAATCCAGCTGGACTGGGATTGAAAGAGCATGCGATCAAACTGGACTGATGTGGGAGTGTCATATATCAATCTGTTGATTTCATTGGTTAAGTAATAAAGAAACTGCTTGGCCCTGATAGGTTAAAACATAGGTGGGTGGAGTAAACAGAACAGAATGCTGGGAGGAAGAGAAAGTGAGCTCAGAGGCCATGCTCCTCTCTCCCGGGCAGATGAAGCTCCGACCCAGGATGGACATAGGCTAGAATCTTCCCGGTAAGCGCACCTTGGGATGCTACACACATTATTAGAAATGAGCTAGTCCAGGTGCGAGAGTTACCCGAGAAGAGGCTAGATATAATGGGCCAAGCAGTGTTTAAATGAATACAGTTTGTGTGTTGTTATTTCTGGTATAAAGCTAGCTGTGCGGGAGCCAGGGCGGCCGGAATTCAGCCCTGCCACTCTTTACAACGCTGGACCCTCTGAATGTGGCTGACAATTGGAGCAGACTGAGAAGCCAATGAGAATGAAACTGTGATTTGTCTCCACTGCATGGACTGGCTTTTTGGGAGCCTAGTCTATTTGGATGCATACCTTCCTAAGCCTGGATGGAGCGTGGAGGGCCTTGGACTTCCCACAGGGCAGGGGACCTTGCCCTCTCTTAGGACTGGAGGGTGAGGGTTAAGGGGGAGCAGAGAGCGGGAAGGAAGTGGGAGGAGAGGAGGAAGTGGAAATTTTGAATGGTATTATTTATAAAGCAATAAAAAAAGAAGAAAAAATAAAAAAAGAAGAGATCCACACTAGCACCCATACAGACTCAACTCCAAATGAATCAAGAGCCTCAACATAAGATCACACACACTGAATCTGATAGAAGACAAGGTGGGGGAATAGCCTCCAACTCCTTGGCACAGAGTAAGACTTTCTGAACTAACACAGGCACTAAGATCAGCAATTAATACATGGGACCTCGTGAAGCTGAAAAGCTGTATGGCAAAAGACACTGTCATTTGGGCAAAGTGGCAGCCTACAGCGTGGGAAAAGATCTTCGCCATTGATCCACATGATGCAAATTATATATCTGAAAGAGGGGTAGTATCCAAACTATATAAAGAACTAAAAAATTAAACATCAAGAGAATAAATAATCCATAAAAATCTCTAAAATATCAAAGGCTGTTACCAAGGCTCTTGGTTACTTTCTATAACGTGACCATAAGGCCTTCGTGCTGAAGCAAACACTCATAAATCTCTCTGACCATGGGGAAGTGAAGCCAGTTCCTAACTAAAGGCATCCCTCCTACCAGCCAGAGTCCACGGTCCTGGTACTCTGCACACTACCAAAGGAGAAAGGGAATCATCAGCCCAGCTATGAACCTGACACAGAACCATTTTCTGGTGTAATAGTGGCACAAATATTTCTAATAGGATTTAAGGCCCATTCCATCAGATGAAGCCCTCATCCGATACTGTTAAAATGACCAAGACATGACAATAGACAGACCACAGGCCTGGGAAAACCTAAAACTACCATTCTGTTAAAAGACCATAGAAAAAAAGAACTCCTAATGATACACTGATACACCAGTAAATTTGTGTCTGCCTAAGCTGTCATCAGAGAAGCTTCTTGCAGTAGATGGCAACTAATCCCGAGACCTACAATTGGGCAATATGTAGGATGTGAGACTCTGGAGCATTTGATCTCAAACGGGGTGTCTTCATCAAATCCTGCTCCTCAGAGCTCGGGAATCTAAGAGCCACAGGAGACGAACGATTCCAGGAGGACAGAGGCGTCCAGGACAATAGGATGGGTGGACATCTGAGCTCACAGAGACTGTGGCAGCATGCACAGGTTCAAGGAAGAGGTGGGCCGGCACTGAGAAGGGAGGACAGACACAGGGTCCCACCCCAGGCAAGCAATTGTCTGCAGTGGTACCTGCTGCCTCTCCGATGGAGTCTCACTGGGTATAGAAATGACAGTTCAGGATAGGCCATGCCCAGGAGTACTTGATCAACAGAAAGCAGATTTGGTATTTCTGTAGACTTTTCGCCTCAGTTTGCTTCGTTTGAGCATTTTTTGTCTTAATGGTCTTTTGCTTTTTCACTTTTATTTTTGTGGGGTTTTGTATTTTGTTTTGTTTATTTGTTAGAGAGAGGAAGAAAACATAAAGTTGGTAGGTAGGAAGGTGAGGAGGATCTAGAAGGAATTGCTGGAAGGGAAAACCTGATTAAAATAAAATATATTGTGAGAGTTTTTTCAATAAAAGTTTGAAAAATGTATGTTTAGAAATCTTTCCAATTTATAATGTCATGTATGAAAGACATTGAAATGTCACTTAAAATGATCACAGTGATACTGAAGGTTGCAATAAATTATCAAATAAGTATTCTATAGTCAAAATCCCATTGATTATCTATAAGAAACCCAAGGCATTAGGTATAAATTAAATTGGCAGAATGATAAACATTATCTGTCATCCCCAAGGCATTATGTCCAAACATGAACCTTTCTCCATCTAGAATCTTCTACAGAAAAATGGCAGCAATGACCAGAGGATGATGAAGCAGTCCATTCATTTCATTATATAAATGCAATTAAAGCTCAGGGAAAGCTTCTCCCACACAGCAAATTTTTCCACAAAGTGGATCTCCACAGAAAAAAATATAATCTCCCTTGAGACTGCGGAGGCCCTCTCAGTCACAGCTAAACCCAGCTACAGGCTCACATCTGAGTCCCCTTTAATTAACATCTAAGTCGGCTACTGCACACATTGACTGAAAAATCTGTTCAAAATCAGAGCTAGCAAAATATAAGAAAGAGACCTTGCTCAGCAGACTCTGGGTACCTGACACACACTGCACCAGCCCAACAGCTTATATAGGACTAAATTCTATACACATAACAGATTAAGGAACTTTGTTTAATGTAAGAATTCAATCTTCTATGTTCCTGCAATCTTAAATAACATAGCAATGCATCTCTTATTCCTACCAAGATATCAACTCTGAAATGAATTTGAACGTTCTCTTGAGAAACCTAAAAACAATAAAAACCAAGAACAACAAAACCACTGTGCACAGAAGGGCATTACGTTGCAGAATATTTGTTTAGCCATGCAAAGACGTGACACATCCATGTTAAGTTGCTTAAATATGTAAGGATGTGTTTCATTTCTTTAGACTGTGGGATAGTTGCTTAATAACTATGTAAAGATGTGATATATTGGTTTAGTTATGTAAAGATGTGTGGTTGTTTTACCTTGCCTGCCTAAGGCACCTTAATGGTCTAATGAAGAGCTGAATGGCCAATGGCAAGGAAAGAGGTCTAGGCAGGACTTCCAGGGAGAGTGAGTAGGAGAAGGGATTTAGGAACACAAAAAGAAACAGAGACACCAGGGAGGCACCAGGAACCAGACAGACAGACACAGGAGGAAGCAGGAAAGTAGGACATAGAGAATGCAAGAAAGGTAAAAAGTTCCAAGGCAAAACACAGCTGAACAGAAACAGGTCAAGTTAAGTTAAAAGAGCTAGTGCGTCATGCCTAAGAAAAGGCAGAGCTTTCATAATTAAGTCTCCATGTCTTTATCTGGGAGCTGGTTGGTGGCCCAAAGAAAATTCCAACTATAGCATCACACAAAATATAATTAGAATGATAAATGGGTTCTAAGCAGAAGGAAAAGGGATGGGAGACGGACACTTCAGTGGTTAGCAGTTCTTCCAGAGGATCTGAGCTCAATTTCCATCACTCATTCCTACAGCTCACAGGTGCTAATGACCCCACCTCCAAGGGATCTGACGCCCTCTTCTGGTCTCCTCAGGTACTGCACTCAGGTACACACCCACTCACACAGATAAACACAAGCATACATAATTTAAAAAATAAAAGTCTTTTTTTAAAAAAAGAGAGGAGGAGGGGATGGCGCAGATGAATGTAGAATGTGAGAATATACATATACAACAAAGAGAAGTGTAATATTTTACATGGAGAGTCAAAGTCTACCACGTGTGATTTTTGTCGTTTTTAAAATAATTACTAAGAAAGAAAAGGGCACAATCATTTTAAGCTATCCCAATACTTCTATGTAAATGACTTACACAGATGTCTGGGCCATAAACTATGCCAACAGAAAAGGTAAAATCAATTGAAGTGTTGCTCATAGTCAGAGCATTAAAGCAAAGTGCATTTTGAAGCCTGTAATATCTTTGTCCCTGACATGGAAAACACTAAGAGAGCCCATCTGGTTTTGTTTTTATATATGCTATCACATTTTACTTTGGACCGACAACATTTCGGGACACTGCAAGCTTGTAGTAATTTAATCTCCTGTTAGAGCTGTGGAAGTGGGTTTGAGTCTAGCCGAGAAAAGTTCCCCGGGTCTGGGAAATGTCACCTTGCCCACTGTGCGGCAGTCCCCTGCTCTGAAGCGCACACTTACATCCACGTCACAGCCGTACTCGGATCCATCCAGAAGGGTCACTTTGCACTGCATGCTTTTGGGCCTTTTGACAATCTTCAACGGGGACCGTGAGAGTTTGCTGCTGGAGGATCTCTGAGAGAGTTTATCGTCTTCAAATTGCTGATACTCAAGTTGTTTCGCAGCTGCGGCAGCGAAGTCCCGGTCCTTGTCGCTGACCTGTGAAAAAGCAACAGTGAGACAGGAAATGGATAGTGAGCCGCTCAGACACCGCACAGCTCCAGAGAGCTCAGACCCCGCACAGCTCCAGAGAGCTCAGACCCCGCACAGCTCCAGAGAGCTCAGACCCCCGCACAGCTCCAGAGAGCTCAGACCCCGCACAGCTCCAGAGAGCTCAGACACCGCACTGGGTTCCCGCTCCCTAGGGGATGTGAGCCGTCTCCACTGTGGTGCCAGGAGCAGATACACAGATCTGACTATTTCTGAAGCCCAGTTACACCTAAATAACCCCACCCACCTAAGTGTACCATGGGGCCTTTTTCAGCTGACCCAAGGCTTAGTAGAGAAGTGATTTAGCCAATTCTATCAAGATCTCACTCAGAACATAAGTAAATCCGCTCTTGGCTTTTTCAGAGGCATTCTATAGTGGGCCACGAAAGCCCACTGTTTTCTTAATCGATTGGATACTTCTGGATTCCCTGACCTGTGAGATCCACCCCTCTCCCAGACACTTACACGACAGAAACATTAAGGCTCAGAGAGCTGTGTTAATCTTGTCAGTAATTTTACAAGTGCTAAAACACCCGATTCTGCTCTGAATCAGTTCACTGACGTCAGCCGCGCGGACATCAGCCACGCAGAACGTCAGCCGTGCACTGAAGCTCAGCACGGTGTAATCCCTGGGTCTGTTCTCTTCCTGTAAAGCGCTGGTATGAGGACACATCCAATGCCTGACGCTTTCACTTGCTGAGTCTCTGAATTCTGCCCTGAGCCCATCTCACCCCTGCAGAGAAACATCCTAGGGGACACGGAATTCTCTCCCCAGTCAGCGTGTCTGAACGCCGCCCCGCAGATGTTTCTGTGCCCTCTTCTATCCAATCACCACGATGCTGTCATGGAGACCCGATGAGTGGCTGGATGGTCCGCAACCCCGACAGTGCCCAGAAAAAGACACCAGTGTGCAGGGCTGACCCTTGGAGTGACATGGGATTTCTCACACAGATGGACCGCCAGCCAGGAACTAGAAGGGCATGAGATGCTGAGGAAAGGCCGAATTGATGGTTTATTATTTCAACTCTTTTTTTTTTTGAGACAAGGTTTCTCTGTCGCTTTGGTGCCTGTCCCGGAACTAGCTCTTGTAGACCAGGCTGCCCTCGAACTCCCAGAGATCCGCCTGTCTCTGCCTCCCGAGTGCTGGGATTAAAGGTGTGCGCCACCACCACCTGGCTATTATTTCAACTTGTATTACTTCCCACCATTCTAGAAGCAGGGTCACTGTAGTGTATTAGTCTTAGACCTTTGGTATAGATTTCTGTTTTCCCTGCGTTTCCTACCTTGACTTCCATATATAAGATCGATCATGTTGTCCTTTCTTTCACCAAAAGTGCCCATGAATTATAAGCAGTTCTTCATATGATAAGGCAGTTTTGCCAAATTTATATATTAAAAAAAAACACCTAAAGTGGTGAATGTCTGTATTTCTACATAGGTATTCTAAATCATCGATCCAGAATGCCTACCAGGAGGCCTTGGTTAAAATAACTAAAGAAACAATGAAGGAATGGCCAACTTGAAAAGGCAAGGAAACGGAATAAACTTCAACAAGTCTGGAAAGTAAAAACAAAAACTCGTTCTGACTATAAGTCTGACAGTTTTGACTGCGTTAAAGCATCAATGCGAGAAATCCATGAATGTCATTAGTGGCCTTCATACAGTTTAGGGAGAAGTAAAGTCATCCTGGAATTATCAACCACAATCCATCTTATTAGATAATTTGTAATTTACATATGATCTCGACATATTTAAACTACTGTTTCATTGCAGGCAAAGTCAACCGAAGCTGCTTTTAAGGCAAATGTTGCTGTGAATGGCCGCTTTCTATGCAGGACACAAGATGAGGCTTTGTCTGCCTACCACTAACGTATCTGTATGAAAATGAACTTGCTGGCTGAGTTAAACACCAGCCACAAACGGTGTGTGCTTGCTTTTCTTATGCAGACGATAAGGGGCCATCGTTCAAGGACAGATCTTTTTGGAACACACGAGAGAGGAATCTAACGCTGAGGCTTTTATCAGCCAGGTCTAGAAAAGCAGACCAAGTGTCTCAGATGAACTGCCAATTTAGAGTCACGATGCAAATCCTGCACGCCACTGTCTTCCTCCTTGCTCTGATGGGTAGGTTTGTAGTTATACAAACCTCAGTTACAAAAAAGGAGCAACAGGACTAGGGAGGGGAGAAAACTTCCTGAAGGCTCACAAGATTAAGTAAATTCAAATTCAGTCACATTTCCATCCTCATTCTATAACCAAATATACTTAATTTTCTCTCGAACATTGCTTCCAGATATGAAGCAAAGATCTTGGCAGAAGACCTTAAGAGGATTCCTTGTTAACATCCTGTACCCCAAAGGCCCGGAAGAGTCCTCTGAAGCACAGAAACAGGATTTACTCAGGTCTCTGCCCTGTGCAGCCAGGGACATTTTCTGCTGCGGATTCAGTATCATGTCCCCTGTTGGTTTCAAACATTTGACTATAGAAGATAAATTACAGTTGTGGTCCACGTAGCACCACACAAACCGTATATATGACAGTGGTCCCTTAAGACACAAGAGCTGAATAGGCTGAGAGGGGTTTGGGGGAGCTGTGTAGGGGAAACGGAGCAGAAGTGACTATTTCATTGTATCCATTAATGAAATTCTCAAGAATAAAGAAAAATTAAGGCAAACACATAATTCCTATTGCACTGTGATATAGCTGCCACTGGAAAATCCAAACACTGCGCAGCTCCCGTGTTTGGGATGGTCTGTATTTTTTTTTTAAATTATTTATTTATTTATTATGAGTACAATATTCTGCCTGTGTATATGCCTGCAGGCCAGAAGAGGGCACCAGACCTCATTCCAGATGGTTGTGAGCCACCATGTGGTTGCTGGGAATTGAACTCGGGACCTTTGGAAGAGCAGTCAATGCTCTTAACCACTGAGCCATCTCTCCAGCCCTGGGATGGTCTGTATTACCAGACACTTGAGAGTACAGCTGAGACACTTGTATAGAGCACGTAACACTCAACTATAGTAAATTATCATATTATTGGTTCATGGATTTACCATAATACACTTCTAACCAATACTTCAGTGTGGGGTTCCTGCTTTTAACACATTTACTACAGAACATGGTACACGGTCACGACAGCTGCCGTACACACCTCAGCTTTGCCAAGTCTCTCGAAGGCACCTTCTCCTTCATTTTTTTCAAAGATTATATTTTTATTTTATGTGCATGGGTGCTTTGCCTGCATGTATGTATGTGCGCTGCCTGTATACCTGATGCCTGCAGAGGTCAGAAAAGGGATTCTGATCCCCTAAAACTTGAATTCTGGGGGCTGTGAGCAATGGTACGCATTCTGGGAACGGAATCCAGACCTGCTGCAGGAGCAGCCAGTGCTCTTAATTGCTGGGCCATCTGTCCAGCCCCATTCATGTTGTCTAAAAAACAGAACTTGCGAATGCCATGTGACCACAGTAACATACCCTGTCTCATAAACAAGTGTTCACCGTCACGGTAATGTGTTGTGATGCTGAGCTCCAGAGTCTTCCACCCAAAGGCTAACCTCGTGACCATTCACTAAACATCGGAAATTTCTAACCCCACAAACTCTTGGGAATCCTAAGGGGTCAGTCCCTCCTTGGGCTCTGGATCCCTTCATCACGCACAAGGTAGCATTCTAAAACACGCAGGTTTGCACCTTCAAGACCATCCTGACTCATCCTATTACCATCCTTTATTCTTTTGATTTTATTTACGTATTTATACTAATTATTTTTTTTCTATTTGACAATAGTGGGGATGGAACCAAAGTTCCCCAGACTAAGTATGCACCCTACCACTGAGTACCATCTCACAAAGGGCAGAAGTAATCGCTCCTGACAACCCCAGTTATACATAAGGAACGGCAACGAACCTACAAGTGTATACAGGGAGAGGGGGATCCAACCCAAATAAACAGTCACTGAACGTAGATGGCAATGTTCAGATCAGAATAACGACTGGAAAAATCAATTCTGCCCTCATCCTTTACAGCATGAAATGAAAACAGCCAGAGGCATAGCCAGGGCTGCCAGCTTGCTGTCTGCCCTTCCAGTAAACTCAAGATCTAGGCAGTCAATAACTCAGTCTTCAGTAAGGAGTTTGGCTGACTGTAATGGCTTTAGTCAAAGGCAGGAGGTACCGGTCCAGGCCTGGGCGGAGGAAAGCCACTCACTGAAATCCTTCAAGGCAACACCACTGATCCCCTGGGTGAGAGGGCAAAAGCAGGGGACCTTCATAGCTGCCCTTAGGGCTGGGACAAAGCCACAGTGCCCAGCCAGGTCCTCTGACTGGCCCTCCCTAGAGATGCTCCTGGCTCACCTCCCTCTTCACCGGGGTGCTGTGCGCGGCAGCTGCTGGGAACTGCTCTAGCGCTGGTGGCTCCTCGCTGGCGGGCTCTGGTCCAGGCTGTGCCCCTGCTTGTCTCTGAGGCCCTGCTGCTTCCTGGGGCTCGGCCTCCTGGTCTGGCTTGGATTCCGAGTCTGATCCCGATTCGGTCGTCATGGTTGATTGTTCTGCAAGCAGAAAGAGAGGCAAGGGCCTGTCACTAGGTGCAATTATCTTCCAGGAGGGAGGTGCCACAGCCAAGCACAGTCCCGCACTGCACACCAGAGAGGCACTCTGTAGAGGTACCACAAGGAGTGGGACCCACAGTGGCTCAAAATGAACATGTAACACGTGAAGTCATCTGAGAGGAGGAACCTCGATAAAAAAACGTATCTTCGTAACACTGGGCTGCAGGCAACTCTGTAGGGCATATTGTGAATTAGCAACTGATGGAGGAGGGCCCAGCCCACTGTGGGTGGCGCCATCCCTGGGCTGGTGGTCTTGGGTTCTGAACAGGCTGAACAAGTCATGAGGAACAGCCGGTAAGCAGCACCCCTCCACAGCATCTGCATCAGCCCCTGTCTCCAGGTTCCTGCCCTGTTTGAGTTCCTGTCCTGACTTCCTTCAGTGATGAACAGTGATGTGGAAGTATAAGCCAAGTAAACCCTTTCACCCACAACTTGCTTTTGGTTATGGTGTTTCATCAGAGCAATAGAAACCCTAACTGGGAGCCGGAGAGATGGCTCAGGGGTTAAGGGCACCAACTGCTCTTCCAGAGGACCTGTGTTCAATTCCTGGGACCCACATGGCAGCTCAAAACTGTCTATAACTCCAGTTCCAGGGGACCTGACACCCATGGCAAAACACCAATGCACATAAAAATTTTTAAAATATTGTGCCCCCAAAAGGGAAAGAAACCCTAACTGGGACAAACACACACTAAAATTTAAGCTGTAATGACCAGTGGGGTCTCTTCATAATAGATTGTGGCCACAGGTGAAATTTCAAAGTCACCACACTAATTAGGATAGCAGATGGGGAGTATGTGTTTATTGGGTATGCTAACACCTGCGAGCATTAGAACGCAGGTATATGCTAACACCTGTGAGCATTAGAACGCAAGTATATGCTAACACCTGTGAGCATTAGAACGCAGGTATATGCTAACACCTGTGAAACATTAGAACACGGGTATATGCTAACACCTGTGAGCATTAGAACGCAGGTGTATGCTAACACCTGTGAAGCATTAGAACGCGGGTGTATGCTAACACCTGTGAGCATTAGAACGCAGGTATATGCTAACACCTGTGAAACATTAGAACACGGGTATATGCTAACACCTGTGAGCATTAGAACGCAGGTGTATGCTAACACCTGTGAAGCATTAGAACGCGGGTGTATGCTAACACCTGTGAGCATTAGAACGCAGGTATATGCTAACACCTGTGAAGCATTAGAACACGGGTGTATGCTAACACCTGTGACACATTAGAATGCAGGTGTATGCTAACACCTGTGAGCATTAGAACACGGGTATATGCTAACACCTGTGAAGCATTAGAACGCGGGTATATGCTAACACCTGTGACGCATTAGAATGCAGGTGTATGCTAACACCTGTGAGCATTAGAACACGGGTATATGCTAACACCTGTGAAGCATTAGAACACGGGTATATGCTAACACCTGTGAAGCATTAGACCGTGGGTATATACTAACACCTGTGACGCATTAGAACGCAGATATATGCTAACACCTGTGACGCATTAGAACGCGGGTATATGCTAACACCTGTGAGCATTAGAACGCAGGTGTATGCTAACATTTGTGAAGCATTAGAACGCAGGTATATGCTAACACCTGTGAGCATTAGAACGCAGGCATATGCTAACACCTGTGAGCATTAGAACACAGGCATATGCTAACACCTGTGACGCATTAGAACTCAGGTATATGCTAACACCTGTGAGCATTAGAACGCAGGCATATGCTAACACCTGTGACGCATTAGAACGCAGGTATATGCTAACACCCGTGAAGAACGACCTGTACGACTAGATAATCCACTGGCTTCTCTACACCGATGACTCTCCCATCCCTGAGTCTATCAAATTCTTCTAGCAACAGCAAATGTCTTTCTTTTTTGTTTTCACCCAATGCTGCTATTTCCTTTTGAATTAAAATATACAAATATGTAGGAAGGATCACGCTAGCAGCATCCATCCTGCGGCTGGAGGGCGGCATGTATCCCTCTCTCTCCCTCCTCCCCACAGCTTTCTAGGCTCCCTCCTCCTGCAAGTGAACCCTGAACGATGACTCTGTCACATCCCACAAGAAACTCAAACAAAGGTCCTCATAAGCAATTTGCTGCCGTTCCTGGAAAGCATCCTGGGACACGAAACTACCACCTTCTAAACCAGACTGGCATCTTGTGCCTCAGTTTTCACATGTGCCAAATGAGAAGGTCAAACATGTTTAAACCCAAATAGCCTTCTTCTGCCACACTGTCTCTTGCTTGCAGAAGCCCATGTCTTAAAGCCCATTCTTTGTGTAGCATGAGAGATGCTATGTCAAGTTGCATACCAATGGTTAATACCCTAGAGATAATATTTGTACTACAATTCCTGATCCCAATTCTAATTACCTGGTTTAAAAATCTATTCTTAGCCAAGGGCCAGTGTAACACCTTAAATAATGATATATGCACGGGTATGATACGGGATTATACAACTATGACCACTGACTCTACAGCAGATCCATCACTTGGCAATTAAACTGCTTCAGCAAAGGAACATCACAAACACCCATCGGTGTTTCATCCACACTCTGCATGGAGGCTCCTCCTCTCGGTCCCCAGCTATTTCTTCTGCTGAATAAAAGACATATCAACTTGGCATGCGCTGAGCCACCCTAAGCAATGCAAATATCAACCCCAGAACGAGACTGTGAGCTATGCTGCCATGACACTTGGCTTTTTAAGCGCAACTTGAAAGCAAATATTGCCCTTCCTTCGCCTGCTTACTCTGGAATCTGGTATGAGTGCAGGCACGTGTGTGTTGGGGGACGGTGAGCACTGTGGAGTTCAGACTCCATAATGAATTTCAGGAAGGGAAAGACAGTTCTAGCAGTCAACTCATCTGAGGACCATATACAAGGCCGGGAATGGGGTGTAACAGCAGTTACAACTTAGAACCCCCGACCCTGCCTCTGAGCCCCAAGTACTACAACATCTAAGGCAGTGGCACTCAACCTTCCTGATGCTGCGACCCTTTAATATAAGTCCCCCTGCTGTGATGACTCCCAACCAAAAAATTATTTCATTCAAAATTATTACTACTTTATAGTTGCAATTCTGCTACTGCTATGATACATGACCCCTGTGGGAGAACCACTGGTCTAAGGTAAAACCCATCTCCTCCTGTCTTCTTTGAGTTCATCCCTCCTAGTTTGAATTGTGAAGAGGCGTGACAACAAGATCAAATCTGGACAGTAAGACAATGAAAATACATACAGGCACCATCACTGAGCCACGGACCTATGGCTGCATAGGTCATAGGCCACAAGGGAGAACTTAATATTACCGTCCTATTAAATGAACATAGCAATAAACAGACCCCTAACAACTTATCTTTATACTCATAGATTAGCGAATCTATAAAACTTCATCCCTGAATCTTCTTCATTTTGCAGCAAATGGTGATTAACACCGAGACCCACAATTAGTCAAGGGGCAAAAAGTGAGAGCTCAGAATGTTCAGCCCTAACTGGAACATCTAGATCACATCTCCTCCTCCCAAGGCTCAGTTATCATTGAGGAAGAGGAGGTAGAAAGACCCTAAGGGCCAGAAGCAGGGAACATCCTCGGGCAGCTGCATATATGAACTTATAGCAGTTACAGCAGCACCCACAGAACCTGTGCAAACTGAGCCAGCCAGCCAGAAGCCCTGTACGGAGTCAGGAGGTGGGTACCAATCCCACCCATAAATGAGGAGCCCCTGGCAACTGAAAGCTGACAGAGGAGGAAAATTGGGTGCTCTTTGAGGGTGCGGTCCCTGGTAGGTTGACTATGCTTCCGTGCATGGTCCCACATCCACGTATATGGGTAGTACAAACTGAATTCAGTAATTTAATAATTTAAATCACTTTTTAAGAGAGGACACAATGTTAGGGTAGGGAATGGGATGGGAAGGGACGAGTAGACCTGGGAGAAGTTGGGGCAAAAAATGATTTACTACATTGTGTGGAGTTCTCAAAGAACTAATAACAATAATTTTAAAACATCATTCGATGTCCAGAACATCTTTATAAAGGCAAACCACGTGATCTAGGCTTCTACCTTGGCTGAACGACGACAGCTAATTGCATGGTTTCCTTAGACACAGGAGGAAGCCACGGCTACCACCTGTCTCTGACTATTCTATGACACAGTATTCTGTGTCGTCCTTAGCATCCACGCCCCCACAAAAGGCACCTGCATGCCCTTCAGTCACGAGCGTGTTTCTCTCTTGCCTGCTCTTTCCATTGTCACCCCCATTCTAGCTGGCGATCCCACCAGGGCGCTGCAGTGGTTCTTGCAGCTGGACCCAGCTCATAACTGTTCCTCATCCGATGCCCTGGCTCTCAAAGTAGATGTCCTTGTCCACACGCCTGTCGGTTCTGGGGCTCAGGACCCACCATTCGCTCTGGCTCTCTGACTACCTGGGCCCCTCCTCTCCTGGACTGTAAGCTGCTTCTCCAGTCCAGCTCTACATTCAGTCCAATCAGGGAATTCGATTTGGGACCTTCTTTTCTGAGAGCTTTCCTGCAGCAAACAGCATGCTTCCCAGGGCTGTAAATACTTCCTGTGTTCCTTGTCCCCTGTCTCCAGCTCAGAGCTCTGCTCTGTGCTCAGAGCTGGGATCAAACCACCCCCTTGCCAACACCCCCGAAGTTCTTGCTCTCTCGCCAAAGCTGTTTCTCCATATCCTCCTTTCCCTTTGCTGCAGAAATGGAAATGTTTTCTTCACAGTTCCAGAAACCTGATATTTCCTTTACCTTATTTATCTAATAAAAAAATGATGGTTCTATTTCCCAAATCCCCTTAGAACTTGCTCCCCACCACGCTATGAGCCCCATTATTTTCCTACTAACTTTCCTTTACTCCCAACACTCCTCCCAATTCCACTGCTGCTCACCTCTGTCTAATCTTCATAAAACACAAATCCAACCTATGACTCACTGGTGGGGACCCTTCAACAGCTCCCAGGGCACACAAGTCAAATCCAAATTCCTAATTACTGTGGCCTTAAAGTTATGGCTAGAACCCAACTTCCTCCCTGGCAGCCACCATCTGTTCCCTCCAACACATGATAGTCTCTCTTCACGTATCTAAATTGTATCAGTCTTCTAGAAGCCTCAAGGTTTTGGTGACATGGAAGACATATTTTCCCTTGCTCTTAAATAGTTTCCCGTTCTTCGAGTGTTGGCAGAGAAGCCCTCCTTGATCACACAGATGTCTTAGCTGTGTCTTAAAGAGTTTCCTCTCTACAGTCACCCAACACTGGAATCATTCTTTGTGCTCTTGAAATTCGATCCGTTTATCACAGAGTGAGATTCCTATGTGTTCATGCCCCAATATCCTCAGCACCAAAGTATAGCTAGAAACATGGTGCTATAATAATTATTTGCAAAAGCTAACTTCTTTTATTCTTAGGTATACAACCTTGGAGGCATAAGACCTCTGCTCATATTTTCAGCCTTTGGGGAAAAGTCTTTCAAGCAATCAAGAGTAGAGATTTTTGTTTTATGGTTAAGTAAAGAGAACTCAGTTAAGTCTCTGAACTGAAGACCCTGCAAAGTAAAGATTTCCACAATTATTAAAAATTACATAAATATGTCTGGGAAATGTGAGAAAGGAAACATTCGTGTTTCCTGCTACCCAGCCAGAAACATGGGACTGTAGTTAGCACTGATGCAGCCCGCAGGAACGCTGCTGTCGGCAGAATGAAAACCTTCCCAAAGAACCAAAGGGAAAGGCTTAGCTACTCACAGCCTTTCTATAAACAACAAGCAAAACACCAGTCGCTAAGTCGTAAGAACAGAAAAACATAATGACTATGAGAGAAGGCATATTTTAAATAGAGCTCTGTTTTTCCTATACCAAGGTAGTTCTTACATATAAATCATATTCATGTTATCACAATAATTTGGGGTATCATAAAGACCTTTTTATTATGCTATGAATATTCTATTCAGGATTCTTTGTCGTATTATTATGAGTAGCTGAGCAAACGGCAGCTAAAACTTAATAATTGGATGTCAAAATTGGTAGAAAGGACAAACGATATGGCAGCAGGTAAGGGCACTTGCCAACAAGCCAGGGGACCTCGGTTCAGCCTCCAAAACCTACCTGGCAGAAGGAAAGAACTGACTCCTTGAAGCTGTCTTTTGACCTCTACATGTGTGTGATAACACACATGCACATGTACATAAGTACACATATACACTAAATGTAATAGAAAATTTCAAACAGATAAAATGGACAAATAAAAGTATAGAGTCTCGCCGGGTGATGGTGGCACACCTTTAATCTGCACGTGGAAGGCAGAGGCAGGGGGAATCTCTGAGTTTGTGGCCAGCCTGATCTACATAGTGAGTTCCAGGACAGCCAGGGCTACAGTAGAAACCCAGTCTCTAAAAATAAGAAGTCTCGAATCTTATTTCAAGCTATAAATGTTTCTGTTTCCTTTTATAATCTTTATGGATACAACACACGGAAATAGCTGTCAGCAAATGAGTGTGTTGTGTCATGTATGATGTTACACGGATAACTGATGCGTTTTAGTTTGCTGAGATGCACAGACCAGAAGTAAGTCTCTTCCCTGATGCAGAGAGGCAGGTGCAGAGATGGGGACTCGTGCATGGGAGAGAGAGCAGAGGCCCAGATCCTCCCACTGGACTCAGCAAATCCGGACCTCTGACGGTCTTCCTGTGATTTCTTTTCTCTCTTTCCTGTTTCCTCACACAGGAGCAGGTTAAAAAGTGCAGCCGTGCCACAGAGCTC
This sequence comes from Microtus oregoni, assembly GCF_018167655.1. NCBI lineage: Eukaryota > Metazoa > Chordata > Mammalia > Rodentia > Cricetidae > Microtus > Microtus oregoni. The sequence continues at coordinate 25,272,026 of NW_024543077.1, forward strand.
TCATAGCAATGCAGTATAAACCTGCAGTTGAAAAGTGACCAAACACGGAGACTGAAGCCATAGGGCAATAAAGTGTTCGCTGTGCAAGGAAGCACAGATCCCCGCATCCACGCATGCGGTCAGCAGCAGTGGGCTGTGTACTGCCCCAGTGCTGGGTGGGCAGAGACAGGCAGATCCCCGGAGCTCACCTGTCAGCCGGCCTAGCAGGTTCAGTGAGAGATACTGTCTCAGGAAGTAAGGTGGGAAGTGAGAGGAGAAGACCCAGAAAGTTGACCTCTGATCCCCAAATGTGCTCACTGTGGTCGCATGTGCGTAAACACACGTGTGCATGTGCACGCACACAACGTACAAATACAGAAACTTAACTATGCATCAGAACAGGAGTCTCTGTAAACATGACATCAGTCTCCAGATTCACTCAACATGAAATGTCAGGGAAAACTGAAGGAAACATCCCATAACTTTATAACTCCAGTTATGAATCTCGCTCTTGCTTTATCTTTTAGTTGGAGGCTCATCTTCAGGGCAGAGAGCCGGTGTTGACCAGTTTTTATGTTGACTTGACACAGGCTAGAGTCATTTGGAAAGAGTGAACCTCAAATAAGGAAAAAGCCTCCATCAGCTTAGCCCGTGGGGAGGCCTGCATTTTCTTGGCTAATGTCTGGCTTGAGAGGGACAGGCTCACCATGGGTGGCACCACTTTGGAGGTGGTGCTGAGTTCTATAAGAAAACAGACCAAGCAAGCCATTAGAAACAAGCCAGGAGGCAGTACTCCCATGGTCTCTGCACAGCTCCTGCCTCCAGGCTCCTGCCCTGCTTGAGTCCTTGTCCTGCCTTCTTTTGGTGATGGGCTGTGAGGTGGAGCTGTAAGCTGAAATGAACACTTTCCCTTCAGTCTGCTTTCTCACCGCAACAGAAACCTTAACAGCTGGCCACATGCAAGCGGAAGAAAAGTACAAAATGGGAGCTACCTATAAGCTATTAAAATAAAAAATAACCTAGCGTGATTTTTACCTATGAATATCCCACATAACACCTTGTCTATCATATACTACATGAATCACAGTACTTCATACCTCAAAATAAACGTGTGTGCCACCACCAGATTGTTCTTAGACATGCTACTGTTCCCAGTCCTTCACAGATCACAGCATGAATAAAAACCCCTGCTGGAATTTGATGACCTTTTATAAAAGAGAAGGTTAAAGGCTACGAGAGACAGCAAAGCAATAAACCCTTAACAATGAATGTACTGCTCTGAATGCTGGGCTCTCACTAGAATCAATATCCAATTTTACCTACATAAAAGGACATAAGTTCATATTACACACACACACACACACACACACACACACACACACTGGACCCACCCTGTTGGCCTGGATCAGTAAATTAAATCCCCTTCCCTACCTCTATGCCAATATAATCAAGAGACAAATGTTTTAAAATAATAACCAGAACCAATCAACTAAAGAGAGTTCTCCTAACACTGTTATTTCAATAAGTTCATAATATTCCTTTCACCACTGTGCCGCAATATTTCTTTAAACATTTCTTTAAATTTGTTTTGCACGTTCACCATGGGTCTGGGTCTTCTTTCTGCCCATCACACCTTGTTTTCTTGGTGGTCAGTGACATCACCTTACCTTGCGGGAGCCCTTCATCAGCATAAGGACAGTGACAATGGAGCTCTGTTGGCCAGGGCGCTGAAAACCAGCCCCTGCTGGTAATGAGAAGACAGCAGGATCCTCTCTCCTGTCCACTACATACTTACATGTGCTTTTTAGCAAATGCCTCAGCATCAAACAAATAAACTACCAGCACCAGCAAAACAAAAAGCAAACCTGAAACAAGTCACAAGAGACCGAAATAATACACTGTTCGTCTGACACCCCAGCCTTCTGAATAGTGGCCACCTCTTCCTCCCAGGATGGCCCCAATCCTCTGCTTTTAGTTAGAGCCAAGCCTCTGGGAAGAATTGTGCTGTCCCCGCATGCTTCTGTTTGCTCAGTCTTTACACACTCCCCATCATCCTAGAAAACTTACAGAGGTTCCCAGGGACCTTTCAGGAGCCAATAAATCCTAGGTGAGACACAATCTCAGTGTCCCAAGTACGACACTGTGGTTTTTCCATCTCTCTCTTCTGGTTGGTTTATTTCCAGTTGCCTCTTCCCATCCTCAGTTCCAAGCCAAGCAAAAATCTGTCTCGCACTTCCCTTTCTTGGAAAGCTTAGCCACTATGATTTCAAAAATAAAGTCACTTCCCAAATATATGTCCCTCAGACGTGTGTCTTCTCTCTGGATTTCAGGCTACCTGGATTTCATCTAGACAGCGGTCTCTCTTCCTGCTCTACGTCAGTATCTCAGGGAAGCCCAAGACCACTCATTTCTGCCTCCAGAACCTTTAATGCCTTTAAGAGGTGACTCTGCTGCCACTCAACCCCCAATCTGCCTCATTTCAGCCTTCCCCACTTCAGCAAGAGGACTCCCCTGGCCGAGCTGTTCACACGGGGTTCACAACACCCCTCTCTCCTTACCCAGCACTTTAATCCAGGCCAGACATTGCCTATTGCGTTTGTTTAAATAGTGGAAGGCAGACAGGAAGGAGTCAAAGGCAGAGACTACTGGCCAGGTAAAAACAGACCAATGATAAAGATCACACATTGTGTGTCCAAGGTCACAAGGTCCGCTGTGGATGGGACGTGTGCGGGTGACTGTTAAACATGGAGGAGGGAGGCAAGCAAGGTCGGTTGTGGAAGGTTTCCTGTTCTCAATCTAAGACTTCCCTTGTTACCTGACGAACACTGTGGCACCATGAGGATCAATAGGATCAAAGGAGCCAGCTGGACTCTGTCAACATTCAGTTCAAAAGCAGACCAAAGGATGATGGCCTGCATGGGGCTAGTTACTCCTCAAAATGTCCACACTGATGAACATGCATGGCTGTTCATCAACTACCTTAAGAAATGTTGACAGCACAGAATTAAAATACTGCTTATTGCTTGTTAGCAATAAGGGACAATTCTGACATATAAGCATGCATATATACACATATACACATTATATATACGTGTACATATATATGTATACATACACACATAATGTTAATACTAAGTTTAAATCATGTAAGTCAACATCTCAACTCTGATAGCGTTGACTGATCTGTAAAGGTGATGCAAGAAGCAGAAAGCTGGAATTTCTATGAAGAATCTCTAAGTCCAAACTATGCCACTGCAAACTTGTGGAAGACACAATCCACCAATAGGAGACGATTTTACTACCATGTTACATCTGCAATTCACGGTTGTGAGTTGGAAATTTGACAAGATCAAATAAGTAAATAAACAGATACAACAGTCCTCTACTTCAAGAATACTTGCTCTGAGTGGTGAGCCTGAGAGGCAGACAAATCCCTGCGTTAGGCTAGAACCTGGCCCAGGGTGGGAGGCGGGTGTGTGTGTATGCGTGTGTGTGTGTGGTGTGTGTGTGTGTGTGTGTATACCATGACGGGACACAGTGATGGAGGAGGGGGGTGCAAAGTGGTCAGGAGATCTGGGCTCGTGACTCACCCATGCCACGAGCCCAGTGATCTCAACGGAATTTGGTTTTACTTTCTGTTCTAAAATTCCAAAATTCTAGGTTTACTAAGAAGCACTGTGGTGGGAGCTGCATGACGCTGAAGGAAGCTTAGTTATCTAAGGGAGGTCAGAAGACACCAACTGACCCTCTGGCTAGGGCCAAAGCTCATTGCTCCCTGGGACAAGGAGCCATTGACAGCCTCATTCTACTGCCCAGATCAGTTGAAGCTTCGCTAATGACTGGAGCCCACTAAGGTTTTCTTCAGGGCACTACTCAGACAAAGGGAAAAAGCTAGAGAACATACTTCCCCTAAAAGATTTGAAAACTAGTTCACTTTCTGTTTGCTGTTAGCTTTTCAGATTAGAAGGGTTTAGATCTATAAGTGAGCAGAAAAATTTCCAAATACAGTTTAAAATATACATTCAGTATGCATCTGCATATTTCAAAATATATTGATACAATAATTATGTAAGCATTATGGACATCATATTTATCTAGTATTTTTATTTCTAAATCCAGCTGATGCCAGACATTAAAGTGCAAAAATTCCATCTTTAAAATACTATGCATCTTCCCCTGCTTCTTTCCTCAAGTTCCACCAATATATTTAAATGAAAGAGATAGTTGGTTTTCCCTCTTGTGAAGTGAGGATTTGAGCTACACGGGACTTTTAACAGACCTCGGTACCCTACTGATAGAAAAGAAAGGCTCGTGGGGGATAGAACTCTCTGCGATCAAATCTATGAGGGGAATGGCTAGTCGAATTTTTTCTAGCTTTCATCTGTGTATTCCCTCAAAAGCACGAAGGTTTCCAAGCAGGGACTTCTGTACTTGAGAGCTCACGGAAGGGAAGCTGAGCATCCTAGAGTGTGGCTGGCTATTTCAAAGGAGAACACATACGGCCATACTGACTCCTGCTCTGGGCTGGAGGGGAGATCAGTTAAGGCCAATACTGGCTCATCCCTGCTTCATGTAGGAATCTGTTCCTTCCATGAACATTCCCAAAGCAGCTGTTCTGATGAGTTCTCTACTCTGACAGAGTCAGCCTTCTGAAAGAGGAAATGTGTTTGGTCTGCAAGTTGACCAATTAGAGTAGACGGTGGCTTCTTTAGGTTGAGTGATTAGAGGAGGGCTGTATCGGGGGAGGGGAGAGGCACTTAAGCAACATTCAGATATCAGAAGAATCTGCTATGTGGTGATGGGGCGGGGTTGAGATAATGCGCACTGGGGTTCAGACCTTACAAGGAAATGAGCTTGCGGTGGTCCAGCCACAACACAAGTGTGGTGTAGCTGGGAAGAGGAGTGTATGAGGAGGGAGCAGCAAAGAAGATGGGGCAGGGGCCAGGACCCGTCAGCCAGTGGATGAAGCTGGATTCTTTCAGAAAAGTCAATAAGCATTTGAAGTGGGAAAAGAGAGTCTTCAAGACACATTTACAAAGTCTCTTTGGCTTCTTGACAGGAAGCACAAGTGTTAGTTAGCTAAGAGAAATCAGCTTCCAGGCAATGGTGACAGTCCAGGTGACAGGAAACACCAGGACTAGGAAGCACAGGAGAGGGAGTGAGCTGAGCCGGTATCCATCCAAGGCTAGCCAAAATTCCCACTAGAGCTTTCCAAGGGGGGAAATGGGCAAACCCAACGTCTTCCAAACGTTAGGTCTCATAAACAAAAGGGTCCCTCAGGGTGAAATATTCCACTCTCCAACAGATAGTAAGGCAAGAGGCCACCAATAAGCAGGTATCACATCCCAACCACATGTCTGCCCCAGTGGCTCCTCCACTGCTTTTGATGCTGGAAGTCAGTAGCTAACCTGGCGAGTAACCCTTACAGCCCTCAAGATCAAGGCCTGGCTCTGTCTCTAATAGACGCCTTTTCGTGGCTTTGGGGGGTAGCTCCAGCCTCCCAGGTAAGTAAAACGTTCACATGTAGGGCTGAGGTGTTCTTCCAGACTTCATCTGGGAATTAGAAGATAAACAGCACCTGTCTCTGGTGTTCACACCTAAGCTGACAGAGCCCTAGTCTCCACGGAGTTAACACGAGCCTGCTTACTACTGCCACTGGGAGCCTGAACAGGCCCTATTTAAAGTTTCTGTGAGGGCCACACAATAATCCCTTTGGTGCTATTAATGGCTTTAATTTTCTAAATTGCGTACATGCCAATTCTGTCTTGGCATTCTGAACCGACTTAGAATAAACTCCCCACATCCAGCATAGGGCACCGTTTACCTCCAGTTCATTTATGGTTTTCATTTTAACGAAGTGTTCGGCATACGACAGAAATAATTAAGTTGTTGTTCCTGGGGGTTAGAAACTGCCAAAAACAATCTGTATTTTTAGAAGTTAGAACAAATACTTGGGCTCTGTTTCCTGATAGCTTTGCTCACAGCAATTCATTAGCAATCCCTAGCAGTGAAATGGAGTTCAGAATTGACAATGTCTTCATTTCCCTTTCCCAAAGGCAACACGTTAACAGTATTCTGGAGACTTTATGAAGAAAGCATTAAATCAAAACAGAGATTGCAGACGATGATGAGATATATAACAGCGAAGCCTCGGTCTTTATGGGGAATTAAATCCTGGAAAGGATAGGTGCATAAGCTAAGGATAGCAACGGCTCCATTTTCTACTCACTGTAAGTCACTTCGTAAGAGCAAACTATCATTATGCCTTTCGTGTATACAGTATAATTTAAACACTGCATATTCTTTTCTCAACTAGTCTTTAAACAAAAACTGCCTCTAAACCAAAGATCCTGGCTCCCAAAAAGGGAGACTAAAGGACAGTGGATCTTCAGGAGTTGGCTGTTGATAGCGTTTCTTAAAGCCTCTTGTGATGTTATTGCTACTTACCAGTGGGTTGTGCCCATGAAAGGAAGGATAGTTGGTCACAGGGGAGATAAACACTCTTCCAAGCTTACTGTCACAGCTGTGTAATGGACATGTCCCTTTAGTACAGCTAGGGCTGTGTACAGTTCGCACATGGCACATGAGAGTATTTAAATGGCGAGAATAGTCCGAAGTCGTGGAAATTGACTACGTAAAGATGTGTTACGCTTGTTTATGCTGCAGACTATTATTTTAACCGTGTAAAGGTGTGTTATGTTTGCTTATGCTACATTTGTGTAACCTTCCCTGCCTACGGCATCTGATTGGTCTGACAAAAAGCTGAACAGCCAGTCAGAAGCTAGCCAGGGAAAGGATAGGCGGGGCTGGCAGGCAGAGAGACTAAACAGGAGGAGAAATCTAGGCTCAGGAGGAAGAGAGAAGAAAATAAGGCAGCTGCCAGCCAGACAGAGACAGCAGGAAAGTAAGACATAGAGAAAGAAGAGGTAAAAGTCCCTGAAGCGAAACATAAACAAAGAGAAACAGGCTGGGTTGTAAGAGCTAGTAAAACATGAGCATAAGAGAAGGCCGAGATTTATTACTGATACAAAGTCTCCATGTCATGATTAGTTAGTGGCCTGAAAGGAAGAACCTGGTACACTCCAACAGCGCAGCTTTCTTTCTCTCTCCCGCTCAAGTTGCACACACTGGGAAATCATGATGTCTCCACTTTACCTATCTTCCCAGATTATGTGATCATCTGTAAATCCATCTGGCCAACAGGCTGTCTGATGCCTTTTATTTAATATAAGCCAGACATTAGTAAACCCAACTTTTAGTAAAATTCTATTTTATCGTAAAGATTATTTTTCCTACTACTCACTAAAATATAGATGGGAAGCCACAAGCCCTCCCTTCTTCCTTCATAAAGAGAGGTCTCTAACTAAGGGTGAACCTTCAGGATCCTGCCATAGGCTGCCCTTTAAAAGAACAGGAGATCATCGTTGCTTCTAAAGAAAATAGAAACGGCAACACCTGCTTCCAAATCCTCATCAGCCCTAAACTTCATACGGTGGGCCTAAGCTTCTGAGTTGGCAAGGCTACATTTTACTCCATTATAGATTTGAGAATTAACAGGCCCTAGGTCAGAGGCAGGACTTTCCAGTAGTCTATGCCCAACCCCCATCAAAACTCCCAGGCATCCCCTTTAAGAGGTAAACGGAGACAGTGTGTTTCCCTGCACTCTTGGTAAACGGAGACAGTGCGTTTCCCTGCACTCTTGGCCAACTCGATCTGATCAGCACAGAGATAAGTTTGGCACCGTAACTCAGGAGCATGTTTTCCTATTATCCAACATCTGACTTTGCGTCTGTGAAAAATATGGTGTGAGGTACAGAGAAGGAATAAATTACAACAGACACTGTAAAGTCATTGCTGCTGCCACCAAGAGCTCTCCGGCTCCCGTGCGGCTTACCCTCATAATCACTAGATTTAAAGACAGGGAGAAGGTTTGACTAAGAAGCCCAACTCATGCACCGCAGTGAGGGTGCCAACACATCCCCTTCTATCGAAGGACCTGTGGTCATGAGATTGGTGATTGGATGGTACCTTATCCCACAGTGCTGAGGACAACGGAAGATGGATGCCTCCAATAACCCAGGCATCTAAGCCCCTATCCGTCCAGAGAGCTTTCAAGTAAGCAGACCCTGAACCATATGAGTACATAAATGAGCAGTCTGCGCTTCTGTTATCTCCCTAGAACAAGAGCACAGAGGGCCTCACTCACTGTTGGAGCCCTGTTAATTCAAACAAGAGGAGGAGCGAGGAGCCAGCCTGCAGCTTTCTGAGGCCTTTGCAAGTCCTAAGGCTTTGATCTCTGCAGTTAGCTCCTAACAGGAAGCTTCATGCACACTCCCAAAACTCATCTCTGGAAGGACATGTGGTGATAATTAGAAACAAAAGAGAGAAAGCAAGCAAAGCGAAGGGCCTTTCAGGAACTCAGAGAGACAAGCTGTCCACAAATGTCGTATCTCCAGGCAGTAAGTCCCGAAGACCTGTGTAGCATGCATAACATTAGGTCAAATCAATAAAGAAATATGGACAAGCTACTCCTATTGCTAAGAACTAAATGGACACAGACAGATTCCAGACATCTATCACTGTTTTCATTCAATTCTTATGAAAATCATACAGTGTGGTGGGGATTAAGAATTCAAACGAGTAACGTTTGGATATAGTGCTTCCATTAACTTAAAGTGACCTGTCTAAAGATGTCTTGGAAACGCAGCTCCAGGGCAGGCTGATCCCAAGCCCTTGGCTGTCCTGTGGTCTACCAAACTGAGCCGTAATGAATACAGATTACCATTGCTCGGTTCCTTTCCCACACAGTAGGCTCCACTAGATCAGTTACCCTTCAGCCTCAAGATTTCCAGGCCACTCACTGTATCCCAAAGCCAAATGAATATGATTTAGTCTTTCCCGACTTCTACAGTATGGCGCCTCTGATGCCTAACAATTAATTAGTTCACAATTACATCTATCACGGCTCTTGCAGAGAGAGGAAATGGGGAATTCTTCTGACTCCGAAGGTCAAGCAGACAATTGGGTTTTTCAATCTTCAAGACAAAGCCGAGGCCAACTATTTAATTATTCCGCTTTTACTGTACGCATCACCGTATCTTCCTGCTGGCTAGAACGGATGGAGACTGTACGGAGGGAGGCACACAAATGCGTGGGCTGCAAACAGCGCCTCATCAAGTTCTCGCGGAGGTTGCCATGAGGTTTCCTTCCTCCAGGGCTGTGTTTCAGGTCCATACAACACTGGTCAGGCTCCCAATTTGCACCTGAAATAGGTGGCTGGGACCGCTTTAGGAAAGGGACCAGCTTCTCTCTTCCTTCCTGCTTTGGAGGGGACTCAGCAGGCTAGCCAGTGGCTTGTGATTGAAGCTACACGCCGCTATTCTGATGATAGGGGTCTGCTTTCTCACACAATGTACTGAAGACTGATTGAACAGCTACAAGGTGTGATGTTTTCTTCACGTTATTTTTCTCCAATAGGCAACTAAGCCAATAAACAGCCCTTTCAATTTTCAAGTCCAAATATCTCCAGATCAATGAGAACTCACTCAAAACCTTACAGCCAAAAATTCACTTGAAGGAAAACCGAAAGGCTGACATCCAGCGCATCTCAACAATTCCTAAGGGTTCTTTAGATTTTTGTTTAATGTCTTATCACAGCAAAATGTGTTCCCCTTCATGTGTTGATAATCATTTAATTACCATATTTCCCCCGGGGAAATCAGTTTAGCACCTTCGGCTTGCCAATCTGAAATGCTAACATAAAAGTTTGGCTAGGCAAAAGCCTTACGTGCAACCATGATACAGTGCCCTGGGTTCTCCTCCCAACCTCCGTCCTGCGGGGTCTGCGCACAGAAAGGAAGGAGTGCTGACTCTTCTCACCCCACCAGCAACAGTGGCCTGCACACAGTAGGGGAGCTCGGCACTGACCCCTCCCATCCCATCATTAACAGTGGCGTGCACACGGTAGGGTAGCTGGGCACTGACCTCTCCCATCCCACCTTAACAGAGGTGTGCACACAGTAGGGGAGCTTGGCACTGACTCCTCCCACCCTGCTCTCTTGGGAGGTCCGCCCACAGCAGGGGAGGAGTGCACTAACCCTTCCCATTCTGCCATCCTCAGGAGTCTGCACCCAGTCCTGAAGGAATGAACTGACTCCTCCCACCCTGCCCTCCTGGGAGGTCTGCCCACAGCAGGGGAGGAGTACACTGACTCCGCCCACCCTGCTCACCTGGGAGGTCTGCCCACAGCAGGGGAGGAGTACACTGACTCCTCCCACCCTGCCCAGGTCCGCCCACAGCAGGGGAGGGAGTACACTGACTCCGCCCACCCTGCCCTCCTGGGAGGTCTGCCCACAGCAGGGGAGGAGTACACTGACCCCGCCCACCCTGCCCTCCTGGGAGGTCTGCCCACAGCAGGGGAGGAGTACAGACTCCGCCCACCCTGCTCTCCTGGGAGGTCCGCCCACAGCAGGGGAGGAGTACACTGACTCCTCCCACCCTGCCCAGGTCCGCCCACAGCAGGGGAGGAAGTGCACTGACTCCTCCCACCCTGCCCAGGTCCGCCCACAGCAGGGGAGGGAGTACACTGACACCGCCTACCCTGCCCTCCTGGGAGGTCTGCACACAGCAGGGGAGGAAGTGCACTGACTCCTCCCACCTTGCCCTCCAGGGAGGTCTGCCCACAGCAGGGGAGGAAGTGCACTGACTCCTCCCACCCTGCCCTCCTGGGAGGTCGGCCCACAGCAGGGGAGGGAGTACACTGACTCCTCCCACCCTGCCCAGGTCCACCCACAGCAGGGGAGGGAGTGCACTGACTCCGCCCACCCTGCCCAGGTCCGCCCACAGCAGGGGAGGAGTACACTGACTCCGCCCACCCTGCCCAGGTCCGCCCACAGCAGGGGAGGGAGTACACTGACTCCGCCCACCCTGCCCTCCTGGGAGGTCGGCCCACAGCAGGGGAGGGAGTGCCTGTTTATGGCAGAGTCCAATGCAGAAGAGGTCAAACTGCATAGGGAGGGAGGATGCTGCACAGGGACAAACTGGGATGGGAGGAAATAGCAGGTTCCGAGGACCATGACACAGGGGTCTTCAGTGATCATCCCACAGTGCTCAGTCATTCTTCAGATTCTGTAAAACACTACTTTTACTCTGAGAAGAAAATAGGAGCTGAAAGTTTTCCTGAAGCCGTATCTCGGTTTCATCCTCTCCTAGGGCTGACTGATAGCACACCACACTGTGGCGGCTGCAGTGGTGCAGGGCTCCACTGCTGAGCATGTCATGGGACAGAGGCAGGGCCTGCAACAGAGGCTTCCCTGTTCACAACGCACCGACATCTTTGGATGTGCTTTGACTTACGACTTTGTCTTTTACTATAAAAACTTCAGGAACCTGTTAAAACCCTGGAACATGGAATTTGGAGTAATCTCAATTATTGTTCACAGGCCAAGGTCATTCCTAACTGCTTCCAGAGTAAACCATTTCTTATCCTTTTCACGGCAAGGGTGGTGCGTTTGACGCATCAAAAACAAATCGGCAAAATATTTCTACTAGATATGAATAGCAGTGAAAATCATAGTTATCACTTTATGTGCATATATGTGGACATAAGCATGTGTGATGTGATATATATGTGTGTGTGTCTGTCTGTCAGAGAGAAATGGACAGACAGACAGACAGACTCTGACTCTGTGTTTACACAGGTTGCTTCAACTGCTTCTCTACCCTATTTTCTAAGACAAGCTCTCTCACTGAACCCGTAGCATGCCATTTCAGCTAGGATGGCCGGCCAGGGAGCCTCTAGGATCCACCCAGCTCTGTCCCGAAGTTCTAAGGTACAATCATATGCTGCCATGTCCAGCTTTTACACGCAGGTGTGTCCCCAGCCCCTCTACCAGTTCCTTAACAAGCTTCTAACTAATAATGTATTTTACTTCCAAGTTACTTCATATGGAAATAATTACATTCGTTTGAATAATTCTGAAATAAATCCTATTTGTCGTCTTTTGTTAATAAACTTGGTTGTGCCATGCAGCAAACAGGACAAAGCAGAGGTCTAAGGCTCCTGAAGGGTGATGCTCTGGTCATCTACTTGGACACATCTATTAGAATTGTATGTTATTCAGGCCTAATCACAGTTGTATGGAACCTCTGTACGGAGAATTCCATGGCATTCCCATTACTATCTCAAACTAAATCTTCCCTGAGTCCCTCCACCACAGCCTCCATGCCCCCACAGGGTCTTAAAGTTCATGCAAATCAACAAAACGAACACAATCCCAACAACTTCATGTCCTACCGCTACAAGTTGTCGCACCCTTCCAACACACCTGCGGAGTGACCGTCTCACCGCTCTACGATGGCACACTGTAACGTTAGCCTCGCCCCCACAGCCTCCATGCCTCTACTTCCAACCACCTCTTCCTCAAACTGGACGTCCTCCCTTGGCTATAGACTCCAGTAATTACCCACAATGCTGAACCTGGCATCCCTCCCTCTGTGTTTGGTGTTTTCTCTCCACAGTGGTTCAATCGGAAGAGTCTTTCTATGGTGGAGTCTATGGAGTAAGTTAGGTACTAGGTGCATGCCACTGAGGAGTCGCTGGAACCTAATCTTTGCCCCTTGTCTCTTCTTCCTGAAGGCCCTGGGGCGAGCAGCTCCCCAGGTCCTACCACAAAGTCAGGTGCTGTGTCTCCCAGAGCAACATGTCTAAGTGACCACAGACTGAAACCTAAGCCATGGACCCGAACAAGGGAGGCTGTCACGGTCACATTTCACTAAGAGTAAAACCTAGAGGAGAAGAGCTGTTGGCCTTGTGGATGGGGGCATAACCAGTCCTTGACCAGAAGCCACTCTCTGCTACCAGAATCATGGAATGAGATCAGAGCCTCCTCCTAACATCGCCCAACTAGGTCAGCTTCTTCCAGGTCTTTCGGTCTGAACGACAGCACGAAGGCTTCCACATTGGAGGCTCAGGAACTGCCATGATTCACCTCCCCAAAGCCTACCTCTAAGATTGGGGTTCAAATGAAGGGCAACCTCCAGGAGAAGGTCTGCATAATGAAACCAGACTCTCAGCATGCTGTGAACTAGCTGGCATTCAAAGGACCCGCATACTAGGAAATAATCCCAACGCATGGAAACTGTGAGTGTTCCACATAGGGACAACTCGGGAGGAGCACTTCACTCTCCAGAGACAACTCGGGAGGAGCACTTCACTCTCCAGAGACAACTCGGGAGGAGCACTCCACTCTCCAGAGACAACTCGGGAGGAGCACTTCACTCTCCAGAGACAACTGAAGAGGAGCACTTCACTCTCCAGAGACAACTGAAGAGGAGCACTTCACTCTCCAGAGACAACTCAGGAGGAGCACTTCACTCTCCAGAGACAACTGAAGAGGAGCACTCCACTCTCCAGAGACAATTCAGGAGGAGCACTTCACTCTCCAGAGACAACTCAGGAGGAGCACTTCACTCTCCAGAGACAACTGAAGAGGAGCACTTCACTCTCCAGAGACAACTCAGGAGGAGCACTTCACTCTCCAGAGACAACTGAAGAGGAGCACTTCACTCTCCAGTGAAAGGAAAAATGCAAACATGTCTTTTATGATTCCTAAAGCTATTTTAAAGAATGGCCCAGCCATCTCCAGCCCTGATCCTAGGTGGATTCATGTTTGTCTGAGGACTAAAGAGAGCATGTTGAGAAAGAAACAAGAAGCCAAGATCAAGTGCAGACGCACCCCAGGCCTCACCTAGACGACATTTGACTGTAAGAGATTGGAGATGAGCCCTGTCTTTTACAAGGACAAACAATAAAAACCAAAGACAGACACTAAAAATGCCAGAGATAACCCTTAGCAGGTTCCCATCAGCCACCTTTTCTCTCAACCAGTGACCACAGATGACGTTCAAAGTTCGACTCGGTTCCTTGCCAGCTGTGTGACTTTAAATTACACTAGCTCCCTGAAGGTCAGTTTTTATCAGCTGGATAATACAGACAAAATATATCTGAAACTGACAAGCATGTGCGCACTGAATAGTATCTTATGTGGAAGAGTGTGCACAGGAAGACACCTGTGTATGGCCGTCACTGTCTTAGATCAGGAGAAAGTCTCTTGTGACAATCTCCTGGCTAGAATTTATGCCAGGATTAAAGAGGAAAAAAAATGGACATCTTGTTAAACTCAAATAACAAGTGGGGTTCAGGTTCTTTAAAATGAATGAAACACTACCCATTCCTTCAGGACTTTCTAGGCTGTAAGGACTGCATGTGTCCTCCTGACCTTACTTAATAGGAAGCCAAATTAGGAGACAGGTTGGACTCAGTGTCATTCTGTCAGAAAAGCAACGGCTGTGTCTATCAGTTTTGAGCCCCTGTCATCGCCAATGCCCTGCTTATACGGTACCCTTGAATGTCTGGACTTGGGAGATGATTATCTTACCCCGGGAGCATCTCAGAAGGGAGACAAGGGCAAGTCAAGGCTGGCATGGGGACAGGATTCCCTGATTAGCTAGGGAGACCAGGGAAAGAGAGCTAAGACTCAAGCCCACAACTACAAAAATCCCCATTACCAGATCCTATTTCTTATCTACACAGTAAATATGTTGTCTTCTTCAGTAAGCTTCCGGAGACATCAGCCAACAACAAAAACATCTGTGCTACTTCCCAAGCTGAGCCCTCTCCCAGATGATGGGAAGACACACAACAATTTACTACAGCTCTGTTTTTATATAATGTTGCCCGAATATCTGCAGGCTATTCAGTCCACTGACATAGCCTTTTCTTCCAAAGCTTTGCTCTCTGTTTTCTGGCCACATGCTCACACTCCGCATTCCTGGGTATCTGCTTTTACACAAGGCACATCTAGTAAGAACCAGAGCTATCGATGACCCACACGCCAGGAGGGTCACAACATCCAGACCAGCTAAGCAAACACTAAAACCCTGGATTAACTATGAGAACACAGATGATTCTGAGGGATTGAAGGCTAAAACCCACTGCCCCTCAAAGAAGGTTACAAGGGTCAACCTGGGTGGCAAGGTTCAGCTTCAAGATCTCAGCAGCAGCTCAAGATCTCATCGGCAAGATGCCCAGAAAGTAATTAAGTAATTAAAGTCACGATTGTGGGCTGGGGTGAAGCTCAATGGTAGAACGTGTGGTTAGCAGGCTCAAGGCTCTGTGTTCCTGCCCTAGTAACATACACACACACACACACACACAGATACTCACATGGGCGCACACACAAACATACACAGAATCACACACGGGTATGTAAGCGGAGGTTGTTTGTTTGTTTTCTGACCGCCCAAACCCGAAATAAAAATATAGAAACTGTACTATTACAACACTGCTTCGTCTATTAGCTCACTCTTCTTTTTAGCTAGCCCCACATCACAGGTACACACATAGATACACTAACATAGACACACACATACACACATAGACACACACATACACACACAGGCACACACGGATACACACACATAAACACACACAGACACACATACATACATACATATGACAGACACGCAGGCACACACACAGATACATACAAGCATACATACACAGACACACACATAAGCACACACAGACACAGATATACACAGGCACCCACATACACACAGACACAAACAGGCACACACACGCACACAGACACCCACATACACACACAGACAAACAGGCACACATACATACACACACACACATGCACACAGACACACAAGTACAGTTTCATAACCAGACTGCTATAATGTTTATAAATATTCTGAATAATCTTAAATGGCTTTGTGTTTTCCTAAAAAAAATAAAAATACTTCATGATTTCCTTGCAAATTTCTGAAAGTTGAGTTGGCCAGAGCCCTTGAAAAGAACGCGGTCTCTCAGCTGACCTCAACCAGCCCCTCACGACCTTCAAGGTGAAGGTTCATTGCTTTGCAATGAAGGTTCCTAAACTGAGTGCATTCCTCACAGGGGTCCCAGTGAGTCTCCCAGGTGGGACAGTCGGAGGCAGCTGTCTCTACGGAACATGAAGGTCTAATGAACAGAAGTAAATGTGGCGGGAAGAAAGACGGTGGGGAGATTTTAAAAGGGATTGGAGACATTAATCTTCCTATTTCATGGTTTGGTGCGCTGCCATCATGCTACTTTCAAAGGAATCTTAAGAGATCAGAAAGTAAGTCTCCTCGCCATGACCTGCATGCGCTATGCCTACTCTACTGCTCCCGCAAAGCAGCTGCGCAGGGGAAAACATTCTGTCCACCTTCTCTTCAGGGCGCTTCATGTCCGAGTCAGCTGGGAGGAGTTTGCTATCATTCGCCGTTGTTCGGAAGTTTGAGGTTGTTATTTTAGTCATCTCACCCTTCACCCATATTCACTCGGTTAACTCGTCCTTCAGACATGCGCACAGCTGATCATCACTACCCACAGGTACCAAACCTGCAGAGTCAACCCACCACTGATAAAATAGACCATGGGCAAAACTGCGTCTGCGCAGAGTACATGCAGTGTCAACCCACCACTGATAAAATAGACCATGGGCAAAACTGCGTCTGCGCAGAGTACATGCGGTGTCAACCCACCACTGATAAATCTGACCATGGGCAAAACTGCGTCTGCGCAGAGTACATGCAGCGTCAACCCACCACTGATAAAATAGACCATGGGCAAAACTGCGTCTGCGCAGAGTACGTGCAGCGTTAACCCGTCACTGATAAAGGAGACCACGGGCAAAACTGCGTCTGCGCAGAGTACACGCAGATTTTTCTGTATTATTATCCCCTCCAACAATCTACGCATTTACATTCTAGCAGGTGTTATAAGCAATCTGTAGGTGATTTAACGGAACCTGGAGAATGCGCACAGGTTAAAAATCCAAACTAACAGCTTATCTTTTCATAAGGGAGCTGCGCATCGGTGGGCCGTGGCATTCTCTCCATGGATCCCGAGGGATCTGTATATATTTCATTTACAATTTGCCCTGTTTTTTATTTTTAATCAATGAATGTTATATACTGCGATTATTAAAATAAATATATGCAAATAAGTAACCTCCAACCCAGACTCTGACCACAAGTTGCCTGGACTGCAGAACACACGGGAAATTTCTAACAGGAACTGCAACGCAATGAAGTACAATGCAATATAATATAGTACAGTGCACACAAACAACAGATGTTTCTAATGGGAAAATCAGAGGAAGTTGGTATTGTAGCCTAACTTTTAAAATAATGGTTAAGAGCTGACAAAAAAAAAATCTCCTTTTTTTTTTCTCATTTCAGTCAAAGCATTAATATTAACACATGGTAAATCTGTGCTACTTCTTTATAAAATCAGTTTTGGGGGACCCAGGTAATATGTGTCCCAAAGGGACTGGTCTACCAACAGGTCTGTGCCCAGATTCCAGGGAAGGACATGGCTGGAAGCCTCTACTTAGCAATGGGAGTTCTGCAGGAGCAGAGGCTTCCAAGGACCCCTTCCTTCTCCAAACAGCCAAGTGAAACACAACCCCTTTATAAAACCAAGCCCGATCACCAGGCAGAGGGGCCCCTCATCAGTATCAGGGAGCCCCAGCTATGCTATATATTTCCTGCTGCAGGGCCCAGCTGGACCCCATCTCTTCCTCCGCGGGGAGCAAACAGGTTTTGCCTTCCTGTTCCAGTGTCCAGACTAGTGTGCATTTCCCATGAATGTGTGGTGAACACGATAGTCTCGGAGCTATTTTCAAGAATACGCCATTAACCTCAAAATGTACTTGATAAAATCGTTAAACTGTGTCAACATTTTTTAACCTTTTAAAATTCATTGTCGGCCTCAACATGATCAAAATGCTGAAGAGGGAGCAGTATTTGAAATAACTGCTGTGTCCCTTTCTAAAGCAGAAAATCATTTAGATATGCAGCGACCAGCGTTCTAGAAGGACCAGGACGCTCGTCACACGATGATGGCATGGACCAAAGGTTTTCACTCTCCACTAGAAAGGAGCACAACAGATTATGTGCCTGAGCCTCTTTGATCTTACTATCCTCGGTGAACCCTTCCACGACTTTGGTCTAAATATAAGCATCTTCCTTCATAAAAGGGGTAAAAACCAAAACATGCCAAATTCAAGTAAATTCACTTGACTTCTCTCCGGTACCTTCTTTAAAACTCTAACAAAAAAGAGGCAGATAGAGGGGTTAAAAGTTTTCATTTTCACTCTTCCCTAGCATTTTTCAATAGCCAATTCCCTCTGATTAATAAAGAGAAAAGCCCAGACTCCCTCTTTTGTGAAGAAAATAAACAGGGCTTAAGTCAGATGTATTCCTCCCCCACCCAACACCCCCACACAGTGAAGCAGTGAATCTAACAATATGCAAATGAGCTCTGGTGAGTCAGTCAAGGTCAGGACAGCTTTTGGGAGGAGAAGACAGGAGGGTCAGGAGTTCAAGGCCATTCTCGTAGTGAGTTGAAAAAGTCAGCCTGGCTACATGGGACCTTGTTTCAAACAAGTTTATTTAGTCAAATATCAGCTGAATTCCCTTTCCACAAAACTACACTGAAGCTTTCCAGGGACTCTTTCATTGTCTGCATTCACCTCCTAAAACATCAATATTAGTAGTTTTTATATGACCCCTAGCACTCAGTACAAGTTCACTTCCTGCCCTTCCAGGTGCACGAAGACCACTCCTCATGGAGAAATGGGTGTTACTGAGGGACCATGAAAACCACAAAGAGACACCCTGCTTGACACCCAGACTGCATGGAAGTCTAACTGAGCCTAAGAAGTTCAGAACGATGCCCAACTGGTGTAGGAGGTCCTTCTGTATTTGTGTTAATTTCATTGGTTATTAAAGAAATTACCTTGGCTTTTGGTAGGGCAGCAGCTTAGGTAGGCGGAGGAGACAGAACTGAATGCTGGGAAGAAGAGCAGAATCAGGGAGACGCCATGATTCTCCTGCCCAAGACGGATGCTGGTTAGACTCATGCCGGTAAGCCACAGTCAAGTGGCGATACACATTAATGGAAATGGGTTAAACCAAGATGTGAGAGTTGGCCAAGAAGAGGCTAGATATAATGGGCCAGGCAGTAATTTAATTAATACAATTTCTGTGTGGTTATTTCGGGGGGTTAAGCTAGCCGGGCAGTGGGGCATGGCCCACTCCTCTTACTACACCCAACTAATGTGTCATTTGACAGAGGCTGCTACTAAGACAAGGAGATGCAGCAGCGTTAGAATTTTTCTATCTGGTCAAACTCAGCACTGTAAGAAAATAAACAAGGAGAGAAACTCGACTAGGTTCTCCTGCCAGTAGATTTTCCTTCACTTAGAGAACTAAGTAAGGCTGGGACCCTGAGAGGAAAAAGTCAGGGTTTACACTCCTACTCTCAAAGACATTGTAACAAAGCCTGCAAGCCAACAGCCAGGATAGGGCTGAGAAACGCCAGGGAATGGATAAATCTCAGAGGATACAAGGCCCTGAGAAAGATCATTCTATCTCAACCAGAAAGAGTTCTTCTTAAGATAAACTGACATCTAAGACCCAAATGAAGAATGAAGACTTCTGTTAGGTAGACGGCTGGGGTTAGTGATACAGGAAGAGGCTAAAGAGGTCCTCAGGAATCCAGGCAGAGGAAGCCTCAGCTGTGTGCTAATAGCACAACCTTGGAGAGGCGTGGCCAGCCTTGGAGAGGCGTGGCCAGCCTTGGAGAGGCGTGGCCAGCCTTGGAGAGGCGTGGCCCCGTTGGCATTTAAGACACAGCATGCTGGTAAATAGAGAAGAGATTAGGGAGCACACCTGGGGAAAATGGAAGGAAGATGGGGGAAGGGGTTTCAGACGCTCAGGAGGAGATGGGCTCTGAATGACTGGACGTATATGCAAATGAAGATGAGCTTTGAGGGGCAAGGAGAATGGGGTCCTCAGCATCACCCTTAGTGTCTAAAACGGTGGGCCATACAGACACAGGTGAAAGATTAACCCTTTAATCCTCCATTTCCACATTTTTTTTTTTCTGGCTAGGTCCCACCCTATGAAAAGGCTTTTAAAACCACTATCCAGACACTAATCAAGGGGTTCTAGAAAGAACCCACAGAGTGTTGGGTGGTAGGCCACCCAGTGGGCAGCGCACTCCACCTCCCTGTTAGGAAACCAATGACAACCACGATGCGGTCTCCCAGGCATTTGCTCTCCTCTTTCCATGCAGGACCACACTCACTTGCCATCCTTACCCCCCTCCCCTTATTATAATAAAAAAAGGCCCCTTATAAGCCTGGACATCTATAGAGCGAAAGTGAAAAATGAATCTCTGTTGTTGTCTTGTTTTGTTTTTTTAAAGCATCTTTAAAGAGACGCGGTAGTCAACACAGCAGATCATTGTCTGCTCTAAGGAGCAGAACTGGGGAAGAAGGCCATGCATTTGGTAAACAGAAGATAAAGCTGGTTGTGTTTGTGTTGAATCTGAAGTGCTCAGAGAAGAAGAAAATGTGGGATGGTGTGGTGGAAAGAAGTTAGTAGGCAAGCAAATGAACAGCTTTTTCTCCTGTTTAAATGTCTGCTCTGTGATGTTGGGAGGCTATTATTGTGCTCCCGGTAGAGACTTGGCAGGGCAAGGCAAGGCAGAAGGCTGAACCCAGTAGTCAGAGTGCTAGACACCAACTGCCTCTGCAATCAGCGGTGTGACTTAGGGTCAGTGACAATTCCCCGAGACCAGCAGTTGATCAGCGGGGATAGCACAAATATTCACACAATCAGGCAAGAATCAACAGCTTTCGAGGGTACAGAGACAATACCTATTCTTTGAAAACCCATAGCATGTATTATTCAGGTGCCAGGTATTACTTATTACTTACGTCTTACGTTGCTAAACCCAATAACATCCAAAATTAATATGATAATTAGACAATAAAACAGGATACAGCAAAGTAAAGTTCCATTTTTTTCCCAATTTTTAAAATTGTTTGAAATGTCATATAATGTGTTTTGATCCTATCTACCCCCTTACTCTCCCACCTTTATGTTTATTTTAAAAGAAATAACTCATCAGCTCCATTTTCTGTTGCCTATGTGCTCCTGGGCGGGGCGTCCACTGGATGCTGCTGACCCCCGCCAGATCCAGCTCACTACTCCTCAGTTAGGAGGAAGAGGCACGCATACCCCTTCCCACTCCGTTAAAGCTGGGTTTTTAAACTTTAAGTTTATATCCATTAAAAAGTAGCAAGCACTTCATGTCACCACCAAGGCAGCAGCATAATCACAAGGTTGCAGACGCGGGGGAAAATGAGCATCTCTCCCAGCACGTCGTGTGTATTCAATTACAGCCCTTCGTAGCAACAGAGATGACATCAACTTTTACACGGTGATTATTTCAGTAGGGCACATGTCTTCCAATCTCCAGCCCCATCGTAACTGAAACGGAAAGCCCAAACAGCTGGCAATACTCGCTCCCGGTGCAAGATTTATCGCCCCATGACGCTAGGCTGTTGCATTTGTATGGGACGCTGATAACAAACGAGGAAGAACGTTCTTGCGTTGTTTTCTGAGCAATTTGAAAGCATGGCCAAACTCAAAGCCATATTTACAGAAATGCTAGAAGTACAGGTTCTATATCAGTACTGTTCATGACACTTTCTTCATTTATACACAAGTCTGGTTGCTCATTTGCCCAATTACTGATCTTATAGCCAAACGAATGTTCTCCTTTTGAAAACAGAAGCCTGGGAACCAAGTCTTGTTTGCATGGTATACTCTAATATATATATATATGTCTTACATTTATCCAAGGGCCTAGACACTAATGAAAACCGAAACAATATAGTTCTAAATGAATTCTTACGAAGAATGCTAAGGCTCAGGGTTGCATGCCCTCATAGGAACCGTTACCACTTTGTTGGAGGTCTTTGTGCTTGAGTTTTTATAGAACGGAAGGGAGACAATACTTCTCAGGCCATATGTCAGGAGGTGGGACTTCCTTCATGCTAGAATTCATTAGCGCAGGCAGGGAACAGCTGCACCCCTAATATTCTGATATTCCAGATAAAGTGTGCGATACTCATTTCCTCGGCTACCTCTAAGTTGCCATGAACTGGGTAAGCCCAGGCCTCCCCTGCACAACTCACAACTGTAAAAGATAAGCACATGTTCCCCTGCTCCCAGCCCTCTGGAGCCAACACTTTGAGTAATTGGCCACCAATCTATTATTACCAGCCCTAAGTAGAGTGATTTGGCAAGTGTCTGAGGCAGGCAAATGCTGGACAGGGCATGTTATTTTTATTCTACATGGACTCTGGCTCCCTGGTGCCCAAGGCAAACAGCTGTCATTTACTTCGGGCCTTTTGCTACCACTTTGTGTAATTCCTAAGGGGCTTCCCACACTATAATTAGACTGCCCAGCTGCTGCCATGGCCACTGCGGGGTGGCATGGAGAGGGCTCTGCTGTGCAGCGTTCCCTATAAAAACCCTCGACGGCTAGAATCACACGGCTCGGGATTCAGTTGGGACGGAAGATGTGAATGCTTCAGCCGTTTGCGATGAACGAGGCCGCTGAATAAGAGAGTCTGCTTTGACATGAACGTGTCGGTCACACAGGACAGGAATCGAGACTAAGCCCATAAAAAAAGAAGTCAAACGCAATGCCGGAAACCTCCTAATTTGAACTTGCAGACAGCCCCCGGGACTGTACAGGTTACAACAGCTCTCTCGGTGATTTATGCAGCTCCCCTTCCCAGACAGCATCACCAGAACTGAAAAGACACAGCAAGAAGGAACAGGCCAAAATCTCACTCTATTTCCAAATCCTCTGGGTTCACAATACCAGAAAGGTATAGTGTGATTTAAAGATGGTTGTAAGCCGAAAAGCAAGAGGGAGAAAAGAAACAAGATTTAGTTTAGAGTAAATAAAGTGAAATATTTCTTTCAAATAAAATGAAATGAAAATATTTTTAAAACATAGCTTAGCCACGCATTACTATGGTCATTCAGACTGAGTTTCCTATGAGACTAATGCACAGGCAGATCTACCCTGTTCCTCCCACGCCATAGGGAAGGGCTCGCAGACATCGTGGGGTCACCAACCACAGGTTGAGAACAGCTGTCAGAGTTTCCACCACCTCCGCACAGCACCAGCTGGGCACCAAGTCTTTACTGCAGACCTCTGAAGGACACTCAGGAGCATGTCGGTTGCAGGAAGAATGCTCTCAGGCAGGACGCCACATGATAAAGGAGAGAATGGAACACATGTGCCAGGCCCAGCCATTTCAATTGCTCCTAAGTGAATTTTCTCCTAAATTGATTTTCTCCTAAACCGACATCAAAAAGAGCTTTAAAAACATCTGCACTGGACAAGTTGGAAAATATTTCCGGTCTCTCCCTTGCCTTTCAACCAGGCACATTCAATGTTGATAATTCCCAGCATTCCCTTCTCCACAGCAATGACCAGACTCTAGGGTTCCAAATACTGGCTGGTAGGATTAACTAAAGAAAAACAACAGCATGAAAAAAATTTTGCTTTGCACTTAGCAAACTAGATATGTTTACCCTACTACACACTTCTATTAGCAGAGGACGCCGACAGTTGCTAGTTACACACAAATATGCTGACGGAGACAATTAAAGCCGGAGCATGGGGAGTCCCCAGGTTGCCAGTTCGTTATTCCAAAATGAGATTTACAAAATGGTTGCCAAGAGCCCAAATTCCATTTTTAAAAGAAAGAGTGAAATTAGTCTAGAGAAATGTTTCATGTCTCTCAGTACATGCTTGAGATCTCAGGTGACACAGAACAAAAGTGTATACTATGGGTTACATATACAGTAAATGTTGCTTCTGTTTACACACACACACACACACAGGAAGACACACATGCACATATATACACACATACACGCACATGCACACACACATACAGGCACCCACATACATACATATTCATACACGCACTCTCCCCACACGCTTAAGCACACATGTACATATACACACATACATTCACACACATGCACACACATATACACACATGGAGAGGGCAGAGACTCTCAATACCTTTCTCATATTAATTAGGCAGGTATGCCTGTCAGATATTTTGAGTAACAAAAATCCCAACAGAACAATTTAAAATATAAAATCATTTACTTTGGCTCACAGTGTCACAGAATTTAGACCATGGTCTCTTCACTCACTGACCCCTGAGACTCACGGTGAGGTAGAGCATCGTGGCATGGGATCACATGGCAGAGCATCATGGCAGTGGGGTCATGTGACAAAGCATCATGGCAGTGAGATCACGTGGCAGAGCATCATGGGAGTGTGATCACGTTGCAGTGGGATCACATGGCAAAGCATCATGGCAGTGGGATTACATGGCAGAGCATCATGGCAGTGGGATCATGTGACAGAGCATCATGGCAGTGGGATCATGTGACAGAGCATCATGGCAGTGGGATCATGTGACAGCATCATGGCAGTGGGATCATGTGACAGAGCATCATGGCAGTAAGATCATGTGACAGAGCATCATGGCAGTGGGATCACGTGGCAGAGCATCATGGGCTATGCTTGAGTAAAAGAGAATTATCTGAATACAAAGGCTGTAACATCACGAGTGTCTGTCAGCCCGATGACCGAAATGTCTACTAAGTGATCAATGGAAGGAAATGGACGAAGGGATGCCTGACATCTCAGGTGGGACAGAGACAGATGCTGAAAATTTTCATTGCATAACTCAATAAAGTAACAGTACATAATTCAAAACTTACAGTTTAACAAATGTGAATCACCGCTGGCTGTGTGTAACAAACTCGAGAAAGCGAAGCCTCAGATATGTATGGGCTATTGTATGATGCTGGTGGGAAGTGGAGTTCGGGGCCCTTGACAATCATTCTACAAGGTACCCTTCCAAGGCTTCTCATTGAAGTTCTAAGCCAGAACAAGTGTGAACAGCGTGTAGCAGAATCTCGCAGACCTGTGTGAACGCACTCCATATCTCTGTGGGGGTCGGCTGGGGAGAGGAGAGCTCGATGCCATGCTGGAGGCAGAGCAGGGCCACTTTGTCTTCCGCCATTTTTTTTTTAATTTATTTATTTATTAAAGATTTCTGTCTCTTCCCCGCCACCACCTCCCATTTCCCTCCCGAGAGGCCTTATCATACAACAAAAGTATATGCTCTACGATGTTCATACAGCATTGTTTGTGATAGCCAGAACCTGGAAACAACCTAGATGCCCTTCAATAGAAGAATGGATGAAGAAAGTATGGAATATATACATATTAGAGTACTACTCAGCAGTAAAAAACAAGGGCTTCTTGAATTTTGCATGAAAATGGATGGAAATAGAAAACACTATCCTGAGTGAGGTAAGCCAGACCCAAAAAGAGGAACATGGGATGTACTCACTCATATTTGGTTTCTAGTCTTCCGTCATTTTTGTCACTGCATTTCAAGCAATTCCTGGAACATGTGAGGCGCTCAGTATGGGTGAGAAACTACCCCACCCGAACTTCTGGAAGTCTGATTAAAGTCAGAGGGAAATATCTGAAGCAGTTACAAGGAAATTAAAGAGAAGGGAAGAAGGCTGGGGTCACTGTTGAGAAAGTGTTTTTCTGGAAATGGGGTTCATATGCACTTAAGACTAGCCATGAGATTTAGGTGGAAATGCCCTTTCTTGGCCTAAGGGAATCTCTGTTTCATATCATGGTAGAAACGATGTTAAGTTTCGAGGCTATTCCTAGAAATGTATTAGTCATAATTAACTACACATGTGTATACAACACATGCTCATTTTTAAGCAGATAAAAAAAAGAGGAGGAGAAAAGAGGAAGAGAAGTTAGAGGAACAGGAGGAGGAAGAGGAGGAAGAGGAGGAGGAAGAGCAGAGAGGAACAAGAGGAGAAGGGATCAGAAGAAGATGGGCAGAAGGACGAAGAGGAGGAAAAATAGGAGCAATAAGTTAGAAGAGTAGAAAGAGAAGAAACGGGAAGCTGATGAGTGAGAGAAAGAAGAGGAGGAAGAGGAGTGGAGGAGGAAGATCAGGAAGAAGAGTAGAAGGAGGAAGAGTGAAAGGAGAAACAGCAGGAGGAGTGGGGGGAGGAAGGAGAGGAAGAGTGGAAGGAAGAGCAGAGGGAGGAGGAAGAGTACCAAGAGGAAGAGCTCCTTGCCATGCCCTTCCTTCCCCATTGATCAGTTCCTTCCTTGAGAACCTGGGTGCTGGGCTTCTGGTTCCCACTCTGCCTCACTGATAGACCCCAGCCCTATGATGGCTCCCCATCTTCTCTGTGTATCTCTTCCTCACTCCCTTTCTCCACAGAGCACCCTACTGGCTTGCTAGAGGTTTCTGAACGATGAGGTTGGATAAGGAGATCCTGGTAGTAAGAGCGTCCAACAACTTCCCATGACTCTCAGGGAGGCCATGGCT
This sequence comes from Microtus oregoni, assembly GCF_018167655.1. Lineage (NCBI taxonomy): Eukaryota > Metazoa > Chordata > Mammalia > Rodentia > Cricetidae > Microtus > Microtus oregoni. The sequence goes on from NW_024543077.1 coordinate 25,298,377, forward strand.
TTCCGCTGGGAAACAGGGTCCTCCCATAGCTGGTCTCTATTGCCTTCTATGCCACCTTTCCTCGCAGCCTCACCTGGAACCCTCCAGACATGCAGTGCCCTCTCACGGCTCTCCCCTGTAGCATTCCCTAACTGCTGTATCCAGAATCCCAGTGAGGGTTCCTACTCCTTTGCACCGCTTTTTCCGCTCCGTTCTTAGCAGACCTCACACGCTACACTGGTTTTCTATTTATTTTCTGTGTCCCACCTCTGTAGCATAAGCAACAAGATGACGAGGATTGCGTTTTTTTTTTAAATCCACCTTTGTCCTTTGACTGTTCGGTTCCTAAAACAGAGCCCAGAACTCAGGAAGGATAGGATGAACATACATAATATAAATATCCCAAATCCAAAATGTTCCAAAATCTAAAACTTGCTACAAGTGGAAAACTTGCATGTCTCACAAGATGGTCCGCATCAAACATGCTAGGCACACCATGTAAAGTTACCTTCAGGATCTGTGCATTAGATACAAGCAAAGCAAAAAGTGAATTCAGTTTCACATTTAAATAGCCTCCTTGCCAAGACATCTCATTATATATAAACATTCCGAGGTCTGAAAAATGTGAATAATGCAAAATTCCTCTGGTCCCAAGTATTGCAAACAAGGGCCTTTGGATCAGTGTTTGTTAAACAAACAGATAAACAAAGAACACATTAAATGCCATTTCCTACCAATTTCTCTATCAAATGGCCTCCTCATAGCTATCTCAGGACAAGTTACCCCTCTGCCCTGAAGATGTATGTGTGTCTCTCTGCTGGGCATCTGGGGTCCCCCACTCCACTCACTGCTCAGTAACAGGGACTACACTGTGTAACCTTTCACCTGAAGAGACATTTGCAAAAAAGGAATACTAAAATGCAAAATGCGGGGCTTCCTCTTCTGATACACATACATCAAAATTTAGCAAGAAAAGCAGAAACTCATTAAAAGAGGGTAGACACGTCTGTTGGGTAACGCACAGGCAATCTGTTTGCTGGGCCAAGACACATCTTAGACTGTTTGAAGTGACATCCCACAGCGGATTATTATGTTAAATTATAGGTTTGATAAGAGAGAAAAATTACAGGGACAACGATTCGTGATAAGCTTTGAAGAGAGGAAAACAATGCATTAAAAAAAACAAACGGCAAACCCTCGATGGTTGTTTTTGGTGAAAGCATGGATCACATATCTAGGGGGAAAAAAAGAAACAAAAATCAAAAAACAAAACTGTCCTTGTTTTCTGGCAATGCATTTGGCCCTTTTCATGGGAACCTGGCAGAAAGGCCCAATTGCAGTGAGACTGGACACTCGGGTCTGATTATCAGGCCAGTGGACATCTGTCAGAGCCCACCTGTCTCCCCCCTCTGTGCTATTCGAGCTGGCCCACTTTGAAGCTCCTGCCCGGCATGGCCACATGGCCTCCTATTTTTCTCTTACAAAAAATCCCCAAGGAAGAGTCACTTGGTTATCCGCTATCTCAAAGCAGCAGCAGACATCCACAAAGCAAGCGCCAACTGTGTTTGTAGACCAGAAGTTGTTTCCCTGGAAGCGTTCCCTTTTTTAGGAGGTGAAGGCATAGACTGCACCCCACGCTGGGGTGCCCCGCCCCTGGCTCTGCAGAGCCACGTGCAGCCAGGGAGGCCAGGGGCTTGTCCTACTTTCAAGGCAATCTCCAGCTCTCCCGGCCCCTCCCTGCATCTGAAGTAGCTGCAGCTGAGTAATCACGGCTGTGTCTTCCTCCACTCGTCCTTATTCCACGGACCGGTACTGTTCCACTCCCAAGGCAATCACGTAAATGGGGACCGGCGTCATAAGCACACCGCTAACGCTGGTTAGCACAACGCGAGCCAGAAAAGTCCGTGTGGTTCACACGGTCAAATGATTCTCCGTCCTGGACAGTTTTGCTTTCTGAGGTGAAGTCCAGAGCTTGCCCATGACGCTGGGCCCAGGACACTGAGCAACAACAATGCAAATGAACCTATAACTTGCACTTTCAAAGAGATGTCACACTGGGAGTCAGCCCCAAAGAAATGCATCTCCACTCAAGGAGGGCATAATCGGGGCCAAAGAACTAGGTCACTGATTTACTTGTGACTTCAGTGAGTCGGACATGTGTCTGAGTGTTAATCTGCAAGAGCAATCATACTGCCGGCCTTCTTTAATAGATGGAGGAGCCAGGAATGAGGCGATTAAATGCTTGCAGGGGAACTGCATTGCTCTCTCTCTCTAGAAAATGCTATAGTACAAAAATGTATTTTCAGTAGGATTTTTGTTGCTAAGCTCGTTAATAAACAGCAAAATTTCAAGCCAGCATTTCACTAATTGTTTATACAGATCAACACTTTGCAAAAAGACAGCACTCTGACTGACTCTGGGATGGTTGGCATGAATATGCCTCCTGGGGCATATGTTTGAGCCCTTGCTTCCCAGTTGGTGAAACTTTTTGGGAAGGTGTAGGAGGTGTGGTCTTGTTGGAGGAGGTGTGCTACTGGGAGGGCACTCTGAGATTTCAAAAGACTCAATGCCTGTTCTTTCTCTGCTCCACGCTGTGGATCAAGATGTGATCTCTCGGCTGATCTGTCATTCAGCTATCATGGACCTTAACTCTCTGAAACCATAAGCCAAATAAAACCTTCCTTTAAAGGTGGTCATGGCCATGGTGCTTTGTCACATCAGTAAAGTAAGAAAGACAAATATCTGTCATTTGGTAACACAAATCAAACGGTACCTAATTAACACCGTCTTTCTCCTACACCCTTGTGCCATGCCCCTACATCTCAGGGTAGAGAGAATCATTACAGTTCCTGCCACAACTTACAGATAACTGACACAATGGAATAGAGGGGGAAAAACCACAAAAATTAAAACTCTGAGTAATTCAACTCCTTCTCAATGACTGAACTACAAAATCACCGAAACAAATGTGCTGTAGGGAGATCTTCCACCCAGCTGGGCTGCTGCCTCGAGAGGGGCTCTGCTCCCTGAACTTCCGTGCTCTGTGGGGAGCCTTGAACTTCCATTACGTGACTCGTAATTGGAAACCCTCAGTAAGATAATCTCCTCAAGGCCTCTCAGCTTTAATAATAAAAGACTACATATATACAGTATGCTTTGAGAAAAAATATTTGCCAAAATGGAAACTCAGTAAAAGGAAGCAAGAAAAAGAAGAAAAGATATGAACTCCATAACCTACATGCCACTCAAATCTTAAAATTAAAATGTCATGAGAAATTACTACCAGAAACCTTTGGCTGTGACCAGAACTAAATAAAACAATTCCAGAATGCTTCAGAGTTTCAGCAGAGATCCATTCATAAATAGGAACTCCATTTTGTTATTCAAAAATATGTTCAATTAAGTAGCTGATATAGAACATACCAGGCAATGATTTTCTTTTAAGCATTTTTATCTACATTATTAACTAACTTTACATATGACTCATCAAGGTACTCTCCTTAGAACACAATCACATCACACTGCCTAGAATTTCCTGTCAGATTTCTGGGCGTGGAATGGGTGTCTACTAGTGCCCATCGGCAGGCTACCAGTTGAGTTGATAGTTAGCTAACATCTAGTTCATATAATTAATCTCAAAATACTACTTGGTTTAACACCAAATAGAGGAGCCTGTCAGAAATATGTGTGTTACTGATATTGTTATTTAATAAGTACCTATCACAACAACGAACATGACAAGCATTAAATGCAATTATCCGAAGTAGAAATGTTCAAAATTTAGAAGATCACAGAATTTGTCTGCCACACTAAGAAATGACTCCAAAGAAATACATTTCTAATTAAGGGGGAAAACAATCAATGCCAAAAATTACTTTGAAATTTGATCACCTCACATTCAAATTCTAAATCTGCACTTGCTACACATACGTTGTTGGGCAAGTCATTTAACCCCTCAAGGTTCAGTTTCCTACAGTGAACAGAGGACTTTGGGCTTAGCGGTATCAAGATCTCACTAGAATGTAAATTCACTCGAGGCAGACGTGTTTGCTTTTGGCTCACTGCTAATCACAAGAATTCTGCACATAAAAGGTGCCCAAGAACTGTTTGGGGGAATTGGTGAATAATAGAAATTATCCCAGGGTGCCAGAGAGAAGTTCAACAGGTAAATGCCCCATCTCTAACTAAGCCAGCAGACCTGAGTTCAATCCCTGGGACCATACAGTATCAGAGAACCAACTTCCCCACGTCCTCTGACTGCCACACATACATGTGAAAATACAAAACACACACATACACATACATACACACAGAATAAATAAATATGGTTAAAAATGTAAATGACCATCTCATCTGGCACTCAAAATACCACTGAATAGAATACCAGGGTGCTAGTAACTAGTCTCCACACTAGCATAAGAACCTTAACCAGGGGGCAGGAGGGACGGCTTAGCATTAAGAAGGACACGCAGCTCTTCAAAAGGAGCTGAGTTTGGCTCCCAGCAAGCACAGCCCAAAGTTCACAACTATCTGCAACTCTAGTTCCGCAGGCTCTGATGCCCCCTCCTCGTTTTCATGGTGTAGTGCATATAAACATGAGCACTCATACACACACACACAATTACACACACATATTACCTATAAATAAAGATAAAACTTCAAAAATAACATTAATTAGAATAATAGCTGCCTTTTAAAATCTGTAGCAAGAACGCAACCTCATGGGGGTCATTTAGAAGCCAAAGTATTATCTTTGTCCGACAAACTCATCTCTCTTTGAAATACCAAATACACTTTCGTTGAGTAGGACAATTAATTACTCTGTAAATTGTGCTCCAGATGGAAGCAAACATTTGTCCTGTCCCTACCTGGAGGCTTCTGTTTTCCTCCCTCAGAGCCTAAGGTGCACAGGTGCAGTCAGCAGATGCACTGTAAAATATCAGAGTGGGCACCTCGTCATGAGGTTTCTGTTGTGTGGCTTTTTTACTAGCACCTACGTATAATGAGCCAGAATGGGGAAGGGGAGAGATGATGAGAATTACTTTTACATACCATCGTAGTGGGGAGAGAGAATCTTAAACAATGAAAAAAAATCAAGTAGATGGATGCAAAACAATAACTATGCTTCGATTTTGCTACAACTACCACAGTCAAATTGTTTTAATATGGAAAGAAGAATTAAACCAGGACCCAGCTAGTATCAGCCACACACTAGGTTATAGCAAACAGAGATACAGCAAATGAGCAACTCAGATGGAGAAACAAATTTACATTTATTTATTGTGGGCTGGGGGTAGTGAGCACGTGCGACAGCTCTCCTGTGGAAGCGAGAGGACAGCTTGCAGGAACTGGTTATATTTCCACCATATGAGTCCCGGAGATCAATCTCAGGACCAGGCAGCAAGACCAACCCCCATTAAGATCTCTCCCCAGGCCAGACCAGTGTCCTGATATTCCCTCTTCTCATTTGTAGACTTCACAGACTGGTAATGCAACATTACGGGACACTGGCGGCATTAGAAAAGGATGCTGAAACCAAACACATCCACATAGGCTCTGAATAAAGGCTTTGTAAGGTCGGTCTCTTCATTCTTCCATTTTCTTACCTCTTCCTTTGACCATGGTCAACCTTACCTCAACATCCAGAACTTATAACACAAGGCTCCACCCTGCTTATACTGCACATAGTTATATACACAAACATATATGATTATCTGTACTATATAACAGCATAAAACCTATGAGGTTTCAAATATCTTTTCAGAGTTCAGAAGAGTACATTCTCAGGTGGAGCGAGCCTCCTGCATCTTCAGTTGCTAGAGAATATTTCAATCGAAGTCTCTTAGCTACTCAAACACCTCCATCATGATCACTGCAGAGGCCTTACTATGGCAGCTCCATCCAGAAGGATGCCTGTGACATTTAACACTCCCAAAGTCAGTGATGATACTGCACCTCTACCAAACACTTTCAATTTTACCTTCCTTCAAAAAGGACAGTTCTACCAAGAAGTTCGATTTTACAAAAAGCCATGGAATGATGACATACTCATCCGAGACCCTAGAGTTTATGTCATCAAACTTACTGGCCTGGGCTTAAGACCAAATCCCTACTACCTACTTCAAAATACAGTAACCTCCTGTCCAGTTGTAATTATGAGAAATCCTAAATTCAGTGAGACCAGTTTCAGACAGAGTCAAAGAGTGTGAGCACCTGTGGTTCTCCTTCAGACTGCCTTGTGTGGCTCCACACTGGCACAATTCACAAGGAAGACTGAGCAGAGTCTGTGTCTCCCATACCTTTAGTTAGTAGAGAATATTTAGATTACTATCTTTGAAAGATAGCTATATGGAAACCACTGCATTAATCCTGGAACAACTTACGATAGAATCCTATGGAGAGCCTTTGGGGCCCAGCCCCAAGACTCTCCTCTGGGTTCAGACTGGAAGCTACAACAAGTGAAAAGGACTTTTTCTTTGGCTATATGATGGCAAATGAACTCTCTCACATGTGCTTTCCTGACTCAGTCTCTTTATTATTCTCTCTTTATTCTAATTCTTCTGTCCCAGCTTCTTCTCCAGCCCCAAAACTCTTCCCTTTACAGGAGCCTTGAAGCAATTAAAAAAAAAAAAAAACTACAAGAGTTACCACTCATTTGTCAAAAGCACATTCCTAGGGTAAGTAACAGGGAGCTGAGCCATGGAAACACAAGGTTCCAAGGTTACAGGAGTAAGACCAAGTGGGGGAGGGGGGAGTTCCCAGTGACAAACTTTGAGACGTAGTTCTATTTTTAGCAGACCGGCAAGCAAAGAATTGGCATGCTTTTCTTAGGGTGCTTTGTGTAACAACCTGGTTAGATATCTGCAACTCTGACCTTGTGCACAGTTGTACAGTTTTAAACTCAAGATCTATTTACAAAAGGTCTTTAGTCTAGTTTGAACTTACTCTGAGGTGAAAGTGAGGTAACTGTGTGCAGTTAGTCTGAGTAAAAGGAACAAAGTGTCTACAGTCCCCACGGGACAAATAGGTCTAATTATGAAGCATGCATTCTATATAACAAAACTAGATAGCTAAATGAAAGGCCATCTTCCTGACCACCCACAGATATATGTTTGCTTAAGACTGAGATGTAATCATGAGATTACACACTATAATGCAGGAACTGGGGAGACACCAAGCTGCTTTAGCAAAAGTGAGCAACAGTTTCCAGAGTCCTGCAGGCCTTGCCTGGGCAGGGCTGACCCCCACTGAGTCACTCCTCTGGTAGGTTGACATCTGAATTATCAATTGCCATATGTCATATATTTCCACAGCCTCCAACAGAATCCATGCCTAAGAATAAACCAGTGCATTTGGTTTCAACAACATGCACTGAGCACCAGAATCAAATTCCACATGTGTGCCCTCCCGGGTCAAGACATGATGAGAAACTTAAAGAAGATAAGGTAGTAGTGCAAATTTCTTTTGGACGAAAAGTTCTTCAAAACTAAAATTACTTGGCAAAGAAGAAAAACACATATATGTGTCTTTCTACTTCAGAACCATGCCCTACAAAGGTCCAAATGAAACTGTACTCACGTTTCCTTAATTAGAACTCACATCCAATGGAAATCTTGGTATCTACAAAGTGCTTAAGTGTAAGACTTAGCAGTAAGAACTGACTGTGTCTTGATTTTCTCAACACTGAATACAGAACTGAAATTGAGAGGTACAGTTTATTTTCCAAATGAGAAAGTGATGGAATACTCATTAGTAAGGAAAACCATTTTACCTGGGACTGTGATAAAACTGGAAGGATAGGGAATGGGCAGGCACGACAGTACAACAGAAATTACTAGCCCTGGAACATTCATTCTTAGGGAGGGGGAACGGCTCTAACAAGCATTGAGAATCCCAAGTCCTGAGTAACTGAAAGTGATAAACCATGGCCACTCTCACTGCTCTGTGGGGCAGCGTCCTGCACTCATATCCCTAAGAAGCTTCTGGAGAATCACAGACAAGCTCTCTTCCCAGGGAGAGTCACACGTTGAGGTCATATTTACAGTTTAAAGTCAAGTTGTTTTCAACGAGGCCGTTATCTTTCAGTGAAAATGTCCAGGATTGGTGAAGAATTTTCTTTCATAAGTTTATCAGACTGTTTCACATCATGAACTCCTTTATGTAAACATTTACTGACTGCTAGAGATGGAGAGTTCAGTGGTGCTTAGAATAAGCAAGGCCCTACGTGATTCCCCCTCATGCTATCTCAAATACCCAAAATATATATGTCAAATTGTATTGAAATGAAAATGTTGATTGCTTTAAAGGGCAAGAGAGTGAGAGAGCAAAAGAAGGTGTGCCTATGACAGTAGACAAACCCATAATTCTGGGGACAAAATAGGTGAAACAGGCCTTAGGAGGGCGGAAAGCAAGCGGAAGAGGGGGCTAGGTTGGTTGGGTGAACAGCAGGAAGAAGAAATGAAGCAAAGGCTATTAGAGATAAGAGGGGGGGGTTCGTGAATATGCTGGGGGAGGAGGCTCCAGGCTGAGGAGCTGGCAAGTCCAGTCCTTCTGAGGCAGATACATGTCACAGGCCCTTGGTTAACACAGTTTCCTAATGCAAAACATAGGAGTCCTTCAGGCAGCGACAGCCACAAATCCTGGCCATTCTGTCAAATGAAAGAACCAACTGTGGGAAACACACATATTAAAGCTTTTCCAGCACTAAAAATAATACCACAGATAACCTAAAGACTGTAGTGAGAAAGGAATCTATGACGGTGACAAACACACTCAGAAGACATCTTCCCAGGAAGTGGGGGATGCGTGGTGGAGAGGAATGGCGGAGATTGGAGCAATTTGGGGAATGCTCACTTAAGCTGACTGTTGAGTACAGAGGCAGTCATTAAATTCCCATCCAGTCTTCCGGTGTATTAGAAGCTTTCATACTGCGTTTCAAAGAGAATTCAGAACCCATTTCAGCTTCCTCTGACCCCCTCATCATCTTTGGCTTGATTGACACTTATCTTTAAGTCACGGGCAAGGCAATCAATCATCCTGATCAGTTATGATCAAGAATAGTCTGCTACTGTTAGAATAGAGCAAACTAAGGGGATTAAAAGGCATCTTGGCTTCCCCAGGTCTCTGCAACTGCACAGAGAGTAGGAAAGGACTTCACACACAAAATAACAAAGGCTTCCAGGCGACACTCTGGGATGAGCTGCCTGTCAGATGGTAAAAGCAACCCCGTGTCTATATAGGAGATATGGACTTTCAGCAATGTCAATTTTGCTTCTCAGCAAACTCCTTAAAAAAAATACTCAGTGAATTAAATGCCATCTTTTTCCTAATATAAATCACGTCTAATCTTCTCTTTGGGTTTCCTGGAGGTTTCAAGTGTCCCGGTTGTGTGGACTGATGTTTTCCTTTCTTAAGTCCCTATCACTCAGCTACCATAGCCTGGCACTCACCCTAAGGATAAGGGACTTGAGGACGAAAAGACAGGAAGGTGAAAGAAGGGATGTACACACCCTGCCCAGGGGTGCTTCTCTTCTAGTTTCTCACTGGCAGCATGCCGGACAGCGGGAACGATGGGCTCATGGTACCATCTGAAGCCCTGAAAGCTGAGTCTACTCCGTGTGGTTTCCCATGCCTCCCTTCATGGTACCCTTGTCTGCTTCTCCTTAACAGGCTCTTTCCACTCTCTCCTGTCTTTGGTGGTGAGCTTGGTTTCCATGACGGTGGTTTCCTTCCTATTCCAATGATTTTGAGTTTCCATCTTTAGCTGGACCCTCCAGGCTTTCAGACTGGCAAGGCTCCTAGGCATCACTTCGCACATGCCCTCTTGATCTACCCTCACCATTATCTATCCCACCCTAGCGACTCCCTTGATGGATGCAAAATCTGGGGACAGGTATTAGGGTCATCCATCCCATGCCTGCTACATTTAACATGGCACTATGCATTAAAATTATCCTTCTAAACACACTTAGAATTCAGTCATTCTTAATTTTCATCATCCTGAGTTCTTCCCCGAAGAGTAGCATTACCACCACTGACTGAGTACTGACTAGGGACAAAGGATTTACACATGGGCTTCTCCAGGGACTGGTGCAGAGGGCACTAAGTCTGACCATTTTGACTGTATAAAAGAAGAACGTGAAGCTTTTAAAATTAAGTATTTGCATAAAGTTACACTTTTGGAACCAGGATGTGTCCATGGGTTTATTAATTGTGGGGTGACACCATCAAGCATGCATTCTCAAAAAGCTAACATGGCTCCTTTAGTAACTTAGGGAATTAATTTTTTTTGCAAAGACAATTAAATGGCCACTTTGGATTGGTACTTGAATGAGCAAAGAAACAGAAGCACAGCTTGGCAAGACCTCAGAGTTGTGCATACGCTTCAGGTTTTTTCTGTGTGAATTTATGTTTTGGCATACTTGGATAAATTTTTAAATATTTTTCCAGGTGTGACATAGGCACCTGCTAATGCATCTTTGCATTTGTGTGCATGTGTGCACATGTGTGCAGGTGTCCATGCATATGTGTGTGTATATATGCATGTGGAGGTCAGAGGTCAACCGCTGGTGCCTTTCTCAGTCACGCTCCATCTTACTCTTTTAGACAGGGTCTCCCACTAATTTGGAGCTTGCTGAGTGGTCAGACTGACTGTCCCCGCAGGATCTGGGTTACAGACGTACGCCACCACATCCCGCTATTATGTAGGTGGTAGAGATCTGAATACAGGTCTTCATTGCTTGAGGGGACAGGTGTTTTAACGGCTGCAATATTTCCTTAGCTCCTGGAGAATCCTTTCTATTTTTTTTTTTGTGACCAAACATTTATCCTGCTTGGACAGACCCTAATCTGAAAATGTCTGGTGCACAGCTAAGGGCCGAGAAGAGACATTTGTGCTGAGCTTCTTCGGAGAAGCCGAATCAAAGATGGGTTGGTTTATTTCAAATCAAAGGAGGGTTGATCTACTTTGTGTTGTGTTTCTTTAGGTGGAGACACACCTGAACGAGTCATCTGGAGACAAGATAATTCTGGCCCCGATTCTTCTAGGAGAACAGGAAGAAAATCCACTCAGCTATAGAGCCTAAGGGCTGTCTCTGATCAGACCAGCAAGACAGGCGCTCCACTACGCTAATATGACCAAATAAGACATTTTACAATTCTAGCCAGGAAAAGCCCCAGGCAAGAAAAACACCAAATTGAAATCCAAACTCCTAAATGGGAGCCTGCAGAAATAGCAGGGCTGATGGGAAGCCAATACAACTAAAATTTTTTTCCACAAAATATTTTACTGAAAAGTGAGTGGAGAGGGGATTGTGAAGCTTCATTAACTACTCTATGTATATATTTTCTTGAGCACAAGTCTTTTTATACATCTTGCCCTTCATGCGAAGCCATCCATAAAGGCGGTTTCCAGTTTGGAAGTGAGATGAGGACTGGAGAAAGAAGAAGTAGAAAAAGAAAGAGGCCAATGCATGGCAGTGGGCAACGGCTCATAGCTGTGACTGACAGCTCAGCAGCCAGCCAGGGCCAGACTCTTGGAAAGTTAAGCTCCGGTGACCAGATAACAACCAGGGTTCCAAAGGCTGATGATCTCCTGTGGATTCTACTTTGGATTCTAAAGACCAACAGGTGCAGCCTAAATGTAGTATACAGTGACTTTAGGGGTCCCAGCGTGTGACTGGTATTGGTGTGTGCCTTTTCCGGATAAAGGGAAAATAGTAACCACCATGCAGCCTGCCCCTATCACGGCTGGCACAAATAGTACCAACTATAGCATCCGGAGACCCAAGAATATCTTCGAGACTCAAATTGTTCAGAGTGAGGTCCCTTGCTCAGGGTCTCAAACACTCAGGGCAGATGCTGTATCACTGAGTTACACCCCAGTCACAGTTTTGATCCAGCGATCCTATCTACTCAGACAAGCATGTCACCTTTAGGGTCATCTCACTACTTATCAATCACACAAAATTAACCCAACTGCAGACACATCAAAACAAAACAAAAACAAAAACAGCAGACTGGCTGGTTTTATGTCACCTTGGCACAAGCTAGAGTCATCAGAGAGGAAGGAGCCTCAGTTGAAAAAATGCCTCCATAAGATCCGGCTGTCAGGCATTTTCTTAATACATGATCAATGAGGGAGGGCCCAGATCATGGTAGGTGGGGCCATCCCTGGGCTGCTGGCCCTAGGTTCTATGCGAATGCAGGCTAAGCAAGTCATGGGAAGCAAGCCAGTAAGCAGCACTCCTCCATGGCCTCTGCATCAGCTCCTGCCTCCAGGATCCTGCCCTGCTTGAGTTCCTGTCTTGATTTCCTCTGTTTATTAACAGCAATATGGAAGTGTAAGCTGGAAAACGCTTTCCTTCCCAATTTGTTTTTCGGTAATGGTATTTCATTGCAGCAACGGAGACCCTAATCACGACAAGCACATATTTTCAATTTTTATTTAATCCTTCTGAACACTTGGCTACGTAACTGTTATCATTCCTATCTAATAGATAAAAAATATCAAACCTTTATTCTTTCATCAAACCATTTTACACAATTTCCCAGGGCAGTAAGAGTTACAAGCGGTAGACCAGGAGACATCCATCATAAAAACCTAGGCATTCTCAGTCCAAGGCCAGGGCTCTTGGCTCAATATTATACTCTCTTAAACAGCAGTACCATTAATGTAGGCTACTGTCCTCCGAGAGTAAATGCTCACCTAACGGCAGTCAGTAAGTTGTAGCATCACTAAGTCAAGTCAAGAGACCCTAAGACAGTATCACTCAAATGTGTACCGGATCCAGTTCTAGCAAAGGCCACTGAAGACTCTTGGATAATGGCTGCCTAGACCCAACTCCAGACAGACCAAAGGGAATTGATGAATGGCCCCTAGAATTTTTTTCTTTATTAACTCCCCCAAGGTGATTCTGTTGCATTTGAAATCTATTGTATCTTATTCTTGCAAACCTGTATAGTCATCTGGAGTCTCACACTAAACAAAAATTAATATTCTACTGGAGAGTCATCTTTTGGATCCTGGGATTTTACAGAGAATATCACAAAATCCTATATTCTCTTTGAGAGTCCATCTTTGGATGAAAATTCCTAATGTCTGCCCCATCAACAAAGTCGGGAAACAACACATACTACCAAAACTGCAAAGCATCTCCAGCGTCCACTCTCATCACACACACCCCTTGACGTCTAGGCCAACAGAGCCAAGAGAGCTCAGCTCACCCTTCAGGCGGTCCCAACCCCTTGCAGAGCTGAGCGACTTTTTTTTTTACAGAGATGCAGTAAACTTCAGAGATAACCAACCCCACCCCGGTCAGCAGATGTTTCTATTTGTGTCTTCCCTAACTCCCTGTGTTTTCTTTATTCAACAAGACAACTGTTCCCCATGGGCTACTGCTATTTACATCTCAAGAATTTCAAATGTCTTAAGCTAGACAAATAAGTCCATTGCATTTTTTAAGCTCTATATTTGGCTCAAATATAAAGCTATGATTGGGTATTAAATGTCCTCCAAAGGACAGTGTGCGAAGGCTATGGAACAATCGTTTTCTACACTATGAATATGTATTATGCTCACTGGTCAATTAAAAGCTGACAGGCCAGTAGCTGGGCAGGAAGTTAGGCGGAAAAGTCGAACTGAGAATGATGGGAAGAAGGAGGGTGGAATCAGAGATACACCAGCAAGCAGGACATGTATAAAATAAGGCAACAAGCTATGCGCCATGCGGCAAAGCATAAAAAGAAATATGGGTTAATTTAAGTGTAAGAGTTAGCTAGTAATAAGCATGAGCTATCTACCAGCCAAGAATTTATAATTTATATTAAGCCTCCAAGTCAATTATTTGGGAAACAGCAGATGGGTATTTGGGAATAGGCAGATGGGACAGGAAACATTCAATTACATGTTAAAGCCATGGTTAGCAGCCTGTGCCACTACTGGGGGTAGCAGAATCTTTAAGAAGTGGGGCCTACTGAAAAGAAGTCAGGTCGGGGGCAGGGCATGACATAAGGGGCATGAGCTCTTTCCAATCTGCCTCTGTGAGGTGAACAACTTGTGCCTTCACCACTCATTCCTGCCACTACGTACTGTCTTTCACTGGTCCAAGCCACTCCAGACAGACATCTGAAGTCCTCAGTCAGACTAGACCCTCTCTCCCTACAGGCTGCTCAGTTCAGGGATTCTGCAACAGTAACAGGTGGGTGACTAACAAAGGTACGGAGTGGGGGGAGCAATTCCCTGTAATTTCATTGTCCCCAACCCTTGCATCTCTGTGCTGTAACTAACTCCAGGTACAGGCGACGTCAGAGCAGGCCACTCTTAAGTGGCCTTTGAATTTACAAACTCTCTCACATGGGTTAGCATCAGAAACCTATGGCACCGTTCCTTCCAGCACCACTTCCTTAACAAGGAACACACTGTCTGTGAAAACTGCAGACCTTGGAGCCATGAGTAACAGAGTGACCTGGCTGCAGGACTTGATGAGATCTGTGCACTGCGGCTGACATCTGTTCACAGTATATCGCTGAGGACAAGGAAAGAAGGGTTCAGAACTCAGACAGCAACAACCAAAAGCCACAGGGAAGCTTAAGGCTTTGTCTCTGGGACCCAGGGTCCCCCTTACACACACACAAACAAGCATGTGCGCACACACACGCATGCACCCTAAACTACCCTAGATGGGAATGACATGATTCTATGAAATCTACCTAGGGCGAGTTTTTAGGTCTGCTGGCCTTTGGCATGCCAGGAGGTGCAGGGGCAGGGTGCAGGGGCAGGGTGCAGGGTGCAGGGGCAGGGTGCAGGACAGCTCCGAGGAATTTAGGGTTAGAGTGAGCAGGATGAGATCAGCCCTCTGGGAGGAGATGCCATTAAAGCTAAATATGATATGAGTGGGGACTGTAGAATGGAGGTCTGGAGGTTTCCATTCGTTAGAACCTGGTGCTCACACACAGCACAGAGAAACACATCAACATCCTCAGAGGCTTTACTTGTGTTTACTGTCACGTGGCAGAGAAAGTCAGCAAGTGATGAACAGCGTGGACAGCAAGAAGAAGCAGAGAGGGGCAGGGCTGGATGGCACGGCTTCCAATAACCATCGTCATTAAAGTAATGATCCTTCACTAGTACTGGGCAGGACGAAGGGAAAATATTTATTCATCGTTAAAGACAACAAAGTAGGTAAAAATTGGTACACATGAAAAATCGTCTCCAGGAATACTGCCCTACAAAGAAGAGAATGGTTGTGTAGTGGCATTTTAACGTAGAAGTCTGTTGACGTAAAATATACGTTATTATTCACATACATGAAAAACAATATTACTGCTCTTTGCCAAGCACTCATGATACACCATGCATCATGCGCAGTGTTTGTGTGTGCTCTAACATTTGACCCTCATGTCTCAGAGAGGAAGCATTATGGACATTTTATACATGAGTAGGAAGGGAAGGGAATTGACCGATATTGTACAGTTATAAAACAGAAGGCCGGGGAGCTCACATCAGGCATGCCTGGCTTCTAGACAGGCTGTAATGGATTCAGGAAGATGCAGAGATTTGAGGAGATGCTCGTTCAGGGCATCTCTCCAGACAACGAGATCTGTGTTCTCGGTACTGTAAGAGCACATTTCCAAGTCAGTGCTCATCAATTTAGTGTGCGGAATGAAGATGTTTCAATCAGAAGGATAAACAACAAGGAAAAGTTTCTCATCCTCTGTATATGTCATCTCCGTCTCTAATGATCCAGAAGCAATATTTAATCTCCAACTACATATGCCCACTCTATATATGGAGTTAATTGCCAAAATGTCAGTCACCGAGAAGAAAAATTGTTACTCTCAATTTCTGAAAAAGAGATTAGTTCAAGAAGAAAAACCATCTGTTTCCAGCTTCCAAGTTTTCCAATTTCTCCTACGTGGATCACCTGATAGCGTCGTCCTCTCTGCTTGGACATCGATGGCTCCTCACTATGCAGCAAACCCAGAGCCTTCCCGGTCAGGCCACACTCTGAGTCACCTCTCTCACTATTACTTCCTGATATGAAAGGTACCTGATAGGAAGGAATCCCAGGTTCCTGACCTCTGGAATGTCTCTACGATGCCTAATCTTAATCAAAATCAAACTGTCTACCAGGTCAAAATGCGAAAGAAAACCAAGCACGTACTCCCGGCAAGAAGGGGCGTCCAAGAAGCACTCCCCTGACACACACACACAAAGCCACAACAAAAGCACTCGATACTACAGGGTGTTAAAAATACACAGGCTGGGGCGCTGGAAAGATGGTTCTGCATTTAAAGCACTGGCTGCTCTTCCAGGAAACCCAAGTTCGAGTCCCAACACACACATGGAAGCTCAAAACCACGCATGACCCCATTTCCAGAGGCTCCCACACCCCCTTCTGGTCTCTTTGGGCATCAGGTACACACATGGTACACAGACACATGTGCAGGCAAAACACCCATACACATAAAAATAAAAATTTTATACTTAGGCTATGGTTCGGATCTGGAATGTTCCCCCAAAGGCCCATTGTTAAAGCGCTGGTCCCCAGCCTGTGGCATGCATGATTGGAACCTCGAAGAAGCAGGAGTTGGGCTGCAGGGAGGTGCCCAACTTTTAAGGTGGTATTAGGATCCTTTCTCTTCTCTCTACTTTTACCTTCTGTGGCCATGCGGTAAGCAATCTCCTCCATCAGTCCACCACCACAGTGTGCTGCCTCACCACAGCCCAAGGCCAAAAGACAGCGCCTGGCTCCTCTACAGCCGGGGTCAAAATAAATGTTTCCTCTTTTTAAGCCGACTGTCACAGGTATTGGCTACAGTGAGAGGACGCTATCATAGTTCATATTTATGTAAGTGATGGCCTCATCATTATGAGATAACATCGAGTTCCATAGCAGTCAGCCAATTAAGCCATGACTCACACATGCTTAAAAACCAGAATTCTAATTTTCTACTGGCTTAAAGAACATTGAAACTTATTTAAGTATTGAATGCATAAAGAAAATAGAAGCAGGACAAAATCATCAAGGCATTTATAAAATACACACACACACACACACAGATGCCACCTCTCATGTCTGCTCAGGCGTGAGTGCTTATGCGTTTCCATGTGATAGACTATGCGTGTGTCACCAGCAGCACTGGATGCATGCTCCAGTGTTTCCATGTGATAGACCATGCGTGAGTCACCAGCAGCACTGGATGCATGCTCCAGTGTTTCCATGTGATGACCATGCGTGTGTCACCAGCAGCACTGGATGCATACTCTGGTGTTTCCATGTGACAGACCACCCATGTGTTACCAGAAGCACTGTGTTTTCATGTGATAGACCATGCGTGTGTCACCAGCAGCACTGTGTTCCATGTGATAGACCAGGCATGTGTCTGGATTCATGCTCCAGAATTTTTATAAAAACGGCTAGTATCCAAGCTTCAGCTTTCAATATACAGTCCTAATCTATGGGTGAGAATGTTAGCATTATCTCTGCCACACAACTGACAGTGTAAAAATACAACCCAATGCTGAGACTTTAAATGTGGGGAAGCTGGCTTTAGAAATGGCGAGATTTGGAGCCTGAATTAAGAGAAACGCGCTACTTGAGAATACAAACAATATGTATCTGTATATCTTGCATATATATACACATCATATATGCACACACTGTACACATACACAATGTACATGTGTATCTTGCACATACACATTACTTACATATATGTGTACATGAAGAGTTCTTCTCTTCCTGTGTCACAGGCAGGATCAGTGCCATCTCCCAGCACTGAAAACCACTTCATCTTTGTCCCTCTTCCTTCTGTTTCCTCTCTTCTGAGTAAGCAGCCCCCTGCACCGGTTCTCCCTGACACCAATTAGAGTTGGCGGGACAGGAAGCAGAACACCCACAGTCCTCCCACAAAGACCCCATTCTCCTTTCCCCTCGATCCCCTGCAGCATCCTCGTCCCCGATACAGATAGCCTGCGGGAACCTGCACAGTTGAAGCTACAGACGGCAAGCGAGGTGGATACGGAGACGACCTTTCTATTAAAAATAGCAGCTGCACAAAAGACCCGGCACTACACAGTGCCAGGCTTCTCAAGCACATTTTTAAAGGAATATGTCAAAAATGGCCTTATTTCTTATTCCGTTCCATGAATACTTACTAAATGCTTTAGGGGTAGAACTGTTTGGTTCATAGATAAAACCCCAAGAAGAAAAAGTCATCGCACACACCATGTACTCAACCCAGTATGATTGGAGGGACAGCAATGAACACAGGAAAAAAGTTAACCATGCATTTGTTTTCTGAACCTAACACAAGGCTACCTCTGCATGTGTGCGCGTGCGTGAATGTGTGCACGTGTCCACGTGAATGCACATATGTGTGGTTTGTAGGAAAGTCTATAAGAACAAGCGTATCAAAATGTCAGCAATCTAAAAATTAAGTTGTCAGCCTTTCTTCCATACTGCAAATTACAAAAGAATTAGGGGTTTGGAGCTAATAGAAGCTTCCAGTCCTACAGCGTGCAATTTAACCAATCATCACAAGGTCTAAAACCACGGCACCAAAGACATTTCGCCAGCAATCTGCAGACCCAGCACCTTATATAGACTTCCCTACCTCCACTGCTCTCTCTCTCCTCTCCTCTCCTCTCCTCTCCTCTCCTCTCCTCTCCTCTCCTCTTCTCTCTGCTTCAGAATCGTGTCCTGGAATAGCGCTACCATTTAGCAAGAACCGCCCCGACTCCCTACAGCCTGAGCACATCAAGGTGAAAGCATGGAAGTCATCTTTACAAAGACCTACACAAAAGATATCTGCGACTCATCTGTGGCTCTTCCCTCTCCCTGCTGAGATCGCATTAAATCCATAATCAAATAACAGCAAATGCACTTATAGGCTCCCAACCTGCGTGCCCTCTTATCACTTATGGGACACTAATTTGGGTGAAATGTGTCTTCTCCACACTAGAATCTTACAAGGATTGAAATGTCAAATTATAAAATAACGTTGGCAAAGAAAGAAAAGTTATAATAAACATTAATTACCCCCAAATCATGACAAATATCTCCCATGACTGAAATCTCTAGCTTTTCTATTTTCTCCCAGTTTGCCAACTGCAAGCGTATCATATAAAAATACGCAACCATATTCTCTATTCAGAAAGTAAGAGACACTATACACTTCTAAAGATGACCCTAATAATCTAACCCCAAATTTAAGTAGAATGTTGTTAATATAAACAGGATGGACTACTGACTTATTAATTAATTAAAATACTGATTTGCTGGCCCTTTAATTTTAAAATTAAACTGAATTAAATTTCTCTAAGAAATCACAATATTTCTTATGTAACGGGAATCGTCAACAGTTTCGAGACACATTTTCCTACAACCAGATGGTACCTTGATGTGAGAGTCTCATTCATCATGCACCAGACAAAGTTAAAGGCAGCAAGAAGCTTGGGATGGTTCCGCCTGCCCCACCCTTGTTTCCTCTGAGCCATAGTGATGTCACAGCCTCTGGCAGAGCAATGACTTCACTGCCCCAGTCCCTGCTTCTGAGGACATACTCCTTTCTAGCCAGGACAATTGAAATGATACCTAGGGCCCTGGGTATCGCAGTGAGCCTTCTGAGAGGAAGGGATGCTGCAATGGCACTGCTAAGGGGATCTCTGAATGAAGTGGTGCTGAAGATGAATGAAGTCCGGGTGTCAGCGGGGAGTCTCCATCCCCTAGTAAAGCTGACACTCAGCGAGGAAAACCGATGAGGGACTTGGAAAAGGCTCCGAGAATAGAATTAAAGATGAACGGGGTATTCTACATAAGAAACTTCTCATCTTTATAGTTGGATTCTCACCAAAAGAAAACATTTCCCAGGCTACTCCCGGAGTCCATTTTTCACTGGCACGGAAGGCATAGCTTCTCATTTATCAATTGTAGAACTTCCAAAGAACGAAGCATGAAAACACCGCCATGCTCCTCCCTCCGTACTCTTCCCACACAGCAGAAAGCCACAGCAGCGACATCCTCTCCCAGGACACAGGTGGCCGCCCCTCTTCTACCTCAGTGCATCCTTACCGGGCCTTGCCTTTGGATTGTTTTTAACAGCATCATGTATGTATATAAAACCATGCCTGATCCAGTCAAAAAAAAAAAATAAGCCCCCATCTTGTATTTCTGCACAAATCAAAGTTGGCCTTGGTCCAAACACCCAACAAAAAGTGACAGATTCACCTTCTAACCTACACCATGCTCATGCATAAGAAAATGCTTAAAAATTACATGTACATATACCATCAGGACACTGACCTTTGACCTTCAGCTCCACTATCCCTGGCCTACAGGGGCTTACAAGCTACAGTGGCTACTCTTCCGGTTTCTGATAAACTGCTCAGAACACATGCTCGGTTTTGCAAGAACTTGCTGCATACAAGACCGCTTCATGCAGTAGCTTGTGCTTCTAACTACCTAGCTTTTCTAAACCATCCGAAAAAGAAAATCTTAATGTAAATAATTCAGTACTCAACATTCAGTTTATTGTGGCCAGTGTTTCGGAAATTAGCAAATGAAAGGCATGCTTCTTCGATTGAGAATTCCTTTCCTGTCACAATAACTTTGTTACTGCAATTAAAGTTTTAAAAGTTGATGCTTCAGTGAGCGTGCGGTTAGAAGACAGCAGGAAGCCACCATTGCTGAGTCAAGATAGGGAGCATCAAGTCATCTCCTTGTCCTCAAGTTTGATGCCCACTCTGCTGTAAGGGCGCTGCATTCATGGCTTCCGGGTATAGGTGCGGTTTCAACAGTTTTGCTTCGCAGGGGCTTTCAAAGGCAGTGTAAGATGCAAAAAGAAATTTCTTTCTAGCACCAGATTTAACTCCTTTACTTGGATAGTTATGCTACCAAGAGTAATCCCAGAACGTCGGACCGCCCCACAGACCCCCCCCCCTCCTAAATGGGCCCCCCGAAAACCACAGCCAAGGACATCTGCAAAAGCAATTCCACAAAAGTAATGTAAAAAAGCTGAAACATCAACTTAACCACGTAATGGAAGCATTGCGTTATTAGGAGGGCTGCCTGGCCCTTTCAGGACAGCCCGGGCTCCATGCTTAATCAATACCACATGTTCCCTTTATCATTCCATTTGTTCTGCAGAACTCTTCTCAACTTGAACCCTGGTCTGCACAGACAGGAGGGTAAATTTCCCCCATACCTTACCCCCAGCTAGAAAACTTCAGATCAGTAAGTCTAAAGAGAGAAAAGGGCAAGAATCCTCCCCACCGCAAGGACCACATTTAAAATCTGCGAGGTAACCACACCCACCGCATTGCAGAAGCTGTGAACTTGGCGCCGGGTGCAGGGGGAAGGGGGAAGGGGGAAGAAGTACGGTGCGATTAGAGGGGAACCCGAGAAAGCAAACCCCCCTCCCCCGCGCCCCGGTGCAGGAACCAGCCGAAGGCGCACAGCCTAGCAAGGACCCCACTCTAGCGGACCCCAGCTTCCCCACCCCCCACCCCTCTCCTCGGCCCGCAGCCCAGAGGGCGCCAGGTGAGCCGCGCCCGCCCGGGTGCTCGGGTCTGCAGGCCGGGGCGCGTTCCCGCCCGGCGCAGGGAGCCGTCCCCAGGGGCGCGCGGCCCGCAGGTGCCCAGGCCCGGAGCCACCTGGCTGGCCGGCTGCCGGCCTGGGGACGCTGCCCACTCGGGGAAGGAGGCAAGTTACGTAAAAGCGGCCGGCCCCGCTGCAGAGCCGGGATGCTCCGAGCCCCGCCGCGCCCGCAGCCCGCACGAACGCAGCGGCAGCCGCAGCCTCGGGGCACACGGCCCCTCCCGTGCACGGCCCCCGGCCTGGCGCCGCAGTGTCGCCCCGAGCCCTGCACGCTCAGAACATGGCGCCCCGACCCTGAAATCCCGCTCTGATGGCCGGAGAGGGGCGCGGGCCCGGTCGCCCCTGGGGGACAGGGCTTGGAGAGAGGTCCCCAGGCCGGAGGCCGAGAGCGGAGGGTACAGCGCACTGGGCTCCCCGAGCCCCTCGCGCCTCGGAAACGAGCCCCCCATCGGAGCCCCTCGGCCACCAAGAGCAGAAAAGTTACCTGTGGGCTGCGGGGAGGCCGGGCGCGCCGCGGCGTGGGGACCCGGCTGGCACTGGCGTCCTGCTCGGTGGTGCGCAGGAGACTCCGCGCGGGAGGAAGCCGCAGCTCTGGGCTCCCCCGCCCCCCTTTGCAGGAGACACGGAGGCTCCGCGGAGCTGCGGCGGGGCCCACGCCCAGACACCGAGCGAGGAGGGCCAACCTCGTCCCGACTTCCCTCCCGCGCGCGGGGGAGGGGGGGCCACCGCAGTTCTCCAGGACACCTAGGTTGAGCAGTCCTCCAGATCCTGCCTCTGGGAACAGCTGCCAATAGCAGTAGCCTTTGGATTTACACTTGGATTATTGCTGGGCCTCTGGGTCCCCTCCGCACCCTCCGCAGATACTCGCGGCGAGAGCGGAGGGAGGGTTTGGGGTTTTGATTTTTTTTTCTTTTCTTTTCTTTTCTTTTTGACCTTCCGGTGAGTTCTCTATTGGCTTAGGGACTGCAGTATTTGTCTTTTTTTTTCCCCCCCCGCTTGAAATTGGAAGTGTCTTGCAGATTCGGTACTCAAGAAATTTAAGTTCAGAGACAAGACCCGAGTTAATTAGGATGATAGTAGGTTTTGTGCCTGTCAGCAGCTCCCTCCTTCCTGGCAATTATAAAGCTTAGGCTGAAATGGAGAGAGGCAGGGACGCACATCCCGACTTCCAGGTGAAAGAAATTACTCCGTTCTCTGGTCATCTCACACTCTGGGCTCAAGCCACATGGGCGTATTTCTTTAGGACTTTTAAGGCCTTTCTCAAATCGCCTAGTCACTGGCCTGAAGCTAAGACTCACTAAGGGGGGAAAAGAGACTCACAAAGTATTGAATTTTTCTAATGGATGGAATGAACAAAATGCAAAATAAATGTCTGCGTGCTCTCTCAGCAGGCCTGAGGAGGTGGGGGACTTGGCCTGGGTGTCTAGAATACTGGCAATAGGAAAGCGAGGTGACATCAACGGTCTTGGCTGGAGAGGAGGGAACTTGGTTACCTCATGTGGGAGAGAAGGTTAGAAGATGCTGCTCCGTCACCCCATCTGCTGTGGGGCTTAAAGGGCTGTGTTTTGTAGAAGATGTGCAGCTCTGGGAATTCAACATTTGAGTAGGATCTTCTGACTTAAGTCATGCTTGGGAAGAAAAAGCCTACGGCACTGCATAGACTGTAGAGTAGATGGGCGGATTCCAGGCTGCAGAGAGGAGGAGCCGCCAACCTATGGCCCTGATCCAAAAGCCAGAGGGAATAAGAAGTCCCTTACAAATAACATGCAAAAAGTTCAAGTACTGACTATGGACGCCACCTGTATTAGTGCTGAGACATGTATACATGTCATCCGTGCACGTCCGTGGCTAGGGTGCACAGTTCCATGAACGAAAGCGCGGATCGTTTGTGTATGTATGTGTGCAGCGGAAGGCCCCTTTGAACAAATCGTATTATTTACAACAAACACAAGCTTAGCGTCATCATTTGAGACACAGATGGCTCCGGGCTTTCGTTCATGTCGTTGCAGTGCCTTTGTGATTTTTCTTTTTTTAAAAAAACAAGAATACAAACTGTTCTCTCCATGACTCATGAATCCAAATCCTGATGGACGATAGGAGAAATAGGGTAGATAGAATACTACGTCTTCTACTTGAAAGGCTAGGAATAT
Organism: Microtus oregoni; assembly: GCF_018167655.1. Lineage (NCBI taxonomy): Eukaryota > Metazoa > Chordata > Mammalia > Rodentia > Cricetidae > Microtus > Microtus oregoni. The sequence goes on from NW_024543077.1 coordinate 25,322,105, forward strand.
CCAGGTAGTCATCCCAATAATCCACGAGTCCCAGGATTGGTGTAAGAGCTAGGGAGGCAGCTCATTTGATAGCTTGTCGGACACCCAGGGAGCCCCAGGATGGGTCCCCAGCAAGGCTTGAACTGGGTGTGGCGATGATGCTGGTTGTCTCAGCACTAAAGCTGGGGTTGGAGCGGGAGGATCAGAAGCTCAAAGTCTTCCTTGGCTGCACCCCAAATTTTAGGCTGGTTTGGCCTACGTGAGACACTATCTCACCCCTCCTAACCCCCACACACAAAGAACTGGAGTAAAATCCAAGTCCTCGCCTAGTGCAATAGTGGACCTGGGAAGCAACTGTTTTAAGTTCCTTTGGGCACAACCAAGACCATCGGCTGTTTCTTTTGCTTATCTATCACAGACATGGAAAAAAGAAATAAAGAAATCCAGCCAGCCCACAAGCGGACATTGCTCCCTCAGTAATTGTCCCTGTGTGTTAAGTGTTGCTTAACTGAACACTTTTGACCCTGCTTTCTTTCTATCTTGCAGGGGCCCCCGGTAGTCATCTCTGTCTCCCCACAGAGCCGCACAGGGGACATTCCAAGTCAGAACTTAGTTTCTGCTAAATGAGTGAGTAGATGTTGAATAATGGACTATGTTTCCTCTTTACATGGAGGATTCTGTCTCCTTCTGTAGAAAACAACAGGCTAATTTTGAAATTCCTTATGCTTCCTTAATTCTAGGACTCTATAAAATCCAAAGACGCCGGACTGAGGTGTCTTGCCTTGTAAGCACGAGGACCTGAGTTTGGTCACGCAGAACCCCATAAAAGAGCCTGTTGTGGTGCCACATGCTTGTCATACCAGCACTTCGAAGGTGGAGAAAGGTGGGTCCCTTGGGATGCTAGACAGAAAGCCTAGAATAATGGTGAGTCCCAGGTCATGAAAGATCTTATCTCAAAAGTCAAGGTAGATGCCAGCACCTAAGGAAGAATACCTGAAGCTGACCTCTGGCCTCCACAAGCACATGTATATACACTCAAGTCCATGTGCGCGCGCGCGCGCGCGCACACACACACACACACACACACACACCCCATATCTCAATACCTCCTGGGTAAAAGTAATATATAAAATGTCCACCTAACTCTCCTTGGGAAATAAACTCTTCTGTATAGAAAGGAGGGGTACACAATAAGATCGAGTAAAGTGACGACAGCAATCACAACTGGATTTGCTTGCTTGCTTGAGTTTGGCTTCTCCATGCATCCCTTTCACTGCTACAAATAAAGCGACTTAGCCCACAGAGAAGTCCTTACTTTGCTAATGCAAAACTCATGATGCTTTTCTAACAAGCTACAGAAAAGTGGTTTGTGTCTATTTCTGAGATATATATATATAACATAAGTACAAGGTAAAAGCCTTTTGCATTCCCCCCAAGTTTGTGGCCATCTTACACGAACATTCAAGTTTGTATAGATGGCATTACACGGAACATTATGCAAATGCAAAAATCTACAAAATGTGGAGAAGTATTCCAACTTTCTAGCTTGGGCCTCGGGATACCCGTTCTGCTCTCCTCCTACACATTCAAGATTACTCTATGGCACTAATGCTATTTCTACGCTTCCTATAATGGCTGCACTGCACATCACATGTGTCTCTGAAGGCCAGCAGCCATGCAGAATTCTATCCATGATGTGACGTTAGTGATGCAGTTTATCTCGGGCACAAGGTGAAGAGGCACAAACCCCACGAAGCTCCTCCGCATGCAAGCAGCAGCAGCAGCAGGCTGATATGTTGCTCTTCACAGTCCTGCCCCCTGGACAAGAGTGATGGCTTCTCTTGATGACCAAGGCAGGGCAAGCCGAATGTTCAGGATGCCTTGACGGCAGGATTTGTCAGCTTCATGAACAAGATACCAGAAGAAATAATGTTTGAAATCTGCCTAGTGGCCCTATCTGAAGATGTTCCGAACTTGAAGACTGAAGGAATCCTGAACTTGGACCAACCCCTGGACATGCTGCTCCATTAGGCATGCACACCATTTGTTCTCATTTGCTCAGTCTAAGCTGCAGGTTCAGGAACATGCTAACAGCCTGCGCAGTCACCAGCTGAGGCCTGCTTTGTGCTCAGAGGAATGCCAGGCACCCAAATTGCATATCCAATTCTTGAAATGAGAGCACGCCTTTAGCCACAGCATGACCGAAGAATGTAAATAAGAAATACAGGGGTGAATGCATAATTCAAAAGCAACAAGCATCTCCTTCTGAAATAAGAATTCATTTGGAGAGTTCCTGGGTTCTCAGACGAGGGTTAAGCTTATAGCTCATTAAGGCTTCCAGCTGCTGTCTCTTCATCCTGGGTGTGTATCCAGCATTCTAGGGGCTGAGTAGAGGCACGGCACAGATGTACGAGATGATTTAAACACCACCACAAACAACGAATACAAAACAAAGTGTACAGAGAATGTGAGCATCTGCAAAGGAGTGGATTTTGACATGTTCGCCCGTCATTAAGGGGGATCATTCCTGTTCAGCTGAATTCCTTCTCGGTCTCCTGTTGCTCCACACTCTGACAAAAGTCAGGCTGCTACACATTGGGCTTCACTGTTTTAAAGCCTACCCTTTCAAAACTTGATTTCTAGTGAGCTTTAGAACCGGGTTTCAGTACTTTTAAATCAAACCATTTCTAACAATCCAACTGTAAGAGTTACTCTGACACTCAGTTCTTTGTAGAGCTGAAACACCCAATAATTTTATCCTTCTCATCAATAAAAGTAGGAACCCATTATGAATGTCTTCTATGTGAGAGTTTTGTATATAATATAAAAATGGAATTGTAAAATAGAAATAGTGGGAGTTGGGAATGCCAGCTTCCAAGTAAAATAAATATACACAAAAATGTTTTATTCAAAATATAAAAATGGAATTGTAAAATATAGTGGGAGTTGGGAATGTCAATTTCCAAATAAAATAAATATACACAAAAATGTTTTATTCTCGGGAATTCTCTATGCAGGGTTAAAATATTAAGAATGGAAGTGGCTAATATATAATATTACTACATTCAGCTCCCGAACAGATGACTTCCACTTAGCTATTCTGAGATGTTTACTGTTTTTATCACTTTCTACCCTCCCCCCAATGACACAATAAATACCAGCAATCCTCTCCATCTCTCCTAAGGTTCTCAGTGATCCTAATCGCCAATTGCCAATTATGTTTCCTTCCAGTGGCTTTCTAGAATCAGCTGAGCAGCGAGAGGCATTCCGAAGCTGGCTTGCTGATTTGCCAGCTATCTCCAGGTTTACATTGCCCTCTTTAGGCAAGCCTGTGATGGTGACTCAAAGAAGACAGGGTAGCCTTTGTTTTTAAATCGATCCTTTCCCTTTCTCCCTGACCCGGTCTTGTCTAGTATGGGCCCACCCTGAAAGTGTGATTTCATCATAGTTCACGGTTTCTTAGAACCCTCTAAGAATCAATGAAAATGTGTAGAATGTCTGTGTCGCTTGAAATCAATCCATGCAATAGGTCAAAGGCATTTGAGGCAGCCATAGCTATCGCCTCAGCCCTGATCAAGATGTGTACTAGGAATGTGTCTGCATTGTCAAGGCTGACCTGTTTGTACATGGTACAGATCGGAAAGAAGACTGAAGTTTCCCAAGCTAGAGTGCGTGCAAACTGTCTCAGAAACAAACATATTTACATCATTTATGTCAGAATCACCTCAAGGGCTCATTAATAATGAATATGTTCTGGTGGAGGCCAGACTAAGAAAATCAGAAGACATGGAGTAACAATTTCCCAAGTGTGATTGACTATAACTCATTTAATCTCGATAGCCACTGATCTAGGTGACCAGTTGATGTCCATGGTCCATGGGTGACATGTTTCACAGAAACATAAGAGAGTACAAAGTGGAAGAAGAGTTTTGCATGCACGGGCGCACATGCGTGCGTGCATATACACACACCCTGACTGGAACAGATTCATTAAGACCCAGAGGTGAGCTAGTCCCACAGCATACACCACACCAGTCAGTTCACGTTTTGCAGAAGACATATTGCTTGGATCTTGTCCTTGGACGCATCAGCCTGCAACAGCAGTTCATTAGCCGTAAGTACAGTGATAAATAACAGGGAGAGATTGCTCTGTTCCCAGCTCCAGCAATGATTGCATTACAAGGCCATTTATCGAAGATTGCAGGGACGCTACATCCCTGACCTTAATTGCCAAGCACACAGGAAGGCATCTTTACAATATTGCCAAGGGGTGCCACACTAACATAAGAAATAGAGGGCTCATGTCTGGCAGTTTGGGCGAAGTCTGACATCTGATTGATTTAAGCCCCAAAGATAGATTTGCCCAAATTAATGCATTTTGGGTTAATAAAGCCAAAGAGGCATTTCTCACACTAACTAGTGACCAAATTAGGTAAACTGGTCAGATGTCACAACTTTCTCTCTACGGAAGTAAGTGTAGCACGCAGAATTTTCACGAGACATTGTTAATGTCTTTACATCAATATGCTGTTAAGTTTTCTGTATGAATCTTGTAGTTTTACAACAATTTAAAGCACTATTTTGGTTTTATGGAAGGACCCATAAGCGTTAGGAAATGAGGTCCAATTTTACATCTTTATGTATGAAGACAACATGGCAGGCATCTGGCATCAGTAATGCTTCCCTTGTTCAGGTCGTATCAAGAATTGGGATTCGGCTCAGTAAATGAGGATCACCATTGTGGTGTAACCACGCTGTCTTGAGAGCATGCCATCCTGTGGCTATGCCATTCAAGGGGACCCCAGACAAGACTTGTTAATGCTCCAAAAGACTCTGTCTACAGGGTATTTGGGTAAGATTGTACATACAGTGCTATCCAATTCAAATATGAAATTGTTCTTCATAAGTCTGTCATGCAGGTATGGGGGTTTGCCTTTGAAGGGTCTATTGAGGCCCTGGCCATTTCTTTCTTTCTTTTTTTTTTTTAAATATTTTTTATTTATTATGTACACAATATTCTGTCTGCATGCATGCCTGAAGGCCAGAAGAGGGCACCAGACCTCATTACAGATGGTTGTGAGCCACCATGTGGTTGCTGGGAATTGAACTCAGGACCTTTGGAAGAGCAGGCAATGCTCTTAACCACTAAGCCATCTCTCCACCCCCGCCCCCTGCTATTTCTTTTCTCTTGTTGCCTTCTGACCACTATGAATGAGTAACTTGCTCTACTACCCCTCCCTCTCCACAACACACACACACACACACACAGAGAGAGAGAGAGAGAGAGAGAGAGAGAGAGAGAGAGAGAGAGAGATTCATTTTCTCCTCACAGATCTGAAACAGCAAAGCTAGCTGACCCCAAAGCAGAAACCTGGGGCCCAAACAGACTTATCATCCTTTGTTGACTTCAGGTGTTCTGTAAGAGTGAAGAGAGGCTCACTAACACACAGGTATTTAGCACATTTGTTGACTGACTGAATAAATGAATAGATGAAGGAAGAGGACACAGGTTTATAAAATATGGGCTCTATGCTGATAGGAATGGAAAATACACAATTGAGGAGGTGTGGTGCCCAGGATTAAGAGGAGACACGAGAAGATTCGAAAGTAAGAAATTAAATACATTGGCAACAATCACTGTGTCCAGAGCTATAAGGAATATATAGGAAGCATCCATTTAGCTGTGAGAGTTACATATGATACACACTGGAACCTTCCTGTAGATAGAACTATGGTGAAATTGAATTTCCACATTAGACATAGTACGAGATTAATAATAATAAAATTCAAGTATAAAAACATACTGTAATAAAAGTGGGAATGTGGTCTGTTCACCTCTCTCTCTCTCTCTCTCTCTCAAGATAACTTATCGCCCACTGTTCATCCTTTAGATATTAACCAGGGGGAAACTTAAACCTTAAAAGTGAAGCTGAGGATTAAAGTGGACTACTCTGCATTCCTTCCATCCAGTCACCCCCATAAGTACGCCATCCTTATTCCAAAGCCAACTCGGCTGAATGCCAGCAGGGTCCTTGGCTGTGCCCTGAGGGATGAGCAGGTCTGACCTAATGAATGTGTAGCCACCCTGAGCAGATGCCACCGAGCCATTCTGTAATGTCAGACACATTTGACAAGCACTTATCTCCTCAGGACGAAAGACAGTATGACAGGAGCTGAGAGGACCCTCTTTGCTCGTGTGCACAAACCGCGGAGATGGCCACTGCAGTGGAAAATATCAGACCATCTGAGGCAGAATGTCCAGGCTAATATTAGTTTTCGTATCAATGGTTTCCCTGGTGATACCTCTAAAGATTTAGCCGTGATCAAGCAGTTCACACTTTTAGAAGAAGATGCTGAAGTAAAGGAAATCGCTACCCACCCTTTGTCCTCACAGATTGCTCATCCCATGGGACTCCCACAAGACAGCTCACTTCTTCCCATTGTTCCTGGCATGTCCCCAAAAGATCCACAGTAGATCCTGTCACTTCAGGCTCGAAGGTTCTGCTCTCTTCCTGTGTGCTTCTGCGAGTTCTTCCAAACACTGCCAGGTCACTCCTGCAACTGTGTCCTGATCCCCACCCAGTCTTTTCTTCTAAAAGGATACTCAAGTTTAAGGACTTCTCACTGTCTTAACACCTTCTAGGGGAGCATACACGTCGAGTGACCTTCTACTATTTACAACCTCCATGCTTCAAACACAGTGGAAGATGGTAGCATGGTCCCTTAATCCCCACTGATAGATGACTAACTCTGTAAGGCCTTGCTCATACTAGTGTTTTCTAGTATGATCAACACAGTACATTGACGATAAAAGAGAAAGTCCTCAAGCTGGGCGCTTGAAAGGCTGAGAGCTACCAAGTAAAGTTACTGATCCTAGGCCTTGCGTGTTTGAAACTTGGGGTTGCGCTGGCTAGCTTGTCACCTTGACATGCAGTAGAGTTGTTTGGAAAGAGGAACTCTCAGCTAAGAAAAAAAAAAAGCCTCCATTAGGTCTGGCTGTAGGCAAGCCTGCAGGACACTCTTTTGAATTAGTGATTGATGTGGGAGGGCCCAGCCCATTGTGGGTGGAGCCACTTCTGGGCTGGTGGTCCTGGGTTCAATAAGAAAGCAGGCTGAGCAATACAATAAGCAGCACCCCTCCATGGCATCTGCACCAGCTCCTGCCTCTGGGTTCCTGCTCTGCTTGATTTCTTGCCCTGATTCCTTTCAGTAGCAGACTGTACCTGGAATTATAAGATTAAACAAACCTTTTCCTCCTCAAGTTAATCTTGGTCGTGGTGTTTTATCACAGTGATAGTAACTCCAACTAAGACAAGTGTCTTCCTATAACTTTATTCTCCTCAACCCTCTTAGCATACCCAGTACCAAGTCCTTCATATCTTACACAGAGTACCCCGGGTCTATCCATACCCCGGCCTAACCAGCACCATTCTACCCTCTGGTGTCCCACGCAGTTTCCCCTCATATGAGTGCGTTCTCTGGTTATAAGGGTGATGCTCTCACCCAGGCCTAGGGCCTCCACATCCATCCTTCCTGGGGCAAGGACAGCATCTTCCAATGCTCAGTGCTTCCTTCCTTCACCGTAGTTAGCAGAACTACCTCTCCATCTCACTTTCTCAATGTCATGAAAGTCATATCTCCTCCGTGGAGTAGTGTCGGTCCCTCTGCTTTCCTAAGGCTACTATTGCATGTGTGCATTTGGAGACTATTTGATGGATCACTGTGTCCATTCATAACCCCAAGATCCCCTTAGGAATTTGGACCACTTCTGTTCATGTCCCCAGCCTGCACACTTCCTGTTGTGTGAGATGCTCAGTGGATGCTGTTGATAAACACCGATGGGTCTCCATCACTGCAACCAGCACAGTACCTACAGTGAGACTTTGGACTGCAGAGTTGCTGGCCAGGGGCTCTCCACATCTGCTGGATACACAGGGGAAAGAAATCCCACAGACAGAAGTCAATGGGGCCCTGTAAATTTTGCTCACAAAAGTAAGGCCTATGTCAGATGCTTAAAGACCCAAATATTTGCCCTTACAATTTGCAAGTGTGGACAGGGCACCTGCTCTAAGGACAGGACAGGACAGAACCGCCGATGGTGCACTGTCTTCAGACACCCAAACCTTACCACTCTTTCTAGCTGTGTAGCTGGATTGGGGCAGTGTTGAAATACTGCTTCTAAGGGGCGGAATAACAACTATTCACCTGGGCCTCTGAAGTCTGTCCGGTCCACGCTCCACATTTGCTCCCTGAGTACCAGTGATTCACTATGAGTGGAAAGCCCAAGGCTGAAAACCAAGAGATTTTGGTATGATAGTCCTTGGTGGACCGAAGAAGCCTGACCCAGAGAAGTTTCTCTGTCTGGCTATGGACCTTGGGACATTCTGAGCAGGAAGCTCAGGCATAGGAGTCCACGGGTATTATCTTGCTCTTCTCCTTGCCCCTGTGCTGACCTTAGCTGGCCTGCATGTCCTGGGGTTCCTTTGTCTGCATTCTTGTTACCCACCTCGTTGGTCTAGACCTGCTTCAAGACCCTAGAGAGGGTTAAATAACAATTTGCATGGCTGGCATAAGGCGGTAAATGCCACACAATGCTGTGCCCTGCAGCTCGCATCAATCAGCCCCGGCCACTTCCCTCCGAGTCACAACAGTAGGTCTCCCTTTTGAGCTTTACCTCCATGGACACGGATTGCAGGACATCGAGCAGGAAGCTCCTCCGCAGCCTGTCTTTGAGAATGTGAAGGAGGTGGGCTCTCAGCCTCCCTGAGGGATGGCCAACTGAGAACTGGGCTCCACCAGGGAAAAATGCTGAGAAGATACAGCCAGGGCTCAGGGCAGCTTGTCTGCTGAGACTGCTGACTTGGTTGTTTTTATTTTGCTCCGGCCAAAGAGGCAAAATGCAGGGCAATGCATCTGCTCAGGGGCACAGGGACTGACAGGGAGCCAGCTTGCGAAAACAGCCGGCCAAGAGTGCCTGCCTGACCCTTTCCTCTAGTCTAGAGGCCATGTTCTCCAGCCTTGTGGCCAGGGTTTGCTTCACTCCTTCCAAAGTACTGGGTGCACTGCAATAAAAACTACCAAAAAGAATGCTTAAAGTATTTATTCATTTGCAAATTTTTCTCAAGACTACGCACTGCAAATATAGCAAATATACAAATATACAATCCATATTGAAGATGGATTCTTTTAAATATATATATGTGTATATATAGAAACATATACATATATATGTATATATATTTTTTTATTTTATTTTATTTTTTTGAAGGCACCAACATGGTTTGGTACCACAATGAAGAAACAGAATGTCAGGCACGTTCAAAGCTCTTTGGCATCCATCAGAAGAAAAACCTGAAGCAACAACAACTAACAAAGCAAACTAGCAAACATAAAAACAAAACAAACACATCAGGGCTTTAACTAGAAGCAAACAACTAAATTCTTAGAATAGTTTAATGAGCTGCTTCTAGAGGAAACTCAAAAGTTAGTTTCAGAAAAGATTTGAGCAACAGGACCATCTCCCCCTCAAAATAAGCACTGTTCTTCATTAAGCTCTTAGTAGGTGACAGGTTAAAGCACATAGTAGGTGTCAGATGCTCTCTGAGCTCTTCCCCTCCTTTCTATCATGTAAAAAAAAGCCAGATAATCCCCAATCTTCACTCTTACCTCACAAAGAAGTCAACTAAATAGCCTGTGGTGGCCACTAAGTAAATGCGTTGCTTCCCACTGTGAGGGACTAGCCCCTCTGAAAGCCTGAGAGCAAAGAAGCCTCCCTTCCCTGAGGTTGCTTCTGCTAGCTGTTTGGTCAGAGTAATAAGGGAAAGTGACTAATGTCACCAGGCCTGGGCTTTCCACCCCTACATTCACCAACCATGATGAAACACACTCAGAAAAACAGAAGCCGCCGTCCTGAAAGTGTCTAGACTTTTCCTTGCCAACATTCCCACACTACACAACACAGCAACTGTTTACATAGGAATTACATAAATCGACATTATAAGTAGTCTGGAGATGGCTGAAAATACATGGGGGATGTGTGTTGGTTGTGTGAAAATTCTGTGCCATTCTACATATGAAGCTTTAGTCCATGTCATTGTGATAGCCGTGGAGTGGCCTCAGAACCGTCCTCCATGGATACCAAGGAAAACAAGTGTACTTAAATATTGTCTTTCCTTTCCAGGGAGACAGCATCCCTTTGAATAAAGACAGCTTGCTTTGTTTTGTTTCTTAAAAACCTTTTATCGTTCATGAACTGGGCTTCACGAGTCAGTGCAAAACCCCACTGTGGAAGATCTGCAGGGTTCTGTGAGTCTGTGAGAAGAGAGCTTTGGAAATGGGCAGAAATTCATAACGTTTGAAGGAACAGAAATGAGGCCCTTCCAAACAGGAGGCAGAATAACAATTTGTGGGAGGAGCGGTGAGAAGGCCTTGGTATTCAGGCATCGCCGTGATTTGTGGAGAGATCGAGCCCATCATGTTTATAAATGTGATAAGTGTATTTGATTTTTCAGTTCCGTAGTAGTTACCCAACACTAGGCTTTACATGTGGTGGCATTTCGTTTGTATTTTTTTTTTTTTTTTTTTTTTTTTTTTTTGGTTTTTTGAGACAGGGTTTCTCTGTGGTTTTGGAGCCTGTCCTGGAACTAGCTCTTGTAGACCAGGCTGGTCTCGAACTCACAGAGATCCGCCTGCCTCTGCCTCCCGAGTGCTGGGATTAAAGGCGTGCGCCACCACCGCCCGGCGACTCGTTTGTATTTTAATAACTAAAGCTTGCCTGAAGTTCAGAGAGTGAAACAGCCGCACTGATCAGCTTTACAGACCAGGCAGTGGTAGCACACACCTTTAATCCCAGTAGCCACACTAGTTTGCCATAGAAACTAGGGGGCAGTGGTGCACTCCTTTAGCCTTTAATCCCAGTCCTGGAGAGGAATTTAAGACTGGAGGAGACAGCTCTCAGTCACAGTCTCATTTTGAGATTCCTGGAGGCAGGATTGTCATTCCAGACTGGGGTAGAGGTAAGAACCAGTGACTGCCTGTTTTGCTTGTCTGACCTTCAAGTTGAATGCCAATTTCTGTCTCTGGGATTTTATTAATCATGCTACAGTCTGGATATTAAAGTCTGAGATTAATAGCAAGATTAATAGTTAATAATAGTGAGATTAAGCCTCACTGGGTAGTGAGGCCTAAGTTTATATTTGGCTGAAGGAGTTGCTGGCTGTGAAGATCACTGAAGCCTAAAACCTCAGTGTCTTCATTGTACAGTGAGGATGACCAAACGTTCTCTTTATGAGATTGCCTGGGACTCAAGTTCCTGGAGATTATCCAGCTGTGCCTAACAGACAGGGGTAAATACACTGTGGTGTTTGAATGAGAATGGCTCCCATAGGCCCATATATTTGAATGCTAGGTCCCTAGCACATGAAACTGTTTGGCAAGGGCTAGGAGGTGTGGCCTTGTTGGAGGAGGTGTGTCACTGGGGTCCCACTTTCTGCCTCCAACCAAAAGATTAGGATGTATGCGCTCAGTTACTGCTCCAGCACCATGCCTGCCTGTCTGCTGCATGTTTCTTGCCATAATAATCATGGACTCACCCTCTGAAACTGTAAGCAAACCCCCAATTAATTGCTTCCTTGTACAAATTGCCTTGGTTATAGCATCTATTCACAGAAATAGAAAAGCAATGAAGGCACAACTATAAGTTAGCTATTACTATTAAAATCTATCTAGGTACATTAACTTTTGTCTGCAGCCATTGTCTGCAGGAGGTCACAACAGGGCATTTGCATTTCACAAGGGAACTAGCCTTTGACATTGGTAGGGTAATTTAGTTTAATTGGATTACATTAAGTATGAGGGTTCTTTATTTGTTTGTTTAAGATTAAGAGTGTTGTCTTTACCTATACCACTGTGTCTGATATTAATGAAAAGACGCTAGGTCCATTTCTGCAAACCCTGGGAAAGCAATCATCTGGAGTATGTTCTTCAGAACCTGAACACACACCTTCACTGTCCCGTGGAAGACTTTGTCATCTTTAGAATGCACGGCCACAGTTTTATAACATACTACAAAATTTTCAGGCCAGGAAAATAGAGGAAATATTTTCTTGTATCATTAACCTTGATCTTATTGGAAGTCCCACCTACAAATGGGTAGAGAAAGAAATTTTCCTCTTCAAGAACATTCATGTTAATGCAAAGAAAGACGCATGGACTCTCAAATGTCTTGTGTAAGAGCTATTTGAGAGAACTTGTGTTGGGGTTCTAAAGACACAGTTACCTCAACACCCACTAGACAGAACAGTGAGGGCAGAACTCCCAACTACAGAAAGAAGGGGATTTGGTATGATTGACATCACACGTCTGTCCGCATTTCAAGTATGTCATGGATTTAAAAGACTTTTATCCCATTATCTGGGGTGCCAATCACTAAAACAGCCTTTTAAGGGAAAATGTCTTCTGAGTTACAGATGACCACACCGTGAACAAACTTGTGGACGTGAAAGTTTGTAAAGCCACAACCATTTGGTGTGAGGAAACCTCCTTTCGGTTGACATCAATCACACAGAATTTTCTTTCTGCTTCCCGAAAGACACCTACAAAGATTTGACAAACATTTTTGAAGGTTTAATTGCTGTCTCAGATTCTTTGTACAGGATCCAAATGAAATATTTTTTCAGGTTTTGTCATGTTTCATTTGTTCTCACTTTTTTTTTTCTTTTTTGAGATTGGGCAATGCTGTGTAGCTCTTGCTAACCTGGTACCCAGTTATGTGGCTTCAAATTCACAGGACTTCTCCTGCCTAAGCATCCTTCAGCTGCTAACATTACAGACATACATACCTAACCAAGGAACATACTCTCTATATCTTACATAAGCAATAATAAGACCACAAAAAGTTCATCTATCTATCTATCTATCTATCTATCTATCTATCTATCTACCAATCATCTATTTATCTGTCTATTTATCATTTATCCATCCATCTATCTATCATCTATCTATCTATCTATCTATCTATCATCTATCCATCCATCCATCTATTATCTATCTATCTATCTATCTATCTACCATCTATCCATTCATCTATCATCTATCTATCTATCTATCTATCTATCTATCTATCTATCTATCTATCTATCTATCATCTATCCATCCATCCATCTATTATCTATCTACCTACCATCTATCCATTCATCTATCTATCATCTATCTATCTATCTATCTGTCTATCTACCTATCATCTATCTATTCGTCTATGCACCTATCCACCCATCTGTCATTCCTCTACCTCTCTATTTACCTATCTGGCATATATATATATATATATATATATATATATATATATATTATGCTCTCAACTATCATATGTAGTTTTGTGATTTATGTGCTCTACAGAAATAGCACGTTCCTTAGCATAATATTATGTGAGTTTTCTTTTCATCCTATTTTGATGTCTAGCTCAAATATGCATGCCATGCAGATAAGGAAATCCATGAATCTCCATTGAGCTTGTCCAAAATGAACTTTTCTAATGAAATCTCAATTTCCATGAGTTCTGCTTGACTTCTTTTGCTAGACTGGAATTTTCTGTAATGTTGCATGACAAAAATGCTGAGAGCAATTTAAGGTGTTTCTATAGAAAGATGATCTAAAAAGAGAAATAGCAGAAGAGGCGATTAAAGTGAAACCTAATATTAGATGGGTTCCCTTGATTGACGGCACAGTAAGAGCCTGAAGCGTGATGGGCACAGAACAGCCATCATCAACTCCTCTACACGGAACTGCTCTCGACTCCCTTGCTCAGGAGGGAAGAACGTGGGTCTCACTTTCAAGTTCATTTCTAAGAAGAATCTCCCTCCTAAGACACAGATTTATCCCAAGACACAGATGCTGCCTAAACAATTTTGACAGCACTAGCAACTTGATAGCCATTTTAACTCTACAAACTTGATTCGCTTTCATGGAAGAGACACCTGACTATTGAGTTCAGTCAAAGCCTCGGGTGAAGAGCAAGGTTCATCTAAGTACGAACATTATGCTTACCAACCCTAAAAGTTGTGAAGGACTCAGCAGGCACCGGCTATACCCTTCTGTACCGTTCCCAAAACCTGCATTTGTTCAGGTACGTTGATCAGGAAGGAAGAACACCTGTGCCCTTATTGAAAGTAAATTAAATGGCAGGCATTGAGACTTGATTGGAATATGCTGTGTTCCACACTTTACAAGGTAACTGCCAAGACTTTATGTTGGGGGTGGAACAGGGAGGGCAACAACGGGTTTAGTATTTTCCATGGCCACTTGAGACAAATTCTTCCCCAGAGATTCAAGGTGATAAAAGGGAAATAATAGATCACATGAGCTATCTTATAAGGACACTTTTGAAGCAGGGCTTTGCTGTATATACATCTTGGGGTGACTTCAAACTTGTAACAATTAAGCTCTTGCCTCAGCCTCTCAAAGTTCAGCATTACAGCCATTCATAATTGTGCTTGACTTCCTGATAAGAAATATTAATGTCTAGGTGTGAAATGGAGTTACAATTAAAGTGTTAAACTTGTTGAGCATCATTAAGTGCTGTGGGAGTGTCATATATCAATCTGTTGATTTCATTGGTTAAGTAATAAACAAACTGCTTGGGCTCATAGCTTAGAACATAGGTGGGTGGAGTAAACAGAACAGAATGCTGGGAGAAAGAGGAAGTGAGCTCAGACTCGACAGCTCTCCTCTCGGGAGCAGATGCCTCAGAAGAGGCGCCATGCTCCGCTCTTCTGGGCAGACGCGATTCAGCTCCAACCCAGGATGGACGTAGGCTAGAATCTTCCCAGTAAGCGCACCTTGGGGTGCAACACAGATGATTAGAAATGGGCTAAATTAATATGTGAGAATTAGCCTAGAAGAGGCTAGATAGAAATGGGCCAAGCAGTGTTTAAATGAATACAGTTTGTGTGTTGTTATTTTGGGGCATAAGCTAGCCAGGCGGCCAGGGTGCTGGGGACGCAGCCCCGCCGCTCTTATCACTACAATTAAGGGCCAAAAGTAAGAAAGCATTAAAAAACCATTTTAAAAAGGACAAAAAGAGGGGCTTATAGAAAGAACTCTAGAGTTAACCTGAAAGGTACCTAATGGCAGACCATCTGAACAAAACTGTGATTTGAAGATAGCACAGCATCAAAACTCGGACAACAAAGGAATACCCATGAGTTGATACTGCTATCAGTAAGTGATTGAATAAATAAGAGAAGGAGAAGGAGCATGTTTTGTTATAGAAGATCTCACTTAAAATCTGTAGGAGGCTTGGGGGAGCTAGGAGCATCGTCAGAAGAGCACACTAGCACTGGCTACAAGGATCACCGATGGATGCTGAAGTTGGTGCTCATTCATCAGCTTAAGTTGTTTTGTTTCACTGTCTCCTCTGTTCAGATGTTGCTTAACTGTAAGGGGAAGCTTGTTGACGATATAGTTGACACAGTCATCATTCAACACCTTACCCCATGAGTGATCAAAGGCTTCACGCCCTCAATCATCAGATGCAAGGATGCCACGTGTCCTGGATGAGATGCTTGGGGTGAGAGACATCACCTCTGTAGACTCTTTCCAAATGCATACGACCTCGATCGATCACTCAACAACACAGGACAAATCCAAACCCGAAGACATGCTATGAAATGACTTAGTGAGTTAGGACTGCAAGCTTGCCAAGGTCATAGAGGACAAGGAGAGACTGAGATCTGTCACTGAAATTGCATGTTGTGTGACTATTTAAAGATAAAATATCTAGGTGTGAAGTTTTAAATGTATAAGGAAGATATAGTTTCATCAAATGGTTCTAAGTGGTCCATAAGAACAAAAGGAAAGACTAGAGGGAGGCAACCCCGCCATCACCGCCCAGATTCTTCCCTTCTTAACTGCACTGTGACTTCTACCAGTGTCGTAGGATGGTTTAGAAAAGGGACAAAAAGGTAGGAGGAAAAAGCGAAGGCTTTGTTGATGTATCAGAAAATGTTTTGGAACACAAAATGTAAAGCCTGGCTCCGGCTTCCCCAGAGGGACGCCCACATTTGCCAGGGGCCCCCACGGGGCACAGGCAAGTCCTGATTAGAGGGAAAACATCCGTGAGTGGTACTGTTTCTCAACAGGAGGAGAGACTAGCAGAGTTGGAGTTGCGGAGGACTTCCCAAGGCATCTCCTGTGCTGTGTGTACTCAAACATTCAAGGCCCTCCAAGGAAAGCAGCGTTTTAAATATTCTGATCTTAGACTTCATAGCTTTGGACCCCCGGTTTTCCAAATTAAGAAGTTGTTATATGTAAATTGTGCTGGCCATTTGCACCATCATCTTTTAAAAAGCCTTGGCATGATGCTGACATGCTTCAGGACTCTGGTAAGAAACTGAGGTGGAAGCCAGGTAAGGTAGCTCACATCTATCTGTCATTTGGAAGGCTGAGACAGGAAAGCTAGGAGTTTGGGGCACCTAAGACTACATGACAAAACCCAATCTCCAACAAAATAAAACACACATGAAATAAACGACAACAACAACCAAAGAAACTCAGATTGAATACCTAGGAAAGAAAACTCGGATTATATAGCCATAAAACACCTGCAGACCTCGATTGGAGATGTGGTTCAGTGGGTAGGGTACTCGCCTCGTATGCAGGAAGCCCTGGGTTCAATGCCCAGAGCTGTGTAACCTGGTACAGCCATTCACACCTGTAATCCAAGCATGCAGAGGTGGAACCGGGAAGATAAAAACTCAGCTACGTGGTGTAACTAGGGCCAGGCTGGGATAGATGGGACTGTCAAACAAAACTAAACAGAGCGCTGTACAGTTGAAGAACCACGTGAAGCTTCATTTGTCAATACTTAGAGGATTGTTTTGTATCCTCGGGCAGATGTGCTGAGTCCAGGGTTACAAAATACATCTTGAATCTAGTCTGTAGATATGGCTGTGCGGTATTCCTTTCAACAGGGCATTCGGAAAGAATCTGCACATCTGGAATGCATACGGGTTCTTCTGCTATGGAGGCGATCTACAGAAATGAATGAAGTCAGTGACAGCAGCTGGATCTAGTGAACAGTGCTTCCAGTCGGGAGTTTGCAGTTGAAGGAGGTGTGGACTAGTGAGCTTGTTTTTGGTATCAGTACATACCGAATAGAGTTAATCAAATGCTAGGTACCAATCATTTACCTTTTAATTCGGAATTACTCTCACTGCTGTGTGCATGACAAAAACAGCAATTATGAGCCTGCAGGGTTCACGAACACTTAGACGAAAGAGCCGCTGGGGCGGAAGGTATAAAGTGTCCTCCCTAATTGGAGCTGTCCCTTGCGAACAAGTAGCCATGTGAACAGGTACTTGAGGGACAAGAGGGAAGAGAGGGATATGTACAGTCGTGGCTTCCATGGTGACAAAGGGCTTGACAGCAGATCGTAACACCTTACAGACTCATGCAGAGGCAGGAATTTCTCTTCTGCAGAGGTGAAAACATCTCTCCATGTTTCTTAACAGCAGGTGGATTCTGTGGTTAGTATTCAGTGTCTCTAAGTGGGGGGTGTATACGTGACCTCTCTCATTTCAATTCAGAATAGATTTCTCAGACAATGCTTAAGTTACAAATCCGACTAAATTATATTTACATAGAAAACCTACTTATTGTGCTCTTTAAGTTAATTGCTAGGTTAGCATATAAAATAATTCCATTATGTTTCTTTCATTCCTAGATGATATGGACTCTCTGGGGTTGGGGTAAGGAAGAGAGCCCAGAAGTGGGCAGAAGGCATAGGGGAGGGCAAGTGGGAAGAGAAGAAAATATACCTATGGTGGCGTGAAAGTCACCTCTACAAACTCTTGGGCATTGCCATCTATCTAACAGAGCTTGAAACTGGTGCTATTTTCAACGTTAACCATAAATAACGCAAGCTTTCCAAAGTATACAACTGTGAATCTTGAAATGGAATATAATTTTAGTTTATCGGCTATGATTGTTCTTTTTTTTTAAAGCATCTTACAAGATATCCCAGTTTGGCCTCCAATTCACTATGTAGCTCAGACCAGCCTAAAACATCTAGTTCTCCTGCCTCAGTCTCCTGAATACTGGGATTATGCACATAGCACTGCTTCTGTCTGGTTATAATTGTGTGTGTGTGTGTGCACCTGCTCACGCTTGCGCATGTGCACGAGTACATGCTCACAGACTTGTGTTTAGGTATGCAAGTGGTTGTGAAATCCACCACATACGTAGTGTACAGGTTAGAGAATGACTTGTAGACTCAGTTACCTCTGCCTGCCATGGAGCTTCTTGGAGATGGATCTTGGGTTTCAGCCTCAGTGACAGCTGTCTTTGCCCACTGAGCCATAGGTATGATGCTTCTTGTATGTATGCGGGGAAAATGCTTGAATCCGCAGGTATGATGCTTGTATGTATGCGGGAAAAATGCTTGAAGCCACGGGTATGATGCTTCTTGTTTGTGTGCGGGGACAAAGTTTGAAACTTTCAGAAGTTCTGGAGGCGGGAGTAGCTTTCTACATTTGTAAAAGGCAGTAGACAGTCGCGCTTTGATTCTTAAAGACATTCTGTGCCCACTCTCGCCTCTTCTGTTAGGGATTACTTCCTAATTGTGTCTGCCTGGTTCCTTTCCTCACCATCTCCATACCTTTAAATCCAATAGCAATATGTTTTAAAGAGTGTACTGAGCAAGAGCATATTGGCTTTGACCTCAGCTGGCTTTTCCCCTAACTAAGAGGATGAGCTCCAACATGGGCTTTATAACAGTTCTGGGTTGCTCGGTGCTATTTCTCATTTCCTAGAATTTTGGCATTTGGACTAAGATAATCATCATTTTTTTTTTCCGAGATAGTAAATGTATTTCTTTACAGTGCTTCAAGAGATTTATGAATTGTATAGGCTTATGATGAATACATTAGGCACATGAAGAAAGATGCTTTTAAATTCTTCAAACCCAGCCTGCCCGTTCTTATGTTTGGAACTTCTGTTACACAGGTTTATTTCTCTGCTGTTGCCTGGCAACAAGATGTGGTCAGCGATGTCAGAGGTGAAGGAGCAAACCAATGTCATGGAAAGAAACTCTATCAGCATTTCCCATCAAACTTTGTAATCTTTGAAATAAAATTGGTCTCATTGTATTAAATGCCTGTTTTTTTTTCTTATCCAATGCCAAGTTCTCAGAGACATTTTTTTCCTCTCTGAATATGAGCCCATTACACATGGGGAATTATAATTATGTGCATTGCTTTGTAACGGGCTCCTCTATTGCGCCAGACGACTTTGAAGGTTAAAGGGAACAGCCTGTGGCATTACGAAGCCTTGGCCATAAGGGAAGTGGTTGTGGACATTTTTGAAAATATTCTAAGCATTAGAATACACTCATTGGCTCTAACTTTCTCACTAGGGAGCATCAGCAACCATCACACTAATTTCTATTTTGATGAGTACATGTCTGTTTCTTAGAAAAGGTAATGTAAACCTATTTAGAGCCTTCCTTGTCTCTGTTTCAGAATGAAAAAAGGAGTGATCACGATTTAAATATCATCCCAAGTTCACATTTTTTAAGCTCTTCTGTAACAAACTCCTAAGGATTCTTTGCTCAGAGTAGTAGACGACATTTTGGTATGATGCATTGTAAGGGTTATTTTCCAGTCTGGATAACACACCAGACTTTAGTGACAATTCATTCTAAAGAATGTTCATAAGCCCTGGCCAAATGTTTACCTTTTCCAAATCCACTTCAGTAAAAATCACAACCCCTTGAGTTAGAATCTCATTCCTTATTGGTTTGAAAGAGAACTCTGATAGTTAGTCCTCCATCTCTAGGTAAAGCAACAAACTACCAGCCACTTTAAGGATGTGTCCCTAAATTTTATCAGTGAAAAATAACCATGCCCTCCCCCCCCCGCAAACACTCTGGAAATACTCACCCTCAAGTTCCAGCTAAGTTAAAGACCATATATAGAATAATTCTTACCAATGACAAATAATTCCTATTCATGGGAAAGTGTGTTCATGGATAGGAATCACCCAAAGGGATCTGTCTCTTCTTCTCAAATTTCTCCAATTTCTCTTCTACAGATCAGTGGCCCTGGCATCACCGGCCCTTTCTGAACTGCTAGTCAGTCAGACTCCTGAAGAAACAAGCTGACACCATGATACCAGCTCTCTACTGACGTTGTAAGCTCCTGCATTCAAGGGCGTGGGACTTCTCTAGTAGACAGACCTGCCTTGAAGGTTAGAGTTAACGTGTGACATCATGATGTCATGTCATATGTGAAAAGACGTACGTAGTTCTCTAAGAAGGAACAAAAGTGGTTGGGAGCTACATCAGGGAAGGACAGGCAAACCTTGTTCGGTGACAGCCAGGGATGTTTGTGGCTACAAGGTCACCTCCAAGGGAAAGCGAGAAAATGCAAGCCTAGAACTTCTTGTATTAAATCCCAAAGTGACATTTCCGATCCTGACACATACAATTTGAACGACGCGACCCGCGGGAATGTCATGCCTTCCATATGTATGATGTGCAAAACCGCTTTTATCACCTAAGTCTGGAGTTACAGCCCTGGGAAGAAAGGGTCATCTCCCTTCCCTTAACTTCCAGTTTGAAAAGATTTTAAATGATTCCACAAAAAAGAATATCTGGAGTCACTTAAAAGGTATCAGAAATCCTTCCTAGTTAGACATGCAAAGGAAAACATACTACAAGTGTAGGAATACTTAAAATATATATAGCTTTGTTTCTGAAAGTCATAGGCAGAGGGTGGGGGTAGCACCCAAGTAGTTGGCAGGAAGGGGGTTGGGTTCCTATGCATCCCACTGTCCTATGGCTCTCGGGATGAAGCGTGTAAAGCAGATGGGAAATGTCACTTCTGAGACATGACGGACCCTTGTGAAACAGATGGAAATTTTAAAGGTTTCGCCCAGAGAAGTTCCTGAGTTGCCTGAGTTTCTGCTGCTCCTCTTTAAAACTGTTCACCAGTCACTTCTGATTCCAGTCACTGTTGACACCCACTATCCAGAGGACCACACAGAGATCAAGACACCCCCTAAGAGACCCAGGCACAAGGCTCTCTCCTGATACAGCTGTGTCCTGTCCTTGGATGCTTAGGGAACACGCATCCATGCATCAAGGAAATCAGGTTGCTAGTTGTTTCTGCACATGCATACAAAGTAAACTTAAGTTCCACTGCGCTAGTCTTGTGTTTAATTCTTGGCAGAGAATAAAATGAGTCGCAACTTGTGAGCCTCAAAGGCGAAGCCCAAGGAGACAACACTCTTTTCTTTGGAGACCGTTCAAACTTCTCTCCTAAGGACTTCCTAAACTGTAAGTTGCCGTCACAACTAAAAGCTGTTCCCAGATTGTTCAAACATGCTCAAAAATAGAGCAGAGAATTTCTAGCCAAATGGGTCGGACTACTGTGCACGAAAGTGAACAAAACAAAACAAACAAACAAAAAAAAATAAAGTGACCTGACATTGTGGCTAAGTTTAATGTCCTTTCGCCCCCAAATTTCCCTACTAAATACTGACAAGCACAAGGACAGTTATCAGAGCAAAGTCAAAAGCAAACAAACGTTTTATGACTAAGATGTGTTAAGGGTAATTTCTGTATTTGCCTTGTAGAAGTTGTGCGTTCATTCGCTTAATTGTTTATCACATTCAGATTCTAATGACAACTCCTAGCTGCCGTCACTTTGCATGGGTCTGCATTTGTCTTATAGCAAGAGGAAAGGCTTACCTCCGAGTCCTAGGAGGGACTTTGAGCAGAGATAGAGGCAGATGAGGGAAGGCATGCTGCACTGCAGCAATGTCAATGTTACCGTGGCATCCACACAGGGCTCCCACTCTTCCGAGGCTCTTCTCAGGGAAGCACAGGACGCTCCGGGAGATAACAGCAAGGTTTTTACTATGCCTCCCAAATTCTTCCCTTAAATGCGACTCTCAAAAATCAAGCCAGGAGCTGGAAACAGTAACTGTACAGCATTTGGGGATGTCCTTGGGATTCTGCTTCTAGTATTTCCCTGGGTTCCCAGTGCCGGTGCTGCATGACGGTGCAGTGCTCTCCAAAACGCTGTGGAAGGAGATTCTAGGAGGGAGTCGCAGAAAACCCGAAGTGTCTAGGTTTCCCTGGAACCCTGGCTTCCAGGGGTCAATGTGGAATCTTATGTTTGGTGTGAGTTTTTCAGTTTTCTTGGGTCTACTTTCAAAATCCATATTGTCATATTAATACACACTTCAAAAATTCTACAGGAAGGCTGTTACAATCAATAGAAAAATTACACCCATGTTTGCCCTTTATTTTGTCTTTTCCTTTCAATTTGTTTGCTCATATATTATCCAAGTAGGTCTGACTAACTTGCTTTAGTCCTAAAGTATAATTCTAGCAGAGATACGCTGCTCACACCAAACGGCTGAGTCCCCACTATGTAGATGGGTCAAATTCTAACAGAATCAACCCACCCATGGGTGGTTCCTGTGGGAGGGGTTGGCGCCTGCTCAAAAAGGAAGGAGTAACCATTCAGAGATCTAGAATGCTCTACGGAGGAGTGTAAAGTTCTCATTGCAAACACTGATTTAATTTTAAGTCAATCCTATGAACAATACATTATCTTTAACAGATGAAGAAAATATCTCAGAACAGTCCAGTGATAGGGTCCATGTTCCAAAAAGCCAGGCGGAAAAGCTCAACTCGGCTGCACAATAGTGAAAAGCAGGAGCAGACATGTCATGACCGTGAAAGACAAGACCACGTGTGTGACGAGAGGGGATCAGGACCATCGAGCTTGAGAGCAATAGAAATCCAAACTCCAAACTGCATCAAATGGTATAAATTAAAACTCCAGTTTACAGCTACCAGTTAACAAACACTAAAGAACCGCAACAAGTCCAACTTAGCCATACGCTAATGATGATCTAATTAAGGCAGCAAAACAGACCTGAGCATTTATGTACTCTGTGGTTCAGCAATTCCACTTGATCCAAGATAGCTTCTCAGACCTGGGCATCAAGAACTACAGTTATGATGGACAAGACTAGAACAGTTCCCTCCTCACAGCATGGTCCTCAGAACCAAGGCTGTTTCAGGCACAGCAGTATTAAACATGTAAGAGGAAACACATTTACTACAGATACATTACCTATACATACCACAAGATAGGTAAAATTTCACACCAGAAAGTATCCAAGGGCTGTAAACCACAGGATTTATGTTTGAACAGTTTAAAACAGTTAAAATTTCATTTTCAGAATAGTCATGAATGCCATTAGAGTGTAAAAATAAAATATAGGCGAGACAAATAGGTTGGACCTAAGGATTCTGTCAGGGGGAGCTAGAACGGGATGAAGGGTTGGCCAAATGTAAGGCAAAGGTTATTGTCAAAAATCTAGGGTTTGTTTTGGGAAGTATTTTCAATGCTTACTACACCATTTAAACTAATTAATAATGAGATGAAACATAAAGAGGAAATGCCAATGAGATTGCTAGGTTGGCCAAAGGTCATCGGGACTTCAATTTTGTACATCCAAGGTCCTAAAATCAACCAAAAAAGCATTGTAAAAAATATAAATAAGCAGAAGACTGGCAGAGATTTTACAATGTTGCTGATGTTGTCAGAGTCCACAGACCCCAAGTCCTTGCGGCCTCCAGAGCGGGACCTGACACCCTTTCTCAACATGACACACAGGAGCGGCACGCGCTCTCCATCCTCTTGTGGTTGTGTGTAGAGTAGCTGTGTGAGGCATAGCTTGAACTGTTGGCAATCTCAACAGATACTTCTGGGCCATTGGGAAACCAGGCTAGACCGGAACCCCTTGGTCTGACTCACAGCCACAGCACTCAAGGCGACATTGCGGTCACCTGGCCTCAGCTTTGATAAAACAGTGTTCTGGTGACTAACACTTTTAGTTGCTCATACACAAACAAAGATTTACCAACAGGGTTGAATGTGACCTTCACTAGAGTGACCTACAGAACACGAGTTATTCTTATTTTTAAAGGGAAGATGAGGGGATTGAAGTAAGGAGGTTAAGAAATTTTCCCCAAAGCCATACAGTTATAATGAAAGATGGAAGGGTTGACATCCCATCTTTCCTCCTGCTCCGTTGTTTTCTTTCTTAATATCTCCTATGTATAGATATGCAACCCACACATAGGCAGACACATGTATAGATATGCACATATACTCACATGTACTGATACACAAATATACACACACAAGCACTAATATATATATGTAAATATACATGCACACATGAGTATAGACTCCTAAGTATAGATGCATATATGTGCTGATACATATTTACACATATATGTAAAGACACATGAAGTAGTTATTTTATCACTGTGAAGAAACACCTGAAATGACCAACTTAAATGAGGAAATGTTTGTTTATTTATTTATTTGTGTGTGTGTGTGTGTGTGTATGTGCACGCACGCTCATGTGCTTGAGTGTGGAGAGGTCAGAGGTCAGCCTTTGGGAATCAGCTCTCTCCTTCCACCATGTGGGATTCAGAGACCATCAGGTGTGGTGATAAGCACCTTTTCTAGCTGAGCATCTCAAGAACCCCAGAAAGATTTCTCTAGTCTCATGATTTCGGAGATCTTTATCTATGGTCCTTGGCTCCAGCAATTCTGAGCCCATGTAGAGACCGAACACCGCAGAGAGGCAAGCATGTGGTGGAGTAAGCTGCCCACCTTTCCATGGACAGGAAGCGGAGTGAGGGAAGGACTGTGCTCTGGGTATGACTGACCTTTGAGGCTTGATGTTAGTGAGCTGCTCCCTCCAGGTATAGTCCTGCCTCTTAAAGCTTCCAGTCTTCCAAAATAGAAGCACCGGCTAGTGACAACATGTTCATAAATTATTCTGTGGGTAATATATTTTCACACACACATATAGATACACAAGACAACATCTATAAGCATATGTATAGATGCACAGGTATATCTACACATACATGTATGTAGACACTGATACATACTCATACATACAGGTGTATGCACATTCATATGCGCACATATAAACATATGTATAAAAACATTTAGATGATGGAGCTGGAAGAGCAGCTTGGAAGTTAAAATAATTCACTGCCCTTTCAGAGGACTGGAGTTTGGTTTTCAGCCCCTTCTTTGGGTGGCTCATAACTGCCTGTAACCCCAGCTCTAGGGGATATGGCATCCTCTTCTGGTTCTGTGGGCAACCACACATATACATGCACACACACACACACACACACACGTATATATGTGTGTGTATATATATATACACACATAAAGAATAAAATAAATCATCATCATAAATATGCATTCACACACTCATGAACAAGTATGAAGGTCTATGTACATATATAAATATTCATACGTGTGTATGTAGAGATGCATACACAGATAGCTCCACAGCTAGACATATGTAAATGTACATACATGCATATATTCATGCATAAATATATGAAGAGATGTGTTCAGACATACAGGGGGTAGATACACACACACACACATACACACACGTCTGCTTTTTTCCAGCATTACTCAAGAGATTCGCTAACTGCTGTTAAGATTTCCTACTCCATCTTCCCCTGGCACTTCTCTCACAGAGTTAGATTTGTGAAAAGCGAAACCACTGTGATTCCGTGGAGCATGTATCCCCACTCTTGACACCACTGTCCATTTGTAGGCACAGGTCTTAGCTTGGCTTGTTGCGTCCCACCAGGGCCCACACATGCTTCTGTCTGTAACCCAACATCAATTCTCTGGCGAATAAGTTCAAATCATCAGGTGGCTCTATAAGAGAAACTTAGAAGAAGCTAATCAGCCCATATTTGAAAGAATGTGGTATGAAGTGTTATTTATATTTTTACTTATAAAAATGTCTTTACATTCCTATGTGATAGACAAAGAGTAGATTAAAATTAAAATGTGTAGTGGCAATTTTCATAATTAAAATAACTACATTTATTATAATAGTATAGTAATTATACTATTATTATTATTATTACTTACGTAGAAACCAGTTTACAATGGGCTTTTGTTATCTCTCTCTTTTTTAAGCTTAATTCTGGTGACTTTACTCTTAGGGTATCTAAATTATAGTTTTTCAATGGGCTCTTCTTAGAGTGTTACAATTTTTATTTTAAATGTCCCTCAAAGACATTTTAAAATGAAAGACATTTGAAATGTCTTTCAAACATTGAAAGACAGCCCTGCTGGTGGTGCTCCCGGGACATGGTTGATCCTTTGGGAGCTAGAGCTAGTGTGGTCATTGGAGGTATAGCCACAGGCTTAGTGGATCCCAGGCTGCCCTTCATCTCTTTGCTTTCTTGAGTAAGGTGAGAAGTTTCTCCCATCATGCATTTCCATCACAGTGCCCTTCTTCCTCCACTAGGCACTTTTGTCATGATACCCTTCCCCGGGGGCCCAAAGGCCAATCAAGCATGAACTGAAGCCTCTGAAAGCAGCAGCCAGACAAGCCTTTCCAACTTAGCTGACTGTCTCGTGTGTTCTGTCACACTGATGGAAAGTCAAGGAGGGAAAAGGGACGAAAGAAATAAAGGAGGTGTAAACATGATTCCCTCTCAACAGTCATGCTGATATAATTTGTGAGATGGGTGAGAGTCAGAACTGGAATGCAGAAACACAAGTGACCCAAAAGGGGTCTCCTCATAGCCTCAATACAGGAAGAAGCAGGAACCCACATAGGTAGTACAGGGAGAAAGGAGAGCAGACAACACATACATATACAAAGCACACACACATATACACACACAGTACACATATACACATCACACATACACACACACAAACATACATGTAGACACACATCACACCATACATACACACACTACACATATACACACAACACAATGCATACCACACATACATATATACACATATACACACACCACACATACACATACATACACATCACACATACATACATACAGCACACATATACACACACCACACACATATACAGCACACATACACACACCACACAATGCACACACAATACAATACATATACCACAATATACACACATCATACACACATTATACATACACACAGCACACATATACACATAGTACAATACACACACAGCACAACACATACATACACGTGCACACACAAAGTCTATCAAATATCATTTAGGTCTTATGCATAGAAATTTGATTCCTAAAGATGCTGCACTTCCTAGTGGACATTTAACATAAAATGCAGGAAAAGAAAAAAAGAAAATACAGATGTTAAATTTTATGTCAAACTAGAAATTTTGGTTTCCAGGTGTTTTTATAGAAAATCCCCGGAGGCTTTAAATTGAAAGACCGAAGGGTTTTCTCTCAAATGGAATCTCAAGGTGAGGGACCCCACGGTCCCCCAGTTGGCTTTTCTTAGAAAAAGGAAAATCAGCAGAGGTCAAGCACTATACTATGATAGCTGTTGGACTCGCTGGCAGCAGGGGGAGAGGCCCGCAAAGCTCTCCACACATTTCTTCATCTAGACAGAAGAAGGTTGCAGAGAGATCCTGGTGGAGGAAGCAAAACTTGGCAGCTGCCTGGAGGCTCGTTAGAAAACCGTGATTTAAATATATATTGCCCCAGAGAACCAAACTACATCTGGAGTCTACAATTTAATTTCTCTCGGTATTAAACAGATGTTTACTTTTAAAATGCTAAACAGTATATGTTGAAAGATATTTTAAAACTAACGTTTTCCAAATACCATAGATGAAACTTAGTGTTTTTATGTAGCTCAAATTGTTTTAGCGTAGAATAACAGTCCTACAAAAGTCCAAGGCAACAAAGCTCTCAGTTCTGGTGGGAGAAGCTGAGTCTTGGAAGGTGAAGTATGGAGTCTGTATGACGCAGCTGTGTCTGAGCTGCAAGCAGAACCCGAGTGACCATTTTCACTTTAAATGTTTAGATTCTAGAAATTTAAATGCCTCATAGAATGTCTAAAATGCGTCACAACCGGTAAACATAACACAAGACTCACTCCCAGAGACCAGAGAGGTACCATGAGACTCAGCCGCACCCAATACAAAACAGGAGTCTGCACAGGGGCAAGAAAGGGCAGCAGAGAGAAGCAGCTAGCCACTCCCAGTCACCACTGCAGACATCGTGGCTGGGATCCACAGAGCAGCAAGAAGGCCCGTTAGGAAATTCCTGAGAGAACACAGAGGCCTAGGCGGTGAGACAGCCAGGTCGGACTGTGTAGGGAAGGTGCTGAACACAATCAGGAGACACCTGGAAAGATTCTAGGATCCATCGGCCGCAGACAGACGGGTGACTCAGGCAAATAATCGTTGTCCACTGCTTGTAGCGCACTGGTCTAACTCCCGGGTAAGGTGACTGCGACCTATAGGCCACGGAATCAGTTCCGAACACTGTGACAGTCCCTGTTAGTGTATGTTATCCCCTCCCCTCAAACCAAAACCCAGCAGAGGTTCTTAGTGGTGAGCAGCTGTCTGATTTCTCTAGCAATTTAATAATAGCTTTTTTGCAGGGGGTAGGGTGGGAAACGGGCAATCACTTTCCCACTGTGAAGATGAAGCCTGGAGATGCTGAGAGACTGAGTGTAGCTGAGTCACGTGATTTTGCATACTATCTACCTACCTGGGGGTTTCCTCATCTACCCACTCACCAACACAACCCCAGACATCTGACCCCCACTGCCGTTCTCTGGGGTTACACGTAAATCTTGAGAGAGCCATACAGTTCTAAACCAACAGGCTTTGCGCCATCTCTGTTTTCCAAGTGTGATTTGGGGCAGCTGAACACAAGTAGAGCAGTTGACCTCCTAAAAAAAATAAAAGGCGGCAGAAGCAATTCTTCATTTCCCTTCATTTCCTCATTTTTTTTTTTTTTTACCCCATTCCCCTTCCTGAGATATGGCAGCTTGTCTGCAACGCGGATAGGAAACCAACACAGAACCTACTGCAGCAGTGACCCCACCAAAGCCGCCGCGAAGCACAAAACTCTTAGAACAGAAGAAGCGAGTTATCTTTTGCCAGACCATGAATACCTTTGAAATTTATGGGCTGAGCATTTTAAGAGACGTGGCTCACTCTAAAGAAACAATTCTCGTGAGTTTTCTCAGCACATCTCTGATCTTTTTTATGCACAGGTTATAATCCCACTGGAAATGAAGGCACAGAAGAAATTGGCCAATAACTAAACTGATTTCATATACATATGTATATACACACACACACACAATAAGACACACACACGCACACACACACACATATATACACACAATAAGACACACACACACACACACACACACACACACACACATATGGCTCTATTAGGCAGATCCAAATTCCTTGAGTAGATTTGCCACAATGGCTCAGATTTTTCAAATGGAATAATCACCTTCCGCAGCACTCACCAGGCTATGACACAGTTCATTGTTGGCAAATGATCTAACTCTTATTAGCTTTCATTTGAATGCTTGGGTCCTGATACAGCTTAGTCTGTCTCTGAGCCTTTTCTTCACCCACAGAGAGGAAGGGACAGGTCTTTCGGTGTTGTAAGGGTTAAAAATGTATTAACAAAAATCATTTCCGGATTCTTCCAGAACAAAATGAGATACAAGGAAAGGACTAAAGGAAAAGAGGAGTCCGGGGCAGGTGTACACTATCTAGTGAGCGCTCAGTCCGTGTTGGATACAAATGGAGAATCCTTACCAGAGCGCTTAATACACATCTGAAAACAACCCAGACACCTTTGTGGTGAGACATCCCAACGTGTCAAATTATTCCATCTGACTCAAAGTGAGGATCTGCAGTAAATTAAAACCAAAGGCAAAGTGCTTCAAAGAGGAGACTGACTTGAATAAAAACGACCTCCCTGCGAAGTGCCCAGCGAGACGATGACTCAGAAAATTGGATTGCAGGGCTGTGCGGCACTTACTGTATCCGTCAATGGCTGCCTTGTCTCCGGGAGCGAGCAACCCCCCCCCCCATTAATATAAACATCTTTATATCCCTTCAATGTCTGCTGATTGCTGTTCAAAACAGAAGATTCAGAAACTGAAATCTAAAACAAAACGGGGAATAAAGAAGCCGAGTTGCCCTGACTAGGTTTTACTTTTTGTTTTTGTTTTTGGACCTTCCAGTTTGCTGGACTGGAGTCTGTGGTTCTAAGTGGATATTGAAGTCCGGCTGTGGGAAGAAATGATCGCAGCGCATGAAGTTTGTTTGCTTGCTTCCCACGGCATCCGCACGGCACTGAGCAGAAAGACGTATTTCTTACTCTGTGAAACAGGTGTGCAAGGCAGGTCCGTGTGAAAGGAGACTGAGTCTCCTGCACTTTTCTAAAGGAACTCACTTCTTAGGCGTCCCCACAGGGATTCTCAGAAGCATGTGAGGTGGCTTACTCTTTGGTAGGCTCATCTTATGCTGCACTGCCCTGTCCTGGGGAAGCTGGGCAAGGTTGCCCTATGTCACTCAGGTCCTGCAGACACTCCTGCTTGCACTGATATTGGCTAAGTGTAGGCAACACCATCGGGAATGAAAAGTGAAGACGTTAAGACCATGGCATCTCCAAAATAAGATCAACAGGTGTATTGATTATTTCAGGGCTGAAATCACTGATGACCCGTGGCTTCAGGAAGGGTATTTGGGATGTCTTACACATAGAAAGTTGTTAAGATCCCCCTGATAAGTATGACCTTCAACCTACCACAATGGGAAAATAGCCCTGATGATCAAAACCTGGTTTTTCAGGCTGCAGTAAACCTGAACAAACAACAGTGAGATACCCTGTAAATCTCACAACCTCCTATGCCCCTCCAATTTATCTTTTTAAGATTTGGCCAAGGTGTTGAACACTTGATCCCCAACTGGTGGCTGTGTTTTGGGAGGCTGTGGAAACTTTAGGATGTGGGGCCTCACTGAAGAAGTGGTTCTCTGAGGGATGGGGCTTGAGGTTCGTGTTGATTCATTCCTGTCCTCTCTCTCAGCTTCTTGTTCAATGGTGTAAATATGAAGAGGCCGGGAGTCCCGGGCACACGCTCTAGCTGCCGTTCAGTCATTGCTACCATGTCTTTTCTGCCATGGCGGACTGTGTCTCTGTAAACTGAGAGCCAATGTAACTCTTTTCCCTTAAATTGCTTTCTCCAGGTATGTCATCACAGCAATGAGAAATGTAATTAATCATTCTCAGTAGCATCCTAGAACTCATTATCCCAGCCTAGGGATCCATTTGTGTGTTTCCCTTCACATATTCATTGTACTTTGCCCAGAAAACATAAACACATAGTGCTTTATTACTCTCGGGGAGATCCTTTCGTGCAGGCGAGATGTAAAACTTTTATGCGTTTCTTTTGTTAATCAACATTAGATTCTGGATACGGCCCAGAAGTCCAAATAAGAATGAAGGCAGGGAGCTGGACATGGTGGCACACACCTGTAATCCCAGCACTCGGGAGGCTGGACAGAGGGATCGTGCTGAGTTTGAGCTCGGACTGGGTTACAGATGTGAGTTCCAGGTCACCTTCACAAGGGTAGTGACTTGCTGCCTGAAACAGACTAAATCAAAATGACTGAGGTCCTTTCTTCTCCTACAGCATTTGAAGGACTCCTTCCACACCCAGATGTAGTTTCTGCTTGGGCCATGACCCTCTACAACAACCACTGCTGTAAGATGGCCTCTCTCTTGCCCTGTCTGCTCTCAGTGGGTCCTGCTTACGCCATGTATCTCATGCTTTTACTATGTAGTCCTACGGGGCAGTAACAGCTTCCCCTGGTGTCTGTCTCATGGTTCTTGAACTACCTCCATTGCTTTCATTTTTTAAACATCCTTCTATGTGACTCCCTTACATTCTCAACCGCTCAGAGCTGAAAGAGGGCTCGGCTTTCAATCCTCAGGGTGCTGCATCCAGAAATCAAACTAACTGAAAGGAAGGGTTGGTGCTTACATATCTGTGAGAACAAAATTACAGATTTTAGCACATCAGACTGTGTAAATTTTATATATGTATGTATGTTTATATGTTCGTGTGTGTATATCTGTATATGCATTTACGTGGAGGTCAGAGGTGGACACTAAGTGTCTTTAATTGCTCTGCAAGCACATTTTCTGAGCCAGGGTCTCTCACTGACCCTGACACCTTCTAGTTCAGCTAGTCCAGAGATTATGAGTGTATACAACCGCATCCAGTTTTTCACATGGGTTCTGGGGAATCAAAGAGCTGCTCATGTGTATCTATCAAGGACTTCATTGACTAAGCCATGTTGGAGTCCTCTGCACATGTTTTTAAAGGCACTAATTTGTCAAGGCTGCTCGAGACAGGGAAATGCAGGCTCACTCAAAACGCTAGGAGCACGGAGTCTAAAAGAGTTTGGAGAACTAATGAATTTTATTATGTTGTGATTGTGTGTGGTGTTGTTTGAAGTAAATGGGATTTCGTGTATGGTAATTTAAGCCCTTCCTGAAGATAATTGTTTGGCAGCTCGGTTATTCAGCCTGCTCTACGAAGCCTGACAACTCAGCACATTTACAGGCAGGTGTTGGAAACACAGGCTCCGTCTTTCAATCTTTAGTGTCCCAGGTAATTAGAACTATCAGGTTTCAATCTGTTCGGGAAAACTCACAGTTCATTAGTTGTGTGCATGTGTAACTAGGTAGTCAGACTTTGATATATCAAAGTAGCTGGAGAAATTGGAGTAAGTTAAGTGTTTTGGCTTATAGCATTAATAAAAATCTTGAAAAATAAGTGCGCATGTGCATCTTGAACACGGAAACTCAGATGAGTTACCATCTCTGTCAGAAATCGGTTTGTCAGGGTTATGATCACGCAACCATGTGGAAAAAGAAGTCATAGAGGTACGATGGGACAGGGTGGAGTTTAGCATAGTCACTGTGGGTCCTAACACTGACACTAGACTAGGGGATGATAATCCAGGGGCAGGCATGTGCCAATGTGGACCAGAGGCAGCCACAGCTCCCTCTTCCCCGCCTGCTCCTGCCCCAACGGCAGCATTTATAAGAATTTCTAAAGAGCATTAAAAGAACTAGCAAACAGTCAGTTTCTAAAGGAGCGTTATTTATTTTTATGTGTATGTGTGTATCTGCAGAAGTTCATGGGCACCATGTGTGTGAAGGTGCCTACAGAGGCCAGAAGGCACTGACCCCCTGGAAGAGTTACACAGACGGTTCTGCATCACTCTGTAGATGCTGGAACCTGAACCCAGGTCCTCGCTTAGAACAGCAAGAGCTCTTAACTGCTGAGCCACTTCTCCAGCCCAAATTCTAGGGGTCGTCGACGATTTCTGAGTGTGACTTCTTACAGGCCTTTAGTGAATGGCATCATTCCATATGATGGGAAAATGAGAGCGAAGGAAAGAATAGAAACAGGCGTGACTGTCACAAGGTTTCCCAGGTTACGGATGTAAACCTATTAGAAGTAAGGACTTAAGTCCCTCAGGCAGCACCCGACTGCCACTTAACAGGAGTGTAGTTTAGTTCACACCAAAGGCCACTGAAGGAGCTCAATGGAAAGCCACACTTAGTACCACAGACAGCGAGGACATTGTAGAATAAGTGGAAGGTGCCCCTGCACAACCACTGAGCTAGGGAATGAAAATTAAAATAAAGATTCTCATGCTGGCAGGAGTTTCCAGGACTAACATAGACTCTTCTAAGTGAGGGCAGTAACTTGGAGAACGGCCATTATATAGGTTACAAGAATATTAAGGTCAACCATATTCCGTGACCTAATAACTCCAATATTAGAATCAGAATCCTTAAGATGAAAAGAGGTTTGGTGAACAAAAATATTTTTTAAATGATTTCAATAATAAAAAAATCTCCTTTTCCCAACTACAAATGAGGAAGCTAAGACCAGATTTTTAAATAATATCTTCAATATTTAAGCATGAAATTTGCATGCTATATAGATATTATAAAATTATGATGACTCATAAAAAAGGAATACCATAGTGGATCCATTTCTCTATTAAGTAAATTCCTGCTCAGTGCCTCTACGCCCTCTCTCTGAGGTTTGAGTTCTGATCTTGCAGGTATGCTTCAGATGAGAGAAGCTAGACAAAGTCACATACATGGCCAGAGGCAACAGAGAATCGCTTGAGAGTAAACTCTAGGAATCTGTGTCTCCAAGAACCAAAGGTCATCTCTCACTATGATTAAGCAATAGGTTCCTGTTTATGTCTGCTAAACTTAAAAAGGATACCTGTCTAAAAAAAAACATTGAGGCCTACAAGGTAGGATTCATTAATAAATATAATTTTAATTTTAAAAGAGAAAGAAAATAACAGGCATTGCCAATTGTCCCAAGATGTATTTCTAGGACCCTAAGTATTTAAGATTTTTTATTTAATTAAAAAAATAAATGGCTGTAGTGCAGATGAGAAACTATAATTTGGGAAGTGGATGTTTTAAATCTGTACTATGGTATACATAGCAGGATGTAGGCACACCGTGTTCACATAAATCTGCAAATGATTAGGCAGATGTCAGTGGAGATTGGCAACAGATAAGATCATAAAATACAGTAACAGTCAAACAAAAAAATCTCATTGCATTGAGGAGAATTCAAAGTTAATTTTATCATGTCAGCCAATCACACCGTGTACTCTCAGAAATGCTAATGGTTAGAGGAAACCATGAAAGTGTTCAGCACACCATAGCAGACTTCTTTCTTTTCTGTCAACTGCTGCTGCCAAAAAGTATTAGTGAAACTACTTGAACCTCTTCAAGAGGATGAAGAAGGGTGATAATTATAAAGAGTCACTTCTTAACTCAAAGGGGTCACCACAAGACCGTTTATATCATGTTTATCATATGACTGTGGCACATGGCTCCGCGAGGTACATTTAATTACGTTTATATGATCAGATCTGTGACATCTCTCCCATTCACACTTATGAGAAGGAAATGCACAAAGATATGAGCAACCTTGCTGCAGTCTATATTCCCCCAGACAGACGCCTCACCCCTGAGCTTCAGCGACCAATCTCCGTGTTCTACCATTTGCCGATATTGTGTTCTATGATTAAAAGATGTTGTATCTCTCTTCAGAACTGTACCCGCTGGCAGGGGGTGCTGTGGCTGCGTTAATGAGGACTCCTGCCAGGAGAGCGGACTTTCTGGTAACTCAAGGACATCCGTCACATTCTCAGCTGCTAACACTGTGCTCATACAAAAACAGACAAGACATCCTTTGATTAGCTCAGCTATTTTTCTAGAATGTTCTTCTGTCCGTAGCTGTACAGAGGGGCGAGGGGAAGAGTAATTACTCTTTAGAAGGTAACTTAAAGTAAAAGAAGCAACTTTGAAACGATAGTTAATGGAAGCAGCACTCCGTTTACTTTCCACAGGAAAGAAGGGAAGGAGACAATGAAGCAAGAGGCAGGAAGCTGCAAGCCACTCCACCCTTTTCCATTCACCTCTGGGTCTATCCATTCTCTTCCCAGGCACCTTCCCCTTGGGCTTTCAAGGCTTGGGCAAGAGCAGATGGGTACAGTGCATGGATTCCTAGTGCCCAAGTTGGCATTATGGAGGATGAAAGCTCCCAAAAACACATGTTTGAAGTTCTAAGGTATCCCCGGCTCTTTAGAAAGAAGAATGAATTCAAATTAGTAGGAAGGTCTTTTTCTTCCCTCATTTAAAATCCAAGTCCAGTGCTGGAAATATAGGTCAGTTACATTGCAGATGCTTGCCTAGGACGTATCAGACTCTGAGTTCTGTTTGCAACACTAAACAAACACAAGGCACCAAAGCCAGGTTACCGTACACCTGTGAGAATAATTTCAATACAAGATACCAACAACACCAAATTCTGGTGAGGACACAGAACACCGGGGCACTGGGAGACTACTCTGGAAGCTTGGCAGGTCTTTATGAGGTTCATACCATGTGATAGAGCAATTGTACATTGATCCTAGAGATGTAGACACTTACCTTTACATACACCCACACACACACGTACACACACACACACACACACACACACACACACACACCAAATCCCTGCATATTCATGGTCATGACAAGAATTCATAATTGCCCAAAGCTGGACATAGCCTTCACCAAGGGGGTGGGTAAACACACTGTGGATTGTGCATATAATGAAGCAATGGTTGATACAGGTACAATTCGCATGGATCTCAAAGGCACTGTGATGAGTGAAGGATCCAGTCGCAGGAATACACACACGACATCGTGCAAATGACACCATGACACCGTAGCGATGGAGAAAAGATCAATAGCCTCTGTGGGCTGGAGGTGTGGCTAGTGAGTGGGGAGGTGTGGCTATGAGTGGGAAGGTGTGGCTATGAGTGGGGAGGTGTGGTTTTGAGTGGGGAGGTGTGGCTAGTGAGTGGGGAGGTGTGGCTATATGTGGGGAGGTGTGGCTATGAGTGGGAAGGTGTGGCTATGAGTGGGAAGGTGTGGCTATAAGTGGGGAGGTGTGGCTATAAGTGGGGAGGTATGGCTATGAGTGGGAAGGTGTGGCTATATGTGGGAAGGTGTGGCTATGAGTGGGGAGGTATGGCTATGAGTGGGAAGGTGTGGCTATATGTGGGGAGGTGTGGCTATGAGTGGGGAGGTGTGGCTAGTGAGTGGGGAGGTGTGGCTAGTGAGTGGGGAAGTGTGGCGATGAGTGGGAAGGTGTGGCTATAAGTGGGGAGGTGTGGCTATGAGTGGGGAGGTGTGGCTATAAGTGGGGAGGTGTGGCTAGTTAGTGGAGAGATAAGATAAAATAAAAAAAAATAGAAAAAATATTTACAAAGAGATACAAAACAAGTTTAAATTAATAAACTCCCCAACACGGAGGTACCATATTCATCCATCTTCCATCGCTCATATTCTCTCAACTCCTTTCAATTAAGAGTATTAATGGATCCATATAAATCATAATGCCTCTCAAGTTTGTAAAGTCTGTTTGCACTGTTAAAAATACCTCAGACTGGGTAACTGATAAATAATAGGGGTTATTTCTCATGTCTCAGACTCTGAGATTTCAAGATAAAGGTGCCGTTAGGCATGGTGTCTGGTGAAGACTCCTTTCTGGTTCACAGATGTGGCCCTGTGCATGTATCTCACATGGTGGAATAAGAGCCTCTTTCTCTGGGATGCTCATGTTGGCCATCGTTGAGGACCTCACTTTTATGATCTAATCATCTCATCTCTCTGAAGCACCACTGCCTGACACATCAGGGGGTTGGGATTCCAGCCCATGGATGTGGAGGAGCCTGAGGGTAGACGTAGCACTCACAGATGAGAAACAACACTACATAGCAACAACCTACAGGATTTGGCGATATTTCACCTTTCTTTAGTAAAATTTTTATTCATCTGCCTCTCTACCCTGTCCCCTAAGGAAAGGGTTAAAAAGAAATGTCAAGAAGAACGGAAAAATGAAATAAACACTCAAATTATTTTAATCCATCGTTTTTTTCAAAAAGGAAGACCATCACGTTAATGATCGATGATGTAATCCTTGAAGCTATTCTGCATTCCAGAAAAGTGAGGAAACTGCTAAACCATTGCCAAGACAATCACGGTCTGAGGAACATCTTCAATTTGTCTACTGTGAAAGACTATTAAGCTAAGTAGGGTTTTTATTCATGCAAAAAATACTTTAAATAATGGAAAATTTCCTCAGTGTCCTACCTTTAAAAACAGAAAAGCAATGAGCTAATCAACAATAATTCAGTTGAAAGGCTATTTTACAAATAAAATCTTTTAGAAAAATCATCCCGTTTTAGTTTTCTTTTAAACAAAACTGCCCATTAGGGTACCCATCTTCCATGTTGCCAAAACTAAAAGTCACACTTTATTTGACAATCAGATTGTGTTACAACAATTAGTATAAATATTAACTACAGTATATTTTAGTAACAAAAGCAGTACGCTGCCAAGTTTGTCAAGTATACAAACTCCAGTGCTGAGCTGCAAAAGCAAAGGATTGGGAAATAAATACAATTATAACCCTGGGCAATCAAAAGAAAGGATAATCACGGAGCCTTTAAATGAAGTCAGTGAACTGCTGAGTATCGAGACGATGTCAGGAATGGTCCTCGGGCAGCGGGGAGTACTGGTGAACTGGCTGAGAGATGCTGTCAGAGAGATGCTGCTAGCATCCCTCCTGAGCTACGTGTACAAGTAGGGATGTGATAAGAGAGGGGAGGGACCCATTACTGTTTGCCCTATGTAATCAGCCAGCCCGGAGCCTGCCTCTCCACAACAGAGATGGAAGAGTAAAACAGATGGTGAAAACTCATGTCACAGAGACAAGTGTGTGGAGGCCCAAAAATGTGAGCCTGTTCCCATCTTGCCTGAAGGCCAGAGAGTTTTAGTTTATTCAAAGTTGTTGACAAGTGTGGCTATACTCTGACCTAGGGTGTGGTTACTTGGTGTTTCTGATATTAAGATGGTCCCTACAGGTAGATCCACTCCACCCTGACCAGGGGGCAGGAAATTCAAGCGTACTTCTCCTTCTTTTGAGATGAGGGTTTAACCTTGGGAGTGGCTGCCTTCAGGATACTTGGTCTAGGGTGGGTTCACAGCCTAAACAACAGAATGCTAATGACTTGATGTCTCAAGTATTGAAGCAAATAACTGTTCTTGTTGTCTTGTTGAAGGAGCTGCACTTCCCGCCGCCCAGCTCCCAGCCACCGGCCAGCTTAGCCCCAGAATAATTACACGCAAACTGTATTCGTTTAAACACTGCTTGGCCCATTAGCTCTAGTCTCTTACTGGCTAACTCTCACATCTTGATTAACTCATATCTAATAATCTGTGTAGCACCACGAGGTGGTGGCTTACCGGTAAGATCTTAACCTGTATTCATCTTGGAGAGGAGAGCTATGGCGACTGCCTTACTCTGCTTCTTTCTCCCAGCATTCTGTTCTGTCTACTCCGCCTACCTAATTTTCTGTCCTATCAAAGGGCCAAAGCAGTTTCTTTATTAACCAATGAAAGTGACCCATAGACAGATGACCCTCCTCCATCATTGCCCTTTGTATCCTGTTAAAGCAGTCTTCTGTCTTCTTCCCCTTTTTGTATTAGCGTATAAAAGTGTATGAAAAATTAAACACAGGTGATTTCAGTATCCACTGGAACTCCCTGCCATACTATCCTATATTTCTGTTTTACTATTTTTACTCACATCTTCATTCTCTTTATCTATTTTTCTAATCCCCATGCCCCTGCCATGGTAAGCAGTATATTGTCGAAGCTGGTCTCCACCGCAAGTTGAACCATCTACACTAGGGAGGTTCTCAGGGCCAGCAGTATTGTCAACCACAACTTTGCATCATACGGGGGAACTATGTAGCCAGAGACTTCTGGGAGCCTGCAGTGCTATCTCTGGCTTTGTCTATGTTTCCTTCCAAATCAATTGCCATTATAAATCACTCTGCCCTTCTTGGTCCTGTCTTTGGCATACTTCCACCAGTGACATCACTATACAAACATGGCACCCTGTGAGTATCAAACAGGCTTAGTGACATCACTATACAAACATGGTACCCTGTGAGTATCAAACAGGCTGCAACACATACACACACAAACACACACACACACACACACACACACACACACACACACACACACGGTCCCAGTCTCAGAGAACAGAGACTTAATCAGATAATGACTTCAATCAATGTGAATTGAGAGGAGCTGAGCAGGTAACAAGCCAGGTGCCTTTTCTTTGGCTGATGGACTGTTTTGTTGACGGACTTCTTAATTGCATGCAGTGTACAAAGAAAGCTAGGCTATTGAACTCTAGTTCTATGTGACTCCAGATGAACAGGTAGATGGGAAAAGACCTTTTCTGGTAGAGCCTTGTCCTAAAATAAAATACACAAAATGGTATAACTTACTGGGCTTTTTGATAAAACTTTAAGTGCTGCCAGCCTACACCTTGGTAGCAGATTATATGTCTTTTAGCTTCAGGGTAGACGACAACAATATTTTGGTTTACATCGGCGTTGGGGATTGAACCTGGGGTCAATCCTGGGCTAAGCAAGCATTCTACCACTGTGCTACATCCAGTTCTGTTTCGCCTTCTTATTTTCAGCTGGGCTCTCACCAAACTGCCCAGGCTGGGTTAGAACCCACTCTGTATCTCACACAGGCCTTAAACTTGCAATACTCTTGCCTGGGCCTACCAGAATGCTGAGTCACAGGTATGTGCCACCAGACCCAGCTCACCAAACTGTACAGAAGGCAGCCATAAGAACTAGCTCCTTGTAGACCAGGCTGGCCTTATACGTGCCAGCTGCGGTGGTGCACACCTTTAGTTCCAGCACTTGGGAGGCAGAGGTAGATCTCTCTGAGTTCAAGGCCAGCCTGGTCTTCAAAGTGAGTTCCAGGACAGGCAGGATTGTTATACAGAGAAACCCTGTCTTAAAGAAAAAAAGGAAGAAAGAAAGAAAGAAAGAAAGAAAGAAAGAAAAAGAACCAGCTCCTTAAATGGCTTGCTGCCTTCACACAGAGCTGAGGAAGGCTCGCCCAGCATTGACGCCCTAATGTAGTCTAGCAGAGAAAACTAACTAAGGCTGAACAATTAATCAAACGAGAAAAAAAAATTCCTATTGCCCTTATTTCTCCCAGAACTGAATAATGGAGAAACACCACGGGGTGACATGAGGTCATCAAGACAAAACTATCATATTATAATTGGAAAGGTCTAGGAATTAACGAGAAAATTATCTTCCTTGTAAGAATTAATTAAATCTTGTTAGAGGACTGTAAAGTGGTGCCTTATGAACACCTATTAAGTATGTAGAATTAACGAATCCCCGCCTGGAACCTTACTAGCCTCTAAGCCCTCAGAAATAACTCGTCTGTTGCCTTCTTCAATGCTGAAATTGAGCTACAGTTCCAAATTCTGGACAATAACTTCCGGGCACACAGCAGTGACTTCCTCGGTAAGGAGGGCAGCCTAATTGTTGAAGACCCAATACCTTCAGTTGGGAGGAATTCTCAGCTTCTAAGAGACTCCCTGGATCTAAAGCAGGGCCTTGCAGAGTGCACATTAACGTAAGACAGTCTAAACTGCAACCCTTTTAGAGATGTATGCCATGGGTTCGCACTGAAAGGCCCATTGATTTCTAGCCATAAACTCTGTCCTCGGAAGGCCAACCCAGCTCCTAAATAGATCTCCATCTTCCA
Organism: Microtus oregoni; assembly: GCF_018167655.1. Lineage (NCBI taxonomy): Eukaryota > Metazoa > Chordata > Mammalia > Rodentia > Cricetidae > Microtus > Microtus oregoni. Next base: position 25,363,230 of record NW_024543077.1, read on the forward strand.
TCCATGTCTATGGCCATCTTCGTAACATGCAGAGGGTCCTCCCCTCCTGTCCACCTTGAGAGCCACCAGAAAGTCAGTTCGTGAGCTTTATCTGTTAAGAACCCCTCCCCTTAGAAAGAGGAAGAAAGAATCTGTTGTTCATGTCTGCCCTGTTCACTTTCACAACCATGATATCAAAGTTTACAAAGAATAGGAAGAGAATCCTCTCTTCCTTCCCCATCAGCAAGAGCCTGGTGTATATTCTATAAGCATATAGAAACTGGAGGGGATTTTCTTCCTAATTCCTGAACATGTGTTTTCTCTCCTTAACCTTGCATCAAAACATTTTCTAAGTCAGGGTTGCTTAACCATGATCGTGAAGACCATGACTTTTGAGATGGTCAAAGGGACAGCTGTAAACCCCCAGAAATCATATACAGTCAGCCCTCCACCCACAGATTCTACAAAAAGGGTTCAAGCAACTGTGGATTTAACATAGTCAGAAAATCTGTGTCTGTTATTGATCATACATAGATATATTCTCCCTTCTCTATTTCCTAAACGACACAGCATAGCCAACTTGCACGCTATGTGACGTCTCCGTGACTCATTATGAAAACATGGATGGGAAAAGGTTTTCCTGGAAGGTCTTGCACTGAAATAAAAGACACAAACAGAAATAATCTATTTTCTGTAAGATTCCACCTCTATAGTCTTCTACTTCAGTGCTCACCACAAGAACCAGCTCTTTCCACGGCTTCCCACCCTCACAGGGCTGAAGTCCCACGTAGATGCTTTTAAACATGTGGGATGACATGCACGGGGCATGAGAACATGCTATTTTATCTGAAGGATTTGAAGAGCCGCACGTGTGGGGATCTGAGAGTTTCCTGGAACATATTGCTCATGGATACTGAGGAAATACATTCTATCCACTGCTAAACATAATGTAATGTACTTTTTAATACGCGATTCTCTCTCTGGAAAACTTACCAGTTCTTTTTAAGTTTTAAAGATACTACAGTCCTAAAGCGATTTAGAAATCACTAATTGTATTTTTGACAGCTGTTCTCTCTCTTCTTAGTACAAGGTCTCACTATGTAGTTCTGACTGTCCTATGTAGACTAGGCTGGCCTTGAACTCACAAAGATCCACCTGCCTCTGCCTCCCAAGTGCTGGCACCAAAGGTATGCACCTCTATGGCCGGCTGACAGTTATTTTATTTTTTTTTATCAATATATATTTTTGATTGACATTACTTTTCCCTGCCCTTTTTCACTCTAGCCTCGCCCATGTAACCTACTTTCGTGTGGACAGCATCTTTTTCTCTGACGATTATTGTGACATACATATATGTGTGCGCATTTGCAGAAACATATGAACGTAACCTGCTGAGTCTGTTTTTGACTAACTATACCTTGTGTTCACAACACTCTCTGAGAACTTTATGGGATGACTCAGCAATAGATGCGACATCTAAGACAACTCCCATCATCTGGATATTTCAAAAACACGACTTTCTGTTCTGATTGGTCCTAATCCTTGAAAACAGTTCATCAGCTGGGCCCTAATATATGAGCCTATGGGTGGGTGGCAGAGGGGATTCTCATTTAAACCAAGATATTTCTTAAGGTCAGAATAGCGCATGTGTCCTCTTAGAGTCTTTCGTTGGGAGACTTACAAGGACCCATAGAAAGCACCTAGCCCGGTGGCTCCCAGAGCAGCTTGCACAGAATAGCCCGTGAACTCATGAGAACACTGCTCCCCCACCCCCTCTATCATCTATATTTCAGTGGGTAAAGGGGCCCGGGAATGCGTTTCTAACAAACTCCAGGTTATGTGTGCTCTATGGAGGACCTTCTGAGAAATGTGGATTTGATCTTGTCTTGAACGTTACCAATCAGCAAATGGAGACCTTCAATAATGGGACACGACCCACTCAAAGTAGCATAGCCAAATATGAGACCAGGGTCTCACGGCATTCTGATTAGGGTGGTCCTCTAAAGCAGGCCGGTTGTGGAACCTGAGGCAGATGACAAAAAACGTTACAATGTGTCTCGACCAGAGACAGCCAAACTTGTTGATGATGTCAACGTCGTGTGGTTCCACCGAGAACATGCAGAGAAAAGGATCTCTTAACCTATCAAAGAGACTGTGAGAAGCCAACCTTTCTCTCTCTCTCTCTCTTCCTGACCTCTTTATAAAGATGAATTATTTGTGGAAATTTTATTGCCATGACTAAAGTGTTCTTTCAAAATAAAAGCATTATGCCATCCTTCTGATAATTCAATAAGAAAACTTTTTCATAAGTCACATGCATACATCTTCAACAATTAAGTATTTTTCCATAAGCCCTTTGAGAACATTTTAAAAATGACCTTTTAGAAATATATTTCCCAGAATTTTGAAGTTTCTTTTCCAAGACCTGGACACCATTAAATAAGACCATAGAATGTTCTACAAGATTTGGCTTAGATCAAATTCTTTCACATCCATGCTGACATCCCCAGGACAGGTTGCTCGGGGTGGGGGTGGGGGGCCAGCTTCAGTCTGCTCTGTTTCTCTGTTTCTTACCATCCTAGGATGGCATCAGGTCTGTCCAGTCCCTGGTTTCTTTTTGTACCCTGGTGCCTCACTGACCCTTACCCTGGGCATGTCTCACGACCTCAGTGCGTTCAGACTCAGAACACCCACTCTTGTCCTGTACGAGGGCGTGGACTCAGCCCCTCCCTCAGTGGTGGCCTGTTCAGTCCTGTGGGCATTCCTTAGAGATCGCAAGTCAGGCCCTCAGGGCTCCCACTACTTAGGGAACTGGAACCACCCCTGCCGCTCTGCGGGGAAAGCGGGGAGCAAAGAAGAGGGGAACATTGTGGCTTGTGGCCAACAACAACTCCAGGCTCAGGAAGAGCCTGTCTCAAAGGACTAAAGTGGAAAGTGACAGAACAGGACACTGTGTCTTCCTGCAGACACCATGTGAAGTCACAGGCATATGTACCAGCACACATGTGCATCATACACACACACACACACACACACACACACACACACACACACATTCTAACAGATCAAATGCCAAACACACGAAAAAAACAATTGTCATACAGTTGTCTTCTGTTGAGATAGATAAAAAGATGGCTAAGCAGTTAAGAGCAGATGCTGCTCTTGTAGAGGACCCAGGTTCACTTTCCAGCATACAAACCAGATGGCTCACAACCACCTATAACCCTAGTTCCAAGGCGTCAGACATCCTCCTCTGGCTTCTTTGGGTGCCTGAGGGCAGGTGGTTCACAAACACTCTCTAGTTCAAAGTACTTTAGTGTTGTCACCCATACCAACAATGAGTCACAATCGATGGCTGTCCCATAATGCCACATCACTTGGGGACATCAGTATTGAAAGCATCTCAATTTGTGCTCTCTGGTGTTCACTCAAAAGCAAAATCACCCAGTGACAGATTTCTCAGAAGGTATCTCCTCATTAAATGATTTTTATTTACACTCGATTCTCGGAACTCACTGCCTGTCTAAGTTACTTTTCTATTGCTGTGAAGAGACACCATGACCAAGGAAGCTTACAAATAAGAGCATTTAATTGAGGAGCTCATGACTCCAGAGGGCTAGAGTCTATAATCCTCATGGTGGGGAACACGATAGCAGGCAGAAGGCAGGGAACAGGAGCAGTTGTTGAGGGTTTACAACTGATCCACAAGTCCTTGACAGAGAGGGAGAGAGATAGGAGAGAGAGAGAGAGAGAGAGAGAGAGAGAATACAAATTGGGAATTGAGGGGATTTTGAAACCTCAAAACCCACCCCCAATGACACACATCCTCCTAATCCATGCCTACCAATCCTTCCCAAACAGTTCCACCAACTAAAGACCAAGATCCCAAATACTTGAGCCTCTGGGAGCCATTCTTGTCCAATCCTCCACCCTGAGCAAGCCATACAAGCAATGGAAATTTCCCTCTGTGAGAGGAAAATGGAAGGGATAGAATCTATTTACAAAATTGAAGAAGTTACCATGTCAACTGCGGGATAATACCACTGGTAACTAAGCAAACAAGTCTGAATCATAAAGCCGGATATAACATAGATGCTTTCCAAATACAATAGGATGATGTTATGAAAAATTTAATTAAACTGTCCATCAAAACACAGTCCCCAGTTTACAACAACAACAAAACAAATCAGAAGGTAAGTCAGCTACTGAACCATTCCAGAACTGCTTAATTTTAAGACACTTTTTTTGTGTTTTATCACCAGAAATATTGCCTCTAAACCCGTTCTCCACAGGCAAAGGCAACAATTACAACCTAAAATTGAGATCCGGCAAATAAATGATGAAATCATTGCCTTTAAAAAAGCATATGAAATAAGAATTTGTGGAGAAACGGGAGACTGATTAAGAACTTTTCTGTGGGCCAGTGAGACGGCTCAGTGGGTGGAGGCGCTTGCCACTAAGCTTGGGATCATGTGATGGAGAGAATTGACTCCATGATCACCCCCGCACAAATACAAAATAAGCATATGCAATAATGCTTTTAAAAAATAATTCCTCTATCACAGCAATCTCCCGAATTCCCAGAACCATAAAAGCACTTCATGAACTAGCATCGTCTTTTGTTTTACAATTTTGTAACGAGCAATTTCTGCTAATTTTTGTCCCTTTGAAATTTCACAGTATTTTCTTAACCTGAAATCTACACTAGGTGGCGCTCGTAGCACAAGCTTTGGATTGATTAAAAACAAAAAGCAAAACAAATGTGCATTCAACATATCCTTAAACTCTACAATTCTATAGGAAGGAAGGAAGGAAGGAAGGAAGGAAGGAAGGAAGGAAGGAAGGAAGGAAGGAATTATCTTTTTTGAGTCACTGGGGGGGGGGGATTAAGATGAATATTCCTACCATGTTTACTACTGAGAGGTGCTCTAGGTTCCTATACAAAGATAGTGCGAAGTCTTTGAGGATGTCCAAACATCAGCTTAACCAGGTTGACTCTCCTGCATATAAGACGACTTAAGTACAAAAAATTCATGACCTTCCTGTTGGAAATATAATACTGGGGGGAACCCCCCCAAAAAACACAAAACAAACAACAACAGTAAAACTTCCTAAACTTCACTCAAATCTCCCTGCTTTTCATGAGGTGGAAAAACAGGAATCCCTTACTCAGAAGGAGCAGCTGCTGATGTCACAAGGTTCGGGCTCCCTTAAGGGCTAGTGAGGCTTACATTAAAAAAAAAAAAAAATTGGCTTTAACAACACTCCTGAGCCTGCAGTGGACTCCAGCTAGAGATAAAATGTACAGGAAACCCACACAACCCAAGGTCTCTTCAGGATAGACAGATGCAGGCCATGGCTCTCCAAGGCTGCCGAACCAGCTCCCTGAGCTATCTCGAATTATCTTCCTACCCCACCAACCTGCTGGGATTGCAAAGTTCAGAAGAGCAGTGCCAGTTTGGTTCAGTTCCTGGTGCTTCTGCTGACAACCGCTGGCCCTGACCTGACCGTTTACCAGGCCATAAAATGTTCGAGGCATTTTCTTCCGCCTTTCTTTAGATTTCTCTCGGGCCAGGCAAGATGTTCTGCTGACGACCGAATTGTGTGGCCTGGGAACCTTTGAACAGGTATGAGTCACTTGACCTCACACAAATTCTTCCCAGAAGTCCAAGAAACAGGTTGGATGGGGCAGATAAGCACAAGGCAGTGAGAGCCAGCCCAGAAACCCCGCTCTGTGTGTAACCAGACATTTCCTCCTGCTGCAGGCAATCAACCGCCTCTCAGTTTGCAGAAACAGCCTGATTTTTTTTCCTTTGTAAGTCTGTTGCTGGATCTAAGAATCCAGGTATTAACTCCTGCTTCCATAAATGAGTTATAAAAGCACACAGACAGGAATAAAGAAGAACGACGCTTTGGAGTGACTCATCTTTTTTGATAACAGAGATAATTCTCTTTTTTTTACTATACGTGGGGGCAGGGGGGCAAGTGTACAAATTCGTGCTCGGGTACAGAGGCCAGAGAGGAACATCCAGTTCCTGATCTCTCATTTTCTACTTTTTCCTCTTGAAATGAAGCTGTTCCCTAAACTTGGAGCTTGCTATCTTCACCTAGGCTGACGGACTAGCAAGTCCTGACTATATCCTGCTGCTGCCTCAGCCCCACACCTTGGTGCTTAAGGTAGAGGCATGAGCAGCCACAGCAGCTTTGAAAGTGAGTCCTGGAGGTGGTGGCACTTGCCTTTAATCCCAGGTCTCTGAAGGAGCAGAGGCAGGTGAATCACTGTGAGTTTGAGGCCAGCCTGGTCGACAGAGTGAGTTTCAGGATGCCCAAGGCTACACAGAGAAACCTTGTCTCAAAAAATCAAAAAAGAAAGAAAGAAAGAAAGAAAAAAAGAAAGAAAGGAAGGAAGGCAGAGGATTGTACATGTTTGCATCTCTGTTGATTTGGCTTCACCTTCTGTGTATGGTACCAGGACCAGCGGTAACTTTCCTTGTAAGGACTTTCCCGTCCTGGTACTGACACAGGCTTCGATACTGGCAGGAGATGTACAAAGGGTCGATGGTAAGGGGGCACTGTGGGAGTATGGGCTGATCAAGTGATGAGCAATTTGTGAATATAGGCTGTTAGAAATGATAGGAACATGGCTGATAAAGAAAGCCACACAGAGACTAAAACAGATTTTCAAGTCCCGTGCCTAGTAAGCCCTTTCTCTATCTGGGGGGAGGGGAGGAGGAAGAACTTGATGAATCAATTGTTTCTCATTTTGCTGATGTTCTCTATCGGTCCTGAGTACAATTACTTTCTAAGCAAAGTAATGTTTAACTACTTCCTTATCATCTGCGCTGCCTCTTGAGCACGATTTAGAACTTTGCTTTTGTAATCTAGGCTGCTGGGATTTTTCTTTCCTTTCTCCTAAACCTTTGAGAGAGACACATAGTATCTTATCTATCAATAGCGCTATTAACTGAGCAAGAGAAAACAAAGGAACCATGTACTCAGTGAAGTCATGGACAGGAGAGGAGCCTTGGGTAAGTGAGCAGAGGCAGAATCTTCCAGAACATGGCAGAAAGGATTTGAAGGCCTTCCATTCTGTGCAGCTCTGAGTCATAGAAGGCCAGGGACACAGGGTGAGTGGGGACAGTGGATAACAGTACAAGCTTAGACCTGTGTGCAGTGCCTGAAGATCCCAGCCTGGGACTGAAAGGTGTTTTCAGACCTAGGAATCTTGTTCATTTACAGGAGTCAAACTTGTCAAAGGGATGATTCTGACGTCATTGTTAGTCCAGACCTACCCTGTGCCTTTCTTTACATCACATGGATGTGAGCAGGCGCAGAAGCTGAAGATGTGGAATAAGAGCATTTGTGGGGAGGGGAGGAGTGAAAACTAACATTTTCTGGAGAAGCCAAACTCAAAATTCTAGAGGCTTAAGGCTTAGCTCAGGTAACATCTCATTCCCAAGGAGTCCAAGCACACATACAAACACACATACAGCACGCAGGCAGGCATACGCTCATAACCATGTAAATACATGCATGCATTTAGACCACTCCAAATGACCGCCCATCCACTCCCATCTTTGTCAGTATTGGTGGATTATTCTCTGGTTTACCCTGTGTATAGTAACATTAGAATTATCCTTTAATTTTCCTTACACTATGGTCATGTGTTCAATAATGTCCCTGTCAAGCCATTGTTTAATATCCACTTAACCCCCTGGTATTTGACTTTTTAAAATGAATTCATATACTTTAATCAATAGATGTTTATAGAATAAGTGAAAGGTTTATTTATTTATTTATTTTGTGGGGTGGTGGAGTGTATGTGTGTATTGCTGGTACTGAACTCAAGGTCTTTCATGTTAGGCAAATGTTCTATCAATGAGCTATATCTTCAACTCAGAGGTTTTAATATTAGGAAAGTTGAAATGTACTAATTACTGCCTTTGGAGCTAGACTGCTTAATTAAACCTTCTCTCTCTCTCTCTCTCCTTCTTCTCTCTCTCTCTCTCTCTCTCTCTCTCTCTCTCTGTGCATTTCTGGTGCACATGAATTTGTATATGTGGATATGCATAGTATATATGTATGTCTATGTGTGTGTGTTGTATATATGAATATGCATAGTATATATGTATGTCTATGTGTGTGTGTGAATATGCATGCATTTGCACGTGTGTGTGTTGCTAAAGACGGGATGCAAGGGCTTACACATGCAAGGCATGCCCTCTGCCACCGAGCTATAGTCCTAGCTCTTAATTAAACCCCAAGGGGACTCTGAGAATCGTATCTTCTTAGTCAAAGAAAAATCTGCTTTATTAAAATCCTCTTCTATTAAAATTGAAATCGTCTAATTGTTTTATTTCTTCTTACTCCTCCATGCCCCAAATCCATAAGCATTTTTTCCTCTTTAGTTAATGTCACAAAAGGCTATGTGTAAGTGTAACTGTGCTATCCTTTTCTGGTCCCCTCACAAGAGAGAAGGATTTGGAATTCTTCAGCTGCTGGAAGTGCTAGTAGCAAGGGGCCCCCAGGTATCGAGCTCCCTTAGAAATGGCCTCTAGTGAAGACAGACAGTTCAAGATCATACCTCCTCAAGGGGCAGCCACCCTCTGAAACCACCAGTTCATATAGGCATAGAAATACCCAGGGCTTCCTTGATTAGAAGGGATTGAGACTCAACCCCATCAGACTGACTGAGGTTGGAACTGAAATGAAGTCTGGCTCTCCCTCTGCTCATGCCTGCTTTATTCTTTGATGTTTCCAGAGACACTGGATAATAGGCAAGCTAGTCCTCAATGTCCACTTCAAGGCCTTCTTCTCAAGAAACAGCTGTGACAGCCTGCCAGATAGCAGGTGTCAGGCACAGAAGTCACTGATGATGCAGCCTCTGTTCTGAATTTCAGAAACCAGCATGGGGCAAGGAAAGCAAATCCCACTCTCCCAAGCAATCTACGCAGCTGGGTGAGAAAGACAGGGACCAGGTGCATTAAGAGGCTGGGGAGGTGGATCTGGGAAGAGCTGGGGGAGGAAGGGTTGATGTGACCAAAGTCCTCAAAGTCCTAACCCAGAAGGGGTGGGGAAAGGAAGGTTACCAGACCCCTGGCAGGAGCCGGCTAGAACAAACAGCAGTGGTTATCGGATCAAGAGAGATAGAGGAAGAAAGACATGGAAAATTAGAAATACATGAGGCTTCCTGGGACGAACAAAGCCAGATAGATGAACAGGCAAATTATTGTCATCCGGGGAGAGAATGTTGATGAACATTTATGCATAACATAAATGTTCACTCTTTCTTCATCCAGTTTAGTCTAACTACTTACAGATTGTCCATCTGTATAAAGCTGCATAGTTAATAAACATAAAATCACAACACACAAGCATTAAAGAACCTCTTAGTGACCTGAATAATTGACTCTGTACCATGAACTTAGGCAATAGGGCAGATATCAATTCTGATGACAGGACAGAACGAACCTCTGGGGCCTTGATGGTGCTGCTCTCTCTCTCTCTCTCTCTCTCTCTCTCTCTCTCTCCCCCTCTCCTTCCTTCCCTCTCTTTTCTGTGTCTTTCTTTCCCTCCCCCACCACTCAGAAATACAAGGCTAAAAGCCAATGTTGGTGATGTTTCTTTAGTACTAACCTCCATTCTAATTTAAAAGAAAATTCTTTATTGGGCTTGTGTGACAGTTGGTAAACCACTTGCCACTGAGGCATGAAGACTTCAGTTGAATCCCCAGAACCCATGCAAAAAGTCAGACAGAGAGCTAGAGAGATAGCTCAGCAGTTAAGTGCACAGCCTACACTTCTAGAGGACCCCAGTTCAAGTCCCAGCCCCCATCTGTTGGCCTACAATCATTTGTTAACTCCAATTTAGAGAATAAAATGCCCTCTTCTAGCCTCTGAGCGTTCTAAGCATGCATGTGATATATAGATATACAATCAGACAAAACACCCAAACACATAAAAATAGATAAATTAAAATGATGATGATGATGATAGGGCCTGACAGTTATAAGGTGCTTGCCACCCAAGCGTGAGGACCTTGGCTGAATTCCCAGAACCCTGTGAAAAGGCAGCCAGGATGGTGTCTGCTTGTAATACTATGCTGGGAAGGCAGACAAAAGGGTCCCTGGGATTTAATGACCAGCCAGCCGAGTCTACTTGGTGAGCAGCGGGACAGTGAGATTCTGTTTCAAAAGCAATGTAGACAGCATCTGAAGAACAACACCTGACCGAGGTTGACCTCTGGATACCACATGCACATGCATGCACATACATGCACACACATGAATACACATGCTCACACACATTAAAAGTACACATACATTCATACACTCTTTTTATTTAAATTTAGCATTCAGCTTATTAGTGACAATTTGCTGTGCCACCCCTACACAGGTTCTACCCTTTTCGGGGTTGCTGTAGACTATACTAGAAAACACCAAAGCCCAAAGCAGTCCAAGTGCTGGACCGCTTAAGATGGGGAAGCATGTGGTCTGGACATGACGCTATGGTGTCAGAAGATGAACTAAGGTGAAATGAAGACCATAGGGAGCTAGAAAAGGCACTGACCCTCGCAAGCCCAGAGAAGGAGGGTACGGGCAGTGCTCGTGCCCCAACCACACCCTCCCTAGCTGGGCTCAGCTCATTCTTGTACCCATTGATGGAGATTCTTGAAAGGAACATGAGGGGCAACCGACCAAGAGAACGTTCCACTTGTCATGTCTCTGATTTTGAGAAGAGCCTTATTATCCTGCCTAATAAAGCAGAAAATTAGCCATTAGCCGAGTGCTCGTGATTAGATTTGGAAGCTTCAACACTCGATAACAAGAGTCAAAAACCCAAATGGAATTTGTTGGCGCAAGATTTTATTAGAACCTGGAAAAGGATTAGATTCTCGTTGCGTTTTGCTCCTAACCTGTGTGCAGTTGCATCAAAGTATGAACATCCGGTAGGATGCAAAGATGTTTCTCTAGAGACAGGAGCTCTGCAGGCCCATGCCACCTCCAAACATGCTTTATAATCGCGCCTGCCATCCATGCTCCACCACCGAGGCGTGGCTGCTTTTGTTTCGCGGAAGAACTTTTAGCTGAAGTCAGAATGAAATGGGCGTGGTCTAGTCTCCCCTAGTGTGCACCTGGAGTCTGCCTCAGTGTACAGCGTCAAGATGCACGTGAGGCCGGTTAACAGAAAGTGTGCAAGGCAACACTAAACACTACTTAACACTACAATCCAACTGCCCCGATTAAAGCCACGCTCTTCAGTTTGCTTCTCCGCAGCCTTCAGCAAGCTGATGTCTGTAGCTCAATTTGTTTTGCTGTCAAGTAAGATGGTAACAGTTCCAGTAGCCAGGCTGAGCGGACTTAAGGCTCATATCCAATCTATAACCCGGGTTCTAGGAGCCAGTAGGAAAGTGACCGTGAGTGTGCCACCCTGAACCCTGTGACAAGTCCATCTGCCGTTTCTTAAAGAGCAGGAGCCGTCACTGCCCAAGCGGGTACACACCTTTCTCCATGCATGGTGGAAGAAAAAGCACGAAACCCAGACAACCTCAAAAATCCAAAGATTCCCCAACAGGGTCACAGAAAGAGTAGGCGATGAGGAATCATGTACACTGTAACAAGTCCGCGGAGAGAAAACAGCATTGCCAGTTCTTTGCAGTTTTCGCATCTGAGATTCTGAGGATTCCCTGAGCATCATGTCATATCCCCAGAAAGCACTCAAAATCCTGGACAGATGGAGAATTCACAGACGCAGCTCCTGGGTATCAGTTCCAAGGAAGTAGGATCTGGCTACCAACTATTACTGAAAGGGAATGGACCCCTGCATAGCTGGTAATCACTGCCTATGAGGAAAATGGAGACAAAAAGACCTGAGGAAGGTACAGGGAGAACCTCAAAAAAAAAAAAAATTGGATATCGAACTGAATAACCATCACATAACACAGAATGTAACAGCCAATAGTTGATTAGGCAGGCATTGAGTCAAATCGGCTCCTCACGGCTCAATGGAATAAACCTAACGACATACACTCTTAAGTTTATGTGTACGCAACTGAATCATCTAAGATAAAGATTCCCAAATCACTTATGCCAAAAGAGAAAGTCTTTCAAGTGCCAGCTCCCATGCTAACCTTCAGATAATTTTAGAAATTCCAAACCTAACAGATTGCCACTACAAACGCCTTTGCTCCCCGCTCAGGCTGTGACCTGGCAGTTGGAAGTGAATCGAGAGGCGACAGAGAGGAGTGAAGGTCTCAGGACCAAGACAATGAGCTTCCTATGGCGGTCAGTCTTGATGAGATTGATTTTGCAATTAGCTATTATATATCTTTTAATTAAAGTGGCGAAGATGCTGGACCAGTCCCTCCTCCGGCATCATTCCAACCAAAGGCTCTCTCAGAATCCTGCTTCCACCATCATTGGGAAATGTGTTTAAAATATATATGTTTCTACCTCTATGCATGCGTATACACATTTACACACATTATACACACTTATGCTTCCCATTTTTCCTTCCTGGTCCTGCATATAGTACAGCAGCAGGTTTGCCCTTCGCTCCACCTCAGACTTAGAAGGACAAAGTCACACTGACACTCAACAATCTTGCTACTGCGGAGTTTCGATCCCATCTCCAGCATCGCCTATGGGAAAAAGGAAACTGACACAGTCGGGTGCCTAGCATGCTTCACGTAAACACACCAGCAAGGTGCCGTTCCCGAAACGGCACGCTCCATCACAAAGTCTTCACAAACAGAGATCGTTTGAATTTATCTCTACCATAAACGACAAATATATTTTAAAGAGCTGAAGCATGTGACTTAGGGGCATGACTCAATAAAAGCCTTCGAAAATAGCAGAACGGAACTCGGAAGACGACGAGACTTCTTCAAATGCGTTGTCGTGAGATGCCGTGAAGGATAGCATAAACCCAAAGCGAAAGAAGGGAGGAAAAACATCCGTCAAAAATATCTGACTATTGTCTTTGTGCAATGTGAATGGTTGATTTCTATTTACGGGAGCTTGGGACTTCTTCTGGACTTTCCCTCGCTACCTCAGGAGGTTGAACTCTGACCCCAAGCACGTGACCTCATACACAGCAGATGCCAGAGAAAATTTCCCATCGAAGAATTTCACTTGGCAAATTGTTATTCCACAAAGAGCGAGACCGCGCATTTAAATATTCACTTCCGGACTCACCACGTTATCCGCATCCCCGCAACCAGCAATTGCGTTTTTTTTTTTCCAGGTGATGGGCCATCCGCGTTCCATGTCCCCAGAGGCAGGGAGGCAGGAAGATGAGCAAAAAAGAAAAGAGAACAGGATTAGAAATGGCTCAAGAACTGTTTTTACCCCCTACCCAAACTCTGGGGATGTGACAACCTGCCACTCCTCTCTACGAACACCCCCTACACACACACACACACACACACACACACACACACATACACACACACACACACCCTGACATCCTGAGCAGAGAAGAAAGGACTGTGAAAACAAGGTAGATAATTCAGGAAGATCCAAAGGGAACATTCATTAGCTTTTTAATTTAACAGGTGCAAATAGAATGACCACAAGGTGTGTCCGAATGTGCAATAGATGTTTCCAGAAAGATAATAAGGAAGAATTACGTGAACATATAGGGACATAAAAGTAATCAAAGCAAGTCTGGACTAGAAACGGTAGGGGGATTGCTGCAAAACAGACTTAGACCACATCCACGCCCTAACTGGAAACCTAGTGAAATTTACCTGAAAGAATTTTAATTACACCTCTCAAACAATGTAAATCATATGTCAGTTGATATATGCTACAGGCCAGGCCATGGTGTACATTTAAGTCCTCCAAAGACAAGAGCAAGAGGATAAAATATTACTATTATCTTTTTGGTCCTGGTAAGTACACTTACTAATACCTATTAGTAAAAAAGGAAAAAAAAAACTTGACATGTCTTTAAATCTGGAATAGAATTTAAGTGGCTTTAATCTAAAGCCCGATCGCTGCTCTAACAGGACAGAGAGTCACAGCCCGTGAAATCATATGGATATTGTTAGGTGGATAGAACACCCCAGAGCAAGTCCTTGTGCCAAACAGCTTTTCTGTCACAGGGTTCAAGGTGAAAGATCATTTGCCAAGGTCATGCTAGAGAAATTCTGTTTTCTGTGGGGAGCGCTTGGGCCTTACTGGGTGCCCTTCAAACAGTTTCTTTAAACAAGGGCTGCCAGCTTAAAGGAAAAGAGAGAAGGGAAGGTATATATTTTTCTTTTTTGCCAACTATATGTCGGGGCCTGCGCATTGCAGTTCCTTGAAGGCACCCACTACTGAGGACCCATTTCTTTCGAGGGCAATCAGGCTGAAGGCAACTAGCCCAAGAGCCCAGATTTGACCTTGGGGACTCAACCCTCTCTCCCCTCCACGGGTCCTAAGAGTAGAAATCTCTTGCCACCCATGAAATCAAAGCCATTAGAAATGACCAGTTTCTGGGGCAAAGCCCCAGATAGAATTCCAGGAGACTCAGAACCCATCTGACAAAGCCCTGGGCCTGAGATTACACCTGCAGCTTCTCCCACCTGTACCCCCTAGGAGGCCCAGGACTGAAGTTGGGAACAATGGATTGTCCTCAGCACACAGTGTCCCTGCCTGGTCCTGACGGCAGTTCTGGGTTTAATGTCAATGTGGTCTGAACATGGTCCACAGACAAAGGAAGTCTGGGCAGGGTAGGAACCGACAGGAACTGTGGCAAACTCTCTCCCCCCAGCCTAGGTGGGCTCTGCCACACCACGGGGACTTGAAGAGCATTTGCGTACTCGTGTTTGTAGCCATATTATCCACTCTAGTCAAATGTGGGAAGCCATGCAGGTATCTGTCAGTGGGTGAAGGGATGAACAAAACATGCCACTCACTTAATAAAGGAAGTTCCGAAACCATCAATACATTCTACCATGCAAAATAACCAGACCCCAAAGAACAAACTATGTCACTCACTTTATAAAGGAAGGGAATTCTGAAACCATCAGTACACTCCACCACGCAAAATAACCAGCCCCCAAAGGCGAACATGATCTCATCAAGTAACGTGAGCCCTCTCCAGTAGCCACACTTAGAGTGACAGATTGTGAAATGGTGTCATCGGGCACTGGGAGACCGAGGGGGTTTGAGTAAGAGTGTAGAGCTTTAGTCTTGCAAGATGAGGGTTCTGGGATGTGTGGTGACCACGCCATAAGGAGGCACAGAACACCCCTGAACTGCACCTTTAAAAACAACCGACAGGAAATCTTAGGTCACATGTATTCTACCAAAATTAGAAGAATAAAAAAAAAAAGAAAAAATAAGGAACTATTGTTAAATTGGGTTTTGGAAAGGTGTGGGCACCCCACAGAGGCTCCGTCTTATCGCGAAAAGACGTGACTTGTAATAGAACCCGAAACGGCCTAGTTTTAATTAAAAAGCTCAGTGCTCCTCCCAGCAGATGGCAAGGTGAGAGGAGCTATGTAGCATGCACGGAAGACATCATGACGAAGATGTCGCAAGCCTCCCGCCAGGCCTGCTGTCAGCTCTCAGCCCCGGGCCTGCTGCTGTGGCCCTGGGGGCAGCTGAGCCCTCTCCAATCTCTGGACACTTTGCAAAAGGTCGCGAGGCAACAGGAGGGCTTCGGCACCTCTTTTGTGTATTATTAAAGTTCAGTCAGTACCTTTACTTGTGGGTAAGGTTTTGGTTTGTAACCCAATTTCCTTTCTTTTGGATTTTGCTTTTCCTTCTTCTTATAGAACTCAAACTTTACAGTATGGGCCCAAGAAGTCACACAAAGCTACAACTGATCCTCTCTTATACACTAAGTAATTTTATTTTAAAGGGGGAGCTGGGAGTGGTGGTGCATTCAGGAGGCTAAGGCAGGAGGATCACAAGTTCAAGGTGAGTCCAGGTTGTAGAGTAAAACCAGAGGAGTCTAAAAAAAAAAAAAAAAAAACAAACAAAAAAAAAAAAAAAAAAAAAAAAAAAACAACAACCCCGGGAGCCAGGAAGGGAAATGCTTGCATTGGTGCTGGCTGAACTGGCAGTCTCTACAGAAGAGATAAGCTCACTCTCTGCTTTAGACTCCCTGGCTTCTCTAACAGCAGGCTGACCTCAGTGAGAAGGGATAATGTCCCCAGGGAAGGACTCAGAGTGAGAGATATGAGCTCAGAGGTCCTTTTCGAAACCAGGTGACCCTGGAGCAAGCCGCTGCCCACGCCAGACTTCCTTGAATGAGAAAGGAGAAAAACATGGTCTGAGTTTTTCATAGAAAAGAGGCCACAGAAGATCTCCAGCAGACACAGGGCATCCGAAATGCAGGGCGGACTTTGGAATGTCCCTGCTCTCATCTGCCTCTCAAAGCTTCTTTCCCTTGAACGATAGTCCTGGGAGACAGAATGTCCTGTGGTTTCTTCCTGGCTCGAGCGTGTTCCAGAGCCTTGGCTCAGTGTTGAAACCGACCCTGATAGCGAGGGTTTGAAGCAGAAAGTCTCCTCAGGCTGGAGGTCTTTGGGACTTGTGGCTGGGATAAAACAAGAACCAGAACACACATGACATGCTCCTGGCTGCTTCTCACCTGATGTTCTCTGCTACCTACAGACACTAAGGATTCTGTTTGATTTGGAGATGCCTTGCTAAGATATGGGCTCCTGGAGGGGGCATAGTGTGGGGCCTGAGGAGATGGCTCAGCCTGTAAAGAACTTGCTGTGCAAGCATGAGGATCTGAGTTCAATCCCCAACACCCACTCTTCTAGAACTGGGGCCAGTGACCAACTTAATCAGCAAGACTAGGCCCTGGTGAGAGACTTTGTCTCAATAAACAAGGTATGTTCCTGAGGAACAATCGCTGGCCTTCACACACACACACACACACACACACACACACACACACACGTGTGCATATACACCCAAATACATACATGTTCTCCACAACCACTACCCCCAAACAACCCAAGAGGTCTTTGGAAGAACAGAACTGTGGGCTAGTTCTTTTAAACATTTTAAAAGCAGTGGGAAATGTAAAAGAAACGCACAATCTTTTCTGTCAGAGTGAAATAAGTCAAAACTTCACTTTAAAATTGTAAAGAGGTGGGCAGTGGTGGTGCACACTTTTAATCCCGGCACTCGGGAGGAAGACACAGGCAGATCTCTGTGAGTTCGAGGCCAGCCTGGTCTACAGAGAGAGAGCCAGGACTGCTAGGGCTGTTACACAGAGAAACCCTGTCTCAAAAAAAAAAAAAAAAAAAAAAAAAAAAAAAAAAAATCCTAAGAAGCCATTTGGCAGAAATTCAAATTCCTTCAGGGTCAGCACTTCTTGAAATCAAAATATGTGCTCAAGGTTACTCTTGGTGCTCAAAATTGAAACCACACCACAGGAACGACTTTCTGCTTATCAATTACACTACTTTAAAGTGGACAGTCTAGTAAGAATGTGAGGCTAAGCCCTGCTCACCCAGAGTGACACAGCCCCCCCTTAGAATTAGGAAGAAAACTCAGTGGGGCCCTGGGGTCTTCAGTGTGGGATACTCCAAAGGCTACGAGACCTTTTGCAAAAATAAAACTTTTAGCTCGTTACACTTTTGTGACCAGGCCCATTTGTAACAGTGACATAAAGTAGAAGCAGATTCAGACAAATTGCATTTTCTCGATTCCTGTCTGTCAACCTGTTAACCAGGGTTTATTATTATTGTTATATTATTATAATCACACCATTTCTCCCTTCCCTTTTCTCTCTCCACTCCCCCCCCATAAACCCTTCTCCCTGTTCTCCTTCAAATTTGTGGCCTCATTAATTTTATGTATTTGTTTATATTTAATGTTACCGTATCATGTTACCCATATGCACGCTTTCAGGACTGGCCATTTGCTGCTTGCTGACCACTTTTTAATCAAACCAAGTCCATGGGTAAGATAGCAGTGCCTACGGTAGGGACCAGTGTCTTGGATATCCCCCCTAAAATGTTTTGGGGAAGATGTGAAGCCAGAACTATTTTCCTGTCTGTACTTAGACATTACTTGCTTTTTCCCGTTTATTCTCTCATGAATATTGTGGCATTTATAGAAGCCATAAGGCAGGTGCTACCTTAACTTTCGATTTTAATGCAGACGTAAACGCAAAACTCTCCACAGTCAAGCCAAACATCAGATTTGCAATGCCACTCGTTTAATTAAAATTTTTAATTAAGTTTTTATTTAGGTGTATGGGTGTTTTGGTTCCATGCATGGCTGCGAACCGTGGGAGTGCCTGTTGTTCAGAGACCAGAAGAGGCCATGGGATCAGCTGAGACTGAAGGTACAGATGGTCGTGAGCCACAAGGAAGATGTTGGGAGTTGAACCTATGTCTTCTGGAAGGGCGGCAGGTACTCTTGACCACTGAGCTGTCTGTCTACCTTCTACAATGCCACTCCACGTGGATTTATTTTTATTATGGAAAACACAGCCTTGAAGAACATTTATGTGAAGACGGAATGAATTTGCTATTGGCAGTTTACAGTTCGCTTGGAGGAAATATTACTGAAGTTCCCCTAAGGAGTCCCAAGTGTGGTTAACAATATTGCCTACATAAAGAAATGTCTTTTGCCCCCTTTGATCCCTAGAGTGATACCACTTTCTCTGCATGCCAGAGGTGTTGGGATTTTGGGCTGTTGATGTTCCGTCATATCAACTAGATGAACAAATCTTTACTCCCTGAAATGCATCTCCAGGATTCCGAGAAGAACAACTTCCGCTCCACCGTCAGAGGGCAGGAGGACTGTAACTCCTCTAACACCACCGCAGGCTAATCTGTGGGAAGCACTGATGAGCTTCCTCCTCTTTCTCAATCCTTCTGTGTTCCAGTGCAGCCAGAATCAAGGTCAAGCAGCCGGCTTGGGGGATCCGCCACCTCCGCAAAAGCCCAGCTTTCTGAGCTCGCTGTTGCTCACACCCATTCTGTGCTGGCCCTCAGAAGTTGTTGCAAACTTAATCTGTTATCAAGGTCCTTGTGTGGAAGGGAGGGAGGGAGGAAGGGAGGAAGGGAGGAAGGGAGGAAGGGAGGAAGGGAGGGAGGGAGGAAGGGAGGAAGGGAGGAAGGAAGATCCATTCCATTTCAGCTGCACTAAGAAGCCAGGGGCAAGAAACATCCGTGCATGCAATGGCGAAATGTTTGACTTAGAACCTCAGTGTCGGCAAGCTTCTTTTCATATGCAATCTGCAGGAATAAATCACACCTGAAACCGTGATTATGATTTTAAAAACACATTGGGAGTTGTATGCTAGCGAAGAGAAATGGCTAGCTATGGCAGTCAGCAGTACTTAAAGAGAGAACACTCACTTAGCCAGGGATAAGGCTAAACTCGCTACAGTTGAGCCAAACATTAAGCCGGGAATAAGTTGTAGTAAAAACTTCCACTAACCTCCATTCTCCTGAGATGCCTACTGAAAACTCTAATGACTGAAAGAGCAGGGTATAGTCTAAGTAAAGAAACTGAGACTCAGTCAAAACCAGTTGCCTTAACGGAGAGAGAGTAACAGTTTCAATGTTACACACCCCAAAGGTCTGAGTGATTGAGGCTTGGGTCTAGGATGGGGCAATTGGGAAGTAATGAAGTTTTTGGAAGGCAGGGCCTAGTGGGATGTCTTCAGGTCACTAAGGGTCCTTGAAGGGAATGGTGGGACCCCAACACCCCACTCACACGCTTTTGCCTCTTGACCATGCACCCCAGCACTGAACACTACTGTAGAATTCCACCACAATGCCCACCTCACCTTAGGCCAAAAAGCAATGGGTCTACTTAATCATGGACAGAAATTTTTCAAAATTTTGGACTCAAAGAAATCTTTTCTCTTTGTAAGTTAATTATTTCAGGTATTTTGTTATAACATTGAAAGCTGACTTTTCAGAATTACTTTGTTGGACTATATGCTTAGTCTTTAAAAATATAATGTCTAATTGGCTTTAATG
The DNA here is from genome assembly GCF_018167655.1 of Microtus oregoni. NCBI lineage: Eukaryota > Metazoa > Chordata > Mammalia > Rodentia > Cricetidae > Microtus > Microtus oregoni. The sequence continues at coordinate 25,383,162 of NW_024543077.1, forward strand.
CTATTATGAGAATTTAATTTTTTTCAAGTTATATGTAAGATTTGGAATTTTAATATAAAGTCTCTCTGGCAACTTATCACAGTTTATATTGCAGTAATTTGTCTTTAACTATGAGGTCTCCTTGCAACATGATGAACGCAATTCCATCTTTATTCCTACATATGTGTCACTACCTTATTATAAAATATGACTAATGAATATCAAGTTAAAGGACATATTACAACCTGCACTTGATTTCATATTTTTATACACATGGAGTGGAACTGGATTTATTAATTTTTTCTGTAAATATAATCAATTCAGATTGACTTTTACATATTACTTAGACCAGCATAACAAAGACAATGGATGTTTTATTTAAGAAAAAAAATGAAGGTAATAATTTTTTTTTCCAAGGCAGGGTTTCTCTGTGTAACCCTGGCTGTCCTGGAACTAGCTCTTTTAGACAGGCTGACCTTAAACTCACAGAGATCTGCCTGCCTCTGCCTCTGCCTCCTGCCTGCTGGGATTCAAGGTGTGCGCCACCTCTGCCCGGCGGTAATAAATCTTGTTTAAGGAGTGTATCGTGGAAGGTGGAAAAGCTTGACTGTGGTTGAGTGTGCAAACCTGGGTAACAGAGCTGGAAGACGGAGGAAAGCACTAAGGAGGGTGGTGGGGAGCTCCCTCGTCAGAGTTCCACCTTAGGCCGCCCATTGGGGGAGGAACATTTAACTTCCTGTTCCAAGGTCTCACAACTGATACTAATAATTCCAAAATTAGTTCACAATAAAAATAGTACTAGCCCCAAACCTGACCATAATTTTTTAACATCTCTTCTTAAGGCAAAGAATTCAAAATTGTGGATGAGTAGCAACAGGCACACTTTTGGACAGTGAGTCATCTATACGTGGGGAATGCCTATATTCAGAAAGTAGGTCTCTGCCTTTTATCACCCGAGGCTTTTCACCCCAAAGGCTAAAGAAGTCAGAGGTCAGAAATGGGGGACATTTTCATGTCCCTGAAAAAAAAAACAAAACTTGCCACATCCATTAGACTAAGCACCGCTTGACCATGGTTTGTCTTCTGCTTTGAAAAATACTCAAAAGAGGGTTGTCACTTTAAAGGCAGTGACAAGTTTTAAAGAAGACAATGAGCAAGAGACAGGACTGGCTCTGTCAGCAACATTCCCAGTCTGTGTCAAAAGGCTACACACCCCTTGGAACCAACTTTCTCCCCCACATGAATGTGGTGGGCAAAATCAAAGCCTTCTAAACATTTTGAAGTCAGTGACCTTGTCTTCCCCAAATCTCTGATGCTGGCTTGTTTATATCATGGAAAACAGTTACTTGAATAGGTCAATGCCAAAACACCAGATCCCTGAATCCAGTGTGTGTCTTTGTGACCAGAGACAAGTCAACAGAACGTGGTTAAGAACATCACCATCGTGGGGCTGGAGAGATGGCTCAGAGGTTAAGAGTATTGCCTGCTCTTCCAAAGGTCCTGAGCTCGGTTCCCAGCAACCACATGGTGGCTCACAACCATCTGTAATGGGGTCTGGTGCCCTCTTCCTGACCGTAGGCATCCACATATTGAATATTGTATACATAATAAATAAATAAATATTAAAAAAGAACTTCACCATCAGTCTCCATGAAGCAACCTCCTACACACAAACTCAGCTGTCTACAAGACCATCCATCCAGACATATCCGTGATGTCAAAAGTGTAGTCAAATAGATTGTTTAGTACAGATGGGTGTGGGGAGACAATAAAGACAGATGTCTAAACTATGGCAGGTCAACCCAGTCACTAAATTGTCTTGAATAATACAGAACTATTTATGGACTCCCATTTCTAGTCTAAAGCACCATGCAAAATCAAGTTGCTAGAATGCCCTGGATTTATGAAATACTTGTTGTGTGTTGTACCTAAAAAAAAAAAAATACAAAAAAAAATCAGCTCCACAATCTGTCTGGCTCATAGTTATTGGTTATTAAGGCAGACTTTGGGGCTAGGGATCAGAGCTAGGCTAATCTTTAGAGAAAGAGATGTTTAATTGATCCATGAGTTTTCTGGGAGCACAGCCTGGTGTGGTCTCCTGAATGCCTGTGATACTCACTGACCTTACATTCTTCTGGATGCAGCCCAGCAGAGTCAAATGGGGAATGCTGTTCTCTTCCACTTTACATATCTCCTCCCCCGTCAACTCTTCTCCTTATACCTCCTTACACACACTGATAAGGTTATACTTTCAGTGAGAACGATAATTTTGTAGGTCAGTTGCTCTTCCCCGCCTCAACTCTCTTCCGGGCATCAAGGCAAGAACAGCTATACAGAGCCTGGTACTTCAGCCCAACTGTGTCCTTACATAAGGGGTTCACAACAGGGATGAGCCACGAGCTACCTCCCAGAGGGGTCAAGAGGGCTTTTATCTTCCTCTATGCTAACTGTCAGATGTAACACACACTCCTTCCCTTTGGCCAAATGGAGGCCAGCTCAAAGGAGTTTAAAGGATCTGCCATTTTAATTTATTCTAGATAATTCCTCCTGCTATGCTTTGAAAAAAAAAAAAAAGAATACTATCCTGAATCTCTATGAATGCCTCCCAAACCAGGAAGAGAGGTAAAGGGAGAAACATTTACAGGATGTCCTCAGATAACATGGTAAGCAGTGGCAGCTGAGTTCATTGAAAGTAATAAAATATTAGCAACCTTCAGCTAGGTCCGTGGAGCAATTACCTGGAGAACCCAAACCTACAACTATCATCGCTGTTAAAAAATTCTTCGGTAGAATTTACACAGCAAAACATGCGCAGGGTAGTGCTGTGCCCCCTCCCCCGCCCCGTGTATGTTCAAATTGTGTTTCAGCGGCACTGGATTGTAGAAAAAGCCAAGCTCAAGCTCTCGTCAGGGTCAGAAAACCAAGGCCTTTCGTCTGTGGCCATGTTTGAGGACTCTGGGCTTTGGAAGCTTAAGCAGCTTGGACTCCACCGCAAAGAAACACAAACTGTTATCCAGGGAAATTAAGCGAGAATGTGCTTGCAATCTGCAAAACAGCATTAGGTTTTACCTTTCCTGTAAGACACCTAGTCATCCTCTAACCGTACGCCACAGACACCACGGCGGAGCTTAAAGGTTGTGTGGCAGAAGAGGTAAACCAAACACATCACGATGCTTTTCACTTCGCGAGGAGCTTGGCTACTGGGTTACCCTGTACACTCGGTGGCATTACTCACCGCACCATTACCTAATCCGTTTTCGATCTCTGATCCGTTTTATTTCCCCCCCCAAAAAGGAAGCCAGCAACTAAGAATAGCACAAATTATTCATCTTTTATAAATACAATCTGGAAGATGTTGTGACATGATAATATTCCCCGAGACTCACACGTTCTGCGAGAGAAAATCATCTCAGGCATCTGCTCATTTAAAAATAACATCCGGGGCCTGCGAGGGGCCTCAGTGGATACAGGCACCTGCCACCAAAATTGAGGACTTGAGTTTGAACCTTAGGACCCAGGTAGCGAAAGTTATCCTTTGGACCACCACAGGAGTACCCGGGCACGTGGACACCCCTCCCTGTAACACATGCAACATAATAAATAAATGTAAAAAAAAGTCTGTATTTTCAGCTTCCTATTTCATGATTTAAACATCATAGAAAAAGCAGAAAAGAAGTAAGACAAGAAGCCAGGCTAAGAGGAGAAGACTCAAGGCACACACAGTGGCTCCAGGACTCTGTGGGACGTGGTGCAGCCCAGAGGTGTCCAGGCTGGCCCTGTCATCCCGCTGCGGCCCCCACAAGGCTAACTTCCCCAGCTGGTCTTCCTCATAGAATCCTCCATGGCTCCCCAATTTACTTGATGAATTCCATAACCCCTTGACCTCATTAGTTTGTGGGTATCTTAGACACTCATAAGGGCCACTAGACCTTACAGGGGCACAGAGAACAGAGACCCTGGGATCTCCACCACATCCAGAAGACAGGAAAGTCAGAAACATGGCGACTCAGAGACATTCTCAGGACAGTGGACAGTCAGCCACATGAATTTACATGAATTTACTGGTGTCCGCTGATGCCTTGGGGGATCTCTGATATTATTTTTGTGCCCAGAATAGGAGCATATTAAAAAGGCAAGGTGCATTTTCAGTTCCAGAGCCAGAGAAGGAATTCCTAAACCACGATGGAAGGATCTGCCCATGGTTAGATCTGCCATCATTGCAGATCCCACCAGCTCAGGTGTAGCACAGGTTACACTCTTATAGCCTGGTTCCATCAGTATCTAGTATACAGAAAAGTGCTCTTTCAATAAAATGGGACTAGCGCTGGATGGTGGTGATGCTCGCCTTTAATCCCAACTCTTGGGAGGCAGTGTCACAGGCGAATCTCTAAATTCAGGCCAGCCTGGTCTACAGAGCAAGTTCCAGGACAGCTGGGACTACATAAAGAAACAAAACAGGGCTAGCTCCATCCATTCAGAAAAAAAAATTAAAGAAAATTTACCTAATTATTTGACAATTAAGTACTCACGAGCAGAGAGAATAAATTCACTGATCAAAGTCGCTGTAGCACAGCGAGTTAATTTTTGAGATTTTCACCCTTCTGGATCGAATGATCAGGGCATATAGGGATGGGTGAATCAACAAAACAGTGACCTGCTGTGGGCATGCAGAAATATTTTGCACTAGAATCACCAAAGGGCTAAAGTTCTTTTTTTATCCCCCCCCCCCCCACATATGGTTAAAGTAAGCAAACATAGTTACTATCTAAGAGGCAAAATGTACATATCGAAAGTGTTAGTCTACTTGCTAAAAAGGAATTGTCACGGTGAATTATATATCAATGGTACATCTCACATGGCCGACAGGAGTGGAGCGTGGATGAGCACTCGGTGTGCACTAAGTAATTTTATGGGTGCTCTGCAGATAGGCGCTACCAAGGCGGTTTTCCAGAAGAAAGGCCCGCTTGGAGGACCTGGGAAATGTGTCCCAGACAGGCAGTGAGTGCCCGCAGCTGGGAACAGCGGCAGTTAACGTGACCCCAGTGTGTGTTGCTCATGCTAATAAGTCCAAATTGCCCACTTAGATATTTATTGTATGACCAGGCTGGTTCCGCCTCTTAGGGTCTGTAGGGAAACCTAACTTAGGGTGTGTACCTTGATACTGAGGCCAAAGTGATATGGAGCCAGCGGGAACTAGAGTTTGGAGTTTTATCTCCTTTTCAGGGCTAAGGATGTTGTGGCATGACCTTCTTCTAAAAGGTCGGGCAGGATCAGGAGCTGCTGCTCAAGCACGGCTCTGGGTTGCTGAGCTGACGCCCTCAGGCTAGATGCATTAAAATCATCACCAGCTTAGGATATTTTTAACTTACCATGGTCCATCAGGATATAACCTCATAGTAAACTCCTGAATGCTTACACAGTCTCATTTTCTGTATGATGTTATCTTATTCATAATGCAAACTTAACAGAGTGTCTGACATTCAAAGAGACAGCTGTCTTAGGTAAAAAGAAAATGTATTTATTCTACGGGAGCAGTTGCTTTCCTATCAGACACCCAGCGTATTAAAACCATCGCAGCCCAGACTCCCAATCTCATTATTTAACTCTGCAGAATTTAGTGGCAATTTGTAGAGAGATGGGCAGTTTTTTCCCTCTTGTTGCTTGTTTGTTTAAAGGTGGCTATGTGTCACGGGTTCAGGGTGTACATGAGCTTGGATTCAATCTCATCAATGCTTCCTGCTGTTGTTTTCTGAAGGGCTGTGGAGATGCTGAACCTGCATCAAACTAGCAATCAGAATCTGTGAGTGTCTCACTTCATCACCCATAAAACGCATCGGCAAACAAGATGTCATTTGGTGTTTGTGTTCTTTATGGGGAAGTGGGAAGTTCAGTTATTTCCATTTTCCAGAGAGGAAGCTGGGTCCAAGGGGCTCAGTGACCTTACAGAGGACTTTCTGGTGTGAGCCACACAAGTGGAAACAATGTCTGTGCAGAGTGGGCATACGACATCATCCCATTTTGCGGCGGTAATGTACACTTCACAAATAACCGCACGCCAGTGCAGAAACACGGATACGGCAGTTTCTCACTCAGAGCCATGGCCTTTGCTCACGACAGGTTTCAGCACATAACTATAACATTATAAAAAGGTTACTAATTCTACAATATTTAAAGCCTCAATACTGGCCCATGTCATTCCTCCCATTATTCCTCATGGGCAACCAACTGTTGTCTTAGTCACTGGCCTATTGCTGTGAAGAGACACCATGACCAAGACAACTCTTCTAAACTCAAGCACTTAGCTGGAGGCCGGCTTACAGCTGCAGACGTTTAGTCCATTATCATCATGGCAGGGAGCATGGTGGCATGCAGACATGGCACTGGAAAAGTCGCCGAAAGGTACATCCTGATCCACAGGCAGAAGCGGGAGAAAGAGGAGAGGGGAGAGGGGAGAGACTGGGCCTGGCATGGGCTTATGAAACCTCAGAGCCCACCTCTGGTGACACACTTCCTCCAACAAGATCACACTCCCTAATCCTTCTAAAGCTTTCAGACAATTCCACTCCCTGGAGACCAAGCCTCCAAATGCGTGAGCCTGTGGGGGTCATTCTCACTGTTAACAGGCGTTTAATAACTATGGAATTATTCACTCAGATTCCAAGGGCTGTGTATTTAAGACTGTGTACCACCACTTTTGTTGCTGAGATAGCGAAACCAGCAATCTTTTTATAACAATATTCCCCACTTGACTTCAGACGTTTGATATGCACATGAGAAATGGCTTCAGCTTTCACTCTTAAAAAAAAAAAAGGGCACACAATCACAGGAAACCCCTCACTTCCGAAGAACTGGAATAAAGTGTTTCATCTCGACCCGGAACACTTTAGCATCCACACATGGCAGCAAACACAAGCAGGATGCTACTGTGTAAATCACAGGAATCGGATGGCAAGTTTCCCAAGAATGACTGGACAGGAGACACACCAGAAGCCCCCAACCCAAGAGTCTTCCCCAACATGTCTGGGTGCATCCCACACTTCATGGGCATAGTGCCCAGCACTTCCCGTTTTTGCTCCAGCCCAATCACCATCTTGGCTGCCCATATCTATTCTGCTTTTGAATGCGCCATGGGGCTCACATGACTATGCTCTCATCTCTACAATGAAGAATGCTAATAATTTGACGGATCCTTCCAGCTTCTGAAGCTTAAATTATCCATATAATTACACGAACGAGCTAGGATAGCGTTTGAAGTTTCTAAATAATGGCCCGTGCCTATCAGGCTTTTCTCGGGGTTGGCTCTTCATTTTGACTCAACCTGGGGTAGGGGACATCATTCCCGCCTTTGCCATCACCTCTCCTAAAAGATCTCTAGACAATCACTTACTCCGCGGGAATGTAGGAGGAACCCCCGGGGTGGGCGCCACTTGGTAGAAAACAAGACAAAGAACATAGACATGGAGTCTTGGCTCTCTGCCGGTGAAGTGCAGCAAGGATGGGATGCATGTCAAGTGCCAGAGCAGAGAGAAGATAGGAAAGGCCTTCCGAGTAGACGTGAAACTTCACAAGGGTGGTGGTGCCTGAGCTTGCTTTACAAAACTGATAGATGCTCAGAATGGACAGGATGAGATACAGGAGAGGGGTAGGAAAACGACGCAGAATTGAAGCACGCATTGGCACTAGTGAGAGGTGTCACCAGTGCTGCCACAGAAGAGTGTATGCAGGCTGCCGAGGACAAGGCTAAACAGTAGGAGGAGTTTTGGAATAGGGGGTAATACGGCCAAATCAACACTACCAACGGGTCAGTGTGATCTAGACTAGCATCACTGCGCAGGAGTGATATTAGCAGGAGTCACGGGGTGGCTATGGCTCTGCCAGCATCGTGCTAGGAAGGCCTGGAGTGGCAGGCTGCATCACAGGGTACTGATGTTTCTGTGATGTGTGTTACTGGGAACATCATGGAAGGAAGCCGGAGATGATGAAGACTGGGTCTCTGTCGGGGTAGACTTGACCTGGAGATTCAGAAGTGGAGTAGGAAGGATGAGATGTAGAACATCGAGGTGAAATAGTCACGTGGAAGCTAGAAAAGCAAGCAAGGATGGGTTTCTAACAGACTCCAAATCATTACCATGTAGATCTGGCCACCATTCAGCTACCTGGGATTCTCTTCCCATTCTAGAAGCCAGTGACCTATTTCTGGGGAGCTGACCTGAAGGACAAGGCTGGAATGAGATGTTGCACTGTGCATGTGTGTTACTGACTTCCCCAGAAGCCTCTTTCTTACCCTCTTCCCAGATGGGAATTCTGAGGTCTTAAGAACATAGAACTAGTGCAAGGAGGGATTGAGGAGACCAAATTCTGGATCAGTCTGGTCTTTTTAATAAAGGCAGGCGTATTGACGTTCCCATCACTTCATATGTAAAGGAATAGTTTCTCCTCCCCGCCCCATTACAGAACTCACAATGTGAAGGACTGGCACCCACCCCTTGCCCCGTGTTCTCCCTGACTGACATCTCCTGAATGGTCCCCAGCCATGCTCAGCACCATTTTCCTGAATCAGCACTGCTTTTCACCTAGGTAACTGTTTACTCCTCATGGCACAGCATCCTAAGACAGGCTTCCTCCGGCGCAACGTCTCCAGTTCTGTCCCTTGTGTTAGCTGTAGGCTGTGACACGTTTAGCTTGTCAGAACACATTCTGGACATACGTCAATCCTGCTTTTTATGTAACCCCATCGAAGCACTAAGGTCTCCTGAATAAAATGCTCATGTGCTATACAACCAGCATTAAACCAAAACAAATGTTTTTCTTCCCCTGGGACATTAGTGTGACCTATTGAGATGACAGCTCACACTCTTCCTATTCACTGTCTATGTTTCCTCATCTTCATTGTGACGATTAGGTTCAAGGCCTTTCAAAATCTGCAGTATTAGCCAGCAGCTTTCCTGAAGTCATATTTTCTTTTTTTTTTAAAAAAAATATTTATTTATTTATTATATTATGTGTACAGCATTCCTTCCATGTGTGCCTGCAAGCCAGAAGGGGGCGCCAGGCCTCATTATAGATGGCTGTGAGCCACCATGTGGTTGCTGGGAATTGAACTCAGGACCTCTGGAAGAGCAGTCAGTGCTCTTAACCACTGAGCCATCTCTCCAGCCCTGAAGTCATATTTTCATCCAATCATTTGTCTAGGTTTAGACTGACAGACCATGGTTGGTCATAGTCACTGGGCAAAAGTGTGATAGTTCAGCACTTGTGTGGATTAAGCAATTAGATAAGGCAGAGTGATTGACATATTCTTCACCACAAAGATTAATCACGGCTTTGTGTTGGGAGCAGTCACAGCTCTAACTATTTTGGGACATGACCACTCATTCTTAACTGCGGTCACCTTACTGTGTCACACAACTCTAGAAAGCAAATCCCTAATAGACTGCATTTTTTTTTTGCACCTATTGGCCAATTCTCCTTCTCCTTCCCTGCCCACTCCATTACTTTCTACTTCTGTAAGTAAGATCAATTGTTTTACTTCGCAGCTGGATTGGTACGCGCCATATTTGCAGAAGTCCTATCTTTCGGATGAAGGTCCTCACTACATTGGTGAAAATCCCTGGTTCTCATTTGCTGGGGCTCACACTTCCCTTCCAAGTGTCTCAGATAGCTGTAAAGTTGTAAATTAATTCTTACAGTCAGAGTTGTAGGGAAAATTATTATTCTCCTTGTGGATGAGGAAGTGGCTGTCTGGACTAGACTGTGTGACTCATCCCAATTTCTGGATCTTTTATAATGAACCGTTCACAGCCAGCCTGCCCTCACTTTAAAAGTCCTACATAAATCACACCCCATTTTAGCTGTTGAGCTTCTTTTATTTATTTATTTATTTTTGTTTCCAGAAAAAAAAAAAGTGTGCCACCACGTAGCGTATTGTGAAGACAGGGATCTGTTTGGGGCTGGGATAAAACGAAGAACTTATATGTTTCTGGTTTGGAGAAACAGCCGCATAGAGATGTTGTTTTATTTTTCTATTCTTGTGGCAAAACTCTACAACCAAGACAATTCATAAAACATTTAACAGGGATGATTGTTTCAGAGCGCTAGAGTCCATGACGGCAGCAGTAGGAGGCAGAGAGGCATATTGGGGATCCCCCCCCCTCAGTCTTCTGAAACCACAAAGTCCACCCCAGTGACACACCTCCTCCTCCAGGCCACACCTCCTAATTCTTCCTGAACAGATCCAGCAACTGGGAACCAAGTATTCAAACATATGGACCTGTGGGAGACACACTCACCCAAAGCACCATGGATGGCAGCAGATTTTCCCAGAGGGCCGACTGTGGCCTTTGGGATCCAGGGATGGAGCCAACTGTAGCCCAACTTTAACACAAGCTGGAATACTTGATTGCTTGTCTGTAAAGTCCTCCAAGAGACCCTTTAAACACACAAGCCACTAACCTGTCCTTCTTGTGTCTTCCATGGCTGTCACTCACAGCGCAGAGAGCAGCTAACTTCCCCACCTATCTCGGTGACAGCACCAAGACCATCCTTTGTGGATCCACATACGGTACAAACTTCCTGCGGACTGCTCTGCTCATCCTTCTCCAAACTTAGAGTCAATTGAGGGATACAATACTCCTGAACGTAGTGAGATGCCCATTTCCAGAGGTGTTCAACCAGGGACCATTTCAGACAGATTTAAGCGACTGTCTTATTTTCCACATTACCTCATAGCCTGTGAAGCAATTTCACCAAACTCAGGTTTTAAAAATAGGTAGCCAAACAGTGCACGTTGGTCCCCAAAAACAACTATTAACAATCGCTTTAAGTTGTTTTAATAATGATTAATCGTAGAAATTATAATATGTCTTTGCAGGTCAGTGTTGTCATTCTAAGCATAAGTTTGTGGGTGCAAAAGAGCCACGCCCTTAACAGCATACATCCTAGGGCAAGGGAAAGTGCCATTGCCTGGACTGAGGGCTTAAGGTGTAAGTATGGTTTCTCTGCTCCTCAGCACCAAGAACACTCCCTTCCCCCTCCCCCACGAGGGTAGAAGCTAATTTAAGAAACCCATTCAAAAATCCTCCGTGAATGGATTGCTAAAGAGAGGTCCTTACTCTTCCATGTCACCTAGGTCCGAACCGTGAAGGATCCAACTGAGAAATGCTTATGTGGCCAGTACCTGAAGATTGAGACCAAGATCCTCTGGATCACTTCAGAACCAGCCTGGGCTGGAATCTTTCCTATTCCCAATCTTGTTCACCCCACTCCCAACCTTCCCCGCTCTCATAGGCCGCATGATTGCAGCCTGGCCGGTGCCAACGTTAACTGCTCCTCCAGTAACTGTCACAAGAAATTCAGTGAAGGGGACCCCAGGCAGACCGTCTGCTCTACTACATCATCGGGAGTCTCTTTCTATTCAAATGGAATTTAGATTTAAGCCGCAATCAGATCAGGGATTTACAGTCCTTTCTACTTTCATTCATTTCGTGGATTTCAACCCTCTTCCGCTTTTAATCCACTGTACTTCACAGAGAATTACGTGGGTGGTCGACCAGCCTGGGGTAGGTGAGGCAGGGGGTATCCAATTTAGCAGAGAGCCCAAGGCGGGGCCGACCACTTGACTCACTCCGCTGGGTTGGGTTGACCTTAATTCCCCGAGGACCCTCCACTCTACACCCGCCCCCTCGGAATTTAGCTACGTGTCCCGCGCCCTTGAGGGATTTTTGGAGTCCCTCCCCCTTGCTCCCAGGAGGATTTTAGTGTTGGAACCCACGCTTTCTTTGGGAGAAAGCCCTGGCGGCTTCCCTTATGCAGAAGGAAAAGCGAAAGCCGCCAGAGGCAGCTCCAGCCAAATGCGCTGCGAGTCTGCAGCTCCTAAGACCGCAGAGGTGGTCACTGAGCGGTACAGACCCGGTTCTCAACTTCGCGTGTTACTTGGAGACCCCGGAACTGGTCTCTAGCACCTAGATTCTTAGTTCTGCTCACAGAGCCCAGCTCCGGGACTGCCTCGTAGTCCCAGTGCAGCTTTGCCTGGCCACCCCTTGTGGCCAAACATGCTCGGCGCTAGCCCGCGCGCCCCTGGCTCTCCCGCTTCCCAGTAGGGCGCGCCCCAGGGAGTCCCGAGCCTTCAACTTCTGCTTTCCCCGTGGCTAGATGCCCTAGTATCCCCAGCTGAGATCCTGACAGTCCGGTCTTGTGAAGATGAAACGTTCGACGAGGGGCGCTTTCCTGCATTTTGAAAAACAGCCCAATCTGCCTCGCGAACGCGCAGTCTCCAATCAAAAGATTTTCGTCCCTGGACTAGTTTAGGTGGAGGGGCCGGGAGTTCGAGATTAAGGAGAGGAGACAGAAGCCCGGAGTTGCTGAGACACCTCTGAGGCTGTAAAGGGCTAAGGGGCCCTGTGGCACTGCGGGGCAAGGGGAAGAGGGTTCCTGCATCTCTGCCTCCCAGAGAAGCCAAGACGCCTACGGACACGCACGTGTACACACACACACACACACACACACACACACACACACACACACACACACGAGAAAGCAACCATATCCTCACATTCTGCTTTCCGCGCCCTCCACGCAGTCAGCTCAGAAACAGGAGGTCAAACCACTGACCACCCGCACGGGGCTGAAATCCTGAGACGAGAGGAAGGTTCTGGCCTCAGCTCCAAGGCTGGTGCCCTCTTAGGAGGCTTCTCAATTCCGCCCAAGATGGGCAAGATTAGGTTCCAGATCCCATCTTTGGGCAAAGGCTTTGGGCAACATGGAGCAGGGGATAGGAAGAGCACTGGAAAGCGAGTCCTCGCAGAGAAATAGCTAGCCTCCGGCTCACGACTAGGCAGCGGGGGCCAGGCAGTCGGACCCCCAGGCACTCCAACTCCTGCAAGGGTGGGTAGCACAGTGACAGCAACCACCACTCCGCGCGCGTTGGCACTGGCACTGAATCTCCGAAGAGGCAGGCTAGGCATCCAGTGCCGAGGGGTGGAGGCGAGAGGGCGGAGGAGGAGTTGCCAGAGCAGAGAGGGATGACGTCCTCCAGAGCCTCTGGCTCCTGGGGACAGAGATTCGCGAGCTCTCTGGGTCCAGCGCTCTGGGTCGGGGGGGAAGGCGATCACTGGGGAGCCGCGCCCCACTCTTGCTGCGTCTTCAACGCGGCGAACACGGGGCTAAGTCGGGCTAGCCCGAGCTAGAGTGCAAGCCTTTAGGCTACCTCCAAAACACCTTTCTGCTGGTCTCTTGACTCGGGGTGTCCGCTCAAGAAAACCTACGCATTTCAGGAGGGCGCCGGCAGGTAGCCTCCAGCCCGGTCAGTCTTGCCTCTTCCTCGCTTCTTAACAATCGACCTCAGCCAAGGGCAGGCGCCTGCTCCCCAGCCACTGCCCACCGGGCGAACCGGCACTCTGCATTGGTCCCTACCACGGGGAAGGAGGGGACATGGGGTGGAAAGGCGCTCACCTGGATAGCGGAAGCCTTCCTCTCAGTCTTCTTTCCGAACCTGTTCCCAGCCCCCAGGCACAACCTTCCTCTTGAAAACAAAGTAGTGCAAGGGCACAGGGATGGAGCGCTGCTCCCTAGTCCTTGCACAGCGGCTGTTCCCTTTGGCTTTTTCCAGGTCTGGGCTCGGACTCAGCGGCGGGAAAGGGCTCCCGGAGGCTGCAAAAGGCCGCCAGACCCGGGTTTCTCCTGCAGCGGTGGCGGCAGCACCTCCAACTTGCCACCTGCAGCGCGCATTGGGCGCCTGTGACAGCCGGTGCCGCTCAGCCCGAGCCGGCCCGCCCTCCGGGCGCTCTAGTTGGCTGCGCCCAGCGCCTAGGCGGACCCCATGCTTGGCCCCGCCCTATACCGGCCTAGGAACTGGGTGCGCTCCCAAAGTCTTTTGCCAGGCCTCCCAGGGCTTGCTAGCCAACAGCCTCTGCAAGCACGGAGGAATCCTTTAAACCCAGACCCAGACACTCAAATGCACACACTACGCTATCTGTAGGTAAAGACTGGAGGAAGGAAAGAGGTTGAAAATGTCCCTTCGTGTACTCAAGTGTTTGAACAAGGGAAGTATTTTCTGTTGGTGGCCTTACATATTTTCAATCTCTGGAAACAATTAACACTATATCAGCACAGAGTCAAGGGATGTAGATCAGAAACTGGCTTGGGGGATGCTTTAGGTAAGTTTCACTGCTTTTCCTCCTCCAGACCCTTGGGTCCCAGCACCCACAAAACCACTCCCACAATGTGTTCAGAAGGCAACTATGTCAGCCTCTTCTTTTTGAGATTCTGCCTTGGATTTAGAGAGTCCCAAGCATGCAAGCTCATGACCCATGACCGTGCAGTTACACAGCCTGTACTTTGTGTGACTTGGATGGTAAAACAAGCGTATATTATCTGCATTTCTGGTTCCACATCTATCCTGGAGACGTAACTCCCAGTGCTCCGGCACAATCTACCTAGGCCGTTCAGGAGCTTCTGCCACGTAGCAGCCCCTGGAGCAGAGCATTTTGGAAAGCTGATTTGGTAAAGCCTTCCCAGGGATAAAAGCTATATTAAAAAAATGACAAGCACAAGTCTGAAGAGCCAGCTAATCAACCAGAAACGTCTGACTCTTGGGTATCTCTGTGTGAATGGGCTCCATTGCCAAGTGCCTATTAGTTTAGAAACATTTCAGAATTAACCGTCCAAATAGCACATTTAATGGTCCATTAGGGACCTGTCGACGCCCGAGAGGTCAGGTGTGGCACTGCTCGATGTAACTACTGTGTGCACACGTGTTCTGTGAAAGTCTCTGTGGAGTGAAGGGGAGGAAAAGACTAGAAAGGAAGTTGGTAGTTAGGTCCTTACAAGGGGGTGCACTTGGGGCAATCGGCACCAGCCAAGTTGACTCCCCGTCAAATACTGGTTAAGTAATTTGTGCTATTTTGTAGTAACGACTCCCTGACTTTACAGTAAACATTTTGTTTCATGAGGTGCCATGAGTCCCTTGGGAATTGAGAACACCACCTGGCTCCCCACAGAGAGTATTGTCACCACTCTCAGAAAGGACAAAACATCCCTCACCCTTCTCCAGGCTCCAAAAACCTTCCGTAATACAGACAGGCAGCAAAGCATTCAAAAAGAAATATTTCAGCCTTCTGCTGAGTGTTCTCTTAGAGAGTTGCACTTTGACCTGAATTGGGTAAAACAATGAACAGAATGAAGGTGTGGCTTCCACAAGCTGGAGTCCAGGTTTACTTAATCGCCAGGGAATACCTGCTTCAGTGGCGGTAGAAGCAGGCTCTAGATGATTCTAATACCAGGCATCTGGTCCACTGACACCCCGCTGAGGGGCCAGGGCTCCACAAAGGGCACTTCTGTCAGGGGCTTTGGAACTGTCCTGAAAGTTCTTGCTCAGGGAACGCTCCCCCCCCCCCCCGCCCCCCACAA
Source organism: Microtus oregoni (assembly GCF_018167655.1). NCBI lineage: Eukaryota > Metazoa > Chordata > Mammalia > Rodentia > Cricetidae > Microtus > Microtus oregoni. The sequence continues at coordinate 25,398,546 of NW_024543077.1, forward strand.
CCATAGAAGAGATAAAACAGCAGCAACAACCAACTACGTGTGAATAAGAAAGCCTGATGCTGAATAGAGACGTTTCAGAAGAGAAGCCCCAAGTACCGGTTGGTAGTGGGAGAATTTGGCAGCTGCCGGAATGCTGAGTGGGTTTCAGCGGGTGAAGGGGCAGACAAGAGAAATTGCTGGAGCTTAGAGGCTGGGTCGTTGGTACGGAGATTGAGGACGGAGCTCCAGGAGCCAGCAGTCATGATTTTAAATCTGGGCTACAGCCCTCCAGTACGTGACCTGTAGGTGTCTATGTAGGACACACGGTTAAGCTTCATTTTTCTGATTTATGGAGAGAAGATACAGGTGTGTACAGGGGAGAGCTGGTGGAGGGAGTAACAAAGGTGATTCAGCTGAGACGCTCCACACGCAGGGGACCTGCGACAAGCAGTGGAATTACTGTGAAGTGCTTCACGGGCTCAAAGGTCGCCTGGAACTTGTGCTGCTTGCTGCCAACGGACTATCTGTTATCTGGGGCCCATCCTGCCTATGTGCTCTTTATGACTGAGGATTTCACTACCCTTGAACGGTCCCCTAGTTGAAGGTGATGTGTGTGTCAACAGCTTTGGTACTGGTCGGCTGTTTTTATCCATGGTGGCTATCCGAATGGGTGAATGTCACTTGATGGGAGAGCCTTCCGCATTGTTTAACACAAATAACTGTTGCGCTGTGCGAGTTCTTTTAAGGTGACATCGGCTCCCATCCTTCAGCCTCCCCTCTTTCATAATCCTTCGCCATCTCTTACCCTCCGTGTGACCTCTGACCTTAAAAGATGAACACCGTGTTCACTCCCACCCTCTCAGCAAAATAGCTTTGTGAATACTTGTTCTGGTGCCTGTGCACACACATCCTCGGCAGGGCCATATCTGTGCACACATCCTCGGCCTGTGCACACTTCCTTAGCAGAGCCGTGTTTGTGCACATGTCCTTGGCAGGCCAGGCTGCTACACTCCTTACACACACCGAGCTTCCTTGCATTGAAAACTCACCAAACTAGGCCTGGTGGTTCAGTGTGGTGCTAAGGCAGGAGGGTCCTGAGTCTGAAGTCAGTCTAGGATATAGAGAGAACCCTGCTTAAAATAAACAGAAGGAGAACATACACCAAAAATAATTCCTTTTCAATCTTTTGTATGGTACTGCTTATTCATAACATTGAAGGAAGTCCTAATTTGCCCTTGAACGTTTTCTTTTTCTGTAAAAAAGATAGAATTACACTAAAAAAAACAAGTAAAGTCCCATTTTCATAGTTTATTTTAAATTTTAAAATAGTTCCAAATGTAGAAAACAGGAGAGCATATATCTCTCCTGGTTTTATCAACTGTTATTACTTTACATTTGATATATCCTTAAATAGAGGATTTTTAGATATATAGGTGCTCACAATCAATGTTCTTTTTATAACCCACTAAGAACAAGAAAGGACAAGTGCAAACTTAAGGCTCTAGCACCTGATATGGGAGTCCCCTCTGTGTGCTGTGAATACCATGAATGAATAAAGAAGACTGCCTTGGTCTGTTGATAGGGCAGAACTTAGGTAGGCAGGGAGATGAAACTGAATGATTGGAGAAAGAAGGGTGGAGTCAAGAAGACACCATGGATCTGCCACTGGAGATAAATGTGCTGAAACTTTGCTGGTAGGCCATGACATCTATAAAGTCCATTCAACAGCTACAGAATCCATTCAACAGCTACAGAGTCCATTCAACATCTCTAGAGTCCATTCAACATCTCTAGAGTCCATTCAACATCTCTAGAGTCCATTCGACATCTCTAGAGTTCATTCAACACCTATAGAGTCCATTCAACATCTATAGAGTCCATTCAACATCTATAGAGTCCATTCAACACCTATAGAGTCCATTCAACATTTATAGAGTCCATTCAACATCTCTAGAGTCCATTCAACATCTCTAGAGTCCATTCGACATCTCTAGAGTCCATTCAACACCTGTGGAGTCCATTCAACATTTCTAGAGCCCATTCAACACTTATAGGGGCCATTCAACATCTCTAGAGTCCATTCAACATCTCTAGAGTCCATTCAACATTTCTAGAGCCCATTCAACACTTATAGGGGCCGTTCAACATCTCTAGAGTCCATTCAACATCTCCAGAGTCCATTCAGCATCTCTAGAGTCCATTCAGATTTTGTCGATTTATTTTACAGTGCCAGTATTTTCCTTTTCTGTTCCAAAAAAATCAAGTAGAGAATCATACATTATATTTAGTTGGTGTGTTTCTCTACTCTCTCTTAATCTACAAATTTTGTTGAGTCTCCCCTCACCTTTCCTGATTTCAATGCCCAAAGTCTAGATCCATTTGGTGTTTCTTATGTTTCACTCAGTGCATTCCTGAATAAAATACCAAAGAAATGATCCTGTACTTTTGAGTGTATCCATTCAAATCATATGGTGTTTAACTCTCCCATGGTTGGTTGTGGTAATGTGATCACCTAGATTGGTGAATACTGGGATTATCAATTATAAAGTCATCATTCTTTTTGCAACCTAGGCAGGGTACTGCATACATTTTGAACATACAAACACTGTTGTTCTTGGGTTCTAGTGGGATTCCTATCTATGTCTGCCACTACCATGATTTGGAAGGCACAATTTTCTATTTGCATTTCTTTTTGTATTTATTTTTTTCAGTCTTTTACAAACACTCTCACCTTTTATTAATTTATTCTAACATAGGTTTATTAATTCCTATCCCATTTAATGGGTGGCATTCTGCCACCCTCATTATGGTTTGAAGCCCAGATTAACTCAGATTTTGATGTTGGGTGTCCCTTTAAACCAGAACAGTGATCTCTAAGCACTCACTCACTGTCAGTACCACAAGATATCCCACCTAGTACTTGGGCTGTCTCGGTCCTTGGAAGAGCTCTCTTTCTTCCAGGAATCAATGGTTCTTTATGCTACAGATTGTCATTCAGAAATTAGTCAGAGGTTTGGCCCTGACTGTTTCTTCCAACAGGCTTATTAGTCGTAAATTCCACGTCCTCTCAGAGGACAAAGCAGGGAATAAAGGATACAGATTCATATATAATAATACACAAATACCTCTACTCTTATGTGTGTGTGTGTGTGTGTGTGTGTGTGTGTGTGTATCCATTTAGCAATATCTTTACTCTTCATTTATAAATGAATATCTCTGTTGATATCACAAGTTTGTAGCAAGAACTCCAATTCTAAACAAACACATCATGGTTCTTTCAAGCTTACTCCCTTCTATTATTTGTCTTCTATGCAGAGCCATTCCAGACTCCCATTCCCCTCAGCATACTGACTTTATTGCTGCTACACATGTCTTTTCAGAAATAAGAGCACTACAAATCCCACTCCACTCTTGCCTCTGTGGCCCCTTTGCTTTCCCACTGGGCTTGTTTCCCACCAGAATCTCTCCACTCCATCTTCTTGGTTCATCTCCTACCACTACCCCATTAGATACTGGCCACCCCTTCAGGGAATGGTTTTCCTATAATTGAAGTTCTCATCAAATTCCTGGAGTTACCATTAACCACATTCAAACCTAATCTACGGCAAGTTCTGTTGGCTCTACTTATAAATAGGTCCAGCCTTCAGCCCTTTCTTACCGCTTCCACGGGACCCATCTCAGTTCGGCGTCACCCTCTTCTCCACTTTTGTGATAGCCACTAGTTGTTCTCCTGTGCTGGCCACTTCTCAGTCTTCTGGAGACTGTTGACAATCCATCAGTCTAAAGAATAATTGAAGAGGAGAAATATGGGAGGGAGTTCATTTGGTAAAGTGTTTGCCTTGAAAGCACAAAAACCTGAGTTCAATTCCTAGACCTCATGTAAAAGCTGGTCATGGTGGCACACACTTGTAATCTAGCACTGGGATGCAAAGACAAGTGAATTCGTGGGCCTTCCTTCGCCAGCCCACCTAGCCTACATGGTGAGCTCCAGTCCAATGAAAGGGAGATTCTGTTTCAAAAAAAAAAAAAAAAAAAAAAAAGAAAAAAGTGGAAAGTATCCGAGAAGCAAGCAACACCTGAGGTGATTCTTTGACTTCCACATGCACACACGTGCACCGACAAGATCTGCATGCATGTGTGCACCACCCACCCAACACAGAGATATATCAGGTATCATCTCACTCCTTCGCTCAATTCTATCCACTTCTTCCCAATTAAAAAGGTGGATGCTAATGCCAGCCTCTACTTTCCCGCCTCTGTCACTTCCTGTGCTCTGCCTTGTGTGCCCTCAGGACACACTGACTTTAATGCTCTGCCTTCCTCCTGGGACTCAGTTTCCCTGAAATCCTGTGATATGCTTTCTTACCACCTCAGATCCTTGCTCAGGTGTGTCTTCCTCTGGAATATCTTATCTGGGTACCATATTGAAAGCTGCCTTCCCTTCTTCCCATCTGCCTTCTCTCCAGCCAGCACAGCTCTTTCCAATAGCACCCTACAACCTAGCACTACAATCTAGCACCCTACAATCTAGCACCCTACAATCTAGCACCATACAACCTAGTACCCTACAATCTAGCACCCTACAACCTAGCACCCTACAATCTAGCACCATACAACCTAGCACCCTACAATCTAGCACCCTACAACCTAGCACCTTACAACCTAGCGCCCTACAATCTAGCACCCTACAGCCTAGCACCGCATACTGTCTTTATCTAACTGCACTTGCACCTTCTAACTTTACAAGAAGAGTTTCAAGAAAAGAACGATTTTTATCCTATTTTGTTTCCTACTGAATCTCCAATGCTTGCAGCAGAGCCCGGTGAACAATTGACACCAGGAAAAAAATGACTAAGGAATGGCTCAAATTACAAAAATAGAACACATCTAGGAGTAGCTATAGATAAAGCTATGTGCTGAGTGGTTTCTTGTGTGTTTGAGAAATTATATCCAAATAGGAGTAACTTCATCCAGAAGAATCCTAGACACACTAGAGGCACTAGGAATGGTGGTGACAGGCGTACCTGTACTTGTCGTAGTAGTCATAGTCATAGTAGCTGTACTTGTAGTAGCTGTAGTTGTGTGAGTATTGTAGCTGTAGTAGTAGTTGTAGTACCTGTAGCCTAACACCGACTACTACAACTACTACTATTGCTGTAGCTATAGTTTGTTCCAGATGTAAAGACAGGAAATAATGGATGATGTATTTGGTAAATATGAACTAAATTAGAAAATCTGGCAATAGGCTTAACCAATGGCCTTAACCAATCACTTTTCAAACCAAAGACTAAATTATAGAATTGAAAAGTTCTGAAAATATTTCCCGACATAATCTTCAGAATCAGGTATTCTATTAAAACGTTTTAGATTTTATTTTTTAATTTGTAAACAGCAGTTTCCTGCAGTACTGCAAATTCATTAAAGAGGCTCAAGAGATTTTAAATCTAGCACTTTCTTTCTTAAGGTGACCACTCAGCCCACAGGGGAAATAAAGTTCTTTCTGTATTATTAAAGCTCCACATACGACCTGGCCCTTTGAAAGTCAAAGCCCTTGGAAAACATTTCCCAAGTGAAACGGAACCTCATAGACATTGAGCAAATTTGCAGTATTGATTTGTCATTGTTTTTGTTTTTTTTTTTTTACTATACCTTATTCTGCATTGTCTCTGAGAACTGATTAGCAAGCATCACTGTGGCCAGACCAGAAGTTCTTTACAGACTGTGCTCAGCGACCACATGAAAGATACAATGGTTTCATTTGGAGATGCGAAATTCATCATTTCAACTTCCTATAAGTCTCTACAAATATGCATACACACACATACATACATACATACATACATACATACATACATATTTCAAAAATCTTAGGGATTCAAGAGAGACCTATATCTCAGAATTTCAGATTTTCTGACTTTTAGAGAATTTCTTTTTTAACTAACCCTGATAGAATGATAGGGTGGTTGAGATATGGGTTATTTCTCTTACCTTAGCATGCAAACTTTAGAATGAAATTCGGTGTCTGGGAAACCAGCTATGTGGTCTATGAATTAAATAACTATTGAAAGGCAGATCTTTTCATGGCGTTTTGAAGGAGCTATCATTGCTTACTCAGTGACTGGCTGGCATATAGCAGATATCCCATGTCTTTCCAGGCATAACCAGGGGACCTGGCTGCATGGCATGAATGCTTTCAAAGGCTAAGCAAAACCACAAACAAGTTATGATTCAGGAAATGCATCCTAGGTTCATTTTCTAGCTGTGTGATTTCAGCTCAAACTCTTTCTCAATTTCTATATATATATATATATATATATATATATATATATATATATATATATGATGTAGGTGGGTCTTCTGTCTATGTGTTACTTTCATTGGTTAAATAAAGAAGGTGCCTTGGCCTTTTGATAGGCCATCCCTTAGGTGGGTGGAGTAGACAGAACAGGATGCTGGGAGAAAGAAAGCAGAGTCAGGCAGACGCCATGGCTCTCCTCTCCGAGATGGCCGCTGGTTAAATTCATGCCAGTAAGCCACAGTCAAGTGGTGATACAGAGTATTAGAAATGGGTTAAAAGAATATGTAACAGTTAGCCAATAAGAGGTTAGAACTAATGGGTCAGGCACTGTTTAAAAGAATACAGTTTCCATGTAATTATTTCAGGGAAAGATAGCGGGCGGTGGGAAGTGGCCCGCTGTTCCTTTTACAACAATTGGTGCCCAGTAATCTGTGTATCACCACGGGATTGTGGCTTACCCGGAAGATTCTAACCTACATCCATCTCAGGCCAGAGCTTCATGGCATCTGCCTGACTCTGCTTCTTTCTCCCAACATTCTGTTCTGTCTACTCCACCTATCTAAGCTGCTGTCCTATCAAAGGCCAAGGCAGTCTCTCTATTTGACCAATGAAAGTAACACATAGATAGAAGACCCACCTACATCATACACACACACACACACACACACACACACACACACACACACACATACACACACACATACACCCCTTATATAAATTAAAGATGGCATTCTGTACCTCAGAGAATAAACTGGAATAAGGGAAATTGTTTGGTAAAGAGTTGAAAGTCAGGCAGCCCCCTCTTCATCAAACTAGCTGTATTGTATAATCTGAGATGCTTCTGGTAAGATAGCATTTCCCTTTTCCCCTCCACCCCCTTTCTCTCAATTGCTCTCTTCCCTCCCCTACTTTCATATTTAAAATCACTAAATCTTCACAGAACCTTTTGTCATGATCTGAAATATCCCTAGAGAGTTTATTTTTTAAATCTTCAAATTAAATATTGAAAAGCAAGCTAGTTTCTAGTCCCAGAAAGTTCCAGAGTAAGCTCCGCCCTTTGCAGATCAATACACCTTTCCAGAACTGCAGACCGTGACGTTACCACAGAGATTTGCACTTGACATTGCCTTGTTCTTGGCTCGATGCATTCCTGCCTGTGATTAGAACTCTCCCAGATTGAAGGAGGACCTGGGCTGTTTTCTGATCTGGGGGACACATGCAAACTCAGCAGTAACTTGGACTTAATTGTCTTGGAAGTGCAGCCTTTGCCAAGAAATAAGTTATCAAGATACAAGATAAGCTGGCAGTTGTTGGCACCGTATCACTTTGGACCATGCTGGTAGCTGGTCACAAACGCTAACATTGCTTCCTCGCCTTTAAGATCAAACCCTGTGATGTTGGATTCCCCTCTGTATATTGTGAATGTGTTCTGTTACCATTGGTTAATAAAGAATCTTCTCTGGGCCTATATAGCAGGGCACAATATAGCCCGGCAGGAAATCTGGTACAGAGAGTAGGCTGAGTCAGGGAGATACCATGTAGCTGCCGAAGGAGAAAGATGCAAGCCACCAGTTGGAACCTTGCGGTAAAACAAGTGGTAAAATACAAAATAAAGGAAATGGGTTAATTTAAGATATAAGAGTTAGCTAGCAATACGCTTAAGTGATTGGCCAAGCAGTGTTTTAATTAATACAGTTTCTGTGTGATTATTTTGGGGTCTGGGTGGCTAGGAAACGAATGAGCAGCCTCCACCCACGACAGTGTGTTTGAAGGCCCTGGGGATTCTTTCTGTTGAGTGGTAATTTGTTCTCACTCATTTAGATTTTTTTAAAATATTTTTATGGGAAGAGACTTCCTGTGATCTTTCTGAAGGCTGGAAGCAGGAGTCAGAAGTTCTGGTCCTGGCTAACATGTATTCTCTCCATGCATACCTCTTTTAGTTTTATGGAGCAGAAGGTGAAGTTTAATTGTGATTCTTGGGGGTTAAAATGGAAGACCACTGTTGACCCAGAACATGAGAAATCTGGTAAGATCTCCCTTCCGGGAGAATTGTTGCTGATGGCCCATGACTGTCATTGCCTAGGCAATCACTAGTCGGGACGAAGCCCTCACTGGCCCTAGTAACACCGGGAACTGAAAATACAGGTATCTATTTTTCAAGTCCCACCAAATTCTAACAACAACTGATTTTTGCTTAGTCAGTTCTCAGCTGCTGAGTATGTTCAGGAATTCCCTCCTGGAAGGCGGCCTGAGTTTATTTTCAGCATTGGAAATGTTCATTTCCTTCAGCTAGGTTATATTTAGGGAAGGAAGAAAAAAGTTGACCCAAAAAGTTTTTTTTTTCTTTTTGGTTAAGTAGACATTTCTAGATCTGAAATGAACGTATTAAGAATATAGCCGATCACTGCATCTCATAAGATGGTGTTGGATAGTTCAAGGTGCATGAGTGGCCAGTGTGAACGGTGGCAGTGTCTTACAACTATGACAGGCAGGATCTTGCTGGTCTTTGTCTTGGCCTACCCTTCCTTTCATAAGTTGTTCCTGTCTGAGATGCGGTAGCTGTTTGTAGCAGATAGGCCCGCCCACAGGGTTGGGCTAACGTCAATCTGACAGACCAGGATAGTGCCAGAATGGACTCCACTGAGCTCTGTACCCAGGAATCACACTGGGCTCCTGTAAACACTTGTGAACTCTTTGACACTAGAGAAACTGTATTATAAAGTTTTCTAAGTAGAAACTATGAGTGACATTTCAAAGTGACAGACTTACTCCTCACACTTCAAAGAAACTTGTTAGTGTGTGTGTACACGTTTCAGGTCAATGGTCCATAAAAAGAACAAGGTTTGCTCGACAGAGATGGACCTGATTTCAAAATCTCTAAGAAAGGACATCTCTTCGGAGGATTCAGCGTTCAGCCTTGTTGTTTATGTGCATATGACAAAGTTTCCCCAAGCTCAGCATTCCCTGGGACTTTGGAGTTTTGTTCTGATCTGACTCGAGGTCACACCTGCCTGAGCAGCCTCTTCCTAAAGAGGAGTTTCCAAACCGTTTCTTCTGGGCTACCAGTAGCCTCCCAACTCTGCTCACACCCACAATGACCCCTGGATTCTCCACATTCCAGCCCTGGACTTTTCTGGCTCAGGACTTTTCAGCGGCTGTCCACTGAGTTGAGATAAAGCTAAGGAATCCCGAATGGAGCCACCTGCATACCCAGCAGTTCGACTTCCCTCCCTTGACCTGGCCTTTAGATAGGTTTCACACCGAGGTCCAAGATGGCAAAGATTGCCTTCCAACTCCGAGGCTTCTTCCAGCCTATTTAATTTAGGCCTTTTCCTAGTCCTACTAATTTGTTCTTTAAATCGGCATACAAAGTAATAAGTTTCATTTTCAAACATACTTTTTAATTTTTAAAATGTGTGTGGATGCCTGTCCTGCTTGTATGTCTGTGTGCTATGTGCATGCAAGGCCCTGAGAGGCCTGAAGAATGCATTGAATCCCTAGTACCAAGTTACAATGGGTTATGAGTTGCCCCGTGCATGCTGGGAATCACACTGTGGGTGCTGGGAATCAGACGACTTACGTCCTCTGGAAGAGAAGTCACCCTTAATCACTCTCAGCCCCCCTTGGTTTTTCTTGACCTTGCCCATTTCTACATTTCCTCTTTCTGCTTATGTGCCCCATGCATTCTTGCATTTTTTCCTCTTCTTAAACACCCCTCCCCACAAGGTCTCCTTTCTAGTTGTAATACTTGTATTCACATCTACATAAAATACACGCCCATAAAAATAAAGAACTTTAATCATAGCACTCAGGAGGCAGAAGCAGGTGAATTTCTATAGGTCTGTGGCCAGCCTGGTTTACATACTGAGTTCTAGGAAACCTAGGGATACACCATGATACTTGTCTCAAAATAAGTAAATAAAAAAAACCCTACATTTGAGAAAAAAGAGGTTCTAATTGTCTCCCTACGTTTGGATTTCCTCGCTATAGCAATTTCCAGATTCATCGATTTCCCCACAGTTTTCCCATCACTTTTCTTCATTTCTCTATGGCTGAATAAAGTTCCATTGGATATATATATCCATTCATCTGTTGATGCATGCCTAGGCTGGCTCTGTTGTGGAATAGAATGTCTGTTTAACTATGTAAAGATGTGTAGCATTTGTTTAACTATGTAAACATGTGTTGCTATTTCTCTTTGCCTGCCTAAGGTACCTGATTGGCCTACTAAAAACCTGAACAGCCAATGACTAGGAGATGAGGGATAGGTGGGGCTCACTGGCAGAGAGAGAGAAGAAGGGCCAGTTAGTCAGGGACCAGACAGACAGACATGGAGGAAGCAGGATGGACAATGTATAGACAGGGTAAACAAGCCTTGGGACAGCACATAGTTTAGTAGAAATCGGCAGAGGCAGGCGGATCTCTGTGAGTTCGAGACCAGCCTGGTCTACAAGAGCTAGTTCCAGGACAGGCTCCAAAACCACAGAGAAACCCTGTCTCGAAAAACCAAAAAAAAAAAAAAAAAAAAAAAAGAAAAGCTAGCTAGAAGCAAGCCTAAGCTAAGGCAGATCATTCATAATTAATAGCAAATCTCCATGTCTTTATTCGGGAGCTGGCTGGTGGCCCAAAGAGAAAGCTTGCTACATGACTCCAGGTGCTTGCTACTGAGAATAATGCTTCAGCTAACTGAGGTGCAGATGAGGATTTGGCCTCCTTCGAGAGGATTTGCCAACTCCCCAGCATTCTGAGTTTAAATCAGATCCCACAGGACCCTGTGATGTCCCCATCACAGCAGGGATCATTCTGAATTGGCCGATCCGTGCCATTCCAGGCAAGAATACAAGATCCTCAGAGTCAGAGGTGGTATTTGTTCCCCTTTGTATTTACAGCAGGTAGACAGCCCCTTGTCTAGAAGGAAGGTACCATTTGAGCCTCAGCATAGCAGCCATGGAACCAGAAGGCCTTGTTGGTTCTGACCGAGGCTGAGTGACCTAATGTCAATGTCACTGTCTCTGTCATCAGAGGGGAGACACTGGGGCACCAAAGATGCTAGGGCTTCTCCTTTTCACTCCGTGGGGACAATGAGAGTCTCCTTACACAGAGAGAAATGTGAGGCTTTGCTTTGTCTGTCAAGCAATCAAGAAAATTCCAGGCATGTAGTAAACAGTACCAAACTACTATTTCTGCAGACATTCTTTGAGTAAATATTTTTGATTAAAAGAATGAATTTATGTGACTTTGTTCACAGATTTTTTTCTTCTCATTTTGGATAATTCTTTGTCCGTCATGTTCTTTAGTTAGCGTATTAATAATGAGCTCTATTATGATATTTTGATAGACACAGATATTTTGTGGTTCTGCTTCTATTTACCCTCAATTATCCTCCATTGTCCCTCTTCCCCATCTGGTAGTCATTTCCTCTCCACTTCTACTCTGATGTAACAGACACATAGATATAAAGAGGGGCAAGTTCACAATCTTCCTGGATTTAAACAATCTGATCTAGAGACTATGAAACTCTTCTAGTCCACACAAATCGTTACATCTTCCCTTTCATCCAGACAGACAAGACAGGGACTGAAGAGATGCTCAGTGATTGAGAACGCTTGCTGCCCCTGCACAGGACCTGAGTTTAGTTTTTAGCACCCACACCAAGCAGTTCACAGCTGCCTGTAGCTCTCGTTTAGGGACCAGCACATTCTTTAGGCCCCCATGGGCAGTTGCGTGTTCCTGGGGCATGTGCACTCACCTCGGCTCACATACATGCACATAAACAGAAAATAAATAAATCTTAAAAGGTATAAGACAACATCAAGTGTGCCGTCATTGTCAATAACATCAACTCTTGTTCCTTTGCCTTTGGGACAGTCAGGACCAAAACTAATGGTTCCCACAGCATTCCAAACTTGATTCTTCTTTGGATGAAAAAAAAAATGGAAGCAAGGCCTGAAAACCTGAAATATTGAAAGAATATTGAAATATTGACAGAAGCAATATTTGTTTCTCAAGTAATTTTTTCATCATCCGAATACATTGATGAGGAATGTGGCTATAGATCTATCTATTGAGATAACTGTCTAAAGACACTTCTTAGTTCTCTATATTTTTGGTCTTTTTTTAAGAAAATTTTTTCTTCTGTTTACTTATTTCACTTACTTGTCCACGACATACATGCGATGGTCAGGAGACAGCTTTATAGGCTTGGCCCTCCCCTCCCACTTTTCCTCAGATCCTTAAGCTCAGGTTCCATCTTTCATGGTAAACGTCTTCACCGAGCGAGGCATCTTTGCTGGGTGTCAGAGAACAGTGACAAATGACATTGTATTCTACTCCAGCCTCTTTCTCTGCTTGGCTGCAATGCCTCTTTTTAAAGATTTGTTTTTATTTTACATGTGGGAGTGTTTGGCCCGCACACATGTTTGTGCACCCCATTTGTGCCTGGGAAATCACAGAGGCCAGGGGAGGTTATCAGATTTCCTGTTCCAGGTAGTTATGAATTTGTGGGTGCTGGGAACCAAATCTAGGTCTTCTGCAGGAGGTGCCAGTGTGCTTCCCTGCTGAGCCATCTCCCCCACCCTACAAAGCTTCCTTCTAAGTGCTGTTTACATTGCTGGTGTTTATCTCCAACGGGCTGACCAGTTCAAAGCATATTCATCACTTTGCAGTTCACAGATTTTGGTGGCTCCTATGCCATGTTGCATGATCATGTTGACATGGCTTTTCTGCTGGAGTATTAGCTGTCACCATCTGGACATAATTATTTACCTTTGAATTGGGCCAGAGATTGAGGACTCTCATAATGCACTCTTGCTGTCTTCTGGACAGTTCCTTCCTTGCTTCTTTGCTTCTTAAAGGTATACCTATGTGCTTATAGCCATCGGGTTGAATATTTAAGAAGAATAACCTCAGCCTTATAATGCCAAGTATCTAATTCTCTCAGGGCATACGTTACTTGCTTGCATTGTTGGGGTTTGAAAAGGCTTTTGTATATAAAATTATACCTTAATTTAGCGAATCAAGCCCATATCTATTTTAGTAAAAAGACTGAGACATAATTAATGTCCTGAGTTGTTGGCTGGATTATCCTTGGCAGGCTAAATTTAGATGTATAGAACCGCTTCATATGAAAGGCCATTTTATTCGATAAATCCCATCCCATATTTAAAATCAGTCTGTCTTTTTGAAATTTCTCACTTTCTATCTCCACGTGGATCCACTATTAATTTTTTTGTTTTAAATTTCACAATCTTATGTTTGTATATTTCTAATGTAAAAGTAGAATTTTGTTCTATATTGCTTGGTAACCTGGTTATTTTAACTCTGTGTTATAGAAATCTTGACTGTTTAAGAAGTATAATGTTCACTTTTTAAATAATTCATAGCACTATGCCTGTCGTGGGGGCCTGTAACCAGACTTACTGAGGAGGCTGAGACAGGTCTCAGTTCAAAGCCTGTTTCGGTTATAGATTAGTGTATGGCCAGCTTGGACAGTTTTGAAAGGGGGCTTGGGATAATGTTTGTTTAGAATGCAGAAGGCCATAAACTCAGTCTCCAGTCTCTTACACCCAAAGAACTTACAACAGAGAAACACCACCACCCCATAAACCACCCGATAACCCACAGCCTTGATGCTTGGATTTCCAGATCATAGTTCCCTGAAATGCTGACTCTGAGCTGATGTATAGAGGTTAAGCCAAGTCCCGATTTCAGCAGAACCGTCGCTGTCCGGTCGAGGTGGCCATATCTGACGGTGTCAGGTTTTGCAGGGAACGCACTGGTCCAAGGCAGCCCAGGGCAGTCCAACGTTCACAAGCCTCTCATGAGCCGTTCTACCATTTTTAACAACTGCATACATAGCGATTAGAATAATCTTTGTGTTCAAAGTCCAGAGAGCGAGATCCATGTTATTGCCCAAGTGTGGATTCCTGCTCTCTGCGAGGAGGCTTCGCCGGTGTTTGTTTTTCTCACAATCCGCCCGCCTAACCCAGCCGTTGTAATGATTTAGGTGGCTCAGAGCAGGGCCGGATTGCTTTTGCTTCATTACCGCGTGAGCCTTTTAATTGTGGTGTAAGGTACAATTTCGTATGTGAAATAGCATACATATTTTTGTTAGTGGTATAATATACATAACATAAACAGTTCCTGCTTAACCATATTAAGCCACCAGCTAACCCCATCAGGTTCATTTGTAATGTTAAGCCACCACAGCTTGAGCCTCCTGAGCTAATACAAAGATGAACTACAGAGAGAGGGCTTTGCCTTGGGTGTACTTGCTCAGCAGGAACTGGTGAGATCATAGAGCTAACCAGAAGCATTTGGAAGTTCAGGATACTAGAAATACCATTCTACACAAAACACTTGCCAGTATTGTCTGGAATGACTGTTTAGAACAGGGTTGGACTTTTTGTTACTGCTCAGAAGCGCAACGCTTGACAGAAAGCCGCTTGGATGAAGGGTGTGGATTGATCCAAACATTAGCTTTCGCAGAATTTGACCCTCTGTAGTGGATACTTCATTCGTCTCTTCATGCCCCAAAGTTCCCAGGCTGTGGGTATCTGTAAATTCCTGTTTTTATCAGATAATCGCCACTCTGGGTACGAGCAGCTACCAATGTGGAATTGTGGTTATTCTTGGGATGCCAGTCATACTATTCCTGCCTTTGAAGGACCCACCATGAGGCAATATGAACTGACTCCGAGCACCGGTCAGAGGACACTCTCAACAAGACTGAGAGTTGGCGCTCCACACCCCACATCCCACACACCCCCATCTTTCCCATCCTTTGCAGATCACAGGCAGGCAAACAAGACTCATCAGGGATGGGACAGGACTTCTCGGGCACATGTGTATATCCAAGGGAACCTCAACAATATGGAAATGGGTTTCTATTGTCCTTTTTCATTTGAATTCTCTATGGCGAGCCACTGATGATTGCCGTGTCTCAGCACCGAGGGAGTGTGCAGATAATGAATAGACAGTTCCCCTTCGAGGCCATCCCTCAGTTTTATTGCTGTGTGTGAGAAGAATTTGCCAGATGTGTGTTGTAGCCAGATGTGGGGATGCTGGGATTTACACCATGTTTCCCATATCATCTCTGCCTATCCCCACCCTGGTCAGAGATGGGCTTTCTGGGGGAGTTCATGGGGTGTAAATTCGGCTTGAGCAACTGTGCCTTAGGATAGTAACAGCAGCTCTCAGGCCATTTGCTTTCACAGTCTTCTAGATTCTTCTATGATCAGAATTCGTATGTACCTCCCCATGAATACACTGAAATATGAATCTTCAAGGAGATGGTAGTGGGCATGTCATCGGAACACAGCCTCAGCCTCATGACCGGGGCTAGTACCTCATCAATGAAACCTTCTGGAACTTGTTTTTCCATCTGCAGTGTCAGGATACCATCCCTGGAAGAGTCTTCACAGGATACCACATCTCTGGTGCCTTGTACTTCCAGACACCAGAGTCTATAAATGAACACGGTCATCCAGGGTTTATCAGTCACCAAGTTTGTGATAATGTGCCATACTCTTCAGAATTAGTGTGAATCTCAGAGTGCTTCTAATTCAGTGGATTGTAGCAATGCTTATCATATTGGAGAGTAAAAGTGAGAATTCTTAAAAATTTAGAACATACGCTGTCAAAGGAATGCCACCATTGTGTGTCATGCGATCTCCAGGAGCATCCCTGCATGCCATGCAATCTCCAGGAGCACCCCTTAATGCCAAGCAGTTTCCAGAAGCATCCATGCACACTGTGCGGCCCCCAGGAGCACCCATGCATGCCATGCCGTCTTCAGGAGCACCCCTGAATACCATGCGATCTCCAGGAGCACTCCTGCACACCATGTGGCCTGCAGGAGCACCCCTGCATGCTATGTAGCCCCTAGGAGCACCCATGCAAGCAGTGCGTTCTCCAGGAGCACCCCTGCATGCTCTGCAGTCTCCAGGATCACCCCTGCATGCTTTGCAGTTTCCAGGAGCACCCCTGCACACCATATGATCTCCAGGAGTACCCATGCATGCCATGCAGCCTGCAGGAGCACCTGTGCAAGCCATGCGGTCTTCAGGAGCCCCCATGCATGCCATGCGGTCTCCTGGAGCACCCATGCACGCCATGCGGTCTTCAGGAGCACCCATGCACGCCATGCAGTCTCCAGGAGCACCCCTGCACACAGTGCGGCCTCCAGGAGTACCCCTGCACACAGTGCGGCCTCCAGGAGTACCCGTGCATGCCATGCGGCCTCCAGGAACACCACTGATCACTGCTCACTCATGAGCCCAGAGGAATCAGAGAGCCAGCAATGTCTTGGGTGTACGTGGAAAGCAGTTTGAACTTTGAAGACCCTCTGAAAGGACCGCTGCCGCTGCTTGGCTTCCTCAGAGCCACACTATGAGATGCAGTCTCTTAGAATCAACCCTCGTTTATTTTTACTTCCTCATACTCTGGATAATATTACTATTCCCCAGAATCCAAAAGACATCCTTGAGGAGAAGATATTTGGTAACAATCTGCTCTCCTTGAAGTGTAGGTGGGAAAGGTGCTCGAAAAGGGAAGTTATTTTCCCCCTAAGATGCTTTCCTCTGTGCTAGATGTCTATTTTTTCCCACCTCCCACGTTTCACAAAGTTAGTGCTCTGTCAAGACTAGAGTCTTCAGTTTGAGTTGAAGAAGCCTAGTGTAGAAACAGCAGATAGAAATAAATGCACATCAAGCATAATGTATTTTTATGCCATGATATTGAGGCTTAGTTAATAGACTCTGAATATTTGATCCAATGTTTAACATGCAATCAAGATAAGGAAAAAAAAAACCACTTGGACATTCATTTAGAAGGGGACATTTGGGAGGAGGGACACCAGTGGCATCTCAGGATCATGCCATCTGAGAGGCGTGCTGCTGGAACTTTTGGGGAAAAGCCACAGAGAACTGGAAGAGATCTCTAATAATGACAACACAAATCAAAGGGAAGCTGTTGGCTCTGGAGCTAAGGGACTAGGAACTGGGGAGAGCGTGGCTTTATCTGCTGATAGGAGTGGCATCAAAGTCGGGAGTCAGTCTGCTGGAGTGGCTAAGTAGTTCAGTGTAGTGGAAAATGTAGAGTTTACAAGGCAGAATAGCCCGGCTTCCACTTACTAGTTATATGAATCTGGGCCGGCTCCTTCATCCTTTGAATGTCTTTTTTTTTTCCCCTTACCAGGGAATGATGGTCTAATATCTGCTTTGATGTTGATTGCAAGGGTCACAGTGATGGTTTCTACCAATGTCAGTCACTTGATAGATAGATGATAGGGTGCAGGAAGGAAATGAAAAGTCATGAAATGATAATGGTGATGCTGATGCTTCTATGTTCTGTCTCCTCTCACAGCTTCAGAAGACCAATAGAAATGAAGGTACAAGGCTCTCAGTTTGCCTTTGGTCCCCTAAGAGCACCATGTTGTTTTTTTGGGTACCTCCAGATGCTTGAACTGATGCTGGACCATAAGATAAACCTCAGAGGACCTCCATGTTTGACCACCCCAAGACCAGTTCTCAGTAAATAAAGAGTGTTCTTTGTAGCCAGGCTTTGCATCCCCAAATGAAATACAAGGATACAGTATTATTGGTCTGGAACATTCTTTCACCAAGATTTCAGTACAAACATCCATTGTCTCTCATGAAGATAGAATGGGGGCAAACTCCCCCCACGCCTGGTATTTCCCACCAAGGACTATACCAGGTTTTGTGTTCCCTTCTGGCATTAGTATGTGTCTTAAGTTGGGTCGTTATGGTTCAGATGAGTCAGTCATGGCGGTGGTTAGGCATTTTCTCATTATTTGTCAAGACGGGTGTGACTTCATGCTTCCCAGCCGTCATCTCTCCCTCTCCTCGAACCTTCGGCATCTCTCTAATGTGTCAACACTGACGAGTTTCACTCATGGGCTGCGTTCCCTACCTTCCAGTCATTAACGAAGGTGTAAAACACTGGTGGGGGAGACGTGGGACTTTGGGGAGTTTTTTTAATAACATAAGAGTACATTAGAGATGTGAAAATGACACCAGATAAAGAGGAAAAAGCACACCTTAGTAATGGGATTTTTCGCGCTTGACAACCATGGTTATTATTCTGGGCAGTGATGGGCTGGTGCTTTTTTTTTTTTCAAGAAAAGCTATTTTAAATATCATGTTGACTGTTAGATGTTGGTCAGGGTACATAGTACTGCCTTTTACTCTGTCCAGTGTTTCACGGCATGTTACCTGACTTCTAGGTACTCCAGGAAAGATGAGTAAGAGAAGAAAAGTTCACCCATTCTTTTCCTTTAACGTAATACTTTTTTTTTAACCTCTATTCAATTTTTGTGTGTATACACACGTGCAACTGAATCCGCCGCCCACATGTGAAGACCAGAGGCCAACCTGTGGGGGTTGATTCTCCCTCTGCCAGGCTCAGGAGCACATGTCCGTATCTGATGATCCAACTCACTGGCCTACTTATTTTGAACTCACTGAATTGGTGAGCTACTTTATTCTTAACAAGTCAAACTGTTTGTGGGGTTTGTGGAATGTCCAGTTTCACAAGAACTGGTCAAAGAATAGCAGACACGTAGTCTACCTGGCTTTCCTTTAAAGATGGATTAGCCTGCGCTCCTACCATCCTCCTTCTTACACGGTGCCCAGAAGCTCTGACTCAGCACTAACCAGCAGCTTCAAAGCCTGGGCATGTCAGCCGAGCACACTGGACCCCAGTGAAATTACACCAATAAGGAACTGCACGCCTATTCTATATGACACCAATTTAGTCACTATATAATATATGCAAGGATCCAAGCAACGTTATTATATCAGGTGAAGTTATACAATTATGTGTACAATATAGAAAAAATAAAACCATAAAGGAAAATAAGCTCGAGACACATAATAAACCAAATGAGGAAAGTCACCAGCATGAGAGGAAGTGGCAGTGGGAAGGATCGCGACTTGGGGTGGGGAGAGCTTGTCTTCAGGGAGGTTTTCTTTAGGTGAAGGGAGAAAAGGACAGAACCCCTAATGCCTATCTCTCATCTGTTTTATCTCTGTTCCTGTGATGCTTAAGTGTGCATCTTGATGCCCATGAGGTACACCGTGCATTCATATGTAGTCAAAGACCTTAGCAACAGAGACATCGCTCCACGAAGCTTCGGAGACCATGGCACAGCCAATGAGAGCTGAAAGGAGCCAACCTATGCAGGGTCAAGCTGAAGGTGATGGGAGAAAGAATTCATGTAGTTGGAAAACAGAGAAAATGCTAGGTGAGAAAACATGAGCCAAACAATGGAAATTATATGGTGTAAGAAATTCCCGAAACTGGAAAGAAATGGACCACCCAAGAGGGAGAGAAAGTGGGCAAACAGACCAGGCTGTTGTGTCTGAGAGGGCATAAGCAGAATCACCTTCCAGTCAATGGGTCTAGGGTGATACCTGACAGGAAAAGGGCACAAAGTGACGAAGGATCATCATTGACATTCCAGAAGTTTTGAGGACTCTGAGGGGTGATGTCATGTTGGAGGAAACCATTCTTGCCTAGAGCCTGAATCCTGAATCGAATGGGCAGATGTGAGGGCAGGACCTCAGTAGAAAGAGTGCTCAGGAAGGGGAAGGAGTCCTTACCATTCAGGTAAGAGAGGGTCATACGGCTCACATAGGGCTAGGCACTGAGAATGTCACCACTGTCACTGCTCAGGAGGATGGTCTGCCATGTGCACACCTGGCTAGGGCTCACAGGCCCAGTTCTGTGTTCAAGCCTTACTACTAACCCAAGCTGGCTGAGTTACAAGGTCTTCTAGCCACTCACTCCTGTTTCCAACAGGCCTTTGGGGATGATAGTGCCAAACAGTTCTGGCAAGGAGTGGCTAGGTAATGTTCTCCAATTCTTTGCAGGAGACTTTCAACGGGGTGTTCTGAAAGTATTTTTGTGTGTGTGTGTGTGTGTATTTTAATTAATGAACATTTTTTGAAAGCAAACACAATGATTGGTTTAGACACTCTTTGAAAACAAACTTTAAAGAAATATGTCTGTAATGATTTTCTGTGACATTGAAAGCATTTAATTCCATGGCGGCTTCTTTGTTAGAGACCCCTACCCCTTTCTCTGCAGGCCACTACTCTGTAGATAGCAATGGTCTCTACACTTCAGGTCCCCTCATCTTCACCAGGGCATCTTCAAACATGGATGGCTGGGATCCCCACAAAGCTCCAAGAAGATTCCAGGAGATGCCCGTTTAGTCAGTCTAGGGATCAGCACTTGAGAACCTTTGCAGTAGGAACGAGACCCAGGTTTGTCTTCCAGACACAGAGTTTGGATTCTTGTCTTTGTAACTGATGTCTTCATTCTGTCATCTGAGGAGACACCCTGGTGGTTGCCTAGCATCAGGACTGGGAGGGTGCACATCGGTTTTGTTCCTTTGATTGCAGCTTTGCAGCTGTTTCTTAAGGGTTTTGAAAGCAGAGAAGACAGAAAGGTTTCCAGACTCCGTTGGCCTCAACCAGTGTGAGCTACGAGAAAGCTGATTCCCCGCACCGCGTGCACACTGGGATTTTTCTCTGGCCTTGTAAGAAAAAAGTTGAGAGCACTCAGCTCCTTTCTACTAGCGTGCGTGATGAGACAATTCTGAGTAAGGAAGTCAATTATTATTATTTTTAATGTTGGCTTGAACTCATTGGTGATTGGACCAAATTTGAGGTTTGTTCTGCTGTGGAGATTTATTTACAAACTCAATTTTATAACTTATTTGTATTTAAATTTTTAAAATTGTCTCTGGACACATGAGTGTAAGTATATGTGTATGGTGTGTGTGTGTGTGTGTGTGTGTGTGTGTGTGTGTGTTTGCATGTATACGTGAATGCAGATGCCCATAAAGATGTCTCTGTGTGTGTGTGTTTACATGTTCACATACAGGTAAGAGATACTAGGCCCCTGTCCCTGAATTTACACATGAGTTGTGAGTGCCCAGTGTTGATGCTGGAAACTGGACTTGGGTCCTTGGCAGGAGCTGCGTGCAGAATCTTTGAGGCATATACCCATTCCCCTTCATAATTAGTATCAGTTGTTCATTTTTTCTCTGAGGCATAAAAATTGAACAGATTTATGGGGCGCCATACAACATTCTGGACCACATATACATTGTATTTGTATACGTTAAATCAGAATCAGTATTAATCTATCAATCTCAAATGTCTATCATTATCCACACTAAAAACATTCAAAGTTCAACGTGTTTAGGAATGGTAAAAGCATACGTGTCTGTTTGCCCTCGGAACCACTCTAAACATGCCGGTTCAGCAGTGTTGACTGTACCCCTACATCAGTTCCTCATCTTCCTGGAGTGGAGCTCCATGTCCGTTCATCTGCTGCATCTCCTCCCCCACCCAAATTCCTTCGAAGAGCCTGGTTCCATTCATCTTCTCCGAATGAAGTCATCCACCTCCCGCTTTTTAGTGGCTGGCTTATGTTGCAGTATGGGTCAAGGATTTCTTCGCGTTTAAGCCTGAGCAGCACTTGATGGTAGGCGGATATTCGATTTTATTTATCCTTTCACCAATTGCTCAATACTTCGCTGCTGGAGTCTTTGGTTACAGTGCGAAAAGGCTGTTATCATCTGAGTGTAGAGACACAGGACTGGAACTCCAGCTCTCAGAAAGATCATGAATTTGATGCCACGTGTTCTACATAGTGATATCTATCTCAGGACCCCACAAGCGTAACCAGCTGTGATGATAATAATGGTGATGATGATGTCGTAAACAAGGGTATGCAAATATCCATTGGAGAGCTTGTTTTCGTTTAAAAAACACACCCAGGATTAAACAGCTCCATAATATTGTAGTTCTTTTTAAAAGTTCTTTCTTTCTTTCCTTCCTTCCTTCCTTCCTTCCTTCCTTCCTTCCATTCTTTCTTTTTTTGGAACTAGCATGTCTTTTCCATAGTGACCGTAGCACTTATATTTTTACCAAAGTCCAAAAAACCAAACAAACAAACAAACAAACCCAACCAAACAGACAAACATCTCCTGTCTGTCTCTCCTTGTTGGTGTCTGGTCCCTTTTGTTCATTGGAGGACTTCTTTGGATGAGGCACAGCAGCCGTCCCAATGGGCATGACATGACCTTTCATTATATTATGCTTATATAATGATTAGTGGTTTTTAAACATCACTTGTTTAAAATGCTTGTTGGTTATTTGCTTACCATATATTGTCTTTATTAAATATCTATCCAAATACTTTGCTATTTTGTTGAGATATCTGACTTCATGTTGCTGAGCTGAAGAAATGCTTTGTCTAATACCCCTCTCCCCTCCACGGTCTCTCTGTTTAATAGCTCTATCTGTCCTTGTTAAGTTTTTCTGGCCCAGTAAACCTCTCTGCCTATGCAATAATCCAAATCAGACCAAACCAAATTAAACCAGGTTTAATGGATGCCAGTGCTCCCAGGCAGCCCCCGCCCCCTTGACCCTCCCTGGGGAGGGATCACCATTTGGTGGGCTTTCTCAGAGGTGGAGTTTGAACTGAGACAATTCCCAGGGGAGGGGGCTTTGACCCCCAGCCAAACAGTCCTGGAACTCGCTCTGTAGATCAGGCTGGCCTCGAACTCACAGAGCTCCACCTGCCTGTGCCTCCTGAGTCCTGGGATTAAAGGTGTGCACCTGGCTATCTAGTCTTTACGTTAACCACTCAGCCCCTTATCGGACACATACTTTGCAAATATTTTCTTTCATTTCTGAGTGGCCTCTATGCTGACGATTGTTTCCGTTGTTATTGCATGTTTGTTTCATTTTGTGTTTCTTAAGGCAGGATCTTGCTTGCAGTCCTTCTAAATACTGGAAGGTATGCACCACTACATAAAGCCAAGTATGTCTTTTCACATAGAGAAGACACAGAGTTTGATAATCTCTTTTTCCATTCTTGCCTGCTTTTGGTGTTTTATCTATACCAGTTAGTCTTTCCTGTTCTTGTGTTTTCTTTCTTTTTTTTAATTGAAAATATTTTTTTCATATGATATACTCTGATCATGGTTCCCCTGCCTCAGTTCACGCCAGCTCCTCATTTATTGTGATATAATACCCTGACAAAGGCATCTTAAGAGCTAAAGGGTTTGCTCTAGCTCACTGGTTGCGGGTACAGCCCATCATGGTGGGAAGTAATAGCGGCGGGAGCTCATGGGAGCAGGTCACATCGCCTCCACAGCTGGGGTGGAGAGCAATGACCCAATTGCTCAACTTACTCTACCCTTTTTATTCCGTGTAGGATCCAGTCCATGCACTGATGGATGCTTCCCACAATTAAAGTGTCTTTCCACCTCATCAACCGAATTTAGATAATCAACATTAACCTCTACAGCTCCAATAGTCAATACTAACCTTTAAGACAACCTGGTACCATCCTGGCGCGGGTGGTCAGGACAGGCAGCTGTGCTTCTGCTCCTTCCTTTTGTAACTGTGAGGTCACCTAGGAAAGGGGGGTCTTCCAGTGTCTGTGACTTAGAGTACAGGACTTGGGGGTGTTACCGTCTCCCCCAGTTTACGGTGGGTATAAAAGCTGTGGAAAAATAAACATGAATTTCAGGATTTCAGTCACTGAAAGGCCCCCCTGATATTTTCTATGTTTTCTGTCTTATTATTTTTATGCATCTGCATATTCTTTAGTTATATTTCTTCAATTCCCATGCCCCTACTCTGGTAAGAAGTATTTTTGTTAAGGCCGGTCCTCAACTGAAAATCATTTGACCACATGTGTGCCTCCTCAGAAGTTATAAATACTGGTAGTTAATATCAATGTGATCATGTCAGGGCTGAAATCTCAGTGGTCACTGAGATGAATAGGTAAATTGTGTTGCTGACGTTTTGTTCTCCTGAGTAGCTTTAAAATTCTTGTTTGTTCACAGAGAAATCAAGATGGACCTGTCCTAAATATTTTCTCTGTGCCTTTTAGCTTCATAAATGCTGAAGAGTGCTTTGAAATCCTGCATGTTACAATATCAGCCTACTGGGCAAGATATGCCATGGTGCAAAAGTGGCGTGAAGGTTATCGGGACAACCAGTGTAACTCTTGAATTGGCCTAGGGAACTTGTACTGTGAACCTCTTCAAAACCCCATGGTTGGGAGCTCATAGGCTCTTTTATCTTAATAAATGGACATGTTGTTAAACTCTGTTCTAAATATTTGTTTATGTACACAGATTAGCGCTTCCCTCAACCTTGGCTAGAGAATTTTCTTAGCACTGCTCTCAACCTTAGCGCTGCCCTCAACCTTGGCTAGAGAAGTTTTAGTAGTTACTGGTATAATAACCAGTTTCCTTGCCTATTGCGTGCTCAGCCCTAATTGGGATATCTCTGTCACCCACTTACCAATCAAGGCCCATGGAACATTTCAGAAGAGGGGGCAATAAGAATGTAAGAGCCCGAGTGTGGGGGATGTGTATCGTGAAGCACTATCTTCTGGACATAGCACGGCTCTCATGAATGATCGAGCCCTAGTATGGGGGCTGTGTGTGGTGAAGTACTGTCTTCTATACTCATGATCCTACTTCAGCTGTGGTTTCTGCGTAAGACCTGTGAAGGTCAGTCAACACCGCAACAAACAGAACTAACTGGACTTAGTGGATTGCCGAAAGGAAAAGAGAGGGGGAACCCATGAAGGAGGAGATGAGAGGTGTTACAACGGATATGATCAAGATACATTGCTCACATGTATGAAATTATCAATAAAAGTATGAAATCGTCAAGGAACAAATAAAAGATATCCTGATAAATAGTAAGTAAAACTGAAGGCATAAAATGCCCTCTCTGTACAGTGTCTAAACTCTCCAGTGTAGAAATAAAAAAAGGAAAAGTAGTCAAGCAAGGCAACAATTGAGACTAAATATTAAACAAATGAGCAATTAGAGAACCAAGACCTAGGAGGAAATATGTGTAACCATCAGGAAGAACTCAGTTATTGGGAAGGAAAGGGAAACTCATGGTTATTCTCTGGGATGGCGTTTTATTTCTGTGCGTTATTTGATTCCTTCTTTTTTTCTAAAACTTGCTGGTGGGTTGTGTGTCACAACTGGAAAAAAAATTTTCTCTCATTTTTTTTTCATTTTTATTGTGTGTGGGCATGTCTCTCTCTGTCTCCATCTCTCTGTCTTTGTCTATCTCTCCTCTCCCTCCCTCCCTCCTCTTTCTCCCCCCCCCCCCCACGCACTCACGCATGCATGCACGTGCACTGTATTTACTTGCAGAGGCCAGAGGAAGGTGCCAGATCCCCTAGAGCTGGAGTTAGAGCCATTTGTGAACCACCCGATGTGGGTGTCAGGAACTGAATTCCAGTCCTCTGCAAGAGCAGTACATGCTCTCCACTGCTGAGACATGACTCTAGTCACATATCTATTAATTCTTGTCTAATATTGCAGCATCAGGACCATCCTCTTTCTTGTGTCTGTTTATAGGGACTATTATAAAGTGTCGCGTTCTTCTGTTTCACTTCTGGTCTGGTGATACCTGGTTGGACAATTACTATTGACGCTGCAGAGACAATGGCTTCTGCTCATTTCTCTAAAGGGCAGCTTTGGTTCTAGCTGACTGAGCCGAGCCTCCATTTACCTCCTCAGTTAAAGGATAGTCCGGAGACCTCTGCTTGGTTCTTTGAGAGTCTAGTCGGTGCTTTCTGTCTTGTCTGTTTCCCTGAGGTCTCCTTACATCCGTTTAGTTTAGGTGTCTTCCAAAAATATAACTATGTTTGTATATATAGGATTTTGCTTTCACTTTTGAAGGGTCCATGTCTTTCCAGGATTTCTCTCCAGGATTCGTTGTGAGCCTAGATCTCTGTCCACTGAGACAGTAAGCAGGAAGCGATGGCTGCTTCTGCTGCTCACATACACGAAGGCTGAGGAGAATCACGTACTTGCTTTAGAGTTGATTCCTCAAAGGGTTTGGTTTTCCTATTTTGGGTCATTTCAAATATTCTAAATCATTTGGTATATTTAAACTTGTTTATATTTTCTAATTGCTGTCTTGAAGACAGGGCTTTTCTAGCCATTTCACCATTAGCAGAAGCAGAGGTCTTGAATCTGGGAAACCTCTGGTCTAATAAAGCCTTTGCTTGCGTAGATTAGCCCATTCTATTATCTCCATGCTATGACGAGTGAGAATTCCGGCAAATGCTTTCTTGGCTTGCTCATTCTCCAGAATGGCACAGGTAGGTAATATTTACTCCGTGCTCTCCCATTATCATGCCCACATAGCATGCTCATTTTACCTGTTGGAGCCTCACCATGGCATTGCCAGCTCAGGGTTCTATTTTAGGCATGTGTAGGGGCAGAGTGGGAGGGAGTGGTTGCATTGAAGACATAGAAGCTTGTCTAAGAACTGAATCACCGTTTTCTGTTTTAGGGGAGATTGGCCTTGTTGAAAGCTTAAACCTCCTATGATTTTTCTTCTCCCAAACTGCTGAGCATTTTAGCAGTTTCTAAGATGAGGTGGTAGAAATAAAAGATACTCATTTTAAAGCAGCTTTATTTTTTTTTTTAATAATCTCTGATATATAAGAATGAAAAAGAAAAGCCTCTGATACCCACCTTACAGCATCCCTTTTGGGTCCTGTTCAGAGACCTGGAGGTAGTTTTCAAGATATTTGAAGAATGTCTTGTATGCCTATGCTGTCAACAGAGTCAGTAATTGGCAAATAATAGACATTAGGGATGCAACTGAAAGAGCTCATCCATAGGCGCCCCCCCACCCCACCCCAAGCAACACTGGACTTTTAGAAGTGGTACCAAATTTCAAATCAGATGTGCAGTGGTGGTGCACGCCTTTAATCCCAGCACTCAGGAGGCAGAGGCAGGTGGATCTCTGTGAGTTCCAGGCCAGCCTGGTCTACAAGAGCTAGTTCCAGGACAGGAACCAAAAGCTACGGAGAAACTCTGTCTCGAAAATAAAAAAAAATAAAAAAATAAAAAAAAGTTTAAGAGTGACTCCATTGGTCTTTGGTTCCCATGTGCCAGATGACAGGAGGTGCATGGGACAAACTAATAGGCACCCCTGCCTCTTTGCCTTTGCACCCTGTTACTTACTACCCATGTCGAAGGGCTTAAAAATATTTCATGCCAGAATGAGTCAGAGTTCTGGAGGAATGGGAGCAATAAAATAAATATATGAAGGGGGACTCACTGAATTGGATTAAGCAATACATTTGGGTAGTCCAAAAATTGCTGTCTTCACACTGGAAAGGGTGAGGACCACCCATAAGGCTGAGTGCCTCAGCATCTTAGTGTAGTACTGAGGGCCTTAGTGATTCCTGGACAGCTTCTTGTCGTCAGTCCGCATCTGAAGGCTGAACAGCCTGGGTCCTAATGTCAAGGGAGAAAGACAGCAGCAGCAACAGCGTCAGAGGAGAGGAGCTTGTCAGCATGACGTGAAGGCAATGGGAAGATGAAAAGACAAGCAAAGGGCCACACCAGTGTCCTCGCCATACTTCCTGTCACCTCTGGGCCACTGGAAGATCCAGTACATGTCTAGCATAGATCTTTTCACTTCTGATGACCTGATCAAGAACACTGGATACAGACACGCTCGTCTGCTCATCTTTTACTTGGTTCGATCAAGTTGACCACCAAGATTCACTACCACAGTGACTAAATACAACCTAAGTAGAAGTTGATGTCCATAGAATGCAGTGATTACCATTGGGGTGACCACTGATTTATGCGACCTAATGATTCTGAAGGTAACCCCCAGGAATCCGAGTCAGTAGACCTAGAGCCTGAGAGTTATTAAAGGACCCTGTAGAAGGTTCTGTAAACGCCTTCTAGGCACCCATAGAACAAACAGCTGCTCCCAATAAGGCCATCATCAAGGAGACAATAATGCTCCTTGTTTCACCGAAACCAAACTTGGAAAATTTCGGGACATAAAAGATGCAATCAGCTTAATGCTATCTTTGGATGGAATTAGGCAAATCCAAAGGAGTAGCTTTGCAGGTTATTCTTGGTGTCATTTTCTCGAGTTACATAAGGTACATTAAAAATTCTGCTGGAGACAGATAAAGGACCCAAGACTCCAATGTGTATCTGATTATCTACAGTTCCAGGAACCGGTAAGGAAACCTACGCCACACGTGGAATTTAACATGCACAGAACTGCCTCCGGCCTCTGGAGGCAAATCCAGTCTCTGCTGGAAATCACGACACCATTGTCCACCTCCTCGGTCCTGCTTATTGAGAGAGCTCTTACCATGATTGTGGATACTAAAACCAGCTTTTCAAGAGCAGGCTCCCAGGCAGAGGAGAGCACCGGGGCAAGAATAACCTATGCAAAATGAACAAAATGAAGACAAACACCAAATCTCGTCCTATTTCTCATATACCTATTACCTCTGTAGTCGGGTCTGGCCCCACCTGTGTGTGTGTGTGTGTGTGTGTGTGTGTGTGAGAGAGAGAGAGAGAGAGAGAGAGAGAGAGAGAGAGAGAGAGAGCGCTTCCTTTCTCCCTCTCTTATTCGTCAGTGTATTAAAAGAGGCTGGTACATACTAGAGTAGACAAACATTCTACCACTGACCCGTGTTTCCATCTCCTAGATTTGTGCTTCTCACAGAACATTTTTATATAAGATTTCTGTGCGGGGGTGGTGCCTAAAGACTAACTTTCTGAGGACAATGAAACCGGAAACAGCCAACAGAAGGCAGGCAGGCAGTGGTCTTGGTGGGAGCAATGCTCTCGCTGGGAAAAAAATCTTAAATTCCCATTGTTGTAGATGCCCATAGCAAACAGAAGTGACTGTCTGAAGTGACGTTTCCCAGAAGCATCAAAGGCACATCTGCTCCTTTTACTCCGTCTCAACAGTGAGCGAGCGGTCAGGGCTGAGCAACGGTGGAGAGTGTTCTAAATCAAAATCCAAGTCATTTCCAGAAACTTCTAAGCATGGAACAAGATAGTAGGAACGCATTGTCATAATGTTGGGGAAATTCTACCCTACAACATCTTCTCAGTCTGCAGCTCTTCCCTGCCCATCTCAGCATTTCCAGTGTCAGGCGAACCTCTCAGGAGGATCTCACATGCCTAAAGGTTTACACAATGGCCAATTCTAATTGCACAATGATTATTCCCCTGTATTGCAGAGACAACAGATGTGACAAGGTATGACCTGTGACCCAGTACAATCAAATGGCATCATCAATGTCAGGATGGTGTTTGTATAGGGGCTTTTAATTTTCAATCATACCTGTCATACACGGGGAAAGACCCAGTTTTCCATGGTAGATGTTGGTCAGCAAAACAGGAATCCTGTTCTTGTTTTCATGTTGATTCTCGCTATATTTGTGTGTGAATAGCTCCCTAAGGCCTGCAAGTCTAAGAATTTGTGTCTAGGGTGGTACTCATCAGAGATCACGGAGGGACAATGAAGAGGCGAGGCCTGAGAGTTGGTTTGGTGGTACACCATGGCACTGGGAAGGCTGGGGCCTGAAGATCAGGGCTTTGAGGTTCTTGGTGACCTGGTGAGACTTGGTTTCAAAGGGAAAGAACCGTCTTTCTTTATAAGTTACTGCCTTAGTGGTCTCTTACGGCGGCAGTGAGCTGATAAACACAGCCAGCCATTGCTGGTGCAGGCCTTACAGTTCCTCACGTTGTGGTAACTCCAACCACAAAATTATTTTGTTGCTACTTCATGTAATATCGCTACTGCTATAAACTGTCAATATCTGTGTTGTCAGAGAGTCTTAGGTGACTTCTTTCCACCCCAAAGGGGTTATGGCACACAGGTTGAGAACCGCTGAAGTAACTCTCTGCGTTGACTTTAGTTCTGATGCGTTTCCACACGGGGCTGCCAACAGCCTGTATCAGAGACGTTCTCATTAGATTCTGAGGAGAGGATGCAGTCTGGAAAAACCCAGAGACGTCATCATCAGCCTCCAAGGTTAGGATGCTGTCGTTAAGTCAGGGCAAGACAACTGTCTTTTTCAACTCGGCCTGAGCCAAGCAGGGCCAAGGGCTGCTTAAAGCAGAACAATTTATCAACAGAATAAAAGTTATAACACATCTCATTGTGGAAGAGTTCCTAGACCTGAGGTCTGTACCTTTTAATAGGAAAAGATACTGGATTGAGGTGAAAATGGTAGTCCTGTGTATGTTCATGAGTTATCAAAGAAAAAAAGCAATGGTCTTTGTGTGTGGCAATACCAAGTGGGCAGTCTCTACCCACCTATAGCTTGGGTGCCTTGCTGTTGGGTGTTTAGATTCTAAGCCAATCTCAGCCAAACCAGACCAGATCTGTGTTGCGGGAGGGATCTGAATGACAATCCAGGAAAGTGAGGTGAATCTTGAATTTGCTTTGGGGTAAACTGCCCAATCCTGGGTAAAGACCTGGCAGCGATGCTGTGTGTACCCTGGCTTGCAGATTTTCCTAGGCCTCCTTGGGTTGTCACTGAAGCTCAGCTAACTCAGTAGTTACTGTCTTGCCTCAGCCTCTGGAACTAGAACCCCGGCTTTGAGGTCCAACCCTCCTCACTACTCCGTGACTTTAGTTGCTGGAGCCTCTTCAGCCCTGAGTTCCTCTGTCTGTGGTGCAGGAGGCAGCAGCCCCCAACCCCTAGGGTACAAAGTTACTTCCTTCCTGTGTCTCTCTTTCCCTGTCTGAAAAATAGTGTTCATAACATCACTGATGTCACAGGAGTTGGAAAAGATCAACATGTCAAATCTGTAGGAAACATCAACACACAGGATACATGCTAAGTGTGTCATGAGTGATTACTGTTATCAGTTATGTGAAGATTAAATGAAGTATATCATGTAATACAGACAGGAAACACTTAGGAATTTTTAGCCATAGGAGCTTCTCCCTCTGGAAAGCCACTGGGCTTATTTTGAGAGTTAGGTCCTCTGGGGAATTCAAGCCTAACTCAGGAAATTGAGACAGGCATTCCCAGTTACTAATTTTTCCTAGATGTTCCACCCTGCCCCACTCACAAGCTGGAGACCCAGGGACACAATACTTCTGCACCTGCTGACCTTTTAGGGTGTCTGATATGGAGAATGTCTTCGTTAGTGTTCTATTGCTGGGAAAAGAGAGCTTGGCTAAGGCCACTTAAAAAGAAAGCATTTAATTGGGTCCTGGCTTACAGTTTCACAGGTTTAATCCATTATCATCATGGCAGAGAGCATGGCAGCAGGTAGGCAGACATAGAGAAGGGGTAGCAACTGACAGCTTACATCTTATCCACGAGACAGAGAGAGAGAGAGACAGAGACAGAGAGAGAGACACAGAGAGAGAGAGACACACAGAGAGAGACAGAGAGAGAGAGAGAGAGAGAGAGAGAGGGAGGGAGAGAGACTGGGCCTGATATGGGCATTTGAAACTTCCAAGCTAATCTCCAGTAACACATCCCCTCCAACAAGGCCACACCTCCAATTTATTCTCAAATAGGTCCACCAAGGGTCGAACCTATGGGGTCCATTCTCATTAAAAGCACCACACAAACTGGTACTCCATCTGTGTTTTCTTCTACATCTGTATTGTGTATTGGTAGTTGTTTGTGCCCACTGCAGTTTGCTACCCATGTCTAATTTTGCAGTGTGGACTACTGCTCATTTCTTTGGCTGGGGCACATGGATATAATCCTCTCCAGCCATGCCTCTATCCACACCAGGCTTGAGCCCATTCTAGTGTGGCTCATAGGAGCTGTAGATGGAGATGGGGCTATTCAGCTCCATGGAAGAACAAGGTAAGTGGGGGGCATTTTCAAAATAGTAGTATATACACCTAATGCAACTAGACATCTTAACCAAAGGCACCTCTGTTGTGCTAAACATATTTTCTCTGTTGCACAATTGTTACCACCACTCAAAGCTCAAATCTTTTTAAAAAATAATGTAACGTTGAAATTCTGCTCATTAAATAACTCATCACCCCTGCCTCCCTGTGACAACCCATGGCAGACAACCATCTACTATGTGTCTCTGAGTTTATAGAATCACACACAATTCGGTGTTTGTGGCGGGCTTATTTCATTCACTGTACTGTGTTCGAGTCATGATCACATTAAAACATACCAGAATGGCCTTCCTTTTGCAAGATCTCCAAGTGGTCTTTCTTTGCTCCCCGCCCCATTCTGTGGTGTGTGCATGTATGTGTGTGCGTGTGTACGCGACGCAGTTCATTTATTTCTATATCCATAGACAGTTGGTTTGCTTCCATTTCATGGCTCTGGCTAACCACTCTGGAATAAATCTGAGTGAACACATAGTTCTTTCAGATCCTGCTTTGAATTATTTTGGGTTTGTAAGGCATAACATTACTGGATTGGATATTAATGAATTTTTCTTAGGATTCAACACATCGTTGTTATTGTTTTGCTTTGTGTTTCAGATAGGGTCTTGTTATACAGAGCAAGCAGGACAAGCTCCAGCTTAGGAGCCCCCATCCCTGCCTCTGGAACTCTGCGATTGCAAGCGTGTCTCCACATTCAACCCTCTCTATGCTGCTTTTGAGGGAGGCCCTTTACCTATAAAAGGATGGTTTGTGCATCGTGTTCTGTTCATGTTTCATGCGGCAATGAAGTCTATAAATAGGTACCACATTACTCATGAACTATATTTTCACGGGGTGTCAATGCTGGAGGTTGACCCGTTAATCACGTCTCAAAAGAAGGATTCTGAACATAAAACCCCAAATATACTGAGGATACTCTGCTCCGGCCAGAAGAGAAGAACCACCGAGACATCTGGACGTCATTAACATCAGGCACAAAATCGGAAACCGTGGCCGTAGAAATATTGCTACCCATCTTTCCCCTTAGTTAAAAACAAGCCCTTCTAGAAGAGAACGAGCAGGGAGCATTTCTGTTTGGTTGTGTTTTCGCTGGGTAAAGAGGAGTGGACATTGACCCCAAGGAGTGCGGATGTCTGTCGGCTGTCACTTCTAAAATACCAGGGTGGGAATCCTGTGTAGCATGCTCAGATGGGCTGTTGCGAGCAAGCAGTGGGTCTCTGGATTGCTTCATAGCGGCAGTCTTTCTACCTCCATCCCGTGATGATGCACGGCCACCCCGGAACCACAGAGCCAGAGTCAGCGTTGAGTCAAGTGCTCATGTTAAATAATGGGAAGAAGAAAGAGAAAGTCCTCGGACAGGAGCCATCTGTAAATTCTTGAGAAAAATATCAGATGTCTTTCAAGGATGAGGCCTATTGACAGCAACAACTACAAAATCTACTCACTTTATGTCAAAGGAGGACAGAAAATTTGGAGTTAGGCAGAGTAGCTAATGCTTCTAATGCTCACACACAGGGGGCTAAACCCAGAGAATCATAGCTTGGAGTTTGAGGCTAGCCTGGGCTACATATGTGTGTGGGATTGGTAGACTGGTTTTGTTTCCATTAGAAGTTCCTTATAGATTTATGTCAACTTTTGTTAAAATTTGGAGAATTTTATTCAGTCAAAAATAAAGAAGTGGAAAATTCTGTTTTCCAGTTTATGTTGAAAAATTTTATTCCCCCCCCCACCCCAATTTTCAAGATAGAAAACAGGATTTTCCAAATCGCTTTGTAGCCTTTGACCTCAGACAAGGACCTGTAGAATTGGTATTTTTTAATACTGGAAAAGTAACCAAGTGGAATGTTTTGGTTAACATCTTTTGTAACACAATAAGCCAGTAGGTTCTTTTCTTTCCTATGCAAGGGGAAGGCAGAGGAGACATCTGAGTTGCAGTATGAATCTAGATTCCATTCTAAGTGGGCAACCCATCCAGAAAAAGTGAAAGTTACAGCCTGTTGGGGAGTCTGAGATTCAGCTCCTTTCCCAAAGAGAACATGCGCAGTCACAAAGAACAGTTACTCAGGGTCTCATTATCCGACATTCTTAGTTTAGAAACAAACTAAACATTTAATAAACCATGAGTAGGGTTATTGGCAAAAAGTGGTTTGAAAACAGCTTATGTCTTCACGCAGTGATTGTATCTCGCTAAAATGCTTGAAAGTGTGGTGGTTTCTGTTTTGTTTGCAAAGTGATAATTCCCCTTAGGCATCACCTGGGAAGAATTAACAGTATTTTAATTGTGACCATTAAGTGGGATTGAAATCTGGAGAATAAGGAGATAAGGTATTATCCTAGTTTCTCTAGCTTATCATATATCAAAAACTGTAAATTTAATCCTTATGCTGCTTTAAATATTAAGTGCTTCCTATAGGAAGCCTGATTTTTGTTTTTAAGTGGGAATATGTGCAGAACAGCCCATTTAAAAGTAAAAAACAAGGACTTCTTGAATTTTGCATACAAATGGATGGAAATAGAAAACACTATCCTGAGTGAGGTAAGCCAGACCCAAAAAGAGGAACATGGGATGTACTCACTCATATTTGGTTTCTAGCCATAAATAAAGGGCATTGAGCTTATAATTCATGTTCCTAGAGAAACTAAATAAGAAGGTGAATCAAAAGACAAACACATAGGCATCCGCATGAATATTAACCTTCATCAGGCGATGAAAGGAGACAGAGACAGAGACCCACATGGGAGCACCGGACAGAAATCTCAAGGTCCAAATCAGGAGCAGAAGGAGACGGAGCACAAGCAAGGAACTCAGGACCACGAGGGGTGCACCCACACACTGAGACAATGGGGATGTTCTATCGGGAACTCACCAAGGCCAGCTGGCCTAGGTCTGAAAAAGCATGGGATAAATCCGAACTAGCTGAACATAGCGGACAATGAGGACTACTGAGAACTCAAGAACAATGGCACTGGGTTTTTGATCCTACTGCACGTACTGGCTTTGTGGGAGCCTAGGCAGTTTGGATGCTCACCTTACGAGACCTGGATAGAGGTGGGCAGTCCTTGGGCTTCCCACAGGTCAGGGAACCCTGATTGCTCTTCGAGCAGATGAGGGAGGGGGACTTGATCGGGGGAGGGGGAGGGAAATGGGAAGCGGTTGCGGGGAGGAGGCAGAAATCCTTAATAAATAAATAAATTAAAAGTGTTGAGCAGATAAGAGGGAGATATAAGTACCTACTTCAATAGTAACTGTCAATTGCTGCTCTTTGAACATAGGCTATTGGTCCAGTCCTAGATGTCTTTGAAGCTGCTTGTTGATCGAATCAAATTCCAAAAATTTACTCATTGTGAGCTTGCTCTGTACTGAACAGTAGGCTGGATGCTAACTCATTCAGAGAACAAAGGAGACGCCATGTCCACCTCCAGGAGTTCAGTGTCCAGGGATACTGAGCAATGGCTATAGCACATAACTCATACCCATTGCCAGGTGCATTGTGGGAGAGAGAATGCAGCATGCGATGGAAGTTGCAAACAGTGGCCTCAGGTGTGGAGAACAGATTGGAGAAGACGGTCGAAGAACAACCAGCAGGAGAAGGCTCATAGTGCTGTTCGGAGAATGGAACTGCCCCCGGTATTTGCATTTTCAGAGCTAAGCTACTGGACTAAGTTGTAACCCCTGAATGGAGTGGCAGTGGGAGGGGGTGTTTTGTGACATGATGTCTTCCCCTGATGCCTACAGCTTTCTCCTGTGTTCACTATCTACCAAAAACTTTTCATCCTGTGTTAGGGCAAGAACCAAACCACATAGGCACTTCTCTAAGTCACGCTGTTGGCTGTCTTGAGTCCATTCTCACGTTGCCAATTCTCAGTGGCAAACACCTGAAGTGAACATCTTGGGCTCTCACAGACTCTGATGACCACCCCTTCGTGTCTGATGAAGAGAATTTTGTTGCTGCAGCCTTTAGACAGTGGCAAAATATACATGAAATAGGATGTCATATTTGAATCAGTTCTGAGTGTATAATCAGGTCTTCGCTGTGAACCCACCTCAGGCTCATCTTTGCATCTTTGCTCTGGTTGAGCATAGACTCCCCATTTCTTCCTCCCCTTGCCCATTGTGTGTGAGCCTATGTGTGCTTTTGTGAGTAGATGCATGATCACTGGTGTGTACCTACATGTGTGAGCCGGAAGTCAGCCTCAGGCTCCATTGCTCAGCCCTTCACCCGTTTCCTTTTTGTTTGAGACAGGGTTGCCCTGACTAGGAACTCAACAGTTTGGCTAGTCTCACTGGTGAATGAGCCCCAGAGATCTACCTTTTTCTATTTCTCCAGTGCAGGGCTACAGATCCACGCTCTACATAAAGGTAATTTTTATGTAAGGTCTGTGGATTCATTGTAGGTCTTCCAGCATGCATGGGAAGTGTTTTACCAACTGAATTAGCTCCTCAACTGATTCTTTCTAGAATTAAGACTCTATTTCTTTTTTTTTAAAATATTTATTTATTTATTATGTATACAATATTCCGGCTGTGTGTATGCCTGCAGGCCAGAAGAGGGCACCAGACCTCATTACAGATGGTTGTGAGCCACCATGTGGTTGCTGGGAATTGAACTCAGGACCTTTGGAAGAGCAGGCAATGCTCTTAACCTCTGAGCCATCTCTCCAGCCGCCCCCCCCCCCTTTTGACTCTATTTCTTAATGGTAGCTGTGGCTGCCTCATGAGGCCACACCACTACCAGAGGAGCTTTTGGCAAGTGGTGTCTGCTGGAGGAAGAGTCAGTTGGGGTTTTTTTTTTTTCCAGCAATGTGATCCATAGTTGGTTGCCCATGCTCCAGCGAATGGCCCTATACTCATGTCTATATGCACAGCACTAAATAGACTCTGGATTGCAGAAGAATAAGACCACATTGTTGGTGGGAGGAAGCTGGATGTGAGGGCCGTCTAGCAAGAGCTGGAGTGGTAGGGACGTGGAGATGACTATGATCCAAATAAACTGTACCCACGTTTGTAATTACTAAAAAATAAGACAAGGAATGTGGCTATTCTTGGTACTGCATGTACACAGAGATACATATATTATCTGTCCAGTTGTACTTGGTTTATTTCGCTTAGCATAATGTCATCAAATTTTATTCATGCTGTAATATGTGTCCTTCACTTTTACAGCCAAATACTATTTATTCCATCATGTGGAACTGTATGCTTCTTTAGTCATTTATTCCTCAATGAACAATGAACAATGAACAATTCTTCAATGAACAAATATCGTTGTTATGAATACGGGTGTGCTGCAGTTTTGGTTTTAGTAATAAAATGCTTGAATTATTTTCTTGTTCTCATGAAAAAATATTTTTAGCTATGTGTATGTGTGGGGTGGTGGGGTGGAGTATGTTCACATGAGTGCAGGACCTCATGGAGGCCAGAAGAGGGCATCATACTCCCTGGAGCTGGAGTTATAGATGAGCAAGCCGGTCAGGTCAGTGTGAGTGCTGGGAACTGAACTCAGGTCTCCCGAATGAGCACCAGGTGTTCCGCATCCCTGAGCCATCTCTCCACCCTGTTCTCGGATTACTTTCACGTGTAGAGTAAATCGGCAGGCTGTACAACGTTGTGAGCATAGAATGAGGAAGCTGTGTGAAGCTTTAGCAGACAAAGAGGAACTGCTCCCTTGTCTATAGAGAGACCACTCCCTTGCTTGTAGGAACGGAAAATTGAGCTCAATTTTCGTCATCCAGGGATCACCTTAACATCCTTTGAGAGGTAATGGTGGGATTTTAAGAGTTAGATTCACACGGACGTCACACGATACAGGCTCTAGTAACTGAACCTGTCTTTAGTCTTACACACCTGTGGAGATTTTTTTACCTCCATTCTGAGAGAGAAGGAGAAATGAAGGTCAACAGCTTCACAGAGGAACTTAACGGGAGAAAATAGGAGCCTTTTCCCTATGTACGAACCTAGGTAAAGAGTGGCAAGAGCTCTCCTTAGCGGAGCTCTCCTTAGCTTCCCCCGTGCCAAGTGACACCTGCTTAAGAGGGTCTATCTAATAGCAAAGCAATTTCCATTGCAATATAAGTGAGGTCTTTTGCCTCTGTCAAATGCAGTTTAGAGAAATGACTTCAAAAGCCCCAAACTTTACAGTGTATTACAATCCCAGCTGTAGAACCCTTGAAGATCTTCATAACCTAAGATTTCTGCTAGGTAATGCCTCGGCATTTGAATGGCTATGAAGTCTAAACCTTACTGTCCGATCACCAGGAATATTGGATCCCTGTTCTGTTTTGCACGTCACAGATGAACCAGAGGCAGAGTCATCTTCCTTTGTGTCCCCAGATCCTCCATCTCTCCCCAGGTTACTTACCCTTAAGGGTAATGCCCATGCTCATTTATTAAATGTCCGTATGACAGAGTCCTCTCAGCTCTCTCCAAACAGAGAAAGGAGACTCTCCTTTAAAGCAAAATCGTCCTGTTGTTGAAAGTGTCTTAAGCAGATATTTATGATGTAATAATAATAATTTTGTATAGTCATCCTGAAATTACAGAAAACCTAGGTTTGCCACCCAACTTGAACAACATTAAGCAATGAACAGTTTTTCTTTCATTTTTTACTTCTTTGGTTCATGTGCACCCTAGGCAATTTTAGGGACGTACTTATGTTAGATATCTGAAATTCAAATCCAACTAGCTATCTTATACTTTTATTTGTTAAATATAGCAATCCTACCAAGCTATGTGTGCAAACATGGTATTTGTTCAGTTTCAAAATATTAAGCTCTCAAGAGAAGATTTATTTTCTAAGAGGATCTCACAAACATGTATATATTTATTCAAATTATGCACTACAGACTGAGATACTGTCAGGCAAGATTCCTGCATGTATTTAAACATGAAGTCTCTCCTCTTTAATAACTGAAAATCACAGTGCAGTGGATAAAAATAAATATGTCATCAGCAATAGAAATTACCCAGAGTAGCGCAATTCAAATCAGGCGGCAGATTTAGGAGAATCGCGGTATGCTGTCTGTCCTTTTATGTTTGGGGAAATCTGCATTTGTGTAGTATCTGGAAACATGTCTGTGGTAGACAGAGGTTTTTGTTGTATTAATCATGAGTTACACAGTGAACTAGAAAAAAAGGATAAAGTAATTTTTAAGTAAAGAAAAATTTTTTTTTTTTTAAATAAAAGCCATGGCAAATGGCACAGCTGAGGGACAAACAGCATTTTTACCAACCTGTGATTTAAAGACTTTCAAAGCCGACTGAGCATGTGCCTCCCAAGTAATTTGCTGTTGCAGAAATAGCTCATTTGGTCAGGCCCGCAAAGTAGGGTCTAACATACCCCTTCGTTTGTTGACAAGCCAAACTCATAAAAACATAAAGAGTCATATCAGGCTGACGATGGGCTCACGGCCACAATCTCTCCATGAGTAATTGGTGTTGGGCCAGGACTGTGGCAGACAATGGAAATTTTCTTGAGCCAAAGGACGTGAGGAAGCCAAAAAGGGACACAACTCCTTGCCCAGAGCTGTGTGACTGGAAAACTGCAGGCTTCCAAGCCCAGCAAGCAAGGAAGGGCCCTTTTCCCAGAAGTGTTAATTTAGCTGTCTCATTGGCGGCTCCACGAGCATCTATTTGAAGAAGATTCTGGTTCATCTCCCTATCGTCAGTGACAAGTCAGATTACAGAAGGCTCCACCAGTAACACATCTCTCATGGATCGTGATCTCATCTGCTAGAACCTTGATGGGCTTTCTATTTGAGAATAATACAGTGAATGAATAACACAGTGAGCTCCTTCTGTTGAGAGTTCTTAAAAGATGCTCTGTCTTCCTTTCTGGTAAGGTGAGGGGCAGAGATGACTTCCCTCGTTCTTCTTAAAATCTCAAAACAGAGATTTTCCTCAGAGAGCCCTGCTTCCCTTTTTTTAAAAAAATATTATTTATTAATTACGTATACAATATTCTGTCTGTGTATATGTCTGCAGGCCAGAAGAGGGCACCAGACCTCATTACAGGTGGTTGTGAGCCACCATGTGGTTGCTGGAAATTGAACTCAGAACCTTTAGAAGAGCAGGCAATGCTCTTAACCACTGAGCCATCTCTCCAGCCCCCCTGCTTCCCTTTGAAGAGGATATGCACTCAGCTGATGGAGGCAGCGCTCTGCCTTCATCCTCGGCCCCTCTATCGTCTCCCAGGCTCCCATTCAACCATTTGCTTCCTTATATTCTGCTTCCCATGATTTCCTTAGATCGAACTCTTTCCTCCCCACGTCTCCCTTTCCTCTCATCAGCACCTTGCATCTTATCTCATCGGGAACTTTTCCATCTGCCTTTCTTGATGTTCTCTCCTCGATGGCTCCTCCCACTCTTGGATATAAGACACAGCCATTAAACTTACATTCTAAAGTGCAGATTGCATTATTAGATGCATTTAATCCTCACTGGGCTCAAATTCCTTTTCCCTTACTTAAGAGCCCCTTCTTTAAGAATATTTTATTTTTTTGAGAATTTTATGTCTTTTTATTTTATTTTATTTTATTTTATTTTTTTTTTGTGAGACAGGATTTCTCTGTAGCTTTGGAGCCTATCCTGGAACTAGCTCTTGTAGACCAGGCTGGCCTCGAACTCACAGAGATCCACCTGTGTCTGCTTCCTGAGGGCTGGGATTAAAGGCATGCACCACCACAGCCCGGCTTTATACAGTCTCTTAGTTGTTAGATTGGTAGAAAAATGGACCAGGACACAAGCCTTCTAAAAATGGTCAATATTGACCATATGAACCAGTTGACCATAATTGGTCAATGAACCATAACTGCTCATTACAGTTTTTGTTTGCTTGTTTGTTTTCTGCAGTGGGGTCTCTTTATGTATCCCTGGCTGTCCTGGAACTCACCAGGTAGAACAGACTGGGCCTGGACTTAGAGATCATCCCACTCCTCCCTCTTGAGTGCTGGGATTAAAAGTCTGTGCCAGAACACCTGGCTCATTACATTTTTTCGTAAATGATGACTTAGCAGAGACTAATGTAGGAAGATTCCTTCTTAGAAGGCTATTAACTCTCTCACCTGCCTTCTGACCACATACCGTCTTTCTCTGATCCAGGACAAATGTGTCAGCAATATGCCTAGCAGATACTCTGGCCTACAGTGTCCAACACACACTTCTTGTGAGCAAGGTGCCCAAACTGGAGCGGGAAGCTAAGCTGGCAAGAAGACATGGCAGGCTTTGTCTAGGGTTTCCCTGAGCTCTGTTACTTACACTGCAGGGAAAGCCAGGAGCAACAGTACCTGCCCAAGCCCTCAGAGGAAATGGAGGCAATCAGGATTGCAAAGTGGAGTGTGTGGGAAGAAGCCAGAGAGAGGAGGCTGCCAGTGCATTAGATAAGGGCGGCGTTCAGACATTGATGGTATAGGCACTATTGCTAATGCGAGCGAGGTTGAGCACCTCTGGGGTAGCCCGCTATGCTGGATGCTGTTTTCTGCCCCTACATAGGTCACCAGAACAGATTGCATCTTTACTGCAGTCAGTGCTTTACCCAGAACAGGTCCAGAGTCCACATATTCTTGTGAAATGAAAACAAGACCTTAAGTTATTTTCCCGCAAAGAATTCTGGGCATTATTTTAAAACATGGCCTAATGGACAAATAGGAGACTCACCTAGTCTTTGAAGTGCAGAATGGAATAAAAAGGACCCCTGAAATCCCGTGCTGCAGAGACTAGGGGGAAAAAAAGCTGCAGTGGATCTTTATGAGCTTTGCCGGGGAACCAAGCTTCATAATATCTTTTATG
Source organism: Microtus oregoni (assembly GCF_018167655.1). NCBI lineage: Eukaryota > Metazoa > Chordata > Mammalia > Rodentia > Cricetidae > Microtus > Microtus oregoni. The sequence continues at coordinate 25,440,358 of NW_024543077.1, forward strand.
CAGCATTTTTTAATGCTAAATTAACCGCTTCATGAGCTGCAGCCGAAGCTCTTAAACTCAGGCAGGAAGACCCTGTTTCTCTGGGTAGGCTGGTCCCTAAGGGCCAGGGCTCCACTCAGCTTGCTGAACCCCAGTGTGGGAGAAGAGATGTTTGGCTAATGTTTTGTCGGGTTCAGGGTTGTGAAAGGAAAGTCTCCCGAGGAAAGAGATGACCATCAAGTCATCTTGAGACCTGACGGTCTGTCAGGTACTCCGGCATCTTAGGCTATCACTGGGAACTGTCCTTCGGAGATCCCTTTCCTTTGGCTTCCGAGACCTGTTCTCACCTGTAGGCCACCTGCCCTGCATCTGCCTCACGGCCACTCCACATAGCCAGGTAAAGATGTCATTTATCTCCTCCAGTTTGAGAGAACGGAGAGTCCCAAATCCCTGTGGGGGTGACCTTGAGTGGTGTTTTTCTGAATGATCTCAAGCACTGGGTTTAAGAGCAAAGCTCCAAGGAGCCTTCAGGCCCTCAGTATGTTTGCCTGGTCTCACTGCCCAGTGTGCACATATCTGTTCATGTGTGGATATGTGTCCATGTATGACTGCATGCAATGTGTATGTATAGACATACGATGCAGGTGTCTCAAGGACCCTGAAGTTGAGAAGAGAATAGCATTCAAAACTGATCAAGTGCCACTCGCTGCAATAATTAAAGATGTTACACATTACATTCTGTTTTTATAACTATTTAAATAATTTTAAAATGGTATTTTATCTTACTTAAGGCTCTGAGGCTTAAAGAAAGAAGAGAGAAGGAAGAACAAGCCAAGGAGGGCAGATGGCCGGACATGAGAAGAGTGATAGACAAGGGGGAAAGGAAGGAGGGAAGGACACAGGAGGGTAGGAGAGAAACCGAGTTAAGGGGATGACGGGGAGGGATTTCACGTTTGCCTGTTTGTGTGTGTGTTTGGTTTTCCCAGATGAGGTCTTACTAGAGAACCCAGACTGGTCTTGAGTTTTGACCCTCCTATCTCTGCCTCCCTGATGCCTGGATTCCCATCTGAAGACAAGATGATTGAGATGCAGATTTGAAGAACCAGTTTCCCTGCACGAGGGATGAATTCCTTCTCAACAGATCTTCTGGGCTCCCTCAGAGGTATTTATGCAAATCTCTGGGGGGTGAGGGGGTGAGGGGGATGGGCTTGCAGGCTTATATCACCCACCCAAGCAGGTCTTATTTCAGGTTCTGTCTGCCTCATGGGAGAAGCTAGGCAGGGTGCATGTAACGGGAGAACTTGAGGCCTTCTGTTCATGCCCCATCGGAAAGGCTAAGTTTACTCAGACATCTGGCAATAAGGCCTTTCTGAAGATTCAATCATAAAAATAAAATGTTGGAGGCTATGAGGAAAAGATAAAGGTGGAGAGTGGCAGGGATGCCCTTTACTGAAAGATTTCATTAATGAGTCTTACAGTCTAACAACTGTAGGGATTTCTGTCAGCAAGCATTGGGCTGCTGGGCGCTTCTGGAGCCAGCTCTTCTCAGAGGGGCTTATGTGATGATCTGGGCATTGGAAGCTGGAAGTTCTGTCTTGGTTGGCTGCCTAGAAACACATTCTGCTCCTTCACACCTTGGCATGGGACTCCTGGGAACCTTAGGGGACTGAGGGCTCAGCGTAAGTTACTGGTTTCTCCCCTCTTAGCACAGGACCTCTCCCAGTGAGCCTCAGGAGGCCCAGAATGGCTCGCAAAAGAGTAGGTTTAGTTGGCAATTGCCTGATGTGGTGCAGGAAAAGCCAGCTGTTCTGGTCTGACAAAAGCAACACGCCTGGACTGTGATCACAGTAAAAGCGACTCTTTCAGAGTGGATACAAATGGAGTAATTTTTCTGCCAATTTCAGTCTGTGTCTAGATAATGTCATTCCCGAGGGTCTTCCTGCATCTTGGTTGTTTGGAGGGGCCTCTAGCTGGGAGGTGGGGTTTACCACTTAAGGTAGGCTGGCCAGCAAGCAAGCCTCAGGGATTCTCTTGTCTCCAACCCTCAACTCTAAGATTACAGTGGGTACCGCCATTTTTGGTTTCCACATAGGTGCTGGGGATTGAAACCAGGCCTTCATGCTTGTGCAGCAAGGGCTTTCCTGAGTGATTTCCCCAGCCTCCTAATTTCTTACATTTTCGTGTCATTCCCGAATCTATGTAAGGATTTATTATGGATTGATCTTTTTGTTCTCAAAGGAAGTTAGCGTGATCCATGTTGACCATACCACTCACTGAAGACGTTAACACCAAGAGCAACCATCTCTCGCTCTTACTTTAATCCTGTTTCCAGTCCCATTCCAATCCACGGCTTCATAGGAAGATTCAGGAAACTTCCCTGGTTGATGGAATAGGCCAATATGTCTTCTGGTTTATGGACTAGGTCATCATGTCTTCTGTCTCAACAGAACAATTCACAGCATAAACAAGTCTGAGGGTGAGCAACACCAGAAAGCCTCCTGACTCCGGTGCTCCAAGATTGCTAGCCCAGAAGGTGTGGGTTAACTTTGTGTTCTGCCTGGATCTAGATAGCAAACACGAGGCTCTCTCTTGTAAACAAGCCACAACTATTTTCAGCTTGTTTCTATGTGACTGAAAGATCTTAGAGAGAATTAACTACCATTATCCATAACAATTCTGAGCACCCGGGAGCCTGACAATACTAAACACAGCTCTCTGGGTAACGCTGATTGTGAGCACAGATTTGGTCTATGAGATGTCATTGGTGGCCTTCATATACTTATAGTAATTTACAGACTAAACTTGTTTGGTTTAGTTGGGGGTGGTGATTCACATGTATAGTTTCTGTCCTCGGGAAGCTGAGGCAGGGGGTTAGAAGTCTGGGGCCAATCTGAGATTCACAATAAAAGCCCATCTCAATACCCCTTGCCCTCACCAAAATACAAAGAAAGAAACCTGCAGGTTCTTTGGTTCCCAGCCCAGTAGGGTCCTGTGGAGCAGTGCTCAGGGCAGCTCTTTAAAAAGCTGGGTTGACAAAGAACTTGACAATCAGCCAGAGACAATGACAGTCTATGACCAGCCTTTGAGAAGAGCTAGGATTTTCTTTATGGTTAAAATTTAGAGTTAACCGTTTCCTTGAAAAGTTAAATATTTTATGTTTATTTCTTAGGGTTGAGTATACTTTGTGGCTATTTCCTCACCACACAGAACAGCACCATAAAAAACGCAATAAATATTTTATAACTTTCTATAATCCATTACCAATGCTTGGAAATATTTGCTCCCTGTCTAACTCTCATTCTGAGATTCTTTGGAAAAGAGTCAAAGGGAGACATCCCTTTGCACCTGCCCTGTGTCCCCCAACTCCATAGCATTAAGAGGTCAAGTATTCTGACCCAAGAGAAGTATGGGCATTACAATGAAGTGTATTCATCTCTTCCTTTACCCCCTCTCTGCCCCATGGCTTAAAATATAGCTAAAATTGTAGCCTCAGAATTGCTTAGACCATCTAGTCTCAATTTCTTAATGAAGAGAAAGAGATCCAGGACCAGGGTTGCAACATTGAAGATATTTTCTTCATCTGTTTCAAAAAGCTTTCTGAAGTAGATAAAAAGGATTAATGACTGGAATATATACAAAGCGTTAGACAGAACCATGATTAAAATGTAATCATAGATGACTCACAAAGCAATTAATTCTGATGCAAAATTTTCTCCTGTCCATTTCTTTGAGGGCTTTCACAAGCTTTCTGCGATTAAAAGAATATGCGTGCACACACACACACATACACACATACACACACACACTGCATCTATTTATAGTTCTATCAGTTTGTATCTATAGTCACTCTATCTGTCAGCAGCATTTGTCTGTCTATCATATGTATCTATGTATCATCTATCTATCTATCTATCTATCTATCTATCATCTATCTATCTATCTATCTATCTATCTATCTATCTATCTATCATCTATCTCCTATACATCATCTATCTATCTATCTATCTATCTATCTATCTATCTATCTATCATCTATCTATCTCCCATACATCATCTATCTAGCTAACATCTGTCAATAATCTCTCTATCATCTAATTAGCTTTACAAGAGAAAAGATGGCTGATAAAAACTTTAAATTTCCCAGGGATATTTGGAGTGGCACTATACCATTGCAGGGCTATGTCTAAGCATGTGAGTTTCTCTGGGTTTTATCTGTTAACGAAAAATGAAATTTCTCCAAAATCTAGGGATTTTATGCTGCTATCTGTATTCATCAAACATATTTCCCTGGTTCTTGTTTTGTCTTGGCAATACTCCCGTGTCATTCTCTTTGTTTTTGTCCATTTTGTCAACAAAATGATGCGACTTTATTTCTTAGATTAATTTATATTTATATATGCAAAACCATAAGGTCAAAAAATTCTGGGATTGACTTTTTTCTTACAAAGGAAATAATTTGCTTCCCCCCCCCCCTAAATTTAAAGACAAATTGTCTTTATCTTTGTGTGGCAATAGCAAATGTTAAACATAAGAACTTTAAAAAGAATTCTTATAAATCCATCCAGGGGTGGTGGTACACATCTGTATTCCAGCAATTAGAGGCAGGAAGACCCCCCAAAGCCAAAGACAAAAACAACAAAAACAAAAACAAAACCAGATGCTTTCTCCTAAGATGTTCATTAAATATTAACACAGACATAGACAGCAAGATTGTCAGTGTAATTTGATAGATCAAACTCCAAATTATCAATAGTGCTGCAACGTGGCTGCAAACCTGAGCCTCCAAGTGCAGATTAGAGCTGACTCTCCTGATCCCTCCTGGACACAGAAAGCAGGGACAGCCTCCAGCCCCCAGACTGGTAGCCCCACAAGCTTCCATTTCCCAAAGCAATCCAAGGAGAAGTGAGACAAAGCAAGCTGTTTAACATACAAGTCTGTTTGTCTAAATGTATGTGTGTGTGCATTCCTGTGTATGACAGACATGTGGATGGTGGCTACACATTGCATGTGTGTACAGATTTGTTTCTGTGAGTGCAGGTCCATGCGTGCCACAGTTTTAATGTGGAGGTCAGAGGACAGACAACCTTGGGTGCAGGCCCTCACCTTCAACCGTGTTTCCGAGGCAGGGTCTCTGGCTTGCTGCTAAGTACACAACAGACTAGCAGGCACATGAGTTGGCAGAGATTCTCCCATCTCCACCTTCCGTCCACGGAGGGATCGTTATCATTTCAGACATGTGTTATGGCACCTAGTTTTATTTGAGTTCGGTGGGGTTTGAACTCAGTTTTTCATGCCGGTATAGCCATACTTTTACTCCCAAGTCATCTCTAAGCTTTGTTGTCTGCACCTTTAGGATGTGATTTCTTCTGGCAACACACAGAGCGAACCATCTCAGAGAATAAATACTGCTCTGTTTTCAAAATTCCTAACCACTCTTATTGGGGCAATACATCATTTTTAACTAAGCCCTTCTGTGCTGTGATCCTTTGTTGCACAGAGCTTTCTGATATTTTGTTTTCATTACTCCATTGATTCTCCTAGACATATTTTCATCATTATTTAATACCAGTAAGTAGCAATGATATTATCTCATCTGTGTTGTCCAAGCAATTGTCACTACCTGAAAGTAAATAGGAGGGAAATTTGCATAGTAATAAGGGCATATAGGCAAAAATAATTGCAATTTATCACCACAAATGGATCAGTTATTAACAGAGAATGAGGGACTAGGAATCATTATCCCTGATATCGAAAGGCAAATAAATTGTTGCTGGCCTATTAGAACGTACAATATTTATGATTAAAATTCTCCTAGTCATCCTGAGTATGGGCCATTTCAGAGTACATTTAGGAAAGCATGCCTAAAGTAGTATTTAACGGTTTCATTATTGCTTCTGAGTTAAATAGAACTCGAAGGCAAGTGTTTCTGTAAATAAAGGAAGAGCTAAGAGTGAGCAGATAGTGGGAGCTGTTAATTAAAAACTCGGATGATTTGAAACTTTCCCTGCGTCTAAAGGTGAATCGCGTGCTCTCCCGAGGACCTGGAAATGCTGCCTCAATCTTGCTCTTCCGCCGTTAAGGCCCCTGAAGTTCAGGTGTGCACAGACCTCGGAGTCGTCACTAGCAGGCAGAGATGACACAAAGAACTGAGGGTCCTCCTAGGTCTCAGGGGCAGGAGTCTGTGTTCAGCTAGCCAGCAATGCCTTTTATCAGGTCTAGCCTCTGCCTGTTTTCTCAATTCATGTTGTCCGTCAATGTTCTTGGTAGCTTCTTTGGTTTGGATGTGTTTTCTGTGATATGGTGGGACCTTAAGAGGTATTTGGGAGAGAGGGGTCTCTCCTCCCTCCACGAAGGGACTAAAGTCATCTGCTCAAGTTGCTCATCAACTTTCCAGCAAAATTCTTCACAGACCTGGGAAGAATGGTACTCAACTTCATATGGAAAAGCAAAAAACCCAGGATAGCCAAAACAATCCTGTACAATAAAAGAACTTTGGGAGTCATCACAATCCCTGACTTCAAACTCTACTACAGAGCTACAGTACTGAAAACAGCCTGGTATTGACATAAGAACAGACAGGAGGAACTGAACTGAAGACCCGGATATTAATCCACACACCTCGAACACCTGATTTTTGACCAAGAAGCAAAAAAATATAAAATGGAAAAAAGAGAGCATTTTTAACAAATGGTGCTGGCATAACTGGATATTAACATGTAGAAGAAGGAAAATAGACCCATATCCATCACCATGCACAAAACTCAAGTCCAAATGAATCAAAGACCTCAACATAAAGCCAACCATACTGAACCTCATAGAAGAGAAAGTGGGGAGTAGACTTGAATGCATTGGCACAGGGTACCACTTCCTAAATATAACCCCATTAGTATAGACACTCCTGAAACTGAAAATCTTCTGTAAAGCAAAGGACATGATCAGCAAGTCAAAATGACAGCCTACAGAATGGGAAAAGATCTTTAACCCCACATACAACAGTGGGCTGATCTCCAAAATATACAAAGAACTCAAGAAATTAGTCATCAAAAGAACAAATAATCCAATAAAAATGGAGTACAGACCTAAACAAAGAACTCTCAACAGAGGAATCTAAAATGACTGAAAGACACTTAAGGAAATGCTCAACATTCTTAGTCATCAGAGAAATGCAAATCAAAACAACTCTGAGATTCCATCTTACACCTGTAAGAATGGCCAAGATCAAAAATACTGATGACAACTTATGCTGGAGAGGTTGTGGGGAAGGGAGAATGCTTCTGCATTGCTGGTGGGAGTGCAAGCTAGTACAACCCCTTTGGATGTCAGTGTGGTGATTTCTCAGAAAATTAGTAAAAAACCTTCCTCGATACCCAGCAATACCACTTTTTGGTATATATCCAAAGGATGCTCAATTGTACCACAAGGACATGTGCTCAACTATGTTCATAGCAGCATTGTTTGTCATAGCCAGAACCTGGGAACAACCTAAATGCCCCTCAACCAAAGAATGGATAAGGAAAATGTGGTACATTTACACAATGGAGTACTACACATCAGAAAAAAATAACAACATCTTGAATTTTGCAGGAAAATGGATGGCGATAAAAACCAACATTTTGGGTGAGGTAACCCAGACCCAGAAAGACAATTATCATATGTACTCACTCATAAGTGGTTTTTAAACATAAAGCAAAGAAAACCAGCCTACAAATCACAATCCCAGAGAACCTAGACAACAATGAGAACCCTAAGAGAGACATACATGGATCTAATCTACATGAGAAGTAGAAAAAGACAAAATCTCCTGAGTAAATTTGGAGCATGGGGATCATGGGAGAGGATTGAAGGGGAGGGGAGATGCAGGGAGGGGAACAGAGAAAAATGTAGAACTCAATAAAATCAATAAAAAAGAGTCATTTGCTTTAGAAGTGAATTTGGCTTCCTCTTGCTTTTTCATCTCCTCATAGGGCACTTTCTGAGAAGACCCTGTTTCAGATAGAGTTCATTATCTAGTCTCTTTTGTTGTAGGTGGTGCCAAGTGATTGTGTCTTACCTGTGAAGTGTGACTTCACACTGCGTCACTGCAGAGCTTAGGCAGTAGGGGTGAATGAATCACCTCCGTTTACTTTGTTGGCTGGCTAAGTACAGACGCTGTAAGTAGGGACAACCCAGGACAGGGCAGTATTTGTCTTTGTTTTGAGGCAGTGGGGGTAGAACCAAGATTTACTCAAGTACCAGGCAAGTTCTCAGCCACTGAGCTACATAGCCAACCAAGGAGATGGCTTTTAACCACCGATGGAGCAGGGGAGGTGATTTTTAATTCCCAGAAGTGAACAAGGCCAAAGATGCTGATAAATATGCACAATGCACTACCGTGGTGGCTTTGAGAGGCATCTGTCCTAAGGGATTGTGAAGCCACGAGATGGAGGGTCTGGCTTTGCTCCTAGAGTACAGTAAGCCCCAACTGCTCACCCAAAACTGTGAAGAGAATGAGGAGTAAATCGCTCACGAATGCAAGACATTGCCATCTGAGAACTGTTATCCTTAGCAACCAGTGTATGCTGTGTAAACCATTCCACCTAAAGCTGGATCCTGGCATGGTTCTAGTGGACCAATGTGCGGAGCCATTTACGCTAGCTTTATTGGGTCATCCAATCTGACTGAGACTTCAGATAAGCTGATCACTGTCATGAAGTGACCTCTTTGAATGAGCCTTAGTAGACTTTGACCATAAGCATCGTGTATTTCAGCTGTTACACACTAGAGCCCACTTGATGGCAGCTGACAGTGGGCACCTGTTGCACGAGTTCTAATTGGTCTTAATAATAAAAACCCGGAACCAGAAATCAGGGTAAATGCTGAAAGATCAGAGAGACAAAGGAGCAAGCCGCAGCCACCCCTTACCTTGTTAACTTCTCAGCTGAAAAATGGCTGAGCTCTTGTCTCCTCTTGCCTTATATTTGTCTCTCCGCCCAGCCATAACACTTCCTGCCTATCTGTACAGACCTCCAGACATCTGTGGTTAACTAGTGGCTAGCTCCACCCTGTGATCTCCAGGTAAGCTTTGTTAGAACACAAACAAATTATCACCACAGGCACCTCCGAATAGGAAGTAGTCAGTGACCGTCACTGCGTCCTCCGCATATCTTCCGTCCTTATTACAGAGACAAGACAGACTAGTCTCAATCTCACGATTAAACAATCTATTGGAAGCTAGACTTATGGTGCTACCTAAACCTCAGTTCCTTCTCAAGTGAGGAAAAGTACATCTTTCTGAGATTCTGATTTACAACGCTCATTTAGGGTTTATGAAAAATTGTAGCCAACTATGAAAAAAGCCTTACTGTTCACAACGCCTTTCAGCTTAGAAAGTAACGACGCACACCTCATGCAGAACAATGAAATGGAGGACTCTTCACTCACAACGGGACTTCTAAGGAGTGGTTGGCTCTGAGAGCACAGGTGACTTGTCCATACCCCTAAAAGAGTCCATGTCGTGCCCATGGTGGCTTTGGGCCTCCTCCCAATGTCACACTTGGGTGCCATCTCTCTCCTTCACAAAACAGCTTGGTGCTGCGCTAGGCAATTAGGGAGGGAAGCTCCTCGGTGTCATATTGATCTTTCCTGTTCAGATGTGTAATTAGCTGTTAACATTTCATTATAATCAAGGTTTTCTTGAGATCTCTATGACCCTCTCCTCATCAACCGCCAAGACCTCCCAATGCTAAGAGTTAATTAATGCTGCTGGCAGCTGTGAACCCATGATGCACAGAGGCTCCGCGGGAAGATGCTATTTGGTGGTCATATTCATTTCCATATCAGATAAGCATGATCAGAAACACCTGCATGGGACTTGCAAGCAACTGGTTTTATATATATATAAAATATATATATATTTTATATATATATAAAATATATATATATTTATATATATATAAAAGTTAGATTCAGTGCTATTTAAATGCAACTCTTCAGCTCATCCTTGAAGAATGGGCATTGATTCCTGGAAAGAGAGTCATATCCATTTGACTATGGGGTACAATGATGTTTCACAGGGCTGCATCCTTAGACACTAACACAACTGGTCTTTGTTCTCCGTTTACTTCTGAAATTTCAAAACAGGTGGCATCAAGTAACTCACAGAAAAGTTAAACCCCTTGTAGATGAAGGCAAACTATAGAGTGTCCTTTGAATCTAAAGATAAGAGACTCAAAAGGATGCTGGCAGAGGGCCCGTCTGGACCTCTCCACACCTCAGACAGATATAGACATCTTGTAGATTGAGCCAGAGTGGTTTTCAGCCATGGTGTTTGCCTTCTCCCTATCCAAGTGGCCTCTCACACCACTTGGCCAGAACAAGCTCTGCATCTATTCTAGCTGGTTTAAGTAGTCTTTCTTTGCTTTTATTTACTCTTGCTGGAAGTTTACTTAAACTCAGACATTCCTCCTATTGAACAGCGGAAAATCATCTCTCAAGGTAAACGTTAATCCAAACCACAGGAACTCTGCTGGAGCATAGAAGGCAATGGATGGGGTATGTTCCAGGGCACTGCTATGGGTGTTCACTTTGTATGGTTTTCTGCACAATCTGAAGAAAATGAGGCAGACACTAGGTGTCACATTTGTGTGTGTGTGGTTTCCCTTTATGGAAGAGACCAGTAGGAAGCTGTGGATGGATGAAGTACGTGGATTTCTTGATTGACAAAGCAGTGCATCTACAGGACTTGAGAAGTTGGGTCAGAAAGGAAGCAGTCTGGTTCTTGGAAACAGCAGCACAGAGGCCTGAAGCTCCATGTACCTCCCCTGACTTCCTAGTTCTGCTCCTATCAACTGCAGGTTAGAGAAGGAGCTTGCTAAAGTTTTTATTTTCCTTTATTTCTTTTATCCTTCCACCTATTTTGTTCATGTCTAGAGGATTTTTTTCTATGTAAATTTCTCCCAAATGTCCTCTTCTACATCCGTTTCTACATAATTGTTGGTCTGTGGGCTTGGGGTTTCTTATGGAGGGCCACGCAGGGTCCAGAACCGCTCTGCCTTTCGAGTCAGGCATTTATGTCAAATGCCGGTTTTACCACTTAGTGGCCATGTGTTCTTGGCCATGTTACTGAACTTTTCTGAGTTCTTTGCTCATCCAAAGAGTATGGATAATAATAGCTATCTGCCTTACAGACTTTTTGTGTGAATTAAAATAAACAATGTATGCAAAATGCCTAGCAACGGAGCTGGCACATCCAGTATTCGAGAGACAATAGTTGCTTTGGGATTTTCTTATAATTTTCTCCCTTGCTTTGATGCTGGTAGGGGGCAGGAGCCTCAACATGCATGTTGAATCGTGTTGAATCTGGTTAGCCTTATCTGCGTCTCTGCCACCATCTCAGTTCAAACCCTGTGGTCTTGGGCTCAACCACAGTAGCTTCCCCTCCACCACAGTCAATCCTCTATCTACAGTTTTACTTCCTATAGTCAAGTTAGCTTTGGCCAACTGAAGTATTTAATGGAACACTCCAGAAATACTCCAGTTTTTAGTTTTCGATGGCGCACCGTGCTGAGGAGTCTGAGGTATTCTCTCACTGCTCCACTCTGACCTAGAGGGATGTGAATCATTCCTTGGCTAGCAGGGCCACACTGCCTATGGAGCCTGACAATCGGGGGCTTAGTAGGCACCACAGCTGCTCTGGAGGTGGCACAACACTGTGTACCTGCAAGTAGCTGCCATGTGGTCCCAATGGTGCTACAGCCCCTGCACTGCCGCCCTCACTCCTCAGGTCATTGCAAGAAGATAGGTCAGAACGGCACAGAAAGTTATCTTTGAGAGAGTTCCCATCTCAATAACATTCTTTCTAGCATATTTAAAAATTGTTCTATTTTATTGATTTTGCTGATGGCTTAACTGCCCCTGAGGTACTTCCTAGACTTTCTCATGGGTCTATATGTAGAGAACAAGTGTAGCACATGGAAGACTCGCTACGACTTGCAGTCTACTGGGAGGTGTAGAAGATAACTCCTATGGTTAAGATGAGGCTGGCATGCTTTGTCATCTATGCCAGATTCCTAGCACTGATGCTCCTAAAATGAACAATTTAGCTCATGATTTTGGAGTTTTTCTTCTACGGTTACTTGACTCAAAAGCACATCATGTTGTAAGAAGTTGCTTGTTTGTTCCCGGCTGCTCAGTCCCCAAATAACCACACAGAGACTGTATTAATTAAATCACTGCTTGGCCTACTAGCTCTAGCTTCTTATCAGCTAGCTCTTACATCTTAATTTAACCCATCTCTATTCATCTGTGTATTGCCACGTGGCTATGGCTTACTAGCAAGGTTCTGTTGGGTGGCATCTGACTCTGGCGGACTACATGGTTCTTGTGACTGAGCCTTCTTTCTCCGAGCATTCAGTTTAGTTTTCCCTGCCTAGCTCTCCTCTGCCCTATCACAGGCCAAGCTGGCTTATTTATTTATTAACCAATAAAAGCAACACATATATAGAAGGACTTCCCACACCGATATTATATGTGACAAAGGACCTATTTATCTTATCATGGCCAAGAAGAGGGAGTGGGAAAAGGAGAAAGAGGAGATGACTGGGGTAGGGAGAGTAAAGAGGAAGAGGATTAGGAGAAAGGGGAGAAGAAGGGGGTAGGATGAGGGGAGTCCAATACCTTTCTCTCTACTTCAAGAGCACACCTTCAATACTTCACTTTTTCTTAGTTAGCCCTCTCTCTTAAAGGCTCTACCATCCCCCTGTCCCGAGTTGATGACCAAACCTATAACATATAACTCTTGAGTGAAACATTTCCAGTATATGGAAATATTTTTGTATTCTTCTACTTCTGCAACTTCTCATACAGCCACAAGTACTGTAATTAAAGTACTTTTTAATAACTTATTTTTCTAGCAGATGACTTGCCGTCCTGCTAAAGCCCTTTGTGGGAGCTGAATAAAGGTGACACTTCTCACCTAAGACCACAAAGGTCTCCTCCTGCCCCATGGACCCTGGATTCCCCTTTGCCCACAGCAGTCAGTGAACCGTCTGTGTTAGCACCTTCAAGCCTCTGAACCAATATCTAGCTTAGAGAACCCCTTTCTATACATTTCTGGATGCCTAGATATTTCTGTTGTTGGGTAATTTGTACAAATGCCAACCTTTCAAGGTGAGACTCACCATTTTGCTAAACAATGGATTAAATGCTATAAAATCACATGACCTTAATATAGCATGTCCTGCGCCACAATCTCCTGAAGACTCCCTCTGCATCGCTACTGTTTGTTAGATATTGGCTTTATTTCATACTGATCTCATGTATGTTGAGAATCTAAAATTCTTATACTGGGTGTGTGCTCCAAGAGGGCAAAATTTCTTCATTGTCCCCAATGTCTAGTCGCTCCTTTGCAGGGTTGTGTCAGGTGTTCTAAGGACAAGGAAATGTGTAACTCCAGGCCAGATGTGCTATGTTCCAGAAGACTAACAAAGTCCTTCCATCCCGTGTTTAACTCCAGCCACTTACTGTCCACATCCTGCAAGTGTGGATCTCTGTCAGAACCGACAAATAGATGGGGTCAGAACAATCTAGAAATAGTACTATCAGCCACAGAGTCATGCTGAGGGTCCTGAGGCCATGTGCAGATTCAGCCTGCAGGCGTGGCACAAATCAGCAGCAGCAACGTTCTCTGAGGGCGAGGCATTTGCATTCTGACTAGGAGGACTTTGGTTGTATGTAGGAAATTTTATTGGCAATGGTTGGATCAGTCTCAGCACCCCTTCCAATCGCAAGTTCACGGCGCTGTTCCTGCAAAATAGCCTTATCTTCTCACACACGCCCTTGAGAGGCCACTTACGCATGTCCAGTGTGTTCCAGGCAACACATTGAAGTGCTAATATGATTTTTGTGCTTGTTGATTTTTCAGTTTATCTAGAGTATGAGACATTCTATGCAAATCTCCAAATACTTTTTTTTTTAAAAAAAAAAAGACTGATTAAAATTTACTCAGACATTTAATGCAAGACTGATTTATATTATTAAGATGGGCCAGATAGGACATTAGGGAAATTTGGCTAAATTAGTAAGCTTCTTTAGGCAGCCATGGTGTTTAATAGCCTCTATAAACTACCCTTAGGCTGCCTAAAATTAAAAGTTTCAGGCACAGACACGGGGAAATGTGCCACTCCACGCTTCCTGTAAGTCACTTGTTTTCGGTTTGTGCTCACTGTGGGGAAAATGATGCAGAGAATATGATCACACGAAAACAGCGACTCCATGATTGCATCTCTGCAAATCAGGAGTTGAACAAGCACCCAATGAAAATTACCATCCACCCTGCCTCAGAGACAGACCCCCACTAGCGTTCTCTTCCTTCATAATTTTAATGGCTGAATCAATTAGGTTCAGGAAAGAAGCCAGCCCCAAGCACTCTGGAAGCATCCATATTTGGATGAGTTGCCACATCTAAAATGACTTGTCCACTTTAGTCTTCTGGGCTCCTGTCCATAGTGCATCTAAATTCCCACTCATTACAACCAAGAAGAGAGTTGCCAAACCTATGCTGGTCCTTCCGTGGTCTGTACAAGCTTGGGTTCCAGTCAGAACACTGTTTTCCCAGTCATGCTGCGTGCATTTGAGTCTTTCTTCACTGGTCAGTACCACTGTGTCCAGTAGCCATCCGTACACTGGGTCTAGCATCTAACTTTCCTTCACTGGTAGTTACTACCACCATGTCTAGTAGCTGTCCATACACTGGGTTGTATCTAACCTTCCTTTACTGGTCACTACCACCATGTCCAGTAGCCGTCTGTACACTGGGTCCAGTATCTAACCTTCCTTTACTGGTCACTACCACCATGTCCAGTAGCCGTCTGTACACTGGGTCCAGTATCTAACCTTCCTTTACTGGTCACTACCACCGTGTCCAGTAGCCGTCCATTACACTGGGTCTAGTATCTAACCCTGCCCAAGCACTGAATGTGATCTCTTTTAATGAAATGTAATTTCTGTCTCAAATTGCCTCTTGTATTAAACTCAAGTTATCTACCTGGCTAGTCAGCAAAATGTCTTCCCCAACTAAGAGTGCTCTCCTAAGTATTTGGGATATTGTTGGGCCGTCTATTTAATTTCTCCATTTATGCTACTAGCTGAGAAAAACCTTATTCAAAGTGCTTGGGCATGAAAACGTTTTTAATTTTGGATGTCTTCTGAGTTTTGGAATAGTTGCACATACATAGGTATCTTGATAATAGGACTCAAATCTAGATGTTGTATGGAGAGGAGTGGCGGGCCGTGTCCCACCACCCGGCTAGCTTATGCCCAAAATAATTACACAGAAACTGTATTCATTTAAACACTGCCTGGCCCATTAGTGCTAACCTCTTATTGGCTAACTCTCACATATTTGTTTAACCCATCTCCATTAATGTGTATCACCACTTGACTGCGGCTTACCGGCCTGAGTCTAACCAGCGTCTGTCTCGGAGAGGAGAGCCATGGTGTGTGCCACACTCCCTTTTTCCTCCCAGAATCCAGTTCTCTTTTCCCCCCGCTTATCTAAGTTCTACCCTATCAAAAGGCCTAAGCAGTTTCTTTATTTGACCAATGAAAGCAACACATAGAAAGAAGACCCTCCTACACCATCTAGACATAAATTTATATTTTATATATGCCTTATACACATTAAAAGTAATTTAAAATGATGTATTAAATAACAAATAATTTTCACCATGAAAGAGACTTGTACTTTGGGATCTTAATTTTCACAGTGCTGGAAACTGAACTAGTGTCTTCACAGGCTGGGTATGCTTTACCACAAACTATAGCCCTAGAAAATCCTTGTTCCTAATTTGGAGACGAGGGCTACAACTTGTCCAGGACAGCTTTAAACTTTTTCTGTCACTTGGTCCCATGAATCTGATCCCTCTGACTCAGCCTGTTAGGTAGTGGGGACAAAAACCTATGTCACCAAGGCTCCCTTGGAATTTTCCATCTGTTCTCAATGACAATACTTAGAAAGTTTTGAATTTGGGTACACTGATAATGTTAAATTTTTTAAGAAGAAATTTTAACCTGATCTTTTCTATAGACACTCTTTTATTTTGTGATTTAATGCTAGTGAGTTTTTGTTGTATTTGTATTGTGTATGAGTGTGCATGTGTGGGTGTGAGCACACACACTTTAGATCTATGTTCCTTGATGCAAGGGGACGTCTTTCCTTTTAATCTTTAAAACATCAGGCTGTAGATTGCTATGCAGACAGAGCTGTCATAGTTAGATCACTGAAGAAGAATACAAGAGAGGGAAAGAAAGGGAGAAAGAGGAGCCTCAGAGCCTATTACAGTGCAAAAACTCCCCCAAAACCAGATGGTAAATACAGACTTCCTTCCTGCGGAGGGATGCTCAGTCTTGCAAAAGTACCTTATAGTTACTGGTCTAGTTTTGTTCCCTCCAATTCTTGCCACCTCTGTCCGCATATAAAGTATCTGGGTCCTCTTCAGAACAGCAGATGTGCAAGGAATCCACCTCAAACTAAATGAGTAAAGCCTTTGTTTAAAAATGTACGTAAGTCTATACACTAGAGCTAATGGAGCCTTCTGCTGCTGCCTAACTTACACCATGTCAGCCACATGATCTGATCTTGGAATTGCTTGTTAGATTTCAAATCTGATAATAGAGGTGGTACCTTTCACATCTGTAGCTGATAATACTTTGGAAGGAAATGTGCATGTACTTTTTCTTTTTTTAAAGGAAAGACTTCATTAAACTAGAGACATGGTTTTTTGTTTTTTTTTTTTTTCCTTTGGTTTTTTTGAGACAAGGTTTCTCTGTGGTTTTGGAGCCTGTCCTGGAACTAGCTCTGTAGACCAGGCTGGTCTCGAACTCACAGAGATCCGCCTGCCTCTGCCTCCCGAGTGCTGGGATTACAGGCGTGCGCCACCACCGCCCGGCCCGAGACATGTTTTAGCTAGAATCAATTAGCCTCTTCTGGTTCTGAGAAAACTGGCAGAACGAAATGCCCATGAAAACAGAAGTCCCTGAGATTCTTAGAGTAGATACGTCACGACGACAGATTTTTAGGGCAAATGAAAGGTTCTTCAGAGTCCAGAAGTGTGTGTGTGTGTGTGTGTGTGTGTGTGTGCGCGCGTGCGCGTGTGCTGTTTTACAAACTAGAAGCACGCACATGCTTCCAGGGTGTGCTCTTTCTTTTTCTGGTCACAGAAGATCCTAGTGTACATGACTTCAGGGTCAATAAGCTAGTTCAGTTCTGCAGTTATTGAGCCTTTGGTGTATGTGTGGAACCTAGCAAAGATACAAAAGAGGTTGAAGCCATCTTTTATTTTTTTGTACAGATATTGCCTCCAAATGTGGTCTTTTTGTTGTTTTCCAGGACAACATTGTTACATACTTACAAGGGTAGTGCCCCATTTCACTGGCCCACTGGAGGAAGCATATTACCCCCTAATGACAAAGGCACTCCCTTGTCAAGGCAGAAACTTTGTGAAACACATAAAAATCCATAGACGGAACAAGGGGCACATTTTATTAATACCAATGGGTCTGTTGCTCTCATTTTGGCATTTGTTCTCCCGGTGGCTTTTCCAAATTAAATTTGTTGTCTGATAGCTTCATCTCACGGATAATACATTCTGATTATTCTCAGTCCATCTTCTCTCATCTGTCTCCCACCCCTTTCTACCCCTCCCCAGAAGTCCCTTTCTTCCACTCATGTGTTTCATTTTGCTCTGGGACTCAGAGTTAATCCAGCGCCATCCACACGACCACAGGTGTGGAGCTAGCCATTGGAGTCTTGTAGGTTTACCAGTGGGTACACAAACAACCAAACACAATGACAACCCTTCTTCAGCCTTCACCAACAGTCAGTTTTTCGCCTGAGAGGGCTAGGGCCCCAGGCACCTCTCCTCCTTCCCACGACTGACTGGTAACAGGACCAATCTTGTCAGACCCCGAGCAGACAACTTCATCTGTTATGAATTTTTGATTGGAGTAGGTGTGTCATGCCCAGAAGTTGGCAGTTTTTACTCCTTCTTCTTGCCATTCCCCTTTACGTTCTACCTGATTCCTTGATGTTTCTTGAGTTTTAAAAGAGGTAAAATAAATGTCATATTTAGAAATGGACATCCAGGAGTCACCTTTAGCATCTTGAGCAGTCATAAGTCTCTGTATTCATCACCATCAACTATAAAGAGAAGCTTTTGGGGGGGGGGTTCAAATCAGAGTAGAACTTATCTAAGAGTATAAACATAAATATTTAGAATAAATTTAACACCATGTCATCTTAGCAGAGTAACACTGGTAAATTCATCCCCAGGGTCTCTGATCTCTCTAATCACAAGAACCAGGGATGAATTCTCTTTTGTGGAGCAGACCTCAAAGGCCTCAAATTCAATCAGAGAATGGTTATTTTCCCCACAGCAGTTATGTAACTATTGTACAGTGGGCACATCTCTGACGGGTTGGTATTGAATATACAAGATCCACAGCTGGGGAAAGTGTCAACGATTTTCCTGCCAGAAGCCTGTTTGAGCACCATGTAAGCTAGCCAGTTATGGCTGGCTATCTATCTATCTATCTATCTATCTATCATCTATCTGTCTTCTATCTGTTTGTTCATCTATCCTATCTGTCTGTCTGTCTATGTGTTTATCATATATCTGTCTATTTATCTGTTATCTATCTATCTATCTATCTATTATCTATCTGTCTTCCATCTGTTTGTTCACCTATCTATCTGTCTGTCTGTCTATGTGTTTATCATATATCTATTTATCTGTTATCTATCTATCTATCTATCTATCATCTACCTATCATCTATCTGTCTTTTATCTGTTTGTTCATCTGTCTGTCTGTCTGTCTGTCTATGTGTTTATCATATATCTGTCTGTCTATTTATCTGTTATCTATCTGTCTATCTATCTATCTATCTATCTATCTATCATCTATCTGTCTATATATCTATCATCCGTCTGTCTATTTGTCTATGTGTCTATCATATATCTGTCTGTCTATCTATCATCTATCTGTCTGTTTGTCTCTCTATCATCTGTCTATCTATCTATCTATCTTGCATTCCAACCATAGTTTTCCTTCCCTCCTTTCCTCTCTTTCCCTCCCCTCACATTCCCTCCACTCTCCCCTAACCACTTCTCCTCTGTTTCTGTTGGGAAAGGGGCAGGCCTCCCATAGGTATCAACAAAGTATGGTATTTCAAGTTATGGTAAGACTAAACCCCTCCCCCCACCTTGTATTTAGGCTGGGTGAGGCAATCCAGTACTAGGAATAGGTTTCCAAGAGCCAACCAAAGCATTAGGGACAGCCCTGCTCCCACTGTTAGGAGTTCCACATGTAGATCAAGCTACATAACTGTCACATATACAGTCATGGCTTGTAAGTCCACTCTCTCGTTTGTGGGTTCTGTGTCTGTGAGTTCAACTAACGGCCAATCAAAATTACATTTTTTTCTGCTGCTTATACAAACATTTTTCTTGTCATTTTCCTCTAAGCAACATAGTATGACAACGATTTATACAAAATTTATGTTGCATTGATACTATGAGTTAATGTGATGGTTTAAAGTATATGGAAGTATGTGCATAGGTTACATGCAAATAGTGTGACATTTGCCATGAGGGACTTTGATAGTCAAAGGTCATGGAACTAAACCCCTATGGTTACTGAAGCTGGACTATAGAAGACGATATAGTTTTTCTATGTACTGTTGATATTCTATTTTAAATATATTACCAAAATATATGTTTATGGAATGACATTGAATCTCAACTGATTCCAAAGCAGAAGCTGATCAACACAGATATTACAAAACTGGGCACCCGACTCTTAAGTATCTGAACTGTTTTAGTGGAGGAAATCTTGGTCACGAGTATTGGGGCAGAAGCAGGGACAAAGGACACAGGGATAACTGGATATGCCTGTTGGGTCTTGGACATTGGGTAAGGAATCTTCTATCCTTTGGCAACAAATACAGTCTCCTCATTTATGTCTATTACTTATCACGTTTTAATTTCACATCTGACATGTCTGAATCAATTTATACAAAGTGTTAAGGGAGGAACTGAGTCTCCTGTCTCCCACTTAGAAATCTTGCATCACAAGCACCATCAACTGAACACTTCCCCAGGAGATCTGTGAGTCCGCACCTGCCATAGATGGTCATCTCGTGCATACATACAGACCTTCCCTAAAGCCTTCTGCTTTGGAAAGTTTTCACTCTTGCATAAACAGTGCATACTATTGCAGTTGTCCTTCCTCACACGTGGGTGTGCTTTATGCGTGCAGCTAGCCATGTTCAGCTGTACTTCAAAAATATTATTGGGTGCCTTGATTCCTTTAAGAGGCAAACCACATTCACATAATGTTTATGCTAGTGTGTTCTTATTCATTACCAGTTCAACTTCATTAGCAGTTGGTATTGTTAATATCTTACTATGCCTCACTTATAGGTGTGTATGAGTTGGGAACAGCATAGTACATATAGGTTCAGCAGTACAGAGTTTCAGATATTCCCTGGGGGGCTCAGCAAACATACCCTGTGGAGAAGGGGGGGGCTATGCATTATTATGAGATTATTACTATACCCCTGTATAAGAAATCTCTTTTCTTTCTCAAAATTGACTAAGTTGCTCTTAAATATTTATTCTTCCACACAAAATTAAATGTAAGCCTGTTGATCTAAAAATATACTTGGAATTTTTAATCTCAGCTACATTTAATTTATAGATTAACATAGGCAGATTTCGTACCTTGATTCTACAACAAGGCATGGGGCATCACCCCATTGTCATGAAATCTACAGATTTTTTAAAGTTTAAGAATCATTGCAATGCTGTGTTTTTCAATGTTATAAATTGTAAACATTGTTGCATATTTCAGAGAAGTTGCCAGCTCTTCACAGTGGATATACTGCGTACAGCCTTCTGGGGAAAGCGTCCACGTAGCGTAATGTTTCTGGAGATTCCTCCACGCCGTTGACAGTGCACTGGAATCACTGTTCTGTTACTACCAGGCAGTAGCCCATTGTGCTCGCCAGTTTGTTTTCCAGTCTCCTGCTGGCAGAAGGTTGGACTATTTGAGGGTTTTGATGTCTGTAATAAAAATATCATGACTAAATATGCTTGTTTAATCTTCTGGTAAACACTTGATTTAATTTCTTTTGGGTAGATACATAGAAATGAAATGACTGGCACAAAAACATATATTCAGTTTTACTAAACACACATATACACACACATACACACACAGAAACAGACACACACACACATACCACTGTGAGACCGTTCCCACTAAATCTGTCAGATGTATTATATTTTATTTTATATTCCCACCCAAAATTAATAAGGGTCTCGGTCACTCTGCAACCTCAACACACTCAGGTCTGACATTGAAAGGATGTGATTATCACCCTGACCATGTGTATTGGCATCTCCCTATCATTTTTATTCCTGACGACTAACGACACAAGACATTTTAAGTGTGTTTACTGACCACGTTTGCGTCTCCTGCGGCACGAGTCTGTCTGAGTCCGCTGGCAATGGTTTTGATTTGGAGGGGTTATTTCTGCCAGCGATCACATCCTGGATGGTCAGCTATTTATTTCAGCACTTTATGGCAGCGTTTTCTTTCGATTTCCAGTACGCAGGAAGGCTCTGCTCGCAATATTCTTAAAAACATAGTCCTTTCCTGAAACTGGTTTAAAGATATGTATCGTGATATCTGCTTTATCTCACTTCTACTTGAGATACATGCTCGTATTTATTGTGAGGATTTTCTTACAGCCCCTCCAATTTGCAGCTGATGACTTTTAGAGTTTGAGGCTATTTCGTCTTAACTGCACATCGAGACTATTGTTTCATCTGACGTTTGGCCACTTTTCCTTACGCAGTGTATAGTTGCCTTCTGTATGTGCGCACACCGGCACTGTGGCTTGCCTCTTGTTTGACTTCTCGCATGCCTCCATCACCCCTTTTCATGGACGTCATGTGTGTGCAGGTATACATGGAGACTAGAGAATGACCTCAGCTCTCCTCCTTGTGATCTTGAGATGGCGTCTCTTATTGGCCTGGAATTCACCAAGTAGAGTAGGTGATCTGGACAGCAACTTCCAGAGATTCACCTACCTCTCTGCCTCCTTGGTCCTGGGATTACAAGTGTGCCATCACATGTGGGGTGTGTGTGTGTGTGTGTGTGCATATGTGTGCACACACGCACATGTGTCTGTCTGTCACAGCTGGTGTGTGTGTGTATGTGTGTGTGTGTGCATGCATGCACGCAGCACGTCTGTCTGTCTATCTGTCTATCTGTGTGTCTGTGTATTCTAGACATCATACTCAAGTCTTCTGGTTTGCCAGGCAAGCACTTACTGCCTTGAGCCATCTCCCCAGCCCTCACTGCCCTTTGGATTGTCGTGACATATTTCCTATCAGATTTTAAGATTTCTCTCACTCAAAGCTTGCTTTCACTCATTCCAGACGTTCTCTGAGGTGTCGGCAAATACTACTAACTTGTTTCTGGTAATCCCAGCTTTAAACTGCTATTACTTTTCAACTTTGGCCCATTTACATTTACTGACTTCTATCATAGTAAGCATCATTTCTTGAAGGGGCGTAATATTCAGCTTTAATAAAGGAAGAAGGGGAGCTTACAAAGCCAGGGTTCCAGCGGAGCGCAGGAAAACAAAGAGGAAGCAGGAAGCGCACCCGCAGCAAGATGTATAAGTAAATCTTTGCCTTAGGGGAACACACCCCACAAACAAGGTGATTGGCTGAGCTTCCCCTTCAATTTCTCCCATTCGGTTTCATGTTTATTTGCATTTAACCTACTTTTCTTCTTTCCTTTTGTTTCTTTAGGAAGACTAAGCTTCCTTTTGCTGGGTTAGAAGCTAAGCATCCTGGTTTTGTCCTCACTTGTTCAGCTTCTATTTAAACTTTTGTGCTTATTTAAGCTCTACTGATGTTGTAATTGGACAGTATCTTCGTGCTAATGGACAAGCAGCTGAGCAGGCCACCGCGTCCTTTGGACCACTCCCAGTACGTTGTCTAGTTGTAGTAGATACTTGGCTCATGCCTCATTTCCCTTACTCATCCACTTTTCACCCCTGAGAAGGCTCTGATGACCCAGTGGCTTGGGCACTGATGCTGCTGACTTGGGGAAGGAGCTGGCAAGGGCTATCTTAGGACAACTCAAGGAGGAAGTGAATGGTACAATCTAGATATTTCCAGCTTCCCACCCCTTCGTATACATAAGTGCAACAGAGGATTTCTGGACATTTTTGTTTTTTCTTTTCTTTTCTTTCTTTCTTTTCGAGACAGGGTTTCTCTGTAGCTTTGGTGCCTGTCCTGGGACTAGCTCTTGAAGACCAAGACCAGGCTGGCCTTGAATTCACAGAGATCCATCTGCCTCTGCCTCCGGAGTGCTGGGATTAAAGGTGTGCACCACCACCGTCTGGCTGATTTCTGGATATTTTTAATGAGTTTGGAATTACACACATCTTAATTACAACACAACCAAGGTCGGTACAACCAGGGTTTTCCCACTTCATAAAAAGTCTTCGGAATTCACACTTCCCTTCCGCAACTGTGATTTCTCCAGGTTGATTGTGGGGAGGAAGCCGACATCAGATGCATTATGAATACAGGCGCTGGATGGTAGGGCGTGGTTCCTTTGGGGAAGAAGCCCTCACCATAGCAATCTTCTTGTGCTCTGCTGTGGTAATGATGAAACGTTCAGACAACTAGCTTGGGGGAAGAGGCAAACAAGGAGATAGAAAAGGAAGAATGTTGGCAACTTCTGGAAACCTCTCCAGAAACCTAGGGGAAGTCAGATAAACACGAATAGGGATGGGTGTACACGCATGGTCTCCCTGGTGTCCTGCAGTCACGAAGGCGGGGTGCTTAAGCCCATGACACTTGAACATTAACATACGACTGCTATTATCATATGTAAGGTAGGCACCATGGCTGTTGTCATCTTGGCACAGAATTAGCCATGCCTGGAAAGAGGGACCCTCAATTGAACTGGTTCCATCGCGCTGTCTGTGAGGCATTTTCTTGGTTGACAACTGATGTAGGAGGGGCTCAACCCTTTGTGGGTGGGGCCGTTCATGGGCTGGTGGGTCTGGAATCTAGAAAGAAGGTAGCTGAGCAAGTCAGTCGGCTGTGCTCCTCCATGGTGCTTCTTCAGGTCCTGCTTAAAAAGACTGCTGTTGGCATGGCAGATCTATTTTGTGTCCTTTACATTGGTTTCAAATGCATTTACTTAAATTATCTTCTAACTCAATCTCTTCCACTATCTCCTACACATATGCACACTTAAGATTCTAAAATATTTTAGTTAGTTAACCGAAACCCTTTTCTTACACCAATAGAAGCTCTTGTCTTGCTATATCCAAAATATAATAAGATCGAGTTTGTAATTTTAAAATTGCTGTGCGGGAAGCATAATTGCCTTGTCCCCAGTGACAGAGTCAGGGTTGGAACTCAGGCAGTCTTACTTGATAGCCTGCACACTACAGAGACTAAGAATTTTGCTGAAGCATTAATTCACACTGTCATGAGGGAGCTCTTGGAAAGCAGTGAACCTCTTCTGTCCTATACCGAAACCTTCTGGGAAGAACACAGGTTAACCAGCACCTTGTTGTAACCAGCACCCGGATGTAACCAGCACCGGGATGTAACCAGCACCGTGATGTAAACAGCACCGGGATGTAACCAGCACCCGGATGTAACCAGCACCGGGATGTAAACAGCACTGGGATGTAACCAGCACCCGGATGTAACCAGCACCGGGATGTAACCAGCACCCGGATGTAACCAGCACCGGGATGTAAACAGCACTGGGATGTAACCAGCACCATGACATAACCAGCACCGTGATGTAACCAGCACTGGGATGTAACCAGCACCCGGATGTAACCAGCATCGGGTTGTAACCAGCACCCGGATGTAACCAGCACCGTGATGTAAACAGCACCCGGATGTAACCAGCACCCGGATGTAACCAGCACCGGGATGTAACCAGCACCCGGATGTAACCAGCATCGGGATGTAACCAGCACCGGGAGGTAACCAGCACCCGGATGTAACCAGCATCGGGATGTAACCAGTGCTTCTGCTCTGCTTGGCTCTGCTCAGTCCTGAGGACGGGTACAGCTGGCTGCTTCTCATGCCGCTTTCTTTGCTGCTGTATTTCTTGAGGCCACGGCAGCTGCATGCCAATCACTTTCTGAGTCCAGAAGGTACAGTTGTAGCTACTCAAGCTGGAACAAACAAAGCTTCTGACTGAAGAATGTAGAACGGTTTGAGGACCTTGCCTGTTCCTCCTGTGGCGGGTCTAGGCATCACTGTCTTGCGAAAATGTCTCTAATGTGATGTCTCATGCAGAGAAAAAGCATGAGGCCACTGACCCCAGGTGCTTTGTGGCTCTTAGCCAAGCTATAGCCTTCCATTATCATTAGGGATGCACTTGCTAACAGCTATGGGTCCCAGTAGTCACACAGCCGAAGGCAAAATCCTCCCCCACAACAGCCCATTACCACAGGGGCCAGGGTTTGTTCATCAAGAGGCCATCGATCTCTTCTTGGTCCCTGAGGGAGCGACATTCCAATGAGTCCACCCGCAGAGTGTAACATTAAGAAATCCCAGTGTCTGTGAAACCCAGAGACCCCAAGAGCAAAGGTTAATATAACATTCAGGCTCGTGGAGCTCGATTCAAGGGCAATGCGGAGTGAGAGCCAGGCAGGGAGGGGAGGAATGGAGGAAGTGAGAGAGGGACGGAGGGAGAGAGGGAAGAAGTGGGGGGGGGAAGCAAGAGCGCTCTATAGTCTCAAGTTCATCTGGTCCTGACTCTTCTCTCACTATGGCGTAACTCTAAGGCCCAGAGAGGAAAGTACCTTGCCAGATGCCACATGGCCATGGTGGAAGATTTGAAGGCCTCCCAGATCTATTCTTCAAGAAGTGCAGATTCCTGGGTGCTGTGACACAGGGCACAGGCTGTGCTATATGACAATCAGTGACTTCTCTGCGTGAACCATAAATTTTTTTCCCTTTAGAATGGCTCTCGGAAAGCAGGGCCCTCTCCTGGGGTAAGGGAAAGGCAGGCAACAGATCTCAAGGCTCTGGGCTCTGCTGCTATACATGGAATGACCTTAATTCAACAACAACAACCACAACAATAGCAATGCCACAAAATCCAAAAGCTTTAGAGTATAGACATGACCAACAAACCACAAATGGAGAATTCCATCCCTCATATCACGTGACAGGTTGCCATTAAACTGCAAGTACACCAAAGAACCGAATGTAAAATTACCTTTAGGGCATGTGTGTGAACGAATTGTAAGGTATCTCACCATACATATGCAAATACCCGAGGACTGAAAAATTCAAAATTTGAAATATTTCTTGTCGCAAACGCTTTGCACAGCGACCCCTCGATCTGTACTGATTATTTTCAGGACCTTTCCATTTTACTATCGTCTGAATTAGCCGTGTCAACAACTAGAGTTGATTCCCCATCCTCTCTAGACTCTCCGAGACTGCAGTGGCCTCTTCTAGTTGGCATGGTACTAGGAGATGTGTAGGAGAAGCTGGGGGTTAGATGGTGTAGGGAGAGCACCCACCATGAGCCATAGTAACCAAGGACACCGATGTGAATGTAGTGACTCAGTCCTGAGCGAAGGAGAAACCTTTCCTTTGAGTTAAATAAGACTCAGGCTCATTAGCTCCATTGTCATCTGAAACAGAAGATCCCTACTTGCTCAAGGTCTTCCAAGTTACACGGAAACATTCCGAAAAGGCTTCAGACTTCTCCATGGACGGGCGAAGTATGCCATTCCTGTCTGAGTGACTGTGGTGGGGTCTTTCAGTCTCTTCCTCATGCCTACTTTGTGTCTAGATGGAGAATCCCACTCTTTAGAGGGCTCTAGTGTCTCTCAAAGGCATGTTAGAGCAGTTCTCTGGGCCCCAACCAGGCACTTCTGACCCCCTAGGTCTGGAGTAATGCCACAAAATTCCCCTTTCTAATGGGTTCTCAGGTGCCCAGTCTGTGGCTGGCTTAGTGTCCACACAGTGAGAGGCATTGGTCCCTTGCCAAGTACTAAAGTTTAAAACACATGGTGTCTCCATGTATTCTCTGTCTCTCTCTGTCTCTCTGTCTCTGTCTCTCTCTCTGTCTCTCTCTCTCTGCCTCTGTGTGTGTGTGTGTGTGTGTGTGTGTGTGTATGTGTAAGAAAGAGGGGATTATGTATGACTGTACCATATATAAGTGTGTGGGAGGCCAGACGTGAATATGAGGTCTTCCTTGATTGCTCGCCACCTTAGCTATTGAGATGCAATCTCTTACTGACTCTGGACCTCACTTAGTTGGCTATGCCTGCAACTCCAGGCCTCTGCCTGTCATTGCATCCCCAGGGCTAGGATTTCAGGGCTGCATCGTCTTTTCATGGGGCTGTTGAGGTTTGAACTTAGGTCCTCAGGCTTACATGACAGATGTTTTACCAGCTGCCCCTTCTTCCTAGCACCCTGCAGATGTTTCTGTCAGAAGCTGAGAATCTAGATAAGGGTTTCAGGGTAGGGATTTCTTTGGGTGTGGATCGAAGACAGCACAGTAAAGGAACAGAGCATATAAGACAGCAAAGGAAATGCAACTGGCATTGCGGGGCCAGATGGAAGGTATGGAGAATGAGTTCATACAGAAGCGAGTAACTGGGGGGAGATCACTC
This sequence comes from Microtus oregoni, assembly GCF_018167655.1. NCBI lineage: Eukaryota > Metazoa > Chordata > Mammalia > Rodentia > Cricetidae > Microtus > Microtus oregoni. Next base: position 25,468,067 of record NW_024543077.1, read on the forward strand.
CTGTCCTGGTGGATAAAGGTTGCTCCTGAGAGCATCACCTGTCACAGTCAAAGGCACCAGGGAATAAGCCAAGCCAGTATTCTTGAGTATCTTCAGGGCACATGGAGAGTGACTTCGCTGGACACTTAGGGGGCTCAATACCCAGACCATCTAGCAGCCTGTGTTTTCATTTGTGGAAATAGGTAATATCGACCATCTTTAAAAATTACTTCCAGACACATGATATTACATTTCAAAAATAAGTTACTCCGTTAAAATATTATTGTCTAAAGTAATTAATGCATTAATATTGTGTGCTCAAACGCTGTAACTTTCTAGAAGGAGAAAGCCACCTTCCTTTGACTTCAGAATCTCTTGTGAGAAATCAGCCATCATGGAAACAGGAGACCTGCTGACAAAATTAGAATATGAACGAGGAGCCTTCCTATCCCACCCTCCCTGACGTCACACAGTCATGGCGGTTACCCAGCTGCACTGGAGCAGCAATGCAATGGACTCTCACATGTGCACCCGTGAGTGCATGAATGTGCACACGCATGCATGCATGCGCACACTCACACGCGCACACTCACGCACATGCACACACTCACACGCACGTGTGCACACTCACACACGCGCCCGCACACTCACATGCGCACACTCACATGCGCACACTTACGCGCATGCACACACTCACACGCGCACACTCACGCGCACACTCGCGCGCACGCACACACTCACATGCGCACACTCACGCGCATGCACACACTCACACGCGCACGCACACACTCACACGCGCACGCGCGCGCACACACACACACACACACACACACACATTTATATACCCACTGAGGTGCTTAATCAATTCCCTGTTCTTCTTACTCATCCTTTCCTGACCCCTGTGGCTGGATAGTCTTTTTCCAGCCTTTCCTCCAGCCCCAGGGACTGGCTCCATTTTGTTACTCTGTCAGTGGTGCTGACAGGATCCTGGACGTCAAGGTTGTGAAAACCTAAGATTACATTTTTAAATTGTCCTCACTTTGAGTCAGTTCCTACAGCTCATAGCTGTATGATCTATAGACAAGTCTTCAAGGCCCCTGAACCTCAAATATCGCATCACTAGAGTAGAGAGAATAATTGTTTCCTCTGCATGGAGGTAGGAATTCAGTGCCTTGGGTTTCCTAAATGTTGACGAAACATTAGCCTCTGAAATAACGTTGCCCTCAGAGCCCTTGTGAGAACGCAGTCAAACAGTGGTGGCGCCTGGCTCACTGCATGGGCAAAATAATCAGCCATCATCAGGAGGTGTCAAGAAGCACCGCCCTTCCAGAGAGTGGGAAGTGGACTTCTGCCATGGCGTGAGCTCTGCTCAGTGCAGGGTTGTTCGGGCCCTCAACAGTGGCTGTCCTCTCACAGTGAACTCAGTCCCTCTAATGCAGGCCTTGGTGCTGCCCCAAGATCCAGAGCATTGTGGACAGCATCCAGTGGCTCCATTATTTGAGGAGAAGATTGCCAGCACCTTCTCCGCTGCCACCCTCCGGCCAACAAACTAATTCCTTGTTCACAACAAACATGCTTTTGGTTTACGAATACATATTACAGAATGCCTGACCAAATCAAATAAACATTTCACTGTCTTTGTAGACCATGAAATTACTAAAGTTTTAATCTGTTTGTTATATTAAGAGATGAGACTTCTAATTTAATAGGTTCCACAAAGGTAAATAATTCAAACTCTTTGAAGCCAGAAGAAAGGGTAAAATGGCCCAACAGGGGGAAAAAATAACAAAAATCAAAACAAAACAAAAAACAACCCATCTAGATTCCAGCATGGGGATTCAGGACATGGGGAGGCCCAGCCCTCCCCAGCAGACTGCATTTATAATTGGCCTGCTCAATAAAGCAAAACCCTTCCGGATGGATGCCCAGTTCCCGGCTCTGAGTGATTCTAGACAAATTCTTCATCTTTTTAGGCGAAACACCAACTGGACCAAAATAAGCCCCTGAAAATATACGCCCTTTGTTCTCTTTCCCAGGGTCAAATCAAAAACTTTTTATAGCCACATTGTGAAATCCAGAAGGGTGGGACATTTCTGTACTCTCCACAGTGCCTAGCATAGTCTGAATATGTGCTGTGATTGACATCTGACAGATTGCTGGGATTGTGTGCTAGCAGAGGCACGAAACGGCTGAACAGAAGTTGCGGGGAGTTACAGAAGGGGTGGGGTAGCCTGTAGTGTAGACCAGCAGCCGGGAATGCTACCAAAGAAGATAATGATGTCAAGAGGGCTCGTTCACACTGTGAGTGACCAAGGTAATCTAAAGTTTTGCTGAGGGCATAATCCACAAACATTGAAGTCCACATGCTGTCTTGGTCTCCTTACTATTGCTATAACAAGATGTCCCAGCATCTGTTTGACGTTGGCTCCAAGACAGAGAAGGAAAAGAAATGGCTTTGAGCAGAAGGGGAACTATGAACACTGTAGGACTTAGTCTTGATGGAACTAACCTAGTTCTGGGAGAACTGTGCTCATTTCTTATGAAGATAGCACCCCATGATCCGATCATCTTGCCACCTCACCACCACCACACTAGGGATTGGGGTTTTAGTATGTGGAGTCTTGGGGCTCAAAACACCCAAACTCATGGGTTTAGTGTAAGTGACTAAATATGGGAGTGGAGTCTTACCTATTTGTGCAGCCCAACATTCAGAATCCCCAAACCGTTGTGCTCCCTCCCTCAACACCATATCTCTATTTCCCTAGGTAACCCACACTCCTGATGTCTATCAACAGATACCTTCAGCTTTGGAGATATTTAATATGTGTTTTTTGGACTCTGAACTTGTGGGAGGGTTGAAGGGGAGGGGAGGAGAAGGGAGCAGAGAAAAATGTAGAGCTCAATAAAAATCAATAAAAAAATTAATCAACCACAAAAAATCAGAAATGAATGAATGAATGATTTTTACAAGGATTCATGCATATTTAAAATTAAAAATACACTGGGACAGGGAGAAAGGGAGAGAATTAACAGTAAAGGCAGTGAGGATGTGAACTGCTGTTGACATTAAGCAGCCCCAGGAATGAGGCCTATTTACCCTTTTGTGTTTAAGCTTCACATAGGAGAGGTGCAGTGGGAAGGAATAGGGATCAGATTTATTCATAACACTGCACAAGGGCTTGCAGGAAGTCCCAATCGAAAGCCCATATATCTAGAAAAGTCTGGCTTGTAATCAGAAATTAAATGAGCCCAGTTATAAAGGGAATCTTCCTCAATGAACAGCGTACAAAGTACCCTCCTTTACACTGCTCACTTTATGTTTGTAATTCTTTTATTTCTGAGATTATAAGAACATCATTTCCCCCTTCTGTTTCCTCCAGCTAAGCCCTCTTTACTTTCCCATACACACCTCTTTGCTCTCTTCAAGTCTGTACCCTCTTTTTCATTAACTGTCTATTTCTTTGAAACAGAGAGACATGAATTTCAGGTTTCTAAAACTACACTGATTAGTTTTTCTACTGTGGCAGATGGCATTTTAAAATGTGGACCTTGTGTAAAAACACCTCAAAACTGGCAAGTCTGCACCGAGACTCTTCAACATGGATGGGCATATCAGAACGAGGGCAAGACCAGGTGGGTTGGGGCGATGGCGCATCCTTCTGAGTCAGCGTTCCAAGTGAGCTGGGAGCAATTTTTGTCCTAAAATGAAACTGGCAACAGCAAGCATGGCCAAACAGACCATAACAGAATCTGGGGAAAATGCATATTTGTGTTTGGTTAATTCAATTGTGTGATACAATACATCGTTAAATCATGGAGAATGATCTGTTTTCTGATCCCCCCCTAAACTACTAGGCACTGAACTCTTACAGATACCTTTTCATGTGACCAGTCTTCTGGTCCTGCACAAGAGAAACTGTAAATGGAAGTGTCGGCTCCACCTAGTTCCACAGCTGTTCAGCCCACACAGGGGCCTATATTAACTACAAACTATTTAACCTATTGCTCAGGCTTATTAATAACTAGCTCTTGCAACTTAAATTAACCCGTAATTCTTATCTATGTTTAGCCACATGGCTTGGTACTTTTCCTCAGTGGGGCTTTCTCATCTTGCTTCCTCTGCGCCTGCCTGGCTGGTGACTGTGTCTCCACCTTTCCTCTTCCCAGAATTCACCTCGTCTGGTTGCATTGTCTATCCTTCCTTACCTGGCTACTTGCCAATCAGCATTTAGTTAAGCCAATATAAGTGACAAATCTCGACAGCATACACGAGCATTATCTCACAGCAAGAAGTTTCCATTTTTTTTTTTAGATGAGGATGTTGAGGTTCTGAGACCTTAATTAAAATGTTAGCAACCCTAACCCTGAATAATTTTTGCATCTTATTGGCAGCGTGGCCAGGTGACAAACAGTGTGTGGGTGCCCAAATGAAATACTACGAAACCAAAGGTGTGAAGACACGACAATGGTCAAGCAACTTAGAGTACAGGACAAAATTATACTACTCTACCAATTATGTCAATTCAAAATAAAATAGTTTATGCCCGGTGATGGTGGAACATACCTTTAATTCCAGCACTTGGGAGGCAGAGGCAGGCAGATGTTTGTGAGTTTGAGGTTAGTCTGGTCTACAGAGCTAGTTACAGGACTGACTCCTTAGCTACTGAGAAACCTTGTCTCGAAAAATCAAAAATAAAGCAATCTACAGATTCAGTGCAATGCCCATCAAAATCCCAGCAAAATTCTTCACAGATTTTGAAAGAACGGTACTCAGCTTCATATAAAAAAGCAAAAAACCCAGTATAGCCAAAACAATCCTGTACAATAAAAGAACTTCTGGAGGCATCTTAATCCCTGACTTCAAACTCTACTACAGCTTGGTACTGGCATAAAAACAGACAGGAGGACCAATGAAACCAAATCAGAGACTAATATATTAATCCACACACCTATGAATATCTGATTTTTGACAAAGAAGCAAAAATACCAAATGGAAAAAAGAAAGCATGTTTAACAAATGGTGCTGGCATAACTGGATATCAACATGTAGAAGAAGGAAAATAGACTCATATCTATCACCATGCACAAAACTCAAGTCCAAATGGATCAAAGACCTCAACATAAAGCCAAACATACTGAGCCTCATAGAAGAGAAAATGGGAAGTACACTTGAATGCATTGGCACAGGAGACCACTTCCTAAATATAACCCCAGCAGCACAGACAGTGAGAGAAAGAATTAATAAATGGGACCTCCTGAAACTGAAAAGCTTCTGTAAAGCAAAGGACACGGTCAACAAGAGAAAATGACAGCCTACACAATGGGAAAAGATCTTCACCAACCCCATATCGAACAGAGGTCTGATCTCCAAAGTATACAAATAGCTCAAGAAATTGGTCATCAAAAGAACAAATAATCTAATGGAGTACAGACTGAAACAGAGAACTCTCAACAGAGGAATCTAAAATGGCTGAGACACTTTAAAAATGCTCAACATCCTTAGTCATCAGAGAAATGCAAATCGAAACAACTCTGAGATTCCGTCTTACACCTGTAAGAATGGCCAAGATCAAAAACACTGATGACAACTTATGCTGGAGAGGTTGTGGGGAAAAGGGAACACTTCTGCATTGCTGGTGAGAATGCAAGCTGGTATAGCCCCTTTGGACATCAGTATGGCAATTTCTCAGAAAATTAGGAAACAACCTTTCTCAAGACCCAGCAATACCACTTTCAGGTATATATCCAACGAATGCTCAATCGTGCCACAAGGACATGTGCTCATCTCTGTTTATAGCACCATTGTTTGTTATAGCCAGAACCTGGAAACAACCTAAATGCCCCTCGACCAAAGAATGGATAAGGAAAATGTAGTGCATTTACACAATGGAGTACTACACAGCAGAAAAAAATAATGACATCTTGAATTTTGCAGGCAATTGGTTGGAGCTAGAAAACATCATATTAAGTGAGATAACCCAGACCCAGAAAGACAATTATCATATGTACTCAAGCATAGGTGGTTTTTAAACATAAAGCAAAAACAAAAACAAAACAAAAAACAGCCTACAAACCACAATCCCAGAGAACCTAGACAACAATGAAGACCTTAAGAGAGACATACATGGATCTAATCTACATGGGAGGTAGCAAAAGGCAAGATCTCCTGAGTAAATTGGGAGCATGGGGAACTTGTGGGAAGGTTGAAGGGAAGGGGAGGGGAAGGGAGCAGAGAAAAATGTAGAGCTCAATAAAAATCAATAAAAAATTAGTTAACCACAAAAAAGAAAAATCAAAAATGAATGAATGAATGATTATTTTTACAAGGATCCATGGATATTTAAAGTTAAAAATACACCGGGATAGGGAGAAAGGGAGAGAATTAAGGGTAAAGACACTGAGGATGTGAACTGTTGTTGACGTTAACCAGCCCCATGAATGAGGCCTATTTACCCTTTTGTGTATAAGCTTCATATAGGAGAGGGACAGTGGGAAAGAATAGGGATCAGAAAACGTAGCCACTGTATTTAAACAGAGTTGTTTGTATGATCATCGGTAGGGTGTTTGATGAAGCTTTGGTGACTTATCAGTCTTTAAACCATTGAAGAAAGTGACACTTTTTTATAGTCACCATTAGCTGTCAATAGTCTCCCATGGAGAGGTGGAGTCTCATGAGCCCTTCCCCTTTTCGTGACGGTTGATGAACCCATGCTCCTGTGCATTCTATTTAAGCTCAATGAGTCTCTCTCTTTCCCTTTCTCTCTTTCTGGCTCTCTTTTTCATACATGCACACGTGTACACACACACAAACACACATATACATACACGCTTGCACACACACATTCACACACATTTGCAATACCCACACACATACATAAGTACACACACTGACACACACTCACACCACACACACACTCTCGCATCACACACACACTTGCACACCACATACACATGCACACAACACACACACACTCACACACACCACACATACAGACATGCACACCCAGTAGGAAAAAGACTTACTGGGAAGAAGAGAGTCAGCAGGAGGTGGGGTGAGAGACGGTAATAAGAAATGAAGAGGGTTAAAGCTCGTTATATCCGTGTACAAACCTGTCAAAGGATGAAACATTTTTTTAATTCTAAAAACACATACCCAGGCTTCAGCTGTTCAATCATCATCTGTGTGCTTTGATTGGGGATGGCTTCTGAGCAGCTGCAGGTCCTCTGTCGTCCAAGAAGCGCCATAGCAGCTCTTCCCGGACAAGGCAAGGGGGCCACATTGTTCAGTTCAGTCGTAGTGGTTTAAAGCAGCCGAAGCTACGTGTTCAGCACAGGCTGAGCAGGGCACCATCTTCCCTGTACAAAACCCCCATGGGCCCAGGCTCCACAAAAGCTTCACAGAACACCCCAGGCCTGTGACAGAAGACAGGAGACTTCAGGGACACCAAACACTGGTGTTCGAATCATCCATCTAGGGTTGATAAGTGTGACTTTCTGTCATTCAGCTGAGCACGAGAGCCGACTCTACCCAGCCAATCCTCCTCTAAAGGATGACGTCAGGGCTGTCTTCTAGAAAGCACCGTGACCCCTGCTGCCCTGCTGACGATATCCTCCCACATCTCCCACTAGTACGCTATCTAATTCTTCAGCCTTTAATTTTATTTTCTATGGAATGAGGAGTTCCTACTTTTTCCAGGAATTTGGTGGCGAAGCCAGTGAGGTGGTGCAGAGGGTGTCGTTAGCAGCAGACCCTGGAAGTCACCGCTGGTGTTCTTATTACCACTCCTGGTTTTCCCTTGTCTCTGTGCCCTCACTAGGCTTATTTTCATCTTAGGTGTGGTTGGGCATGCCACAAATAAAGTCCGAAGATTGCACCGGCTTTTTACAGTATTACTGGTTTTTTTTTCCTTTTTTTTTTTTTTTTTTTTTTTTTTTTTTTAGATTTTTGAGACAGGGTTTCTCTGTGGTTTTGGAGCCTGTCCTGGAACTAGCTCTTGTAGACCAGGCTGGTCTCGAACTCACAGAGATCCGCCTGCCTCTGCCTCCCGAGTGCTGGTATTAAAGGTGTGCGCGCGTTTATCCACACTCACTGAGACAACAGGACCTTCCTTGTCGCCAGATCGGTGACCTGCATCTGAAGTCCCCATTTGAACCTTCAGTAAAACCTTTGGTCTTCGGCCTCTCTGGCTTCTTTGTATCTAAACTAAGCCATCTGCAATGCTCTAGTTCTTATGCATATGTTGAACTTTTATTCATTCATTCATTTATTCATTCACCCATTCAGCCCTTATTCCTGGTGGCATCATTGTAGAAACTGACAATACAGAGTGAATGGCCAGACAGTGCTCCGTTCTCACGGAGCTTTCGAGAATCAGGATTTGCAACTGAACGAGTTTTCATTAGCAGTGTGTTCTGTAGAGGGCGTTAGTGTGTTCTGTAGAGGGAATTAGTGTGTTCTGTAGAGGGAGTGAGCAATGTGTTCTGTAGAGTGTGTTAGTGTGTTCTGTAGAGGGAGTGAGCAATGTGTTCTGTAGAGTGTGTTAGTGTGTTCAGTAGAGGGCGTCAGCAGTGTGTTCTGTAGAAGGCATTAGAAAGCAACAGGGCTGGTGGTGAGGGCTCATTTGGGGTTTGCGTGGGTCAAGAGACTTCTGGGTCACGACCCTCAGGCAAGGTAAGACCGTGTCAAGGAACCACAGAGAAAGCTGGAGTGAGTCAAGCATGGTAGAAAATTAAAAAAAATGCCAAGGGAAGTAGCAGCAGGGAGAACATAGGATGGTATGCATAAGAATAGGGATAAGCTGAGAGCCTTCTGAGGGGTTCCTGCCTTTGCGGTTCGGTCAAGTCATGCCCTCAACAGCCATGCAGCCAGATCAAATGACCCTTCAAAATTTGACTATGTGTTTTCTACAAGGCTTCCCCGACCTTTGTCCTTTGTTATAAATGGTTTTCTACTTGAATGAGGAATAAATTATCTGGATGGAGTTTTATAACCATTTACCTAGAGAAACCCTTTCCAGTGGCGCAGTACTACACCACACAGGCAAATATGTATATTTAATTTTAAAAAGTGTATGTATAGGGGTGTTGTGCCTGAATGCATGTCTGTGTCCCATGTGTTCTCCTGGTGCTAGAGGAGGTCAGGAGAGGTCCTGGATCCTGGGAACTGGAGTTAAAGGCAGATGTGAACTTCTGTGTGGGTTCCAGGAAACAAATCTGGGTCCCCGCGAAGAACAGCCAGTGCTCTTAAGCACTGAGCCATTCTTTCCCAGCCCCTAAATATGTCTTATTTTAAAATGCTAACCTTAGTCATTGCGTTAGGAGCAGGCTGAGAGAAATAACGGTGCAGACATCCGCTTCTGCTCTTAAGTCGTTAAGGAGCTGCTTCAGGAAAGTGACAGAGGTACTCGTGGCAGTTAGGGTGAGCCATTCAGGGTCCTTGGTTAGAAAAGCGAGCAAGGACAATAAAACTGCTTGGCCTGGATAATAGTTATTGGAAATGTTTGAGCCAGCCCCTCACCGTGTTCTTTATAATGTGCGACCCTTTGCATACTGCCAGAGCTGTCCGCTGAGCAAGACAGGTTTGCTAAGGAAGCAAAGTGCGTTCTCCAGGTGTTTCTCATGGCATTCCTTTCAAGAGTCTGTGTTAGTGCTCTTCTTCCAAATGCAAAGAAAAAAGAGAAAATACAGGACGTGGTGGAATGAAGTTTAGGCAGTTCCAGGTCTGAGCATGAAGCTCCATTTTTCTTACACACTAATTGGCTTTCTAATCTAACTAACAACTGTGGCAAGGTTCCATCTTCTGACTTCACCATGCCAGAGGTCTGGTTTCTTGACTCAAGCTCACGGCTGTTACTCTTTATGAACGTCCACTGAGCAAGCACCGGGTGCTTAGATGCTTCTGGAAAAGCGGAATTGGTTGTGACCACTCTTTAGTGAATTCCCCACCTGCCTGTGACAGAACTCACACCAAAGGAGGTGACGTGGTCCCAGACAGTGAGAGTACATCCTGTCAGAGGCTTCTGGTAGAGGCGCGGGTCAGGCCTCCAGGAATGCCTGTTTGGTCATTCTGTCTTCCAGGGAGACTTGAGGTCCAGAGTTGAAGCTTGTGAGCCACTGAGGCATGGTCTCAGGCTCTGGGAAGACTGTTTTCCCCCTCAGTGAGAAATGCTGTCACTCTCCTGTGTCTTGAGAGTGGGTGTATTTGCAGTGACTAAGTGTCAGGATGAAAAGGCAGCAGCTAAGGGAAGGAAGGCTGATGGGCAGCTCACAGATTGAAGGGACACAATTGGGAAGACACAAGGTCAAGGTTGGGGAGTTACAGGAGATATTAGATAGAACCAAAAGAGCCCGAGACAGGGTTTCTCTGTAGCTTTGGAGCCTGCCCTAAAACTAGCTCTTGTAGACTAGGCTGGTCTTGAAGCCACAGAGATCTGCCTGTCTCTGCCTCCTGAGTGCTGGGATCAAAGGCATGCACCACCACCACCCGGATACTTTTGATCGATTTATAGTTTTCAGTGAAATTCACAGCTCTTGCCTGCATAGGTCAATGCATTTTAACAAATATAAACAGTAGTGGAATTCACATTTCTATCAAGATACAGAATATATTAATTCCAGAAAGTTCTTCATGCTCCTAACAATGGTTTTTTTTTTCCTATCACAGTAGGGCAGTAATAACTAATTTTGAGTTGACAGTGGAATCACAAACGACAGGCTCTCCCTTCGTTCGCTCGGCGTTCCTGAGTGCCGTTGATGTTGGACACGCCACTCCTTTTTATTCTGAGAAGTAGCCAGTCTCCTTCTCATGGACTTATGCTCCTGGTCTCCTCCCTGAATACACATCTTTGGTTACTGTTGGCAGAATGAACATTCTTAGAAAAATCCATATATAATATATGTATGAGCTTTTTTCTTTGGGGACAATGCAGAGCAGCAGAAAGGCTGGTTTTGCTGTGTTTAGAGTTCTAAGAACATGCTCAGAAGCTGCCCCATCTTACATCCCTTTGGATGTTTGTTCAGTTGTTCCCATTGCTTTCCTTCTTGCTTACATTCTGCTCTTAACTTTAAATCACTTTTCCCCTCATGACCGACGATGCTGAATTATTTTACATGTACTTTTTGACTACTTCTCTGATCGTTCATATTGTATTTGCTTTTATCTTATTTTTGCTTTTTATAGTAAGTTGCAAGATTTCTTTTTTATGTTGTGTGGTAGTCTTGGGTTACTGGAAACATTATTTTAGAGTTTGTGCTTCGCTCAATGAGTATTCTTAATCATACTTATGACTTTCTTGATAGTAATACTTTTTATCTGGTCTAAGAAACCTTTGTTTGGTTCAGTATAACAGTAAGGATCCTCATCTATACTGTCTTTTCCTAACTTACAGAGCTAGCATTTATGTTGAGGGTCAATTAATTTGTGATATAGACGTGGATGGCCATGAAGTAGTGACTAGGGAAGACTCTTCCTGAGACCAACTTTCATTTTGCTGGCTTTCCATGTGACAGATGCCCTTTTCTGCATGGCATTTCTTTGGACCCATCAAGACCAGTATCTTTCTTGGAAGAAGCCATTGGTGACATCAGATAATAAAGACGAATGTAGGAACTCTGGAGACAGGCCAAAGACAAGAGATTGAAGGTCCTGTAGTACAGTACAGGAAATAGTGGTAAGAGAAACATCTAGAAGCCAGATTGTGGTTCAAAGTTTATGAAGCAGATAAAACAGAGAGTCGGTACATGTCCCATGTCTAAGGAACTTGGTTACGAAGGGGAAGGACACTAGTTAGTGTTGTAATTAGAACAACATGTTGAGGTCATGATCAGAGTTTTGTTGTTGTTTTTTTTTTTTAACGAAATAACAAGCTAGGGATATAACAATAATAAATTGGGCTTTTCAGTGCTTTGGTTGGGAAATTAGCTTAGGTAGCATCCCTTCCTTAGAGACCTTATGAATCACAAGGATGGTTCTCTGACATTTCAACAAACCCAGAGGGGATTAGTAGGAAAATACATTTGTTGACAAATATCTACTCAGTATGAAAGACTTTCTTGAGGAAGACAGCATGTAGGAACGAACACCGTCAGTTCAACAGCTCATCTTCCAAAGCGAAGGAGGGAGTTGCTGCCTCTGGTCTGTGGGGAATAGGTTTTCTCCTCACCCCATGTGGGGCACTCTCAGTGCCACGTATGAATGTTCTGCAAGAGAGAAAGGAACCAACCACTCTTGCTGACAATTAATTGGACCCCAGACCACTCATGATGTACAGCTGAACAGGCTCCTCCCTTCCAACCCCTGTAAGTCTCCAGGGTGCTGGTCCATTCTAGTCCAATGTCGGGCACCATGGAAATCTTGGTATCAAGTGTTGCTGTGTGCACTGCAAAATTCCTTGCAAATGTCACAAAATATAGGCATTACGGTACCACCAACGCTATAGGGAACCATGTCACTTTCTCAAGGTCATTCTGCTGGCAAATAATGTAGCTTTACTCTACAGATCTGCTGGATTAAAATCTTAATGCATCGGTGGTTTTTGAATGTTGGGGGGGGGGGGTTCATCACCAGGAGCAGGGGAGTGTGCTATTGGGTGGAGCCAGCGGTCTTCAGGAAGACAATGGCATGAAAGAGTCTATTGGGTTGAGTGATGGTGAAGGGATTTTGGAAAGTACACAATGACTCTAGAGAGAAGGAAAATAATCTCACCCTGGTGTGGCTGGAGGAGCAAATGGTCTAGTTGCCCAAGTACACCTGCTATGTGGGAAATAAAGGAGCTGACTATAGAGGTATCAGGGTTAGCCCAGCCTGAGTGACTTAGGAGACCACTCAATGGGATGAGTCATCAGTGGTGGAGGAGGATACCCAGTGATTGTTGAACATTCTTTGGGTTGTCTCATGAAGGCAAATGGACCCGAGGAAGCAATAAAGGCCTACAATTTAGAGAAGAAAGCACAATTCTCACAGTTCCTAAGGGTGGACTTTGGGGAAGTCACTGGCTCTATTTCTTGCCTGTACAATGACAATGGGTAACATGGTGGCTCCATTCCATGGGCTAGGATCCTGCACTGACCTAAAGGGGGAGAAAGTGAGCTCTCAGCTTCCCGATTGCTGGCTCGACATGAACAGAGGCTCAGGTTCCTGATTGCTCTGAGTTCCCAATGCTACAACTTTCCCACCGTGGGGGACCTCACCCTCGAGTTAAGTTCCTGAAGTTCCTTCTGATTCTCAGAACAATAAGGAAAGTAAGCCTCACAAGTGTCATTTCCACCCTAAGTTTCATTACCGTGGAGTGAACTGAGGTAGAACGGCTCTCACCATCATCTCACTAGCCACAGTCACTCTGGGGCTTAGAACCCACAGCTTTAAATCCAAGCCATCTCTCAGATCCACACTGGGAGAAGGCAGCAGAGCTCAACAGGTTACTTACACATCTTTATATAATGGCTTCTCGCCCCTACTCTGTCTCTTTTTCCAGGACAGCTTGCGAGACAGAATGCTATCCTAATGGCGAGCGGAACAATATAGTCCAAACCCCTGATCTGGGAAATTCCACCTCTGAACTTCTGTAAGGGAGATGCTGAGCCTTCTACATTTTTTTTTTTCACACCGAGAGCTTGGAAGCTAGACGTCCCTCCACAGATATTGGCTTAATGACAGGCAAGCTGATGTGCCCACCTTTTCGGATTAGAAGGGCCCTGCCAGCTAAAATACGGCGGCAGCCTGGGGAAGGCTGGATGTAGCTTGGAGCTTTTGAGCCAGATTCTCATTGCAACTGATTAAAGGTGGGCGCTTAACGCATGCACCGGGTCACAGACTGGATAAGCAGATGCCTGACTGTAACAGGTTGCCCATTTTCAGATGGCAGCCATGCTCGGTGGGCACCTGGAGCTGATATCCCCATTGCTGACCAACTTGTCTGCCAGCCCAGAAATAAACCTTCCCTTTTGCTGGGCACTAAAGTAACAGCGATTCTGAACAGTGGCAGATAAACAAATCAACTGGTACTGCTCCAAGAAAAAAAATCTCTCCCCTCCCTCCTCATAAAATCAAATGAAACTGGCCCTACCATGTTATCGGAATTGGTCCCTGGGCAATGCCAAGGGAGCTAAGTGCTTGAGGGAGGAGGTCAGATTCACAAGGTCAGACACTAAAACTTTGGGGATTGATAGCTTCTAATCAGAAATGAGGTAGGAAATGAAGAATGCTTTCTAACTTCCAGTAAATGAAATGCTAAAATATTCAGTCATTTGGATATTGCCATGTTATCAATCCAATTAACCTTACTCCATGCTATCAACTGCACTCCGGGTTGCAGATGCGTTACCAAGCAATTGGAAACATCCTGCTGCCGATCACGATCCAGATAATGGGGAAAATGGAGCCCTTGCGTGCAGAGTTCGAAAAGAAACAAAAATTCAACTCTCAAGCTGTGAAGGCTGTGATGGCCTCTGATGAGGAAACAAACACGACTTGCCCTTCATCAGTGGTACAACTTTGTTAAAACGTCGGCATGTGGGCTCTACGTTCTGATTTGTGGCAATAATGGGAGTTGAGTTTTAACAACCACAGCTGAAATGACCCTGTTAGGAAAGAGATAAAATTGATACCTTGAAATGTTTTTGTGAGGAGGTCATGTTTTGAATACTGTCCACAGCGTTTTTAATAGTTTTCAATTGTTCTATAAATACAGAAACAGAAGTGTCCCTCTTATAACAATTGTTTCTTAAAATGACATTTTCCACTCAAGGGAAGCCAATTCTGAAGTGCAAGTCTAAACTGTGGCTATCCCCACTTTGATTGCTTTTGAACATCTCATGAAGCTGATTTCAAAAGTATTTTTATTGACAGAGAGAGAGAGAGAGAGAGAGAGAGAGAGAGAGAGAGAAAGCTTGGGGGTGGGGAGATATTGGGCATTATGTCCCAGTAATTGTGAGGTCTTTGGTTTCAACATGGTGTATCTATATCTGCATATATCTGTCTTTCTACATAATGGGTGCATTTTCTGTATCTCTGTGCACTGATAACTCTTCCATGGATAAGACTACAGTTGACATTGTTAATAAGTTATCTACCATGATGGGTTATATGAGTTCTTCCCATAAGACTCTTTGAAATCTGGATACAAAGAGGAATGATTCAGAGGAGATTTGATCTGGTATTTTCTGCTTCAGTTGATATAATTTAAGACATCAACTCATTAGCAATCTTCAATCACAAGCAAGGTGTAAACACCCGAAGATATTTCCTGAGCTCTATAGAATCTGAGTTTCTACTTTGAAGTAAAAAAAGGAAATAGTTCCCCATCTGTTTTCTGAAATCATTAAGAAGTAAAATGTCTATTAAATTTGGGTTACTAGCTGGGTGATGGTGGCGCACACCTTTAATCCCAGCACTCGGGAGGCAGAGGCAAGCGGATCTCTGTGAGTTCGAGACCAGCCTGGTCTACAGAGCTAGTTCCAGGACAGGCTCCAAAGCCACAGAGAAACCCTGTCTTGAAAAACCAAAATAAATAAATAAATAAATTTGGGTTACTTATTGAAGGTTTAGGAAGGAAAAAACAGAGCCGAAGAATCATTTTTTCTATTAAATATTTTCTGGTCACTTTTAAACTTGACTGTTACTACTTATACACAACGAGGTATTTTATATAAAAATGATTATAAGTTTGTATAGATAAGTGTAAGAATGATCTGAGACCCTAAGATGAATCACTGTAAGTTTGACTTAATGACAAAAAGAGTTTGCTGAATTTGGGTGGTGACTGGTCCCAAACAATGAGTCCAGATTTGATCACCAGAAACTCCAGGCTCCATGGACCATAGGACAATCTACCCAAGGAAGGAAATAAGCTTTTCTCTATGAACGGCTGGTGGGGAAGGTACCAGGGAGGAAACACGGCTCCAGTGGCTAACTGGCCTTCATTCATCCACTTTTTGATAAAAAGCATCAGCAGGTGAAGTTGCATAGTGGATGTCTGCTGACCCCATGTTCTCTTCCCACTCAAATCTTATTTACCATTAAGCTTAGAGACCGTTGGGGCTAGCAGCTTTCATTATGAGCACCTGGAACCTTAGCGTGCTTTAGATTCTCTTTGTCCTGAGCGCTCTGTGGAGAACTGTGATGAGCACAGACTAAGAAGAGTCTCTTGCCCCCAAACTCCTAGGAAAGCATTCGGGGAAGAATATGTAAATCAAGAAATTCAGTAACCTGAGAAGTCCCCAAGTAGTAATTATATGGATCACATCAGGAGTTCTGTGAAAATGAGGAAGAGAAAGCAGGAAAATGCTGATGGAGACCAGCTGGAGCTATGGTGCGAACAAACCGGTACGTGTGATGTAAATAACAACATCCCATGACCCAAAGATCACAGTAAATCAAAGGAAAGGCAGAAACACGAATCTCATCAAATATAAACTACAAAGCTAAGGAAACGGTCAACAGCATCAGAGACAGATGCCAGGAAGTGAGGCGCTGCCTGCCGACTACTTCTGACAGTGGATTAATACCCAGAATATACAAAGATCTCAAAAAATTTTTAGCAACAACCAAAAAATTAATAGATTTAAAAACTGGATATCCAAATAGTATTTCTCAATAGAAAAAAACACAATAATTGTATAAAAATTTTGCTCAGTATCTTTGTCAGGCAAATGTAGACAAAAGCTACATAGAGATATATCATCTCTGCCCAGTTAGAATGCCTTAATACAAAGATAATGATAAGGCTAGGGGAGTATTGACCCAACAGAATTTGTTCCTAGTACATTCAAAGACCCAGATTTTATCCCCAGCACCAGACACGCAAAAAAGATGCCCAGAAAATAAAAATCATAACAAATGTCAGTGATGGTGGTGAGAGAAAGGAACTCTCACACAGTAGGAGTACTTATTAATTATTAATAGTAATTATTAGTAAACATAATAATCAATTATTAGTAAACAGCCATTATGAAAAAGCAGTATGGACCTTCCTGCAACACCTAACTTTATACTACTCTGTGATCCAGGTACTCTACTTCTGGGTATGTACATGAAGGAGACAAACTCAGTAAGTCAGAGATACCTGGCCTGTATCCCTGTGTGAAGGCACTATGTGTGCATGTAAGCTATGAGATGAACTCAGATGCTCATGGATAAAAGAGTGGAGGACGATGAGCTCTGTGTACACAGTGGAGAATTATTCAACCATGGAGAATAAAATCCTGTCATTGACAGGAAAATGGATAGAATTAGAGGTCATTATGGTAAATGGCATGAGCCAGACACAGGAAAAAGAGATCCACGTCTCCTCTCTCAATTGTGAGAGTATTTTGTTTTTGAACATCCACCTGAGTGTAGCATGGTAATTACTAAGGATTGGAAGGATATAGGGGAAGGGAGGCTGCACAAACCAAGGCTGGATTTGGTCAATGCATTCAGCGTATATATGATAAAGTATTATAGTCAATCCATTGAGATGTACAACTGATATGTGACAATCAAATTTTAAAATAATTTGAAAAGGCAAGGTTCTGGAGAGACAGCTGGTTATGACATGTTATGGTCCCTGGGATAAGAACTTAAGAACCAGGCAATTTTATTCTTTGTTTCCAGATACAGCTCTAAGTCCACTATCTCACCCAAGTGAGGAGTATATGTACCTGTGTCCATGTGTGTATACACACGTTCACTCACACAGAGAGAGAACTGAAAATCTCAGGAGGATCTGCAGGAAATAATTACTGTGGTTGTTTCTTTTCTATGCCTAACAACAAAGGACAATTCTTTTATTCTTTTTTCATGTTTGAAGTTTTATAAATTTATACCTTTTAGTAAACAGAAAAAATAGACATAAAGGTAAGCAGGAAATGAAGGTGTATTTCTCTATGGCAGCCTAAATCATTCCATCCAACAGCAGATATTCATGTCCATCTCGAGGAAACCCGAATTAGCTGGTGTTGCGAGATCTCTGGCTGTATCTTAACAATTTACATTCAGTGTCTCTCTTTCTCTGGGGCTCTGATGACACCTGCTCCCAGGGCCATACTGATGTCAGGTGGTATTAGGCCCCCACGCAACTGAAATGACTTGAAAATTTAAAGCCCAAGAAACTTCTGTTGCAGAAGAGAAACAAAAACTCACCCCCAGAAGTAAACAAATATTTTTGGGATATGTTTGCCTTGAGATAAACTGTAGTCTCTTCTTAGAAAATAATTTTAAGATATAAAAAATAAATTTGTGCTTCTCTAGGAAGGAGTTCAGAATTGGGGTGGTGGCGTGTGTAGGAAAGTCCCTTCAGACCCAGGTTCTGGAGGGCACCAGTGGGGTCATTAAATTCCAGTGCTCGGTTTTATGCGTTGTCTGGGTCTATCGTGAGTTGGGGTACAATTATGAAGAGAGGTTCGACATTAGAACAGCGCTCTCATCCAGTTCCTGCTGACCAGAAGGAATTCTGATCTGTGATTACCAGGCTGTAAGTTTTAGGACACTTCGGAGGACGATAAAAGCATCGACGTACAATCTCCGCATCTGGAAGATGCGCTGTGGTGGAGCGGTAGGAAAGCAACACAAAATTGCCTGCCAGGGTTTCTACAGGAAAAGACTTTTTAATCTAACTCACTGTCAAAGGCGTGATTCAGCTTTCCGGGTCTTTCCTGCATATTTCTTCTAGTTGTCCTTTAAAATGGAAGCTGCGTCTTACAGTTTTCATGTCACCCTTTCCTAGATGACGCAGTTTGATGCTGAGTTACTCTATGTTGCTATTATGGGGTGGAGGGTTCTCAAGAACCTTCAGAAAGCAATAGCCAAGCTGCTGATCCTCACAAAATGCCTTAGAGAAGGGTCCCATTATGTTCAAGCAATTGTGGATTGCAGAAAGTACTGTCTAAGAAAGCAAATGCCTGTCCATTTCTGCTGCCATATTGATTCTTGCCTCTTCCCTGCAAGGCACATCTGACCAAGTGTCAGACCTGCTGGCACACAGCAACTAATAGTCCTGACATTTTGGTCTAGGTAGCAAGGGAGTCTCGATGTGGAGGTGATTTGTAGTAGGGCAGAAATTGGATACACAAACAGATGAAGCTTGACAGCATGAAGTGACTTGGACAATTGGTGGTTGCCAATCAGGACTGAATCCCATCCTGACTGCCTGTCCAGTGTTCTTTCCACCATGCCAAGCTTCTTGTCTATCATGGGCTCAATCTGAGCTTGTCCCACGAAACCCTGTCATTTTCATAAGTGTCTTTGAAGACCCAATGTTTTAGTCTCAAAGAATGATGCTTGCTGTGGAATTTCAGACATCCTAGCGAAGTTGCACAGGGAGATGCTTGGAGTTATCAGGACTATTGGCACCATTCTAAGTCATTGTTTGCCCATTGTTTTGATCATACTACATTCCCATAGAAAACCATTTTAGCAGGCTGGACTCGGTGAGGTGTCAACCATGGAATAGTTGAACACACACAGGACATGGATCTCTCCAAAGAACAGATAAAGTCTAGCCCTACTCATGTCTTCATTTTGTTTCAAATTCGCTTTTTTTCATCACTAAAAGCACCCAGTGTAGTGATTTGAAAGAAAATGGCTCTGAAAGGGAGTGGCACTATTATGAGGTGTGGCTTTGTTGGACTAGGTATGACCTTGTTGGAGGAAGTGTGCCACTGTGGAGATGGGCTTTGAGGTCTCCTATGTTCAAGCTGCACCCAGTGACTCAGTTCACTTCCTGCTGCTTGTGGATCAAGATGTAGGACTCTCAACTCCTTCTCCAGCACCATGTCTACGTTCTTGCCACCTTGTCTTGCCATGACAACAATGGACTAAACTGCTGAAGATGTAAGGCATTCCAATTAAATGTTTACCTTTGTAAGAGTTGTCATGGCCATGGTGTCTCTTCACAGCAACAGAGTCCCTAACTAAGACACCCACCCAAAGAAATCATGTGTGATTTCTCACCAGCTCAAAAAAGGCCAGTCCATGCATCCCATGTAGCTCCAGCTGAGCAACTTGGCACCTCATGTTCTGAAATCAGTGGTGGGGAGAGCGTTTACATCACAGGCCGGGAAACTCTAAACACAGCCATTTCCCAGCATTCAACCTGCTCATCAGCACAGCATTGCTTCCAAATAGGTAGTTTTCCTCTTACCCACGCAAGATACCTTGTTCTTTTGGTAGCCTGTTTCCAGTCTGTACTTGAGTCTGTACTTGTACAATGAGTGCACAGAAGAGCTCCGTGAAGGATGGCTGAGCAAATGAATAGAGCTCTTGCAAACACGTGTGTTCCACACTGGTTACTGACACCCAGAGAGGCATTGAAACTGTGTTGGTTTGGGGTCTTCTGTCTTCATTTTTGGTTTTGTCCCAGATTCAAATAAGTTCATCCAACACGATTCAGAGTGTGGAAGTTGATCTATAGATCTCTTTCTAGTGCCCTCCCCATTTTCCAGGCAAGATAAAAAAAAATGTTCCTTGTATTAAAATTAGAAGGCATGATATAATAGTTACAAAAGGGAATCTTGGCTCTTGGGGTACAATAGAAAGGAGAACGCATTTTTACCTAGGTTATTTTTATTTTCATAGCCATAAAAGCTGAAGGAGCTGATGTTGTCTCATTAATATTCTGCTCTCTGATTACCAGTTCTGGAAATTATGAAGAGTTGCTTTTAAAATTGATGTTCAAATAAAATATGATTGTGCTTTGCATCTCGCTGCAGTGAAGTCTCTCGCTGGTTTGCTCATGAGGAGCCAAGAAAAGAAGCAATTCTTTGCTGGGGAAAAATCCTGTGAATATTTATATAGTAGCTCTCGGCTGCAGGGAACTTAAGAAGCTTAGAAAATTTTTGCAAATTTTTTAAAGGAGGGAGTCACTGTAATACCACAGACAGGAATGCATTTGTGTCAGGCCTGAAATCATGGGAGTGTTCGCTACTATTCTGCTGGGCTGGGGCTCACACAGCTTTTTGAAAGTGTTCTGAGGCAATTTCACATGCAGGTTCTACTTAAAGCTTGCTGTCCAGGATTGGACTATCTGGGTATGCCTGCTGAGCCCCTCTTAATAAAGGATGAGGCTTGGGGCTTTTGTTTTCACAAGTGCTTATGAATACCAGCTATGTGTGTATACATACACACACATATATATGTGTATAAATTGCATATTACATATGCATACATATATGTACATCCTTTCCAGATATAATCTCATACTTACCTAACCCCCACATTGTGTCCTGACTGAATATTAAGAAAGCAGGAAATAAGAGCTTACAGACTATAATATTCCGTGTATAAGAAGACCAAAGACAAGCCAAACTAATCTGCATTATAGTTATTATAGGGGAATGTGACATCACACTTTGGGCTCTGTAAACCATTTCTTGACTCATGTCTAGGGCCATGGGATTGCTGAGTTTGTGGAACTATACCAAACTGTACACCTAGAATTTGGGCAAAAATGTATGGTTCTTTGATTTGTTTTGTGATTCTACATTGCTTCAAAGACTGAGTGGAAATAAAGGAGTGGCTTCCAGGATTATTTAAATTAAGTTAATATCTAAAAGGGAAATGAGGTCTGGAGGCACGGACCCATAGTACAGTATTTGTCTAGCAACGAAAGGTCCTGGCTCCAATGCCCAAGAAATTTCTGTAAAAAATACAAGCGGGGTGTGATCTGTACGTAGAAAGACATAGTCACACATGCATTCTGGTATTTGATTCCGTACAAGGAAACAGCACTGCACCACGTGGTGGAGCGGATTGTCTCAAGGGGAAATTTCATATTCTCCCATTGAGCGTAAAAGTCAAACCCAAACATTAAAGTGTGATTGGAAAACAAGGAAGACTTCTAGGGGTCACCGAGTCAGCTCCATGACAGTTTCGAGAATTCCATCCCTGCTGTCTTTTCACCCCACCCTCCAATCTGCTGGGGAAAGCTGAGCTAATTGGAAGAGGCCAGCAAGCACTTAGTCAATAAATAGCTTGGCTCAGCTGACGGTTAATGCAATGGCAGATCAATAGCAACTCTGAAAATTATTTCTTCATTTCCCTCTACGGCAAGGAACTTATCCATGAAGGACAGAATGTCAGCCTTCAGTCAGGGCCGAGCAGAGCTTTTCATTATTCTGACGTTAGATGTAGAGAGGGGCCGGTTGCAAACAGTTACAAGCTCCTTACTGATGTGATGGGGGGGCATATTTTGAAATGGAATGAGTTCGGAGAAGCTTTTCCAAGGAAGGCTGAGCCTTTTCTACCCAAAGACCTTTCTTTTCCCGAAGAACCCCGATAGAAACGAGAAGCACCTCGTGCTCAATCAGAGCGACCCCGGGTTCCTTTTCAGAAGTGGGGGGTGGTTATCTATTAGGATCTTACACAGCGAAGACGAAGCCAGGAGAGTGTTGCAAGATCAGAAGAAGCATTTTAGAAGAAAGATATTAAGATTTTTCTTTACGTGATTTCCTTAGATCCTCTAGAATGCCATTTCATTGCCAATTTTGTGGCCATGTCCCAGTGAAAATAAAACGTCCTATACCACGTGGTCAAAGGTAGGCCTGAAAGGAGCAATGTTTGTTGTGACCTGGTTGTAAGTTACGGCCTTGGACCTTGAGGAAAACATGGCTCAGAGAGTAGGCAGGGAAGTATGGACTATGTGAGACCGAGAACCCCGCCACCAGGTAAGGAGCCCAGATGGGAGTCTGAGGGTGTCTCAGCTTATTCCAAGTGTGGGAAATCTCAGGTGGAGTGGCGGAGGGTTAGAGCGCGCTCATTCCTGTCTTACACCGGAGCGGCTCTTTATTTCCCCTTACAGCCGGAGCTCTCCTCTCCCGAGCCTCAGATGCAGAGTGACGTGTCCTCCAGAGCCGTTTCTGCTCCAGTTATTTCCTTGGAAGCTCCTACCTCCTGGCAGCTCAGGAGCCATTCCCCAGGGGGTGACCAATCTGGAACCAGGGAGTGGGGGTTTTCCCTTTCTATTCCGAGGGAAAATAGGATAACTACAAAACTCCTTCGTTTCTGAGATAAAATTAAAACTAAATTGCAACGCAAGGTCATTCATTTTGGGGAAAATGAAAGGGCTGTTTGTCGTTTATCCAGATTTCCCATGCACGCTCCCCATGCCCAGAGTGTTTTGTACTCTCTGCCTGACCATGAGGGACTATCGATTGGTGCACCAGGAATTAATTCTCAGCATTTTTTTTTGCATTGGTTTGTTTTCCCATTGCAGTCGCCAGAGTGAAGGCAGTTTGCACCCTGGGAAGTGATCTCCTCTGCTAATTGCTTGAGTGTTCAAAGATGTACCAAAGTGTCAACAACTGATCCTGGCCACTGCCCACTAGTGTCAGGGAGCAAAGACCCCTTGGCAGAAGGCTCTTGGTGTTGGTGTGGGCTAGCTCTTCAGAGTCAACAGTGGCTTTGTACTCCCCATGGTTCTGATGGCCTTCTGCTTCTGACCTCTTTCCGCATGCCCTGCTTCTCTCCCCCTCGGCAATGATTATCTGCCTGTTTGCGTGTGGTTGCTCTCTCCTCCTCCTCTATGTCTCCTGCTTCTCTTGCTTCTTCCCCCATCCTCAATCTCAGGCTCCCCGGGGCTCTGTTCCTCAGTCTCTCTTGGCCTCTTTGTGAAATAGGTGTCAATGCATCTTCTTGTCTCTTTGCCCCTCCCTGACTGTCGGTTCACAGGGACATTGCTCTTTAGGCTTCCCTGGTTGTTGAATTGAATTTGTCTATTTCTCTCTCTACAGTGGGAGGCTCATCCAGTTGCAGACTGTGTGCCTCTTGCTTACTCTCTGTCCCCAAGCCCAGCATGTGTCCAGCGTGTGGTCAAGGGTACCGTCTTAGGTATCGCTCAAGCACTTTGCAGAGAAAAGAGTATTTCATCTCACAGCATGTATCCCATAATCCAGGAAAGTAAAGGCAGGCACTCAAGACAGGCGTCTGGAAGCAAGACCTGAAGAAGAAGCCATGGGGAAGTGCTGCTTCCTGGCATCTCACTCATGACTTGCTCAGTTTGCTTTCTTACAAACTCCCACACCAATCACTAAGTGAGAAAACTCCCCCAGGGCAATATGAGGGCATCTTCTCAATCAGAGTTCCCTCTCTCCAAATGACTCTGGCTTGTGTGGAGTTGACATTAAACTAGCTGGGACATGTGCTAAAAGTCTCTTCAGACCACATCTTCCAGGTACACTTGGTTGTTGATTCAAATTGAGTCCTAAGCTTATGTAAGAACAATTCCCAGCATATAAAAATGGAAACGGGGTGGGGGGGGATGAAGGAAAGTGGGAGGGGACCTGTCTAACAAAGGAATGTCCCTGGGTTTGATTCTACAAAATCACAAAATGAAGTGAAAGAATTTATCCATCGTCTCTTCTCCCCGGTATGAGAGCTGGAGGGATAGGAGGAAGGCATTTGTCTCTGCTGCACTAATTCGGTCCATTCTCTCCCCAGGCACCTGCCCACAGCCTCTGCCTGCAGGTGCTTCCCACATCTCTGTGTGCAACAGTCCACAATCCTTCAAACTCATTATCCCTTCTCAGGCCGCTTATACTGTTAGACCTAGAGTGACAAAATGGGCCACAGAGACTAAGCTGTTCCCTTTCATACTGACTTACATAGTCCTCACACAAACTCGATGACATCACTTCCCCTCTCAGAGCCCTCTGCCCAGTAAGGCAAGGTCTCAGCTGACTACTGTAACTCCTTCTGCTGGACCCAGCTCACGCTCACCCTACAGAGGGTGCTGGCATCTCCCAATTCTGGCATAGTGCCTAGCCTAGCTCCCTATAATGTTCTAGTCCTCTGTGTGCCTGTGTCTCCACGACAGGTGACGGGCTTGTCTTGCTTCCTCAGTCCAGCCTAGGCCTGCGCATGAGCTATTTTCTGTGGTTAAATATGACGGCAAAGGCAACTTGGGGAAGAAGAGCTTAAGCGGATGTACAGCTCCAGAGGGTTGGCGGCCACAGTGGTACAGACAGTGTGACAACAGGCACCGAGTAGGGCAGCTGGACCAGCAAACTGAGAACTCTCATCTTTAACCACAAATATGAAGAAGAGGGAACAGACTGGAAATGGTCTAGTCTTTAAGTCCCAAACCCCCACCTTCAGTGACATACTTTTCTCTGACAAGAAAACAACTTCAAAGTCTCCCCAGCAACTGGAGACCAAGTGTTCACATATGTGAGCCTGTGGGGTACATGTTCATTCAAACTGCCACAGTCTTCCAAAGGATACTACCACAATCAACAATGTAAACGAAGAAAACCAGAGAAAGAGAGAGAGAGAGAGAGAGAGAGAGGAGAAGAGAAGAGAGGGAGAGAGAGAGAAAGATGAGAGAGAGAGGAGAGAGAGAAAGGGGAGAGAAAGTTGAAAGAGAAGAGAGGGAGAGATAGAGAAAGATGAGAGAGAGAAGAGAGAGGGAGAAAGGGGAGAGAGAGAAAGTTGAAAGAGAAGAGAGAGATAGAGAAAGATGAGAGAGAGGAGAGAGAGAAAGGGGAGAGAGAGAAAGTTGAGAGAGAAGAGAGGGAGAGATAGAGAAATATGAGAACGAGAAGATAGAGGATAGGAGAAAGGGGAAAGAGAGAGAGAGAAGAGAGAGAAAGATGAGAGAGTGAGGAGAGAGGAGAAAGGGGGAAGAGGGAGAGAAAAGAGAAAGATGAGAGAGAGGAGAGGGAGGGAGGGAGAGAGAGCACATTCTGAGGGTAGAATTTCAACAATAAAGCTGTAGTAAAATCTATTTGAAGTCTGAGATGTTGTTATTGACCCCCACCTCAAACTCTACCTCCTGAACAGCCACGCACTTTGCCTTTGGTTTCGGTCTGCCCACCGCTTCTGGATGGTTCCTTTTAATGATACATACCTCTCATGCTTGCAGACTATTGGCTAGGGTTAGTCCATTAGTCAATCAATACGCTCATACTCCTTTTTTTATTTTTTGCAGCGGGCTCCATTAAGCATTATCACACAGAATCAGGGTACTGTCCTCTCGCTGCCTCCCCATAAAGGTCCTGAAGTAATTCACCCGACATAAAGTCTGTGAGCAAAGCTGGTGAGCATGCACATGGACACCCAGTGCCCTCCCGACAAATGGTAGCACTTACGTGGATATAGTCTTTGGGATTTAGATTAGCAAGACGAGGATCTGTGAGATCGGGAGAGACTGGATATTTGAAACTTTGATAAATTTGTAGTTCAAGGATGGGGATATAAAAAGAAGCACTTGGAAGTCAGTGCCTTGGTGAGAAGGTAGCTCAGGTGCCTTCTTGGGCTTAGCAGTGTCACCTGCAAGGGAATGGCTGGATCAGAGCTTGTATGTGCAGGAGCCCATGCAGGTACATGGGCGGGTCTGCTGCCATGTTGTCTCCATTCTCAAAGGGAAGGAAGATACATCAGAAGCCAGATTCTGGAGAGACGCAAAGTCTGACGGCAGCAAGCATTTAGAACGGAGCACATTCACATACAACGAAATCTTGACATAGCTGTGGTTTCGACTCAGGGCTTCGAGGGTCTCCAGGAGTCGTGTCTCCCGAGTGAGCTTCTCTGCCAGTCATCTGTGGATGCTAGGGTCCCAGTCCATGTGTAATGCCAAATTCGTGAGTCACGTTTCAAACTGTGTGTTCCATGGGTGCCAGAATGGCCTTTGCCTGGCTATTGTCTTTCAGCTGAGCCTCATCCACTGCAAAGCAGTTTCCACATTTATGACAGTTCATGTGTAATGAATAGTGATTGGATCACTGCCAACCACACTGTGAGTCCACATATGTAGCTAGAGCTCCAACAGTATGTGTGGACGCAGGAGCATGCGCGTGCCTAGGTATGCAAGAGGGCACTGTGACTGATTGTGTGAGAGATCAAGTATAGAGGAAGAATACCCATGAGACTGTGTGTGGGATCAAGCGGGGTGTTAACATGCATGTGCGGCATGTTCACCTATGTGAGTTAAAATGTGTAAGCTTGTGTGAAAGTCGGTGTGATTGTGTCATCATGTATGAGATTGTATGTTTAAGTATATACATACATTGGAGGACATATGTGTGATTGTGTATGAAAGATAATGAGTGTGCAAACTCGGGTCTGGGAATGTATGACCGTGTTCAAACCCATGTGCGTGGCTGAGCATGGGGGAGTACAAGTTTGAGAACTGCATTTGTGTGAGTCACTACATGTATGCAGTTGAGGACATACGGGTGAGGTTGTATCTGTGGGAGCATTTGTATGAACTCAGGGGTGTAGGAATGTATGAACGTGTCTGAGAACATGTGTAATTGAGAGGGTAGGGGCATATGTATGTATACAGTCATCTGTGTGGGAATTCATGAGTATGTGTGAGCATGTGTGTATGGCCAGCACATACATGGGGGAATATGTACACAGACTTTGATGAGATCACTAAAGGACCTTGCTACATGTTCATAGACATGAAGGACTGATCCTGTGTTGGCTGAGTTGTCTGTCCTGCCCAGTTCCACAGTCGTTAAGTCCCAAGGAGATCACACAGAGGTATACATTAATTATAAACTAATTGACCCATTAACTCAGGCTTCTTATTAACTAATTTTTATAACTTACATTAGCCCATTATTCTTGTCTGAGTTAGCCATGTGTCTTGGTACTTTTTTTGGCGAGGCAATCACATCTTGCTTCCTCTGAAGCTGGGTCAAGACTCCTGCAGACTGAAACTTTCCTCTTCCCATAATTCTTGTTGCTATGCCTCTACTTCCTGCCTGGTCACCCCACCTCCCCACCTATATATACTTCCTGCCCAGCTACTGTCCAATCAGCATTTTATTATAAATAATTCAAGTGACAAGGTACAATACCATTGTCCCACACAATCCTGTTGCCTTCATGTGCCCATATCACTCATCAACAGGCCTTTGCAAAGCCCCACTGCACAGCTTTGCTTTCTCCTTGTGTTTCCAGGGGAAAGATTAGCCCTGACACCATTCACCCTGTCCCCTGGCCAGTCTTAGAAGATTCAGCAAATTTTCTAAGGTCTTCCAGCTGAGAAAGCTCCACTGGCCACACCCCATTTTCTTCTCGCACCTGGCCACAAAAGGAAGTGGAGGTCACAAGCTAGGCTTGGTGGCGAGCATCCTCCGTGCGTGCGATGTCCAGCTAATCCCACATCTACACTACATGGAAAGCGCTGTTTCTTTGCTCCTTTAGGGTGAAAGGAGTTAGAGGTAAAAAGCAGGCATGTGTCATCCAGCAGTTTGTATGGGGGCAGAATGTAGCCCCATCTGCTCCTTAAAACCCCCTCCCACTTAAACGCCAAGATTGTAAGTATTCATAGGTAGGGGCTGAGGGGTGAGGGGGGCCAGTTGGGGATCAGGTGGAACGAAAACCAGAGAGCATCCAATGGCCATTCCTCACTGATGCCAACACCAGAGTCCAGAGACAAGACTTCTGCCGAGCCTCATCTCTCTAGAGGCCCAGCTGAGGAAACAGGACAAGTGTCCCAGCTCCCCAGCCCAAGATCTGCCAACAGAAGTCTCAGCTCTTGTTTTCTCTGCTTCTCCCCTGTCTGGTGTGATTGTCACCTGTCCTGGTGAGGGAAGAATGGGCCTTAGAACGACAGGAAACACAGACTGCGGCCCTGCTTTGGGGTTGCACCCGAACATTGCTGCTCCCGACACTACATTGCCCACTTGACAGAATCTTTGCTTTAATGTCTTGAATTTTTGCAAGTTGCTCTCTTTCAAAACAGAAGTGTGTTCCTGCAATTGAGAATTGCCAGCTAATAGGGTCCGCGGTAAGGTGATCGGGGGCTCTGCCCTATGCTAGGGAATCCTGCATTGGTACCTGAGAATAGTCTTCTGAGGTGATGTCCCTGTCATGACTCGGCTGCCTCCGGCCTGGTGGCTGGAGCCTGGCCATTGCACAGGTAGAAGGAAGGAGTAGCAGGGAGTCACACCCAGGACGTGGATGTGGGTTTATTTTTCCCAGTTCTGCCCTGGTTCTGCCTGCTGCCCCCGAGCATCTTTAGTCTGAACAATCGGGAGGAAAAGCTTCTGAATCTCCAGGCTGTGGGCAGAGGCAGTAAGGAGTCCAGCTGTGGGTCAGGGAGGAAATTTGACCATCTGGTGCCTTTTTGTAACAACTTAAAATAATTCTCCATTATAAAAAAATATGTAACCTTACCGGCCCTTTTGCCGTGAGGCGTCTCTGCTACCTGCAGCTCTGTGTACTGCTGCGAGCTGTCGGGATGACTCAGCTTCCTGCTCCAGCTCTCTCTCCTGCAGCCTGAGGACTCCGTCTATTACTCTGGCCCATGAATTTTCCAGTATTCTAAAACGTTTAGCTCTATTTTTTTTTCTACTGGGAGAAACATTGAAAAGGAAGTTTATCTTCTTAGTTTAGAACCTCTCCCATTGGAAAAGAAGTGTGATGAGGTTAGAGCAGCTTTGTGAGCAGTAGGTTAAGAACGAGTGTGTGTGTGCACGCATGTGAGTGTGTGCACGTGCGTGTGAGTGTGTGTGTGAGTGTGTGCACATGTGTGTAAGTGGATGTGTGCACAAGTGAGAATATGTCCGTGAGTGTGTACAAACAAGCGTGTGTGTGTGTGTGTGTGTGTGCACAAGTGAGCAGTCTGTGCTTGTGACTGCGTCTATGTGTATGCTTCAGTCCACCCTGTGGACGTGAGTTCTTTGTCTTCATAGGTCTGGAAGAGATTAGAAGCTTACACAATTCCTTCTGTGACACCGTGGACGTTTCCATTCTCTGGGAAGGAGGGGCCAATAGGCTTGAGATGGTGACAGGTGTCTGGGGTGCTGGCCAGTCACCAACATTGTCACTTATAATGGAAGGAAGGGAGTAACCATGTTGTGCCCTTGAACATAGCCATCACCGATTTGACTTCTTCCTTTCATCTCGTTTTCCTTTTCATCCTTCTTATTTTCTTGTCCACTCCTTGTCCTCTATGAGCATCATGTAGGACAGTTACCATATGTTAAGCTTGGACAAAACCTGAGGGCCCGTGAGCGTCTGTCATCTGATGGAACCCCACAGTGAGCCCGATATAGCATGGCAGAGATGGGGGGCAGCATGGCACTTACTCCTGTCTCAGAGAAGAAAACTATCTAGGTCTCTCCATCACTGCCAGTGTTCCTGGATATTTGCCCATTTACCCTTACTGTTATGCCAACTCTGTTATCAAAGGCAGCATAACTATTTGTAGATAGTCTACTGCTCATATGGAACCATAGAAGACCATGAATACATAGAAATTATATTCTCATAATCATCCAAAAAGATAAATACGACGTTGAGAAACCTCTCCTGTTTCCCTCGTGTGTGTGTGTGTGTATCAGTGTGCCCTTGTGTACAAGTGCATGTGTACATACATACACGTGTATGAGGAAGCTGCGGTTGATGTCAAGTGTCTTCCTTGATCATTCTCTGCCTTATATTTTGAGTCAGGGTCTCTCCCTAAACCCAGAACTTGCCCATTCAGCTAGTCAAGCAAACAGGCATGCTGTGGAGAAGTCCATCTTCACAGTGGCTGTCCTGGGATCACAGGACAGTTGCCATGCCGACCCAGCTGTCACAATGGTGCTAGAGCATGAGCTGCTGTCCCCACATGGGCTTTACATCAGTCTGTCTAGCCTTTGAATACTTTTGGACTTTTTTTTTTTTTTTGCATAAGGTATAGTCAGGATTTGAACCCAGGTTTTTGTGGTTACAAAGCTTATGCCTTCTCACGGCATGATGTTGTTCTCTAACGGCAGCTTTGAGCCACAGATGCTCCCTCTCCCCCTTGAAAACCGAAGATCAACTCTGGCTCATCAGTGTTGGGCCCTTTAACAAGCATCTTCTCTCTGAGAGGCCGTGTTATCAAACCATTAAGCACCAATGCATCCTGTGTAAGTAAATGGTGTTGGGAAAATTGCTCAGCGCCTTCAAGCAGTGCCGCAACAGCACCAAGTCAAACAGCAAAACAAAGATGTTTGTTGGAAATATTTACTGCATTGTGGACAGCGACTCGGGACCCCCTCTGTTCCATGGGGTTCTCATTTCAGTGGCATCATTTGAATTAAGATCAGCACCTCACTGTTCTCCTTGGCCACACACACATCTTCCTTACACAGAACCCTGTGTTCAAATGGCATCCAATACCACGTGTGAGGTCTCCCACCCTTGGGTTCCAGAGGCTGTAGAGATAAGCCACGATGGGAACAGACTCCTCCACAGCTGATTAGGAGGGCGAATTCTCCAGGAACTCACAGGCTCTGTACACCCTGGTGTGAACAGCAGGTGGGACCCGTGTTGGTATGCAGACATAGCCTCCCTGCAATTCCTTGCCCCTTGCATTCTTTTTTTGATTTTTTTTTCTGAACTTGTGAATTCTCACTTTTGGATGCAAAATAGTGGAGGAGCAACTTGGCTATATTCTGTCTTTGCTTTTGAAAATAATAGCTTTAGTGTAATCAACATACAGGAATCATAATTTTCTGTTTCCTCATCTAAAAAGCAAGACTGACAGTTACTGTGGAAATGAAAGATTACACCGCCACAAGGGTCCACGAGAGTTCATACTACAGGGGTCCATGAGAGATCACATCACCACAAAGGGTCCACTAGGGTTCACACCGCAAGGTTCCACGAGAGTTCACACTACAAAGGTCCATGAGAATTCACACTACAAGGGTCCATGAAAGTTCACGCTACAAGGGTCCATGAGAGATCACATCACCACAAAGGGTCCACGAGGGTTCACACCGCAAGGTTCCACGAGAGTTCACACTACAAGGGTCCACTAGAGATCACACTGCAAGGGTCCACGAGAGTTCACACTACAAGGGTCCACTAGAGATCACACTGCAAGGGTCCACGAGAGTTCACACTACAAGGGTCCACGAGAATTCACACTACAAGGGTCCACTAGAGATCACACTGCAAGGTTCCATGAGAGTTCACACTACAAGGGTCCACTAGAGATCACACTGCAAGGGTCCACGAGAGTTCACACTACAAGGGTCCACGAGAGTTCACACTACAAGGGTCCACGAGAGTTCACACTACAAGGGTCCACGAGAGATCACACTGAAAGCAGCCCATGGATACCCCCAGATTCTCACTCTGAGGCCTGGGAACTGTGTATCCTATGTGTCCCTCGGGAGACAAAGGTAACACATTGCCCCTTTCAGAGAGGTATGGAAACAATTTTCAAGGTTAAGACAAAAGACTTTGATTCCAATCTGAAATTATTCTGGTCTATCAAGATCAGGATGTACTTGTTATTATCATTCTTTAGACAATATTTTGTAATTATTATGTTTAATTTTTTAACTAGCCTCAAGAGTAAGTTTCACTTGATGAGCCACACTGTCAGTTTAAGAACATAAAATATGATGCTGCAGTTGTATAACTTGGTCTTCTGGTGGGACTCCTCACAGTGGGAGCTTGTCTCTGACAGCTGTGCCTGCTTTGGGGACCCTTTTTCTCATACTGGGTTGCCTCATCCAGCCTTACTATGAGGGGAGGTGCTTAGCCCTTATGACTTGATATGCCGTATTTGGTTGATGTCCATGGGAGGCCTGCCTTTTTCTGAAGAGAAATGGAGCAGGAGTGGATGGGATGGGGATGAGGAGGGGAGAAACCTGGAGGAGAGAAGGGAGAGAAAACTGCGGTTGAGATATAGTATATGAAAAAGAATAAATAAAAATTTTAAAAAGAGCACAGTATGTGAAGATTCTCTCAGAATGTCAGTTGGCAGCCATGATGTTAGATTCTAGAATATTCCAGACTGTGGGGATGACATCACAGTTAAAGCACTTCCATCAGTTGACAGCCATGACTGGGATCTAGAATATTCTAAACTGTGGGGATGATGTCGCAGTTAAAGCACTTCCATCAGTTGGAAGCCATGACGTTAAAATCTAGAATATTCCAGATTGTGGGGAGGATGTCACAGTTAAAGCACTACTACTGCACCACTAGAATTCAGAATATTTATCTTCTATAATAGCTCAGCTATTGAATCCTTCCTCAAAGATATTATTTATCAAAAAGCTGAATATTCGACTATACTTAAAGCACTGTCAAACCTTGCTCATAAGCAATGTCTTAAATATTATAAGTTCACCAAGGTAGGAAGCAAATGTTCACTTTATTTAAGATCAAGTTGAAGAATCACTTAGCCATTTATAGATATGATCAAAGACTTGACACCACACAGATTTTTAGTGAGGATGCAGCCAAATCCAGAAAGCATAAATGCAGGAAATAGTTTACAGAAAACAGACTTCTAAATCCCAAGTAATGTATACTGACACTAGCTAGACCTTGGCGAACTCCTAAAAATTAATTCAATGAGAAAGTTAAGGTGTATTTCTAGAAATGGAACATGAGGGCTTCTCCAAGCTGCTTCTTTTAGGCTGACCTCCTGAGAGGTTAACATTTTATGTCTTGTTTTCACAAATATTTTGTATAAAAATTCTACGTTCAAAAGAAACAATTACCTAGAAATTGCTACCTGCTGGAACTATGCTTAAAATGTGAGTTCATCTGTATCCTTGGTCACGTAGATGAGCAGCGTGAAGCCTGCGTGGAAGGTAGCAGAGAAACCATTGGCGAAAGGTCAGCAAGGGGCTAAGAGCATCCAAATGGCCAGCGTTTTCCTCTCACACTCTCTTGTCAAGTTGCTTCTGTGCTCTTCTCACTCCGTTCCAGGGAAAGAAACAAAATGAATAGGGCTTCCTGCTCCATACAACTTGGTTATAATTTTTGCGATGAAATATCGGGAAGAGCGTCATAATATAGAGGCATTTAATTAGAGGCATTTAATACATTGTGGCTCACCAGTGATTTCTGCATTCAGCGTGTTTCAAACAGCTGAGTGTCTACAATGTGGGGATTTGTTCCCCACGAGCTATCAATGGGCCTCGGCAGCTGCACGGTTCCTTAAATCTGGCTCGCACATGTAGCTTAATTATGGGACAAGACACAGCCAAGCAAGCAGCACTAAAGAAAAAAACAGATCTTGAGAGCCACTTAACCAAGTACGAAGGCGACCCTGGCTGGTGGAGCCGGAGGTTAAAGGCCTCAGATTGAGCGTTAAAGGAAGCAGGCGGAGGTAGAGCCAAGAGTTGCTCTTACATTGAGTTTGCTGGAGGCTATGTGCAGGGCACTGGGAGGGCCAACAGGGGGTCAAATGGCTCAGCTCTAGCCCCCTCCCTTGCATGCCCCTACAGAAACTCTCATCTCCCACCTGATGGGCCTGCTTAGCCATTTTTTCTTATTTCTTTTTATTTTAAGTTTTTAAATTCATTTTATATACCAAGCTCAATTCCCCTTCCCACCCCTCCCTTCCATTCCCCACCTCCTCCCCAACTCACCTCTCATCAACTCCTCAGAAATGGTAAGGCCTCCCCATGGGGAGTCAACAAAACCTGGCACATTAAGTTGAGGCAAGACCAAGCCCCTCTCCACTGTATCAAGACTGAGCAAGGCATCCCACCATAGGGAACGGGCTCCAAAATGCCAGTTTATGCACCAGGGATAGATCCTGGTCCCACTGCCGGGGCCCCTCAAACAGACCAGGCTACACAACTGTCACCCACATGCATAGTGCCCTAATTCAGTCCCATGCAGGCTCCCCAGCTGTCTCTCTAGAGTCCCCAAGATTCCATGAGTTTGGGTCAGCTGTCTTTGTGGGTTTCCCTGTCATGATCTTAACTCAATTTGCTCTATAATCCCTCCTCCCTTTGACTGGACTTCCAGAGCTCAGCCTGGTGCTTGCCTGTGGATCTCTGCATCTGCTTCCACCAGTTACTAGGTGAAGGTTCTATGATGACAGTTAGGGTACTTGCCAACCTGATTACAGGGGAAGGCCAGTTCAGGGACCCTCTCCACTATTGCTAGGAGTCTTAGCTGAGGTCGTCCTTGTGGATTCCTGGTATTTCCCTATGTGTGTGCCTGTGCGCACGCATGCATGCATGCTGTATAGATGTGTGTCGGAGGTAGAGATGGAAGCTGTAGGACACTTGGGAGTTGCTTCTCCCCTTCCACATTTTCATAGATTTGGGGGCTAGATCTCAAGTTGCCAGGCATGCAGGGCAAGTGCCCCTACTTGCTGAGCTACTTCACTCTCTGTCTCCCCCCGAAAAAGCATGGCATGTCCGAGAGTAGGTACATACGGAGGCTGAAGGACAGTCTTAGGTTGTAGTATTAGGAGCGGTGGGGTGCCATTCCGTAGTAATAGGAGTGGCGGGGCTGCATCCCCGGCACCCCAGCTGCCTGGCTAGCTTATGCCCCGAAATAACAACACACAAACTGTATTCTTTTAAACACTGCCTGGCCCATTAATTTCAGCCTCTTAACCCATTTCTAATAATCTATGTAGCACCACGAGGTGCACTTACCAGGAAAGATTCAGCATATCTGACCTGGTTGCTGGCTGTGTCGCTGTCTGCCTCAGAGAGCAGAGCTATCGCGTCTGAGCTCACTTCCTCTTCCTCCCAGCATTCTGTTCTGTTTACTCCACCCACCTATGTTCCAACCAATAAAATGGGCCAAGGCAGTTTCTTTATTAGCCAATGACCTTCCTCCATCATTAGGTGGCACCATATACCTTGTTTTTTGAGGCAGGGTCTCTCACTGGCCTGGCCCTCACCAAGTCAGCTAACCTGGTTGACCAGCAAGTCCCAGGGATTCTCCTGTCTCTGCTCCCACAGCACTAGGATTACAAGCAGCTCATGCACCATCACACCTGACAGTCTTCTAAGTTCTAAAAATCAAAATCAAACTTGAGCGTTTTACTGACTGAGCCAACCCCAAAGCATCCCTCTCCTCTTCATCATGATAGCCTTCAACATCTGTGAAATTCTACGTCCAAGGATTCATCCAGCCACAGACAGAATAGAGTTGAGGGAAACCTGCATATTGCACAGAATGTTCCCCTACCATTCCTCACTAAACAACACATAGCAGCTACATAGAATGCACATTATAAGGAATCTAGAGATGTTTAAAGTGTAGATATGGGAGGATGCATGTTCGTCGTGTGACACAGAACCTGAAGAAAATCAGTGTGGAGAGGAAGTGTTTGCTTGGATTCTCATGGGGAAGGGGTCACTCTGATAGGAGCTAGAGGGATCTCTGCAGTCAGTAAGCAGTGTAATGACAGCTTGCACGTGGCTGGATTATCCTTCTCATCCAACGTTGACCGCAGATAGTCTATGCACCGCAATTTATCTAATATCTAGGGGATTTTTCTAGAAGATTCTGGCATCAAACTGGCAAGCGAGGCTAACCAGCACAATATGCAAACACAATGCCATTTTACTCAGTGGGCTTGAGCTTTGTGTTTCTGGGGGGCTTCTGGAAACTGATTTCCCCAAAAGCACTTATGAGACAACGCATATTCTTCCCATTTATCACAAACACAGAACAAGTTCTCGGGAATTATGAAACATTTCATAAAGGAAGATATGAAAAAAGGCAAAAACAAAACACACTGATTCTACAAACTGGACTTCAGCTCAGTTAACACTTTGGAGTTTACCCTCTCAGTCCTCTGGATGAGAGCATCCCCCAGGTATGGCATGCATCTCTGCGATTATTTCCTGAGCTTACAGGCCTTCAGGGAATTTGCCGGCCATGAATGCTATACGCCTTTTGAGCTCCCCACCTTCAGATAACTACAAAGTTGTCCTGTAGAAAACCAATTATTTTGCATTTGCACCGGGGAAACGGGAGAGTGACCATTTCCTAACACATTTGCTTATCGTATTTAACTTGATAATTTGAAAAGTGGAAATCATTTCATAGCTGTTTAAACTCATATCACTGTGACATTCCCCTCGGATGCTCACTCCACTGTCATTCTCCAGGCGGCTGGCCCTCAGGAGAAGCTCTCTGAATACCCTGGTCTCTCTGTCCCCTCCCTCTGTTCCCTCAAAGGGAGGTGTCACTCACCACTGCACAGTGAGGAAGAAACAAGAGGAAAGAATTAGAGAAAATTAAACAGCATGAAAACACGCATATATCTAAGGATTAGGATGAGGAATTTAGGGACACTGAAAACCCATGTCTTTCAAATCTCTGCACCCTCTATCCTGGATTCCTTCCTACCACCCTCTGTATGTTACTTTTACTACAAAGCTGACTGCAAGTTTTCTTTTCAAAGATAAATTATAAGTTCTGAATATCATACCAGCTTGCTCTTCCGAATTTCCAAATTCTTCCAAGTCTGTCCTGATTTTTCTGGGTCACAATTAGAACAATAAACCACATGAGGTTACAACTTTAACAAATTGAGTCTTTGAAGGAAAAATAGAATCCCATGTGATTATGAGGAAATCTCCAGCAAGAGTTCAAGGAACTCCCCAAAAGTCCATGTTTGGGAAGGAAAGGTCATAAATCTTTGTTGGAACGTATTGTTTGTAAAATAGGACAGACCTACATTTGTGAGCCACAGACTGCGTGGACCAAGGAAACAACTTATTTTTCAAGAAACTCAAAGAAGGAGAGCACTTCTGGATCAGGGGATGCTGACTATTGGAAATGTGTGGGATTGGTAGATCGCTGAATGAGGGTGCTTCTTATTGGCTGATTGCAGCTGTCAATGATTGGATAGCTTTGATAAAGGCAGTATTGAAATGAATTTTCATAGATCATCTGATAGGAGTTTGAAAGTGGTTCTGGTGAATGCTTTCCCGATGCTTTGGAGCAACCATGACAGAAATCTGTAACCTTCCACAAACTGGAAGGATGGTAGCATGTCACTCCTATTTGGTTGCCTTGTCTTTGAAAGGCATAATTTCCAACTAGTTATAAATATTTCAGTAAAAAAGATAAATTAGGTCCAGTTGACTTGCCAGTCCCTAAGGTCTGTATTTGAGCTCTAGCACCTTCTGGTATATTTAATGGCATATTAATGATAATATTAGTATATTTAATGATAATATTAGTTTGTATTAGCAAGACATCATAGAGTAAAAAATTAGATTTTGTTTGCAAATGATACAGTGAGATATATAGATGGAAAAACTGAAACTCAAAGAAATGTTGTTGTTTTCATTGACAGAATATCTTTTATGTCTTCCCATCTTGCTTTGACAACAAACTACCAATCGTTTAACAGTTATTTGGTCAATACATTGTAGGTAAAACTATACCAATAATTACTCATTCAAAGTGGTGATGCAAATTGTTTAATAAAAAATATAAGTTCAGGTAAACGTAAGATGCATTAATTAATGATTATCGGTTAGTCTGTGATATCACAGATGAGATAATGTTAGCTTGCATAGTGTGTTGGCTGGGTCTTTTCTGTCAACTTGTCACACATTAGAGTTACTTGGAAAAAGGGAACTAAGGATATTTTCTTGATTTATGATGTGGGAGGATTCAGCTCACTGTGGGTGGTGCCACCTCTGGGCACGTGGTCCTGGGTGGTAGAAGAGAGGAAGCTGAACAAGCCGTGGAGAGAAAGCCAGTGAGCAGAGTTCCTCCATGTCTTCTGCTTTAGTTCCTGCCTAAATTCCTGAATTCATCCTGAATTCATGATGGATTCTAAAGCTGAAATAAATCTTTTTTCTACCCAAGTTGTTTTTGGTCTGTGTTTCATACCAGCAATAGAAACCTAAACACATAGTAACTTCAAGCGCCAACATCAAGATCCTGCCTAACCACCTAGCTGCACTTACTTCCCAATACCATTATCCAAGCAGTGAAATCCATGCCTGTCAGAGAGCCCAGTGTTCAAACGATAACCATATTCCCATCACCAATACACGAAGTATCTCCTGTCTTCACCTGATTTCTTTCTTTCTTTCTTTCTTTTTCTTTTTCTTTTTTTTTTGATTTTTCGAGACAGGGTTTCTCCATAGCTTTCGGTTCCTGTCCTGGAACTAGCTCTTGTAGACCAGGCTGGCCTTGAACTCACAGAGATCACCTGCCTCTGCCTCCCGAGTGCTGGGATTAAAGGCGTGCGCCACCACCGCCCGGCTTCCACCTGATTTCTTAAGAGGAGAAAAGGGAAACCTGGAAGAGTGGGAGGGGGGAAATCGGAAGAAAGTGTTCTGATGAAGAGAAGGAAGAAAGGCATGTTAAAGAAAGAAGTACTGCCAGATGCGGGCAGCCAATTTACACTCTAGAGCAAATCAGGTGTGCCACAGCACATATTAACACTTATTTCTTCTCATGTGAGTACAGGGACATCAAAGACGAAGGCAATGTGTTCCGGCACGGGAGTATCACACTCTGAAATGGATGTCTTGCTTCATGGCCTCCAACCAATAATAAAGAGAACCACTCAAGAACAAAGGGGTAGCTTCCTTTAAATATACTGCTCCTGTCTGTCCTCTCTCGCTCCCTCTCTCTTTCTTCCTGTCTCTCTTTCCTCTCTACTGCTCTATGTCCTCATTGTTTTTCTCCCAAAACTAGTTGTCTTTTGCAAAAAACAAAAACAAAAAAAAAAACAAAAAAAAAATCTAGTTTTGAGCCAGTCAATGCTGACATACACCTGTTTCCTATACTTGGGAGGCGGAAGCAGGCACATCACTAAGTTCAAGGCCAGCCTGATCTACACAGCAAATTCCAGGAGAGCCAGAGCTATACAGAGAAACCCCTTCTCAATCAAACCCCCATCAAAATCCAGATTCATTCCTCTTACTCTCTTCTGAAGAGAAATAGGAAATTCTTCCCATTTTCCACTTTTGCATTTTGCTTTATCCCCCACATTCATGTGTCTTTATTTACTGCAGGTGCAAATCTGTCTTCTGTGCCATCAAGACTCACGACTCTGCCTGGCCTAATCACTTTCTGCCCATCCATCCTTCTTTCAGGATCAGCTTTTGCTCCACAGAACAAGATTCCTAGCTGCCCAATCTCACTTAAATGTTCATGAGGGATCTCTACATTCTGTTTTATTTTTCTTATATGCGAGTTTCACAATCGGTAATTTTGTGTTTGTGTATGGAGGCTTTTGTTCGGTCTTCATCTCTGAATTGTGTGTGCTCACAAAGGCAGATGATAAACCTGTAAGCCCGTATCTTAGCAGTGTGCAAGGCGTAAGGTAAGCACACAAGGCATCAGGAATGTATGTCAACTAATAGGTCGAATAAATACATGCATGCTTGGTTCAGAAGAGACGGTAAGTCTATAGGAAGAATACAATCCAAATACCTTAGACTTCTGCTCAGGTTCCTCCACCATGTCTGATTTCCTCCCTTCTCACATCTGCAGGGCAGCGCTGCGAGGGTTCCTCCGCCATGTCTGATTTCCTCCCTTCTCACACCCAGTCTGGAGCT
Source organism: Microtus oregoni (assembly GCF_018167655.1). Lineage (NCBI taxonomy): Eukaryota > Metazoa > Chordata > Mammalia > Rodentia > Cricetidae > Microtus > Microtus oregoni. The sequence goes on from NW_024543077.1 coordinate 25,508,261, forward strand.
CGGCCGTGTCCATGCCCGCCTCCAATTCCTGTGTCATGAGCGGGAGTTCCCTCATCACTGAAACGTGGCCTTCCTACGGAAGAGAGCTAAGTGTGAGTGCAGGAAATGCAGCCTTGTGTTACCACAGTCATCTCCTCTGCTTAATACCCTCTACAGACCATTAATATCTCATCTGTTCAAAGAAAATGGACGCTTCTGCTGGGCGGGTTAGTCAGACACTCCGATCCCTGCCGCTGTCTACTGCTGGAGGAGCGAGACTCATACGGCTTCCACTCAGGCCCCCTGTGTAAACCCCAATCTCCTCTTTTTTTTTAAAAAAAAAGGGGGGGGGGAATGTTCAGAATCCCGGAGAGTTAAGAAGTCAATGAGATCTCAGCATTTGCGAAATAGTTAAACTAATACCTGCTGTATCTGAAATACTATGTATAGTGTGGAGGCATAGTGTGAACTTGCCTTCCTAAGTGGAAAAACGTCTAAGGGGGAAGAGGCTGTCTGTGACTGGTCGGGATGGAACAGAGCTGAGAGGCAGCCCAGGCACAGGGCAACAAGCTGAGGAGTCTCTTGAAATATGCCTGTCGGCAGCAAGTGTGCAAAATGAGAGATATTTTTCCTAGCAAATGAGTCTCTGCTCCTATAACCTTCATACATATTTAACTGCAGTTGACTTCAATTGACCCCAGCTACCTACAACCCCATTTAACTTCTCTCCATTGTGCAAAAAAAAAGCAAAATCAGAGTTTAAAGCTAGAAAGTACGCGAGAACGAAAGAGTCTGAGGAGGCAGACGTCGTGTAAGAGTCGTTCCGCAGGCGGTGAACGCTGCGCTCACGGCCACCATGGGAAATCTTGGAGTTGCGGGGTGCCTATCAATCTTTTGGCGATTCCTGAGCTGCGCCACGGATTGCTCATGACACACGCAGCTGTTCCCAAATCTCTACAGAAAGAGCGTCAAACGCCTCCTTATTTTATTAAATTTTTGCTTTTCAGCTTTATCTCAGTGTGATATTTGCTACCAGAGAAACGAGCTGCACTGGCTAGGTGTACCCACAGGAGGGAGTTTATGCCTGTTTGAGAATGGCAGCGTCCACCAGGGAAGGGAGGCATCTATCATCAGAGGACATCGGCATTGCCGATCACTCTCGCCATCCGGGACAAGGGCGTGAATCAAGGTGAACATTCATCCAGCTCCGAACGTTCTGATTGAGACTATTCACTTGCCAAGCTGGTTGGTATGAATCAACTGAAAATGAAGACACATACAAACAAACAAACAGCTACTTGGGAGCAGGAGTTAAAGGACTGGAACGGAACCAGTAGGGCTGGATGCCAGGACGAGTGGTCGGCCAGCCTTTAGTAGTCTTCTCGGCGCTGGCATTTGCAGTAGCTCCGTACATCCGCGCAGCAGCCGGGGCTATGCATTTCACCTGCTCTTTATATGCCAGTTGCTCGATGCTGCAGGTTAAGTTCACTAGTGACAATGATTTTTATCATCTTAAGATACTTCCCCCTTTATTTCCATGAACCCAGGCAGTCACATTATACTTACAACAATGACAACATGATTTGGGATTTTATCCCAGCTATTTGGTCTTTTTTTCCTCTAAAATCTGCTGAATGTAGGTATTTTCATTGTTTACTGTGCAGGTGAGCATCCATAGGATCCACATGGAGGCCAGAGGACAGCTTGAAAGAGTTGGGTTGTTTTCCCTCTCCCGCGTGATTCTCAATAATCAAACTCAGTCTGACTTGACAGCAAACACTTTTACCCATGAGCCATCTTGACAACCCTAGCCCTAACCTTTGAAAGATTACATAGGCTACAGCTTCTGTTCCTTCTGTGTGTTGTTACCATGAAGGGGACTATGGGAGCTCGCAGTTCTCCTCCTCTGACAGCGAGCATGTGCAGTGACCTCCTCCTAGGGCAGAAGACTGGTGTGTGACTCACTTCCAAACAAGGAATGATAGTCAAGGACATGGTGACACCACCTTAGGGGCTGCGTTCTTAAGGGTGTAGAGTCCAGCTTGAGTTCTCCTGGTGCCCTCACTCTCTGGTTGATGAGGTAAGCTTCTACCAAGCAAAGAGTTGATGGAGTCCTTGATCCATAGTCAACAATAAAAAGCCTGCGAATCAAAGTTCAGGAGCAGCATAACTGTACCAAGTACCGGAAGAGTTTACAAGCAGATGCTCCCCCAGGAGAGCTTCCTCTGAGCCCGCAGTTTTGCCTATGACCTTGGTGAGAGGCCCGAGCACGTGGTGTTTTCAGAGGCCTGATCCATAGACTCCGGGAGATAATGACCATGCCTCGTATTGAGCTGCAAATTCGCAGTAATCATTGTTATATAAAACAGATAATGAACATAACATGAAACTATTAGATTATAACAACCACTACTCAGGATAATTATAAAGGTGTCTTATCAATGACTTGGTTTATGTTTAAGAATTGTTTTCAATGGAATCAAGCTAGTCAGCTTGGCTCACTGCCAGAACTATGGCAATTAATAATCTACAATGACATGAACATAATCCACTCTCCCTGGGAAGTTCAGTTCTCAGAAAGAATACTAAGATTGGTAGACAATATCAGAGACTGAACACATTGAAGGGTTTGTTAAATTTAGAAAAATAACTCAGAGAATCAACAATCTGGGCCAAAGCAACAGGCCTGGGATGAGTTGGCAGAGGACCTGGGAGAAGGAGTTAATTATTATTTAAAAGTGGATAAGTAGCTCCTGGACTTCATGGGAGTCAGCATTATCTTTCTTATTCAGTCTAAACGTGGACTCACAGAGAGAAATATGGTTAGTGCTCAGGCAAGGGCCATTTGGCATAGCAACTGTCTTCTGAATTACTGCCCACTGATGGAGCCGCTTTAATGAAGGCTAGCATCCTAAAGATCTCGTTCCCACTGTGCTGCTGCGCCCCGTGCACTGTGGGAAACAGACCCTAGATAACCATCCCAGTTAGAGCACATTCATCTCCTCTTCCCCGTCAATGAGAACAGACACATGTCATCGTGAGTTGGGTGAACCGAATCATTTTTTCTATGTCAGAGTAGTGAAAACACCGACAATCTACCAGCGCCATGTTTCCCGCACTTGACATTGGTTCCCTCTCTTTTACAGGGCAAGGGACAATCAGCCATGTTTCAGTGGAATAGGGACAACAGAATGGATAGGAAACGGGGATTCTCAAGATGATGTCCGAAGACTGGGAATTGATACCCAGTGGATTTTCTGGTCTATCTTGACAGTTGTGGAAATGGTGGAAGGCTTGGCCCCTGAGATATCCCTACGACAGTGATATCTTGGTCTGTCTCCCAGACAACCAGGCTTGGATGAGACAGCCTGGTATTTTCAACTCCATGAGGCTGAAACTCTACAGGACTGGAGGTGAGCGGAGCACATATCACTAACTCCTCATTTACTATCTTGGAGGCCATGCCTGTTAGAAAGGCAAGAAAAGAACCACAAGGAAAAAACAACCTACAGTGCCATAAAAGGTTTAACTCTTGGCCTGGCCCCGTGGTGCGGGAGAATTGTCTGTATTCTGTCAATCATGTTATAAATAAACGCCGATTGGCCAGGGAGGAAATATAGGTGGGAAAACCAGACAGGAAGTAGAAATGATGTAATGTGAACAGGAGAATTCTGGGAAGGAGGAAGTTGGTTCTTCCCACTCCTGCCCAGACCACCGAAGCAGCACGATGTGAGCTGCCCCACTGAACAAAGGTACTGAGCCCCATGGCTAACATAGATCAGAAAAATGGGTCCGTCAAGATGTGAGAGCCAAGAGCTAATGGGCCAATCAGCTTATAATTTATGGAGACCTATGTGTGATTTTCTTTGGGGCTAAACATCTGTGGGGTACCTGGGGCAGGACAGAAACCCATCCAAGCAGACCTGGCCCTCCATGTTATAGCCCCGGCCAGTAGATGGCAGGTTCAGAGTGGAACACACAGCCAGAATGAGTGACTTCATTGTAGCATAACGTCACAGAAAGAAATCTCCTGGCACATAACCTATAGACACGTTTATGGATTTGGGATTCTATTTAAGTGATTAGCAACCTCCACTTCCTGGTGTCTTTGTTAAAAAAAAAAAGTGCTCATTTGTGTCTCAGATTCATCTTAGCTCAGTCAGTCTAAATCTAATTAGATTTCTTTTGTTTTGCTTTTCCACAAGAATTTCTGACTGTCACAATCCCCAGCTTCGTCTCATCTAGACTTTTAGAGTTCACTCTGCCTGACAAAGACAGCTTGAAAATTGGTAGCTGATGACAACTGTGATGGTCAGGATCATGGCTTGTCCGTCGCTCTCCCGGCTAATTCTAGACTCGGTAACAGGTTCACGGCTTGTATAGCTGATTCTGAGCAGAGCCCAGTGGCTGCCAGGACTGTGCTTGCTGCTGTCTCTGAGTGAAGCACACTGGAAAAGCACCTCCAAAAAGAGTGGTCTGGCTGATCTGATGTGCTATCTGACCCATCTTGGCTCCTGCTACCCGTCTATCTTCTGCACAAGAAATCACGGCCGAACCCTTGGTCTGAGGCTTCCCTCCTGATTGCCAATCTAGTTGTTCCCCTGGTCACTCTCTTGTCCACCGGACTACACTTTTGAATGACCAGAAGTGAACTACTAAAAGATTTATGTTTGGCAATCACTAGTGGCTTTGACCGTGTGTGTATCTGGGAATGTAAGTCGTAAATTCTGCCTTTCTTGCCTGCAATTGACTGTAATTTTTGGTTTTAACAGGGTAATGACATTAGAGCACTTCCAGGAATCTTAGAGGATGAAGGCACTTCATCTGACACACTGGCTTTACTGTTCTTATCATCAACTCAGCTAAGACTTAGGAGGTATTCTTACCCCTCCAAAGCCACTTCCTCTCCTGGTGTGTCACCCCCAAAGCTTCTAGGAAAAAATTATCAAAGCCTTGCTCCTTGGGATCAACATAAAGTCATGTGGCCCTACCTGCCAGCTGCCCATCTCCCCCATTTCCCCTTTATCTCTCTTTCCCCTTAGATCTCACATGAGAATACAACAGAGCTGTCCACCCCATCAATAACTCAACGAGTGTGGTTAAACATAAGACCCTTTAACCAAATCCCACATCTTCTTTATATCACTGAGGTTTTCATGACAATAATAAAACCCCAGAAGCATCCAACTTCTCGAGAATATTTAGGTCACAGGTTGGCAAGGTCAAAGGCATGCTTGAATAGCAAGGGCTTGATCCTAATTTGGGGACTTAGACCACAGCACCACTTAACAATCAATCAACAGTCAAACTGACCAGAGTGCATATCCTGTAGGCAAGCTTATCTGCCACGCTGAGTAGTTCAATAACTGTTACTGCTTATCCAACGGTGACCCAAGGAGAGGTCTCCAACACCTGCTGGAAGGTAGGGTGTAGTTAGAAGAGTTACCAGCCAAGCAGTACATCCTAGGAGGCTCGGGATAGTGATGTGGGAGACACCTTCTAATTGCTATCCATGCAAACTTGGTCATCTCCAATTTAACTACAGGTAAGAATGGCTCCCCCATCTTTTATATCCTCTACGCCACCTTAGATTTTTATTTTCACTTTATGGCTAAGAAATCATAGCTCACCTCTACATATTTTAGTTTACTGTCATACCATCCTGAATATGCCTAATCTTGTCTAAAATATTTTATCTTAAATTCCCAATTCTTTTATAATACCCTGAAATGTGTTTGTTATCATTTAGAGAACAATGTACTGGCGGATGGAGCATCTACCAATATACAAAATTTGTAGGGCCCAACCCAATACACGAGAATCTTGGAGCTTTAAGAAATGTCTCAAGTGACAGAGAGGTGATAGCTGGGTGCCCTTCTGGGTGCCATGTGTAAGGCCGGACACGGAAGAGCTGACTTGGAAAGAGAAGGGCAGGGCTGGATGGTGCTGAGCTTCCCTGAGGATGTTTTACTGGGCATTTGTGCTGCACTGATGAACTCTGAAAGTATTTTCTCCTGGGGCATTGAAAAGATCCAACCTAACCTTCCCTTCTCTTCAATGGTGGGTTAAGCCAGACCCCAGCATACTCAGCGCGCATTGCAGGAAGATGGACACGGGGAACAGCACCCCCTTCATTATTCTTGGTTTTAGCTTTTTAAGGTTACAGTACAGGTATTTGATCTTGGGTGCAGGCCTGACGCCGGGCCACTGGAATAGTCAGAGCACACCCTGTGCTTACAGGCAAATAGGAGACTGCCAGGGGGCTGATAAAAATCATGGTGACCAGCCGTCACCAGGGGTCTACAGGAAGGGGTGTGGCAGGCCCTGGCTTTAGTTCAGAAGACATCACAGTTTAAATGAAAGGGAAGAACTAAATGAAACGGGGCATGGCTAACATTCCAGACTTTTGTCTCTACAGATAGGTGGAGAAGGAGGCACACCCTCAAATTCTACCCTCAGGGGGGATCTCCATGGCCACCCTAAACAAATGGGCAAGTATCAGGGATAAAGGGCATTTTGAGAGCCATCTCCACACTCCCTATGACCTGGCTGACGTGAAGCCCAACAGGTACTAAATAAATAAATAAATAAATAAATAAATAAATAAATAAATATTTCTTGTAACCCTTTGTCCTCATTAGTATAGACATCTAAGTATGATTATTGAACCCTCAGAAGGTCAGTTACATCTGTCTGGTACCTGTAGCAACTGTGTAACATTTAGATAAAGTTTAGGCAAAACCCGGATACTTTTAAATAAAGTTTGATTGGCAGAGCTGATGCTCATCCTCTGTGTGTCTTATATAACACACTCATTGTTTTTCCGATTTCCAATTTTCTTCCCCATTTTTAAAAATCACCCAACAATATTAATCCCCATTTACACATCCTTATTTACTAAGGATATTTCCAGCTTTTCATCTTTGTAACATTTTCTACTTATTTGTTGCATTTAATTTATGACCTTTCATATGCCATGAGACATGGCAACATTTGCAAAAAATTTGCCATTTCATTGCAACAGAGCTGAATCCAAATTTCATATATAACATAATATAACAAATTAATATTACCTGCTTACACACTGTTAGGCTATTAGGCGTTGTATGTTTCCAGGAAAAATCCCATAGGAAACATAAGGCAATAAAAAATATTTGTCCATTCTGCATGGTCCATAGAAAAACATTCCTAATAGCCTGCTTTTGGTTTAGAATGAGTGTAAATAGCAGAGAGAGAAAGAGAGAGAGAGAGGGACAGAGGGAGAGAGAGAGAGAGAGAGAGAGAGAGCAGATATATGCAAAACATCACCAAAATTATGTTTGCAATGTTCAGCAAAGCTCAAGCAGAGATGCTCTGTCAGGATGGCTGCTCTAGTTACTGACTGAAGAACTCTCCAGGAGACTGACTGAGTCTTCTCCACAGAGCACCATCCTGCTGGTCAATGCCAGTGAAGGCATTTTTAATCTTGGAAATAGTTTGCCTTTAGCTGTTCAAAGGCACCAAGTTTTTGTCGATGCTATTAATTTTGCTTTATTTATTTATTTTAGACTGTTACAGAGTAGGGTGCCAGCCTGCCCAGGAAGATGCTGAGATAATATGCTTAGGTCTGAAGACAGAAGGTCAAATCCTTTTTCTTGAGTCAGCGTCTCAGTGAACTTGAACAGCTCACGACAGTTGCCAAGATAAGATCTACACAAAGACATTAGTTTCCTTGTATAACAAAGGCAGCGAGTGGTTACAATTTCTAAAGGATTGGAGACCAGAAGGGAGTTTAGTGGTGTAGGCTGGACAAGAGCTTCACAGCTGTGTCTGAGAACATTCCGCAGAAGCAGACAAAAACTTACAGAGTCTCAGTGTGGGAGGTAGGAGGAAAGTTCCATGTCAGTCAGAGAAAAAGCGACATAGTCTCTTTTATGAAACTTTGTGTTTATTATTAGAAGCACACTGTAAAATAATGATAAAAGAAAGAAAAGGGGCATTAATGTCATCACTGTTTACTGTCCTCCTGAAGTATCACTTACTGTCCGCAATTGTGTGAGCTGGGCTTTCACATTCCAGCAGTGCAGGGAGTTTGTTGGAACCAGCATCACCACAGGCCTGTGAGGAAAGGGTTACACTATCACGTCAGGAAGGCTAAATCTCTAGGTGAGATAGTTTCAGTCTTACATTACCCAGAAGGCTCAGCTCTCTCACTGGAAGGAAGCTGTGGGAAGATTTAAGACTTGACCCGCAGGGAAGTTGTATATCTTGGGGCCACCTTGACAGGCCTCTTTGAACCACAGCCTTTGTTCCCTCTGTCACTTCCTGGCTCTCACAGGGTGAGGGGCTTGGCTCCACCCAGTGCTTCCATTGTGATATGCGCAGGCTCAAAAGCAGCAGGACAAACCAGCCAGATTGAAACCTCTAAGACCAAGAGCTAAAAGAAACCCTCTCTTCCTAGAGTATCTCAGATATATGTTATAGAGATGAGGAGCTATAGGCTAAGAGACAGGAGTGCCTCAGCGTCACGAGCCAGTGAATCTGTGGGAAGGCAGTACATCTCAGAGAAACACATTCTGAAGTGTTTTCTGGCTCACACCAGGACTGCTCCACTAGGCGTATGCACACACAATTCTGCAAAGCTCCTGCACAGGTGTGAAGTCTGCTTTCCCTCTCAGCTCAAATGACCCCTGTGAAAGCTGTGGAGCTGCTTCAGTTCCTCCTAGTTAATCTCTCTAAAGACAAAAGAGGAGACAGGGCCAAAGAAACACGTTGTTTCTTGCCCCACTCTCCCTGGCTATGCAGAGACACGTGAGCCTCTCAGACCATTGAATAAGATAAGGTAAGCATTGGTGCCATTTTTAGAAAAGATAACGGTGGTCATTTCCTTTGGAGATTCTTCAAGTGCTGATAAGTTTTATGGGATAATTTTCTTTCTTCTTTTCCACCTAGATTCTTGAAGATTTGGGCCACCATAGTCTTTATAGGTCCAGAGCCCAGCCTGGCTGGAGTCAGAAATTTCGGGAGGGATGCGCATGAATTCAGATTCTCGGTGAATTGACAGCTTCAAATGATGGTGATCCCGGTGATCCCGGTTAGATTCAGTAGTGATGATTGATCCAGGCATTCATATATCATCCATTCATTCACTAAGCATTGACCACACCCTAATGTCAATCATGTAGAGTTGTATAAAAAGACAATGTGCAGCTAAAATTCTTCAAAAAGGTTGCATCTACAAGCTTAAGTTAACTGCTTGGCCTGGTTGAACAGAACACCCTAATCATAGGCAGCAATGTATGGCTAGTTGAAATTACCTTGTTCTGTCTTCAGTCATTACCTTTGAACCTTTTAACCCAATCTGGCATTCCTGTGACTATTAGGTAAATCTCCCAGCATGCATTGTTAAGTTTAGTGGACCTCTAGCGGCTACCAACCCTACCGCAAAGAAGACTAGAAGATGATAGCTGGGACTTACAGAAAAGATGTCCACGCTTCATTGAGGTCTACCTGCCTGATGCCCCCACTAAGGTGTTTGCTAAGCACCGTGTCCTTCCTTGTTCTTCAACTATAAAATCCCAATTAACTGCTTCCATTCGGAATGGAACATTCAGGGTAACTTGAATCCATGTTCTCAGACCTTGGTCAGTCATATGTGACTCAAAATAAAAGAGTTCCCTTAAAACATAGTTGCTATTTTGTGTCATCAAACACCAAGAAGATGGGATCATTAATTTCCCCTCTGCTATTATTCATTTGTTCACCATATGAATTATGGTATTTTGTACTAGAGGAAATACAGAGGAGAAGCAGTTACTAACCACACCTGGGCAATACAGATGACAGTCTCGCTCTAAACGTGAACGCTGAGCCACTACCCTCGGCCACCTGCCCCGTGAGTGGGTGAGGTACTGCACTCACCTTTTGGTTGCTGTCCCCAGCTGCCTGAGTCACACCCATCCTTTGGGTTTCTCATCCTCTCAAGATTAGACTGAGAGAAGGAGACCAGAGAATTACAACCAAGAGCTCAGGAGACCGCCATCATTAAAGCGCTAAATTCCACAGCGATTCCAGAGCCATTCCAATCAAATTCTTCAGAACTCTGCTGAGCTGAAGCCTCGGCCCCACCCTCCTCTTTGTCTCGTGGTACCCAGTGGAAGTGTCATCCAGTCTGTCATCCGTCTCTGTGTGAAAAATAGTTTGAGAAAAGTTAAAAAAAAAAATCCTCGACACTCAAAAATTTATTGGCATGCTTTAACTTCTGAGGCCGGCAATACAGGGTTTTCATTATCATTTCCCCTCCACTCTTTTGAATGGAAATGTGTGCTTGGAGAATTGATTTGTCACTGTCTGATTTTTTAAATTACTGCCTGGAAAATAGTAATCATGCCCCTTCTGTGATTTCAGCCAAGTCAAAAAGTGGTAGGTGGCAGGGCCATCTTGTAGGAGACCCAGCAGGCTCCTAGGATCTCTTTTCATAGGCATGACAGCACAGACAACTCATTGTCTGGTCTTTTTTATTAACCCGGTTGTTGCTTTTAAGAATCCCAACACATGTGTTTCTCTACAGGGGTAAGAATGATGGCTTTGCATTGTAGCTCAGTACACAAGGGGTGGCCAATTCCAATAGCGTTGGGATAGCATACGTCATGTCTTACAAACCCATGCAGGCAGCAGAGGCTCTTTGCTTCTCTTACAAAAGTATGTGGCTCTGCGGTGTTTTGCCTGCTGATAATAAAGAAATGCAAGAGCATGTGGGAAAACACAAAACTTACAGCACCCAGCTCTTAAGCCTGCAAGCACTTCGCAAACACCCAACTGAACAAAACAAGAGTCATCACAAGAGCTAAGACAGGTTCGTAATGTGTTTACATGCAAGTTGAGGTCCTAGGTTTGACCCCGCATGATCAGGTAAAAAGCCAAGCATAGTATCATGTGGTCATGACCCCAGAATCGTGGAGGCAGAGGCAGGTGGATCAGTGAGGCTGGCAGGCCCGCTCCTCTACCACAACCACTGAGTGTAGATCTAGAGAAATACATACGCCTGTATTCCATTCATCTTAGGTTATAGGACAAGACAAGACTGTTGCAAAATTCTCTCACTCGGATAATTATGGACTCACAAAGATCAACATAGAAAACAAATTTTCTTATACTCACAGAAGAGGGAAAATCACTTAGTTACTTTTTGTGTCATGTGATCAAATATTATCTGGAGAAAGAGGGAAATCCTGCTTACATATTATGAAAGATGGGTTTAAAATGAGTAATCTTATTTTTTTACTGCCTTATATTTTAAAAGATCAAGGATCAATTCGAAATATGAACTAACTAGTAATTGAATTAGATCTCATCTACCATTTCCAAACTATTTTTTTTTTACTTTGGAAATGGCAAATGTAATATGTACTATTTGTTGATGTCTGTTGCCCAGTTGAATAGACTGTTCTTGTTTTAATTACTTTTTCTTTGAGGAACGTCTGCTGTCTGTCCCATTTGTTTGGACAGCGTTACTACCTAGCCTTTCTGGGTATGACTGAGAGCGTAACTTGTGGACTGAGGATGTAGCTCAGTCAGTAGAGGGCTTGCCTCGAATGCACTAAGACTTGAGTCTTACCCCTAGCATCTCACTCTATAAACAGTGTGTGTGTGTGTTCGCATACACATATAAGTACGTATCTATACATATACATATATATATAAATACATATACATATGCACGTGTGTGTGTATAAACACACCTGTAATCCCATGATGTAGGAGGTGCAGTCAAAAGATTCCGAAGTTCAAGATCATCTTGGGCTATACGAAACCTCATCTCAAAAGTAAAAAGAATCCACTTGTTCAAAGTTTTAATAGTTTCTAATTTGACCTTAAAAATCCCCAGTAAGGTTTAGAGATGGCTTAGTAGGTATAAGTGTTTGAGATCCAATCCTTAAGACCCAAATTCAGATGCTAAGAACCCATGTAAAATACAGGTGAGCATGGAGCTCACCTATAATATTGGGAGCAGTGAAACCCCAGATCCTGAATTTCTTGTAATCCCCTGATCTGAGTGCCTACAGTTGCTCTGAGCACGAGACCTTCAGGAGTTCCTGATGGCAGGAGAGTGGTTTCTGGTGGGTTTGGCTGGGGCGTGGCTATCTCTATATAATCTGCCCCTGAACACAATAAAGGGGGCATTCTTGGGGAATTCAAGGATGACCCGTGCCGCTGTCTCTCTGTCTGTGTGTGTCTGTGTATTTTAACCTACAGCCCCCTTCCCCGAAGCTCGCGAACTCGGTAATAGCACACCGAGCGCAGGCACGGGGCACGGTGCGCGGCAATTGGAGGTCCCAGCCGAGATATCGGTACTATAAACCCAGTGTACTTCAGATGTGGAGACAGGATATCCTCAGAGCAAGCTGGCTTGCCAGATGAGCTCAAAGAGCAGTCTCTGCGTTCAGTGAAGGTCTCTATCTGTATAATTAGGACATAAAATAGAGACTGGAGGAGGAAGACACCTGATAACAGCCTAGAGCCTCCACCGGAACACACGTACACCAACATACATGTGAACACACATACACACAAAGTCTAGAGTGAACTGCCAGCTCTCTTTTGTGTTGTACCTTGTCCTTGTGCAGTGGGAACACACACATACATATGCAGGCGCACACACACACACACACACTCATATGCATGTGTGTGCGCGCGCACACATGCACACATTCTCCAGGTGTGTTTCGAAAGTACAGATAGTCAGTTTCTTGGCAGTGATGGGAACGTCATTGGCTCTGTATCTTCTCTACCCCATCTGGGGTCCTATAAGATGTCCACAGTGGGATCACACACATATTTAATGTTTATCCACTTATTTATGATTTCTATCAATACTTAAGGTTTGTGGACAAGAATAAAATGACCTTGCGTAGCTGTATCTCTGAGATCACAGAAAGAGATAATAATGCATTGGCTGAAGAACTGAGCGAAATTTCTCTAAATTTGGTAAAAAACCATAATAAAAACCTAAGCAAAGAAAAACAACAGCATTGACATATCGACTCAAGGTTAACAAACCCAAGCAGCACAAATACAAAGAAAAACACACCTAGGCATACAAGACGGCTAATATTCTAATGGATGAGAAAAACAAGGCTTGGAAAGGAACCAAACGACTCCTTCAACCTTGTAGTGAGGAAACTGAAACTCCTGAATTTATACAGAGGTTATATGCCTCACTCCACCCATGGAGAAGGTCGTGCCGTAGAGATAGGGGAGGAGGCACTTACAGAACTCCAGAGTCTAAGATGATCACTGCTGACAATTTATTGTTTCTTTATCTGATATCTCTGTACGGGGAGATGATGGAGGAGAGTCTTCTGTCTTGTGTTAATTTCATTGGTTAAATAAAGAAACTGCCTTGGCCCTTTAATAGGACATAAAATTAGGTAGGCGGAGTAAACAGAACAGAATGCTGGGAGAAAGAAGCTGAGTCAAGGAGTCGCCATGGTTCTCCCACTCCAGACAGACACAGGTTAAGATCTTCCCTGGTAAGCCACCTCGTGGGCTACACAGATTATTAGAAATGGGTTAGTCCAGGTGCGAGAGTTAGCCGAGAAGAGGCTGGAACTAATGGGCCAAGCAGTGTTTAAAAGAATACAGTTTCCATGTAATTATTTCAGGGCATAAGCTAGCCATGTGGGCGGCTGTGTGGCGGGACACAGCCCCGCCGCTCCTATTACAGCAGGGAGAGCTGAGTGTCGTGTCTTCAGAATCTCACAGGTTCTAGGGGCTAAAGAACCTCCAGCAAGTGAAAATAGGAAGGAAAGAACACCACATCAGGGTAGACAAGGCATTGTCCACACACTGCCAAGCCGTACAGTCTTCTTAGGGAGACAGATACGCTCTACTATTCTGCTCAGATTACAGCAGTGGACCCCAACTTTTGTTTTATGCTTATTCACTAGAGAATAAGCAGAGAAGTGAGACATAGTGTTTCAAGTTTTTAAAAATATACCAGTGCTCTCCTTCCCGGTGCGTATATATCTCAGCCCAAGAATCTTTGTGTAAGACCAGTTGACATTATAAATCTTCCCTCTGGTAGTGGTAAACTTCAACCAAGCCTTGGGGTCCCTGACATATGCAACATTCACAAAGAACTGAGGCATAGGCATGACAGGAGTTCTTTCAGGACATTCCAAAGAGATGCAGCTGAACAGGATGGATAACAGAAACAGCACTGACCAGGAAGTCAAGGTGCTTCTGGCAGTCAGCGGCAGTCCTGGGTGGGAGACCAAACCTAAGGCCTAAACGTCAGTCTTGGAGCTGCAGAAGGTTCTAGAATGGTGCCGGTGTCAAAATGCAGAACCGCACAGTCTGGCTGTGGTTTGAAATGCCCCTCATGATTTTCTGAAGGCAACTAGAACGGGTCACCTGCAGGGCTCAGCGCCTTTCCATTCTACACGGAGAGAAGCAAAAGTGTGCTTCTTGTCCTTGGCCTTCTAGAAGGGATGCACATGCCCTACTCTAGAACGAGTTTATCCCCAAAGCATTTAGCCTTTAAACTCGAGGGGGAACCCGAATATGAGACACTGAAGGGGAATTAAGTTAGATGAGGAGTTCTCAGCCCCCACCTACGGCTCTGCTTTGGGAGTTTGCAGGCTGAAGTGTGGAATGCAGACGCCGTGTCTTCTAACAAGCGCCTTGAGAGTGTGATGCTAAAGCCATGTGAGAAGCAGCATTCGTGGCGTCATTGGGAAGAGGCAGCCCCTGAGGCAGGGTCAGGTAAAACAGACGTTCCACCTTGGTTCATATATTGGAAGGTTTGGAAGACCTGCTTTGAAGCAAAGGTCAGCTTGAGAATAAGAGAAGGAGGCAGGAACCAGAGCAGTAAAAGATCCCAAGTGTTGGGATTATGAGCCCTGGCCTTCAGCTGCTCTTCCCTCCTAGAACCTTCTAATTAAAATTACTAGAAGCTGTGCCTAGTTAGAGGATCAGAGGATGGGATTATCACCTGTTGGCCATTGACTGCAGTGTATTTAAGCCTACATAATGTTAATAAAAGGGGGCTTTGGTATCAGTGTTTAAAAGGTCTGCGTGTCTCTGCATCTGTCTGTATTCTCAACCTCCAGCCCCTTGCCCGAAGCTTGCAAACTGGGTTCTAGCGCACAGAGCACAGACACGGGGGCGCGGTGCATGCACGGCACCCAAGACCCTTGTAGACCCCAACATCCTCTGAGCTCCGTAGTCTTCTACAGCATCACAAGGGAGGAGGGAAGGAAGGGAAGCTCAAATACATAGTAACACTCTTCTAGACTGCGTAGAAGCAATGATGGCGGGGATGGTGTATGTAAGTTAGGGCTTCAGTTTTCCAACACCATTGAAGTCCACAGATTCTACAGAGAAGACAGAGCAACCACAAACAAAAAGGTAACATTCTGCTTTATACAAAGGAACAGCTTTCAACATAGCTACCAGCTCTGGGTGGATAGTCAATGACGGGAAATGAGAATATGTCACCCATATGAGCAACTAGCATCAGGGCTGCCATGGCATTCAGCAATAACCATAAAATCCCCCCTACTGTGTCACGGAAGCCATTCCCAGGGTAAATTTCAAGAAAAGCATCGGTGGGGGACATCCACTGAGCACTGTGCCCTGGGGACCTCCACTGTGCCATTTCAGTGGCTCTGAGCACTGGGGTGGGTACGGAAGAAGAGGTAAGTAAAGAAACCGAGGCAGCAGCACAGATCGGGTATTGACCGACCCATCACCTCAAAGCATGCTTCATACAGAGAAATGTCCACCCTGCCACATACGGACAACACATACATGCAGTTACGGTTCATGAGAGTTGCTCGTCTCTTTGCAGTGTAATTAACTGCCTGTCTTCCTCAACCGCCTAACAGTTTGCTCCCATTGAGAAAATTATCGTACACTCGTCACACCATCGCATGTAGCGGAGTTTCCCTCAGATAATGGACATATAGCAAATATGGCCTGACGTCAGCTGGCATGTACCTGAGGAGGATGTGTGAGAGATCTTCCCAAATACAACTCCATAGGAAAAGGATTTGAGTGAAACCCGAACTGAGCTAACACCTGTCATGCATGACTGAGAACTACGCATATCAGGGCCACGCTGGTATTTACAATACCATGTGTGTTGGGGTAGGACTTCCCCACCACCAGCTGATGTCTGCATGTGGCCGGTGGTGGCTTTCTGTCTGTTCTCCACGTGTTGTAAAGAGAGGCTTCTTTGATGAGCAGTGGTAGCCACAGGTCTGCGGATATCAAGGCAAGATTCAGGGTGTGGTAAGGATTATACAGGTCTAGCAAAGTGGCAGAAATAGATTCTTGTCAAAGGGCCATCACCTCACTGACCCTGATGACTAGGTTTATCGTACTATATGTTTTCCTTCTTGTTTAGTAGCGATTGTACATACACACATGTACATATATGTACACATACATATGGATGTCTATAACAGTAACAGTAGAAGAAAACAAGGTTATCAGCTTGAGAGTGGAACACAAGGGAGGGATTCAGGGGATAGTAGATGGAAGGCACTGAGGGGGATAAAAGGGGAGGTGACATAATCCTATTTCAATTAAAACATATTAAAAGAAAAAATATACACGCATATATTCATAATGTCTTTATTTGTGTATTGTGTATGTATAATTTTGTTCTGTAGATGCTGGAGAGATGGCTCTATGGTTAAGGACACTGGATGCTCTTCTACAGGACCTGACTTTAACTCCAAACACCCATATGACAGCCCCCAACCACAACCACCTGTAACCCTAGTCCCAGGGGCTCAGATGCCTCTCTGTACTCCATGGGCACAGGTACACACATGGCACACAGACATACACAGAGACAAAACACTCATGCATATAAGTAAGTAAGTACTTAAAAATATAATTTTTTTTCTGGGGGAAAACGTTTTGCAACCCAAACTTCCCCATTCTCCCCCACCCCCTTCCCCCGTCTAAAAATTATTTAGCTTAGGTGCCGGAGAGATGGCTAAGCAGTTGGAAGCACTGGCTGCTCTTCCAGAAGACCCAGGTTCAATTTCCAGCACCCACAAGTCAATTCTCAACTGTCTGTAATTCCAGTTCCAGACTATCTGACACCTTCACACCAATGTACATAAAATAAGTTTTTTTAAAAAAATCACTAAAATTATTTAGTTTATAAATTATATTGCTATATATAAAATAAAACCTGGCTTAAACTGTTTTAGAATAAAATATATCATCTTTGCATATTATTTTTGACTTCACTCAAATTTTGGCTAAAGTAATGAACGAGCCCATAAATTTCATTTCATTTACCCCATACTGTAACCCCTTTATTTTCTATTATCAGTCTCAAGTTCTGGGACCCCTGTGGGTTTATACACAGGCATTTTCTCCTGGCGAGCAATAGCACTTGCCTGCATTTCCAGCTCTGGAGATGCTGGGCCAGGAAGATTTCAAGTTCAAGGATAACCAGGGATACACAATGAGCTTTTTGTCTCAAAAGTAAAGATCTTTCTTGCTTTGTTCCACGCCCTGCCCAGCCTCTGCTTGCTCTACCTCCTCTCCTATGGCCAGAGATACTTATATGTGAGAATTCCTGACTCAGGTCGACCTAACCAAGATTAGGAGTTTCCCTTTAGGTGTTCGGATTGGTAGAAGAGGCTGTGGCACCTCTGAAGAGTTGCTGCCCCTGTCACAGATGGCACTCCACACACACTTGTGGGCCCCTGGGCATCACTCCGTCACAGTGCCTGGAGATGGACAGCCTTACCCCAGGACTGCTTCCGGCTGAGACAGCCTCCTCCCCAGAAAGCACATAGAAGGTGGAGGGAAGAGGACAATGACAGGCGTGGTCACTTTGATTGACAATGGGGAAATCAGGTTGACGGCATCTAGGTGAATGGGAAGACATTTCAGTTCTGGGTGTGACTGTGAAGGTTGTCCAAGAAAGCCCATTGCATGCTGAAAATATTGCAAGCCAAGGACACATGGAATCTACCTAACCTGCTGGCCATCCTGACCAGCACCCCGTACCTGCAGACTATGGTTCTTCATCTCTATTACCACACTCACTGCTGCTGGCACTGCCTGGCATCCAGAGAACTGAACCGAGCATCACTAGGTAGCTTAGAAGAGATTAGATTAGATTAAAAATTCAGAGCATAGCTTCTACTGAACGTGAACTGCTTTTACCCCCATTGAACCTGCTTCTCCAGCCCTTCCCTGCATCGTGCTGAGAGAAACACTATGGTGGTTCTTTTGCTCAGCTCCACCCTGTCTGTCCTGTTCTCTCACCAGGAGCCCTGTCCATGCCAGCTCACTTTCTCTCTGCCTGTGCACTAAACAAAATGGACCAGAAGGGGAGCTCAGGACTCAGAAGGAGGAATTTAATCCACCCTCCTCTCCTTTGAGTCAAAGCTGGCTGGCTGCATCATTTCTAAATGGACCTCCCTGCTGCCGGGTTCCTTCTCATGTTCCCTGACCTCTTGACTACAATCCCTGTGCACTTGACATGAAAATAATTTCACCGAGCTCACTTGGCCCTGTCTTGTATTACCAGCCTTCCTGGGGGGTTTCCATATCTGCTGGTCTTTCTTCTTGGCCAAACCAGTCTATTTGCTGTAAATCTCTAAAGATCTGCCGCCAAATGCCTGCTGTCAAATCCCCTTGCACCTGCCCAAATGTCACCTACGGCCACCTCCGCCTTTCTACTGCTCCTGGTCTCCTTTGGCTGTCCCAGCTGGCCCCTCTTTCCTGTGATGGAGATAATCTTCTTTTATCTCTTATCCAAAGTATTCCGGAGTCAGGGCAGCAAATGGCTCGTGACATCGTATATTGTTTTTTTTTTCAACCGTTCAAACTAGAAAATGAAAGGGTTTGCACTATAAAGTGTTGGTTTCTTATTTGCAAGGAGAATTGCTGTTCTGCTCAGATCTATAACATTATGACCTCATAAGTGAGAAGAGAAAAATCCTATGTGAAATGAAAGGAAACCATGTAGGGTCCAAATCTCTGTCTCCATTTGTGTGGTTTCCCATAGAATTCTTACATTCGGTGACTCTAAGAGGAGGTGGGCACGGGAGCACAAAGGGTCTATTGTACACCTGCCTCCCAGGGAGTCCCAGCGCCCCTGCCCGTGTGTGCTGGCGAGGAGCAGAGCTCGGTCCCTATGGCCTTTCGGAAAAACAGAATCCACTTTTCTTAATGCGGAGGCTGCCTGTGAGATCTGTGGCAGCCTGGCATTGTTTTCTTCATCCAGCATAGTTCTCTCTCCTTCAGAATCCAAGGCCAAAGTGTGAGGATTCTAAGAAGAAATGCTGCATCCAAACAAGAAGTTAGAGTGCTCCGGGCGGTAATCTCTTCTCCTCCGGGTCAAGTGTGCAGGAGCCTGTCTTCTTCTATGTGGCCTGCTGAGGAGTCGGAACCGCTCTGATGTTGAGTTTGGCAAACAATAACGCCGATTCTCTTCTGTCATTGGCAATTCTTTGGAGCAGATAAACAAGCAGACTTCTTTGCTCAGAATGTGTCCCTGAAAAGTGTTTCCTGAGACCGGAATCTTGATGTCGTTGGGTTGTGTTTCATCTCGGGAGCCTCGTGTCCCTACTTTTTAGAGCCAGTCCCCGCGTCTCCAACTTCTGGCACAAACGCAGGAGGTACAGGTTCAAAGTGATCAATGTTACCACTATGGGATTTTGAAATCTTTGAGCTCATGAAGTTTCTGAGAATATGCCTTTCTGCTCTTATTCAGTCCCTGCCCCTGCAGTGCCTGGTCTCCACTCAGCGCCTGCCCCTGCAGTGTCCGGTCCTATCCAGTCCCTGCACCCGCAGTGCCTGGTTTTATCCTGTCTCTGCCTCTGCAGTGCCTGGTCCTACCTGGTCCCTTACTCTCACTGCCAGAACGAAACCTTCGAACTCTCTCCAACTGAAGTCAGGCTCATCTCAATCCATTCTTCTTGTGGCAGCCTGAGTGAGCTGAAAAAAAAAAAAAAAAGCACACGTTATTATCAACTGGTTTCCTGCTTCAAATTTTTGCAAACCTCCACTCCCACCTAGAATCCACCTAACTCCTTTGTCATGTCCCTTGGGTCCTGCCCAGTCCTGCCCCACTTGGCCTCCTCTGGTGTCTCCTCTGAGCTGGAGCAAATGCATAAGCTTGAAATACCTACACTTTCAGCCCTGCTCAGAGGACTCAGCACACACAAACCTCGGGGCCTGAAGTAAGTAAGCTGTCCTTTCTACATTTAAACCTGGCACGCCTAATTCCCATTCCAGCTTGAGACAGATCTTTCTTCTTCCAGGAAACCTTCTCCCATGTCACAACTGTGAAACAAATATTCCCTTCTTAACCTGTCTCTTCAGATCACACAACCAACCCTAACCTGTTGGCTAGTATCACTGAGAAGCTCCTCATTTCCTTCAGTCCTGGCTGAACCCTCACTGCTACTCAAGAGGTGGTCCATGGACCAGCAGTACTGGCTGACATTGTCAGTCAGAAATGCAGACTCTCAGGTACCATCCTAGACCTAGTACAGCAGAATCTGCTTAACCAGCACCTCTGGAGTAGTACCAAATGATTTATTTTATGTATTTATTATATTAACTGTTTGGGGTTTTTTGGAGACAGTCTCAGTGTTATGCCAGCTAGCCTGGAAATCATTGTAGCCTAATTTAGCGAGAACCACAAAGATTGCATTTATATATATATAAATATATATATATATGGCAATATATTATATGGCAATATAAATTGATATATATCAAATTACCTAGGAGTGCTGGGGAGAACAGACTCACGGGATTGAGGGAGCTTGGAGCCGACCACACTCTGCTTCACGCTGCCTGACTCCAGTCTTCACAACCCAAGAAAACATGCATCTTAACGCATCTTATCTCTCCTTTTAAGAAATCATGTCCGCAGACAAGAAGTCACACCTTAAGGCCAGTACTCCAAAGCTATTGGTAGAGTGAATTCCCACAACAGCTGAGGCTGCTCTTGAACTCATGATTGTCCTGCCTCTGCCACTGTGTATCGAGATTTCAGGCATGTATCTACCCAAACGCTTTAGGATACACATCACAATGCTCACTGTAAAGTCCATGAAGACAAGAGCGTCTCTCCTTATCCACTGTGTCCGTCCCAGGAGCAACATGATAGTCATACAATACATACATCATGAAAAGATATGCTAATTAATAATCAGAGG
Source organism: Microtus oregoni (assembly GCF_018167655.1). NCBI lineage: Eukaryota > Metazoa > Chordata > Mammalia > Rodentia > Cricetidae > Microtus > Microtus oregoni. The sequence goes on from NW_024543077.1 coordinate 25,529,431, forward strand.
GGCGTGGTTCTGGAATCGCCTTGAGGCTATTACTTCCCAGTGGCAGGGCACCGGATTAATCTCTTATGATGGCAGAAGTCTATGTGGGACATGGAAACTGAGGAACTGAGCCAGGAATGGGATGGACCCAATGACTTGGGGTGGAATAATGATCCATTGTTCTGTCTATGTGAGAGAAATCTCCTCGCCACTTATGTCTCCTTTTTCACCCATTCACTGGCCAGATAAAGACACTCTTTTTCCTGGAGCTGTAAGAGACTAAATTGATACGATGTATGTCAGGAAGGCTGTGTAAACAGAAATCAATTACACAGAGGAAGGGTGTCAGTACTTGATCTTGCTCTTTGCCCTTCAGCTGTGAGCCTTGCACCCACCCTGGGTCTGATGAAGCTGGACTTGTGCCACTGGGTTCTAGGCAGCAAACCCGGATGGCAGCCCTTCAGGTTACTGTCAAGACCCAAGTCTGCGTGGGATCATTGCGCCAGGTGAACAGGCTCTAACAGCCCCACCCTGGCCTATCTCTGTGTTTGAATTTATTCCAACCATTCAACAGGGATAATGAACAGCAAGAAATCCATCAGTCCCTATCAGCTCTGTAATCCTGACCCCATTTAACGAATCTGATGATACTTAGCATACCCACATGTTTGCTTTCCTTCCACCAAACAGTCAAACATGATTAAACTCTCTCTTCATTTCCATATTAATAGCACACCCGTGTGAAGAATTCAGAAAAGCACGTTTCTGAAAGATCTCGGTTTTGATTTAAGGTTTTCCAGCGCGGCGGATGCACAGAGACACACTGACAAGGAGCACACACAGTCCCTCTGGCTGGGGAGCGCAGAGCTAATGTTTCAAATTGGCACATAATAATTGTTCACATCTATCAAGTTCAGTGTGATATTTCAATACATTGCATAGTGATCTCATCAGTTAGCCACCTCAGGCATGCATCACGTCTTTGTGGTGAGAACATTCAATGTGCTTTGAAAGTATTTTGGAATATACAATACATTATTAACTATGCTCAGCTTCCTGGGTCAGAGTGACCAGAACTTCCTCCTCTGGTTGGCTGTAACTGTCCCCATTGACCAATCTCAGGGCTGCAGCTTTTTTTTTCTTTTTCTTTCTTTTTTTTTTTTTTTTTTTTACTGTTCTGTCTTCTGTCCCTACAGGAAATAGATGAGAGAACTCTTCATAATCTTCACTCTCCAGAACTGTCTCTTTTAAACTGGTCACCTTCTTCCATTTCTCCTCACTGGTCAGAGTCGGGGCTGCAGCTGTTGGACAGGAAGGTTGGGGGGTCTGCAAAGATGCAGTGGGGTCCCTGCATCCACAAATCCAGTCTGCAGGCTAACAGCCCATCACATTTGTTCCTTCAGAAAGCCATAGCTCTTGAAACCTCCACTTCTCTGTGGAGAGGCCACGAGACACTGGCCCAGCTGAAGATACCATCAGGGACAACCTCAGGCCCAAGAGGCACAGAAGACTGGATCTACCTCCTGGCTCATCCACAGCCAACCGTGCCCTCCTGAGTGGGTAGCTCGTGTGTTTCTTCACAGGCTTAGTGATAATGTCTCCATCTTATGGTTGTTATGAGACATTTTGAATAAATGATGCATGTGGATCATGTAGTGATGAGACATAATAGGTGGCCAATAGAGGCTGGCTATTTCTTGTTCCATTTTATTGCTCCAAATAATAGTATTCACCGTTCCTGAATCAGGTCAAGAGGGCTGAGAGAGATCTGTTCACATCTGTACCTCACCCATCTGGGCTCCTTCAGCAATCCAGAAACAAAGAGAGGGTCATCTTTAGAGAGAAGAGCCAGGCTCCTGTGACATCTGCCTCTCCCTCTGTTCAGTTCACTGTAGGTATAGAAAGGGTCCTTATGTGGGGACACAGCAAAGTCGTGCACTGTTGCCCTGACTTTGAGTTTCTTAAAGCTGCAAAGCCCAGGAACTTCTCTAAACTTGCTATTCATCTCTAGAACGCTAAACTGGGTTCGGACAGGTTGGTTTATCATAAAGAACCTTGCAGGGCCCTCAGGGACAGGTTTGATAGGGAGGGAACAGATCCAGGCTGGCTAAGAGACTGGCCGGGTACAAGCAAATCATTTTTCTACACGGCTGCGCTCAAAAAGACCACAGAAAGCTGCTGGCTGAGAGAAGGCTGTTGGATATTGCAGATTTGGAGAGGGGTGACTCTGTTCTCTATCACTGCATAAAGTGCCCGAGATATTACCTGAACAGGGGGAGCAATTTATTTGCTGTCCCAGTCACTGGGTCCTGTTGAGGGGATCTCAGGCAGCCCAGTGCATCGTGGCTGACATATGTGACCGCAAAAGCTTGTTCGCCTCACTGCGGTTGGAAAGTCAACGGAACAAGAAAGAAACAAGAATGGGCAGGGTCCCAAAGCAGCATCAGCGGGTCAGCGGTATGCTCTTGATGTTCGGCTTCTGCTTACTTGGCCTCCCATCAGGACCAAACTACAATATGAGTCGCCTGACACACAGGTTTGTTTTCCTGCTTCTTCTCTGGACAATCCTCTGGCCCCTTTTGCTCTTTCCCTGTCGTACTTCTTTCTCGGTGGCCGACTTTCTGCTTGAAGTCACTGAACGTCCTTCTGAGCTCCGCCCTCTGTTCAGCCTCGCGACCCCATTTTCTGGGTCCGCACCAGCTGACATGTGACTCTTGCCCTCCCTATACATTTATCAAAAACAAACAAACAAACAAACAAACAAAAAACCAGTTTGCAAAAGAAAACACCTTGAGGTTTTTCTTGCAACCCACAAAGCAGGGACATAGCTCGGTCTGAGAGCATCTGCCTGGAACATGAGGCCCCCTGCGCACACCCCAAGGCTGTGTAAACAGCGCTTTCTGTTTGGGGAGTAAACCATGGTCAGAGTTCCTTCCTTCCCTTCCACCCTCTTCTTTTCTCGCTTCTTTCCTCCCCTTGCCATTGATTTCCCTTGCCTCAGTTTCCGGTGTGTCTGTCTGCCCATCCTCGTGAGGCCTAAATGGGTTTCCTTCTCACAGGAACGCAAGGTCCTTGCTGTGCGCACGCGCACCAGCTCTACCCCTGCCTCCCCAGACTTCCAGATCCACGTGTCCTCAACTGTTTGCCTGGGAAACACCATATGTGTGAACTGAGTCTATAAAGCAGTGTGTTTAAGAATACATTTCAAGATGCTATTTTTCAGCGCTCTATGAATCATTTAAGCTCATTTGCAAAATAAACTGTTTGCCAGGGGAAATTCATTTTTGTTGACCGTGGAGAGAATGAAAGTTGCGGTACATGAAGCTCTTTTCTCCAGATAGTTATGAGATATTCTGCCAGGAGGGATAGGAATGGGCAGCCAAATAACTCATAAATGCAAGTTTCCGAGTAACTAAAGGATATATTCCATGAAATACTGCAGGTCCAGAGTCTGGTTAGCAGAGAGGCATGGTATTCTGTCAAATAACTTGGACTTTTATTTTGATCTTTCACCCAAAGTAGAAAGATGACCATTATCATTGTTGTTATTATTACAAACATTTCATAGAGTTGCAGTATGCCTTGATTTTCCAGACTCATTCATTCACCATCTGCAAATCCAAAATACCCCCGGAAAATACTGCTTCAGAGGACCGTTAACCAGAGATTCGGTACCGAGCTGAAATGTGGCCGCTGCTTCTGGTAAATGGTGAGGGTGCAGGTGCCCTAGAGATCATCAACCAAGTCCATCGCTGGTCGTCAGACATATTGTTCTTATTGTCGCATGGAGGCTGCCTTTTGGTGTCTTGTGTTTGATCGTCAGCTGGATTGTGCCCCTGTCGCTTCCTCTGCAATGTGTGATATTTTTTTTACTCCCTTGTCTAGAGAGAGAAGCTGGAGCTTGCTAATGATGATGAAAGATACGTGCAGAAAGCAATCAGCGCCACTTCATCAGAAGCAAAGCCAGTATCTGGGTCATTGTCGCGGATCAGAGCCCTTCATATCGATCCCGCTGCTGTCTTCAGAGTGTGCCAGGCTGTCCCAGAAGGCTCTCTGGCAAAAGCTGGCTCGTCACAGACTTATTCTGGCGGTGGCTGAACCGGAAAGGTGGGAGGCAGGAGGATCAAGCCATTGCAAGAATGCTGTTGTTTACTTGCTAAAGTAATTGCATAAATTGTACTGGCTTCCCTTTCTCTAACACGCTCTCTTTTACACGGTCCAGACAGAGTTGTGTTGCTAAAATCGATCTTGATTGGGCCTCCAGGGAGCAGACCAATCAAACGAACTTCACTGGGTGATCAGTACATAAACTGCACATGATTCTTGAGTGTTGAGAGGGTGCTGTGGAATGAGGGTTCTGTACAGGAACAAAAGAGAAGGGATTGAATTGTGGCTCAGAAGCAAGTCCCAGGTCTTCGCTGAATAGAACAAAGTTGGCGCCTTTCCTGCCGACCATGGAATAGGAAAGCCTTGGTTCGTGCTAATATATTCCAAAAGCCCTAATGAGTTGAAAGCGGGTAGGATGTTTCTCTGAACTTGACCCCAGCATGTACACCTGCCAACTGGGGCGTGTAGGCCAATTATCATTATTTTTAGCGTAAACATGGGGACCAAACAGTCTAATCCTATGTCTGATGCTCACCGAGGAGTTAGACATTGTTTCATTTCTTTTTCCTATTTTTTTTTATTTCAGATTTCAGCATCTCTGCATCATTTCAGGGCACCAGGTATGAGAAGGACAGCTGGGGGGGGGGGTTCAGGCCACGCCACCATCTCTGAGTTTGGCGTTGAACACTGGAATTGGGTTAGGCACCAGTCACTCCGTCACCTGGCATTGCTGAAGGCATTGTCCTAGTGGGCACAATGGTGTTTCAGAGTACAAATAGGCAATGACCATTAAGGACTCTTTGCACAAATGATCTTAGCCTGGAGGACAGGAGACACCCTCCATTTTTTATACCCCCAAAGCCATCATAACAGTTGTCCCTTCAGCCAAAGGAATAATGCAATATGTAAGGGAAAATATAGAACTATAGCCCTGAGTCAGTTTTATACCAAAACACTTCCAGCGCACATACATACAAGGGAGAGAGGGGTAAGAAAACAACTTCAAAGGTAGAAGATCTGAGTTAACTTGTGGTTTCAAAAGTCTCAGTCCATAGCCAGTCCACTGTGGCATGGGAAAGGTGAGGCAAGACCATTGTGGAGAGCAGTGGTTCACTTCCGGGCAGCTAGAAAGAAGGCGGTAGAGAGAGAAGAGGGGAGAGAAAGGCGGGGCAGAGGCAAAAGAAGAAGGAAGAACCAAAGAAAAAAGAGAGGGGATGGAAGGGGAGAAGAGGGGCCCCACGGGAGCTGAGTCGCTAGGACCGGTTCCAGATGAGCCGGCAGCAGGAGCTTGGGTGTTAGCGGTGGGTCAGTGTGATATCCGCGGTGTGTGGAGAGCGTGTAATGGGCTCCTCAAGAGGATGTGTGAGTTCCAAACAGGCGACTTGGGTTCTTCTGGGTCCTTTGGCTCTTACAATATTTCCACCCCTCTTCTCCAAAGCTCCCTAAGCTGTAGATGCAGGAATGTTTTGTAGATAGATCCCCCTGGGACTGGGCTCCATGGCTCTGCCTGTTGCTTGGCTGTGGTTTTCTGTAATGGTCTCTGTCCATCTCAAATGAAAGCTCCTTGATGCCTGCAGATAAATGTAGTCCTCACCCCGCATCAACCAGGGAGTTTACTGTGAGAGTGTCTTCTAGAAATGTCAGAAGATACATCCATAAAGTATCACCATTGTACTACCCAAATGTGAGCTGAACGAGGACAACAGTAGACATGACAAAATGTATGGGAAAGAGACCATGTGGCCTCTAACCTATACAAACATCTATAGACAACTAAGGAATTCATCTCCAGGGGAAAAACACACCAATTGGTTATCCAATAACAAATGACCAGCCCTGAAAACACACAATTGAGCAAAATTATATAGACTGAACAGATTGTGTTTAGGAGTACATATGTATGTATGTGTATGTGTATACACACACACACACACACACACACGGTTAAGAGGAAAGAAGGGGGAAAAGGAATGAAAAAAAGTTATGTAATATTATAATCTCAAAAAGAAAAGAAAAAAATGACTTAGGTCCTGTGCCCCAGAAGATTCCTGAAGAGGGAAACACAGACCATTTCATCAGGTGTGAGCTTGTGTAGCTCCAGCCTACACCTGACTGCTCTGCCCCAGCTGCCTGTGAAGACGACCACCCCATTTTCCTGCGTGGAGGAGGAAAGTTTACTGTTGCAATTGCAGCTTCGTTTGTTTCTGCATCACACAAGAAAATGATGTCTTCAGCAAGATTCGCTCCAGCGTGCCCGCAGGGGGTCCACCAATGGTAAGATTGCTTATAAGAAAATATGCCTGCTTCAATTTTTCTTTAACCTCTATGGAGACGGTAACTGTGAACACACTGGAGTGACTGCCAAGCTGTGGCCAGGGACTCGTTTATCATATCATCTGTAAGTATCCAGCCATGAGAACCTTGGGGCACTCGGGAAATGACCCCTTTCCATTGTGATTGAAGTGAAAATGGAGGTGGGGATGGATCGCAGGAGGATGACCCACTGTGGCGTGGAAAGAAAGCGGAACATTCCTGGAATAGGGCTATGCGGGGAGAGCCTGGAACGCTTCTTTCTGCTGAGTTTTTTTTTTTTCACCTCAAAGAGAATATTTACATCTATGATATTTCTGCCTCAAGATGCATTTAATGTTTAACTAATTGAATCAGGTTACAAATCAAATCTGTTTAATGTAAACAGGAATCCAGTTAGGCTTTTACCCTTGCCACCTGAGTCAATCTGATAATTAACTCTCTCTCTCTCTCTCTTTCTCTCTCTCTCTGTCTTAGGGCAGTGCCCCTTGGACAGTTCCATGGTCTTAGATGTGCCAATCTGGGGAATCTGCACCTCTAGGGCCAGAATTTACTCTCCACACTTGCCTACACCTCAGCCAATAGCTACATGAAAAGAAATGCCATTTTTATGAATGGTACTCTCTGGGCCACTGTTTGGAATGTGAATTAGCTTTAGGAATACCTTTTCCAATGTAGAAGAGCATGTTCTGTATCATCTCATTGATTTAAAGCCGGCGCCACCCATTACTGAAGTTCAAAGACGCGGATGGGGATGGTTTAAGGCTGCAGGGTGGTAAGTGTGATGCTGGAGATAAAGACATGGCTTTCTCACTCAACTTACCATGATGTGATCTGGTGTTTCCTTTTAACTACATCAGAGAATAGATAAAGCCTTACCAGGCCTAATCATAAACCTTCGGACAATATGACCGTAAAGGTTTTTAAATAAAGATTTGTTTACTTTAATTGTATGTGTATGTGTTTTGCCTATATGTATGTCTGAACTACATGCCTTCAGTACCCTTGGAGGCCAGAGAAGGCTTCAGATTTCCTGGAAATGGTGTTGCAGATGGTTGTGAATCACCATGTGGATGCTGGGAACCTAACCCTGGTACTTTACAAGAGCATTGAGGGCTGCTCTTAACTGCCAAGCACTCTTTCTTGTCCCAGGTAATATAATTTTGTAGAGAATACTATGAACCCAAACAGTGGCTGACAAGAGTATTGGATGAGCTGGTGGAGCTGGTTCTAGGACATTCTGTGGGAAGGGCTGACAATGTACACAGGATCAATATGGGGCAGGAGGGAAGGGCTGAAGACGGAGCTCAGATGGTTGAGTGTTTACCTGGTATGCAGGAAGTCCTGGGTTGACCCCAACTCTACACAGAAGCTGTAATCATGGCACACATCTGTACCCTAGCACTCAGGATGAAGAACAGCAGAATCAGAAGTTTAACGTCATCCTCAGCTATGTGGAAAATCTGCAGCCTCCCTGGCCTTTCCCCCAAAGAGGGATTACAGACAAGAGTCTGTCACCAAATCTCTAGCCTCTTGCTACCTGAGCTCAGGTGCTAGTCTTTTGGTGTGTTCCTCCTGGCACTGCCCGTTGGACTTGTGTCCGTATGTACAGATCAAAGGAAGGAACACAGCACACACTGCTGTCCCATGCTAACCCTGCAGAGGAACACCAGGTACATACACCACTTCTTCCCCAGCTCCTCCCAACCGCTAGGCACATCCCACCGCCATCACCTAGAGCTCAGGAAGTCTTTGAAAGTTCTTTCCACTATTCCATGCCCCATGAGATTTTAGGCCTGATTTGGTCTGGGGTGTTTGCCTAGTTCTAGGATTTTTCAGGCCTCTGCTGCATCGCTTTTCTGGAAAGATTCAAACGCTACTTTAGGCGGGAGACTTGCATTTGCCCTCACAAGGAACTGAAGTCATAATTACGGGACATCTGTGGTTTCACATCTACCTTGACTTTGGTGCACTAGCTGATGCTGCTCCATCATGTTAATCTTCCTTAGCAAACTCTAACAGCACTGGGGTGGGTTGAGTCTGACAGGATGTGCATGGCTTGCAGTAATTACCAAACTCTAGGTCTCTCAGATCATGCCGCGGTAGACCAAAAGTGATCCTCAAACAAGGCAGTGTCCTAACCCCCTGCAAATAGGACTGTGCATAGCAAGAAGGTCGCTACAGATGTGATTACATAAGGGTCTCTAGAGAAGAGCACCCTGGATGGCTTATGGCACCCGCGTAACCAACCCCCCAAAGTCAGAGCACAGGGAAAGACGATTAGGAAGGAAGCAAAGTGTTTAAAAAAAATATTGAATGAAAAAATTAGTGGCTGACTATGAAAAGGTAGATGAATGATTTCAAGAGATTTGAAAGAGAATGTCTGCTTTATGGAAATTCTTTGTTCTTTGTCTAATTGCAACGTGAAGGGTCTCCATAGATAAACACATGCTTTAATGTTCTTAAGTATTATTGTAGGATCGATTATTAATGGTTCATCCAGGGTTATAGAAGAATGGGTGCCAATCTCCCCACACCCACACACTGCCTACTTTTGTTAATAAGTCAACGACTAAAGAGACTAGACACAAAGGCAGCACTAAGCCAGGGTGGGGACTGGAAGGACCTGGTGGTACACAAAGGCAGAAGAGAAGATCTGGTAGGGGGAGAGAGAGCTGTCCTAACTACCTCCTGATGACCCAGCCCTGAGCTGCCGAGGATGGGAATCATGGGAATCAGACCTCATGATGCTGGATTTTTTTCCCTGACATGCTGGCATGTTTTTCAGAGACTCATATTTCTAAGGACCTACACTATTTTCTGGGACCAAAGTTCAGGAGAAAAGGTTTTGTCTGATGTATATTTTACCTTCTTCCCCTGACTGCCTAGCACAGCCTCGTTCACTTCAATTAAAAACCCCAACTGACTGTGACATAGCATACTAACTTAAAATTTTCAAGTCTCATAACCAAAGCCACAAAACTAACTCAAGGGTCTGTGCCCGTGGAAAGTCTAAGTTAGTCAAGATGGCAGTTGTTGGAAACCCATGACCCCGTAAGATCACTCTTACCGAGCTTAGCCATAAAGCTTCTCCTCCACCAAACTACAATCATAGCTGTGGTCTTTACAAAGTGAGGCAGACCATTTGTGTAAGCACAAGTATACACATACACACACACATGCATGCACACACATTCATATACACACATACACACATGCATGCACACGCACACATACACATATGCACAGGCACACACTCATAGGCACACACACACAGATACACACACATACCCACAGGCACACACTTACACACATATACACATACATACACACATATACGCAGACACACTCTTCATGGACTGTTAACTTAAAGTGGCTCATCACCCTCATTTTCTCAAATAGCATATATCATTCACAAGGATCCAGAGCATAATTTGCGTGAAATCGAGTGAGACATTTCCTCCATTTCAAACGCACTGAAGTGGAAGATGATCATGCATTTTTTTTTTCTTATCCAACAAGCTCGGCTTTCAGATGAAAAAAAAAATCTTTCCCAGAATCTCAGATTTAAGTGCATTACATTTAATGCAGTTTCTAGATTTTAACTACTTCTGATTCCTTTAAACTGCTTAGGAAGACGGACTGAGAGTTCAAGATCTCCTGGCTGAACTGGGACTGAGCCCGCTCACGCCAGTGAGAGCATCCTGAACTCTTTAGAGCGAATGTTAGTTGGATTTGGCAGTGCTCACACCTGTGATCTCAAGAGGCTGACACAGAAGGATTGGGAGCTTAAGACCCTTCTGGCTACATAAGAAATTCTGTCTCAAAGTATGCAAATAAATATGGAATAAAATAACAAAAAACATCTCCAAAAGAGTTGGGTCTCCATGTTGGGTTTACAACAATTCTTTCTGCCCACAAAAGTTAAAAATCAAATTCAAACTAACAAAAATGACCCTGATAACTCCTTCTTTCAAAACAGAAGTCAAGAACAGATCCTTGGTTACTCTTCTGAGGAGACCTTTACATTTGAGTCTGATTTCAGACTGGCCTTGAGTAGAGCCTTACTTACCAGAATGATCCATTTTTGCCAACAATAGGGCATACCAAGGGGAAGAATGCATGAGAACATTCTGACTTAAATTACATAAATAATTTCCACATTTTCTATCTGAGTATCTCATGAGTGTTTTTACTTGTCTTCTATATTGCTTGTTGTCTTTTAACCACTTGCTTTGTATCCTATGCCTATTCCGACACTGCTGTGTGCTCTAAAATTGCAGTTGCTGTTTTTTCTTCAACTAGTGATGTTTGACTCCAGGTCTCTTAGATTTGCTCATCTAACAGATTTATTCAGTTCCCCATTGCCTAAGCCATTCTTGCTGGTACCCCTTAACAATCATTCAGGAAGTTCTTGTGTTTTATCTGTGTTAACAATATACAGAAAGTCTGCTCACAGTCGAGCATTTCTTTAGACTCGATGGCTTTTCTAACAACAAAAAGGGCATCACAGACACTCCCCCAAGTAGACAGAAATGGCCCTCCCTTGAGTACACAGGCTCAGCCGCTTACTTATGAGAGCAGAGGAAAGTAATGCTTTCAGAACAATCGGCTTTAGTGGAAAATCTGAAGTTTACTTTATTTTAAAAAGATTTATCTGTTTATTCATGTGTGTGTGCATGAGCCCATGTAAGTGTTTGTGCACCACATGCATTCAGGAACGTGAAAAGGACAGAAGAAGACTCTGACTCTTTGGAAATGGAATCACGGGTAGTTGGAAGTCATCATGTGGGTACTGAGACCCCAACTCTGGTCCTCTGCAAGAGCAGCAAGAGATTCTACCAGTACATCTCTCCAGCCCCTAAAAGCCCTGATTTTAAGTAAGAGCAATACAGTAAACAGAAGAGTTCAGCCATGATAAAGCCCACAGGAAATTGCCTGCTAAATGTTATCCTCTTCTGGAAACTTCCACAAGGAACCTCTGATCCCAGTGTTTTGGTTAACACATAGGCCGACAGCCATCTGCATACAGAACCCAAACATGAACCTCAAGGGCTCGAAAGCGACATTTGGAAGAAAGCTCCTGCTTAGACTATAAATATCAAAGCAGACCGCATCCCTGTAAATTCTGAGTAAGTCATCAAGTTTCACTGCTTTGCCAGGAAGTAATTTTGAGAGTCTGGCCTTTCCTTTTCTGGACCTTGGTGCCTATTAGCTCACACGTTTGAGCCTTTATTTCTTTGCAAAGTGAAATTAGTAAGATCATCAGTTTGCCAGTATTAACATCATGGGGCACTTTGGGTTATCGTGATATTTGCTCATTCAGCAAATATTTCTTGAGCAAATGCTTTCCTCTATGCCACTTCCCGGGGAAAGTAGCTGTGGCCATGGCGGACGTTGTCTCTGCTTCCACAGCTATGGCATTGGAGTGTTGCTACAAATGCTGACAGAACTAGACTTCACCATTCGTTGCTGTTGTTCCCGCTATGGTATTGATAGAAACATAAAAATTGCTACAATTTGTATAGCCACTAAGAAATATTATAAGATTATAATAATTCGGGCACCTTCATGATTATTAAATGTTTTCTTTCATTTCCAAGACATCTACGGATGACTTTGTAGACCATAAAGTAATCGACATCAATTCCACGAGTATGAATTTCTTACATCTATTTTGATTCGCTTTGCGCATTTCAGCCCCAGATCTGTGAGAATCAGCAAGCACTGGACGTGAAACAAACAAGCAAACAAAAACAAACAAACAAAAAAAAAAAACCTAGAGTGATCTTAGATGAAATCTATAGTCAGAATTACTCAGCTTCTGTTTGTATTTTCTCTCTCTGGAGTGTCTTCTATGGAAAACAATACTGTATCAATCGCTCACCATCTAACGCATGCCAAGCTTTCGCCCCACCATTTCATTCATCAGATGCCTGGCACTCTGTGATAGGGGTTATGTTGTGGAATATTATTTTAACTAGGTAAAGGTGTGTTACATTTGTTTATGCTATGGAGCATTGCTTTAACGGTGTAAAGCTGTGTTAACTTTCGCTTACACCGCATGTGTTTAACTATGTAAAGATGTGTTGCATGATTTTCACCTTGCCTGCCTAAGGTACCTGATTGGTCTAATAAAGAGCTGAATGGCCAATGGTAAAACAGAAGAGGATAGGCAGGGCTTGCAGGCAAGAGACTAAATGGGAAGAAAAATCTAGAAAGAGGGAGAAGGAGAGAAAGAAGAGAAAAGAGAAGGAGGGACATGCCTGGGGCCAGCCAGGTGGCTGCCAGCCAGCAGACAAGAGAAGTCATGAAAGTAAGATATGCAGAAAGAAGGTAAAAAGCCTGGAGGCAAAAGGCAGATAAGAGAAACTGGTTAATTTAAGTTGAAAGAGCTAGGCAGAAACAAGTCTAAGTGAGGAGGAACATTCATAACTAGTAAGAAGTCTGTTTCATGATTGGGGAGCTGGTTGGTGGCCCCAAAGAAAAAAAGCCTGGTACAAAGTCATTATTAGACTCAGTTTGTAGATGGCAGGTGAGAGAGTCTGGGGGAGAAGGTGGCTTTTCAGATTTACCTGCATCCCAAACCTAGTGTTATTTCACTGATCCCAATGACCCTGCCCTAGCCTTCTGACCTACCACTGAGTCTTTTTCTTTGTGAGTGTCTGTACACTTTGTTCTTGTTTTCTATTGAGACTGAATTCATATGCAGTTGACCTGTGCGGACACCATATCAGTTGAAGTGATGCATTGTTGATAAACCATGAGTCGTCCATCTTGGTAATGTTCTACTGACATCAGGAGCCAGCTTTCCCACAATTAAATGAAATGTTATCACCACACGGACACACAGGAGGAAAAGTGAAACAGTGATACTTTTTCACATCAGTTTTTCTGAGTCTTTAGCTGCATTAGGATGGCCTGGAAAACTTGTTGGAAGACTCTGGTGCCCTCCCTTTGCCAAGCCCCAGCTCTCAGATTACTGTTCCACTATATAGTCCCTGAGGATTTGCCTCTCTGAGACACGTCAACAGGGTGTTTGAACATCAGTGCCCTGTGCTAAGGCTGTAAGTTTGGACAAAGAAAGTACAAAGACATTTTTATTAAATATTAAAAAAATATGGTTGGAGAGGGTAGCCCTCCAGATCATATTGTTCATGTGAGAGAATCTGGTTTCTGTGGAAGCTCATGTTCTCACAGACTTTTCCTCCCTGGATAGGTCCATTTGTCTGGATGCAGAAGGCTTCAATGAGTTTCAGAACGACTCTCTGATGAATGCAGGGAAGATTTCATTGCTAGGACTTACTGCTCACTTCCCACCATATTTCTTGGGTTGCTTTGTTCCCGAGAGCTTCCCCTTGCAGATCAAGCTTCAAGTGCCAACACCCCTGCCTCAGCCGCCTGCGTTCTGGGATTCCAAGCGTTCATTCAGCTATCATGCTGTTTTAGTAGATAGTTGCTTTATAGAACAGGGGATGTTTGAGGAACCCTTGTCTGAGGTTTCTGTGCTGCCTGGTTCCCACAGTTGTTAAGTCCCAAAGAAATCACGCAGAGGTCTACATTAGTTATAAACTGATTGGCCTCATAGCTCAGACTTCTTATTAACTCTTATATCTTATATTAGCCCGTTGTTCCTGTCTGTGTCAGCCACGTGGCTCAGTACCTTATTTGACGAGGTAGTCACATCTTCTTTTGTGTCTGGGTCATGACTACAGAAAGAGCTTTCCTCTTCCCAGAATTCTTCTGTTCTCCTTGCCCTGCCTCTACTTCCTGCCTGGTAGTCCCACCTCTACTTCCTGCCTGGCTACTGGCCAGTCAGCATTTTATTAAAATACAATTGACAGGATACAAACCATTGTCCCACAGTAAGGAATTCTGACACAGAATTAAAGCGGAACAGTGCACAAAGAAATTCTTATCAAACCTGATGACAATGACCCCAAATATAAAATATGGAGAGGAACTGAACTATTAAGGTAGAATGGGTAAAATAAAGGTAAGGGAGCCTGCAAGGACAAACACTCCCTGGAGGGACCGACATGGTGGCACACACCTTTCATTCCAGCACCTGGGAGCTGGATCTCTGTGAGTTCAAGTCTAGACTCATCTACATAGTGAGTTCCAGTCAGCTAGGACTGTGTGGTGAGACCCTGTTTCAAAGAAAAACCAAATTAATAAACAAATAACGAAATAAATTTTCCTTGCAAGCTGTGTTGAATTCCTTCCCCAAGTCGGTCAAAAACATCAAAGTTGTGGCCGAGCTGTAACACCGCTTAGTACTGCAGGTCGGAGATAAAAAACGAGTCTTAAGTGGGAACAGAGTGCTTTGCTAATAAAATAAAGCCCTTTATCTCCCCTTAAATTAAACAAGCCTGCTTCCTTTGACCATATTCTGAGCAGAGTTCACCTTACCAAATGACTCCCTTTAGGCCCCTCTATTTTAATTCTGGAAGTGCCAATCAGCTCACATCCGGTTCACAGGGGGCACTGGTTCATTCTCTACGAAAACAAATCATTCTGATGCTTTCCTGGGAGGTTCCAGGAGAGTGGTGAAGAGGTGCAGAACTAATAAAAAGAGAGGAAAGGCGCAGAGCAGAAAAGGAACCTACACATGAGGTTTGGAGTCTGATCCGCTCCTACCTGCCCACAGCTTCGCTGCCTCCCCAGTGTGAACGTAGCCAGAGCGCAATGTTCTTGCGGTCATACGACTTGAAAGAAGGTCCTTCTGTCGTCCTTTCCCTCACACAGGTGGAAGCATTCTGAAGATTGTCTTTATGCTGTTATTCGTGCTCCAAGAGATGCATTGTTACTGTAAATTAACCAGAAGCAGGGTTTTCTCTCACGCCACGCTGGAAGGGAAGAGAACGCTAATGGTTTAATCCCCGGCGGCTGATTATGCTAAATCAGACAATAGAAAATGAAGGAAAAGTTGCTGAGACAGAGCTTCTCAGATGAACTAAAGTGGGTGAATTAAACGCAGAAATCCAGTTAGCCAGGATCTGCAGAGTCGTCAAGGGAACTGAACTGAGAGTTAAATAATGAAGGCAGGATCTTGAGATCTTAAGACTATGAAGCAAGTGTGTCCCCCCAAACAGTGACCTCTATGAAAAAGCCCACAGCTCTGAGCTGAGGGCAACATCCAAACTCTGCAGGAATGAAGTGGGTGGTGTTCTGACGTAATTAAAATGTGCAAACCCCACTTTGAGCAAACGTCCCAGTGCCCATGGTGACGACAGTCAAGGCTTATGTGCTGCACGGGACTAGCTGGGAAGTATCTGAGTGGACGTCTTACCTGGAGACAATCAAGCTTGAGAGAGAGTGACAAACACAGTGAGACCCTTAATAATACCTCTCAGTGTAGGCATCTCTCAAAAGATTGTAATACGGACAGTTTATTTAAACACTCAGCCTGTACGGAAAGTTATTAGGGTCTTTGTTGAAGAACTAGCTTTGTGTCTTGGTGTGTGTTGAAGTTTGGGGGATACCAGTGATCACGGTGGAGCAAAGTCATTCCAGGATATCAGTCTATGTTAGGAAAACCTGGGGGTTTTGTGAAAACACAGTTGGCCCCCATCCCTAGAATTTTTTATTCAACAGCATAGGGGTGGGCAATAATATTTAAAGTTCTAGCAATGTGTGCCAGGTAACATTAAAAGCTCAGGCATTGCTTTGAGAACAGCAGAAAAAGAGAGGACTGGGGAGGGATAATTAGCTCTCAGTGTAGCCAAGGTCAGGGCACTTGGCTCTAGCACAAATGCGTTAATGGCTTCTCACAAGTCCTTTGAATCATTGTGTGATAGCACTAGTCAGTGGGCATTTGTGTCTTGTAGAGCTAATGAACTGTTCCTCACCAATTCCTTAAACTCTGACCTGATGGAGGAAGATTTCAGACTGAATGCTTGGGGAAAAAAAGGAGCCTGAACTGTCGCTATGTCGTTATCAATCAATTACCTCGCAATCAGTGGACATTCAAATTCCAGATCTCAGACCCTAACCTGGGAAGGAGCCCAGAGTTCAGTGGGGGCCGGTCTGAGCCACGCTCCGTCACTCACACCCTCCCCGGATCTCAGATGATGACATCACCGGTCTTTGACCTTTTCATCTGCTTTAGCCTGAGCTACTTTGATTCAAGACTATTTGGTCTGGGGATTTCAAGGGCCTGAGTAGGCTCACTGGTTATTTTCTTTTTGGATTATGCCACATATGTTAAAAGTCACCAAGCAATGATGTAAAAAAAAAAAAAACAAAACTCATTTACCAGAGGAAGGGAAGAACCACATTTGATTCTTACGTTTCAGGCCAGGAGTGGACGAGAACACGAGACAGAAATCATTGTTAACTACTTATTATTATTAATCATTAAATATTCCTCATCTGACTCTTCCTGCTGCTTCTAAAATGTGCTATCAGGGGCCTTGGGTACCAGTCTCAGTACCCCCTCAGGGTTCAGAATTGGATGTCTATGTCAGGCAAGGAGCTGAGGGTAAAAAAATTAACTCAAATACATTATCTTTGCATGTTCTTTATTTTTCATGTGAGGAGAAAAAGTAAAGTGAAGGGTGTGGAGGAGGAGGAAGAGGAGGAGGAGGAGGAGGAGGAGGAAAGGAAGGAGGAGTAGAGGTGGAAGAAGATGAGGGAGAAAAAGTAGCAAGAAGAACAAGAATAAAGGGAAAGGAGAAGAATTATAAAGAGAAGAATAAGGGCTGATCTCCACAAGGTTTCTAGTTTTTACAGACATAGTTGGAAAATTCCATAGGCAGGTACAATAATAGTATGCACTTCAAAATCACGAATCAGGTAGATTCTGACAAAGCTGCACTCTGGAACAGGTGATACCACCAGGAAAGAGCCAACATTCGAGCGGAAGTACCTGATATCCAAAGCAGTAGATAAGGCTACTATACATCCCTGAATCCTGGATTCACCCATTCTCCTTACCCAATCTCTTTTGTGATAATCAGCTTTGGGGACACCCAGATTTGTTTACTAGCAAAGGTGGGGCATGCTGTCTTCCCGCTCAGTGCCTGTCTTCTACAGAAATTTCTATGTGGTCTGTTAGCAGGTAATTTTGTGGGATTGACTCTAGGCAAACTTAACTGTTAGAACAAAGAGTGAGAGTTCTCATTCTAAGGCCTCATGGTGTGGGGGATTAGAGCAAGGTCATTCCATTGCCCTTGTAGAAGTTACATTGCTGAGGTGCTTTGAGGATGAATCCCATTTTGAAGGGAAGAATCATGACTTCACAAGGTTTTTATAGATATGCCTGTGACTTTCCCAAAAGACAAATGTTCCCACAGCTCTGCAAAACGGGTGCCCTACAAGACTTGTGGGTCTGCCTTTATGAACCTGTCAGCTGTGCATTTACTGTAGAGTCTTGTGGGTCCAACAATGTGATGCAAGCCCATCCCTTACAGGCTAGAGTGGTGTAGACGTAGGCTAGTGCCCAAGACAAGGTGTACAGCTTCCTAAATGCTGTCACTCTCAAGACTGTTATGAAAATGGAATCATGGCAGTTGTTTCATGGTCCTTGTCCATAAGCACCTTTAACGGTCTTCATCGAAGCATGTGCCGGCCGATATTTCACCCTTGTCTCCAGTGGAGTCCCTGGAGCCAACAGTCTGACCCGGGGGTGGGGGGAGGGAACAGAAACCACGTTCATATTCAGAGCCATCTGGGCGTGATTCTAGGAAATCGGATAGGGTATTTCTTCAGCTCCTGCATTTCCAAATGACGGTAAGTAAAGAAGAGGGCAGTGGCAAGCCACTTCCTGTGAAGGGTGACTTAGTATAGCCGGGAGACAATCCAGGCATTTCCATGCCAACTTCAAGCCATTTCTTCAGACGCTATTTTCTGGAACAGACATGCCTTTGGGTTTAAAATCTACAGCAGCAAAATATTACAAGCAGTGAAAAAAGCCATGAAGTTTTACAGGCAATAAGAAATAGTTTTGCCCACTGTTACAATTACAATTCAAGCCCTACACGAAGTTCTCTTGTTTCAGTGATGCCATCTCCTCTTATAATTGGAAAAAATAAGGCTCCACGTTATATTTAACATGGCACCTTTAGAAGAAATGGCATGAAGAAGTGTGACAAAGTAGAACGCATTTATGAGGACTATGAAACCACACGCTGAAACACCCTTCCCCGAAATAACCTTTCTGCTAAGAAAAGAAACCATTAAGGCTAATAATATTAACAATATAGATTTTCAATGAAGTAGAAGTGATTGTCTCTCCATTTTAAATAACACAATGGGTAATAGATGGCAATCACTTCTAACAATAATGCAAGGAAATTCTGTTAGCCAAAGGATTCCCTGTATGTTAGAGTTTAATAATTTCTTCAAGAATTAAAGAAGTTGATTTCTGGGTGTTTTTGAAGAGGTTGCATTAACCCTTAAATGCCATGTAATGTGATCTTCATTCTAGTGGGGTTTTATAAACATAGTTAATTAGATCCATCCAGAGACATACAATTTACTCATTTGCAGTGCAGAACCCTTTATGTGTGTATGTGTGTATATATATATACATATACATTCTCTCTCTATATATATATACATACACACACACACACACACACACATATATATATATATATATACCAATAACACACAACCATGAGAGCGATTAACTTTAAAATAGTCTGATTACTTCAGACAAAAACTGCATTTTCTCCTCCTTGCTCTACATTCCAATGCCCTCAGGCCTAAGCAATTGCTAACCCATCTTCACGTGTTTCTTTATTCTGCATTTTACCTACGACAGAATCATAAGATGTAGCATTTGGTGGCTTCCTTCTTTCAGTTGCTATTGTGTTCTCATGATCCACGAAATCCTATGCATTAATACTTGTAGCATGTATTGGAGTGAGTTCTTTGCATTACCGAATAGCATTTCATTGTATGGTGTACGGGGTTTTGTTTGACTGCTTGCCTGCTGATAGACAGCTTATGGTGCAAACATGTTATCGTCACATTTTAGTATAGACGTACATATGATTTATCTTGGGTGTAAATATCTAGGGTGATTTACCTAGGAGCAGCTGCGTTGGTAACACTGAGCTGAATGGTTAGAGCAAATGCCAGACGGTGGTAGGGAATGGCTGCTCCGTCAGGAGTCGCACCAGCGTGTTGACGTATTCTGGCTTTGCCCGCAAGCACCCCATTATCTCTGACTCTCCTCCATGCACACGGTCTCACTGGGGCTTTGACTCTCATCTCTTCCTATAGTGATGTAAGAATCTTTTCGTATACTTGCTGAATAAATATTCCTTAGAGAAATGTATATTCTGATTTCTTCCTCATTTTAGTTATCACCTACACATTTTAAGAGTTATTTTATGTTCCTAGACATACATCTTTTTATAAGGTAAGCAGTAAATATGTTTTCAGTTCCACAAATGCT
Source organism: Microtus oregoni (assembly GCF_018167655.1). NCBI lineage: Eukaryota > Metazoa > Chordata > Mammalia > Rodentia > Cricetidae > Microtus > Microtus oregoni. The sequence continues at coordinate 25,549,235 of NW_024543077.1, forward strand.
TCACTTTCTTGATGGCGTCCACTTAGAAATGTGGTTTTAATGAATCCCAATATATATTTTTCTCCTGTTTCTCATGCTTTTGGTATCATAGCTAAGAATAGTCTGCCAAATCTGGGGTCATAAAGATTAACACTTGCTTTCTTCTTTAAGTTTTATAGATTCAGGTCCTACTTCTGGTAGACATCAGTTAGTCATAAGTGTTTGAATAGTCTCATTGCTCTCTCTCTCTCTCCTTCTCTCTCTCATATTCCAGTATCAATATGACTCTGCTGGTCACACTGCCTTCAATGCCACCACTTCCAGGGAAACTTGAAACCGAGAAGACTGATTTGTCCTGTGTCAGGTGATTAAACACTTTGTCTATTTCAGGGGCCTTGCAATTCCATGTACATTTTAAGATGACTTCATCAGTTCCTACAAAGAAATCATCCAGGTTCTTAGCTTGTGTTGACCCCATAGGTAAGTTTAGTGTCTTCTTCACCCTATTGTCTTCTGACCTGTGAATATGGAACATATGTTTGTTTACTTAGGTTTTCTTTAATTTATTTCAACAATATTTGTAGATCTCAGAATTGACTCCTTTTAAAAAATGCTTAAACACTATTTTTATGCTATTGCAAAAGGAATTATCTTCTTCATTATTTTCAGATTGTTCATTTCAGATACAAAAATATCGTAGAAAAATACTACAATTGATTTTTGGCACATGGCTCTTGTATGTGCAGCTTTGCCGAGCTCAGCACCATCTCTGGCCATTCTGAATGGACTCAGGATTGTCTCTATGTAAGGTCACACCATCTGACAATAGAGGTCACATCACTTTTTCCTTCCCAGTTATCATTAAGTCCATGAGCTTCTTGTCAATTACTTTTCAGAGCCACAGTCACTTCTCTCGAGAGCATCCTTGGGTCTGAACTTCTTTACACTCTGTTCCAAATCAAACCAGTTCCTTTGGGTATCGATTGGATATGTTTATGGCTTATTTCTTCCCCCAGGCAAAATTATTTAAAATGAGGCTTTGGAGCATGATATAAGAAGCTTTGTTTGAGTGACAACCTTCTTTTGGGAGGTGTGCACCTGTGCTAACGACAGGGTCCCTTCAGCATCCACCTATCTGCTGCATGGAACGCCACCTCCCTAGCCAGGGCAGAGCAAATCGCAGGATTCTCTCCATGCTGTGCCCAAGGCATAGCCCACATTCTTCAGGAGGCAGTTGTCCAGGAACGCTATAGAAACTTAACACGTATTCCCACTCATCCAGAACATAGCCTCAGCAGCAGGTATGTGGGGTGGCTGAGAAATACTGAAGGCAGGCTCTTTCCAGTAAGGAAGCCATATGGCCCCAGCTCCAGGAGCAAAGGCCCACATTCATGGCTGCTCCAGTTCAGATGGAGTGGACATCTTGGTTCCCATACCACAAACTCTTGAACTTCCTTATTGAAATTCTTTTTCTCCAATAGTCACATACTGGGTTTTTTTGATGCTCTTCTCTGAGGGCAGTTTCCAGAGGACTTAAACATGTTTGTTTTATCACAACCAACAACTGCACTTGGGTGAGTCCATGACTTCCTTATCTTCTTACTCCGGAGCAGAAGTCCAGTAAGTGACAATTGAGGGAGCCTCACACACGCTTCCTTCAAATCATAGCTAACTACTGTCCCAGACTTTAATAACCATGGAATTTACTCACGTTTTTCTCATGTTTCTGTGGGTATTTGCTGAGGATACCATTTGCTGAATTCCACGTCTCCTGCTGGAGTATAAATATGGTCAGTTTTATCTTTTGAAGGGTTCCCATCTGCTCAAAATGTAGAGGAGATCTTACGTCAATATAGAAACGAGAGTAGCATTTGAACATTCATTTGAATCTTAATCCCATAGCATATGATGCCTTTTATTGGATCTTTGGGGGATACATTAATATGAGAAAAACCAGAATTGCTATTGGAACATTCAAAGTATAATTTTTGCTTTCATTTTTGTCTGCTAGTGTCTGCTTTCGTTTTGTAGCCTTCCAATGATGTTTTATGCTCCTAATAACTTAGGAAGTAGGAATTTCAGATGACTCAATGTTTCTCACAAGTCAGGTACTTCTAATTTAAGCTCCCAATAATGTTGGGCATCTCTATGTGTGTTAGCCAGTTTTGCATATTACTATAGCAAAGGCCTGAGGCATAATTGGTGTATGAAGAGAAAAGGTTCATTTCCTCTCATTCTCCAGTTTTAGGAAAACATAATCCCCATTGCTTTGGAGACTGTGATGAAGCTGTATGTTATGGATGAAGAATGTGGGGGCATTGTTCAACTCAGGGGTATGGTACAAAAGAAGGAAAGGAGCTGGGGATCCCACAACCCTCTCGAAGGGTTAAAGACTTCCCATCAACTTTAGTAGTTCCCATGTCTTTTCAATAACCACACAGGGAACCAAGGCTCTAACACAACAGCCTTTTGGAACAGCCAGAGTTCATACAACCGCTATCATTTTGAAAGAATGTTGAGGCTCCAGTGTTGTGTTACTGCAAGCGAGTTAAGTTTTAGTAACTCCTTACAGTGCCAGCTAGATGAGGCCATCACTGTTGGGGAAGACAGCATTGCCATGAGTTAAAATGAGGCCCCTGAAACCAGTCACGTGGGACTGTAAGGACAGAGGCTAAATGGGGAGGAGTCATGCCGAGATGACAACACCTGTCAAGAACCAAGACTCAAGAACTCAGGAAATAGGTAGGTAGTTTGGAATGTCAGGAGTATTTCCAAACAAGCAGACACCTTCATGAAAACTAAGTCAGGGAGCAGCTGTGCCATTGGCAAAAGATGTCATGATGATGAGGTCCTGAGCACCAGGAACCCAAAGTGACAATACTATCACCATGAGACAAATGTAGTCGAGACAGAGACTCTTCAAAATTCAAGAGGAAAAAAACTTGATGTAGAAGGGTCTTTATCTATCTGTTGTTTCATTGGTTGATTAATAAAGAAAACTGCTTGGCCTGATAGGTCAAAACATAAGTGGGTGGAGTAGACAGAACAGAATGCTAAGAAGAAGGGAAGTGACTCAGATTGTCATACCTCTCCTCTCTGGGTCAGATGCAATGAAGCTCCAGCCCAAGATGGACACAGGTCAGACATGCTGAATCTTTCCTGGTAAGTCACCATTTCATGGTGCTACACAGATTATTAGAAATGGGTTAAGCAAGATATCAGAGTTAGCCAAGAAGAGGATAGATATAATGGGCCAGGCAGTGTTTATATGAATACAGTTTGTGTGTTGTTATTTTGGGGTATAAGCTAGCCAGGCAGCCGGGAGCCGGGTGGCAGGAACACAGCCCGCTACTCCTTCTACAAAAACTAATTTCAAAGGGAGTGGTAGGACAAGGAACTCACTCCAGTAAAGTTGATATATCTTTGGAGAAATTACCGGGTCACAGGCTAGGAGCATGATAGCATCAGCAAGCTAGAAGAAACAAAGAGTCACAGCACCAGATGGCAAAAACACCAAAATAGCAGCAAGGGAAATTATGCCCAAGCCTAGGAAACTCTAGCATAACTCAACAGGCTCCTGGCTTCACTTAAAGTAAGAAGAAAAGACTCGAAGGTCCAACAGTTCTTCAGGTAAAAGGCTATGCTAGTAAGTCACGCCAAAGAGCTGACCCAAGCAAGGTCAAACCACCTTAGAAGGCGCAAGTAAAAGATAGTGTTAAACCCATGATGAAGGAAGAAAGGGGGGATAATTCCAAAGAAAGAATTCCAAGGGAGGTTAAGCATGGACTTCATTCCCTATTAAATGAAGGCTGAGGGCAATAAGGTATAGGCAGGACAAAACTTCAGAAGAAGTTGCCCAGGACCTTAGTTGAAGGAGACATTACAGCAGGTAAGAAAATGAAGATAGTTTTGTTCAAACAGGATCTCAACATGAGGAGACGGCACGAAAGGCCAACTTTTGGACTTGTGCCTGAACCACATGGAGAGCATAGATCCTTTAAGAGTTGACTAAGGATTGTTGCTGGTGACTTTTGGTTCATAGGGATCATAAGTGTGATTCTGCTGTGTGTTCTGTGACCAAAGGACCACTGCCAGGCCAAGAGCATCTTGATTGTCCTGATTTTGAGTACAGTTTGGGGCAAGGCTGTTCTCAAGAGATGAAGCTTCTCTAGCATCCGGAAAAAGCAAGAAGACTAAGAGTTGTCTAAGAGTTGTTTAGGAAGAGACAGAGCCCCTCAGATACAGCTGAAGGCGACACAGGCTCACACAGTGTCCTGTGGGTTCACGGCAGGCAGTGGAGCAAAGTCAATGGAAGGACCACAAGATGGCATCCTAGGAGAAAGGAAAAGGTAAGAAGAGTTCTGCAGAAGCTCCCCAGTTGACTAACGATGATGGTTGTACCAGGACAGTGAAGATTTAGCCGATCCAAAGCCTGGGGGAATGCCATTCACAGACAGCAGCATGAAGAAGAAAGAAAACCAAATGACAAAGAAGAAATGAAGCAGGAGATTCCTCAATTAATTTTAAGCTATTCTAATGACCACTGATCAGCCAATACTTTAAAGCTATAGGGTGAGGAGTTCTTGGGAAATTGGAGAGAGGATGTTTCTAGTAATTCCTATAATGCCTATATTGTTGTGTGGCAATCTCCTCTCAATTGGACATTCCTCCTGGAGATCCAACAATAACAACAACAACAACAACAACAACAAAACCCCCACAAGCCCAGGAAAGCTGAAACGTACAGGAATCACACGGTCCATCCTCAACTTTATAGAAGCAATAAATAATTACTGAAGAAAGGAGGTTCTCAGCTCCCTGAGCTGCCTGAACGAGTCTCTCTAACCTGTTGACAAGCCTGCAGCAAGCGCAGGGAGCTCCACAGATGGCAGCTTTGCCGAGGTCTCACCCAGCCTGGTGGGCTTCTGGTGTCGCGGCTGCCTTTGAATCTCTCCTCCTGGAAGTATCTCTTCACCTGTTCGTAACCGTGGCCTGAACAAACACACTGGTTCACCAAACGGAACTTGAACAGGATTGTTTCTTCTGTCTGCCATCTTTGCCCCATCTGGGATGAGTAGGCATTTGTTCCCATCTCCCCAAAAGGAGTCACTCAAAAACTTAGCGGTTCAAAAGTTTTAAAAGTTTCAGCTCATCTCCAGATTTCCTATCAAGCATCTAGCAAGCACACGGTCTGACATTTGAGTCATTTATTCTCTCTTATTCTCTTCCTTTCCTTTAAAAAAAAAAACTCCAGGCCATCTGGGAATCTAAATGTTCACAGTGCTTACAATGATTTTTGCCTAGGAAAATTTGAGAAACACTGATAGAGAAATAACTCCCTTTTCAGATCTGTCTCTATTGTTTAATACAACAATCTTGGGCTATAAATTTGTATGTCCACTTTGGGTAATAAGAAAGGATTCTGTTCCCTAAGGGCCTTTAAGTACCTGGGTGAAAGAGTTTGTCAATGTCTCAGTCTCTGAACAACTGAAATCATAAATTAAATCATGTTTTTTTACACTGCTCTACATTATACTTTTATTTAGATTTTTTAGAATGTAAGCAGTTGGCATACTCTAGCTGAGATTTCAAGCTTAATTTTTAGAAGTAATGTTCAACTTGTCACTTCAGAGGGGAGTAAAGTGGTGGGTACAACGTCTAATAGAATGGACAGGCACATTAAATCTCAATAGAGCCAGTTCAATATTCTGCACAAGGATCTGGCATACAGCCTAACAGAAAATGCTTAGCAATATTTGAGAGGAAGAGTTTTATCCTGGAAATGTTGTGATGTCCCATGTCCATTCCAGGATGTCTTATTTATTATAGCTCAGTCATCTGCTATTGCTGTTGTGAAGTTTTAAGTAGATTTTGCATTTTGGGTAATAAAAGGGAGTATATACAGAGAAGGACTTGAATTTAATTTTCATGATTGAATAGAGAAGTTAATGGCTTAACCCTCTGCCCTGCTTACTAAAATTGAAAGGCAAAAGGCCAGCTGGGTTTATGGAAAAGGTCTCATAGCCTGGCAAAACTGTCCAGTGTGATCTGAAGAAGGAAGTTGAAGACCTAGGTTCCAAGAAAAGTTGAGTGAGAATTGTCGATTTGAGTTTAGGAGGAAGGGGCTTTATATGCATGGAGGCCTAACCAACTGTGCTTATCATTCTGCAGGTCGGGAGTCCAAGCCTAAGGAGCTAGTCAAGCCAGGCTCCTTCTGAAGGTGCTAAGAAAGGATCTGTCACAGGCCCCTCTCTCTTAGCTTCTTGGAGTACTTGTGGACTTGTATCTCCAAATGTCACTCTTACTGTGAGTTCATCTTTCTCTGCCTCCACAATCCCCCTTTAATATGAAGACCCCAGCTGGGCCCAATAAGGGTGCAATCCTATGCTGCTATGATCTGTGCTTACCCAAAGTCATTTCTTATGTCCTTTCGGTTCTCATCTCAACTTCTGAAAGGTTAGAATGGCAACATCCACATCCAGAAAGGACATGACAACTTATTGTAAAGGACACAAGACTGTGCGAGACAACCTAACAATAAAGGATGGAAATTACATATTGGGAGTAAAAAAGGGTTTTTTCTTCTTTATTGGCTAGGCCAGTGGGCATTCTCCTGGACAATAGACAAATACTCAATATCAGGTAGAGTAGCAAGGACCTGAACAAGTATTTAATTTCATCTTTAGATAGATGAAAAGCTGAGTTCTTCAGATTTAGCACAGTGCTGAGAATGGAAGAGGAAATCTGAATCCCGCCCCAGTCTAGCTGGGATACCATGGCATTTGAAGCAAACTTTGGCAATCAACCCATGTTGAAAATAAGGGCCAAGCCTTAGTGGAAGGGAACCTGAGCAGGGCCTGCGCATCTTTTCCCAAGTTCTTTCCCAGTTGTAACAATCATAGGCCTTTCCCAGTACAAAGACAGAAGTCCCAGACGAATTTTGGGAAGGGTCATGTGCTTTGTGTGTACCCTCTACTCCTCCATCTACTGTTTCTGCTCCACAGAATCATAGAAACTTCCAGATGGTGACCCAAAGTGTGCATGAGACTGATTCATTTGCATCAGAGTTGATGGTAGGTTGTGACTTAATGGAGAGAGGTCAGTCTCCAATCTCTTGTTTTCTGGACATTCTGGACTTTTGAGTAGCTTTCTTTGGAGAGCAAAATCAGGCATGCCACATTTTCCCCCATTCCATAAGGCCCCCTTCCCTCTGCTGTGTAGATTTTCAGTTTGCTGTCATCTCACTCGGCTATTTCTGCTCTCACTGCCTGTGCTTTTGGTACCATATCCATGAAATTATTGCCAAGGCCCAGGTCATGAAGCTTTTCTTCTACACTTCTTCCTGAGAATTTTATTTTATTTTATTTTTTGGTTTTTTTCGAGACAAGGTTTCTCTATGGTTTTGGAGCCTGTCCTGGAACTAGCTCTGTAGATCAGGCTGGTCTCGAACTCACAGAGATCCGCCTGCCTCTGCCTCCCGAGTGCTGGGATTACAGGCGTGCGCCACCACCGCCCGGCTTCCTGAGAATTTTATAAAGTCATGGCATGGTCAGGCAGGTCACTTGCATATCTTTTTGTGTGTAATGTTAGAGACCCAAAGGAGTGATTTTGAAAGTGGAGCTCCAACATTCCCAACACTTCTCAGAAAGGCTGTTGTTTCCCCAATGTTTTCTTGATGCCACTGTCAAGTATCAGTTGTTTGGATTTATGGCTGAATTTTCTGCTCTGTTCCTTTGGTTCATGCGTCTATTTGATGTTAGCACCACACCACACCACTTTAGTAACTGTAGCTTTATAATATACTTTGAAATCAGAAAGCATTGTATCTCTCGGTCTGTTCTTTTTTTCCTTTCTTTTTCTTCTTCCTTTCTTTTCTTTCTTTCCTTTTTTTTGAGACAGGGTTTTTTTATGTAGCTTCAGAGACTGTCCTGGAACTCACTCTGTATACAAGGCTGACCTTATACACACAAGAGATCCTCCTGCCTCTGCCTCCCAAGTACTGGGATCAAAGACATGTACCACTACCACCTGGTGGTCTGTTCTTTCTTAAGATCAATTTGGAAATCTGTGTTTTTGTGTGATTCCATGTGAATTTTATATTGTTTTCTATTTACAGCATGAATGTCTTTGATATTTTGATAGGCATTACATTCTATAGATTGTTTTGAGTAATATGGACATTTTGACAGTATTAGGTATTCTAAACTATCTATCTGATACAAGGATGCTCTTCAAAATTCCAGAAGAGAGTTTTTATAGTACAGCAGTTTAAAATAACTGATAACCTGATTGAAAAGTAAGTTAAGGACAAAACATTTATTTTAAAAGAGATAGAAATAGCCAGAAGATATATGGGGGTGGGTGGAATCTCATGGTTGTTAGTGGTCAGGGAAATGCAAATCCAATTTTTGATAAGACAGTGGCCCATAGCTGTCTGGATGGCTATTGTTAAAACATAAAAACAAGATGAATGTTGATGAGGAATGTGGAAAACTCTCACGCTGCTAGTAAGAAAGCAAAATGATATAACTGCTATGGAAAGCGGCATGAATTTTCCTCTACCAAGTGATGATTTAGATACCAGGTAATCCAGCAATCCCACGGTTTTGTTTCCTTTGGAGACAGCGGCTCCTGTAGCCCAGGTTGGCCTCACATTTTCTGTGTAGCTGAAGAGGATCTTGAACTTCTGATGCTCCAGCCTCCATCTCCTAGGTGCCCGGAGGGTAGGCATGCACGGTAGGCATGTGCAGTAGGCACGCCCACCATGCCCGGTAAGCACGCCCACTATGCCTGGTAGGCACGTCCACCATGCCAGTTCTATAAGATTCTGAGGATCAATCCCAGGGCCTTGTACAAGTGCTGTATTGACTAAATAACATCTGTATCAATTAAACAACATCTGTATTAACTAAACACCTGAAACAACTAAACATCTTCACATCCCTCACTGTTTTATAATTTTCTCAAGTTTTAGAATATTTTTGTTAGTTCTTTGAGAATTCTGTACAATGTGTTTTGACAATGTTCATCCTCCCCCAACTCTCCCCAGATCCAACTCCCTTCTCTGCTCTCTTAATTCTTTATCCCCCTCCCCCACATCATTACCAGTTTGTGTTGCCCAAATACTTCTTGGATATGTAACATTCAACTGGAGTGTGCTTGACTTATTAGGGGCTATGCTTTTTCCCCCTTTCTTTTTAAGAAACAAGAAACATCTTGCAATAATATCAATTTTTACCAACTATTATTCTAAAATCTCTAACTTTTGCCATGTGACAGTGGCATTCGCGTGGTCACCACAGCGCCGTGTACATTAGCCTATCTATGCAAGCAACCTCACCCCCACCTGCAGTGTAGAAACTGATTAAGTGTGACAGGTGCATAGACTGAGTTATTGTTTCGGCTGAGAAGAATATTAAACAGTGTACAGCAGCACAGACTGACCTTCAGTAAATTCTGCTAAATAAAATAACCCCATCACACAAATGCAACACTGCATGACTCTGATCATATGATATAAAATATTTAAACTTATAGACTCATAGAACAGAATGGCAGTTCACAGAGACAAGGTGAAAGGTCAATGGCAAGTCCCTAATCAATGGCCATGAAAGGTTCTACAACTTTGTCCTTCGGTCCACAATCATGTATGCAGACATCTTAAAAATAGTTAAGGATTATAGACCTCATGGTCAGTGTTCTTGATACAATAAAGAAAAAGGCATACAATCTTGGGACTATTTTTTGATTAAATTAAATTGCTCAGGTACACTGGGTAGACACAAGTGGTTATTAGCATTTTATTCAACTGCAAAGTATTGATCACTTTTTCTGCTCTTAAGACTTTGGCGCTTTGGGTGGTCTGTGGTGGATTTAACATGTTAAGAAATAAGTAGCATTTATTGCAATCGGCGTGCTGTTCTGCTTCAGGGCATGTCTTGAGCTGTCTGGATAAACTCTAGGGCACATCTGATCACACTGGGGTTCTCTCTCCCTTCTCTGCAGATTTCACCTTTTTCAACCCATTCAAAGTTTGATACAATTCTTTCAGGCTGCCTTCATTTTATGCCCTTCGTGAATAGGGTGGCAAAAAGCAAAATATTGATCAGACGGCTATCCTAGATTGTCTCAGAAAGCATTTCATCCCCTACCCCCAAACAAGTTACTGTCATCAGTTGCTACTGAACCTGCATTGGTTTCTCTGTAACAAACTCATAATTGGAGAATAGCCTGAGATTAATTATGGAAATGCTTTTGATTTCAATAGTCAATAAACAGGCATCTGGATGACGACTACAATAATTACATTGTTCTCCAAGCTTTGCCATATAGTCTTACTTTAGTAGATTTAGACTCTTAGAAGAGAATCTGATTAGCATTTATCTCTTAATGAACTTGACATCCAAGATATGCATGAATTTACTCTGTGTTTTTAATTATAAATGAATGCTCAGAAAATTAACATTGATTTCCTATATAATCCTAGGTAATAATCACAAGGAGTATTTTCTGTATGAATCCCTGCTGTAGCTATCAGTAGGTATAAGTGTAACAGACCACAAGGAACATAAAACCCCATGGACTCTACCTAGAATACTCTTTCTTGGAAGCTGGGTGGCTTGGGAAAAGTCTTAAATATCAAACTTTTTTTTTTGTTGTGGTTTTATGAGACAGGGTTTCTTTGTACCTTTGGAGCCTGTCCTGGAGCTCGCTTTTGTAGACTAGGCTGGTCTCAAACTCACAGAGATCCACCTGCCTCTGCTTCCGGAGTACTGGGATTAAAGGCGTGCGCCACCACTGCCCGGCTAACTTATTTATTAATGGAGGGCATTGTGTTTCTTCTTTGGGTAGAGAAAAGAAAGAACAAGTACAGGTTTCTGAAGTATTCACTAGGTAGCTTACAACATTTCATATTCTAATCATGTGCAGTCAAAGTGTTACACTAGAAACAAAGGCATACCATTTCCATCACTAGTAAGCCACGGGGCTTTTTGAAACAGTGTCTTGGGATGAAGTCTTTGCTCAGCACAGTCATAGTTCATACTGTCTCCAGGTATGGTTATCTTTGATTTACCTGCCCCCAGCCCCCGCTAGGTATTTGGAAGACTGAGAAACGCAGAGTTTACAGTGATTAGCAGAGATAATGGGAGACCTCCTCTCTTTTCCCATCAGCCATTTCCCAGAGATCTCACTTAAGCATTCAAGAAGTCAGGCTTCACCTTTGGCTCTATAATGATTATTAGGGGTGTCTAAAATACCTGACCCACAGTTTCTCTATTTGTAATGTGAGGATGGTGAGTCTGGAAGGACAGGGGAGAGATGCTGGGATGGGAGGATCAAGTAGAAATGGGGAGGGGAAAGGAGAAGAGGGAGAGAATACAGATAAAGGCAACTAAAATTAAGGGCCATTTGAGTGGCCATACGGAAACCTGATACAGTGGAAGCTTCTTAAAATATACATATATGAAGGTAATCTAAATTAAATTGCCAAATAAATGAGGGAGATAGAACCAGTCCCAACTGGACATCTCTTATCATCAAATGAATTTTCTATTACAGGGATTCTGTTGTTGGCCAAAGGGTTCCTTGGGAATCTTTAAACAATCAAGGCTGTTGCCAAGACTCTGCAAACTGACAAGACCCTACTGCTGAAAACAGCACCTACACAACTCACTGAACATGGAGAAACTGAGCTGGTGCCCACATAGGGTGCCTTCACCCCTAAGTTCTAGTGTCTTTAGTAAAGGAAGGTGCTCTTCACGCTGCCAAAAGAGAACAGTCAACACCAACTCAGTCCCAAACCCTTGGATAGACAATGACATCCTGCCTTCAAGATAAGCTAGTGCAATGGTGGCACAAACCTTGTGGGAGTAACCAACCAATGTCTGATGCGATGTGTGGGCCACTTCGTGAGACAGAACCCACACCCAACACTGCTTGGGTGACCAAGAGTCTCAGGCTGGATAGGCAAAAGTTCAAGGGTAAAAGCAAATTCTGCTGTTCTTAAAAAATGTAGTAATAATATTACTCCTAATGACATTCTGCTACACTCATAGACCAGTGCCTTGCTCAATCATCGTCAAATAAGTTTTATCCTGCAGCATCTAGGAACTAATACAAAGACTCACAGCCAGACATTATGTTGAGAATGAGAGACCTTGGAACACTCAGCCCTAAACAGGTTATCTCAATGAAATCCCTCCCCTCAGGAATCAGGGAAACCTGGGGGATAGGAGGTGGAAAGAGTGTAAAAGTGAGAGGGGATTGATGACACCAAGAAAAGAAGCTCATAGGAACGCACAAAGACTCAGGCAGCATGCACTGGTCTGGTCTGCACCAGCTCCTTTGGACATATATGTTGGCTTCTAGTTTAGTGTTTTCATGGGATTCCCAAATGCGAAAATAAGTAGGTAGGTTTCTGTTTCTTGTGCCTTCCCCTGGAATCTTTTCCTTCTGTTTGTTTTTCCAACTCTAGGGTATTGGTTTTTGTTTTAGCTCAGATTTTATTTTATTATTGTCCCTTAGAAGCCCTAGGATGAAGGGCACTGGGTACACATTGCCCTTCCTGACCCACTAACACAAAGATGCTCCTGAGTCATCAGTTGTGATGTTAGTTGATGCCTTCCTGTGATGACACAATACTAGTTGAGGCCTTCCTGTGATGACACAATACTAGTTGATGCCTTCCTGTGATGACACAATACTAGTTGAGGCCTTCCTGTGATGACGCAGTACTAGTTGAGGCCTTCCTTTGATGACACAATACTAGTTGAGTCCTTCCTGTGATGACACAATACTAGTTGAGGCCTTCCTGTAATGATGCAATGCTAGTTGAGGCCTTCCTGTGATGACACAATACTAGTTGAGGCCTTCCTGTGATGACACAATACTAGTTGATGGCTTCCTGTGATGACACAATACTAGTTGAGGCCTTCCTGTAATGATGCAATACTAGTTGAGGCCTTCCTGTGATGACACAATACTAGTTGAGGCCTTCCTGTGATGACACAATACTAGTTGAGGCCTTCCTGTGATGACACAATACTAGTTGATGGCTTCCTGTGATGACACAATACTAGTTGAGGCCTTCCTGTAATGATGCAATACTAGTTGAGGACTTCCTGTGATGACGCAATACTAGTTGAGGCCTTCCTGTGATGATGCAATACTAGTTGAGGCCTTCCTGTGATGACACAAAATGCTTTTTCACTATTTGCAACCCCTGATTTTATGTCCTTTGTGTTCCCTGGGTAAATAGAGTCCCATTTAATTCACCTTTGTTGTCTTCACATTTCTGTATAAAGCAATGAAGCGTTCTTTGACTATGGAAAATATTCTGTCATTGAAACAAAACAGACTGATGGTTGTCTTTGCCACCTGTGTGTCTCTGTAGAATTTGAGTTAAACTGAGAAACTTCAGGAATTTCTGTACAACCAGAACCTGGTGCTGCTGTAGGTGCTGATCCCGAGGCTCACAGTGCACTCTGGCCATCGATGGACTCAAGACGGCTGATAAAGTGCACAGATCAGAGTGTCTTGGACTGTTGTCAATGCCGCTCTCTGTTTCGCCATGCTATCTGAAGCTCATCCAGAGCAAGATGTGTGTCGTGGAGCTGCGTATTGTGATCACGGCCATAAATGAAGTAGAGCATAAGAAGCCAGGAAAGTGAGTTTCTTAGTATTATTCAATCTCCAGGTCCAAATAACTCACTTTGCATCTGTCTAGACAGGAAGAAGCTGTCAAAAGAAGACAAGGGTGGAAACTTCGGCGTACAGAAAATAGTTCATTTCTTAGACCAATGAGCTAGGGACCCAGGGGATGCTGCTCAGCAAAGCATTGTGTTCCCTTGGCCATTAGTCTGATTTACAAAGAATTGTTCCAGTGGGGATTTCGTTGAGGTTTTGTTACACTGCTGTCATTTGCCATCAATTGTGACTGTCAGTCTGCATTAGACACTTAGATAGCAGTATTAGGAATGTTTGGCTACAGTAGAAATAGCTTTCAAACATTCTTCCGTATTGTGCCTGAAGCCTCCATTCTGCTGGTCTCAAAGCACTGAAGGATTGATAGCCAATGAAATTGATGACAGAGTAAGAAAAGTTAGTAATCAATGGTGGATCAATTTTGTAATTTTTCTTCATTTTGGCTCAAGTATATGGATGCAATCTTTGGTGCATATTGTTCAATATGTGCTCAGGGTTTATAGCAGTGCTCGTAATTTATATGCCCTCCCCCGACTTGACACTAGATGCTGAGAAAAAAGAGACTGAACGTTCGAAGTTTCTATCTGAAATAAGCTATTCGATGTGTCAGTGGTAACCAGTTCGGCAGAACTATTCCATTTTCACGTTCAGTACTCTTGACTAATTTTTAAAGCCACCTGCCTGTCCTTGGAGCTTCTAAATGGGCTGTGGAATAATTCTGGCAGCTCAAATAGTACAACTCCGCAGCCAAAGCAAGTGTGTGGAGTCAGGGCCACACCCCAAAGCTCTGGAGGGCCTATTATGAAAGATAAATGGGAAATATTTTCCGCCGATCTGTCCTTGCCTTCCGCAGGATGAACTTTAAATCAAATGTATGGCTCTGTGTCACTAGAGAGAATAGTGAGAAGAGCTTTCAAGGGGGAGTGCCATGATTAAAGCTGGTGAAAGACTAAGAACAGAGGTGTGTGCGCATGTGCGTATGTGTCTGTGTGTGTAAGCGCGCACACACACGTGTATGGGGTGCACTTTTATGGGATTGTGGTTTAGAATAGGTGTCACTAGCTGAGATAGAAAAGGCCACTATGCTCTATAGTCTTAAGGGGAAAGAAGTGTATGTTTACTTTTTTTTAAAAAAAAAAAGGTTTGCTCCATTACAAATGATTTGGTAGCCATTTCTTTGAAGCTACAAGACATCAGGGATAGAAAGAATGGTAGTGGAGCCCAATATATTTAAGCAAGGGGGGATAAAACATATCACTACATGCAAAAGGCGCTAATGGAATTGGAGGTAAAGACACCACGTTTAAGGAAGGGACAAATAGTATTTCTCCTGGAATCAGGTATTAGAGGTGTTTCCTTTATTTTTGTTGTTGTTTGTTTGTTATTTGTGTGAGACCAGTAGGTCTCTATGGACACTGTAGGTCAATATCTCCTGCTTTTGACACATTCAGTACAATGATTACCACACAGACCTTCAAGAATATGCCAAGGTCAACGTGGCATGGACTTCCTAGGCTTCAGGTTCCAAACTTCTTCACAGCCACAAGACACAGAAGGGGTCTTACCTTAGTGCCCTGACGCTATTTCAGCAGAAGTAGGGGAGAAAACCTATTGAGGAATAAAGGCTGTTGCACCAACTTCCCAGTGTTTACATGCCAGTGGGCTTCCCTGAAACTTAAGTTCATTTAAAAGTTTCCATTTGGGCTGGAGAGATGGCTCAGCGGTAAGAGCATTGCCTGTTCTTCCAAAGATCCTGAGTTCAATTCCCAGCAACCACATGGTGACTCACAACCATCTGTAATGAGATCTGATGCCCTCTTCTGGCCTGCAGGCATACACACAGACAGAATATTGTCTACATAATAAATAAATAAATAAATAAACAAACAAATAAATAAATAAGCAGACACACAAGACATTATGTATTGTATACATAATAAATAAACAAACAAACAAATAAATAAATATTAAAAAAAGTTCCCATTGAACTAGTACAGGTCAGGATTCCTAGTCATCTAAGCCCGCAGGGCCAGCCTGCAGCGATAGGGGTGTGTGTGCAAGCGCGTGGCTTGTTTCTGTTTTTCTTGTTGATGAAACTCTGGCATGGACAGACAGCCTTACACACGACAGGTAAGTAACCAGTCATGGAGCTCCATCGGGGGATCCTCTTTTTCCTTTTACCTTTGACATAGTGTCATCAATTACCCAAGCTAGCCTTGAACTCCCTCTGAAACTCATGCAGACCTTGAACTTGAGAGCCTCCTGCTTCCACCTCGCCAGGGGCTGGGATTATGGGACTATCCCTCAGGAGCAGGCTTAAAGCTGTAAGGGCCGTGCTGTGCTTGTACGCTGATACTCTTGATCCCATGGATTTACATAAGCATACTACAACTGGGCTCTATATCCCCAGGCTCTACCAACCACAGGTCACGTATATTTGGGCTAAGTCAGGCATGTTGTTGCATGGATGTTTCCCCAGAACTTGGTGGGATACTGCCAAAGGATTGAGTTTTTGGCCAGCCTGAATGACACAGTAAGTTCCTTTCTCAAGAAATAAAAAGAAAAAGGAAAAGAAAAAAAGAACATTTTTTTAACATGCACAGCCACTTTGCCTGACTTCACTCCATGAGAATATATATATATATATATATTCTTCTCTCTCTCCCTGTCTCTCTGTCTCTCTCTCTCTCTGATTTTAGCACAAAGGAAGATGCGTGCATTATAAGCAAATGGGACACCTGTCCTACACTTGAGTATCTGCCAACTTTAATTCTAATAAAATCCCTAAAAGCCCCAGAGAGATATGAAGGGAGAACTGTATCTTATCCCAGCATGTTTAAAATGTTTTTAATCCCATAAAGAAAATTCCTTATGGAGGTGGGGGGTTCCTTGGACTTCCCACAGGACAGGGAACCCTGATTGCTTTTCGGGCTGAGGGGGGGGGACTTAATTAGGGGAGGGGGAGGGAAATGGGAGGCGGTGGCTGGGAAGAGACAGAAATCTTTAATAAATAAATAATTTTAAAAAAATATTTAATAAATAAAAAAAAGCAAAAATCACAAAATAAAACAAAAAAAAAAGAAAATTCCTTAAACTGTCCATGCTAAGCTGGCTGAGGCCAGACGTGAGGCCAACAATCCCATAAACCACAGTGATGGTGAGAACTGAGGAAGAGGTTCTGCCTTATCATACGACAAAGGGCCCAGCAAGGAACAGGCAGGGACTGAAGTCCACCCAACATTCTTACCATTTGAGATTCTAATTCCATCACTCACCTCTGTGCCTTTTCGCCCCCAAAACTCTCCCATGCAAATTCATAGCCTCTGTCTTAGTTAATTGTTACATATACACATCATGTGTATACATCCCTAAATACAGCCTGTTCGGTCTATATAGCGTCACCTGTATGCATATGGTTTTGGAGCTGACCATTTTGCATTGTTCCTTCTTGTTTGGGCAGCAGAGTACTGGGGACAGCCGCATGAACGTGAGTAACATATTGGGGAGGAAACAGCTTCTATGTAAACCACTGAGGAACCTAGATGAGTTTCAGGCCAGCATCACTACACTACTGGGGATTGGTGTGGGAAGGGTGGGTCCCATTTCAACCTCCATTGTTTTTTTTTTTTTTTTTTTGTATTGAAGTCAAGAGTTACAAAGAGGAACAAAATTAGGTCCTTTTCAGTGAAACAGATTGAAATGGAAGTCATCACACTAAACAAAACACACTGCATGAGTTTTCTAATGTGTGCAATCTAGACTTTATGTGTGTACATTGTCCTCGTTTGCCTTGTTTTCCCGCGATAAGCATCCTAAACAAAACCAACTCAGGGAGGAAAGGATTTATTCATTCACAACAGTTCGTCACTGAGGGAAGCCATGGCAGGAGCCATGAAGACTGAAGAAGAAACCACAGAGGGCTGCTGCTGCTGAATCCGTAACTGTAGTTTTACCTAGAGGCCCTACTTCCCTTGGCCATGGCTATACCATCAGTAAAGGGCACAGTCATGGTGCCCAGCCAGGTGCTTGGCCTCTGCCTTTATCCACGACGACACACAGGCTCACAGGAAATAGAGCTTATAGAGTCCTAACAGCTTCAGGACACTGAGAATTTAAAGGAAGAAAAATCACCTCCTGTGGAAGATTCAGGAAAAACCCTATCCCAGTTTGGTATATGGCTGTGATAAAATGTCATGGCCAAAAACAGCTTAGGAGGAAAGGGTTTGTTTTGCTTGAACTTCCATAGAACAGGCCATCCTATAGGGAAGTCAAGACAGGAACTCAAAGCAGGAACACAAAACAAACCAGCACATGAATGCTGCTTGCTTTCATACAGGCTCACACTCTGCTGTCTTATATAGCTCAGGACCACCTGCCTGGGGGTGGTGCTACCTACAGTGGGCTGGGCCCGCTTATAGCAGTTGGAAATGAAGAAACTACCCCATAGTCATGTCCACATGCTAAAAGGATGGAGGCCGTTCTTCAAATGCAGTTTCATCTTCCCCTTCCCTGGAGCATCAAGTTGACAGCAAAGATAAGCCATATACATACATACATACATACATACATACATGCTGTGTGTATGTATGTGTATATATATATATATATATCCCCTTTCTACTTTCATATCCTGCATTTGTGTATATGTAAATGTACATGTATATGTATATATAACATATATGCAGCATATGAAAGTATAAAAAGCATATATATACGTATATGTATGCACACACAAATGCATGGAAAATGTAATAATATATAAAAATGCATATATAAATGCAGGACATGAAAGTAGAAATCATATATATGTATGTATGTATGCAATACACACAAACACAGGGCAACTATATATAAAATGTATATATGTAAAATGTATATGTACATATAAAGGCAGGGCATGAAAGTTAAAAAAGTACACGTGTGTGTTTTCATGCACACACAGAAATGCAGGACATGATAGCAAAAAGGGAGCTATGCTGGGGAAGGAAGGTACTAAGAATAGTGGAGAGGGAGAAGGTAATGGGGATGAGAGAAATAAGTACTGTGTGCTTTCTCTCATACATGAAGCCTAGACCTAAATATTCACATACAGACTGAGAGGAGGGGCAGATTCTTCAGGGGAAGGGAGGACCAGAATGTGAAGGGGGACAAGAGTGTGTACTAGGGATGAGTATATGCAAGGGACAGTGATGTATGTACCTTAGCATGTCATGAGGAAACCCCTTATTTTGCAACCCAACCAGAAGGAATCAGGAAGGAGGTGGCCAGTAGGAGAATGATGCTCCTGCCTCCAGGGTGCTGTGCTCTTCTGCATCTCTTTTCCTTTCTTTGTCATTGCTTTTGCCTTACCTAAGGAGCAAGAAACCCACATCATAAACATCTACAACCTAATTAAGCCTCATCAAAGAAAACCATTATGGGCCCTGCTCCTTCGGTGGCATGGAGAGACGGAAGTGTTAATTGGACCATGAGTCTGTCTTAATGCCTTAACGGAACCCTTGTTTCCTTATCCTTTACCTAAGAGACTCTTTAAAGAATGGATATTGACAAGGAAAGTATCGGGGAACACTCGGTTCTCTGGGACCCTCCCGAATCATGACGCTGATATGATGCCTCATCATTCAAAATGAAGCTATAAAAACTTTATCTTAAGCCCCAAAATATCCAGATTTCCAACCACATGGTTCACACATTCATTAGCATAGCTTTTTTATTTCTCAGAAGAGTTCCTGAGAAGACCTTTGATGTATCAAATATTAAGCCTTTGATGTATCAAAATCGGTACGCCTGGAAGGATTAGTTCTGATTAGAAAATTGAAGTCTCTGCTCTGTCTCCCAGCCTTTACAGATGTGTGTATTCTTTCATTAAGAGGCCATTGGCAGCTGGCCTTCTTGGGGGAGGTGCTCTGTGTTTCAGGGCCACAGTGAGTATATCTGTCTGTTGAAGACACTTTAGCTCCTATCCTACCAAGGACGCTGAGGGTGGTAGGCGAAAGGACACACTAACCTGGGGACTCCATTCTCAGCATTGTGATACTGTCTTCCCGTGCCCTCCTTACAGGTGAGAGGCACTTCCCGAGTCCTCGATACCTCAAAGAGACATTACTGCCTTCTGCCAGGAAGGAAAAGTGAAATCCTTCAGACACCTAATGTTCCCCTTTTTATAAGTCTCATTTGCTGGGGCTGATAACAAGGCAAAGCTACAGCAGGACCATCATTCTTCTCAGATGGCTGAGAGGGTGGGCCACTTCAGCTGGTGGCATGAGCAAGGCTAACGATGAACTGAGTCAGGCTGGAGCAGGGTTTCTCATGCCGAGCTAGCTTTTCCCTTGACGATAGGAATTTTGTTTATCTATAACTTTAGCTATACAGTTCTCGTCATGTGGTGGATGTACCTCTCTCTGGGTTGCACTCCTAAAATTCTCCTGTGGTGAAGAGCTCAGGAGCCAGGGCAGTTCTGTGTTTTCTGGGAAGGTCGCTGCCCAGGGAGCTCTCAGCAGCTTGTCCAAAGCAGAAACACAAAAACCTTTTGCTGTTGGGTGCAGTGACTCAAACTTTACTCTCCCAGGGCTGGATACTATTTTTAGTGTGAGCAATTAAGCAAGCTTGGGTTTGTGGCTCACCAGATAAATCTGAGATGATTCACTGGTTTCCCTAAATAACTACCTGCCCCACAAGAGAGGAGGGTGATTTCATTTTTACCTTATAGGTGAACTCCAGGATAGGAAGCATCTCTACTGGGATGGATAAACATTCCCTACAGAAGTCAATCATGGTTCTACCAGGTGCGCTGGACCCATGCCCCTCACAATGAAAAACACTGCTCACCCCTCCCACAGTGGTTCCAACCAGTGACTCCCAGGTAGACACAGGCAGAGATCAGGTATATTCCACTGTCCTTCTGTCCTTCTGCCCATCTAGAAGACTATGGCTGCATATGAAACAGTCATGAGCTTCTTTACTTACTAATCTTCAGCTTGCATGGTCTGGAATGACTTTCCCACTTGGGCTCTGGGTTTTGAGAGTGGTACTCACCAGAGCTTCAAGGAGATGAGGCTATGGTGGCTCAAATCTGTAGAGTCCTTGTAGGCTCATTTTTGAAATATAGGGTCCATAATTGGTATTACTAACTGGGGACATTCTGGAAACATAGGTGGTGGGGCCTACCTAAAGAAAGTAGGTCATTGATGGTGGTCTTTATATAAAATCATGAACTGATCCCTCTGAAACCAGGAGCCGAATTATTTATTTCCTTCATTGAGCTGTTCGCATCTGATATTTTGGTCTCAGCAATGGGAAGGTTGTGAGCAGCAATGTAAAATGGATGATTCTATATGGCACACCCCAGGGTTCCGGAGGCTGTGTTTGCTTGCCCTGAGGCATCAGTGGTAAGCCTGTTCCGTATTAACAGAGCTATACCCAGTTGGTAGAAGAGAGGCAGACAGTTAGAGATGCTCACAGAATGAGAGATGCCCCAGGGAAGTTTTTATTCTTGTTCGGTTCACAAACAGAAGAGTGTGTCTTTTGTTCTTTTTTAGCTTCCTTTTCAGTGTTAATCCTCACCTTTCCTCATTATTAAATGTCTGTTTTCTTCTGGGAAAAAGTCATAGTTTTATTCTATGTGTTGTCTTCCCACTTTGGGAAATAAAACTGCAATGAGGGATTATCTTACGGGAAGTTTGGCCACTCTGTTTTCCGTAGCAAGCACCATATAATAGGATGTTCAAGAGACCCATGAGGTCTATGAGATAGACCCACATTTTACTGAGGTGCCAGCTGCTATCAGGGTACAGGTCATTAGATTTCATCCTTACCTAAATGCTATAGCAACAACCTAATGACATCTTCAGTCATCTTCCCAAACAGTCAGGAGAATCCAAAATTTGCTTTATTAGACTTTGCCTTGAAAGTTTCCACATACTTAAGGCTCAGGAAACATTGTGAAAGAGAGGCTAGAAAGATCGTAAGAGCCATAGGATAAGAGCGTTCACAGTGAGACTGTGTCTCTAAGTAATGTCAGAAACTACACCTATAAAGTCTCACAAACATGACTGCCCAAATATGTTATGAAGAAGGACGATACCAATGGAGGTGCCTCAGAGCTAGTTCCAGGACAGGCTCCAAAACCACAGAGAAACCCTGTCTCGAAAAAACAAAACAAAAAAAAAAAAACAAAAACAAAACAAAACAACAACAACAACAAAAAAAACCAATGGAGGTGCCAGAATGAAGAGGAAATAGTCCATAAGGCTTCAGCCCTACACAAAGAACTACAGGCACCTAAGGAAGGAGAGCAGCAGAAATAGCCTTCCCCAGGGAAGAGCACACTGATTGGTTAGCCAATATCAAATGGTCAGCCATGAAAACACATATAAGAGCAACATTACACAGACTGAACAAGTCCTATTTTGGAGTTTATGTATATATACATATGTATGTATGCAATAGCAATAAAAGAAAAAAAGAGGCCATGAATTTGAAGAGGAGGGGGGAGGAGAATATCAGAGAGTTTGGAGGGAGGAAAGGGAAGGGAGAAATGTAATTAAATTACAACCTCAAAAACAAAAGAAAACTTCCCATGTAGCTAAATCCCCTAAGCTTTCTGGTGGACAAGAAACACCACAATGAAATTCCCAGCTTCTTGTTCTCCCTTCCTGTCCCAGTTGGGGAAAACTGTGTAGTCGTGAATGGAAATAAGGAATCCTGTGGCCTTCCCCCCAACTAGAAGCAGCTGTGAACTGACTTTGCCAGTTACCTTCTGCCTGAGTGCTGCCCTCTTCTGCCCCAGATAATGGTTCACAGATGGCTGTGCTAACATACACTATGTGTTACTATTCATTTGGTTGTAACTACTATACTATGTTTCATTGTAAATATACTATACTATCCATTCTGTTGTAACTATTACACTATACATTTTGTTGTAACTACTATACTATATGTTTCATTGTAACTATACTATACTATACATTTTGTTGTAACTACACATTTTGTTATAGGCCACAGGTTTGGTGGAAATAAGTCAGTGATACGTGATGTGGATTCCTCTTTGTTGCTGACTAGCATCCTAGAGTTAATTACTGAACTTCTCTGAACCTCACGTCCTCTGTCATAATGCCCCCTACGAGGGTTGTTGTGAAGACTAACCCCAGGGGATTGTGGGAGTCAATGCACTGTCACCCGTCCCGGGAAAGAAATGAGTGATGTCCAGTGTGTCCAGAAAGCAGGAGGTGGTACCCAAGATTTAGGGGCTGACTCTGGATCCTGGAGACTGTTGTGGATTTCGTGTTTGTATACCCTAAAATCCACATTCTGAAACCTGAATTCCTAATGGTGTAGCATTAGGAAGCAAGGTCTTTGAGGGTGGGAGACATCATACAAGGATCAGTGCCCTGATGACAGGCGACACCGCAGAACTTGATTCTTGTCTAAAAAAGATGATTTAGCTCACATTTTTGGAGGTCATGACCTCAGGATGTGTTTGACCCTGGTGAGGACTTTCTGACTACGCAACCGCGTTGATGACGCCATAGTGAGATGTGTAAGAGGGGAATATCACCTGATTTGACAGGAAGCAGAGATCAAGGGGTCCCTTCTCATGGAAGCTCACACTCTTAAGAGACGCCACCCATTTTGAGACCAGCGTTAAACCATTTACAGAACAGAGCCTCCAATAACCAAACACCTTTTAAGGTTTCCATGGCCCTGCCTCACCACGCTGGGACCCAGATTCCAACAGACAAATGCCAGGCCTCATGCCCCAGTGACAGCCAAAGGCGAACACCACTTACAGATGCAATGAGAAAACATGCATCTGCAAACCAGCAAGAGAGCCCACACTAGCCGCTGAGTCTGCACACCTTTGAGTATTTCCCAGGTCAGAACTGTGAGAAATAAATACGTATTTTTTCAGCCTCCAAGTCAGGGATACTCTGTTGTTACAGCCAGGGAAGACAAAAAGAGACAAGGGGCTTTACTGACTCAGAAAGAGCTTTGTCAAACAGTGGATTTATTTTAAGGGGGGTTATATCATCCCTTCTTTGTGCACTGGGTATTCTAAGAAATAATGGAATGAAATATTCTACCAGAATAGTGTGGAAAGCCTTTTGAAATGACTAGATAGCAAAATAAAGTTCCTTTAAAAAAAAATCTCATGTAAGCTAATGATACACCCTCTGGGCCCTCAGCTCCCCACGAACATCCACCCAAGGGCTCCTAAGCTGCATTCCCGGGTCTCATAGGAGGGCTCAGAGCACCTGGAACCTGGGCTCCTGGGTCCAATGTCCTGACTGCACCTGCCATAGCCTCGGTTCCGGGCTCAATAAAAGCTGTTCCCAGCAGTGTCTTCTTCCAAAGCGGAGCTACGCTACAGTGTCAACAGCCTCTAGCTTCCTTATAACCCATGCTAATATTAACTGGAAGGATGGGAGAAGAGCTAATGTAGCTCAATCCGTACCGCTCCACCACAGGATCCTCCAAGAAATACAGAAACCTAACCTCCACCCAGCCGTGCCGTTTTAGTCCCGCCCTTAGCTTGGTCCCTAGGTGATTCAAGCTGGGGCATGGAACCTTTACCAGGCTTTCCAGAATTCAGAGTCACGTGTCTCACAAAGCCAGACCCACTGTCAAGGCTCAGAAGCTGGGAATGGCTTCCCGGGAAATGCAGAGTGCTTCTGAGAAGAGGTCAGTAGAATTAAGTCTCTCCATCTTTTTCTTAATGGAAACCTTGCACGGAACGCATCACTAGCAAAGGAGGAGTGATGACCCTTCCGTAGCTGTAAACACCTTGAACGGCGCGCGGTCAAGCTTCGTTTCATTTAACGCCCTTTAACAACCTTGAGCTCTCACGGTTCCTCAGGACACTTCAATGGCGCCTGCTTGAAAGACAGGCGGCCACATCAGAGCTACCCAGTTGGCAACACCCACAGTCTCCCGCCTCCATTGCTTTCTCCCAAGTTAGTTTGTTGGTTTGTACCCTTCATACTAAATCTGAGAGCCTCCTTTTCTGCAAAGTGAATGTGTCTCAGGTGTTGATTGTGATGGAGGAAATCTTTGATTATCAGAAATTCAAAAGGTCAAACCGACTGTGGAGGACTCATTTTTTTCTACAGGTAGATTATAAGGAGAAATATCTTTACTAAGGAACTATAAAATGTGGTACTGAAGTGTGAAAAAAGTTCCTTTCTGGACTCTCAAGAACTAATGACCTATACTGACTTATAGCCCATGATCTGTAGCCAATCTGTAGCCTATTAAATTTGAGTATTTGACCTTGAAGGTAATTATTATTCCTTCAAACCCAAAGAATCAGAGTACCCGGGGCTTAGCATTACCCTGGTGCAACCCACCAATTTTAGCTACAAAAGAGTAAGACTAAAAGTTCATAAATTATTTAAATACATTTGCATATGCATTCATGCACATAACTTTCTGACTTCCAATGGTGCTTCCAGACCTCATGTGTGAGTCGGGTGAGGTTAAAATAGTTCTCCATTATGCCTTAGTCAGAATAGACGGGATACACGGCAGCCACAGAACTCCTCAGATATAAATGCCTTCCACCACAAAGGGGTTTTGGTCACCTCCAAAGTGAAGAGCAGGGGCTGGGCTCTTCTGTTCCCAGGTTTCTAGTGTGTTAGAGGTACCACTGTGCTTACCTGTCCTTCAGGGTTTGCCGCGGTACTTGGCTCTCCAGCTCTCATAGCTGTCCGTCTGAAATTACACTGGGAATCACACGGGCTCCCAGGGCACGTGGTCTGAGAATCACAGTCCTCTGTGGACTGAGGAAGGAACCTGGGGAGTGCTGACTCCCACTATATTCAACAGGCGTTGCTGAAACACCGAGTCTACTACATGCTATGCTGTTGCCGAGATCATTCGTCAACTCCATGAATGACCTATGGGGAGAGGGAGGGAGCAGAAAGACAGAAGGGGGTAGACTCGGATTGGACCTGCAGATACAGCTGTGTCTATTGCTCCTAAGTAGGTGTGATCAAAATCCTTCCATCTCAGGGACTCTGAAGGTTCAGTTTTTGGCCGCACACCTCCACACAACTTGAGCGGAACAGTAGGATCATGGAAATACATGGCTGATGAGAGTTGTTATCATCACAGCAGTCCAGGGGGCAGAGAAAAGCACTCTGTTGCCTTGCTCCCTTTCACTCTGTCCATCTCTCTAGCCCAAGGGATGATGGGATGCCAATTCAGGGTGCTCCTTGCCCTCTCAGTTAGTCCTTCCTGGAGATGCCCCCACAGACATGCTCATAGTTTCAGTCAACCCAGTCATGCTGAGAAGGAAGGTGAACCATTGCCAGTTATCATATGACAGAGACTGTAATGAAAGCAATGGTTCAGGTGTGGGAGTAAGCCTGACTGGGGACATTGGGAAAGGCTAAGAAAGGAGATGGTGTTAGAGCTAGGCTCGTTTGCTTGTTTGTCTGTGACAGGGACCCTAGTCAGGTCTCAAATTCATCATATTGTGCCCACCTGAGTACAGTATGAGTCCTGAGGTCATACGTATGGTGGGTCTTGAATGCAGAGTGTGTCTCCTTATGAGCACACCAGGGTCTCATCTGAAATCTTTCTCTTGTAGATGTTCTACCAAGGCTTTGTTTAGTTGTATAAACTTCTCAGCAAAGGCCCGATAGCTTTTGCTGTTAGGTGCAAGACATAGACTTGAATATCCGAAGAATTTACTAACGGATGCAGAGGCACAGTTGTCTCACCAGCTGTAGAATTGTGACACAAAAGGAAACTGGCAAGAGCCCAGGCAACAGGAAAAGAAAGTGGACCAAGGTGGCCACATTTTATTTTCAACACAGAAGCAGGCCATGAGGATTTATAGGAATACTTTGAATGAAAAACACATCTGGGAGATGTTGTTTAGCTGCCAAAAATGTTTGAATTTCTGGGCTATTCCCGAAGTTTACAACAATATAAAAACCGAATTTGTTAAATAAGATGGTCTCAGAAAATAAGGGATCTGATGTTGCCCACACGAAAGCACAGCCAGTGATTTACACAGCATCTGCTTACTGAAAGCCTCCGCCCGATCCACAAAGGGCTAGGATTTCAATAACAGCTATCAAGAAATTGCTGTGTGTTAGTTCCAATTCAGGAGGGCACTGCTTCCCAACCTAATGCTTCAGAAACCATGAATATCTTCAACTTTCAAAGGAAGTTACAAGTACTCATGTTTTATACATGCTACAAGTGATCCATGTAGGGTTGGTATTTAGATAGCCCACCTTCATTGTCCAAATTCTTCATTATCCCTTACACATCTTTGGGAAAATATTTACACTCTGTGGAACAGGTGAGTAACAGTCTCTCTCCAGTAACTAAAGGAAAAGAAGTATAAGGCTAGATTGGTTTTTGAATTAATGGGGTTAAGTAGGACTTATAGAAGATATTGTTTTGGGCTAGATCCTTACCAGTTGGCTAAACCAAACTCGAGAGGATCTGAAGTTCTGAGATCATCTCAATGATCACCTTGTGTATCCTTCCACCTGCCTCTTCTGGTCTGTATCCTTAATAATAAACCAGAAATGTAGTTAATAAAGTAAACTGTTTTCTTGGGTTCAGTGAACCATTCTGGCAATTTATTAGACTCAACAGAGGAGTCATGGAAATCTCAGCTTATAGCTGGGTCATTCCATAGCTGAAATTTAGGTTGGAATCCAAGTTGGGAGGTGATGTGGGACTCAGCCATTACCCTGTGGAATCTAATATCTGATAGTAGGCTATGAGATATGCATATAGGGTCTGCTTAAGAATGAAATTGAATTGCTCTGGGGGACAAACCTCACACGATTGGTGACAGAGGACTCAGAAATATTTAATTAGGATGTGGACGAAGGGAGGACAGTATATTTGAAGTCCCAAGGGCATCATGGTTGGTCAGGGTGTTCCAGGCATGGTCCTCTTCCACCTTAGACGAAAATAAAGTTTTTTTTTTAGATGAAAACAAAGACTTTTTTAAATGGCAGGTGCTAATGGGCATGGGTAAGTTTGGCAGATAAATTACCTGTGTCTCTTGAACCTTACCTTCTTCAGTTGGCTCCCTAGGACTGGTTTAAAGAGTTGCTTCTATGTGCTAATGGTAAAAACATATTCATCTGCTCGCCCCGTCTCTCCAGCTCTGGAATGGCCACAGGCAACACTTTCCCACTCACTGCCCCTCAGGGTAACACCCTTTGTTAGCTGTGCATTGCAAGTTCCTTCTGCATTGCCGTAACCTGACAGAAACAAAATAAGGCAGGAGAGGTTTATCTTAGCTTACCATTTCAGGGAATTTCAGTCCACAGTGGTGGGAAGGCACAGGGACCCCCCCTCAGACTGTTGTGTCTGGGGCACAGGGAGAAGGACTCATCCCAAGATGAAACAGAGACAGCAGGCTGGAGCCAGGTGAGACAATCGCCTTCAAAGGCGGGCCCTAGTGAGCGAGTGCACTGCTTCTGTGAGGGCCTGACTCCTGCTTCTCAGAAACTCCACAGTTTTCAAAACAGGGCCTCAAGCTACAGACCAAGGACAGAAGCACAAGGCAGCGGGGAAACACCACAGACTTAAATTGTGTACTGGAAGTTTTTAAAGAGCCCTCCAATCACCTGCCAGTAGAAACTTCAGATTGATTCAACAGGGGCATTTTCTACAAGAACTTTCTGTACCTTTTCTTGTCTAATGCTGGCCTTCGGGAGAGGGCCGATGTCTTTGAACCCGTAACCCATTCTGCCGCAGTCCTTGGTGCGTTTGTGTACGGTGCAGAGCCTATTTCTGGGTTCTGTGGACTGTCGCTGCCTACACAGCCAAGCTGCTGCTTCTCCTATAAGCAGCCTCTTTGCACAAGCCTGAGCCGCACCCCATGTGGAGCTGGCCATACTGCACCCCAAATCCAGTCCCGAGAAGGAAATGCTGAGAAGCTCAAAGATACCTACAAATTAAAGGAGGTTAAGAAGCAAGGGGACTCCAGACAGCTGGAGTCCCTGAAGTGGTGAAGATTTCAGAGAAAGTAAACACTGAATAATAATAAATAAGATTTATTATTTATCATATAAATAATTATAAAACAATAAATAAGAAGTGTGGTGGTTTAAAAGAAAATGGCCCCCAAAAGGAGTGGCACTATTAGGAGGTGTGGCCTTGTTGGCCTAGCTGTGGCTGTGGCCTTGTTGGAGGAAGTGTGTCGCTATGGAGGTGGGCTTTGGGGTTCCATATATGCTCAAGCCAAGCCTGGTGGGTCAGTTCACTTCCCTGGTGTGGGATTCCCCTCTGTATGCTGTGATTACCAAAAATGAGTAAAGAAAGCTGGCTTGAGCCTATAGCAAGGCAGAATTCAGCTAGGCCAGGAAAACTAAACTGAATGCTGGGAGAAAGGAGGTAGAGTCATGGAGAAGCCATGGAGCCACCGCCAGAGACAGATGTGCTGAAACTTTGCTGGTAGGCCACGACCTCGTGGTGATGCACAGATTAATGGAGATGGGTTAAATTAAGATGTAAGAGTTAGCAAATAAGAAGTTAGAGGTAATGGGTCAAGCAGTGATTTAAATAATATGGTTTCTGTGTGATTATTTCAGGTCTGAGCTGCCCAGCAGCCGGGAACAAACAAGCCACCTCAATACAACACTTCCTGTTGCCTTTGGGTCAAGATATAGAATTCTCTAGCACCATGCCTACCTGCACACTGCCATACCCCCAGCTGCCATGCTCCCTGGCCATGATCATAACATACTGAACCTCTGAAACTGTAAGCCATCTTCAATTAAATGGTTTCCATTATTAGAGTTGCTCAGGTCATGGTGTCTCTTCACAGCAATAGAAACCCTAAGACAAGAGGTGAGAGGTTTTAGGGATAAATATGGGGCTGAGTTAGCCAGGAATTCAACAGGCTACAAGGTGATACCCTGCCTCCTCTCCCTGTTAGTCAGAGGTCTGAGACAGGGCCATCATTTGTGACAGTGCTTCTGTTAAATAGGACAATGCTAGTTTTGAATCTTTTTGTACACAACATTCAAGGGGACCTTTGATACTTGACTACTTAATTACTTAGACTGTTGCAGTAAAGGTTACAATTCAGCCTACACTCCACTTCGGGAACTGATTGTAAATCACTTGTTTATCAGGAGCTGCAGAGACTGCTTTGCATGAAATGAGCAGGCAACTCCCAAGTCCCACCTGATGGTCCTCAAACCACCCAGAGCGGCTTCCTGAAGAACAGTAATTACAGCGGCTGAATACTCATGTCTTAAAGCCTTTTCAGCTGCTTGGATGTGTTCTGCCGAGTATAAATGACTTTTCAGTGAGCAGAACAAAAGGCTAACATCATAGTGGGGCGGAAAGAACACCCATTGGAGTGATGGCAGAGATTTTTAACCCAGGTATAGCTAATTGTTTATCTGTGTTATTAGCTCTCCAAAGCCCTCTCCCATCATACCTAAGCCTCTAAGCCCTAGAAGACGGATATTGAAGAGAAGCCCAGGACCATGTAAAAGCAACCTGGCTCTGATGGGGATCAAGCTTACAGTGGCCGTTAAGTAGCAGGGCCCAATGGTCTGCCTCACCCTTGGTGGCTTCCTATATGACAACGATGTAATTGTTGAACCCAGGACCTTGCACCTGCCAGGCAAGTGTTCTTCCTCTGAACTATATCCTAAGATCAGTAAAATGCCTATTAAATGAAACCTTCATGTTCCATAACCCCAGGCTTCTTTAAAATGGTATAAGAAATTTGTTCTCCATGATGGGGCGGTGTCCAGTGAAAAGGTTGACCATGGGCTCACTTTTTGCTACTGAAATCACTCAATGAATTATAATTCAGAAGGGGCCATCTTGGAGAGGAGTGGTACAAACAAGCAATCCCCAAACCTAGAAGGCTGTAGTAGCAATGGGGAAGCTCAGCCAATCACATCTGGCTAGGGTGTGGCCGCCTGGAGCCCAGGTAGATAAACGAGAGAGGTGCGCGCTCTCTTTGCGATGCGATGCTGGCCTGACCCGTTTGGACTTCGGATCTTCTACTCCAGTAGAGTGAGTTTCCCCGTTTTTCAATTTTTAAATAGTATCTGTTGTTTTGAGCTGGTCTGGTTATCTTAGCATACCGATCGAATACGCCTTCACTAACAAAGCAGGAGGATCACAAACTTAAGGTTACATTCTAGGGGTCTGAATGGCATCGCAAGTTGCTGCCTCAAAAACAAAATGTGGGGGAGGTTGCCGTTTAGTCTAAACTTCCCTCTGCAAAATAAATAAATAAATAAATAAATAAATACAATCTTTAAAGCTTCCTTGAGGAGGCACCTCCAGAACACACAAAAGTCTAAAAATAGCCCTGACCACAGGCACAAGAGCCTGGTCGTAGAGGAACGTTGAATTTGAAGAGACACTCTTTGGAGATACCCTAGGCATCTGTGAACTTCTTCTGCCTCCGGTTTTCTCAGTAACACTTCTAGAATTTAATATCCTGGTCCAGAAATCTATCTGTCCCATCATCCAGTCGCATGTTTATTGCTTGTTTTTAAGAAGCACAAAAACGTCATGCGTTGGTATTCTCTTGACTTCACTTTTTTGTGACGATGCCATGTGCGTGCATGGATAGTTTACAAAACACCCATTCTTCATGCTTCTATTATTTAGCTCTCTGTAAACTGAGCCCTCAGATCCAGCTGGAGCATTCTAGTGAGGACTAGAGTAGAAAAGAGGTGAGCTCTTACCCCGTACTAGCAAAACCATCATCCTTGGGTAAAACAGATTGATAAGCAAGCATCCCTGCTTATCACAACGCCGCTTCCCCAGCATCTAGAGGGATACTGTGTTTGCTGTACGCTCTAAACATCTGGCTGCAGCAACACTCTGCCAACCGCTGTCTGCCACTTGCACTGAAAACACATAACTGCGGGAGAGGGGAGACTGTTGGAGAAAGATAGAGTGAGGATAAAGAGGATAAAGGAAGAAGACGGATGTCATTTGGACTAGACAGGAGGGCTACCCTGCACTGTAAAAACTGGACGAAGTGTTGAAGGAACCTTTCTGCAGGATAGCAAGGCACTTGGCTCTTTTATGGCTCGTGATTAAACTAAAAAACAAGCGTCTGGCTCGATCTCTGCCCTTCTCTTCCCGCAGACCTTTGTCCTTTGCTTTCCTGAGAATGTTATTTTATTTATGCAATCAGGCTGCCTCCAAGTTAGATACCAAAACATGCGAAAAAAAAAAACACCTAGAAACTGTGCCCTAAGATACATTAATGATCTATAATTAGGATTTTTGCTTCTTGGTGGGCTATGAAGAGGGAGGAAACATGGGCTGGCAATCTGCCTCCTTTGGGTCCTGGGTCATCATCCGTCACAGAGGGAAGTCAAAGAGAAACCGAAGCAGTGGAGGAAGGGACTGCTCTAGGAAGTTGCTTGCTCGTGTGTAGCTATCTTGTTTATACAGCCAGGATCACTTGCCCAGGAATTGTGGTACAGTGGACTGGGCCTTTCTACATCAATTAGCCGTCAATAAATCACCTTCACATACATCTACACACCAGTGTAATGGAGACAGTTTCTCAGCTGAGGTTTCCTCTTCCCGGGTGACTCCAGTTCACAGAAACTGAGTAGCACAACTGACCCCTTGACAATTTGACAAAGACATCACAGTTAAAACCATAACCCTTCATTTTTTGTTTATTCCCCTGGGCTCACGTTAATGTTGTAATATAAAACACAGCACAACTTTTAAATACCATCATCCTTCAAACTTCTAACTTGTTTAAATTTCTAATTGTTTAAAAGTCTAATGTCTCTTTAAAAATCTAGTCTTTTACTTGTGGGCAGCATTCCTCC
Organism: Microtus oregoni; assembly: GCF_018167655.1. Taxonomy (NCBI): domain Eukaryota; kingdom Metazoa; phylum Chordata; class Mammalia; order Rodentia; family Cricetidae; genus Microtus; species Microtus oregoni. The sequence continues at coordinate 25,581,733 of NW_024543077.1, forward strand.
ATTTAAGAAACTTACGCTCATCCCAGCACTCGGGAGGCAGAGGCAGGCGGAAGTGAGTTCGAGACCAGCCTGGTCTACAAGAGCTAGTTCCAGGACAGGCTCCAAAGCTACAGAGAAACCCTGTCTCAAAAAGCAAAACAAAAAACAAACAAACAAACAAACAAAAAGAAACTTACTATCTCTATGTGGTGAGACCCATTGATATTCTGCTGAGGTTGCATAAGAAATTAGATGAGTTTTTAATGGCTTTCATTTGTCGCAATTGCAGATAGCTAAATACAGGCAACCTAAAAGCAAATTGAGCTCCACAGAACAGCACTCAACTGGTTGCCTCTCTCTGCCGTGTCCTCTTTCTTGATTTAATCATTTGTGTGAAACTTTTAAACTCAATTGACTCCCATGGAATTTATCCAAGTTGGAGGGTGTTTGGTGTTAACACTCGTCGTATCATTTGGTCCCAGTCCAACAATTAGAAGCTTGGCTTTCAGTCAATCACGCGACACCAACTCTAGTTGACAAGCCTGTGTTCGGTGTTTAATGTCTTTAAATGACAACCACTTTGAACATCTCCAACACTCGCCTGCTCATTGTGTGGAGCTGCGGTGATACTGGGACGTTCTACTTTATACAAGCTTATTGGATGAAAAAACTTAAGTGGAACTCCGGTTATGAGTAGGATTGGAAATTAAAATGATCCAATATAAATAACACCACAGGGCACACCCTCTTAAATCGGCCAGTCTGCTGTTCAATGTAGGTCTGAAATACTATCCTAGCTTAAGATGCCATCTACTGGCTGTAATCTCTGTTTGGTACCACTGGCCACGGTGTGCACACAGAGGGAGAATACTCCACGCCGCTGTGACTGAGACGCAAATGCTGTTGCTTGGCGTTCGTGTTTCGTGCACATCACTGCCTGGGTAAGTGTTGCTGTATTTGAACTCCAAGCTGCATTTAGAAAAAGTGACCGTGAACACGAAAGGTTTATTTAAAAGTGAATCGTGTTTGAATATTTTGGTTACTCCAGAGCATCTCCGAGGTGAGACACGACCGATGGCTCTTGAGTTCTGTAGCCTCGCTTCCTTCCAGATGTAGCACAGTGTGCAGGCATCTGGAGATAGTTCTTCGTTACTGTACCGGAATACATTCCGTAAAGGCAGTCAGATCACAGCTGCCCTCCATGTAGGATGTGGCCGTGAGCCAAATACACTGGCTCGTACTATTAACATGCCTTTGTCTGGATTTCTGTATTTAAGAATGGTTAGTGTTGGCATTCATCATGAGGGAAGCTGACTGTGTAACCCAAACTCAAGTGTTTTTTATCTATCAACTCTTGCTTGAACATGAAGGGCTCTGCTATACTACAGGAATGAATAATAAAGGTGTTTTATGAACAAAAGTTAATAATGTTTTGTTGCAGTGGTGCCGAGCTATCTATCCCCCACAAGCATGTTTTAAGAACTCAAAGCCTACAACCCTTACTCTTTGGACCCTTACAGAAAGCTTATGGTTTCCTGTTCGAGAACAGGCTCAGTAACACTATCTGTGAGCTAAAATTATAACTTGGCTTCTTTGTGTCAATCAGCTTAAACTCTGAAACAGCCACCGCTTATCCCGAGAGAGATGGTTCCCGGCACAGGAGCAGGACAGGGCCAACTTTTATGACTTGAATGAACAGCCCTTCCCCCCACAGTGGATGTACCAGAGACTTCATCTGCCTATTCATGGTAATGGATTTCGGGGCCAAGTGGAGGCTTTTGGAGATAAGGAGAATTAGTCTGAACTGTGAGAATGCAGCTGGGTCTCCACGACGCTTTAAATATCTTTATGAGACCAGGAAAAACAAACTGGACCCAACTTGCTTGCTCTCTCTTGCTGTGTGATGATCTCCATGTCTTGCCAACACCCTGCACAAATTCAGATTTCCTAGGTTCCAGAACCTACGAGCTCTAGAAAATCTTTTTGCAGGTGTTGTGCTTTGTCAAAGGAAAACAGGCTAAGATGACTCCTCCCCCAGCTCCTCACAGGCGGTTTTGGAACCAGATCAGTGTAGCACACAGACGCTGGGTTCTAGAGAAAGACCATGGACTCCCTTACTGACTGTTCTGTGAACAGGGAGGGCTTAACTTCTGGATAGAGCAGAGAGACTGTTGCTGAGTGTGTGTGTGTGTGTGTGTGTGTGTGTGTGTGTGTATGAGTCTTGGTAGTAAAATCGAGCTCAATGTTTATTAAAATGAGACTAACAGAGGTGTGGAAGTGAGCGATTTACACCAGATTGATTTATTGGCAGTTCTGAATTCTGTGTTACGTGACTGGTTGACAGAATTCATGTACTCCAGAGATAGAAAACAAATACTTGAGAAGCAAAACCTCAGACACTTAAACACTTTAAACAAGCTAATTAAATATGATTTTGGAAGAGTAAACTTTCGTGAACTATTACAACTTGGAGAAGAGATTTTGGAAACTCCTAATTGTGGTTTTTCCTCCAAACACCTTATTTATTGGTACTGAAGATACTTATTTGTTTGTTTGTTTTTTAATCACTTATGCAAGTGATGGCCGTGAGAGAAGGGAGAGCTATAAAACTTGTGTTTAGGGATGTTTGGAAGCACCACCCTTTATCTGAAAAAAAAAAAAGGAAAAGAAACAAACAAACAAACAAAAAAACCAAAACAATTTTTTAAAAAAACTTCTCATTAAACAGGAGGGGGTGCTGTTGGTTTTCTCTAATTTCAATGAAAAAAATATTCAAGTTTCCAAACAGGATGAACTGAACTGTGAATTTGAAGGGCAGCTAATTGCTTACAGGCTGTGTAATGGCATTAATTGGTTAAATTGTCTTGTTTTTTTTTTCTGGGGGTGTGTGTATTTGTAAGTCTCAATCTACCCCACTGGAAATCAAATACCCATTGTCATAAAGATTATATGAGGCAGTGTATACCCCACAGATGTTATGATGATGGTGTTCACAGAAGGGCACAGTGAGGTGATGTGGTGATGTCATTGTATATGCAAAACCTGAGATGGCAATCCCTCAAAAGTTTGCTTAGGAGGCAGCCTTCTGCTAGGCACACGAGACCCTGCAAGACAATCAACGCCTCTCTGTGATTTTAGGTTCTCCTGGTTGACCACAGTTTCCGTCCTGCATGTGAATCTGGGATTTTTCTGTGTTAGACAGAGGGGCTTTTTGTGAGTAGCTCCCTTTGCCTTTGAGAGCCATAGACCATCTGAAGGGCTTCACCAGGCAGAAGCAGCATTAATGGCAAAAGGGATATGGTCAAGGGCGGGGGAGAGCACAAGAACACCAAACCAAACCAAACAAAACGGATCCTCTGGCTCCAGCTGCATTTATCCCTGTGCTGTGTCCTTTCCACATCACTGTGGAGAATCAAAGTCCTCAAACACTGCAGCAACCGAAGAGCCCCCATATTGTGCTATATACAGTGATGTTATGTCATGACGTCATTTGATTAGGCCAGTCCAGTCGCTCCCAAACTTGGCTAGAATTTCCTGGGAAATGCTAAACTCAGATATCCCTCCAATTGCTCCATCTAGTGACAGCACAGTTGTAACAGGGTCCCTCTTGTAAGAAACGGGGATCAGCATTTCTTCAGTGACGTGTGTGTGTGCGCACGCGTGTGTGCGTGTGTACAGGCCCTGTGCCCATGGGCACAGAGGTCAGGGGACAACTCTCAGAGTCCATTCTCTCCCGCCACCTTGTGGAAGCCCAAGATTGGACTTGGCACTCAGGCGTGGGTCTCACCAGCTCAGCTGCTGCTATTCTTCAGGTCCGACATTTCTACTTGATCCCTTAGACACAATTATTATCAGTTACCACATCTCTGTGGAAATTCTCTTCCTCTCAGGACATCGTGCCCACTTTGTCCTCTGGATCCCTTGGAATCCTTTTGAAATTGTATTTTGAGGTAGTTTTAGATTTCCAAAGGAAATTTCAAGAGGCACCTGGAGAGGAACATTGAGGCCTGGCCCCAACCCCTCTGTTGATGTCTAGCATGGCCCTCAGACAGTGATCAGGAAAGAGATGTGAACACCGCCACGTTACATCATCAAGCAACTGGCTCTCTTTGTCTGTCACTAGATTTTTCCAGCTTTTTGTTTGCTTCGTTCCACGGTCCAATCTAAGCTCCCATCTCGTGTTTAGTTGTCTTGTCACTTTAACTCCAAGTCACAGCAGGGTCTTGGTCTCTTCCTGTTTCCTCTGACTTCTAAAAAGTGCTGGGTTTTGTAGATTGTGTCTGAGTTTGCTTTGTCTGGTGTTGTCCCTTGAGGAGGTTTGGATAAGGCACTAGCAACAGGCGCTACAGAGGGGTGGTGACAGCGGGATGTAATGGGGTGTCCCTTGTTAGTGAAAGGTAGTGACAACAGACTGTAATGGGGTATCCCTTGTTAGTGAAGGATGTTGACAACAGACTGTAATGGGGCGTCCCTTGTTAGAGAAGGATGTTGACAGCAGGCTGTAATGGGGTGTCCCTTGATGTTAGTGAATGGTGGTGAGAGCGGGCTTGTAATGGGGTGTCCCTTGTTAGTGAAGGGTAGTGACAACGGACTGTAATGGGGTGTCCCTTGTTAGTGAAGGGTGTTGACAGCGGGCTGTAATGGGGTGTCCCTTGTTTGTGAATGGTGGTGACAACAGGCTCTAATGGGGTGTCCCTTGTTAGTGAAGGGTGTTGACAGCGGGCTGTAATGGGTGTCCCTCGTTGTGAGTGATATTCACCTTGGTTACTTATAAATGGTGTTTACTTATGGGATTCTCCACTCTCAAGTTAAACTTTTTTCTTTGAAGTTAGTAATTTTTTTGAGGAGATCCACTGGGAGTCTGAAGATCCTAAGATCCACGAGGGCTCTCTTCTGCAGTGGCCTCAAGCACAGTTTTCCTTCTGCTCTTATTCCTTTCTGTTTCTATTTAATTTTAGTATCTACTGCATACATGTTTTAAACACGCAATTTTTTTTGATATTTCCAATTTCAGTCAGACATGCCAGAATACCTTTTTGACTTCAGCCCTTTCCGAACCTGTGACTCTTCTCTTTGAGAGCACTAAGCCAGACATTCATGTCCAATGGTGTACTTTTCTCATTGCCCGACCACAGTACATACAAAGTAGATTCAGGATTGGCAACCAAAGCACCTGCAAGATGCGGATTCACTCCATGGAGCTCAGCAGTGCATAGATCTCCTTGTCAACCTCCCTTCGGTTAAGTCATGGCATGAACGACTCTGGACCACCTGTGTCTAGACCACCTGCATTTGCTACTGTCCAGTCTTTCTTATTTGGAGCACAAGTCACATTTTCCTGCCACTTTATGCAGTTTCTACTTGAGTGATTTCTATTTGAAAAGCATGGTTGAGATGGAAGCCAATGGCATTTATTCCATAAATGATATGTCTCGTGGACTGCCACGCTTCCAGCTGGATTAGGAACTTCTATAGTCTGACTCCCAGGTGTGATGGGTCAATCCTTCCTGGTAACTTAAGTTGGACTCAGTTCGCCACCAAGTTGGAGTGTTTTAAGTCAGCATTAGTGTTGTGTGACGTTAATCCTGGGGAGACATGAGCAAACATTTACCCACACCAAATGGGGAACAGACCAGAGAAAAAATACCACCAAGACCAGTTTGTCAGTCGATGACTTTTATTGGATTACTTGCAAGAATATTGGCGAAGAGTTATTTATGGAAGCAGAAGAAACTCAAAGACAGCTGCACAAAGCTGACCCATGATGATGGCTCATGAGAGCTAGAAACCTGGAGTTTACTGCACACCCTGCAGGTGACTGGGCATGTCAGCTTCAGGCAGTTTAAGTGATCTGAGCCTCCTCCAAATAGTTCTGCTGATCTCTGCCTCTTAGAGAGAGAGCATAACTAGCTAATCTGAGCACATCTGTCAGATGTCTTTCCTGCATATATATGTGTGTGTGTGTGTGTGTGTGTGTGTGTGTGTGTGTGGCCTAGTAAAACTGATAAGTTTCAAGAACTTCCTGAACAAACCTTTGACTTGTTTGATCTGTGAGCTTAAAGAGCTTCCATGCAGTGACGTGGGTTTTTTTTTTCCTCCTTGGAACATACTGTGTCTTATAGAGCTTCCCTTCAAATGGAGGGTTTTATCTTGGAGGAAATTGCTACATAACAATCAGACAAGGACACAAATAATGGTGAGTCTGGAAATATTCTTTGGCTTGACATTTTGAACAACAGTTTTCTGTATTAGGAGAATTTCCACTGCTTTTTGGCACAGTCTCAGCAGGTCTGGTTCTTTAAGATATTGCCTTCTCTTCTGGCCTGTACCACCTTGTAAACTATGAAAGCTTCTGGTGAGTTGAGGGAGATCAAGAAGGCAAGTCCTTTCCTATGGGAAACACTTCGTGCTCTTGGGTATGTATCACACAGTTGGTATATCATATAGTAGAATAGTTAGTGGCCTGTCACAAATATCCCCCTTTTAATTTTTACAAAGTACTGATTGCTATTTTATTGAGGGTTGTTTATGGAAATAGATTGCTGTATTAGACTTTTCCACAGAGATAGAAACAGTAGGATAACTAGAATAATAGAAGATAGATAGATAGATAGATAGATAGATGATAGGTAGATATGAGAGTGAGAGAAAGAATGTAGATATTTATGAGAGATGGGGTTCTTACTTTATCAAAAACAATATATAGGTATGTATATATGAAATTCACAAACAATTTTTAAAGGAAAAAAACTTATTGAGTATCTTCTAGCTTCCTTTCTAGCTAACATTTTCCTGCTTCTACTTCAGTACTTGATAGTTTTCTATCGTTAAAAGGAGATATCTGAGGCTGGGAAACAGATAAAGACGTTTTCTGAAGTTCAAGAGCAAGGTGCTCTCGGCTCTGCCATGGGCTCACGCCATCACACGGCAGTGAGCGAGAAAGCAAGCGGTCACATGGTGAGTCAGGGAATCTGAAACTGAGGGTCGTTTGACTTGCTCTTTTCTGGTAGTTCTCTCGAGAGAACTAACCAGAGTCCCATCAGAACTACCAGAATCTCCCTGATGTGTGCAACTCCCATATGATTTTCCAGTAGGTCCTACCATGTCCTAATATCACCACATTGGAGACCTAGCATCCAGCATATGAATGCCTGGCAGGAACATTAGCACTATATCCAACCCAAAGCTTCAGGCACCCCTACTGAAGTATGCAATGAAGTGGGTGTCACAGTGTCACTCTTACCCAGTAACCCTGTGACAACAACATTCAGTATATGATTAAATAGTAGTGAGCTAGCCATTCTAAAGTTTCTCGGTCCTTATTGCTTTTCGGAACACAGCACTGAACACTTTAAAACAATTGTATCATTTAATTCTTGTAACAAAACTGAGAGACTCAAGAATGATCACTGCTTCTCCTTGTGTTTTAAGACATAGTTTCCATCAACCATAAGAAGCACGATTGATCCATTAGTCTGTAACTACAGAGCTAGCTATGATTTTAAACTGTGCACTCTGAATAGAGGCTTTCCACGTAATTCTTCTCTAATGCAAGGGTTTGGTTTCTCTTCTATTCTGTTCCAGAGCTAGCTACAGCATATTAGATATTTATTGTTTTCATATCGCAGGGATGTGGTTTAGTCTATTGTATACTCAACTCCACAAAAAAAAAATAAGGAAACTTTATTATGAGCTCAGGAAGTCATTGCACGGGTTAGTATGCCCAAAGGAAAAGCGTTCCCTGAAAACTAAAATGGGTTTATGATGCCATACCGACTACAGCCACAGTGATCATGCTCTTCAGTTCAATGGCTCCTTTGAGCGTAGGATCCTGGATTTTAGGAAACAGCTAACATCCACATGGAGACTGGCACTGGGTGGATCCACATTGAGAAGTCTCCTGGTCCAGAGCCATGCTATACCTACAGCCCATTAGAGACCTATGTCCTCCTCCTCTCTGTTGGTAGCAGTTCTGAAAGCAGCAATGCATGGCCGGTGATCCAGGACACACCTCACAGGTTTCAAATAAAGATGTAAGTGACTAAAAATGTCAACATTAGAACATATGACAGTTGGGTCCTATATCCAGGCCCTGAGTTTGAGTACTGAGGAGAAAGACAGCCCGGATCTCCAATTCTGGATGAAATATTTCCATCTTCCTCTTCGGGTTGGAGTTTTTCTGGTTTTGTGCCATGTTTGAATACTTGTCGTTTTTCTGACACTGAGGTCGTTTATCGGTAAATCATCACCTGTTGGGGAACTAGCCGATATTTTCTTTCACTCATATTCATCTGTGATGGCTAGCTCTCAGCAATGGAGGGTCTGGAGATTCATAACAATACCTGGAGACGTCCTACCCTGGAGAACGGGGAACTACTGGTGTCCTGGAGATGCCTGGGATGTTGGCGACACTCTACAGACGGGGATCCTCCCACTGTTACAAATTATTTGTTCCCAGAAACCAATAATGTGAAGGCTGAGAAGCCTTGGCTTAGGACAGTATTTCTAAAAACATTATACTGGTCTTGGGCTTCCTTTCAGTCTGGTGGCCAAGATTCTCCGCATGCCTTAATAATCTTCTTAATTACATGATACTTGTCTGCTTCCTAATGGGCACTAAGTAGCTTTTTCTACAGTCCAGCCCTGTAGAAAGATTTGTCCAGATCTTTACAAAGAATATGGATAAATCCTTGGGATAGAAATCTTTAGTATAACTGATCTATGGTCTAGGCATGAGAAGGAGCAAGAATCTGGGCACTTCCACCACGACTGTTCCATATACCTAGCTCCTGGGAGCTTAAATAAGAGACTACCAGCCAAGAGGTTATTTGGAAAACATGGATGCCAGCGTGCCTCTTCATCAAGCACTAGGGCCAGGGATGTCAGTAAGCGCACCAATATGATTTCCTACATAGTAGCCGATGATGAAAAACCAAATGGAATCACTGTCACAGTTGATATTAAAAAGAAATCAATTGCCTGAGCAGAGTGTGAATCTCACATGAAATTTCTACTGCTGATGAGTGTCTTTGCTCCATGCCAACACCTGAGCTCCTGCCAGGACAACCGAAGGCAATAAATGCAAAGGAATGGGGGATCGGGAAAAGCAAAGTCGACAGATGGCAATTCGTGAAGAGTTGAATCAACATAAATTATATCTCATCAGTGAGCGGAGGAAAGGGCGGATGCACTGCCATGCTCGGCTAACCGCTGAGATGGTGAACCTGCCAGAAGAATTCAAGCAAACTACGGGGTACTGCTCCAAATTGGGTGCAAGCAGAGATGAAGAAACGCCCCTTCATTGGAAAGCCATCTGGAAAACAGATGCACAGGAGGCCGCTATCTGAAGCAATGCAGTAAGTGAAATGAATGAACATCCGGGCTTTCCGAAGGGGTGGGTCACAGGTCACGGGCTGTCGTGAAGCAGAACAAGTGGTTGATACATAGGTAGGGCCAGGCAAGAGGCAGCCACGACGTACGTGCCTTCTCGAGCCATCTGGAAAACAGGACATCAAGTAAGCAGAAAGGTTGTTTTTGGAGGAAGAATTGATTTAAACCACATATAAATTCTTCAAGTGCTCAGCTTTTTTTCTACTTAGAAATTGTTTCTAAGCATTGGTGTTACCCCCTTAAAAATTCATAACTCTCAAGAGAAGTAGAAAGCCAACTTCTCAGCTTTAACATGGTGTAACAGCTGGAGTATGAATTAAGATAGTACAGATGTGAATACGTGCAGCAATAACTTGAAGTCATGGCGTTCAATAAAAGGACCCTTGAGCTCATAGTTGACAAGAATCAAGTCCATATGAAACAGCATCTTTTAGCAAGGTGACCAAACTTCATAGTTTAAAATTCAGTGTATCTAGCCTGCTAGTCAGACCAGCAGAGGGCGCTAAAGGGAAAACCAAGCACTTGGAAGATTTTGCGAGAACTTAAATTCTATAAAGAAAATTTTAAGGAAATGTAAAATAGATGGAAAAAATCCATATTTCCAATTACACATGTAAGGGCAAAAGAATGGATTTTTGGAAAGCTGTATAAGGCTTGTACGTGCCCTCGTTCTCTCATTTTGAATTATTAGCTACCTGACAAATGAGTTTTACACGTCTTGAAGATTGTTTACAGTGAACAAACATATTGTCTTTAGGGCAGTGATTTAGCAACCCTGCTATACCGTTCACACTGGAAGACCAGCAAGTGGTTGGCTTTTTAGAAGGAAGCGGCAGCACGTTAGGGGGCCGTGTATCAGTCTCAGGGATCCAGTTATGGTTCCTGGAATTGCTTGTCATCTCCTGAATGTTGCTGCCATTGGAGGGCTTTATGGAAGACAAACAGCTGGCAAAGGCGGCACACAGTCTATAGGACTTGATGAGATCACCTTCCACTGATGTTTTGGGACACAGGTGCTTTGTTTAGTGGGATGTCAGGAAGAAAATGCAGAGGTAAACCCATTAGTACACATTCTCTTAGGCTCTCCTGAAGGCAGCCCTGAGGGCAATTGCCTTGGGTTCCTGACAGAAATAAAAAGGGTAATATGTGTGTCTCCATGTCTGTGTACATATATGCGTGAGCATATATATGCATTTATATTTGTGTATATATGTGTGTGCATATTATGTGTGTATGCATATATAAATGTGTGTGAACAGATGTGCATATATACAAACAAAATGTATGTTTGTATATATATATATATATATACATACAAACAAAACTGAAGAACTGATTCTACTTTGGGTAGGAACCAGAACCTCAACTACATTATTTTTGCCTTTTTTTCTGCACTATGTAGAGACTTGCAGAGGAACAATAGGACTGCATTTAATAATTCATCTGGAAAGCGGAGAATTCAGGAGGGCACATCTTATGATAAAGACATCAAAACACACAACAAACGGATCTCATTCCTACTGAAAAGACACAGTCCTTGTTTTTTTCTTTCTGTCTTGAAGATTTCTGACCGAAAGGTCTAAGATTCTGGGGGGCAGAATCCTTCAAGTCTTAGAGGTTCATTTCCATTTGGGGTGTAAAATCAAGATCTACATAAAATGTTGTCATCTAGCAAGGGGGTGGGGGAAGGAGAGGGGAAGGAATTGAGGCTGCAGATCCAAAGGTCATTTCCCTCTGTGTTCACTATAGTGATGTGAGCTGGCACCAACCCTTGCCTCAGGAAGCAGCATCATAGGTGGCATCAGCACAGACCCGTGGCACAGCCTTGTGTGCATGCTGGCACTCCAAACCCAATTCTGTTATTTGAATCTGAAATGGCAGCTATGTCAAGACGAGTTTATGTTATACAGACCTAATTCCAGCACTAAACCCCTGGGTCAGAAATCTATGTAACCCAGCAACAATCAATCATGCTTGTCAGATTCTTTGAATGACTGTTCATGAATTGACCAACACCCCAGGACTAAATTCCACGTAGTCCATCGTGCCTAAGCAGCGCCAAAGTCATTTCCTGTGAAACCTGCAGTTTATTACACCCCTGATATTCTGCAGTTTGACAGACTAGATACTTTGAAGAGATGGTTATCTAACTGATTGCTAGCGTCTAAATAGATTATAACAAGCATGCCCTTTCAAAAATGGCTGTGTTCACCAGCATATAATGGGGGCTGGGAGTTCAACAAACAAAACAAGCAAAAACCAAAGTAACCCTACCCAAGAAAAATGTTACAAGTAATTGGCACAGGGCCTTGGGCCTTGGCAAACATCCAGTTCTCACCAGGTAGTCTTAAATGGAAACCTCATACATCCAGTGAAACAAATTGCAAAATAATTCCTCAGTGTGTGACTTCTGCTCAAGGACTCCAGATTATCAGAATATTGGGAAAAGATTATTAGCAGAGAATTTTCTAAAATACTCTTAAATAAAGGGCTAGCCAAAACAAAAGCAAGCCTAGTGTGGTGGCACCTACGAATAATCCCAGCACTCAGGAAACACAGGCTGGTTGGATCATGAGTTCGAGACCTATCAGCTAGATCATGAAACCCTACACTCAAAATAAAAGCAAGAGATATGCCTCAGTTGTAGACCAAATTCAGCACAAGACCCTGGGTTCAGTTTCCAGCAGTGGAAAAATATTAATATGCAACATGAAATATCAATTATAACTTCTAAAATATAAAAAACACATTACGCACAGGGGAAAAAAGAATTCATACACTACTTTGATTTAAAAGGCAAGCCCTATATCTCATTAAAATGAGAAAAAAATTAATAACGCTCAATATAAATCCATATTACCCAGAAGAAGTTCCTGAGAGGAGGACCTAGAGAGAGCAATGGACATGAAGGGTCCTCGCACGCACGCACGCACGCACTCACGCACTCACGCAGTTCATGGCAGTCTGAGCAGAACCAGAGAACAGAACAGAGGAAGTTAAGTGGGGAGGAGACAACTGTAACAGCAAACACAACGACAGAAGGACGGCGGGGTGCAGTCTTGCGGTGGAGATATGACGGCGGGCCCAGAGCGGTAAGACTGTGAGGTTGTCTGTTTAAAAATCAGGGTGCGGTTGAGTCCAAGGGCGCATGCCTGTGGTTTCAGCACTCAGGAGACCGAGCAAGAGCCCTGGGCCAGCCTGTGCTGCACGAAAACCCAAACTAAAACTGGGCTAAAGTGAAGTTTTCTTTTCATATAAACAAAAGTTTATGACTAGCAGAAAAGGAATTCCAGAGGGAAATATTGCAATAAGAAGGAAGTTTTTTTTTCCTAGATAAAAGTCGGAGATTGAATAAAAAAGATTAATAAAATACTGGTCCCCATCATGGTGCAAATGCAGGTAACCCTAATAATTGGAAGGCTGACGAGGAGGATTAAATCAATATGAGTTACCGAGCAAGGTCTTCCATCAAAGAAATCAGCAATAAATAAGTTTATAAACAACTAGGTATTAAAAAAAACAACAGTATTTTCCACACAAAATAAAAATACTTAAGTTGTGGAGCTAAAGAATGATTTAAAAAATAATCATTTAAGTTGGAGAAGGATCATTGGCTTTGGCTTCTAAATGTCTGTCACTGCCCAGGGGCAAAATTAAACCAGTCACCTGTGAGAGCATTTAGGACAGGGAGGAGAGTAAGACAGTCCTAACCATGAGTTACAAACAGTAAAAGGACAGGTAGAAAATGGAAAACACAAGCTAAAAAATAAGAAACTCAGAAAAAAAATGATTGTCAAGGTAAGCAAACCTAAAGCACAAATCAAGAAGTCTGACTCCACATCAGGAATTTCCTTTCTAGCTGTATCAAATAACCTAGTGCCTGGATGACCTTCTGCATATGAACATAGGGAAGTTGGAATTCAATAAAACTATAGTACTCAAGTTTGTAGACTATGGAGTATGATGTAGTACAAAATTAAGAAATCCCCCAAAGCTGAGGAAACTCAAGACCCCAGAAAGGCAAGAAAACACGTAGCCAGCCTTTACCCTGAAAGTTCAGGTTTGTCCTAGAGGATGTGTGGTCATGTCTCCTAGACATTCTCAGACACCACATATGAAGTCCCAGGGCTTGCAGAAGACTGGAAAAATTAACAGAAGCTCACTGTGTATGTTTGAGATCCTACACCTTGAGTATCAGGTCTAATATAAAATAAAAAACTTCACCACACCAAGACATAACATCTTGCTTGCTTCTGGTTCTGGGTAAAAGAAGAAATCTCAGAGGGATCATCTTCAAGATATTGTCACCATAAATACTTTTGGTCCAAGCTTCTGTTACCAATGCGCTCCAAGGAGCGAAAGAAGAGGATGCCTTATATGTGTTCTAGAACAGAAGACAGAAGCAAAGAAAATCAGAATTGGACTCACACGTCAAAGAATTCGTGAGAATCAAATTCTAAAGAAAAGTCATTAGCGTTTGCTTTAAAGCAACATTCAACTACCAAGGACAGAAGGAGAGAGAGATGGTGGACAGAGACTCAGAACAGCTTCGTGGCAGCTGGGCCATTGTGCCCAGGCTACATGATATCTTCAATGCACTTTAAGAAATAAAACGGAGTCTGGTGTAGCTGCTCATGCTTTTCAGCCCAGCTCTAGGGAGGGAGAGAAAGATGGATTCCTGAGTTCAAGGAGGCTAAACAAGATCTACATAACGAGGTCCTGGACAACTAGAGAAACCCTGTCTTGATAAACCAAACATAGGAGGAGGAAGAGGAAGAAGAAAGGAAGGAAAGGAGAGAGAGAAAGAGAGAGGAGGAAGGAAGGAAGGAAGGAAAGAAGGAAGGAAGGAAGGAAGGTAGGTGGAAGTTGCAATGTGAGCAGAGACAGAGCCTATTTGGAACTAAAGAGACTTCTAGTGAACTAGTAAAACTAATGGAAGAAGAATTTTAAAATAGCTACAGAGATGGCTCACTGGTTAAGGACACTTTCAACTGTTTCTGTAGGCTGCTATTCTCAAGGACCAGAGTTCAACTCCCAGCACCCACATGGTAACTCACAACCCTCTGTAATGCAAGTTCCCAGGGATTCAACACCTCGGCCTCCTTGAGAACTGCACATGTGTGGTGCACAGACAAATAGCCCCACACTTAAAATATAAATATATCCAAAAGAAAAAAAGACTCCAAGGTTTATTTTTTTAAAAAAAATTACAAAAACTAGTGAAGACCGTTTTAAAATGTTACTCAAGAATAGATGAAAAGTTTATTAAAAGAGAGAGAGAGAAGTAGATGATAAGAATTGGATGAGGCTTAGCATATTTAATTAAAGTTTCAGAGGAATATATTAAAGCAGAGGCAATACTTAAAAAGAGAATGCACCAGATTCTTAAAATCTAGTGAAAACCATGACAGCTTAAAAAAAATGAAACTCAAAAACAAAGAGGCAATAGCATTGTAGTGTTGCCATTTTAAGTTCTGTATATTTTAATATATAATAAATATATATTTACATAAATGTATATGAAATAAATATATATTTATTTGTTTGCATTGGTGCCTGAAGTGTGCAGAAGGGGTCAGATCCCCTGGAGCTGGAGTAACAGGGGTTGTAACCCACTTGGCATGGGGGCTGGGAGCTGAAATTCAGTCTACTCTACAAGAACAGTATGTGCTCTTAACTGCAAGCCATCCTTCCAGTCTCTTGAATTCTGTGTTTTATTATTTGATTAAAACAGGGTCTCTCCATGTAGAGCTGGCTGGCCTGGGACTTGCTCTGTAAACTAGGCTGGCCCCGTACTCACAGAGATCTGCCTGCTTCAGCTTCCCATAGGCTGGCCCCATCCTCACAGAGGTCTGCCTGCTTCCCAAAGGCATGTGCCACCTTTCCCCGCAAGTGCTGCGTTTAAATAAACCATTTCCTGTATGTGGAAAGACAGTCCACTGTCGTCCGCTGATGTGGTATATGGAAAGTCGCCTCACCTCGTCAGTTTCAGCCCTTAGGGGATGGTTTTAGGTTTCTCTTGGCAGTAGCGCCATCTGTAAGTCAGGAGTTCTAGACCTTCCTCTCCATATGCAGGAACTTTCCTCCCACCTGGTCATACTCGGTGGACTCTTGTGTATAAAACAAAGGACATGCTAGAGATCTCCCAGCATTGTTGATTGTAAAGTCGGTATTTTCAATATGTCATTATTAAGAATCCAGCCTGCTAGCAGGTTCTTCAAAGTCCCTTATCCAATCTTAGAACATTGTATTGACTTTTGTCATCCACCGGACATTTCACTGACTGCTTGTCCTCCCCATGCTGGGACAGTGGTTGTCTTTCTCCCTTCAAATCATTCCTGTGGCGAATTCAGTGAATCCCCCTCCCGATGTTAAACTACCCAAGGCACACCCATGGGTCCTCATGAGTTCATTTATGGACATCCCGATTCAGTTTACTAAACATAGAGGCTTTTTGTCCAGTTCACACTTTCTTTGCCCTTTTCTGTTTGGGTTTAGGTGTTAGGATTATCCTACTAGCCTTGGATCTCTAGAAGGGATGCGTAAGTTTGAGAAATGAACTCACCTTTAAAGTCACATGGTTCTTTATGAGAAGATTTTATCGGTAGAAAGTTTTCTGAACAACGGATTCAATGTTGTTAATGGTGATGAATACTCAGATTTTTTATTTCTTCCAAAGTCAGAATTTGTAGCGTAATCCCTTTTCAGAGGGTAACTAACCACTGTCTTGATTGGCCTTGATTCCTGATTCATTGAAGAGAACTCAACCACCTGCTACTCTGAATGTGATCAAAACCCACAGCTAAGCAAGAGATAGCCCCGAGGAGGGAACCTTTGGGTGGTGGTGTTCTAAATGGTCATGTTGCTAAAAATGCCTCGTAAATACTCATGGTTTTATTCATGCTTTTGTGCTGCTCTTAGCCTCAGACTTGTTGCAGTAAGGGTTCCTTCAGATGGGCATCACTGTTCAAAGTGCTGAGGATAAGCACCGTGTGTGTTTACCGAGAGATGGGACGTCCATATTGATTCTCTACCCCAAAGCTCAGGAAGCATCCTGGACGAAGGGCCCAAAGAATGTTAGAGCCAGGGAGGATGGAGAGATGTGTTCTGACGAGCCAGCCCGGGATGTGACCTGATGTCACACACACATGAACTTACGGTAACTGTGGGGACCCACACAGGAGCCAACCAGCCAAAACTTCTAGCATGGAGACAAGTGGCGATTTCAGGCCACTCTTAGCTAAGGCATTATCGGCAGTTGGTGACGGTTATGGGAGGGGAAGTCAGAGTTCTTCCAAGGGTGGCCACTGTCAGGTTAATGGATAATCCCACAGACATACATTTATGAGCAGCACAGACTGGACTCAATGGGTTATATTAAAAAAAAATGCAGAAACAGAGAAGACTTGGAGCTGGAAGGTGATATATTGAGCCTCTGAGATTTGGAGTAGGGGAGGGAGGGCAGATATGACTAAGGTGTATGCATCTATGAAAAGTTTAAAGAATAAAGTAAATGAATAAGAGAAGGGTCTCCTTGCATCTAAATGTTCAAGTTAACGGCCTTTATCCTAACCACAGAACATTCTCCACAACTGAGTTTCTGGTGTCTATATTTGAGGCTCCCTTTCATCCGAGTCTCGTCTCCCTGTAAACGACCCTTTCTCAGCTAAGCTGTATTTATTCCTCTTTTTCAAAGACCCAGCTTTTGGCACTGATTCTGTGACTCATGTCTCTTTTCCGCCTCATTAATTGCATCCTTCATCTTTATGATTTCCAGCCTCCATTCCACCTCCTTTGGTACAAGGAAGTGATGGACTTGAAAAGGACCCATTCAGTGGTCTTCTGGACTATGTAGAGTCAGTGAACCAAAAAGAAAAGAAGACCAAGAAGGGTGGCGTGGAGGGACAGCAACATGGAAGCGTATTCAGGCTTATTTGTCACCGTGACATTGCTCTAGCTTTTGGTCCCTCACACTCTGTAGAATGATTTAAGTCTTAAAGAGGCTTTATTTAAATAGAATGGTACCCACACATACATATAACACTAGGGAGGATCTTATTATCTGTAGAGGATTGGTTCAATGAACTTCTGTGTTTACCAAATCTGAGGACACTTAAAACCATTTTGTAGATTGTACCCCATTTACATATATATACCTATATAAATTTTCCTATCCTAATTCACATCTGGATTACACACAATACCTAATACAATGGAATTACTTGCCAAAGGGTATTGTTTCAGGAATGATTCCCGGTCATTACAAACAATCTCTTTCCAAATATTTTTGATGTGTGACTATGAAAATCTACAAATGTGAATCCCACATATACTAATAGTTGACTGTATAGTCTCTCTGTAGTGTGTGTATGTGAGCATGTGTGTGTGAGAGAGACTATGTCTGTCCATTTGTAGAAGCAATGGTTGGTATTGATAGGAAAAAGCCTAGAATTACCTGGTATTTGGGAGATTGAGCTGAGATATTGGAAGACTTATCTTAATTATGGTGGGGCCATTTTGCAGGCAGAGGGTCCTAGACTGTACAATAAGGAAAACACTGGCACTCATCCATTCCTCCCTGCTTTCCCAGTGTGCTGCAACATGACCACCTGCTTCAGGCTCCCGTGCTTGACTGTTTCACCGTAGTGGGCTGAACCTTGACCTGTGAGTCAGAGTAAACACTTTCTCCCTTAAATCCTTTTGCAAGGGTATTTTATCATAGCAATAAGAAAAGAAACTAATGATCATATATATATGTGTGTGTGTGTATATATATATATATGCATCCATACATATACATGTATAAAATTTGTATAATACTAATAAATTCTGTAATAGCTCACTCTATCATATATTCATTGTTATTAGAAATTAAACATACACTCTAGTATATCTGTTACTAGAAATTAAATATACACTATAGTATGCCTTCATTGTTATTAGAAATTGTATTAAGAATTAAAAATAATATATATTTTAAAGATTTACTTTTTCTTTTTGGATTTTTTGAGGAAGGGTTTCTCTGTAGCTTTTGGAGCCTGTCCTGGAACTAGCTCTTGTAGACCAGGCTGGCCTCGAACTCACAGAGATCCGCCTGCCTCTGCCTCCCAAGTGCTGGAATTAAAGGCGTGTGCCACCACCGCCCGGCAAAGATTTTTATTCATGTGCATGAGGGTACCTGCAGAAGCCAGAAGAGGGCGTTAGATCCCTCAGAACTGGAGTTATAGATGGTTGTGAGCTGCCGGATGTGGGTGCCATGAAGCAAACTGTAGTCCTCCGGAAGAGCATAAAATCCTCCTACCAACGCCAAAGCTGATTCATCTTCAACCAGGAGTACGCAAAAGACAAGTGGCCCAGCAGTCTTATACTGAGACTATAATGAACATTTTTAGAGAAAAGCTTGGTTGTAAATGGAATACTATTAAAATCGATACCTTTTCATTCATGAACCCAGAACAAGGATGACAAAGAAGAACAAGGATGAAATTTTGTGCCCACCGTGGTGTCCGAGAAAGAGATGAGTGGTTTATAGTCCTCCAAAGAAATACATGTGACAGCAGCAAATTTAGCCTACCTCTCCCTAGTAAAGTAAAATGCCTGCGCTTGGTCATGCCTATAGCTTTTAGGACAAATTTCAAACCTCTGCAATGTTAATGTCAATACCTTCTATGAGGTAGGAGTCGTAATATTGTGCAGGGCCATCGTGAATATAAAATGAGATTATCTATACTGAGTACTTAACACAGTTCCTAGAGTAAAGCAAATGTTCCGTGAATGTTAGGTATTTTACCAATATTGCATGTGAATTTCCATGGATTGCACAAACAGTTACAGTGCTGACCTTCGCTGATCCTATTTCTATTTCTTTAAAGCACAAAATTTGCCACAATTTTCTACAAGCACATTCACAAGATGTCAATATTAACAACTGCATGGTGTTAATAATCAATAAATGCATGATGTCAATATTAATAATTTTGTATCTGTTGCTTCAGCATTTTCTTCCTGCTGTGGCATAGAGCTTTCTTTAGGAACTGAAGTGTACAGTATCCTGCTTGACGCCAGAGGGCGCCATCGGACTCTTATGAGTTTCTTCTTATGGAATTGGCGCTGAGCTGTCCAGTGCCAATTCAGAAGCCTCCACCCAGAAGTCAACATGACCTAATAAAAAATTTCCTACTGAAAATCGAACTAGCAAACAAATATTAGTATGTCAAGAGCTGCTGATTCCAGAACCCCAGATAAGAAATATTTTTTATCTAAATAATAATTTCAGCTGATAACTCATGGATGAGAATCCTGATGTGCTAGAGACCTGAAAGGGACCACCCCAGGGACCATGCAGGATTGCGAGGCGCTAAATCTTTGCACTCATCTACACAGCTGGAGCCTCTGCCTTGTTCCTCTCCTCTCCTCCCTGTCAGGGAGCTTCCATCCAGACTCCTTTACTGTCCCCCAGGCACAGCTGTGGATCACAGCAGGAGCAGAGGCTGATATCCTGTCACACACAGGATAACTTCCCAGCAGCAGAGGCTTGCTTCCTCGTCCACTTCGCAGCCTCAAGCCCAAGAAGACTCGTATCAGCACCACAGCCCCAGATTTCTGAGGGGCAGGCTGCCACCGAGCCCCACTGGCATGAGATGAGCAGAGTGCCTGAAGACGGGTTGAGATAATCTGAGCCGGAAGTCCTGCGCTGCAGCGCAGCGAGGAGCAAATGCTGGCATTAACAGGAAGTGAGTGGGAACGGGGTAAGGTGTGCTGCTTGTCTCGTTCTGAAGTAAATGTCTAACAAAAGCAAGGAAGGAATGCAGAGAGGGAGGGAGGAAGGGAGGGAGGGAGGGAGGGAGGGAGAGGAGGGAGGAAGAGGAGAGAGCAGCTGGGAATCTCATACTGAAGGTAGAGTCCCTCTTGGCAAGGACGTTGTGGCAATAGCGTGTGTTAGCTTTTCACGTCGCGTCCCCACAGGAATCAGGGAGTAATTAATGCCGGTGCTTAATGTAATTAATGTAGGAGCCAGTCACGATAAGCTAAACAGAAACAGACCACCCAAAGGAAGTTCCTTACTTCCAACCATTATCACCTGCCAGAGTAGCAGACTCAGCCGTCAATAAGTTTAATAGAGCCCTGAGTCTCAGTAGTTTACCCTGAAGCAATGCCTGGTTGCTGGAAGAACCACAAACTGAGATTACCTGAGCACCACCCAAAAACAGACCATGCAAAGGAAATGCCTAACCTTCCAACCATTGGAGATAGGATCACCTGCCAGCACACTCACCAGGACACCCCTAGACAAAGGTCAGCCAATCAGGGGTCCTGAACCTCAGAAATCCCTCACCCCCACCTTTACTACTATAAAAACCCAACTCTAACTGAGCTCGGGGCTCCCCTGTTTATTCCAATACACTGGACATGTGGAGAGACCAAGTTTGCAAAGTTGCATAAAATAAAGGCTCTTTGCTTTTACCTACCTACGGGACTTTTTCTCCTTGCTTGTTTTGGGGGGACTTCGCGGATCTGGGCCTAACACTCAGCTAAGCTTCTCCTGTCTGTTCAGTCCAGGACCCCACCCACAGAATGTAGCCACCCACATTTAGGGGGTCTTCTAACTTCAGTTGCCCCCATCTAGAAACTCCCAATAGACTTGCTTAGAGGTTCCTTGTTGACTCTAAGCCCTGTCACACACCACAGGAGGTCAGCTCCCCGGGGCTGGAAGCCATCTCCTCTATAGGAATGTAGACAATGCTTCTGCCTTCCTCCTTCCAAAAGTCTCTCAGATTGCATAGGACACATCCTAAAGATGTCCCTAAGGCTAGAGGTCATATGTCAGGCTTCCTGCAAAGCAAGGGCTATGGAATCCCCCTCATTTTCCAAGTACATTTGACTCAAATCACAGTGTCCCCCCTCCGCTTTCTCGAACCACATGTTGGAGGAAGGGCTGCAGCCACAACTAGTTTATAGGGCTTGCCCTTCTGCATTTCCTGTGATTGTCTGATTTTTCACCCTCGGCTCCCTTCAGCTTGTCCCACGTGGTACTAGTTCAGGACAAAGAGCAAGAAGTAAAAACAAGACCCAGAGGTTCTCACCAATGAAGAGTGAAATTCCCCAACAATCCTGCAGAAAGAAATTGGTTGGCCATTTCTGCCAGTGGAGGCAGAGGATCAAACATCATCTCCGAATGCAGTGTTCTCTGGTTATTTACCATAATTTATTAGAAGTGCTCAGAGGACCAGTGCCTGGTGAACCCTGAGTCAGGTAATCTCTGTCCTGACCCAAATGACCCATTGCTGCCTGGAATAACAAATCCAAATTTCAGGAAAGTAAAACTGCCCCTTTTCTCTGTCACTGTGCTCGGGCTGACTGGGGCTCATGTGCTCATCACAACACACACCCAGGACAGCTGAGTCATTCTGCACCGTTTTTGTTTTTGTTTTTATCCTGGCATGAGCAACATCTCAAAGAACAAAGCCAGAAACCGAGAAGCCTATGGAGATCTCAGTTCTGGTATTTGAACCCAACTATCTCTCAACTTTCCACATTCTATTAGAAAAGGCACATCCTAGGTAAGAAACTCCAACCCATGTATTGATGGAAGAAGCAAGGAGGGTATTGAACACAGGCTTGCTCGTTTGGACACTGGCATCTCGGGTGAAAGAGCTGCCTAGGGTATGTGATGTTTGACAGCATACCTGGTCTCTACTCGTTAGATGCCAATGGCACAAGCAAACACACACACACATACACACGCTTGCACACGCACACACACGCACACACACGCACACACACACACACGCATGCACACACAGACGCACACATATATTTTCAGTGCTGTGAATACACCTTTCCAGAACTTTCCATGTACACCGTGTGGGATGAAAGTTATTCCAGATTGAGAACCACTAATCCGACTAACGGTGTTGATTTTACTTTCTTTTTAAACATGTTTTATTTATATCATATATTTATACAAACTAGAATTTGTGTGATTATAAATATTATATATTTATATTTCCATATCCAGTTTTTGGAATTACTGCCTACTTTTTCAGCACTACATTGACTCAGGTCTGCTCTTACGGATCCATGTCCGAAGCCAGGGTGTGGTGGGACACACCTGTAATTTCAGCACTTAGGGTACTGGAGCAGAGAGGTCCTAAGAGGGCTGGGGCTACAGCCCAGGCAGTATAGAGGCTGCTGCTCAAGCAGAAGCAGCTGAGCTCAGATCTACAGCGCCCACATAAAAGCCAGGTGCGGCCATGTAGTCCTGGGGCGAAACGGAGCTGGCAGGATCCTGGGGCTCCCAAGTCAGCAAGTCTAGCCCATGGGTGATCCCCAGGGTCGGGAGAGACGCCTCAGAGAGGACAAAATGAGACGGTGGAGAACGGTAGCAGACGATGCTCATTGCTGACCTCTGCCCTCTACGCACGCACGAGCACGCACCAATGCACATGCCGCACTCTACCGCAGACAAAGAGTAAAGTAAATCAGATATTCCCAAATGACTGTCTCCTCTGGGCGGTCTCATTTGGTTAGAAAAACACATTCACATACCAACGTGTGGATGGATTCCCAAGACCACTCCATGAGCTGCATAAAAACCCACAATTAAGTGTGCGCACCCGTAAGTCCCGGGACCCATCAGTCTCTTTCTTTCTCACAGCGACGTCCACTCACCTGTATGTTGCTGGAGGAAACCACAGTACTGGGCAGGCGAGGGGGTTGGAGTGGCGTTGCACAATGTATGCCTTATTTATTTATGTCTTTATTTATTTGCTTATTTATTGGGGGTATACTTCCGCCCACATGTCAAGGTCAAAAGATAACTCGGGAGAGGGAGTTCTCTTCTTCTGTGATGTATGTCCCAAGGATGAAACTCAAGTCCCAAGCTTGGAGGCAGGCGCTTTTACCAACCCAACCATCTCGCTCGCTGACACCCGCTGTTT
Organism: Microtus oregoni; assembly: GCF_018167655.1. Taxonomy (NCBI): domain Eukaryota; kingdom Metazoa; phylum Chordata; class Mammalia; order Rodentia; family Cricetidae; genus Microtus; species Microtus oregoni. Next base: position 25,605,042 of record NW_024543077.1, read on the forward strand.
TGATGGGCTTGTTTTTGTCCACACACCGCAGACACACTACAGAGTCAGATGGTTTGTGGGCCTCGGCTGTGGGGTCACATTTCATATGAAGGCTCTTTGTTCTTTAAACAGTTATCCCTTCCCAGCAGAGATTAACGTTCAGGGGTTCTTCTTGTTCTTCATTGTGCCTTTCTTCGAATACCTGGAATGCAGTGATCATTGCACGACCAAGAAAAATTCTCGCCTTTTTAAATGCTAGAGGCGCCCTGGTTTGAAAGTGCCTTCTCTGCCCATGCACTAACAGGCACACTCTGCTCTTCTCCAGCGGGCCTGGGCTGTTGGTGGTGATGATGATCTCGTCTGAGAGGTGCTGCTGACACTATTATGTCTTAAAAGAGACTGAAGGACCCAGCATCTTTGTGCTGGGAGAGCATCTTGTTTGTTGAATCACTTCTTTGATGTTGCCAGAAATCACTGAACTGTGAGAAGCCGAGAGAGAATTCATATTTTACAGAAAACCCTTTTTTTTTTCCAACAAAGTAGGAACATAATAACACCTGGATGGAGCTGGCTGCTTCAGGGGCTGGACGCACACAGAGGACCACAGCGAAAGCCATCACAAAGACAGTCGTGGTTTAGAATCTCAGAGTCAAGCCCTTCCCCGGACTTCTTTATAAATAAAGAACTCAAATATTTGTTTTTCATTGAGAAAACAAAACAAGCTTTGGAAGCTGCTTCCAGGTTTTGCGAACCATGCGTAACGCCGACATAACATAGCTGCCCTGCCTTTGCGGCTCTGATGAATCGCTGCCAGAATTTAATTGGATCCTACACATGAAAAAGACTCTTCTGGGTGTCTATAAATAATCACAACTCAGCTGAAATATTGCAGCGATGCAAATAGTTACAACACGTTAGAACTTCTCTTTGAAACTAGCAAAGTGGTTTTTTTTTTTTTTTTTTTTTTTTGCTTTATCTCTTTTCCTCGCCACCCCCTCACCAGCTCTGCCTTCAGACTCCTATTTCTGCGTCCCTGAATAACCCGGATGGTTATCTCTGCTCCCTAGAACTATCCCTTGGTCCAGGTTGTCATTCTGACCTTATGATACTTGATGACTGTTCTTCGATATTAGTCTACGGTACCTTGATCTTTCAAGAGTTCTGTATAAATGGTTTAAAACTTTGCTTGTAGTATCGTCTGGATTTAATGGGCCTGAGCAGCCTGGATACTCTGATTCTAAACAATGGTCTTTACCTTCCTGATGGTTATGTCTTGTACCCACCTCAAAGCAGCTACAAGTCTCTTGTGCATGTGTTTGACATTGAAAGGGCTAACATGCACTTTATAAAAGCTATCCGACTCAAATATTAGCAAAACATGAACCTGGGAACATGTTGCTGGAGGAAACCATGGTACTGGGCAGGAGAGGGGGTTGGAATGGCATTGCGCAATGTATGGCTTATCAATAAAAATATGTTGATTGAAAATAAGTATCAATATCAATAAAAATATGTGGTATCAATAAAAATATGTTGATTGAAAATGAGTTAATACTTAAAGATCTCCAGGTAGGCTGTGGTCCTCATCTTTCAGTAAAGTGTAGACTTCAATCTTGATTCGCTTTCTAAGGACACGGCTGAAGTTTGAGTAGACGAGGATATCCACCAACACCAGCACAGGGCATTCTGACTACAAGGTCTCTTGCTGCAAGATTTCTCCTGGCGAAGCTTGAGCAAATGCCAGTTTACCTCAGATAGGCACCAAAGCATCCACAGGAAGAGTTCTGCCAGTGTCTACCTTAGGCGAGCAGTGAGTTTATTCGATTGCTTGCAGGAGCATTGGTGAGTCTAAAGAGGCCGCCTCACCAAAACGCCCATCCCTGCAATATAAAACCCGCATACACAGCTTATAGGCAGCCAGGCCTGCTGGGATCCTCTCCCTGCAACCATGACTACCTACATAGCCTGGGGAAGGGCTCTGTGAGCCTTGGAACCTTCTCAGCTTCCAGAGCCTGGTACATTGTATGAGCTTCTCCTCCCCGCAGGAAGGAATGTTTCGTATCACATTCGTGATATGAAAGCCATATTCGCCAGGAAGACAGCTGTTCCAGAGTGACGGGCCCTCTACATGTAAAGCCTTGTCATGGGCTCTGTCTTCAAATGTTTACAAAGACTAAGTTGTGAACTGGATGTAGAAAGTACAAAGTCAGTCCTTTGGTGCCAGATGGTGGCATTGTTTCGGGACGCTGTGGAACCTGTAGGAAGCAGGGCCTAACTGGAGGAAATGGGTCACTGGGGAGCGGATCTCCTCACCTTCTGCCATGGCTCTCTGCTTCTCATTTGCTGGTGAGACACAGCAAGTCAGACCACAGATTTCCAGCACCGTGCCTTCTCCACTGTGCTGGAATAATGCTCCCTAAAACCACAAGCCAAAATCAACTCTTCTTTCAAGTTGCTCCTAGCAGGCAGTATGATGCAGAGATATTAACATAACTAATACACTAACCCTCCCACTCCTATAATATCCACAGGAAAAGTAATAAAACGGAACAGAGAGAGGCTGAGCCCGGAGTAAACATGGGAAGAGACAGGCTTTCAGGTAAGAAACGCTGGACAATGGTCTCCTGTGCCAAGTGTGGTCAAGTGCACTTCCTACTTTCTCTTCTATGAGGTTCAGTGAGGCTGATTTTATAGTGAGGTCTTTGATCCATTTAGACTGGAGTTTTGAGCATGGTGATAAATATTGCTCTATTTTCATTCTTCTACTTGTTAATATCTAGTTATGCCAGCAACATTTGTTGAAAATGCTTTCTTTTTTCTATTTTATACTTTTGGCTTCTTTGTCAAAAATCAGGTATTCATAGGTGTGAGGATTGATATCTGGGTCTTTGATTTGGTTCCATTGGTTCTTCTGTCTGTTTTTATGCCAATAGCAGGCTGGTTTTAGGACTATAGCTCTGTAGTAGAGTTTGAAGTCAGGGATTGTGATGCCTCCAGAAGTTCCTTTATTATATAGGATTGTTTTGGCTATCCTGGATTTTTTGCTTTTCCATATGAAGTTGAGTACTGTTATTTCCATGTCTATGAAGAATTTTACTGTGATTTTTCTGGGCATTGCAATAAATCTGTAGATTGTTTTTGATAAGATTGCCATTTTTACTGTTAATCTACCTACCCAACAACATGGGAGATCTTTCCTTTATCTGGTGTTTTTTTTTCAATTTATTTCTTCAAAGATTTAAAGTTCTTGACATACAAATCTTCCTCTTGTTTGGTTAGAGTTACTACAAGATACTTTATATTATTTGTGGCTATTATGAAAGGTGTTGTTTCTCTGATTTCTTTCTAAGTCCATTTATTATCTGTGTAAAGGAGGACTACTGATTTTTTTTTTTAGTTAATCTTGTATCCTAGTACATTACCGAAGGTGTTTATGGGTGTTTATGAGTTGTAGAAATTCCTTGGTAGAAATTTTAGCGTCACTTATGTATCATCATCAAACAACCCCAGTAGCACAGACACTGAGAGAAACAATTAATAAATGGGACCTCCTGAAGTAAGGGACACAGTCAACAAGACAAAACGACAGCCTACAGAATGGGAAAAGATCTCCACTAACCTCACATCAGACAAAGGGCTGATCTCCAAAATATACAAAGAACTCAAGAAATTGGTCATCAAAAGAACAAACCCAATTAAAAAAAATGGGGTACAGACCTAAACAGAGAACTCTCAACAGAGGAATCTAAAAGGGCTGAAAGACACTTAAGGAAATACTCACCATTCTTAGCCATCAGAGAAATGCAAATCAAAACAACTCTGAGTTTCCATCTTACAGCTGTCAGAATGGCCAAGATTAAAAACACTGATGACAGCTTATGCTGGAGAGAATGTGCGGTAAAGGGAACACTCCTCCATTGCTGGTGGGAATGCAAGCCGGTACAGCTACTTTGGATGTCAGTACGGCGATTTCTCAGAAAATTAGGAAACAACCTACCTCAAGACTGAGCAATACCACTTTTGGGTATATGTCCAAAGGATGCTCAATCGTGCCAGAAGGACGTGTGCTCAACTGCTTTCATAGCAGCTTTGCCATAGCCACAACCTGGAAACAACCTAAATTCCCCACTTCCAAAGAATGAATAAGGAAAATGTGGCACCTTTACACGATGGAGTACTACACAGTGGAAAAAAATAATAGTATCTGAAATTAAAAAAAAAAGAAAGAAAAAGAAATGCCGGGCAACAGTGAAGGCACAGAATGCTTACTACAGCAAGGGGAACTTCTGAGAAGTGGCCAGGTATGTGGGTTTGCCTTATTTTCTTGAAGCCTTTATAGGGGGGCTCAGTTTTCATGCTTCTTGCTGTTGGTGGTAGAGACCCTTATGAGAGGCACAGGTGACCAGGATCAGATCTGCACTGTATCATAAAAACAAGAATCCAAAGGGAAGTAACTGGCTTAGATACAAATGGCCTAAAGTTTCTTTCATGTTCTGTGATGTCTTTCCTGGACATTTTCTGCACAACGTGCCGTGCGTCCCTGTGTAAGTACTGCTAGATTCTGTAAACAGAGAGTCCCCCTGACCCTTGTATTTTAGAATAAGGACCAGGGTTCTCAACATTTTTGTTCTCTTTCCATGACTTCAGGTGTTGGTGTGTCACCTAGACAGGGAAGATTCTGATGGCAGCAAAGTCAAGCCAGAAGGCTTCTGGAAAGAACTCACTTCTCTCAGGGCAAATGCACAGAATTTCGCATGTGGATGCGGAAGTCCTAACTCCTGGTCTCTCAGACAGCAACTATGTCAAAAAGGTAAATTGAGGCCTTGGGAAAATGATTCTTAATCCACTGACATCTTTACCCAAAAAAAAAGAAATCTGGGTGATTTTGCGACATGCAGACCTTGTGAGGACACAGGAAACAATAGCCACCTGCAAGACAAAGAGACATGCTGGGCAAACCACTTTGTACAGCTCTTTGTTCTTGGTCTTCAGACCTCTGGAACAGTAAGAAAAGGCATTTCTGTTGCCATTAAATGGTGGTACTTTTAAGTGTCAAGCTAAACAGACTAGCACAATAGAAATGTGTTATTTTATGTCTGCATGGTCATGGTGATCATACGGAAGAGAGCTGCTCACAGGGCTGTGAGAAAACCTTTCTTGATCTGCAGGACCCTGTGACCTTTTCTGTAGGTCTCTGTTTTGCATGATGCACTCTCATGGGTTCAAGGAGCCTTGAAATGAGAGCTTTTTACAACGTTCATTTCCCTTATCTTAGATTTCTGGGCTCCAAAGCATCACGTATTTAAATGATGACTGGCCAAGGCTAGTGACTGTGCCTGAGTTATTCTCAGATCTGAGCATGCATCAGAGTTGCTTGGCAGTTGCGTCAAAATTGTTAAGAACACAGGTTGCTGGCCCCATCTCTGTGTATGGTTACTGCACATAGTGGAGAATTTACTTTTCTAATACAGTCTCCGGGGAAGATTGGTGCCATTGGCCCAGGGCCTGTAGCTGTTGTGGAATATTAAGATGGGTTGCATTTATTTATGCTGTGGAATATTTGCTTAATGATGCAAAAAATGTGTTGCAGTTCTTTTACGTTGCATTTGTTTAACTTTGTGAAACTGTGTTACTTTGCCTGCCTAAAGTACCTGATTATCTGATAACGAGCTGAATGGTCAACGGTGAGGCTGGAGAAAGGATAGGCAGGGCTGGCAGGCAGAGAGAATAAATAGAAGGAGAAGGCTGGAAGGAGATCAAGAAGAGGGAAAAGAAGGGGCCAACCATCCACCTACACATCCAGAAATGTAATAAGAAGGAAAGAAACGACACAGAGAAATAGGGAAAGGTAAAATCTCACAGGCAAAAGGTAGACAGGATAAATAAGTTAATAAAAGCTCGCTAGAAACAAGCCAAGCTAAGGCTGGGCATTCATAAGAAAGAATAAGCCTCCACATGTGTATTTATTTGGGAGCTGGTGGAAGACCCCCCAAAAGAGCCAAAAGAGTCAAAGAGTAAAAACAAACAAACAAACAAACAACTCTGCATAACTTTAGAATCAACTGTGGAGGGACTGGAAGAGAAGGAAATATTAATTAGTCCATTTCTCTAATTCCAGGCCTGATCATCTTTGCTCGTCAAAGCAGATAGATTAGACATTTTTAAATGCTGATTTAAAATGAGATGGAGAAGATTGCCAGTGGGTACCTTGCTGAGACTATTTTTTTCTCAACTGGAGCTGCTAGAGAAACCAACTACAACCAGTAAGAAGATGGTTGACTAAAAATTGAGATAGTCCAATTAATAAGAACTTCTTTTTTATGGCTAATAATAAATGTAAAATGTCTCTTAGTCAAGGGGTGGTTTTTCAGGACCCCTGCAGATCCCAAATTCCAGGATCATACTCTTCCTTTATAGATAAATAAAATGGCATGGAGCCAGCTCATGACCTGTGAACCAGTATACTTCACAGGATCGCCCATTGCTTGTAATTCCTGCTACAATGTAATTGGTAGATAGGTGTCACTTTGTATTACTTCCTGTGAGAGCACACACCACACACCATGGCGCTAGGCATGAGGTCTAGGGCTTTGTATATCAGTACTTAGAACATATTAGGGTAGTACTTTACCAACTTGAACTCCAGCCCCTAAGGATCTACGTTGTTACTGCACCAGGAGACCTGAAACCTGAAACACAGAGACTGGCTTGGCTACAGCATCTACATATTATCAACTCTTTCCTTTGTCTTTATGTATAAGAATACCCCTGAAAACCCTTGAAGGAAAAGGATGTTCGTGTATTACAGTGGTCTGAAATAATGACCATCAATCAATGCACGTGTTCTTCCACTTAGAAGTGTCGACCTTCCAGGGAGCCCCCGAGACAAAGAACTGCCTCCAAGAGTCAAATCTCACCACAGTGAAACAGAAAGGACCTCTCAAAGCACTGAGCTTTGGAAGAGCTTCATTATATCAGTTTCTAGTTGAGCGACAATTGATTATAACGTTCAAAGATTTCTTTTTCTACAGAATTCTCGGTCAATTGAGAGAGTCTTTAATGCGAAAGAGTAGAATCAACTTGTCAAGAAGTTTGTGTTAACTAGGTGTTGAGAAGAGTGATGGTCTAGATCTTTCTTTTCTCTCCCTCTCCTGGACACAGGAGCAGTGTGAAGAAGAGGGTCATGCCTCAAAAATACACAGCAAGGAGTTCCTGTGTCCCCATCACTGGCCTAAGGCTTTTCAGGTATATGTATTTTAATGTTTCTTCACTAATAAGCAAAAGCAAAGTAGGGCAAAATCAAAGAGGCAAGGAGCAGGAGTAGTCCTGTTTTGTCTGACAATAATGACTAACTCAGGCTTAGCATCATAGAAACCAGAAACATGAGGAGCTTCTGGTTCTTCTGCACAAAGACGCTGGGACCTTGCCTTCGGAGACTGCGCTTGACCACATGACTTGATATTGAAGACTCCTGGGTGCCGGCTCTCCCTTCCCTCGTACTAAAACTTTGACAGAGAGAACTCTCTCTGGGAAACTCGTGTTGGGTGTTCACCCCTTAACTGAAAATCTACAATTGAGAAATCAAACCAACTGTGGCCACTGTGGAACCCGAGGCTGCCGCTGAGGGTGTTTATAAGGCATAAGCTTCAGGAACTCTGTCTGGTGGTATTTCCAATATCACACTCGTTACTCATTTTATTCTCTGAGAGTCTGTGGATAATCTCTGATGCATAAAAAACACTACTCCATCTTGTCACCCAAGTTCAGGTGCTCACCTGGGGTCAGTGGCCACTGCTGTAGATTGACAGCCTTCGTTTTTGCTCATTCAATCCTGACTACCATACCTAGGGCTCAGGTGTTTATAGGGTACATCTGGCTTAATTCATTCCAAAGATCCTTTGGCCTAGCAGGCTTTCGGTTATTCTTAAAATTGAGGCAAAACATGCCTAGCATAGAGTTTACTGCGTTAACAGCTCTGTGACACTAAGGATATCTGCCCAACCCGCACACCTTCCTTCTCGAAAGCATTGTCAACATCCTCAGCTAAAATTCAGAACCTATTTTACTACAATTTCTCATTCTATCTCCCCCAGCTGGCATTCACCCCTAATCTACTCCCTGCTCTTGTGAATGTGCTTGGTCTAATCACACCACAGACACAAAGAAACACAGTACTTGTCCTTTCATGACTGGTCGATTTCACTCAGCACATCCTCAAGTCTACCCAAGTAGCCCAGACCAAACTTCCTTTCTTCTTCTTTTTTTTAAATATTTTTTTTATTTTATGTGAATTAACGTTTTGCCTCCATATATGTCTGTGTGAGGGTGTCAGATCCTTGGAACTGGAGTTACAGACAATTGTGAGCCGCCATGTGGGTGCAATTGAACCCGGGTCCTCTGAAAGAGCAGTCAGTACTCTTAACTACTGAGCCGTCTCTCAAGCATCCTCACTTCCTTCTTTAAGATTGAATTATATGCTGTCATAGGCATACACATTTTGTTCATCCATCTGTAGCTCAAATTCTAATTGTTCTTAATAATAAAAACCCAGAGTCAAATATAGGGGTGAAAGTTGAGAGGTCAAAGAAGCAGAATGGCCGCCCACTAGAGAGACCTTTTACCTCTACCGAATCCTCAGACCGAAATGACGGTACTGTCCTCAGACTGAATGCTGAATGCTGTCTCTCCGCAACCTCAGACTACATCCAAGCTCCCGTCTCCTCCCGCCTTATATTCCTCTCTGTCCAACCATATCACTCCTGTCTCCACCTCCCTAGTGCTGGCATGGGATCCCAAGTGCTGGGATCATCTTTGTGTGAGTTCTGTTTCTCTTTTAGACAGATGGAATCTCCTGTAGCCCAGGGTGGCCTTGAACTCACAGAGATACACCTGCCTGTCTCCTGAGTCGAGTCCTGGTATTAAAGGTGTGAGCCACCACCGCCTGGCTTCTAGTGGCTTAGCTCCGCACTCTGATCTTCAGGCAAGCTTTATTTGTTAAAACACAAACAAAATATCACTATATCCACCATCCATCTACAGATGCTTTGATACCTACCTTTTGACTATTATCGGTAATGCTAATAGAAGCAGATATTTTTAAATGGTCATGTTAATAAGTCAAAGAAAAGAACCCCCTTTTATATTAACTCAGAACAAAGTCTGGGGAGGGTAAGACAAGGAGTTACTTGCTTCCTGTGATTCTACACCAGCCCCAACTGTTTGCCTCTTCACACTAGGATGCTCTATGTTCTTGTTCCGAACTCTTCAGCTGACAAAAAGCAAGGGGATGCCCTGCCTCTCTGTAACTGAATTTGTTCTCTATCTGTGTGATGACGTCACAAAGAAAGAAAGTTGTCAAATATATTAGATACTTGGAAATAATTTCATCTAGTATTTGCAGCTTCTGTCTGAGAACAGATCACACCTTCCTCGCTGTGAATTTTTTTTTTCAGTACCGAGGGCTAAACTTAGACCTGACAAACGGTAAGCAAACGCTTTGCCATTGAATTATATTCACAGCCTATTTTACGCTCTCATTTTGTGATAGGGGCTCCCGAAGTTTCCTGTGTTGGCCTTGGCTACTCTGTAGTCAAGGCAGGGCATGAACTTGCCATTCTCAGCCTCCGAAGTATATGAGGGTGTAGGCCTGTTTCACCAGACCTGGCTACTATGTAATTCTTTTTTTAGTGTTTCATTGAGCTTTATATTTTTCTCTGCTCCTCCGTTCCTCCCCTTTCCACTTCTACCCTCTCCCATGATCCCTACGCTCCCAATTTACCCAGGAAATCTTGTTTTTTTTTCTGCTTCCCATGTAGATTAGATCCATGTATGTCTCTCTTAGGGTCCTCTTTGTTGTTTAGGTTCTCTGGGGTTGTGAATTGTAGGCTCATTTTTCTTTATTTTATGTCTGAAAGCCTCTTATGAGTGAGTATATATGATATTTGTCTTTCTGGGCCTGAGTTACCTCACTCAATATGATGTTTTCTAGCTCCATCCATTTGCTCGCAAATTTCAAGATGTCGTTTTTTGTTTTTTTTTTTGTTGTTGTTGTTGTTTTCTGCTGTGTGGTACTCCACTGTGTAAATGTACCACATGTTCCTTATCCATGCTTCGATCTTGGGATATTTAGGTTGTCTTCAGGTTCTGCATATGAAAAATAATGCTGCTATTTGCCGTGTACCACGGCCCCGGTCTGTGCTCTATGCGCTAGACCCCAGTTCGCGAGCTTCGGGCAAGGGGCTAGAGGTTGAGAATACACAGATGCAGAGACAGACGGACATGCAGACCTTTAATCACTGGTACCAAAGCCCCCCTTTATTAGCGCCATGTAGGCTTAAATACACCGCAGTCAATGGCCAACAGGTGAAAATCCCATCCTCTGATCCTCTAACTAGGCACAGCTTCTAGTAACTTCAATTAGCAGGTTCTAGGAGGGAAGAGCAGCTGAAGGCCAGGACTAGTCCCAACAGCTATTAATATAGTTAGACACACATCCTCGTGGTATGATTGAGTATTCTTTGGGTATATAGCAAAAGTGATATTGTTGGGTCTTGAAATAGGTTGTTTCTTAATTTTCTGAGAAATCGCCATACTGAAATCCAAAGTTTACACTCTCACCAGCAATGCAGGAGTGTTCCCTTTACCCCACAACCTCCCCAGCATAAGTTGTCATCAGTGTTTTGATCTTGGCCATTATTACAGGTGTAAGATGGAATCTCAGAGTTGTTTTGATTTGCATTTCTCTGACGACTAAGGATGTTGAACATTTCCTTAAGTGTCTTTCGGCCATTTTAGAGTCCTCTGTTGAGTGTTCTCTGTTTAGGTCTGTATCCAATCCCTTCTTGCTTATAGATTATCTAAATGCTTTTTAAGTTTTTTTTAAAATACTAAGGGATGGTTTTTAAATTGGTGAATTTAAACTATCCTTTGATTAGGTGCATTATGGTTAACAACAAAAAGTTCTTACCACTGCCTTCCAGATTATTCTGGAAAAATATGGACTTCTTCTCACTTTATAATTACTACCAGAAAATGCAACACAAATATATATATATATATATATATATATATATATATATATATATATATATATATGAAAAGGTTGGTGCTAGACAACCTGGCAGCCATTTCTTCCTACAGCTATTGACAAATATGTTTTCCTAGGACTTTAGTCAAAAGCTATTTGCTCTTAGTTGACAGCACCAGCTACATTGTCACACCTGCATAAGGTTTCTATGACCACGTTAACGACTCAGAAAAACTCTGGCCTCATTCTGAACAACACACCGGTACCAATCAAAAGCTTGGGGAGACGGAAAGACTTTGTGACTCCGAGGTGAGCTGAGAGGTACAGATGAAGGGAAATCTAGCGTGGCAGGACTTCAAACAGAAAGAAGAGACTTGTTCTCTCTGTCAGCAATGAGAGCTGCCTGGTGTTGTCCCCACCACATTTTATTCAGCGTAAGCCGGGCATGTGGAATCCACGCTCCTGCCAACTGGTGACAATATCTTGAGAGAGAAAGAGGTTTGGGAACAGCCCCGCTGGTGTTAGCGCAGAAGAAGGTAAAGACATGTGTGCGCCGTACGAAGTCCTACTAAGGAGTAGCCCCAGAAAAGGAACACATTTCCACGTGGGCAAGGAAGACTCAGTTTCTAAGTTGCAGTCACTGCTTGTCCACAGCCACGCCCCTTTCCCAATGACCCAGGCATAGTCTGAACCTGCAGTCCGCGGTGACACAGGATGGCTCTGTTTTTACTCTGCTTGCAGGTCTGTCCTCCTTGCCTGAAACAAAACCACCACCTGGGGACTTCAAAATGTATTTTCAACAGCATGGGGCTCCATATAATTATGGTCCTACCAGAAGAAATAACTTCCAACCAGTGTGGTTTTCCAGTGGGCTCGTGTTTATAAAATTCACCGGTTTCTATCATCCAAACAGCTAGCCTGATAGCACCGTGGGCTGGACTTTTTGTGTAAAGTGGAACAGTAGCTGCCGGGCCACACTGTGCAAGCTGAGGCAGTGTGGTCTGGAAATGGCACATTCTAGTGTATGTCGATCTTTATCCTACGGCCAGCACTGGTATCCAATAACCAAAAGGTGGCTCCTCATCCTGTTTTCCTTAATGACTTACTAGTGTAAATTTCTCTAGTGGTAGCTACAGTTCGGGGCTCTGAGTCCTCCTGATAGCTTATACACCTAAGCAATCTGTTGACTAGAAAAATGTGTTTCTTTTATCCCTTTAGTCAGAAGCAATTGGCTTTCAAATGAACAGCGCTGGCATGTTCCTACCAAGGCACAGAGGGCTGGTGTGGAGGTAGAGATAGCTGTTGGCCTTGTGGATTGACCATTCAGGCCAAGTAAAGCTACCATAGAACTGCTCGATTCTCACTGCTAGGGGAATCATTTTGCTACTACATAGCGAGAGTAATTTCAAAGCTCTGTAATGAAAAAGTAAATATAAACAAGAAGACTTCTGGTATATACCCTTGAAGAGCAAGGCTTAAGTTATCCACCAGAGAAACTGTGAACCTGCTAGAGAGAAGGGAATAGGGAATATGGAGTCTCTTTTTTTTCTGTGTGTTTCACTCCTCGTCGAGCAGAGGAAGGAATGGGACCCAGCTGTGCACATCCATCAAGAGTGTGCTGTCTTTTCTCTTTGCACAGTGACGTCAAATCTCCCGTGTGAGAGCTCTGTCCTGCGGAACACGATGCTGTTATAGCTGCCTGTGGACATTAGGTGTGCTTAAAGAGGTGCGTGTAGGTGCCAAGATGGCAACAGATGAACTCTTGGTTTTTTTTGTTTGTTTGTTTGTTTGTTTGTGTTCAAAGTATGTCACTTTGGTTAAGCTGGACTTATTTTCTCAGAAGATTTGGATCCGGAAGACTCCGAGTTAGAGTTTGCAGAGGGCAGAAGCCAAGTTGGGGAGGTCACTGGCTGTGATGAGGGTCCTCTGATTCTGAGGTGCAGTGGGACTGGCTTCGCTTTGACGTCCTCTCCACAGCTGCCACTTTTCTGACGCGTGACCCCATGAGCCAACAGTGGCCCCAGACCTCCCACTGCACACTCAGGGATGACCTGTGGGGATGAGAGCTCTACAGATTGCTACATCCTTCTTTACACCCGCGGCTTCCGTTGGCTTCTCATGGTGAGGTCAGCACTGGTTTAGCTTATGAAGAGAATGTCATCCCATGCTACATCCTTCTTTACACCCGCGGCTTCCGTTGGCTTCTCATGGTGAGGTCAGCACTGGTTTAGCTTATGAAGAGAATGTCATCCCTCAGATGCCTAATGGCTTCCTGGATCTTCTCCTTCACAGTGGCTCTCACAACCGCTCAAGGTCCTACTGTGCTGTGAAATTTTCTGTCTTGGAATTCCTAGTGTTTTCTTGAGCAACTGTCCTACTCAGCTTTAAGGATCAATTTAACATAGCCTACAGTCATCTGAGAAAAAAAAAAAAAAACTGTTTCATTTGAGGAACTACCCAGATCAGACTGGCCTTCACAGGTATTGCATGGCTGTGGGGGACTTGGTTGTCAATTGATGCAGAAGGGTCCAGTCCACTGTGGGCAGCACCATCCCTAGATGATGGCCTGGAGATGTAAAAGAAAGCCAGATAAGCATGACCCTATGAACATCTGTCCACGCTCCCAGGATGGGAGCATCGCTTCACAACAAACTCCAGAAAGAATTTTCTGTTGCTAGCAATAATGGGAACAGGAAGCACACTTTATTATTTAAATCTCATTTGGGCAGAAAAAAAATGGGGGTAGCTCACAACACATTGAACCGTTTTTTTTTTTCTATTAAGCTGTGCTTACACCTGCTCACCAGTAGGGGGAGAGAGAGGCAGGGAAATCTGAAATTTTCAACAAATGCTGCTAAACATCAAAAATAAAATAAAACAACTAAATATATATGAGTCATTTAGGGATAAAAGCATATGAGAGTGGTTTTACAGAAATCAGTCTAAAAATGAGGCATGGATTTATTTTAAATAGTCCTCAACTTAATAATACGCTTTTGAATAACTTACCGGGACCTTTGTAGCCCAACATACAGTGAAGAAGATTGGTTAGTAATCAGTGCAGCTGCTCAGAAAGATCAAACAAGGTAGATGGTTTTTAAACTAAATTTGCCTGCTTGTTCTTTCCCAGCGGTGAAATTCCCAACACTTCTATGCCAACAGACTTCGGCTTGAATCCTTTACTGCAGCTAAAGAAAGCCAGAATGGACACGAAAACTCAGGATGCATTTAAATGACAGTTCAGCATGGGGCAGCCTGTGTGGCTGTAGCTAAGTTCAGAATCTTCTGGGCAGGGTTATGCTTGCTTGGGCTGTCCCAGGGAAATATAGAGACTAGCTCAGTGAACACCAAGCCAGGAGGAATCTAGTTAATTCTAGGTATGTGAACATCTGGTACCACTCTGAGAAGAGATCTTCACATACTGTGGCAAACACCCTCTTAAGAATGCCCCAGCTCGCCGGGCGGTGGTGGCGCATGCCTTTAATCCCAGCACTCAGGAGACAGAGGCAGGAGGATCTCTGTGAGTTCGAGGCCAGCCTGGTCTAGAAGAGCTAGTTCCAGGACAGGAACCAAAAGCTACAGAGAAACCCTGTCTCAAAAGTCAAAAAAAAAAATGCCCCAGCTTGGTGGATCACATCGGAGCATGGTGGGTCATGTCTGAACATGGAGGGTCATGCCTCAACATGGTGGGTCATGTCTGAGCATGGCAGGTCATGTCTGAGCATGGAGGGTCATGTCTGAACATGGCGGGTCATGTCTGAGCATGGCGGGTCATGTCTGAACATGGAGGGTCATGTCTGAACATGGCGGGTCATGTCTGAGCATGGAGGGTCATGTCTGAGCATGGCGGGTTATGTCTGAGCATGGAGGGTCATGTCTCAACATGGTGGGTCATGTCTCAGCATGGTGGGTAATGTCTGAGTATGGAGGGTCATGTCTGAACATGGTGGGTCATGTCTGAGCATTGAGGGTCATGTCTGAGCATGGCGGGTCATGTCTGAACATGGTGGGTCATGTCTGAACATGGTGGGTCATGTCTGAACATGGAGTGTCATGTCTGAACATGAACATGGCAGATCGTATCTGCAATTCCAGTATGTGGAAAGCTGGGGCAGGTTGCTTTTTGAGGCTGGCCTGGGCTTTATCCCAAAAGTGAGGCCTTGTCACAAAAAGTAAACAAACAACAAATTAACCAAAGTCAGTGGTCCTCAGAACAAATCTAACCCCTTTGGAAATCATGTGGCCATCTCTGGGTTTCCTGACTAAGGGAGAAGCCCTGTAATTCAAACTGAGGACCTTAGTTACATAATGAGTTATTCCTATTTTGTTTAAGTTTAATTATGCAAATGAAGTTGAAATCAATTTCAGTGCTTATGACTTTGACATTTGTTTAGTACCTTCACTTCCAGGACTCCCCCCTCCCCCCGAAATATGTGGGTTTTCATTTATGACCATGATATAGGTCTAATGAAAAATATAAGCCATTTGATATGAAAGTGATTCATTGATATGAGCTATTGAATTTGTTGCCAAACCTTCTGTGTGTGTGTTTTGGTAGCACACACGAAGTCAAGTATACTCCCAAGCCTGGACTGTGACTCAAAGATCCAATTTTATGTTTTGGTATGCATCGATTTCCTTCAGGTTGCTATCTATGGCATATAAACCCTGCCAATCCTATTAGCTGCTTGAAGCAAGGCTTTCATCACGACACTGTGCGATTTTGTCTCTGAAGTATCTTTCCCCTCAGAACTCAAGGCATGCTTCACACTCCAGTGGCCCATTTCCTGCCACACGCAGCGTGCACCCATGAACAGGGCCACGCAAGCATGACGCTTGCTACTCAACATTCTGTGAGTGCTTCTGCTGGTTTCAGCAGCTTGGTTCTGAGGTCTACCATTCTAGGCCAAGGCCTAACCCTCAGCACCTGACACCCATCAGTGTTCGACATTCCGGTGCATGTTCAGGATTGTGGTCCACGCCGTGGCGCGTTTCAGCCATTCTCGCCTTCAGCAGTTTTTTCAGGATGGCAAGAAGTGGGTATAGGTTCAGACTCACTCTGAGATCCAGCTCCAAGTTGTGTTGTCTGTTCTCGTTCACGGATTTATGTGCTGAAAGATGCCAGCGAGAGTACAAATCTTTCTTGATGCTGAGCTTGGCGTAGAGTGAGGCAGCCCCGAGGTCTCCTCACGTCAATGTTGGGAAAAGGAGGCTTATTCAGCCCTCCATAGCTTATCATGCAAGAGAGACGCTCACCACTGGGATTTACGATCTCTTTCCAAATGACTGTGGGAGGATGGCTACGTAAATTATACATCTCAGCTCATTATGGAAGCCAGTTTAATTAACAGGTTTTGAGACATGTCACACTGTACACAGCCACTAAACAATTTCCTAAAATGGTGCTGGGCTCAAAGGTTGCCTCATGTCAGCTGGCACTGTTGTGACTCGGGGCTCTAGCCGTACCTGAAGTGAGCTCTTTTCCTAATTATTTCATTTCAGTTTTTTTTTTTTAAAAAAAACTATGATTTGATGATTCATTCTTACAGGCTAGCCAGATGCTCTATTCAATTTCTTTGCCAAGTATTAGGTGTAAGGGCCACTGACTTAATCAAGGGTGACTTTTGTTTCAGGCAGTGGGGAGCATTGATCTCCACACCTCTGACTTAGTCAGAGGGTATGGTATAAACAGAAGGAAGTTGCTCATGTCTGCACCCACAGGGAGGAGAAGTGAAAAAGGCAGGCCGTGAACTCTGGTTGTGTTCTGGGTCTTCATCCGCAGACAAGAAGCAGCCAGTCAATTTATTCTCTGTGTGGGGATATGTAAAAATTGGGGAGATAAAAATTCCCATATTATTACCAACTTTCCCAAATTACTCTTTGGTCTCTTTTAGCTTATTATTAGTAATATAATGCTCTTTCTCTTTTTTTTTTCTAACAAAAAATTCATTCTGGACAAGATTCATAAATCAAGTGTTGTTCTCAGGCATGAAGCTGAAATGAAATTAAAAATATAAATGGAAGAAACAGCTCAATCCAATAAACACACTCAAGTCATATTTAGTGCTCCCAACACTTGGAGCTGTGGGGTTACATAAGCAGGGGGATTAGCATTTTAGCCATTGGATCAGTTCCTCTCGTTTCTTCGCTTGCCGCAGTGATTCTGTTTGTTCACTGACATCACTGATGGGGCCATGATTGATTTCGGCACTCCATCTTCAGTATTTCCAAGTTTTAAACCTCTGACCAATAACTATAGCCCTAGAAAAGTGCTATTAGTGACTCTGACAGGAAAGGTTCGGTTGATAATATCTGTTCAGTTTTATCTGAAATGGGGAGTGCTTTCACAATTCTCACATTCGTGGATTAGAAAAAAGGATAAATGCGGCTTACAGTTGTGCTAGTCTGTTTATGCAGTAGAAAGACTGTAAAGAACCAAGCAATTATGTGGAGAATTCATACAAGCAACCTGACACTTTTTCTTGCAGTAGCAAAATCTGTGCTGAGAATAATTTTTTGCTCGCAAGTCTTCCTGCAGCTCTCAGGTAAACAAAATATTGAGCTGTGTTTTTAACTGCATTGTTCTGCCCAAATCTGTTTCCGATGGCTATCCCAACATTACTGGCTCTTTAGAGATCGAAAGGCATAGTTTTCTGCTGCGCCACAAAGAAGATTCATTTGCAGAAGGATGTTTGGGTTATAAATAAGTTTTCATTTTGCTAAGAATACGTGTGTGTGGGGGGGATAACAATGCAGTTTTGCTATTAACAGAATGTATCCTTTTCTCTGACATGTACAAGGTTGCAAATTGGTGCAGAAATCTGTAGAAATACATCAGTTAGCCTGCCTAGACTCTGTAGCCTGATAAACCATCCCCACTTGGATACTGTCTCCAGTCTTGGCGCTGTCTCAGAGCACTTGAGAAAATGTCAAGCTGGAATGACACCAGTGGCAAGTGACAAATCCCTTCCCAGTTTTTACCACATTATGCATGCACTGAGAAAAAAAAATCATCTCAAAATTTAAAATTTTTTTAATTCCAGTGTAATTTTCAGCCAACATGTAACTCAACTAAGAAGTCAACATGTAACTCAGCAAAAATACTTCTTATTCATAATGATGGCTTCAGGATGTGGCTTCCTGGAGCCTGGAGAACTGTTGCTTCGACCCCATTAGTAGAAGTCAATTGCACATGGAATCATTAAATCTCTGAGGGTGAGGAAGGCATACTGGGAGAGCTTTAACGTTCAGGTCACTTTAATCCACGTTTAAAATATATTTCTGCTACTTGCCAATGGGATATCTACTAATCTACATCTGTAGATACAGAGGCAAAGGTGTGAACACGGCTTTGTCTTTCTTGTAGAAAAACTGAGGAAAAGAGAAATCTAAACGGGCCTTATAAGAATCCTGTATATGGTTCTTTGCCTCCTGGCATTCCTTAGCTGGTCCCGGGCTGACACTTCCTTCCCCATATTTTTGTACCTGTATGGTCTCTCTATCAAGCAGGACCCAACTAAAAAGCTCACATAACTATTTTGAAAGATTTGTTTACATTATTACAGGTTATGTGACGGTCTCAAAAATAACCCTATGGGTTCCTATGGTGGGAGCTATATTTGATGCCTATCTATGCTCTGAGCATAGCCTAGTCACTACCAAGCTCCTCCAAAGCAATTCAGGTTAAATTTAAGCTGGGCTGGAAACAATGTGTCCATTTAACCCCAAGGATTGCAGCTCTGGCTGGCAGGTTATTTGCTTTTCTGTTAAGATTGTATCTCTACAACCTGAAATGGGAGGCCCGCTCACAAAGAGAAGTTACAAGGCTGGGAGCAAAACAAAGCAGGGCTTGGACCTCCTTTGCTTCCGTTGACTGAATGCATTGATAAATAATATATAAATAATAATAATAATAAATAAAATGGGGTTTCTTCCCCTGAAGTTGAGTTAGTTAAAAGATAGATGCTTGAGCTTGTCAACCTCAAAACAACAGCTTCTTTTCGACTACTGAACATTATTAAATGTTTAGTATCAAATGGATTGATTTCAACAACACATTATGTTGAATTTCTTAAACCCTGAGAAACATACGCAAATGTCAAGTTCTGCACTTTCTGAGAGGATGTTCTCTAAGGACTAGAAAGGCTCCATGCCTTCATTCTAAAACGTGTCTCTGCATACAATACAATTCAGTCCATGAAACAGAGTCACCAAACGCTTTTGTTTTGAGAAAAAAATATTTCTGGAGATGCTCGCCTAACTTCATCTTTCTCTGGGATCCTCTTCTTGCTCCACACCAGGGCCTGGCAATTGACTGATTCTCTTGATCCTGGCCGCTGAGCTCCTCAACGTCACTGGGATTCACACTGTGGGGATCAGAAGCATAGCTACAGACGGGTACAGGCTTGGTGATGCTCAGTGTAACACAAAGCAACACACCTGATTGATGAGGCAATGTACCATCTTAGCACTGAACTGTCACAAAAAGCCACATGCTTGGATGGCATTAGTGAAGGAACCTGGAGGAGTGGCCACTTCATGTTGAATAACAAATGTATTTTCAGATGGTAGAGGCTTTCAAAGGGCCTCTGGCTCTGGGGAGGCAACCAGGTCACCAGGGTGGTGATGATTCCTGGGATGGTTCAAACTTGGTTCTGGATCACCAGGGCGGTCGGCTTTGGCAACTCTTGGAATACTTCAGCCCTAGCTGAACTTAATACTAGTTCTGTGCTTTCCTGACATCAGGGTGACCAGGTGTCACCCAGTAAATATGAGTTTTATCTGGCTGTTGCCCTTTGGACAGTAGCAGTGTTTGACTGAATTTGTGCTGACTGTCCAACTTGTGGAGACTTAGTCTAAAAAAAAAATAATAGAAAACATCCACTTAAAGAAACTCATTTCATTTTGAAGAATTAAAAAAAGAACCCTCAGAAAGGAGTCCCTTAAAAAGGAAGTTTCGGAACGCATTCAGAGCTATAGTCAATCAAAAATTTAACATAGCTTCAAACATAGCTTGATTTTAGCAGCTCCAAAAATACAATAAAATATCTTCTATACAAAACAAAGCCGGTGACTATTATGCTTATATTTTATTTGTTATGAATGAGGAATCTATCCACCTTATGCTACAACCATTAATACAAGATCTTATTTATAAATTAGAGAAAAGTAAAGTTTATGTCTTGGCAAAATAATACTGTATATAATACTACACATGTTCATATACTTAGTTTGCACTGATATTGCAAGAAGGCTTTTGCTTTAAGGCCTTCAGCTCAAAACACAAAACAAAATTCAAAAATCATCTTTTTCAGAAACCCACTAAAAAGTGACAGAGAACATGCTTGTGTGGCATGCGCATTTGATCTTGACCCTGGGTCTGTCTGTGACCTCAGGAGGATGGCCCTGGGATGTGCTCTGCTTCAGTAAACAAAAAGGGAGGAAATGGTGGCCAAATGCAGTGACGGGTTTTGGGCACTCATCCGCTGTTACGTAACAACATGGTCCTGTGCCACAAGAAATCTCCATCCTGGATCAAGGTTTTATTTCTGAAGATCTATTTTTTTTCTAATATACCTACGTTATTAAGACTTTTCTATACAATAAATCTGTCGTTGTCCCTAACAACTGGGGGATAAATTTAGACTACTAATTACTTTTCTGAAATTTGCTTATATAATTGTGCTTAACATTTACTGAATTTTTTTTTTGTGCGCCAAGAATGGTTCTAAGTCCTTAAAGCATATTAGTTTATTTAGCCCTCGCTTGAATAATTAATCCTATGAGTCAAATGGTATTATTATTGCTATTTAACAGCCTCAGAAAGGCAGGCGGTGTTATATAAGCCCTGGAAGTCACACTCTGTGCTCCACTGATTTACACACTGGGTTTTTAAACCTAAAATTATTCCGCGAATAAAAAAAGAAGCCCACATGAAATAAGTCTGCTTAGCAGTGGATGCTGTTAGAAATAAAACTGAGGAAACTTTTATAGCACTTCTCTGCACCAAGCCTGTTACAAGCACTTTATACGTAGATTAGATTATTCCATCAGCTGTTTATCCCTTTGACATAGGTCCCGGTTTTATTCCTGCTGTATAGAGAGGGAAATTGAGACAGCAGAGACTGAAGTGTTTATTCTGATCAATACCAACAAGCCACAAAGACCAATACCTCCAGTCAGTTGTTTAGGTTGAATTTTCTGGTTTGCAGGGGAAAAATTTGTTTCTATTCATCCCTCTTTAGTTAGGCTATGGGAGAGTAACTTCACAGTTCGTTAAATATCATCATGTTGCATTTCCTGAGGACTGGAAACAGGGCCCTACTTAACTTTTCAATAACACACTCTCTAAAGGCAAAATGGAAACACAATGTTACCAGGGGCTTTTATTGCTTTTGTTTGTCCCTTATTCCTTAGAAATTCACTTTTGCTGTATAGAAAAGTTCAATAAATTAACCCAGAGATTCCAAGTGAGCCATTAGCTGAATGCATACAGTCCGAGGGAAGACTGATGCCACTTAAACTTTATTACAGAAAGTCACACCAGTGGAAGTTTACGGAATATATCACTCTCTGCTACGCTGTATGTACAAATCGAAGATTGTATCCAGCATAAATCCAATACTCTGAATTTAAGTTAAGCTTTTAGGGCTGAAGGGGATCACAGAGATTACATCATTCACCAGAGGCCTAGGGGGATTAAGAGATTTGCCTGTGGTTCTGCAGATGATGAATACCTACCCCAGATTGCAGCAGCCTGGGGCGATGCCTGATCTGCTGCTGCAGCCGGTAGAAGGTACATCACAATGGTCACAATAAGACAGTAGCCCCTGTGTTAAATTAAGTCTGTCTTCTGGAACTCTGCTGCCCTCTGCCCTCTGACCGCTGCTCTTCTGCCTACTCTGCAGTTGTTCCCCTTAGAGCTGGGTGGGTCTTTTAACCCTTTCTTACAGAGCTGATGGTGGAGGCCTATCTCTACAGCACTATGAGCTTCCCAGCTAGCACATGCCACTGAGCTCCTTCCGTCCTGAAACCACGCACCTACAGCAGCATGACTGGTCACTCGTGAGGAGCAACACGAGCTAGTGACACTTTTCTTGGAAAGCAGTGTTCCTGTCTTCTGCAGTGAGTCTCAGATCGCCCTCAGAGGGAGCGTAAGGGAACTGTAAATTTTTTGTTTTCTGGTCTTGACAATTGACAATGTAAACTAATCCTGAAACACAATAACACTGCTGTGCCTTATGCGAGCCATAGATGCAAGACCACGAGCCTGAAACTGAGATCAAATAGAAAAACGGGTGGATGGGGAGGGGGTACTAAACCTGGCACCCCTGTAAATGAACCTGGAGGTTAACTACAAGTATTGTAGGAAAATAGTACTTACTCGAGGTTCCATTCTACTTAAAAGACAAACTCCCAAGAGCCACATATTTCTCTGTGTCTTCCAGTCACACACTAGAAATGGATCCGTGCACTCACATCTCTGACATTTGGGGGAAAGGTGACTACAGAGGAATACTTGGGATTTACGAGAGACATTGTTCACTGGTGACTGTGCTCTGGAGTCATGAGTTCCCAGGTAAAACGAGGCAAGGTTATGTTTAACTGTTTGGAAACTTTTTATTTAAAAAAAAGACTTTAAATACTAATGTTACCTTCCATACAGGTGTAATAATACTCAGTAACACATGGTGGACTTGGTATTGTGAGTTAAGGAATTAACAGTCCAGTCTAGTTGCTGGCACCCGCCACATACCCTGGTAGCAAAATGCAAAGATCCTTTTGGAAAATAGAGTCCTTTGGACAGCTGTAGCCTGGAGCAGGGTAAGGCAAGGGAACCCTCTCTCCAAGTTCATGCTTTAGGCTTTGACGTCACCTAGAGAGATCAGTTCTAAGAGAACCGACTCTTCTAGGCTCTTCAAGAAGAGGGAAATCAAAAAGCTTGTCATTTATTCACAAGCAGCTATGGACAAGGTCAGCAGCAGAGTAGAGGGGCGGGGGAAGTCGGGGGAAGGGCCAAAGAAAAATTGGAGTAAAGTGCAGAGTTATTGTCAAAAATATATTATTTTGAGCCTAGGAAAATTAAAGAGATTTTTTCTAATGAACTAAATTGTGACCTTATAATACATCTGGTTTTCATGGAACATACAATCACCATCGGACATAAAAAGACGACTTTTTTTTTTAGTTGTTGTCTACACGAATCTTGTGAACGCAATTCAAGGATAACATCTTGCAGCTCTTTGGATATTGAATGGTTTCCTCGGACCTGTCCACAAGGAAATGGATTGGGGTTAATTTAGGGGTTCCAGTGGGACTCTCCTTTCCTGCCCCCCTCTCCCTAGGTGGAAGAAGAGTTTTCCAGTTCCGGGTCCTCTACTCCTGGGGTGTGAGACCTGGAAATCAGAAAGAGTTTCTCCTTGTTTGTAAACTGCCTCTGTACAAACCGAGGCTGCTCCGCCCTACTTGTCTCTGGACTGGAACGCTCCGGGGAGCTAGGCTCGGCACCGGGATCCGTGGCATCCGCACAGTCTAGCCTTTTCCGGGCCACCACGTCCACGACCGACTCCACAGAGGTGTTGGCTTCCCTTAGGGGGGTGTAGCCCTTATTGCTGCAGGACTGCTCATCCGACTGAGATCCCTGGGAGTCCCGACGGACGAGGGGCGTGTCCTCGGGGCACAGAGGGAGTGAGGGCGTGGCGGCTGTATCCCGAGGGCTGGAGTCTAGGTCCGCTGCGTGCGGGGAGGGAGGGGGCTCCGGCGACGGTTGAGCCCGGTAGTCCAGGAGCCCGCTGGTGCTGCGGCGCCGCCAGGCCGCGTACCTGCCGGTCCTGGGCAGGCGGCCGCCCTGCCCCCTGGCGGTGCATGCTGTCGCCAAGCCCTCGGGCTCCTCCGGTTCACCAGACGCCCAGCGCGCCCCGCCTTCGGCTCCCCGGAGGTCAGTGAGGCTCAGGTCCAGTTCTTCCCTCGGGAGATCCCGGGATCCTCGTTCCCCGGGCGGCCTGTGCCAGCTGCAGCTTGCTCCCTCCGAGTCCCCATCTCTGTCCTGGTCCCCTGGCAAAGGCATCAGTGCAAAGGCGCTCAGTGAGGAGCCCACGAGGGAACTGGTGGTGCTCTGGCGACCCCAACTCCCGGTAGGGCTGCAGGGCGCCGGACTACTGCTGCTACTGGCGGCCGCGGTGACAGTGGCAGTGGCCGAAGCTATCGCGGCAACTGTGGTCCGGCGATGGCCAGCCCCGCTGGAGCGCTCACGGTAGATACTGTACACTGCCTCGGCCAGGCTCGGGGGCTCCCGGGGACAGCGCGGAGATGAAACCAGGTCCGGCGGGGACCCTGCACCTCGAGTCACACCGCCGCCTCCGCCCAGCCCGGCGGGGTGGGGCCATGAGCCTCTGGTCAGCATTGCAGTGGCCCCGAAGGCCTCTGCAGAGCCCGTGCAGCTACCAGGTTTCAGCTCCAGACCCCGAGATTGCACGCAGCTGAGAAAGCCATTGAGTGGCGCTGCCCTAGGGGGAGCAGAGCCGGGGGCGGTGGTGGAGGAGGAAGCTGCGGCTGCAGCGGCTGCAGCTGCTGCTGCCGCCAGATCTTTGGCGCGGAGGCTGTGCACGTCGATGACGGTCGAGTAGAGGTCCCGCAGATTGATGATCTTGGTCTTCTTGTCCCTGTTCTCATGGAGCACCGCGTTGGCGCAAATGAAGAGGAAGATGCCGATACCCATGATGAGGGGCCCAAAGACCTTGAGCTTGTCTGAGTGCAAGTAGCCTGAGACGATTCGGAAGAAGAAGCCCACCGATGAGGAGGAGGAAGAAGAGGATGTGGCTGCAGATCTAGTAGGAGGCGAACTCCTGGGCCCGCCCACAGAACTAGAGTTGACACCCCCTGGGGTCCCAGAGTGGCTCTTGGTTGGGTTTTTGCTGCCACTGCTGTTGTTGCCAGTGGTCCCAAAGCGATGGCTACCCTCCACCGGCGGTAGCTGCTTGCCGCCTCCTCTGTTGGCTGCGTTGGCCTTTGGCCAGTAACCCACCACGGCCATGGCTATACCCACCAACAGCACTAGGATCCCGCAAAGGGCAATAAGCCCCGAGATGGAGCACAGCTTTAATTTCCCTTTCACCACCACCACGTCGTTCTTACGCCTCTTTTTGGCTTTCCTCTTGCGCTTAGGAACCTGGCTGGGGGGCCGGAGGGGATCCTGCTTTCTGGCAGATATCCTCAGTAGGCCACCGGTGGCGATCATGGCGAACTGGTGGGTGGAGTTCAGGGCTAGCCCCTAGGGCTGGGGCTGAAGCTTGAGGGAGCCAACTGCCCTCTAGATGCTTGGCCACCTCCTCCTGC
Source organism: Microtus oregoni (assembly GCF_018167655.1). NCBI lineage: Eukaryota > Metazoa > Chordata > Mammalia > Rodentia > Cricetidae > Microtus > Microtus oregoni. The sequence goes on from NW_024543077.1 coordinate 25,630,381, forward strand.
AGCAAAGCAGAGGAACACAGTCAGAGGGTGTGGGCTTGGCTGCAGCAACATCCCACGTGCTAGGGTTGCCCCTGATCCTGGATCCAACTCCAGGTGTGTCTCCACCCCCACCTCAAGGCCAAGTGCTGGGTATGCAGACCAGAGACGGGTCTGTGTAACTGAAGAGAAAGGTGGCTTGAAACAGTTTCACCACCACCACCCCGCCCCCACATGCTGCCAGGGTGACCTCGTGGTACCATTCATCTGAAAGCCTCCTGGCTGGCAGCCAGTGGAATTCCTACCATCCTTATAAACTCAGCGAATGTGGGGGCTCCAAGTAGTGTGTGAGGGCTTTCTTGGTCAGCACCTCTGTGTTTTCACCCTGCCTCTCTCTGCAATGGAAAAGTTCCCCAAAGGGAGGGCTTCCGGCCCCATCAGGCCTCCGAGCCAGGAGCTTGCCCCATGTGAGCTGAAAGTCACTAAACAGTTCTGAAAGTTAGTAGTGTATAAAAAGAAAGGAATCCATTTCCCAGGATGAGAGCGCAACACCACACACTGGCAGAATGGCTTACTTCAGATCAGTGACAGAGAGTATTGTCCAGAAAATCTCAGCACTACTTCTTCAATACCATCAACAAATCTTTCCATAAAGTTGCCTCTTGGCTACTCTGGTCCTAGGGCAATGGGTAAGCACAGCCCCTCCCAGTCCCCTTGTCGCCACCCTGCAACATCTGGAAAGCTTCTTGGTGTGGAATATTTCCATTTAGGTAACTGTTATGTAACCATGCTCTTCCTTCTGGCTTTCTGTCCTCCCCTGGAGGAACTCCCTCTAAAGGTCTCCTGTACTAGATTTCATCAGGGAATCCGAGAGGTCCCCTGCAATCTCCGTAAGAAATAACCCTTCTCTTACGTGGGAAAATTTCAACATTAAAACAACAACAGAGAACTCGGCCACAACAGCGTCTGGCCCTTTTATTAATGTACCAAGAACCCCAGTGTTCAAATGAATAGTCAATTAGCTGGGTAAAACAGTCTACGTAGTGCTGATTTATAGGAAGGTATTTCCACACATAAAAGCTGTTTGCTTCCTCCTTTTTTCTGAAGGTCATTTTGAGGAAGAGGAGTGGAGGCAAGGTGCCCTAGTTCTGGGAAGCTCTCTGGGTTGTTGGCTATACAGTCTAAGTAGGTACGAGAACTGATGCCTGCTCCTGGTTATCTGTCAGCTGTCAAGAGTCCCACTCTGCTGGGTCCTCAGAGTGCATTCTCTCTTCCAGTGGTGGTGGTGTTCCCTCCTGTAATAGAGATGCTGAAATTAAGGGCATTATGTGGCTCTTAAAGATACAGAGGGCCACCACAGGCCTTTGAATGTACGATTCTTTCAAGACAGTCCACATAGTAGAATAAGTTATCCTTGGAAAATGGAAGTTACTTGGGTAGAATTTTGCTTCTAACTGGTGCTTAGGTGAATAACTCTGGCCCCTGATTCTTTCAGAATGTCAGCCTGGGTAGGATCTTTTCTCCACGTGGTAAGCAAATAGCAGTCAGGTGTTTTTTTTTTTTTTAATTGCTTGCAAATCGGTATCTCTTTGGAACTTGGTTGGAATTCAATAGAGAAATGTCAAATGTTTCCGGGGGTGGGGGTGGGGAGTGAATGGTGAGACTATATCTATAGCAAACCTTTAAAATTTGTTTTTTAAAAGGTCCTGGGCCAATAAACATAAATACTGAATAGACATGACAGGCTGTCCCCATGCTTGTACTGTCTATATGGTTGCAACATAGATATTGCTGTTTTAACTGAACTGGAAGGCTCCAGCGTCTTGAATAATCTTGAGGTCTGGATTGACTTCAGGAGTCTTTAAAGTCCAGGCATTTTAGAAACAAAGCCAGCTCCAGCCTGCAGGGTGGCTCTCTGAAGAGAGACGTTTTGTTGGACACAGATCAGGTGCTCCCCCCCCCCACACACACCCCATGCTGGATGTCTTGGAGGAGGAAGGGACCTTCCTCTTCTGCAAGCCAGTTCACATCCCGCAGAATATAAAGAAAGTTGGAATGGATTTCAACCACGGTTTACAGACGATATTTAAAATTAGTTTTTAATAGCTGGTAATTAGTTCCCTAGTTTATTATGCTTTCAGCTCGCTTGACAACTGAACTCCTTTTCAGTGTCTCGCGATCTGGCACAGAATACTGACGAAGGTCAGGTGCCACGGAAAAGCCCCTTTGATGCTTTCCTTAGACCTAACGAAGAAAAACAAACTTAGCAGCAGATGTCGTATGCCTTCTCAACTGGCTGCCTGGCGTGAGTCCTGCCTTGGTTAAGGAATGGAGGATGGGGAAATCAAATGAGGGATGTCTAAAAATACAACTGCTTCCAAGAGAGAGATTCAAGTTCTCTGCTCATGATGGATCTAGCCCGGCGTCAGAGACTCAGGGCCCCAGGTTGCGCTCCATACTGTGCCCCACACCCAACCTAGCTCCTCGACCCCCGGCCCCTGGCCCCAGGGTCGTGCATCTCTTGCCCTTGCTTTAGTCACATGAGTGCAGCAGCTGCAAGTCCGCCTCTGGAGGGAGGACGGGCTGGAGCGACGTGAAAGCAATCCCCAACTCGCCTTTTCTGGGCAGCGCAACCCTGGTAGCACGCCCAGGAGAACACCTGGCTCGGAACATCCGCCAAGGGGCCTGGGCTGAGGGACAGGCGGGTTGGTGAAGGGCGCTCGGAGGCCGGGGATTGACAGGATTGCTCAAAATGGAGGCACTCTAAGCAAACAATAATCTCTCACTTACCCAGGGAGACCGGGGCAGCTCGGGAGACACAAAGAACCATGGAGAAACTTTTCAGCCCGAGCCGACGGCGGAGCGCAGGGACAGCGCCCCGGGGCCCGGGGCGCAAAGGCTGGACAGCTCGGCCGGGACGAACCTGCTCCAGGGGCTCGCCGTTCCCTCGGGCGCGGTGGCGGGAGCCATTTCCAAGAGTTTCCAAGAAGTGTCAGGTCCTCCGCAGCCCGCGCGCCGCCTGGAGCCCTTCTTCCCTCGGGCGCGCCTCCTCGGCTGCCACTGTCCCCTCCCGTCGCGCTCCCCGCTGGCCCTTGCGGCCGCGCGCTTGCCGGCCTTGTGCTTCTTTTGTGTGGCTGCGGCGCGCCGGGCTTCGCCGGGTGGAGTTGAGCCCGCGGCGGCTGCTCCGGGCGGCCGGACTGGCGGCTGTTGCTAAGAGACAGGAGCCATGACACAGGGAAATTGCGGCAGGATGGCAGTCGGTACCCGGTCCGGCTTAGCTCTCAGGGGGCGCACCCGCCCCCCCGCCCCGCCTCCAAGCCCCCCAGTCCCTCCCCTGCCCGCCGCCCGTCCCTTCGGAAGCGACTTGTTCCCCCTTCCCAGGAGGGGCGTCAGGGGAGCCGACACCTGCACCGCGCACTTGAGCCAGGTCGGGGCGCGATCGCGCCAGGCAGGGTTCTGGACGCTGCTGGGCCGCCGTCTGCCTCAGCTGACAGCTCCTTAGGTTTCTCCCAACTACCTGTCTGAGCAGCAAACCCAAGAGGACCCAAAGAAAGGCCAGCCCCTCCCAGGGAGTCCCCTATCAGCATCCTGAAGCCAGAGGGTAGTCTCCAGTTCGCTGTTTCTTCTGGCCCCTCTCCTCTCTGTTCTCCCTTTTCTTTCACCCGCTTCAGCCCCCCGCTGTTGGTTCTTTTTTTTTCTTTTGTTGCTCCTACTCTACAGGGTACATAGTCTTGCTCCCCCCTGCCCCGCTCCCACCTACACTTGGGAGTTTGTAAATGCTCCCCAAGAACACAGTAAGTTGTTCCCCAGCGAACCCCGCCCGGGAGGGGCGGAGCCGGCTCCACAAAGCTGGGCGCATCATCGGACTCACGGAAACCTCTGTCAGATGCTATCACACTTCTGCAGAACTAGGCTGTGGAACCGGCCTTAAGGGACCTCGGTGACTTCTTGGGATGTGAGCAGCTGGGGTTCATTTGAGATTAGGATAGGTGGACCCTGCTGTTCCCACCCTAGGAGGATACCCACGCCCTCAAATCGAAACTCAATCCCCAGGAATGAGAATCAGGGTTCGCATCAAAGAGGAGAGGTGGGGTGTAGGGAGGTTGTCCAAACTCCCTACGTCATTTAAAAGGAAAAGAAGAGCACACACACACACACACACACACGCACACGCGCGCGCGCGCGCACACACACACACACACACACACACACGCACACACTCGGCTGCACGCAGGGGGGGGGTGGAGAGAAGCACCTATTTCCAGGAGGGGGAAGCACCTATTTCCCATCTTCCTTCTTTCAACTACATAGTAGAAATGACAGGGAAAAGAGTTTTCAAGTGGAATTTCCCCACGGAGTGCCGAGAAAGTTAGAAAGGTTTCAATTAGTCCTTAAAATGGGGTGGCCAGGATTCAGGCAGAGAGGAACCGAAAAGCAGATAAAAAAAAAAAAGACTGTCTAAAATGTGGCATCCAAGCAAGGATATTCGGGCGGTGACGGTAGTGGGTGCTGTTTACTGTTCAAGGGTGTAACAGGACGACTCTTGAACCTACAGATCCAGCCTTTAGGTTGTTCTAAAAGTACGCAGTGTCTCGGGAATATGATTGCGCATAAAGAGCAATAAAGACACTGAATAGAAATAGAGGGTCCATGATAAAAGTGAATAACTATCAATGGAACAGGGATGGAGGCGCTGGGGAGATCGGAGGGACAAAGGTGGTATGAGTCCTACCGGGATGTTTCAGAGGTAACCTTTGCCATCTTTCTCCAGGCCTACGGATCTGGGCTGCGATTGGAGTTTCAGCCAGACCTCCTTCCATGCATTTTTGCTCAGCACCAGAATATTAGAAAACAAACGTCAACAAAGGAAGCGCTTCCGACCCCACAGTGGAATGTCTCCTTTTACGGGAATCCCTGCAAAGGAAAAGTAACCCAACTCCTTCCCGGGGTTTGCTAAAGCCTTTTGGCTCAGAATCCCCGCATTTCTGGAACCCGATAGTGATCTGGTGTTTTGGACAAAGATTGGACCCCGCAGCCCTATTTCATCACAGAGCTGACTGCTCAGGGCCAAATGGCAACTCTCCCCCTCTGTCCTGCAGGACTATATACACACAGGAAAAATAACGAAGATAAGATTTTAGGCAGATCAAGCAGGTTAACGGTGCCACTCTCTGCATAAATTATAGTCACCAGGTGCACACTGAAAACTCCTTTGATGGAGAAGAAAAAGAAATCTCTATCTTGACAAAGCAGGGGTTGTGGCTTCATGCTTCTTACATTGATGACTAATATCTCTGGTTTATGTTGAAAGTCTTCCTCCCAAACTGGGCTCCTTTGGTACTTAGAACTGCTCCCAGTAACACTCAGTCCTTTCCTTTGTTTTCAGCTCAGGCTATCAAAGGAAATCAAACATCCATCTGCTCTCAGTGGAGGCTTTCATTATCTCTGGACTGCACCATCACCCAGCCTTCCCAGGGCCTTTCCAGATGTGCCAAGGTGTTTGTGAAGCAACAACAAAGCTCTCGGCCCTTCTGGTCGCTGCCCCCACTTCCCTGGCCACTGCTTTCTGAGGTTCAAGACATACCCTCGTTCCTGCTAGGCTGAGGGTCAAGCCTCATCTAATTCCATCTAAATACTCGGCAAGATACTTTGAACGTGTGATTATTGTGAGGGAAAAGATTAACTGGATACCAACCGTTGCATTAAACTCTGGCTCGTACCTTTTTATTTTCTCTTAAAAAGGATCTGTATTTCTTGGGATGCCATATTACAGCAGACTTCCTGTCCCACTGACTATTAGAATCTGTTGTCCCATCTTCCACAGTATTTCCGGAGCCTTAGGTACAGCAGTTGCGTTGTAGATGTACCAGTTGGGGCTGGGACCGCAGTGTGTTCTCTGCAACCGCAGACAAAGAACTATAGCCAACGAAGGAATGCTGACAGAGAAGATTGTGTTTCCCAGTGAAGAGCTTCCCAGCTGGTTATCCAATACCAGTGGTCAGCCTCCAAACATATGCATGCAAGTGACATTATATAGAGTCTGAGCAGATTATGTTTATATTTTTAGGGGAAGAAAAAAAGCAACATGTATTAGCAGTGAAAGAAAGAAGACCTGGATTGAGGGAGAGCAAGGAAGGTAGATGAGAGGAGGTGGAGGGAGGAAATGGAAGAGGGAAAATGTAGTTATATTGTAACTTCAAATAGCCCTCATATAATGTAAGAAGTCACTCATCATACAGTCATTTCAAACACCTAGACCTGCGTATATCTGGGCTTCTCTATGATGGGGCAGGTAGTCCTATACTACGTACACACTCAGATCTCCTTTAGACTCAGGAGTCTGCCCACAGAAGATGGCCGGCTCAAGCCAGAAGGCTAGCAGATCCCACCACTGCATGGCTTTTACTCCCTCAGAGCGCTCATGCAATGGAAAGAGTGCTTGGGTTCTGGAACCATCCTCCACTAACTGACTGCTTAGTTTAAGTAACTAAATCACATAATCTTGCCTCTTTCAGCTTTCCCACCACAATGGGGATAATGATATTAATACTCCTAACATGACTGTGATGAGGGTTAATAAATGGAGTTGGTGTAATAAGCCCATGCTTAGTACATTGTAAGCACTCATTACACTTAGCTAAGTCCATACTGGATTTAACATCTCCCAGCCTGACTCCCCCACTCTCCATACCTCATATTTACCAGGATCTACATAGGACCCGCTGTGAGCAGCCCATTCCTGTCCTGAATCGCGTACAGAGTCTCCAGAAAGCCGATCTGGAGGAAGAAAACACTTCTCCACTATTGGTTCACCCATTTTACGATTAACTGGGGAACTCTGATTTCAGTTTATTGAAGCCCGGATTTTAAACCCATACGATTCTTCAGTCAAAGCATAAATCAGTGAGAACAAATAGAACATTCTTCTGGTCAGGGGTTTGAAGGTGTCATAGAAAAGACTCCCAAACCGCTGAAAGGTATAATACCAGAAATGAACAAAACATAACCTTGGCTAGAGAAAACAAAACCTCTCCTTCCTCTCCACCCTTTTCATACTCTGACAATAACAACAGCAAAATGGCAAACACGCATAGAAGAGTGAAACAAGGCCCCGACACACAGACAGAGTCAGTAAGGTAACAATGTCCAGAGCGCACATCCCCTAAGTAACTATTGCTTCTGGAATCCAAGTTCATATATTATGTTTTACCTTCAAGGCAATCTTATTGCCTTTTTTAATTGATTTTTTTCTATGATATTTATAGGTTAGAAAAGGAGCCCCAGAAAACAGAAAGCATACATTGCAGCTCTGGACCACAGTCTATGTATTTTCCTGGGAACAGAGAGATAGGAGAGAACACAGCGTAAGTCCCAGTGCAGCAATGAAACTGTGAAGCCCCAGGATAGCATTTGCACAGCTGGGCTTTGCTGAGCCCTGGGGTTTCCTGAAGGTAGCACTTACGGTGTTGTGCTCCAGCCTTTCCCCGAAGAACACTGCTGTGTGATCAAGGGACCTGTGCTTGCCTCAGCTTCCAATCCCCCAGAGTCACACAAGTAAACCTCTGAAGAGAGAACGTTCAAGAACTTCAATTGTGAAACCAAAGTGAAATTCATGCTGGTGTTAAGATGATAGTCAGGGGCCATTTCTTGTGCTTCTGAGAGTTACCGAAGAGTCCAAGCCCAAACAAGGATGGGCAGATGCAAACTAAAGTACCTCCCTTAGTACACATCCCACAGGGTCTCCAGCCTTTACTCCAGACAGATAGCAGGGGTCAATGACAGCCTTTGCTTTCTCTCCAGTCTGGTTCATTCGTACCATTAAAGCTATAAAAATCTGCTAAAGGTTGTTTTCTCTAACGAGTAGGTTCGTTTTCGCTCACTTAGTTTTCCTCAAATCACCCGAATTTCCTACCATTTTCCATGTACACCATCAAAGCCAGATTTAGTGCCTTTCAAAGAAATCGAGCCTGGAGAACTGGAGTGCTCTGGCAGGCCTGAAAGCAGATCAAAGCCTAGCTCATCAAGGGCTCTGCAGCGAGAGCTTTGTCAGCGAAGCAGCCAAGAAGAGAGTCGCAGTTGGATCTGGTTCGTCTTCCCAAAATGTGTCTTCACGTCTACCTCAATGTTCTTACTATCCTGCATAATTTTTAGCATTACAGGTAGACAGCTTATCTTTCTGAGCTGCTCATGACTCATGTGTCCAAGCTTAGAACATCAACTGTGCTATGAGTCGCTGTGGGTACGCAGCAGGAAGCAGAAGGCACAGATAAGGAATTGCAAAAGCAAAGAGCCAAAAGGTCCGAGATTTGCTACTTGGGTCTTTGCTTCAGCCAGTGAGTACTCTCCTAAGTGGCTCTTGTGGTTTCTCAATGGCCACTGTGGTTCCTATATTATTCACTTGAGAGATATTTGTGGAACACCTAGAGCTTCTAATCACCATGCAGACACACCGTGGGAGCAGCGCCGTCAAACACATCCTTCTGTGGCTGTTAGTAAATAAGCCATGAGCAAAAGGAGAGAACTGTGGATCTTGGTAAGTTTCACGAAGAAATTAAGAGTCTGGGGAGAGGTAAGAATGGGCAGTAGGAGAAGGCAAGCTTGACCAGGCCTTCAAAGAAGGCTTTCTCAAGGACTATGAGAACTGGAGGCTGCGAATTAGACAAACATTTGAAAGTCCTGGACAAGAGAATAGAGGCGATGGTCTTATTAGCATATAATCTAGTTAAGTTCATCGAAATAATTAATAACCAATGAAAGGAAAAACCAGAAGGTCGCTGGGGAAGCCTCAGTTCCTCCCTGCTGGTGGTGGCTGCAAGGACCGTGGGGTGAGTGTTCAGAGGGGGTTCTGTCTGATGCCACTCTGGGTACTGTAGGGTGCAATGCAGAGGGAGACACAGAAAGGCTCTTACATTTGCCTTGCACTCAACCTGCAGGGGCTCCCTCTTCTATCCCGTCCCCTACACATCACATCACCAGTGCCTCACACTCCTAGATCCCTTATGCTTTGAATGGTCAGGGTTCCTGACACCCCATGTCCATGTCAAGAAGGAGCAGGAAGGGTCTCTCGAGTTCTCGCAATGCTTTAGAACATCACTGGCTGCTACTGAAAATACAACTATCGTGTCTTAAGTGCTCAAAACTCAGTACCATGGAGCGGATGAAGAGCCATAATGAAGAGTTGCCCAATGACTTGTTAGTACGCATGTCTGCCAGACAACCTTGTGGCAGCATTTGCAGTATGTTTATGGTCAGTGTTACAAAGAGAAAGCCAAAGAGAATGCTTCCCCTTCACAGGTTTATACCACAAAGTGTGCATATTAACACAAAACAAGTAAATTGGTATCTGTAGGATTTCAGCGAATGGGAATCTCCTGATCCTATTAGAACCATAAAGGATATGCTAAATGCTTGAAATGCTCTCGCTCTAATAACACCTGTGTTTGTGTTGTTGCTTTTTCCTCCCGGAAGGGAAGAGCACAGCATTTTTCCTGCTAAGTTTGGCTCTGAGTTGTATAAAATCTTCCTGACAATCTGAGCTGGCTTCGCTCTACTGAAGAAGATTGAAGTATCATTATGTAGGAGAAGCACTACAAATATTTTTTTACTGACACAGAGACTCCCGTATCACTTCGTGACAGGCAAAGGAAAGGAATGACACAGCTTCCTATGGTGGGAAGATATGGGTGTTCTAGACTGTCAAATGATATGCAGAAAAATGAGAGCGATGTGTCAAGATATTCCTGACGGTTGTTGCTTTCCAAAATCCTTACCCCAAGGACCTGGGTTTGGCTGTGGTAAAGAGGAGAGAGGAAGAGATGGGAAAGAGAGGGAGAGGAGAGGGGAGAACACACTTAAATTATAAAGGGTCTTAAGGTATTTACCTGACAGAGTGGCTCTGTCAGAGGTTTCTTTCAGAATATCCCCAATCGCTCACAGTTCCTGACTCTGAGGACATGAATATTAATATATTGAGAGTAAAATGATACTTTCTGGAGGCTTGATATCGATCAGAGTTACAACTTCCCCTTTTCTTTTTTAGTCAAGGAAATTACACTTTTTCTACTTATTGAGATAAATACACATACAGTTGAGATAGAAAATTCACAATGCGGCGGGGGGGGGGGATTAGGAAGGATCATAACTGACAGCCCCTCAGAGGTTTCTCATCAGAGCAGAGGTCTGTTTAAAGGCTATTCTAGAAGAATGAGAACAAGGAGGATGAGTACCCCATCGCCTAAAAAGAAGGAGTGGAAGGAACAGGCCTGCAGGTTGTTACACTGAACCCACAAATGAGGACTGATATCTAGTTTGGAGCCCAGGAGCTGAGTCCCTCAGCTTAGAGGATATCCTAAGATCCAGGACTCCACCAAGAGCACTCACTGCTTCCCCGACTTTCTGTTCCCATCTCTACTGGTTTGTACTAAAATGTCAGGTACGCTCTGTCTCTGAGACCCGTTCTTAATCACACCCAAACAGTGGTTTTGGACCTTTATCCTGGCTGATCTTTTTGCTCCATTGGAAAGGTGGGGGCTTGGAAATGTTCCATGTATTTAAAAGATACAGCGAGTCGGGTCAGACTGGATAATTTCATTTCTTCTTTGCTCCTGCAGTGAAACAAACAAACAAACAAACAAACAAAAACTCCAAAGGCACATTGAATAACGTTTTGGACCCTATATGTATTCATTCATTATTTAAATGTTGAATAATATTGAATAGTTGGTATTGAATGATGTGACTGAAGGCAAAACATCTCTAAAGGTTCACCCCTTCCTTCTGAACCTTCATATTCTCATAGGCATGAAAATATAGAGATTACACAAGAGTCATTTGTACAATGATCTTTAGCCCATGTTTCCTGTTTCTTGGAAATCCTGATTTATACAAGCCATGATGTTTATACAAAGTTCTCAAACACAGAGCTGCTGTCAGGTTTGGGGTTATAGTGTTCTGAACCTTTCCATCACTTGGATTAATGGTCACCAAGCTTCCTCTAAAGGTGGGATGTGTCTCAATCTCAATGCCCTTCTTGGAACAAATCCTAAAATAAGGTCTTGTATGATTTTGTACAGTGTGGCTAGTTCCTCCTAGAGGCCCTTGTGTTAGAGTTCTCTCTGTGATTCCATGGAACTGTTTGGAGATAGTGGAATCTTTAAGAAATGGGGTACAATGAAGAGTCTTCCATCCTTCGGGGAAAAGGGACCTAGTATCCCAGTCCCTTCCTATTCTTCTCTTTTGCATTTGGCCATAAGCTCATCAATGTTCCACCGTAACATGCCACTGTAGGCCTGGAGCAACGATGTCACACAATTACGGGCTGAAACCTCTCAAACAGTGAGCTCAAACAAACACCTATCGACGTCATCAACTTTATAAACTCCGAATAAACTTTTAAAAAGCTATGCCAGGTGCTTATCGCAGTGATGGACAGTTGATACTATCACAAATCAATGAGCGGCCATACACAGAAACACAAGGAACTTCAAATATGTAACAAATACTTAAGGAAGAGAACCTCGCCACTGTGAGTTACGGTCTGATAACATATTTTCCCCTAGAAATGGAAAAGAACACAGTCCTTCGATCTGAGCCTTGGGACACTCTGGCCTAGTTATGAAACAGCAGCATTGTTCGAGAATATAATTTTAAAAACATACCCTAAGTTACTATAGCCAAGGTTAAGTTAGTGGGGATCTCTGTCTTTGGCCATCATTTTTGCCTTTGTCACTTAACGTCCACCTTAGTGGTCTGGCCTCATCCCGGTTGCTTACTTCTCTGACATCCAGTTCTATTTCACCGCTGCTACTTTTCAGGTTTCCTTAGCTCATTAACTCGCTCGTTTCCCACAACAACATCCCAGAGGTGCTCGTTGGCATTTTCTCCAGCTGAATGGCATTTTCCTGCCCCGAGCCCATTTTTTGCACTCAAGCCCGTCCATTGTCATCATTTCTAGTCCTCACATGCATCTGCATGACCTCCTTCGAATGCCATGCAACGGAGTGCTGTTTACTCCCTCCTGCAGATCGTTAGCGAGCACACAGGCGCTCTGGGCCACCTGGGGAATTCCTCTCTTGGTTATTTACATCCAAGATCTCACTGTCCACAGAGGGATGAGCACCGCGGGGCCTGAACTGCTTTAAAACAGACAAAGAGCTCAGGCTCAACGCATTTTGAGTCCACTTCTGAAGATATATCCCTTGGATATCTTTTATATGAACCAGAGGATGTAATCATATCCAATTCAAACACGCTGATGGTGTTTCTGTGTTCAGTATGGACAGACAGACAGGACAGAGAGATAGGTAGGGAGCCAGCCAAGACATGTGTGGAACATAAGTGGTAGGTTCTCTGGGGAAAGTCTTATAAGGAGAAATTTCAGATTAAAGGATATATATATATATATATATGTACAAAATAATTATATATAAATAATAAATATATTGATATATATAATAAATATATAAATAATAAATAAAAATATATAAATAATTTTAGTATTAGTGTTAAACAAAATAAGAAAGTCCATTACTCCATCTGCATTGCTACCTGGACCAAATCCCGCACCTTAAACAAGAAGCAAACCAAATACATTCGAGATAAAAGAAAACAAAATATGTAAATGAAAAGCAGGAGACATGCTTTTGAGGTATGGAGTTTAGTGAAGAGTCCTTAAGCAGGCTGTGAAAGCACAATCCAGGGAAGAGAGGAGGGGTTGGTAAGTCGGGATTTGCTAGCTCTGTGCAAAGGACGCTGCTGACAAGATGAAACTACTTATCTGGAAAAAAAATAGTATCTAGAGTATGTAAAACTAAAGAGTGAAATAAAACCATTCTCATGAGAAAAAAATGGTCAATATACATGAGCCAACAGTTCCATGAAGACAATAGAAGAACCCCCAGTCTATGAAAAGAGGCTTCCGCAGTACTGTTGGCCATGAGTGGTGTCTTTAAAAAATGCTGCAAAGAGAAGTCAGGTCATGCATCAAGGCTCACATAGGAGGTTGACTGGAAGACGAGAGAGAAGGGACAGAGACCGGTCCCTGCGGACAAGAGCGGTGGAAGAGAAAGAGAGACAGAAAGAGAGAGGGAGAGAGAGGAAAAGAGAGGGAGAGAGAGATGGGAGGTGGGCAGGTCCACCTTTCAAAAGGATACATAGTGAATGTACACAAGGGGTGCTCTTAATGGCTTCAGCTGAGGATGGATCCTGTAAGGACCCCAAGGGCAGGCCAGTACAGATGCCTGAATACTAACAATAAGAAAATGCAAATTTATCTGTATAAAGAAGCTCTTTGTTGTTGTTGTTTTTTGTTTTTTGTTTTTTTTAAATAGGCCGAAAAAGAAATCAGAGAAACATCACCCATCACAATAGCCACAAATAACATAAAATACTTTGGGGTAAGGCTCACGGAACAAGTGAAAAAGCTGTATGACACGAACCTTAAAACTTGGAAGAAATAAAGAGGATACTAGAAAGTAGAAAGATCTCTAATGCTCTTGGGTAGGTAGAATTAACATAGCAAAAATGGCAATCCTACCAAAAGCAATCTACAGATTTAATGCAATGCCCATTAAAATCCCAGCAAAACTCTTCATAGACCTTGAAAGAACAATACTCAACTTCTTATGGAAAAACAAAACAAACCACGATAATCAAAACAATCCTGTACAACAAGAGAACTTTTGGAGGCATCACAGTTCCTAACTTCAAACTCTACTATAGAGCTACAGTACTGAGAACAGCCTGGTATTGACATAAAAACAGACAAGAGGACCAATGGAATAGAATCGAAGATCCAAATATTAATCCACACACTTATGAATACCTGATTTTTGACAAAGAAGTCAAAAATATAAAATGGAAAAAATAAAGCATATTCAACAAATGATGCTGACATAACTGGATATCAACATGCAGAAGAATGAAAATAGATCCATATCTATCGTCATGCACAAAACTTAAATCCAAATGGATCAAAGTCCTCAACATAAAACCAACATCTTGAACCACATAGAAAAGGAACTGGAAAGTACACTTGAACACATTAGCACAGGAGATCACTTCCTAAATAAAACCCCAGTAGACACTGAGAGCAACAATTAATAAATGGAACCTCCTGAAACTGAGAAGCTTCTGTAAAGCAACAGACATGATCAATAAGACAAAATGGCAGCCTACAGAATGGGAAAAGATCCTCACCAACCCCACATTGGTCAGAGGTCTGATCTCTAAAATATGCAAAGAACTCAAGAAATTGGTTATCAAAAGAACAAATAATCCATTAAAAAATATAATACAGACCTAAACAGAGAACTCTCAACAGAGGAATCTAAAATGACTGAAAGACACAGAAATGTTCAACATCATTAGCCATCACAGAAGTGCAAGTCAAAAAAACTCTGAGATTCCATCTTACAACTATTAGAATGGTCAAGATAAAAAACACCGATGCCATCTTATGCAGGAGAGGATGTGGGGTAAATTGAACACTCCTGCTTTGCTGGTCAGAATGCAAACTGGTATAACTGCTTTGGATTTCACTATGGCAATTTCTCAGAAAATTAGGAACCAACCTACCTCATGACCCAGAAATAACATTTTTGGGTATATACCCAAAGGATGCTCAATTGTACCACAAGGACATGTGCTCAATTATGTTCATAGCAGCGTTGTTTGTCAAAGCGAGAACCTGGGAATGCTAAACCTAAATGATCCTAGACCAATGAATGGATAAGGAAAATGTGGTACATTTACACAATGGAATACTCACACAGCAGAAAAGAAATAACGACATCTTGAAATTTGCAGGCAAATAGATGGATCTAGAAAACATCATAATGAGTGATGATGACTCAGACCCAGAAAGACAAATATAATATGTACTCACTCATAAGTGGTTTTTAGACATAAAAAAAACAGCCTACAATTCACAATCCCAGATAACCTAGATAACAAAGAGAAACCAAAGAAAGGTATATATGGATCTAGTCTACATGGGAAGTAGAAAAAGACAAGATCTCCTGTGTAAACTGGGAGCATGGGGACCATGGAAGAACGGGAGGGGTGAGGAAGAGAAGGGAACAGAAAAAATATATAGCTCAATAAAAACAATAAAAAAGATTTTTTGTGAAAAAATTAAAAAGAGTAGTGATACAATATGTTTGTGATGAAAAACTACATCTCTGGATATTTTTGTAGAAAAGTGGCAATCAAGAAAACTACAAACATTGTTATCCTATGGTCCGCAACCAAGCTTTGTCTAAAGAAAAGTTCTGAACATACAATTGCATACACTGCTGTTCACAGCAGCTTTATATGGAATAACTCAAAACTGAAGAGGACAAAATATACTTTAATAAGTAGAATAGTAAACATGCTGTGTTGTATTTTAAATACCACCTAACAATAAAAAGCAACAAACTCTATTGCTAAAAGAAATAACTTGACTCTCTCAAGCGCTTCAAAATATCCATCTCAGAAGGGTCATATTATATAATTTCTCTCATGTCAAATTCCCTTCCAAAGTCCCAGGGATGGATCGCAGACAGATGAGTATCACGGGTTACAGATGATGGAGGCCAAGAGAGGGATGTTTCACTGCGAGCTAACGGAAGAAAGTCTCTGTAGCGACATGACAGGGTGATTCGGGATAATCTTGGCTTCCACAGTGGTGACCAAATCTTCACAGTGATGAGGCTGCAAAAAGTTTCACCTGCACATTGTTCTGGCATCAGTTTGCTGGTTCCGATGAGTGTTATAGTTATGCACGTTATAAATAACCCCAGAAAATCCATGTCCAGAACCTCTCCCTATTAGCTTTGCCACTTCCCACGAACCCATGTTTAAGTTAAAACTGACAAAACAATACAGATATGCACATTTTATAGCTCTTTATCAGAACTAAAATACAGAAGATGTAAATTTTGTAAGTTTGTAAGACTTATCAATGCTCAACATTTTAAAATACATATTCCCACATTAACTTTCAGGTAGACGTTATATCCAAGCCTGGTGACACAGGCCTATAATCCATGCTAGTTGGGAGACCGAGGCAGGAGGATTATAAACTTGAAGCCAGCCTGGTTAATGGTGAAACCCTGTTTCACAAATGAAGAGAAAAAAAAGACAAAAGAAGAGAAAACCAGGTCTTCAAAGAATGAATTCTAGTAAACATTTTCACTGCAAAATGATTATACCTCTAATAAAAAAAAAACAAAGACCAAAGACCTTGCAGATTAATTATATTAGACCCTGGGGTGGTAAGATGATTTCCCCCCAGTAAAGCAAGATCAGATTCATAAAACACTGCATTATAATTTTAATACTCGAGCTAATGACCATCAAAGTAAAACACAAAAGCAAATTGCTAGTCGAGACAACAAAGGGTCGTTATCTTTTATATTTAAAAATTGTTTTCAGTACCTACAAGTGGGAACTCAGCAAGGACCATTTCCATTCTCCTAGGACCCCAGCTGTAGCTGTTTTCTATCCCACACGTGGGTTGACCCACTTATTAGAACGGGTGTCTGAGCGCCTACAACCGAACAAGGTATGACGGAGAGTTTCCTCAGAGCCAGCCTTTCCAGAGAGGGCAGCGAAGC
Organism: Microtus oregoni; assembly: GCF_018167655.1. Taxonomy (NCBI): domain Eukaryota; kingdom Metazoa; phylum Chordata; class Mammalia; order Rodentia; family Cricetidae; genus Microtus; species Microtus oregoni. The sequence goes on from NW_024543077.1 coordinate 25,646,955, forward strand.
TGAGAGTTATATTTGTATGTTTTATGGCTGACCCCACGAAAGAGGAAGGGGTTCTCGTTTCTGTGATTCACTTGGGAAAAAGAATTCTACTTGAGGGAGAATGAGGATCAAGAGATGGGGGTGGGGGCATCTAGAGAACCTTTACTTCTGAGTCCCAGCAACCTAGGTAATAAGTTTTTTCCTTTTTAAAACAAAACTCTGTTTTCCTCTGGATATGGTGGTGGACATCTTTAATCTCAGAAGGCTGAAAGAAAGGCGTCGTAATTTGGACGCCAGCCTGAGGTGCACAGCAAGAGCCTGTCTCAAAAAAAGAAAAAAAAGAAAAAAAAACAAAAAAACAAAAACAAAAACAAAAAGGGCCTTTCAGAGTGGCGCTCTATGGAGCTCTCTGTGGGTTTTATTTTCTTCAAACGACAGCGTTTCCACTGTAGACTTCTATTTCCGCGCAGGTAGAAGAAGCTGCCGTTTCACGTCTCTGCTTTTCTGAATATTTGCCCCACGAATGTGTTCCCTAACTCTCCCACTTTCAGTTCTGTCTTCTCCCAAAAGTCCTTTCCCCAGCCTTCACCCCAACACTGTGGACTCGGGTGCTGGGTCTTTGATCTGCAACTTTCACATTGAGTCTCTCTATGGCTCCACACAGGGTTCTCAAGGAGAAAGGAGACCTTTGGGTCCCTGGGAGGACAAAGAACATTGGGCTCCTGGTTAGATTGCCATTTAACAGTATGAGGAGTTTTGGGAGGTTGGATTCCCCTCGCCTTACAGCCTTACTGGCTTTACATCTTACTGGTCAAGATCCCATTCATGTGTACCCTGGTCTGGATCATTCAAACTTCTTAGGGATTGCTCTGCTATTGGGTTAAGTCGCTGATCTTAAAAGGAACTGCAAGATGCTTCTGGAAGATTCCCACACCCTCCAGTGGACACCCCAAGCTCCAGATCCCTGTTATGTAACCTCTAATTTCCTATAGTGAGATCAGGACAGTGGGATCCTATTTAAAACGTCCGCAGAGCCTGACCATCCAGTGGGTCTAAAGAGCTATGTGAATTTTTAGCAAAAACCGTCAGAATGCTTAAAGGTACCAGATGGTTGGGGAAGCGGTCTCTTTAGCCCCAGGGGAGATGCTGCATGAACAGTAGGTTCCCTGCACTCTTTGTCAGCATAAATATCTGCTTGTCAGTTTGGTAGGACGATGATGCGTAATAATAATTTTTAGCATTTGTCAACTGCACAGGCCATCACAAACTTCAGATGATTCTCAACACAGTTGCCCCAATGAGATTGGATCGATTATCTCCATGGGACCCTTGGAGACGACGAGACGAGCTGGGCCAGAGTAGAAATCTATCTGGAGGACAGTCTCTAGACTTCTTGTTGAGCTTGCTACAGAAACGTCATTTATAAATTGTCTGGAATGATCATGGCACCAAGGCTGCCCACTCTATCAGGAGACAGCGCCTGTGTTCTAGCTCCATTTTTCTTTCCCTAGCTGGACCTCAGGTTAGAAGTCACAGCTTTCATTAGAGAGCTCCAGGGTCCCCTGCTGAACACAGTATCTGAGAGTTTAGCCCCATCAGTGCTAAGAGGTGCTCTCCTCCAGGCTCTGTTTACTTCCCAGGGGAATCCCTCTTCTTGCTTTAAAATAAAAAAAATCTCAGAGTAAGTGTGGCAAGATGGGCCACATTTCTCAAATGAATTTTGCAAACCCCATACATTTATATTAAAATGATGGAAAACAGAGATGGGGTACAGTTCAGTGCGGCAAGTGTTGAGGTCGTTGATTTAAAATCCCAGCGTCATGTAAAGAAAGCAAAAAAAAAAAAAAAAAAAAAAGGGCAGGCAGAGGTGGCACATTTAATCCCAGCACATCTAAAGCCAGCCTGGTCCTAAATAAAAAAAAAGAGCAAGAAAACAAAGTCAAACAAAACACAAAACAAATGAAAAACCCACCCTCATCAAATTAACATCAGGGAGACCAAAGGGCTAAATGCTATTATTGGCCTCTGCCATGGGTGGTCCTTATTATCTGTGTTCTAGTAAGTTCCCAGGTCTGACCAGAGCATCCAATCCACATTTGTGTTATCATTTGCTTTTAAAAGCCCCCAAAGTAACATGGATGTTATGGGTGAAGACTTGCAGACTGTACCAAGAGAGGAAGCACTAACTCAGGACCCCAGTGAAGTGTAATATCGCCCCCACTCCCAGAATTCAGCTCTTCTCAGTAGTGGACTAATCTTACAAAGGACAGTGTGCAGGTTTTTTTTTTTTTTGTGGTTTTGTGTGTGTGTGTTAGTTTGTATTTCATCAGTAAAACCTCAGTGGAATTTACTTTTGCCATTCTTGTTATATAAATACCCAAATAGTAAGTTCAATTTCTCCTCTGGGAGGACACTCAGAGTAGAAGTGTTCTCTCTCTAGCCCTTTCTCAAAAGTGTCTGCCTGGCTGTTGACCCTGAGAACCGCTGCCCCACACTGTGTGTGCTAAATCCCCCTTCAGTTCACTGGCACAGCCGACGAGCCCCCCCCCCCCCCCATGGCACAGAGCGACAGTCTCAGTCAGCACATGAAGTGCCCCGGGAGTCCAGCAGAGATGCGTAGAACAGGGCTGCGCCTCAGCACTGGGAGACCTGTGGCCGCGAGCCCAGAACAGAATCTTCAGAAAGGATAATTTTGGTCTGTGCGCTGCTGTGTCTCCGGGGACGCCAGGAGTCCACTGGCTGCACAGGTCCCCGGTTTATGCTCGCCCAGGCCTGAAGTCCCATAGTCACTTCTCAAGTGGCAAGTTGAGTAAGTCATTGGAGACCTGTGATTAGGGTCACTTTCTTTGTCATTTAATATAGAGTTGCATGTCGCAACGCCAGCTGGAAACTGAATAAAGAGGTATGTCAAATTCATAAAATATTTTTTTACTTTTTGGTCTCACTCCTCGATTCAGCTGCCGTTAACAGGTTTTCACCATTAAAACTTCCTAAGAGATTTTCTGTTGTGGTTGAGAGTAATTTACCGCCCCCCTTCTTTGTTCTAGTGGAAACTGGATTCTACCCAGAAATGTTCTCTCCTTTTGACTAATCTGCCCAACAGTTTGGCACTCCCTCTGCTCCCCTTCTCCGAACTCAGATTGCAAGAAAATACCAAGAAAAGAATGATCGAACAACACGCTGAAAATTGCCTTCGCTATCACCCTGAATGAGCTCCGTGGAAGAAAATTGCTAGGTTCTTTTCTTTTTTACACTGAGGACTACACCTGGTAAGTTTCTCTGATAAAAGGGGGCGGGGAGCTGTAGTTAAGAGTTGTAAGAGTCAATGGATTGGAATTTGATTCTTTTCCACTAACAGTGGGAACTTGGACACAACCTCTGTGCACCAGATCCACTGTACAATAGTGTCATCATTGCCGCTTGGAGCTGATACTACGTATCAAAATAGATAAAGCGGAGAGTCCTCAAGATAATACCTTACCCATGGCTTAGGGATAGATGCAGAAAGACCTTTCTTAACAGGAAGATAACTGTGCACATGTCTGTGCTCCCCACCAAACCTGCCAATTCTATCATCTATCCACGTATTAGTCCGTTCATTCTAGAAACACACGGTGCAAGAGATTTGCTTGTGTTGCCATCACAACTGCCGATGGATTCAGAACTTGGCTCAGAGTGTGGAGTCCACACTAACTTAGCTGGAGTGGATGATAGAGTTTTTAAGAGGACTCTAAATAGCTCGAGGGACATATGAGGTGAAAGATTAGGAAGGGACCTGGGGAGATGCATGGGTATTTTCAATCAGAGAGGTGGAGAAGAGGGTGAAGTGATCTCTTCTCTGTCTCTCCATAGATCAATCAAGTTTACTCCCTAATATTTGACTCCCAAGCTTTACTGAACAATAAAATATTAAAAGAAGTCACAATAAATATTTTTGAAAGCTTTGCAAGGCAAGTATCTTCTGGATTTTGGGCCTCAGTGTGAAAAACTTAGAGCTACGTACTGTTGGATTCTGGAGTTCCTGGTGATATCCTGCCCCATATGCAAGTCTACTGAGCCCAGCCCAGAAGGAAACACAGACTCAATCCTTGACAAGTCTTTATTAGAGAATAATGCTGCTGAACCGTGAGAGGTCAGCTGTACTTTCCCGTGCTGTGGCTGGAACTGGGTCACTATGTGCAGCAATATCAGTGTAGCTATCACAGCTGGCCATCCTCAAAGTTCTACAGCCAGAACTGTCCTCCTAGTGAGGATGGAGGGGACGTGATGGCCCCTGGTCACTCAAACAAGTGGCTTGTTTTAACTGCAGTTTGTAGTCCACTACTAAATCCCAAGATACAGACACACAGAGACTGTCTGCCCAGATAACTAAATGCTCTTTTTTCATCGCTGGGGTGTCTGAATGAACTGTTCAGCTGCGAATGAATTCCAGACAAGCAAACAGAATACCAAGCTGCCACACACAGCGAAAGGCAGAGAGTCATTCACCCGACGGAGTAATTAATTAAAGAACGATCGCTAGAATGTTCCGGATAATTCACACCAAGCAGCTCCTCGCTCTTACCTTATTGTTTTGGATAATATTCGTGATTGTTGTTTAATTTGTTTTTTTAATATGGATTGGAGCAATGGACTGAGCTCCCAAGGTTCAATTTATCATTTTTAAGTGATGAGATCAACCCTTTGCAAATGATAGCTAGTCAGGTCCTCTTCCGCCGAGCTACATCCTGCTCCCTTAGGCAGGTGTCTTGTGCAGAGACTATGAGAATGAAGGCTCAGACCAGGGTTACTGAAATGTACAGAACTTAGTCCTTCATCTCCACTGTTTTGGTTTGGTTTGGAAAAGAAGACATACAGACATGTGCCGGTAATTCACATAACGTAATGAGTGTTGATTGCTAAGTGGTAAAACAAAGTAACCACTGTAGGATTCCGCAGGTGAGGGCAATGCCTGTGGAATCCCTCCAGCTCCAGTACTGTTTCCTGAATTCCCAATCCGTTAGAATGACAGTGTTTTAGGTATTCCCCCCACTACTCAGAGGGTTATCCGTGAACCAGCAGATATTCAAGAGTCTCTTAGAGACACATAATCTCAAGCTCTATCCCAGCTGTAGGAATTGCATTCATAGGCTCCCAGTGACTTGCAAAACACTGAGGTCTGAGAAGGGTTGGCCCGTGTTTGTTTATGCGAAGGAAAATTAGACTTCACATTTTTAAATCTCTTCTTGACTTCATAAAACATAAGGTCATGGGAAGTAGAGGCAGGATGACAATCCCAGCCTGGGCTACACAGAGAGCTCCGGTGTCATAGGGTTTTCCCGAAAATACCCTACTTAAAACAAACTGTTCAATAAGCTTTTGTTATGTTGTCTCTGAACTTGGTGCTGGTCAAAGCTCAAGGACATCCAAGTTCCACACGCTGGTTTGGGAATTTAGCAATTCTAGTGACTGCACACCGAACACGGATACACAGAGTACTCACTACGTCCTTTCCATCAACGAGCAGCCCTGGTTACCCCGTAAGTTAGGATAAGGATTTGAGAAAGTGCACGGACACCGAGCGATGCCTCTGGAGTGAAAGCCACGGCCCAAGCCGGGTAGCATGTCCCGTGTCACGTGTATGCCGGGTAGCTTGTCCCGTGTCACGTGTATGCCGGGTAGCTTGTCCCGTGTCCCGTGTAGCGAATTGACGGCTGCATTTGTTTTCCTCCCATTAGACTCCATGAACACGAACCTACTTGATATCTCAACCTGTGTGCCTAAGAGACTTCTTAGCAATAACTATCTGAAAGAGAATTGTTAGGTTTCTTCTGCAAATTTATTTTCTCTGGGTCTTGCTCTTCTTGATAAATTGTACTCCATCTACCCAGTTAAGAAGTGAAGACAAACCCACACTGAGGCCTTCAGCTGTCCTCTTAACCATATGAAACCCATGAGAATCCTTCAGTCCTGTCTTCACACCATGATCTTGGACAGGTCCCTTTTGGCCATCTCAGTGGCATTCTTGCCTTAGACACTATTCAATCCCCCTCAATGACTTCCTCTTTTCTGCTCCTGCTCCCATCCAAGCTTATCCCCAGACCAACATCACAATGGTCTTAGAGAAACAACATTCTCTTCCTCCAGTTTCTCTAACTAAATTGGAATGATTCGCCTCTGGCCTTTGTGTCAGAAGGGAAGTCACAAGGTCACGTTTGATCTGGGTCGTAGCTCCTTCCTGTGACCGCTGTTTGCCCACCGATCTTCTACCAAACTGTTTTTCAGCTATTCTTTTTAAAATACTGATTTTCAAATACTGCTTTTCAAAATCTCTTTTCTTTCTTAAGGTTTTCTTTCATTGATTTCCTGGAACTGTTTTCAACAAGCTGCATGACATTTTACATAGCTGCTTTTTGGTCTCTCAGATAACCATGTAACAGTTCTTAGAGAGATCTTTCTTGAAGTCTGGCTAATTATCAATCCTGGGCCCTTCATCTATTTCATGGTCTTGACAATAACATTCAATCATTTTGGTGTATTTGTACTTGCTTATTTAAACCTATTCCTCAACTTCAAAATAGACCCGGTAAGTCCCTCATGTTCCTCGTTCACCTCTCCTTCCCCAGGACACAGTTGTGAGCCTCACAAACGCACTAATCCTTCGAGAATGGAATCCAAGGTTTGTGTGATTTGATTTTGCTTCCCCCTTTCAGAGTAAATGTGATATATTCTTATTCAGCTATCCTACGCTTAAAAGAATGTTGTTAGTTGATACAGATTATTAACATAGGCACATGCACTTTATTATACTTCACATAGCTAAAACAGAAAACCACATACATGTTTGATATGGGGGAAAGGTATTTCTCCTGAGCTGTTATATTAAGGAAGGGATCCTCAAACTCTGTGGATTCTGAAGTGGATAGACAAGTTTCCCTGCATGGTCTCCCTGGGATGTCATGGAGATGACGGTGTCCTCCAAGACTACATCCTGGCAAAAAATGTATATATGTCCCTACATTCTAAGAGGAAGTGCATGCATGCCCCTAAATTCTGACAGGAAGCACATACAAATTCCTATGCATTAATGGGCCACATGGGTAAATCCTTACATCCTGACCTGAACTTGAGAGAAATAACCATTTCAGCTTCTCTAATTCTTTCAAGTTGTTGGGTCCCTTTATATCTTAAAAAATGATAACTTCTTTAAAAATTGTGAATAATTGTTTCCTATCCCAGCACAAATCTCAAGTGTTGAGTGTGGTGGGGAGAATGATGGCCCGTCCCACTAAACACTAGGACACCTGGAACTTGTGCGCACGTTACCTCCTAAGGTAGTTCCATGTAGAAAATATGCTGGATTATGTAGGCGTGTCCCAGGGTCATCACAAGGGGTCTTTAATGAGTAAAATGGGAAAGCAATAACCGACACAGAGTGTCAGGGTCAGCAGAGATTTCTGGGAGGGGGGCAAGGGTCCTGAGGGGCAGCCAGACCTGCTGACCCTGTAGACAGTCCCTGGACCTCACTCTGCAGAGCCCATTTCAGACTTGATGAAGGCTATGTTAGAAGGATGGCATGCATGTGTTCTGAGCTGATAAGCATGTGGACACGGTCACCGCCATAACACGAAAACAACGCAGTTGAGTGGGCATGAAGGCAAACCCTTTGTGGTTTCATCTTCATTGCCAGAGTCATGGGGTTTTTAAGACGCCTTCCTGATTCTGGTTGAGACTGTGGAAGCCAAGATATTTAGACCATTGCCTCCTCCCCTTTCCCAGATCTTGCCCTCTCCTGTTTCACACACATTTAAAAACTACTTATAAAACCTGTCGAAGATTAAAGATGAATAATAGAGTTACTGAATGAAAAATCATAGCAGTCCCAATATGGCAACGGAAGCTTGTCTGAGTGACGAGATGCAAAGTGACAGGGTAGCAGAGACAGGACACAGTGTGTGGTGACTGACGAAGAAAGGAAGGGGGCAGGAGCAGTTCGTTTACAAACCAGCGCATGGCTCCTTGTATGAAGCATGACCCTGACTTGTGGAAAAGGTAATTCATACTCAATAAACTTCCCTCCATGGAGGGGAATGTGTACCAAATGTAGTTAAATACAAATGAACCGGTGCTCAGAGGTAATCAGGGGTTACCCTCTCCCGATACCACCCTGGGCATTTCTCTGGGTGTCTGTGTCTTCTCACAAAAATGGCTATCTGACATGGTTTTGGGGAAGAAGTTGGAGGGTCCTTCTAGAGGACATCGCTCTTAGATTCATCCCAGAAAGGGTGGGAAGTGACTGAACAGTGACAGCAGGTGGGAATAGCCATCCTGGCTCTTGTGTCGTCCCACGGGAGAATAGCTGTCTGCCGAAAGAGGAATTCTCAGCAAGCATCAGAGCTAAGTGCCTACAATACAATTAGACAGAAGTGTAGTTGACATTTAGACATTTTTCGTTTTTCATTTTTAATCACCCTGCAAGCATTAAGTAATTAAGGCTCATCAGGCACCAGTGCGAAAGAATTACCTCCAACATTCTGCAGATGAAAACAGTCCACAGGAAACTTGTGAAACTTCAAGGAATGATGGCAAAGAGGGAATAAAGGTGCCTCTTGCCATGTGGCATGCAGACTTTTATTTACTTGATTTATTTATTTCCTGCAGTGCTGGAGATGGAAGCCAGGACTTTTGCCTTCTGGACAAGAGCTCTGCTTCTGAGCTACCCTGCAAGCCCCTACTGCGATGTTTTGAAGCTGTGGTTCACAGGAGGGACCCAGGGTCATCCAAAGGGCCCCGTTTATTCAGAGACACAGAGATGTACACAAATCCAGCCATTGGTTCTCTGGGAATCCTGGCGCTGCAAATAGGAAGGAAGGTCGCGGCTGGAGAGTCTTTCATACAGGGCACAGGAACAAAAGGACACAAGAGCTAGGGAGCTCCTTTCTCTAGTGCTGGCCTAAGTGCCTTTGCTTACCAAGGCACAGATGACAGACTTCTTGCAAAGCTGTATTTGTATTTTAAAGGAGCCGTCATTTAGGGTTGGTGATGTCTTAGAAAGGGAGGTCTTAACTGTGGTTTAAGTTCCCATCAGGTGAAGATGGTACCCAATAAAGAAGTCAGTAAGAAAATTTATCCGCCAAGAGATTATTTTTGTAGTAAATTACAATAAACACACAGTTATCCTTCAGGGATGAGTCCCAGGCAGGAGTCCTCTAGATACTGAGGTTCAAGGATGCTCAAGCCTTTTGTATAAAGTGGTCCACTCCTTATTACCCAGGGCATCCTCCTGTAGACCATGAATCAGGCAGACATCTTTTTTCATACCTAATTCGGTGCAATGCTATGAAAATTATGGTTAGAATGTATTGTTTCAGGATTAATCAGAGGGGAGGAATTATGAATATGCTCAGTACAGACACAGTTTCCCCCTAAATATTTCTTTTTCCCCCCTCTGATTGAAAATAGATTTTTGTCCTCACACAATATATCCTGATGACAGTTTCCCCTCCCTCTACCCCCAGATCACTCTCCTCTCCCCTCCCATCTAGATCCACACCCTTTTTTGACTCCCATTAGAAACAGACAGGCTTCTCTGGGATATAATAAAATAAACCAGAATAAGGCAAAACAGAAGCTAACACGCTGGAATTTCACAAAAGGAGCAGGGGGAAAGGAGCCCAAGGGGAGGCACAAGAAACAAAGGCCCTCTTGTTCGCACAGATCGGAATCTTATAAAAGTGCTAAACTAGAAGCCATAGAATATATGCCAAGGACCTGCAGGGTAAAAAGAGAGAGGGGAAATACATAAATTAAATTAAATATAAAATTAAAAAAGGAAAACAGAAATAAAGAAGAGCCCCGGCGTGACACTGTGAGACAAAGAACCTCCAATGGTGCCACTGAGTTCGTTTGGTGTTGACCATCTACGGCTCGGCATGCAGTCTACCCACAAGAGTAGTTTCTTTCCCCAAGGAGACTCCCGTGGAAGAAATTAAATTCTCATCAATGGTTACCCACTGGAGATAACTTCTGGGTTAGGGAGGAGTGCTTGTGTCCACTTCTTTCAGGGCCTCAGCCGGTGCAGACCATGCTAGCCCTGAGGTTACCGCCTTACACGATGAGCTCATATGCACCTCAATCATGTTGATTTGGGGGTCTCTGTTGACTTGGCGTGCCATCCCCTCTGGCCCTTACACTCTTTCTGTCTTCCTTTGTGTGGGCTTCCCTGAGCCCAAATGGGAAGGATTTGATGGGGACAACCCCTGTAGGGCAGATACGCCAAGGTCTCTCCCTCTCTGCATAATGTCTGGCTGTGGTGTTTGTATTTGTTCCCGCTTGATGCAGGAGGAAGCTTCTCTGACGAAGGCTGAGCATGGCATTGATCTGTGTGTATAGCAGCATGTCATTAGCTGTCATTTTATATGTTTCTTTTTCTCTGTGGATTTGGTTTTACCCTAGGTCGCTGGGATATGTAGTCTCAGGCACTGGCTTTACCAGTAGATTTGGTTTTACCCTAGGTCGCTGGGATATGTAGTCTCAGGCACTTGCTTTACCAGTAGATTTGGTTTTACCCTAGGTCGCTGGGATATGTAGTCTCAGACACTGGCTTTACCAGTAGATTTGGTTTTACCCTAGGTCACTGGGATATGTAGTCTCAGGCACTGGCTTTACCAGTAGATTTGGTTTTACCCTAGGTCACTGGGATATGTAGTCTCAGGCACTTGGCCACCAGAGTAGAGTCAGTTATGGGTTCCATCTCTCAGAATGCACCTTAAGTCAAATCAGATAGTCTCCCATAAGTTGTCTACCACAGAGCTGGCAATGAGACTGGAGGCCTGGGTATGGAGGAGAGCGAAGATCTAAAGCTCACCTACCTGCTTTGCTGGCTTACTTGCTTCTCTGCCAAGCCTGGTGATGGGTTCTCAGAGAAAGCCTATTGAAGTTGGGGGTCATATAGACAGGGTGAATGGGAAGGAAGGTTGACCGAGAAGACCTGGGTGATTTGCTGGCAGAGAGGGGGCAGGGAGGGGGGCACAGCACGTGGGCTGCTACTGAGATGGGGTGAAGGGGGTTGGATTTGGAGGAGAGGAGGGAGCAGCAAACGTCTGCAGTTAGACTGTCTGCTTCCTTGGCCTGTTTGGCCTGTGGGTTCCCAGGGAATGCCTGCTGGACTTGGACGCTGAGATACTGCAACGAATGGGGAAGAAAGGTTGGAGGGGAAAACCTGGGTGCTCCACTGGAGAAGGTGGCAGGGAGGGAGGCGGGGCTGCCGCACACGGTCTGTTACAGAGCTGTTCTTGAAACCCGTCCAGTCCGGTGTTGATTGACGCTGCAGGTGTGACTACAAGTGACTTCTAATTCTCACCCTCTAAGAATGAGCGAGAGTTCATGTTCAGTCCTCATACTGTACAAGACCCAAATATGCTATCTGGTCCCATTTTGCCTCCCTGCACTTCCCTTGGTTTCTCTAACCCTGGGTCTCCCCAGCTATCTCCTCAGCTGCACTAGGCAGCAACCTTCAGGTAGCTCTTCCTAGTCCTCTCTCTTCGCACCTTCCTTCTCACGGCAGCCAGAAAAAGTCAAATCAGATCATGTCCTTTCTCTGATGCAACCCTATGATTTGCATCGTTTGCAATCAAGTTCAGGCTTCCAACCCTGAACTATTTATTTTTAGTTTTAGAAATGGGGTCTCCCTATGTCTAACCTCTACTGCGCATTCTCTTATGGCCTCTGCACCGCCCCCTCCCCCCTCCCGGCACCAAGTGCTGGATTACAGGCATGCATAAATGCATTATCACTTCTGTAATGGACTGAATGTTTGTGTCTGCCTCAAATATCACCCACTGAAATCTAAAGTGAGATATTTGAAGATGGAGTCTTCAGGGTTAAATCATGAAGCCGCTGAGGTGGGAATAGAACCCTTCCCGATAAAATGGCAGAGCGAGCTTACAAACCAGGAATGAAACCCTCACCATGAAATCTAACCACGGTAACAGGCAGATTCTGGCTTCAAGAACCTTAAGAAATTAGTGACTTTTGTTTATAAACCGTCTAGCTTATGCAATTTGGCATGAGAGCCTTAATGGACAGATACCAGTTCAAAATCCTGCAGTGTCTGAGCCCAGCCTCTGGATGCTGATTTTTGCTCATTCATCAACCACAGGTGTGTGTCTCTCTCCCTCCCCTGCAGATCTCCAGTTCTACTGTCTGCTTCCACACTGACACTGCCTATTGCTCTGGTCAAGCCACACCAGGTCTTCATATTGAAAGACACCCCTAACACCCTTGTCTTCAGAGCCTAGGTAGCCAAACGGTATTAAAGTGAATCACAAAATGTGTGTGCATGGGAAAGGGTTGCTAAACTAACAATAGGTTCTGGCAATTTGTCCCCCCGCCCTCCAATTAACATGGCCTATGAAAGGTTTGGCTTATGAATAAAGACGAATTCTACCATAAAAAGGAATAAGCATCCAATGGGGGCATCTTTATGTTCTTAAAATACTTGACACAAAAAATGATGTTGCTAGTATATCCTGAGAGAGTAAATCAACATAACTTCTGGAACATTTCTCAAAATTATATAATGAATTTCATGATGTCCTGATGTATATACATAGAATAGTCCCAGGCACCGATGAAGTCCTAAGCTACGTTTATTTGTTAAGACTTAGAAAATGTCCTGATAACACACGCAGGACCCACAAAGAAAGGAAAATAACCACCAGCCCATTGCAGGCAGTTCAGCGACCAGGCAGGTTCTAAGAGAATGGAGCAGTCACTCATATTTCCATTGGAGAAACCAATTAGCTTATTTGTTAAGGCAATAAAACATGATACTACAGCCTCATAAACGATAAAATGGCTTGAGTATTTCTTATGAAAAGCTAGAAAGATATCAATGTGATTTGAAAGACAAAGGTGAAATGTACATTATAACATGGGAAAGTGGGGTGTATAGATAGCCACAGCATCTTGCTAAGAGAAGGGGTCTCTGGAATCCAACGCCATTGCTTGTAGATCACCCAGAAGGACCTACAGAAGGAAGAACTGTCTGTAATCTTGAAGAGTTAGTTTGAGGAATTCTGAGGTCAGTCCAGGAAGTATAAGAAATGGAAATAAAGAAAGAAGGCTGTGTGTGTGTGTGTGTGTGTGTGTGTGTGTGTGTGTACAAACTTCTTTTATAGGAGAGGATGGGAAAAGAGTAGCCAAAAAGCTATTCCTGGACAGGAATGTGTATGTGATACATATAATGTATTGATATATGGGGCTTAGTATACGATCCCTCCTAGTGATTTCTCAACCTGTAACACAGATAGCATTGCTCAGTCTCTTGTGGTGTGTATAAGCTGAGGAACCATTAGATACCAACAGACTCGAAGGAGATTGGGAACAGACTTTTCCCTCATAATAAATAGCTTGTAAAACCAGGAACTGAAGCTTCAGAACTTTGGTTTCTGACCAAAAGCATGGGATCTGTGTGGTTTTCCTGGCCCTGGGTTACAGTCATGACATTGTTCGCTGCTTTGAAGGTTATAAGATTATTTGCTGTCTTTTGAAGATTTTTTGAAAAGAACAAAGATATTCAGGTGTCTCTCTCATAGGAGTTCATCTGCATGGACCTGCCAATCACCTGGACAAGGAAAAAAACCCTCAGTGAAGGATGTTTTAGAGAATTTAGGGGGAAAGCCTACCTAAAATATAGGCTGGGAAACCATTGCCTACCCTCACTTCTTGAGAATATTTAGAATTACTCCACAGTAAACCCTAACGCTCTTCTATACTACATTCTGTGTGTCTCATCTTGATGGCAGTCACAAAGAGCGAACCCAGTGTAGGTCAGTACAAGATCCTGGTGATGGGGAGTCTAAGTTTATACATGAGTTTAGTAAGGTAACTACAGTGATAGACATGGCCACGAAACTCAAAGCCTTTTGAGAACTTACAGGTCTCTTTTCTAACATATATTTTTAATTTTTTTTAAAGGAATCACACTAAGTAATAGGGAAAACAGCACCCTAACTAGACCCTACCAAGTAAAACATTCAGTGCCAGGAATAGGTTACATCCTCTTGAGACATGGAAACTCATAAACATCACCGCTGTTGTCAAGACTCTTGGATGTTGTCCCCAAACTGATGCTAAGGCTCTAGTCCTGATGACCAGACTTTCATATCTTATTGAACATGGAGAAGTCACGCTTGTGTCCAACTAGAAGCCTCACTGCTACCATTCTTGGTTCTTCATGTTACTCAACTCAGCTACAAATCCTGCAGCCTACAGTGATGTCTGCAAGGCAGGCCAGTGCAGTAGTGGCACACATGCTGAGGAGTAACCAAACACTTTTTGCCCGGATTTAAGGCTCACTGCACAAGATAGAGCCCATACTTGGCAGCGCTAAAGTAACCAAGAATGTGAGACTACATAGACACTGGCCTCTGAGAAATCAAATACTATCATTATGTTAAAGAAACATAGCAATAAAAGAATTCCTAATATCATTCTTCTACATCCATGGATAAGTGGCATTCTCAGCTGTAATCAGAGAATCTTCTTCTTACGGTAAATGAGAACTAATACAGAGATTCACAACTAGACAATGTACAGGGAGTAAGAGACTTTGGAGCACTCAATCCTAAATGGGATGTCTTCATCAATCCCCTCCTCCCAGGGCTCAGGAATCTATGCAGAAGAGGAAGAAGCAAGATTGTAAGAGTCAGAGGGGATGGATGACTCCAAGGAAGCTCTTCCAGACACAATAGGACTGACTCACATATAAACTCACAGAGACTGTGGTAGCATCTTCAAGGACTGCCCACCTTCGCAGTTAGCAGGATCCCAGCCATGAGAAGAGGGAGTGGGTATGAGCTCCCAACCCTAACCAAGAAGCAATTGATACCCACTAGAAAAGGAACATCAGATGTTTCCTGTGGAGTCTCACTGAATATATAACCACACTTCAGGGTATATTCCGTACTCAAGAGTAGTTGGCCAATGAAAAAATGAACTCAATGGTATTTTTGTGAACTTTTTTCCCATTTTTATTTATTTGGCCTTTTCTGTCTTATTGGCCATTATTGGATTGTATTTTTCGGTTTCCATTTTTGTGTTTGTTGTCACTGCCATTTCTAGGAGACACAGTCTAACAGCGGACTTACTTGTCCTTTTTCTCCAATAGTCTTTCTAGTCCCCTCTTCCACAATGTCCCCTGAGCTGTGGGTGTGAGAGTTGTGTTGTAGATGTATTCATGGAGTCTGAGCATCCCACATCAGTTCTCTGCATCTTTGACCAGTTGTATTTCTCACTGCGTTCTTTCTGCTGCAAAGGTAAGCCTTCTAGAAAAACGGCAAGGACCACACGTATCAGTGGCAATAAGGATAAATATTTAGAATATGGTTAGGAATTATGGTGGGTTAGAGAGCAAAGTGGTGGGAGGAGATTATTCTCTAACATCCATAACCCTAATAGCCTCGGGAAGTTGGGTAGGTCTCCAGAACCAGCCATGGCTTCCCACTTGTTGAGCATACCTGAAGTCCCTTTAGACCACTCTAAGTTACTACTAAGATATGAACGCCATTGTTACACCTTCAGGGACATCTTGCCATGCTGGTGGTTCCTAGCGTCACAGGTGAGTAGGACCGCCAATGGCTTCCTTCCCATGGCAGTACATAGAGTACCTTCTGGTACTGTGAAATGTAATCCTCAGGTAGGAGACTTTCAGGTCAGACCCCACTCAAATCCTCACTTGTCTCTTGGAATTAGACTTCCATAAGGAATTTAACTTAATATTAGATCATTCTCACAGAGTGTCATACCCACAGTGACATCTGGGCTATGACTCTTACAAGCTTGCAGGGAGTTGTGGATGGGAAGGGGGAAGTGAAGGACCCATTTTAGTACAGCCTCATATGGAAGGTTGTTGGTGTTAGGTTGAAGGTAACATTTAACTGGGAAGCTATCTCTTTTATCTTACTGTGGTACATGTCTTTATTGGGAGTTTAGAACATTTACAAAACTGAACATCAGTACCAGAACAGTTTCCATTCTAGGTTTACAAAATTCATACCTGTGAATGAGTTAATCAAAACCTACCTTTAGGTTCATTGAAGAAAGCCCCTTACTGTGTGGTTGGTTAACCATTGGGAGCATCGCACACATAAAAAGTGGCAGTAAGAGATGAGGAGATTCTGTTAGCCTGCTGAGAAGTTATTGGGGGCTTTTGCTATTGTTCTGTGCCCAAGAAATAGAAATGGCTCCTACAACAGATATTAAGTTATTGTAGTTTACATTTGATGCTACTTATTTCCAATAACACATTTTAAGTTAAATGGGAAATTTAAAAATAGGTTTGAAGCAATCTGATATTAAAGATTGTTCCCTAAGGCAGAACCTGAAAATAGAAAGCCCTATGTATTAGATGAGAGGAAGAGACTTCATCATGGGCTATAGTCTGAATTTTGATTCCTTGAGCTATCTTGGCTCTTTATTAAACCAGTTTATTAGCTTGAGGCTTATCATATCTCTAGTTCTCAACAACTCTTTCATATACATTTCATATATTTTCAATGTGCCCTTTGAAGAGATTATTATGGAATGTTATATGAGAATGTCAGTCTCCTGATAAAAAGAAACGGAGATTTATGTTTTGTGTTCTGGGAAGATGTGAGTCAGAGACTCGGAGAGAAATCTACTTACTACTAACCAAATAAACTCAGACAGCTCTGGGAGCAGCAGCCACAACCAGAATGTCTCTCCTCTAGGAAGACAGAAGACAGAATTTGTCTCATAGCAATAATAGTAATCTGTGCAAATTTCTGGAAATCCACGGTTAGTAAATTAAAACTGAAAGGGACCATCACAGCTTCTGTGCAAAATGAAGCTTATGTGTTGATTAGAGTCTGTGCTGAATCATTATCCATCAGCACCGAAAATTAGATTAGGTTGCTATTTTCGTGAAATTGATAGTTCAGTACATAGTGAGGTGGCTCATTTGTAGTGGGAAGAGATACCTCTTTAAAAGAAGGCTAAAGAAGAGGGTAACAAGATTCCCTGCTGCCTCCTGCTCTCTTCCCGTACACTCTACACACAAACACAGACACACACAGAGACACACACATACACAGACTCATACATACACAGACATACACATTCACAGACACACACACACAGACACACACATACATAGACACACAGAGAGACACACACACACAAACACAAATAGACACACACATACACAGAGACACACACAGACACACAGACATACACACACAGACACACACATACACACACATACACACGTAGAGACACACACAGACACACATACAGACTCACACACAGACACACACATACACAGACACACACACAGGCACACACAGACACACACAGACATACATACACACACACACACACACACACTCACACACTCTATTTATTTATTTGCCTGTAAAAGCCCAGGCCAGAATGTTTCCTAAACATTCTATTTGAGTTGAAATTCTATTGCTCTGTACATATATATCCATGTATATATGCATATATATACACACACACATATATACACACACGCACATATGCTAACAGGTTAAAAAGCAACTCTAAATGAATATCACCCCCAAATGAAATGAGTGAGTTATCTCTCAAACAAACTTGTATTTGGGCAGACAGAACATCCCAGCCACCACTGAGTCACAAAAACAGTTTGCTCATGGTTCGCAAAGGATGGCTCTGATTGACTTGGGATTTGGAGTGGACACTTCTGAAGGATTCCAATCAAAATCGTTCTTATTCTTCAGGACTCTGCATGTCCCGCCCACCCCCAGAAAGCACCAGTGTCCTAGGGAATGAACTGTTGCGTATGTGAAAAGTGAAGTCTACATCTTCGCTGGGTTTGCAGTGAGTCATCACCATGGACTGGCTTAGACACTGTGTGTGGCTTCTGCCTTGTTCCTCCTAACAGCACAGTAAACGTGAAAAGGAAGGAAGCTGTCTGCCTCACTGACGTATGATCCCTGAGGTCTGGATGCTTTCTCTGATGTTTGTTGCAAATAAGTATCTGTGGGCTTTGCATTACAATAGAATATTTTCTAATTAGCAGGGACCTGCTGAGTGTTGAACTGGTATGATCAAATGAAAACCATGCATTCTTCCCTTAAGACGGATACATTATTTTCACAGCATAAACCAGAAAGTTGACTCAAGAATGCTGGCTATATGTACCCGACCTAGTCAAGTTGCTAGTAGGACCAGGACCATGGGGACAAACTCTGAAATCTGCAACGCCATTAGATGATGACGTCCCCACTCATCCCGGGAAGGAAAAGCTTCCAAATAGCCAGGACATTTGCCACCAGTGAAGGCGTAATGTGGGGGAAGTATTTGTTTTGCTATAAATAAAAAATTGCCTTAATAAGAAACCAAGAGTAGAAGGAAAGATTTCTTCTCCAGATGGGAGACATATTAAGAGATGATTTAATGGTTTTCTAAGTTATTTGAGTCGGAGAGTACACAGTAAGGTCGCCAGAATTAAAGATGGAAGGGAAATGTCAGGCTGACAAGGATAAACCTCACCAAGATCTCAGGAGGTTTCATGAGTGGGCAGAGAACTAGCGGGTTTGCGCCAGCGTGGGCCTGCAGCAGGCAACAGCGTCAGGGAAGAGAGTGTAAGCTTTGCTTGCTGCCACTCTGCTCTCAGTACCCGAGAAGGCAGCTCGAAATCATACTACGCGTGTAGAAATATGTATGCACACGCATAATCTTAGGCATTTAAAATGTTATTTTAGGGACGTTTTAAAAATCTTCCTAAGAGATTTGGAGAGAAATGATTGCTATCTGCACTTTATAGGGGATGTGTAGGCGGCCTCTGTGAGTGACTTCCCAGGGTCATCAGGACTGGTAAGAGAAGTGCTCTATCTAGCAGCCAGTACCAGAGTCCCTGTCCTCAAATCCTTTCTACGTTCTGCAGGTCACAGTCAGTGGCTCCAGGTTATCAGGAGGGACTGATTGCCTTGGCTTTATTATTATCAAGGCCAAGACTCTTGGCTTTGTAATCAGACAGACCTTGATTCCAATCCTCTCGCTCTCTCTCTTTGGTTAGAACATTTATCACTTAAAAGGTTATTTAAATTCTAGAAAGAGCTAATTACTCCCTAAAACGGAGACTTGGAACAACACATGTGTCACGAATACTTCTAGAATGAAGTGAGGTAAGATGTGTACACCTCAGGCGTTCGATGTAGTCTTTAGTGAATGTTTACCGTTAACTGTGAATGGGTAGAAGAGTGTGCTCACCCTATGGAGTTTCTCTACGCTCCATGCATGCATGAGAGATAGATACACAATGGGAGAAACCCCACAATTGTCCTAACATCCCTCTAGATTAGGAAGAAACAGAACAGTAATGTAAAATGGCTGGGAGGCATGAGGTGGGGCTGCTGATGCCTGGGACAACAGGTGGGGGCAGATAGCCTGGGACCATGAGGATACTGGAGATTAGAACTTCCCACGGGAGATGGGGCCATGAGCCAGGCTTAGTGATCTAAGCTGGGACTGGGGAGTGTACTAAACCGTTTCTTAGGAGACAAGGCTCTGAAAAGTTTCAATGGACATGTTATAGTTTGCAGAAATGTGTAGATTATGGCAGACGCATGGGCAATGGAGCAACGGGGAGACATGATGTCACCTGTTGACTGGGAAAGTAACGCTGGCACAAATTACTGTGCAGAGATCAAGACAACACTGTGGGCCTGCTGTGTGGTCAGAAAAGTTATAGGTGGGGGAATTTAGGGCTCTTGGGGAGGGAAAATTCTAACCAAAATAACCTAACTGAACACCTCAAGGAAATCTGCTGGGATTCATTGTGCTAAAAAGTTTTTGGTTTTGTAAAATTCAGAGACATTTGATGCTAAGAAAGGAAAGAGAACAGATGAGCTAATTCCAGAGGTTAAAATATTCTACTGGTCTTAGAAATGCATTCATGTAGATATGTTCAGAATAGGCAAACAGAAATGCCCACACGATATTCATAAAAGAATTGAAATCATGAGGCCAAAACATGAAGAAATAAAACAAGAGTATATAGATAAGGCAAAAAGTCAGTGTGAGCATTGGAAATTTAATTTCACTCAAGTTTAAAAGCAGTAAAAAGTGAAATTCTAAGTTAAACATGAAAGCAAAGAAATAAAGAACGTTGTTACAGAATTACCCCAGGATGCAGCAGGAAGAACCAAAGTGAAAGAGTGTCAGACGCTGGGTGGACAAAAACCACTCACGAAGCACCGGTAGAGGCAGCATAAAAATCTGTGGCAGGAAATATCGGTGTGCAAATGCTGAATGTCAGAAGTAACAACAACAACAAAAATTAAAAAAACAAAAAAAACCCATGGGACCTAGCAAGAATAAAAGAATATTACTGGCAAAGATATAGCAGTCAGAGAGATATTTTCCCACCAATAATAGAGGCAGGAAGGAACATACTAAAAACTCTGGCACATTCATGGAAATAACTTCAAACTTTGAGTTTTATATCCTTCTAAACTATCTTTCAAGCCTGAATGAAAACGGCACTATTTTCAGACTGTGCCAACAGCACACGATTTCTCCTACAGATGGTCATCATTGAAAGTTGTCTCATTGGGAGCTTGGGGAGATGGTTCTGGAGGTAAAAGGGCTTGCTGTGTACACATGGCAACCTGAGTTTGACCCTTGGGACCTTTGGTGGAAGAAGAAGACACACTCTGAGGGTTGTCCTCTGACAGCTATACTCATGCGGTGTTGTGTGCACGCTTAACAACCCAGTTCTCTCTCACACACACACGTGAATAACAAATAAAAGTGAAACTGTTGTACCTCGTCAAGAAGAAAGAAGAAGAAATGTGTAACTTAGACAAAACAGTATTTATAAATAATTTTCAATATCACCCACCTACAAACCCTGTGGCCTAAACCAGCGGCAAGACACACTGGCGCAATAGTTACACAATTATGGGCATAATCAACCACTTTCTGACTGGATTTAAGGCCTACTCCATGAGATACAACTCTTGGACACTGCCGAAGGGGCCAAGAGCCTGAGATGAGGTCGTGGGCCTAGGGGAGAACCTCAAACTCTTATCCTGCTAAAAAAAACCAGACCAGGAAAATGATTCATCATACTGTCTGCTATGCCCGTACAGCTGCAGCTTGTTCAGCCCTCATCAGAGAAGATTATCCTTGCAGTAGCTATGAATCAACACAGAAATGGTGTAGGAAGGTCTTCTATGTGTTGCTTTCATTGGTCAAATAAAGAAACTGCCTAGGCCTTTCGATAGGGCAGAACTTAGGGGGGGAAGACAGAACAGAATTCTGGGAAGAAGAAGGCAGTGTGGCAGATGCCATGGCTCTCCTCTCTGAGACCGACGCTGCTTAGACTCATGCCGGTAAGCCACAGTCAAGTGGCGATACACATTAATGGAGATGGGTTAAACTAATATGTGAGGGTTAGCCGATAATGGGCCAGGCAGTGTTTAAATTAATACAATTCCTGTGTTGTTATTTCAGGGTATAAGCTAGCCGGATGGCAGGACACAGTCTGCCCCTAATCACTACACAGAGACCCACAACTGGACAACGTGCAGAGAGCTTGAGACTTTGGAGCACGTGACCCTAAATGGGATGTCTTCATCAAATCCCTGCACTCCAGGCTCAGGAAATCTATGTGGAAGAGTAGGCAGAAAGGTCATAAGAGCCAGAGATGGTGGGTGACTCCGAGGAAGCAGTGCCTTCTAGATACAGCTAGATCAATCCACATATGAACTCACAGAGACGGTGGCAGCAAACACGGGATCTGCAGAGTCAAATCAGACAGTCCCAGCACTGGCAACTGGAAGTGAACACAAAGACCCACCCCTTCCTTGGGGCTGTCTGCGAATGATACATGCTTAGAAAGGGAGAGTCGATTTTCTCCAGTGAAGTGTCACTGGATACATCAAGCACTTCAGGGCCCCGTGCTCAGGGCAGCTGGAGTCCATAGCCAACACAAAATGGACTCCATGCTTTTCTTGGTGTGTTTTGCTTGCAGGATTGTTTTTTTTTTTTATGTCATTTTGCTTTGGAGGCAGGAAAAATAAGATCAAAACATATTTTATGAAATAAATAAAAGAAATAGATTTTAGGAAAAACTGCAAATATCAATACAAGTTCAAGTATAAGAGTGATTACAATTATGGGATACATCTACATATTGGCTTATGATAGAGTTACTGAAATGATAATAAAAATAAAAACTGGCAATGTAGGTCAGTGGTAGATAATTTTCTTAACTTGTATGTATGCACAGATTCTGGATTCAATTTCCCATATTAAAAATGATACATCAAACTTACATAGATGTATTAAAAAGAAAAGAAGAAACTTATGTCAGATGTATATTTACAAGCCAAAATTTAAAATATAGCCGGTATAGTAACATCAATATGGTGTAAGATAGAATTTATGGACAAAAACATTAATTGAAGAAAATAGCAAAATCTATAACCATAAGAAGCTATAGTGATCATGAACTTTATGATATGGAAATTAAAGTGGAAGGAAAGGCTTGCCTAGCATTCATAAATGACTGCTTATGTTTTTATTCAATCTAATAAAAATTAATGAATTTTAGCTAAGCATTCCCTTGATGCTGCAAAGATTATACTCACAAGAAATTCAAAGTAGAGTGATTTCACATACAGATCACCTATGCTGAAAAAAATTAATGTAGATAAAGCATCCAGTTACGCAAGGAGATATAGAACTAAAATTGCCCCTAAGAAATTTTTTTGTATGTATGTTCTCAACCCTCTGTGCTTAGAATTAAGGGAAGTCAACAAAACTCTTCTGTAGAATATCTATCTATTCCTCCCTGCATCACAATGGGCAGTTGCTTTGAATTATTTTGGTGGCAGAAGATTGTTGCTTCTTATTGCCATTCAGTGGGATGTGCAATCAACGTCCTTATCGCCTTGTTATAATCTGAATGTGTGTATTTCCGAGGTGACATGCTTCTAGTTCTCATAGTGATCTGGTCACAAAGCTGGGAATCTTGTGAGTGGGATGATTTTCCCCTAAGAGGTACCCAGAGGGCTACCTTGTCATGGAAATGCAGACAGTAGAGAGGCAGAGAGACTGACTCTGGGAAAGCCGACTCTTTGCAGCCACAGAACTCACCAACACCTGACTCTGAGATTCCTCACTTCCAGCACTGTGACTGATGAATTCCAACCATTGATAAAGTACTTTTTCACGGTCCAAACAGCCTAAGATCTCCTGCTATTGTGGCCGATGCTCACTAACTCTTCATCCAGCTCTCTGAGCATGAGCTCTTAAAGGACTCTATATTCTGAGAGCTTCACAAACTGTAGGTCAAAGATGGACATTCTAGGGTCAGTGTTAGAGAGACCATTGGGAAGTGAGCTTGCGCAGCAATGCAAAGCACAAATCACATCTCTCAGATGGAGGAAGTCATTGACCTTTGGCCTTTTCCTAGAGGGAGAAGGTATTTGATACTTTCCATCACATGAATGCATACACTCAAACATAGAGGTTTTTCTATGCCCTGAATGAATATTGTGGTTAATTCTTAACAAGAAGGGTCCTATATTCTCACAGAATAGTGTCTCCATTCATTAACTGCAAAGGCTTTTTCTTTTTTTAAGAATAAGAATCATTCTTCTCATGCCTCCTTCTGTGATAGAGGCAGAGATTAGGTTGGAGGGAATGGGGCAACGGGGACTTGTGTACAGGTACATGCTTTTACAAGCACATGTATGTATACAGAAGAATAAGGGTTACAATTCACACAGCGAAAGGAGACTGATCTAAAACACAACAACCCTGATTTGAAGTGAGTTATCAACTGGTTTAGGCTTGTTACAAGTTTAGGGGTTACTGATGTGGGAGTGATTTCTTTCTAATCTGTTGCTTTCATTGGTTAATTAATAAAGAAACTGCCTAGGCCCATTTGATAGGCCAACCCTTAGGTGGGTGGAGTAAACAGAACAGAATGCTGGGAGAAAGAAGCTGAGTCAAGGAGTCGCCATGATTCTCCCACTCCAGACAGACGCAGGTTAAGATCTTCCCTGGTAAGCCAGCTCGTGGAGCTACACAGATTATTAGAAATGGGTTAGATCGATATGTAAGAGCTAGCCAATAAGAAACTGGAACTAATGGGCCAGGCAGTGTTTAAAAGAGTACAGTTTCCATGTAATTAATTCGGGTAAAGCTAGCCGTGTGGGCGGCCAGGAGCTGGGAACGCAGCCCACCACTCTTATTTCAACAGGCTACCATCTCCACAGATTTCATGAGGCCCTGGAGGACACAAGGTACAAAAGAATTCTAATGGGCTAAGGGTAGCAAAAGGATTTGAGCCGGCAGAGGAGAAACCTCCAGATGACTGACCTGGTCCAGTCTTTGTTCTCCTGCCTCAAACTGAGTTGGTGGAAGACGTCTAAGGTCTTAATAATATATAGTTTTTTTAAAACATTTATTTTTATTTTCATGTGCATTGCTGTTTGTTTTGCCTACATGTACAGTTGTGTGAGGGTGCCAGATCCCCTGGAACTGGAGTTATTGACAGTTGTGAGCTGCCATGTGAGGGTTGGGAACTGAACCCGGGTCCTCTGGAAGAGCAGCAGTTCTCTTAACCCCTGAGCCATCTCTCCAGCCCCAATGATATATAGTTTTGGTGTTCCTAATCCCCAGATATACCAGTGTGTCAGACTTTAAGTTCAGCCAATTTGCAAATATACTGTACATGGATTTATTTTATTAAGCAGTTGATTGGCTTTGTAGTTGTTTTCCAGATTTTTTTCAATAATATTTAAAAATAATTCCTGGTGTCTCATATTAACTGCTCTGAGGCTCAGTCTTTGCATACGTGCATGCAGACACATGCACACGCACACACACACACACACACACACACACACACAAACAAAAACTGCAACAACTTTTCTTTGCTGTTTACAGGCTCATTCCATGGATGTCGACAAAGAGACATTCAGAATCAGCAGTGTGTACCAAAGGTCCCAACTGATCCCAAGAGCTGCTTTGGGGACTCTTTTTCCTGCTCGACATTCAGTGTTCCAGGTCACTCAAGAAGCATGGGGTGAGGGGTGAGCCACAGAGTATTTTACCATGGGAATTGGCAGATATGGAGAACACGACATGTTTTCGGTTTTACTCTCCCTGAAATTCTAGCTGTTAAAGATGTTACCACCCAGTCCAAAAGCTGAATCCCCCTAGACCACTTTCTCTTCTGAGGACGTCAGGATCACCCCAGGGATGGCTCTGTTGGCCTGTAGAGTTTGACTGAAAGCAATGACACTCACCACACACAATAATTGAACATTTCCCTTCTTCTTGGCACCATACTGAACACTAAGCCTTTCCTTGCAGAATGAACAGGAACACAGTTAGGCTGCACCATTCCTTGGATACCCTCATCTCCCGTGCACTGGATTGTTTCTTGTGATGCCAATTTAAAATGATTTTGTCAAATGTGATTTTCTTGTCAATCAAGAAATAATAAATTTAATGATTATTGATTAAATATAAGAAATAATTTTACGGCAATATACTAGATGCATAATATCTTGCATAAAATCAAATTATAAGATGTGTATAAGCTGGAAGGAAATTCATATAGGTATGAAAAGTTAGATAAAAGAACTGAGGTAACAGCAGGTAATCTAGCTGTATGGTGGTTGACTTATTTTTATTTTACCATTAGTCTTCCCAGATTGTGGTATCAAAATTCATATGCACACACACATACACACACAAACACAAATTCAAATTATAAATTTCCAACTGACTTTTTCTTAAGGATTTCTTACAGAAACCAGAAGACAAATACAGAAGCTGTCTTTCAGTAAAGCTTTACAGAAATCCTCTTGGAATATAACTGTGGTTTGAGTGTTCATTCCCACGGAAACTCATGTTGACTTTCATCTCTAAGGTCACATCAAGTGTTGGGAGCAGTGAGACCCCAGATCCTGAATTTCTTGTAATCCCCTAATCTGAGTGCCTACAGTTGCTCTGAGCACGAGACCTTCAGGAGTTTCTGATAGCAGGAGAGTGTTTTCTGGTGGGTTTGGCTGGGGTGTGGCTATCTCTATATAATCTGCCCCTGAACACAATAAAGGGGGCATACTTGGGGAATTCAAGGATGATCTGTGTCGCTTTCTCTCTGTCTGTGTGTGTCTGTGTATTTTAACCTCCAGCCCCCTTGCCCAAGCTCAGTAATAGCACACAGAGTGCAGACACGGGGTGCAGTGTGAGGCAATGAAGGATGTGGGGACTTTGCAGGAAAAGTAGGGTTAGGTGAGGTTAGTGGTTTCGCAGAAAGATGGATCCACCTCTCCATATGACACCCTCTGCCACGAGATGAACAGTTGAAAGACCTTTATCAGACACCATGCAGATGTCAGACTTCCCAGCCTCCAAAACCATGAACTTGATAAATCGTGAATGGCAAATTAGAGACATTTTGAGGTGCCCAGTTTCATTTGAAGGCCAAGGAGAGATCAGTAAACTCATATTTCATATGCTTCTTCATAAATATAGAACAATTCAGTATGTGTAAGTTAGAGGTAATCAGTTGTGAACTTTCAACTCAGAGCCCCTGAGGGTCAGAAAACTTGAAGGAAGTAAAACCGTGCTGGGAGAAGGAAAGGACTCAAAACAAGTAGGAGACAGAGCAAGGGAAAAACTCAAAACAAGTAGGAGACAGAGCAGCTGATCACTCCATGTCTCAGTCACTTTTCTCGTGGCTATGACAAATTGCCTGACAGAGAGACAAGTTAATGAAAGGAAAGGTTCATGTGGACTCATAATGTTAGGAGGTTCAGTTCACTGTCTCCTCCCCTGAGGCACTGGGCAGAACTCCTACATTTGGGAGTGGTGTGGTAGAGGAGAAATTTACCTCTTGGTGGATATGAAGTATGGGGAGAAGGACAGAAGAGAGAAGTACGAAAGAAAGAAGCAAAGACAGACTTTCCAATGACCCACTGCCAGGGACTATTTTCTCCAAGTATGTCCCACTTCCTTAAGTTTTCAGAATAACTGGAAATCCCGCCACCATATGGAAACCAATCCGCTAAAGCATGAGCCCTGGGAGAGGAGTTTTTCTATTCAAACCACAGGAGTGTTTCAACTCTGTGACTACCTGGAAAGTCACTGGTTAATCGCACGGTCACTTCATGAGGAGAGTAGATGGTGACCTCTCACTTTTCATCTTGTCATATTCGTTAACATCCTCACAATGACCCTTAGCCCATAGATGTTTTTCTCTCCTCAGAGAGAAAGAGGTATGAGTCTCAGTAAGGCAAGTGCGGCAAGAATGTCTAGACCTTTGCCAAGGTCATGATGTGTGTTGATACAGTAGCAGGTTAGACTTGGATATGGGGCCTTGGAGTTCTGACTGGAGATGTAATTGAGAGGAGGATTTTTTTTTTTGCAAATAATCTTGAGATGACAATAAAATGAAAATTTTCAGAAGAGAGAAACCTAGGCTCTACTAGCTGTATATAGTTCTGCACACAAAACACAGTAATCTGCTGGCGAATGGAGCTCCCACAGGGTTTGAGTCTCGGTGCTTCCAACACCACACTTAATGGCATTTTTTTTGTGTGTGTGTCTTTATAACAACCAACTAGAGAAGATTTTAGGACAGTTCTCCTCCCCTTAAGACATACTCTAAAATGACTTTGGTGTCAAGAAACACCTCAGCTGTAAAGTCTCCTGTCAGCAACTCCGTGAAGTTGGGAACATTCAGTCTTTGTCCTCCAGTCTCGTTGATAAGCCCAGAAATATTGTTCACTGTTATGAAACATTATCAAGACCCAAAGTTAGCTCAAGGATGCGTACACTTCCCTGCCCTTCTGGTGACAGAGCTGTCAGCACAGAAGGCGGGAGGCCCAGAGTGTTAGCAACTCGCTGTATGTGGTTTTTAGACCAGAATCCTGATTCCTTTAGACACAGAGTTGAGTATCTACATTAGTAAGCAGCTCCTTTCTCAGCTGTCTAACAAGTGCACCCACCCTTCCATAAGCATCAAAGACATTTGAGTCGTTCGATCGAGTCTCACCAGGGCACAGGAGAATCATCTGGAGTTTGAACAGTTTCTCCTCCTCCGGAAGCTCCTTCTGTCCACATGACCTTGTGCGAGCTATTGGCCACCTTCCTGAACCTCAGTATTTTTACCTCCAAGTTGAGCTAATGATACATCATTCTATGTTGCAGGCTGTACTGAACACTCAGCTTAGCTCATACTCAAGAAATCAGCAGCCAACTAGAAAGTTCCAAATACTACCTTCATGAGAAGATTAGGACACACACTCTCGGCTGAGGAGAACAGCGAAGCTGCAGAGCAATCTCGAGCCTCCTGCGCTGGTCTCCAGAGTCAGCCCCAGAGTCAACTCTTAGATCCATCTGGTTGTACTGCTAAGAGGTTTAGACACAGAGTGTGTGACATTTTCTTTCTGATTGTGATGGCATTCTACTTCATTTTTTTTTATTTGAAAGAATTTTTTCTTTATTGAAAATAAAATTTTCCTCACATGACATATCCTGATTACAGTTTCTCCACTTCTTTTTTTTCAGTACAAATACTAATTTATTTTTTTAAATTTATTTATTTATTAAAGATTTCTGTCTCTTCCCCGCATTCTACTTTCTAACAGATTTGCCCTAAACTTAATCTTATAAACAAGAAACAACACAATATTTTCTTTTTTGTGAAAATTTTTTGGGGAAAAAAATCGAGTGAGAAACCCTTATGCAGGTACATTGAAGTCATGGCAAAGAGGGTTTACAAATGACCAAAGGCCATCCAGGAAGCAGCAGCCTGCCATAAGACGGAACACGGTGAAACACAACTTAAGACAACTGAATTATTTTCTCTTCCTCCTGTTTCCCCCTCCTTGTTTTCCATTGATCATTCATCCTTAAATCCTTTCCGTTATGACCTTGTTGCCTCTTCCCTAACCATCCCCATCCCCTAAGCTTGCACAACACAAATTTAAGAACCAAAGCCAACAAATCAGAGTTCTCTTTGCAAGGCAGACAGAGAGGCAGAACCTCACTAGAGAAAGGTAGATCTCTCCCTGGTTGCCAGAGAGATGCTAGGGACACTCACATTTTTAGAATTGACCCCCTGGGGTAAGTGACTCAGGGTAGGATGGCTAAGGGACTATTTATAGGAGCAACAAAAGAGACCCTTGTAAGAGAGGATTGGAAGTCAAGAGGCATTGAGTAGGGTACTTCTGCCTGATGTTAAGACAGAGAATTTGGAGGGGATGGGTGATTCTGCACAGAGAATGTACGACCTTGGCATTGTCCTCGTGATCCATAGCTTAGGAACTGATATTGGAAACCTGGGAAGACCAGCTAATGTAAAAGTGGGTACGAAAGCAGAAGAGCAGAGCTGGGGGCCTAGAAAGGACTGATTAGGCAGATGCCAGAAGCTCATGCCGTGACAGGAGCTACAGATTCCTCAGGAGGAGACAGAGCATCCTCAAGACATACCTCAAGGCTACAAACCACGGCACAGAGTCTGAAAGTTCAGGGAGCACTGGGGAACATAGCTGAGGGTCTTAGGGTCAGTGATGATGGAGGCTGGGCCATAGACAAGGCAAGTAAGTGGCCAGTGCCACAGAGCTGCCAACAGGACACGCAGGTTGAGAAGGGTGCTGGAGTTCATGGAGGACTGAGATGCCACGTGAGGTCTATGTGGGGCTCAGCCTTTCAGTCCACGTCTTTATCAACGTCAGGGTAAGTGCCTCAAATGCTCTATTTTCCCCATAGGTATCCCCTGTGGAAACAACATAGGTAACCAGAATGCTAAAGTTACACTTTTCAAAGAAAGCACAGGTTATAGAGCCCGTTAAAACCCTACGCTCCATTCTGCAGTTTCCACCTGCCCCAACCTGAGCAATCCGGCTCAAGCTTTAGCTGGCCCTTGCTGTGTGAAATGTCTCCTCATTTGTAAATAAGGTATTACCATGGATAACTGAGAACAAATTGTTCAACTCCAAGGGTCTGCCTTGCTCAAGCCCATAGCATTGCAAGTGCTTTTCCTGGGTTCAGGACCCATACTCGTCTTTATATTGATCAAAATATTTACCTGTGTTTTAGTTCATTTACTGTTGCTACAGCAACAGACCCCAGATTTCCTTAGCTCCTTATTCCGGTGGCTGGTCAGTAAGCACCACTGTCCCAACGTCATGGTCAGAGCTTCATAGCAGTGCCAGCGTGGAGGAGAACAGAGATGGGTCTGGCTCGTACATAGGAGACAGCTCACATGGGTGGCTTCACTTTATAATTACAATCTCTTAGCCAGGCTCACTCCTGTGAGCTCCAGGGTACACCGGGGACCAGTATTAATCCATTCACAACCATGGTGTCCCTCTATGGCCCAAATACCTCTTATTTCATAAAGGTCCTCACTTAGGGACACCAAACTTCCAGCAACTTACAACCTCTGGCGATAACTCATCGTCAACCACGGCAAGACCTGATGAGGAGAAACGCCCATTTCAGGAGCAATCCACGGATCTGGGGCACACAGACTTGTGCACAGGAACTGACTGAAGAGTCCGTGGTGAAGGGCCTTCCCTTAAGTCTGTGTGCACAGGGGAGGACTGCGGTAAGGAGTCTCAATGGTAAGGAGGCCAGAAGAAAGGCTGGGCAGAATTTTAGTGTGTGGGCACATGCCTCTAAAGTATTCCCAGCAGTCGCTGCGCTTGACTGCAGCTCTTTAGATAGCGTAGAGCCCACAGGCACATGCCTGTGGATGCTCAAGAACACACGAATGTGTACATTTCTAATTGAAAAGGCGGTATTAAGGTTTAACTAAAAGCAATTAAAAAACACATAGGCGGAATGGAAGTGAGCCACGATCCCATTACTCATACATAAAACCTACTATACTTCGTATACTTTCTTTCTTATCATTTCCTGCATAGATTTAAATGTCCACCAAATCGCTTGGGGACTTTAACCTGGTCAAAATGACTAACATCAAGGAAGCAACGAATAACAAATGCTGGCAAGGTGGTATAACTTTGATCATGATATGGGACCACAGAAATCACTGTGGAAGTTACTCAGAAACCTACAGATTGGATTGCCATATGACCAGCTATTCTACTCCTGTATTTACTAATGTATTAATCACAATAACCAGGACACAGACCAACAGAGGAACAAATAAAGACAACATGGTAGACACATGGAAATGTATTCAAATGGAAAGAAAAATAAAATGATGAGACCGTAGGAAAGTGAGTAGGAAGGGAAACGACTTCATTGTGCCAAATTGCACAGACACAGAGACAATGGCCGCACACTGTCTCTCATCTCTAGACCGCAGAGTTCAGTTCTTACGCATGCGCGTGTATGTGTGGATGGCTTATGTGCATGCGTTCTAGCTTCATTCCTATGGCCTTAATAAAACACTATAACCAAAAGCGACTTAAAGAAAGGTTTACTTGGCTCGTTCTTCCAGGCCACAGAGTCACTGAGGGAAGTGAGAACAGGAACTAGGGCAGGAAACAGGCGGAAACCATGGAGGAATGCTGTTTGCCACCTTGTGCTCAGGCTCATGCGTTGCCAGTTTTCCCATACAGGCTGGGGAGGGGGGCTGCCCACAGTAGGCTGGGGCCTTCTTCATTAACAATCTATAAAACCTCCAATAGACACACCCAATTTGATTTGGACAACCTGTCAATTAGAGCTCCATTCTTAGTTGACCGTTGACTCTAGGCTACGTCAAATTAAGAATTAAAGCTAATTAGGGCAGTCATGAACTGAAAAATGAGACTGTGGTAGGGGGGAAAGATCTTTAGAATAAAGAAAAATAGAACCAAAGAGATAGAAAGCCTGTTACCTGGGCACAGATGGGGAGTTGCTAGGGAAGCGGCCGGTAAGAGATGGGCAGGGTATCTGCCAGGGAAGTGGAGAAGGAGGGTCACAAAACCTACTGTGCAGAAAATGCAGTGATGAAAGTCATTACTTTGTATGCTAATTAAAAACTATTAAACATAGCATTGAGTTAAAACATACAACTGTGCCCTCCTCTCATTATCGGGTAACGGGAAAGTGATGAGTGCCCGACCTGCTTGCACACAGCTGTGTCGCCCGCCACACACCTCCCACCAACATCAGCATTTCCTCCTGTGCATCCTTGAAGAACAGCTGTGAAGAAAAGCCTGGATCACATTTCTGCTTAACTCCTCAGAACCGAGCCTGAGGAGACCATTTCTAGGGTCTGGATGTTGCTTGTCCTCTCCCAAACACGTGCTGGAACTGGGTTAGCATCATGAATCGCTGGGAAACGGAGCCTTTCAGAAGTGTTGGTAAGTCTGGGTTCATGTTCATAGAAGGAGAGTGTCCTTGCTCCTATGCAGTTACTTTCAGGTTGTAAAGCAAGGCCACTGTGCCTTTTATTCCCTCTTCTCTTCTGTGCCCACTCCTCCTTTTCTGCCCTTTTCTCTTCTCTACCCACTCCTTTTACGTCCTCTTCTCTTTGTGTCTTTTGCCATGAACAGCACCAGAGCCTCATCGAAGCATCTCTGGGATCTTGGACTTCACAGACTCTAGAACTAGAGCCCATAACAAACCTTTTTTCTAAACTACTTGGTCCCAGTAATTTAGTTATAGCAACAGAAGAGAAAACAACACAGACATACACCTATCATCCTCATCATTACTGTTACTGTTGTTAATTAGATGAGATCTCACTGTGTAGCCCTGGCTGGCCTGGAACTCACTATGTAAACCATACTGGTCTGGAACAGAGATCTACCGCCTCTGCCTCCTGAGTGTTGGGATTAAAGATATGTACCTTTTTTATTGTGTGTTTATTTGGTTTGTTTGAGGTAGGGTGTTGTCAAGGCTAGCCTTCTTAAGAGGGCCCTCTCACGGCATCTCAAGGCAAAGTGTGCCTGGCGGCAGGTGTGCTGCAATCCAAAGCCTGTGACGGCACAGTAGTGTTAAAGCAGCGCATGAAATAGGGGTATAAAAGGGTAAGGGGGCATAGCATGTCTAGAAAATCAGGCCAAATAATGATAAAAATGCTGGTTTAACAAGCAGCTCACTTACCATTTTAGGTCACAGAGGGTGATCCCATAAAATAGGAATGGGGTGATCCTGTGGAAAGGGGTGATCCTGTGAAATAGGGTGATCCTGTGGAATGGGGTGATCCCGTGGAATGGGGTGATCCCGTGGAATGGGTGATCCCGTGGAATGGGATGATCCCATGGAATGGGGTGATCCCGTGGAATGGGTGATCCTGTGGAATGGGGTGATCCTGTGGAATGGGGTGATCCCGTGAGATGGGGTGATCCTGTGGAATGGGGTGATCCCGTGAGATGGGGTGATCCTGTGGAATGGGGTGATCCCGTGAGATGGGGTGATCCTGTGGAATGGGGTGATCCCGTGAGATGAGGTAACACTGCCATTTGCTCCTGAGATCAGGACAGGAAAGCAGCCATCAGACAAATCTTTCAAGAGACTCAGCCTTTCACAGTGGACAGAACTGGTGAGATCATTTTCTTTGTTCTAGCCATGGACTCCGCCATCTTTGTTTCCATCATTTGTCAAATGCTTCAGAGTCAAGACACAGCATCGTGCCTGGCATAATGGAGCGTGCCTCTATCTCAGCACTGGGGAAGCTGAGGCAGGACTACAAGTACCCGGTCAGCCTAGATTATATAGGGGTTCAAACCCAGCCTAAGATTTATAGCATGACTCTGTTTTTAAAAAGAGCCGGGGGTTGTGGGAGAGAAGGTGTTTCATTGTCTGAGTGTGTGTGTGTGTGTGTGTGTGTGTGTGTGTGTACACATCTGTGTGTGCTGGGACAAACCCATGGCCTTGCCTTCACTAACCATTTGCCCTATAGTTCCACTGCACCCCAGTTCCATTTGAATTCCAAACTCTTATTTGAATACTAGCAATAAGGAAATTTTTTCCTTACAATTATGTCATATTTCTTTTGTTATTTATGTCCTTTGCCCAATATTCTGTGTTAGTCATCATCTTACTCATTTTGAAGATGTATTTATATACCATGACCTCTTCATGGCTACGCTTGAGGCAAATATACTTTCGCAGTTGTTGAAGGGCAAAGGTAGCACAATTTTAGTTTAAAGATCTTAATTGGCTTTGGTCTCAATTCCAGAAGTAGGCAATACTTTTTATCCAGAACAACAGAAGAAGCAAGTGTTCCCATGAGCCGAGCCAAGGAGGTTAGCGTTAAAGACAGAGGGGATCAGTCACTAAAGAGTTCCTTTACCTGTAAGATGGAAACAGGCAGGCAGGCCAACAGGAAGGTGACTGGCCATTTAGCACCAGGTCACTTCAGGCGGCTTCGTATGTCAGAGGACAATCATCATAGGTCAGCTTTGGAAATTTGAATCTTAAGGTGCCAGTCTCAATCTCTTGGGTCAGCTAAGCAGCTGCATTTCAGATGAGTGACCAGAACTTTCTTTTGTTTGCTTTTTGTTTTGAACAGCACTCTTCTATGTAATCTAGACTAAGCTCCTTTCTCCACCTACCCCTCAAGAACTGGAATTACAGGCATAAACTACATTACTTAGCCCAGCAATTAGAACATGAGTGGACACGACCTGCTCTGGAGTTTCTCTTTGGACTCACGGAGGGTGGGATCTAGTCCAAAGCAATGGTCTTCTGTAATTTCCTTAAACACAATACTAGTAACATCATTTTTCTCTGTGTGTGTGCACACGCATGTGTGTATTTTTGCCTGTTACTGTGTATGTGTGTGCATGCACTTGTGTGCCAATGTGTTCATGTTCACATGTGTGTATGTATGTGTGTGCATGTGTTTGTGCATGTCAGTGCAGGTATGGCAGTGGATGCATGTTCTACATGTTCATGAGTGTATGTATGTGTGTGTTTGTGCATGTCAGTGCATGTGTGTATGCATGTTCATGTGTGTGTGTGTGTGTGTATGTTTGTGTATGTGTTGAACAGAGGTTTATCTCAGATGCCTCCCTTTCTTGCTTACCACTTTGTCTGTGGAGACAACGTCTCTCACTGAACCCACCTGACTTACTGACTAGACTGGCTAATGAGTTCTGGGAATCCCCCCGCCTCCTGGTACTAGCATTATAGACACGTCACTGTTTCTGTTTTGCTGCAAATCTGAACCCAGGTCCTCATGCTCGTTTGGTAGGCAATTTACTGACTGACTCATCTCCTCGTCCCCACGATTGGCTTTAATGTACAGAACTGTTTTATGTCTTGTTATAAAACTGTCAGAAGATTGCCAGCTTCTAACAGGAACCTGAGCAGCTGGTTGAGTGCCCCGGGCAGGCTAAGACAGCTTTGTGTGGCTCTATGTGGATCTGCTTGTACCCTGGGCCTGAAAGACCCACCAGAAGCACCTCACAGGCTCAGAAACCAGTAGTGCTGGTACGTACGAGTAGAGCATTGTTGGGGTTCTGCTGCTGAACAGCATCAGGCTTTGTACTATAGCATGCATGTCTGGTCCCAGCCGCACCTTGCTTTGAGAAGCCACCAAAGGTCCCTTTTCGGAAGGCAGAACGGCAGCTGGGACAGCACGGAAACATGGCTTTAACCACGGCTGTTGTTGCAGTCTGTGCGCCTCTGCCTGACTCCGTGACTGGCTAGAGGTTTAGGTCCTCAGAGATGCTCTTGGGAATGCCTGAGGGCAGAGAAAAACAGGGTGCAGATAAAGGGCTCTGAAGGGCAGTTCTCAGACTCAGGATCCCCAGGCTCAGCTTGCATGGGGTTCTTGTTTGAAGCAGGAAGGCATGGATCCCATTTCAGATGCTATCAAACGAATCCCACCTTACCCTTCTCCTGGTGAGCCATCGGGACATCTCACTCATCGGCTCATTTAAAACTCGCGAACTGAGCATGTACCCTCCCCTCTCGGATCTGTCATCCTGCTGCTGAGGTCTCTGAGGTTTTAGGACGGAAAGTAGTCTGAAGACACATTTGGAAGAATCATGAGCCAAGAATGTCCCAGAGGAGTGTGTGTAGTCGTCTGGAGGAAGACTCACGGTGCTTTTCCCTCTGAAGATGGGCGTGCATCTCAGATGGTCTTGCAACATGCCTGCCATATTCTGAGCAAACAACCTATACTGTGCAGCAAGAGGAAACACCCGGATGGGGTTCCTGGAAGGGACCCTCACGCTGGTCACTGGCTCTGGGCTTTTGTTGGGATCACACCATCAACACCCTTTCCTCTTTCCCTGGGGTCAAAATAAATGCAGGGCTCCGGGCAGGCTTTTGGGTGATTTCCAGGCATAGGGTGTGGCATGGCCTTATCAAGTTGTTTCTCCAAGGTTAACTGGCCCAGTGGAGTTTTAGCAACTACCTAAGCTGGTTATCATCATAAAAACAATATGAAGTACAAATACTTGTTTATAGTGAAAACTTTAACGAGTTTTAAAAAAAATAATAGAAATCATTTTATCTATCACTTTGCGTGGTTGCATAATGACCTATTTTTATTTTTCAAATATGTCTTCTCTTCCACACTTCCCAACTTTCCCCCTTTCGTATTAATTCCCTTGGTTCTTTAAGATAATTTCATGTTTACTTTTATGGGCCATATATATGCACAGAAATAGACATACATATGCACACACATGTATGTGATTTTTATGTTTCTATAATCTAGGAACCAGAAGTGAGAGAAGGCAGGGCATTTGTGTTTCTGAGAGTGGCTTAACTCATTTAATACGATGTATTGATCAATACTTGTATGCATTCTCTAGCAAATCACATGACCGCATTCTTTACCCCTGAAAACATCACATTTTTCTTTACCTATTCATCTCTTGTTGGACACCCAGGTGGATTCCGTTATGAACACTGCAGCAATAACACACTGATATAGTGTCATGGCATCCTTTAGGATAAATATCCAAGGGTGGTACAGCTGGATCTTGTGGTATGCTTATCTTTGCTTTGCTGAGGAACCTCCACACTGAATTTCATAGTGTGTAGTCTAGTTTCCATTTTCGCCAGCATGTAAAGGTTCCCTTCTTCACTCTATCATTTTGAGCTCCACCTTGTTGCTGAG
Organism: Microtus oregoni; assembly: GCF_018167655.1. Taxonomy (NCBI): domain Eukaryota; kingdom Metazoa; phylum Chordata; class Mammalia; order Rodentia; family Cricetidae; genus Microtus; species Microtus oregoni. Next base: position 25,683,997 of record NW_024543077.1, read on the forward strand.
TGACCAGTGTAGCGGTTGGCCGTGTCCCCGGGTTCGCATTCTGTTTCCTACCACTGAGACCTTGAGTATGCCACTTAGGTTGCCTGTGGGTTAATATCCCTACCTGAGAAATGAAGGCGTAGAAGCGTGGGGTAAAGTCACTGTGAGAAGGAGCAGATGAGAGAAGAGGAGGCCATGCTCCTATTGGTTACTATTGCTATTACCCCGAGTGGCCACCCCGCAGCAACCAAGCCTCATGCTCCCGTCCCGGAACTCCTAGAGGAAGGGACCTCCTTCTTCAACTACCTCACTGCTTAGAGAGGCAAATAGGAAAATTCTTTGTTTCCTTGTTTTTTTGTTTATTTATTTATGGGAGCTGGGGTTTGAACCTTGGGCAAGCTAAGCAAGCTATTTATTCATAAAAAGGTAAGGAATTCTGAAAACAAAGTTTTGGATGATTCCACAACTTCCTCCTTCCCACTGGAAAGTTACTGAGGCAAAGATCTATTTCCTTGGCCCACGCTTTGGGACCTTTACAGTCCCCAAGTAGCAATATTCCTCAGAGTCACCCACCGCTGTGACTCTCACAGTCTTCCTCCCCTTCTGCAGTGTGGATCCTTGAGCTTCAGAGGAGCAAAGACAGCCCGGTTAGGGCTGAGTAATATGTCATCCAGGTATGAATCTCTGTATTCACCCCCATCTACTACAAGAAGAAGCTTCTCTGGTTAGGCTTGAGATTTGGCAATAGGCTGCAATGTCTGGGGGCTATGGGAACCCTCTGGCAAATACTTCAAAAAGATGGAACCCGTTCTTGGATTTATTACATAGCATGTGATGTCTAGTCAGGATACCGCTTCCCCCATTATGTGGTAATGGTAACAGTATTTAAATTTCTTTTTTATATGTGTATATTTTAGGAAGCTTCTACAGCATTGAGTTTTCATATGGCTTTTCAAAAGGCCTTGACTTTTCCTTTCCAAGGTGAACAGTGCAAAATCCAGGGATTCCAACATGGGATGTGCACCTTAGAGCAGCTCCCTTCAACAGAGCTGTCTGGGGATATGTAATGGCCCTATAACCTGTGCTGAATGTGCAGCAGCCACACGAGGCATTTGAGTACCAGAACTATAGCTACAGTGCCTGAGGGATGGGTTATTTCACTGTAAACTTAGCCAGTAAATTTTCAATAGCCACATGCAGTGCACGGCTGCCATACAGATCTACTTCAAGAGAATAATGTCAAAACTCATTGCTAAGACTTCCTTACAAGGTGACTCAATGAAGGCTCACCAGTCTAAGATGAAAAAGAATGAGGCTAAAGCTGAGGGATGCGCGCATCTTGGTCCTCAGAAGAGAGGGTATAGGCAGCCAAGGGATGGGCAGAGGCAGGAGATCTCCAAAGTGGAAGGTGGCAGGCAGTGACAGGCAATTTCAGTGCCAACTGACCAGATTAAGGGATATTTAGAAACCTTGCAGGGCATCATTTGGGGAGAGTGTCTATCCAGAGGAGATCAGGTGTATTATGTGGAGGTAGAGAGTGGGGTCAGTTTGCATGCATGTGTGTGTGTGTGTGTGTGTGTGTGTGTGTGCGCGTGCGTGTTCCCACACACGTGTAGGAACTCTACAATAAGCTAGGAAGGGGGGAAGAAAAGTATGAATGCATCACTCTTCTCCTGACACCCCTTTTCTCTGGTTCTTAGACATCAGAGTGCTAGACTCCTGGTCGTGGATCCATACTAGTAGCTCCCTTGGATCTCAGGCCTTTCGCTTCAGACTTGATTTTCCTGGGTCAGAGGTCATTGGTCTCGAACACAAATCTGCATCTTATTAGATTCTTGTCACATTGATGACATATCAGGAGACATTGTTTGGGGTGCTTAGCTCTGACATAAGATACTCGAGGCAAAGCAGAAAAATGACATTGGTATGAGGTATTTGCCTTCAAAATATGTATTTTATTGAAAGGTCCTATAAAGGAAGTCAGGTCTTAAGAAAAGGAAAAAAAATGGCTCCCTATAGAGCCAACATTATGTAACTGAGCAATTAGCAATCGGGATGCCATATTCTCAGTGCAGGGCTGGGCACTGCAGCAAATGTAAAAACTGCATGAGAGTTGCGTATGCTGAAGTCAGGAAATAGAATTTTAACCAAGACATTCAGGTTGGATGGGGAACAATGACAGAGAAAAAGCATTCGAATGGAGAAGTCAGGAAAGCAGTCAGCTTGTTACCTGGGACACAGAGCACAGGAAATCCACTGCAAATGTAGGTTCTGCTAACATCCGCATGCTGGAGTACTGGATTTTAATTTGCTCAAGTTCCCCTCCTTAAGGTCTAGTTCTATGTAGCAGTTTCCAAACCATGAGCAGAACATCCATTTCAGGGAGTTGGATCTCTGAGCATTACTGAGCTCTTCTGCTCATCCTGGCAAGCAGGCCTTGCATAATTCAGTGGTTTTTCTGGCCTGGGCTGTGTCCACCTGATGTCCCAGGGATATACTTTTTAAGAGCTGACATGTACGGAGAGTGAAATTACCTACCGCATCATTGAATTTTAACATGTGCAGCCATAGGTCAGAGTGACAGCAACTGGCCTTGAGAGGACCATTTGTAGATTAGGAAAGGGCTCCTCAGTGGAGCAAATAGCTGAGAAGGGAAGAAGGGGCAAAGACTGGAAAGAAGATCAAAGCACAGGGCAAAACACACAAACAAAACAACTACTTACACAGCTTACTGAAAGCACCCTACAGATGAAGATTGAGGTATAAAGTGCTTGCCATGCAAGCATGAAGAATTGATCCCATCATCCCAATAAGGAGTTTGGCATGACGTGCTATGTGTCTGTAATCCCAGCATGGGGGAGGCAGGTAAGGATGCTCCCAGGGGACTCATTGTCTGGCCAGTCTACTGAATCAGTGAGCTCCAGGTTCACTGAGAGACCCTGTCTCAAAAGTAAGGTGTTAGGAAATAAGAAAGTCACCCAGCATTGACCCCTGACCCATACACACACACACACACCACCCTCCTTCCCAAAATACCACCACAACAAAATTGAAAAGGGACAATAAAGAGTGATGCTATGGAATAGTCCTTTCTATTGTGTGAAGAGGTGCTATTGTGATTGGTTTAATAAAGCACTGACTTGCCAATATATAGTGATACTTGATTTATGCTTTAATAAATAAAGCCTGCCTGAAGATTAGGAGGTAAAAACCTCTAGAGGCCTGAGAGTCATGTCACAAACCTTTGATCCAAGGATTTGTGAGACAGAGGAAAGCAAATCTCTGGGAGTTCAAGGTCACCATAGGCTACATAAGATCATCAATGCAGAAACAAATCCAGGTTGTGGTGGCTCACACCTTTAATCTTAGTACTAGGGAGTCACATGCCTTTAATCTCAGAACAAAAGGAGAATATAAGACAGGAGGAGACAGAGACTCAGGGCTCAGTTTGCCGTAGCCCAGCCTTGGTAAAGGTAAGACTTCTAGTGGCTTGGCTGTTTTGCTTTTCAGCTTGAACCCTAATATTTGTCTCAGTGTTTTATTATTCATGCTACATTTGGCACCCAACATGGGACTCAAACCCATGACCCTGAGATTAAGAGTCTTAATGTTCTACTTATTGAGCTAGATGGGCTAATAATGCAGTAGGACAATGCTCTTGTACACTGTAAAGATTTGGCGCTCATATTAGTTTAATCAAACACTGATTGGTTAGTATCCAGGAAGGAAGTGTAAGTGGGATGACCAAACTAAGAGAATTCTGGGATGAGGAAAGTCAGAGTCAGTCACCAGCTAGATGCAGAGGAAGCAAGATGAGAATGCCTTACTGAAAAAAGGTACCAAGCCACATAGCTAAACATAGATAATTTAAATTATAAGAGCTAGTTAATAATAAGCTTGAGCTAATAGGCCAAACAGTTTATAATTAATATAAACCTTTGTGTGTTTCTTTGGGACTGAACAGTTGTGGGACTGGCTGGGGCAGAAACTTCTGTCTACACCAATGTTTGGGCAGGAAGAGGTTAGGAGAGACTTGTGGGGACAGAGAGAATTTAGGAAGAAAAAAGAGAGGCAGAGAAGCCAGCCAGACTCAGGAAGCAGCATGAGCAGTACTTAGAGATGAGGTAATGGGCCACTAGGCAGAACATAGATTAAAATAAATGGGTTAATTTAAGCTATAAGAGCTAGTGGGACAAGCCTAAGCTAAGGTCAGACTTCCATAATTAATACTAAGTCTCCACGTCATTATTTGGGAACTGGTGGTACAGAGATAGACTTGCTACAGAGTGACATTCTCAGTCTTAAAATGCATACAGAAAATGAGAGTGTCATGACGGTGCATGCCTGTAATCACAACACTAAGGAGCGTGAAGAATGAAAATCATGAATTTGAGGTCATATGGGCTACATAATGAGAATATACATCAAGCCATCCTCCCCTGATGTGGGAGTGATTTCTTATTAATAAAGAAACTGCCTAGACCCATTTGATAGGCCAACCCTTAGGTAGGCGGAGTAAACAGAACGGAATGCTGGGAGAAAGAAGCTGAGTCAGGGAGTCGCCATGATTCTCGCACTCCAGGCAGACACAGGTTAAGATCATTCCTGGTAAGCCAGCTCGTGGGCTACATACATTATTAGAAATGGGCTAGTCCAGGTGCGAGAGTTAGCCGAGAAGAGGCTAGATAGAAATGGGCCAAGCAGTGTTTAAAAGAATACAGTGTCCGTGTAATTATTTCGGGTAAAGCTAGCCATGGGGGAAGCAGCCCGCCGCTCCAACTACAACACTCCCCCATATGTAAAATGACTTTATAGGAAGAGAAAGGACCTAACACATTTAAGACCATGTGGGAGCAGAAAGGGCTGAAGTTAGGTCTGAAAACAGCCAGTCTTACTTCCCCTTGGTGTTTTTTGAAAAAAATTACATATCAAGTACCTCATTTACACATCCTACCGTAAAACATTAAATTCTTTGAACTCTGTGTGCATATATTGTGTTAGCATTTAGAAGTAGGGAAAGTTTGGGGCTGCAAACCCTTCCCTCTTGAGGGGCTGCCTTATACACACCTCTGCTGAACAGTTTGTAGTTGTTTTTACTTAGGGACTTGTCAGAGATAAGATAATAAAGATGAATGTGATTGCTTGACCCAAGTAGCTAAGTATGGTCTAATTTGTCTATTAATTTCTACCTGGATCCCCATTAAGGCTGAGAAAGCTATGAAGTTGCTCCCAGGAATGTTCACAGCGATTTATTGTGTGTATGAAACAATGGAAATTGAGAATTAAATAGATTTGTGGGAACATTTTTTTTTTTTACTAGCTTAAAACCAGTGAAAACTGGAGTCTATACCTTGGAGCTCTTACATCAGTGGGTTCTTTGTTTTTTAATTGTTTCCCTGAGGGTGGACATTTCAATTGTCTAGTGGTGCTAGCTTATCACACAGGCTGAACTGTAGAATAGGTTAGCCTGCTAAGAGTGGTCACGGCTCCAGACAACCTTTCGAGTTGCAAGCAAAGAACCAGACATGGAAAAATAGACCTTTCTTCTGGGAACTGATGAGCAGAAGCTTTCACCAGGCTCTGATCTGGACAAAATGCTGTAGCTCACAGATTCTCTAGTTAAAGGGACTTGCCGATAGTGATAGATTTAACTAAGTATAAGCCAATTACTTTTGAGAAAACTGTACATCTCCCAAGGCAATTCCACTTTCAAGCCAACATGCACCTAAAAGACTGACGTGAGAAACGTGTCCTGGATGGATTTCTGGCTCTCTGAGCCACAGTAGTGCAAGCTCTATGCTGGATACGTAGTATTACTTCTGGATGGCCCACGACCCACCCCCCCCCCACCTTTCCACCAGACACATTTTGTCAATGTGCTCTCCTTTCAGCTCAGTATTCTTCTTAATTTCTAATCACCTATCAATCACCCACCCTCCCTGAGGGCTCCGAGAGTCAAATATCTGTTGCATAATTTTTACATTACCAAGACTTTTGGATTACCAAATCTAACTATGTGAAAACATGCTCATCTCTAAAGTAATTACAGATGCATAATAAATATTAGAACATGAGTGAGCTGAAATTATTGAATCTGTATTTAAAATTACCTGCCTGATGACAATCTCAGCTTATCGCACTGGGAATATGTCTGGCTACTTCTTGTCAATTGCCACTTACAAGCCGAGGGGATAAAGGTCTAGCAATTTCAAGTTAGTTGGTTACCTAATGCTTAATGTCAATCTGACCCTTAAAACAGTATCCACAGTTTTTATCTAGGCTGTCAGCTTTCTTTACGGACTTCTATGCAGCAGGTCATTCTAGACCCTAGGGGAAGGGGGATGTAGACATCTATCTCCATGGATGACATGGACAGAGAATAAACAAAGATGCAGAAGAGACCATGCCAATATCTGCGTGTGTGATGATGAGTGTCCCTTGACTCAAATACTGCCTTTGGGGATTCCACTGAATGACACTGCCTGGGCACATTCCTAAAAGACATGCATGCCAGAAGGACATCTATCCATTAGTAGGATTCTAGAAGTTTCTCATTATCCTTCCTATATTCACCTTCCTCTTCCAGTTTAGGCTCCACCAACAAGAACTGGTTTCATGAAAAGAATTTGTTTTAATTTAAATATGTTATCTGGGGGAATTTCACATATGAGTACCATATTTACATAATGTCCATGCTTCTCTCTATCATGACGAATGCATTCCATATCTCCCTTCTCAATATCATGGCTTCCTTAATTATTATTATACACATGCACACACACACACACACACACACACACACACACACACACACACACACCCTCCTGGGGCCAGTAGGCATTGCTTATGAAGAACTTTTACTCAATTCGTTCATACTTGTCTCCTCTGTGAAAACAGTGTTTGACACAGCATGAGTTCTCAATAAACATTTACTGAGTGAATCCATTGAAAAACTTTCACACACACAGACAGACTGCTCTAGTGAATTGCTGGTTCATCCTAAAGCAATTTCAGAAGCAAATCAATAAGAATATGTGATGGGCATCTGTGATAGTTTCCCTGTATATTCTAGGCTCACCGTCCTGGTTTGGAAGGTGGATGGGAAAGTCTCCTTGATGGACAACCTCAGACTGAGCCCAAGGGAAACAAAAGCCCACAGAAAACAAGTGGATTCTTCAAAGTCAAACCAGCCAATGGAAAGGGAGAAAGGTTGGCTGTGCTGGAGGATGACCGAAAACGGAAAAATTTAAAAATTCAGTAACCAATGCCAACTCACTTTCTTGAATTCTCCTTCAGTAAGACACTTGGAAGTGCCTTACTGCTTGGCCACCATTTCTGTTGGCAACACTAGGCCAATTGCAATGTTAATTGCTTCTTCTTGGAGAAATCGCACCTCTAATCTTCTTTCTTTGAAGAGAACTTCAGAGAATATCCTCTCCCTATGTGTCCCAGTTGTTCACAGAGGCAACACTTCCTACAGATCCCTGGGCCATACTTGTCTTACATCCACTTATTTTTTATTGAGCTATATATTTTTCTCTTCCTCCCCTCCCTATCCCCTTCCCTTCTACCCTCTCCCCTGGTCCCTATGATCCCAATTTACTCAGGAGATCTTGTCTTTTTCTACTTCCCATGTAGATTAGATCTATGTATGTCTCTCTTAGGGTCCTTATTGTTGTCTAGGTTCTCTGGGATTGTGAATTGTAGGCTGAATTTTTTTTGCTTTATGTCTAAAAGCCACTTATGAGTGAGTACATATGATATTTGTTTTTCTGGGTCTGGGTTACCTCACTCAATGTGATGTTTTCTAGATCCATCCATTTTCCTACAAATTTCAAGATGTCATTATTTTTTCTGCTGTGTAGTACTCCATTGTGTAAATGTACCACATTTTTCTTATCTATTCTTTGGTCGAGGGACATTTAGGTTGTTTCCAGGTTCGGGCTATGACAATCAATGCTGCTATGAACACAGCTGAGTACATGTCCTTGTGGTATGATTGAGCATCCTTTGGATATATACCCAAAATTGATATTGCTGGGTCATGAGGCAGGTTGTTTCCTAATTTTCTGAGAAATCGCCACACTGACATCCAAATCAGCTCTTCCAGCTTGCATTCCCACCAGCAATGTAGAAGTGTTCCCTTTACCCTACAACCTCTCCAGCATAAGTTGTCCTCAGTGTTTTTGATCTTGGCTGTTCTGACAGGATGGAATCTCAGAGTTGGTTTGATTTGCATTTCTCTGATGGCTAAGGATGAAAATTTCTTTAAGTGTCTTTCAGCCATTTTAGATTCATTTGTTGAGAGTTCTCTGTTTAGGTCTGTACCCCATTTTTTTATTGGATTATTTTTTCTTTTGATGACCAATTTTTTGAGTTCTTTGTATATTTTGGAGATCAGACCTCTGTCTGATGTGGGGTTAGTGAAGATCATTTCCCATTCTGTAGGCTGCCGTTTTATCTTGTTGACCGTGTCCTTTGCTTTACAGAAGCTTCTCAGTTTCAGGAGGTCCCATTTATTAATTCTTTCTCTCAGTGTCTGTGCTTCTGGGGTTCTATTTAGGAAGTGGTCTCCTGTGCCAAAGCATTCAAGTGTACTTCCGACTTTCTCTTCTATGAGGTTCAGTGTGGTTGGCTTTATGTTGAGGTCTTTGATCCATTTGGACTTGAGTTTTGTACATGGCAATATATATGGATCTATTTTCATTCTTCTGGTGTCTTCTTCAATGTTTTTCTTCAAAGATTTAAAGTTTTTGTCATACAGGTCTTCCACTTGTTTGGTTAGAGTTACTCTGAGATTTTTATGTTATCTGTGGCTATTGTGAAGGGTGTTGTTTCCCTGATTTCTTTCCCAGCCCATTTATTATCTGCTTACACTTACTTATAAGGCCAGCTGGTAAGTAGACTCCTGCATCCTCCATAGCCAACAGTTCGAATGCATCACTCACAGTTCATGTGTTGGTCCCTCAATCACCCATGGGACAGCATTGCGGATGGGGCCTAGGAAGTGGGGATTAAGTCTCTAGCCCAGCCCTCATGACCAAATGCCATCACCCTGGTGCTGTAAAGTTGAACGTGGTTCCTGATACCGTTTTGCTGTCTGTCCTTCTGTCTTCAGCTGTGGGAAGGCCGTCACCAGGTGCCAGTTTGGCCCATGATCTTGAATGTTTCACTCTCAGAAACTGGGAAACAACTGTCTGTGGCTTCTGAATTATCCAGTCTGTGTTCTTCTGGCTGATACAGATAAGGTCCTGATGAACACATCCTTCCCCTCTCCCCAACTTTAAACCTACAACATTGGGCTAATGCTAGCCAATAACTCTTGATGATTTTTCCCAATGGAAAACCTTATAGATCCCAGAATTTTGCAACGTAAAGAGGCTCCTGTATTTCAGACGGTACCCACATGTACTCCACACATTTGCTCTTAGCCGAAGTGCATAGATTGCAGTTCACTCTGCCTCAAAATGTCTGGGTTTAAGCTGCGATTTCTTACCACTCTGTTCTCCATGAATCAATTTGCTTTGATGCCTAGTTTTCTACATCAAAGGGAACAGAACCTAATTTCAAGATGAAGGGAAGAGCAAAGGGATGGGTGGTCCTCAAGAGCAAAGCAGCACACAACAACCAGCTTGATCTCACGAAACAGAACCATTTGGAGAGAAGTAAGCTAACTCAATGTTTTAAACCATCATTTCTCGCACTTTCGCCCCTCTTTCCATTCCTATTTCTGTGACTGTTCTTAGACCGTCTCACTCCTCAGTTTTTCCCCTGTCTCCTTTCCTTTATGGCTGACACAGAAGTATTGCCCCTCAATCCATCTTGGTTCCCAAGAAGAAGAATGTCTGGTGTCAATACGCACAGCTTTCCGCTCTGCTATTATCCTTTCCTCTATGAGTCATATCTACACTGCCATCTGGATGTCCCCTGGGTTCCATAGGCATCCTTCTGGGACAATCAGCTCTGACAGCAGGACTATATCTGGCTGGTCACCTCATCAAAATCTCCCATCCTCCATGTGGTGTAAATCCTCGGAGGCAGATGGTTTTATTGAGAACTGTAATTGCTGATCACCATTAACCCAGAGATTCAGTCACCAAATTTCTTTGTTTCCATCTTAAGTTTGAGCTGAACAATGCTTATTTGGTCTTTACCACATTATTTGAAGGAGTTAAGTGGCCCCAATTTTCTATTCCAACTAGAAACTGAAGGACTAAGAGAAATGGAATCTGAGGGCACATAACAAGAAAAGATTTTTGAAAAGAGATTTTTTTCTTAATATATTATTCATTAATGAATGTATTCATAGGAAGGATATATTTATAAGGATTCTGAATATTCAAGAATCTATTAACAAACATGTTCTTCATGCATATATTTATAAGAGGTTTTAAGAGGAATAGAGTTATAAGAGTATATTCATGAAGAACATGTTCTTACACTATTAGGAATATATTCATAGGAACAGCTCACATGCAAAATAATATTTGTCAGTTCCCCCCAGGGGCTGCACCAACAAATGAAAAATTTCCTAAGACATTATGGAACAAAAAGTCAAATGAATGAATATAAAAAATTGTTTGTTGGCTGGAAGGTTAAGATACAATTTGAGAACAAGCAATGTTTCAAGGTGTAGGACCCCATTCAAACCCATTCATAGTCCAACTGCTCTGACTGTACTTTAGTGACCCTAATTCTGACTTAGAAGATTGGGGGGAATTTACACCATAGATGTAGGCATACTCACTTCATGTCTTGGTTCACTCCTTTAATGGTGGCGTTTTCTCAGGTGGAGGGATATGAGTTTCCTTTGTGGATACGCTGAGATTGGGGATATAGATAAAAATAGATCCATCTATACCCGATCACACTGGCTTCCAGGACACATGTTCAGCCCCAAATCTGATTGGTGTCATTGGTTCTATTCTGGGCACAACTGCTGAATTATCCCGTAGTAAGTGTCTGAGCCATAAGTCTCAGGTCTTCTATAAAATGAGCAATTTAAAGGCTGTATTAAATAAAAAAGCTTTCCAACTTAGTCTCTCACACTGTTAATATCTTAACTGTCTCCCTAAGAGAACACAGCAGTCAAACCCAGCAAGTTTCTTTGCTGGCGAATGCACACAATGACTTCTGTTCTTCTATGGCTGAGGAAAAACAGACCCCCTGACTGTAAGGCAGGTACAGGCTATGACGACACATCCAGTAAGACAGGGAGAGGCTACATTTTACATGTTTATTAACATTTAAAATATATTAAAACTTTAACAGTAGAAGCAGGAATTTATATTGCATATGGAAAGCTACAAAAAAAGGGAGAAACAAAAAACTTCACAGAAACAAGTTTACTTCACCTAATAGTATATTAAATTTATGTTTAGGTAAGCATTTAAAGAATGCAACATATATGGTTTCAAGTTCTTTTCTTCTTCAGTGACCTTAAGTTAGAGAAATACGCTAAGCAGAATCCACTTTGTTAGACTGAGGATGTTATTAGTGTAGCAGAAGGATATTGTCGGGTCTGCTTATTTCTCATGGCTTCCCCATTGGTTCCTGCCTCTAAAGGATGAGTCTTGGCTTCAGGAGGGCAGTTGCAGTTGCTGTTATGTGATAGAGCAGAACCCGTTGTAGACCTGGGTTCCCCTTTTTGATACCTATGAAGTAGTCTGCTCACAACTCCAATCTCAGACACACTGACCTCTAAAATATCGCTGAAGCCTAAGATTTTGAGCCCTTCTCTGGAGGTCTCCTGTCCTGAAGCACTTCTTCAACATCAACAGACGAGGAAGAGTCCATTCTGAAGCTTGTTTCATCAGCGTGGGAACAGGAGCGATACCATGCAGGCAGGCCTTTGGCCAGTGCCACTGTTAGAACCAGCTCCCGAGGCAGCCCTGGCGGCAGGTCCTCACAGGGTTCCTGAAACACCCCACTACTTTTCAGTTCCTTCTAGGCACACTTCCTCAAGTGGGCTCCAGGGCACCTTGGAGCCATAACCAAGGAACAGTAAAAGGAATAAAACTGAGGATCACGAAGACAATGTACTCATTAGCACTTTGAAGAGATCCATTCTTTCCTGAGCCAAGGGCCCAGAAACCTCAGGAGTCTTTTTGAAAGCACCAGGCTGCCATCTCTTAGTCTCACCGCATCCGGATAATTGACATGAGCTGTGCTCAGATGTGTTTCTGGCGAACACATTAATGATTAATTAACGAATTTATTTCCTGGCATTTTACCACTTGAGACACTTGACACTTGCGGAATGGAATCTTGTTTTTATCGAGGGGGAGAGGACAGACACATGGACAGCGTCTCCGGTCTGTTTGCTGCAGAAAAGATGCCATCCAAACCCACACTCGGCTCTAACTAAGCATCTGAGTCATCGGCATTTGATTGTTTATCAAGTCTGCCACACACCTCAACCAGACACTTTAAAGGGTCCCGATGAAATATGAGTATGGCCATGGGGACATTAAATTCAACTGGATGGCTGCCAAGCTCGTTTCTAAAGGCACAAGTCTTTTAGAAACAGTGTGGGTGGCTGTTCAGGAGCACGTTTGTCTCCTGGTTTCTTGGCCCGAGGCACCACCATCTTCAGTGACGTCCCGGGAGTTCCTGAACATCAGGATAGAATTAGAAATCTTCAGAGCTGGTCCCAGCTTCATCTTGATCACTGTGACGAGGTCTGCCGGGGTCAGAAGCAGGAAGGCTTTGGCATCTATCTGCTGTCAATAAATAAACAATCACGGATATAATCATTCCACAGTGCGGCTGTCTACCCACCAGCAGCAGCTCCGGCGTAAGGAGTGTGACACTGAGTCTGGGTGGCCTTGCTAGAGGGAGGTGCCCCTCCCTTTTTGACTCAAGTCAGATCAACTCCATTGTGCTCACAGAATAAAGGAGTCAAATTGAATTAGAAGGTTCTCAGTTTGTGAAACTCAATGCTTTAATTTGCCCAAGCACAGACTTCCATTGTTCTGTTTCAACGTTTTTAGGCTGAATGCACCAAGGGCGTTACGAGTACCAGAGAATAACTCTCCAGAGAGTGAGGCACCATGGCTGGCCCTGTCTGGTGCTGCTAAAGTGGGGGGAACACAGGGAACAACCTGAGACTGCAGCAACAGAAGGAAATAAATTGGGGTTTAGCTATAGGCTGGGGGATTAGACAACATAATCTCTCAAAACACATTTCAACGAAACATCCCATGATCTGTGAAATTTCACAGATCATTAAGCAGTAATACATATTATGTCAAGCAGGACCTTCTAATTTTTTTTAAATAAATCTGTCCTATTTGAACTATCAGAAACGTTGGGCCACTATATGGCTCAGGGGGTAAAAGTAGTTGCTGCTAAGCCTGAGGACCTGAGTTTAACTCATGGTGGAGGGACAGATAGGCCTGACGCTGTATATGGAAGCATTGTGTCCACACCATCACACGTACATATCACATATACATAATGATACTAAAATATTAGGAACCTTTACTCCCAATAGCAAAAGAAGTCATCTTTGACTATCAGAATACTGGTGTGTCTTAACTTTAACCTTTTAGCTTTTCTATAGTTTCAAGTTTCCTTTCTGTAATTAAAAAAACTAAACAGAAAAAGATATAATAATTATCTCATTTTTTAAATTTTAAGCACATTTAGAAACAATGTCAGAATGATTCTTGGTTCCGGTACAAATTGGGGAGTGCTGGATATATTAATGGCCTTCATTGTTGTAATCAGATGCCTATGATACTTGAATACAGGCATATCAAATCACCATGTTGTATGCTCTGACGACGCTCAAGCCTCATTGGACAGTTAAATGTTTTTAAGTTAAGAAACATATGGCTTTATGAAGTGTGACAGCTTTCCCGCGTCCTGTGATGGTGGACTGTTGGTGCACAGCTTCTGAGAGGCCTAGGGACCCCAGAGTTTGACTCTGAGGACTGCTTGGGGGTTCTGTCCCTATATGACATATACACTTAGGAAGTTACCTAGGTCAGCAGACTCTTGGCTGCAGAGCCAACAGCTGGAATGCAAGGGTTTCCTATGGCAACTCTTCCTGTGAACCAGTGCCATGCATGCCAACCCGCTTATAGCCAATGCTTCTGGATGGCAGTGGTCCCTTTGATGGACGGATGAAGTGGCTGGGGTTGTTGGGTAGGCTATTTTTTTCTTTTTTTTTTTTTAAATTTTTCGAGACAGGGTTTCTCCGTAGCTTTTTTGGTTCCTGTCCTGGAACTAGCTCTTGTAGTCCAGGCTGGCCTCGAACTCACAGAGATCCGCCTACCTCTGCCTCCCGAGTGCTGGGATTAAAGGCGTGTGCCACCATCGCCCGGCTTTGGGTAGGCTTTTTAACACTTAAAAAAGCTCAAAAACTTTGCATACCTTTATGATCTATTTTCTGATGACACTTAGAGAATAAAACACTTCTCTGGAGATACACTTTTTATTCTCTGAGGCAGGGGAGAGGCATTGCCCCTCTTTCCCTGCCTTGATGTGTGTTCAGTACCAGCATTTTCGGGCAAAAATCACTGGCCAAACAACCATTTGTCATACGAACTAGACAGCGGCGATGAAGCTCACCATGAGCACCCATGCAGATGCAGGAATCTACTCTAATCTACTCTGTGTGCTTCACTGTCCTGATGACTGCGTAAGGTCGAGGAGGAAACCTGGAATGTCAGCCTTAGAGATGTTCCCAATGTCACACAGCTTCTCAGAGGCAAGGCCAGGGTCCTGGGCAGTGCCTAGTGGACCCCAGAGGAGATGGTCTGCTCTGTATTGCTGTCCTTACTGAGGCCCAACTGGTTGGTGTACTTCGAAGGTCCCATCCATAAGTCTGTGTGTTAGATGGAGAGGAGCAGGAGGGTTTCAGTGATTTCCCCACAGGGGTCAGAAAGCATCAAGCTTAAAAACCACCACAAGCGGCTTTATATTTGTCATATGGGCAGACTCAGAGACAAACTAGGTCTCAGGTGTTGTTCAATAAAGAGAAAGGGCTTTGTGCAGCCCTGGGCAAGGTACGCTCAAGTCGTGCTGTGCAAAAGCACTGAGCTTTGCTAGGCTTTACCAAAAGCTATAGGACTCGGAGGGTCTCAGGACCCAGGACTTCAAGATGTCCCTCGAACTGCGAATGCTCTGAACTCAAAAATTCCCTAGGATATAAGTGTCCCAGAGCACTGAATAGCAATGGTGAAAGCTGTGACATCATCTGAGATGGAGCCTGTGACACCGCCCCCTTCCCTACTTACCCATGCCCTGCCCCACCACTGTGCCTGGCCTTCCCGAGGACGGCCTCGAAGGTAAACCACCTTTACAGAGTAGTGAGGACAAAGGACCCCTGTAAAAAGCTCAATGCAGTGCAAACTTGCTTGTAGTAGTCATGTGATAGATAATCGCCACCATTATTTGGTGATCTACAGTAGACACCATACTTTCTATAGCTCCTGGGACTACAGATTCTCGGCTTTGGAAAAATGCTAAGCAATTGAGAACACTACCAACCACGAGGAAGCAGGAAGCAGCAATGGCACCATTCTGGAGCAGGTGTAGGCGGGGGGGATGGGCTAGTCTTCCTTTCAGTGGAGAGCAGAGAATTCATCCCTTCCCCGAGGTTCCCTAAAGCCATCAGTGTGGAGGCTTCGCAACTCCCATAGACACTAATTATCTAATCCACTTACTCCCTACCCAGCCGTCTGAGAGGAGCAGCCAGCATCCTTGTGACAGTAAGGGTAAGAGTGGCCCGGCACAGGCTGCACTTCTGGGCTCTTCTGTGGTCCTTTCTCTTGCCTCCGCCATCCAACTGCTCTTGTTTACACTTAAATAGGTGGAAACAAAGCACTCCTGGGCCCAGAAGTACAAAAATATATCTAATTTTCCCATTTCTTACCTCTTCCTTGAAGCACTTGGCATGTTCTTCACAGCCCAGAAGAGATTGTATAAACTCAGCCACCTACAGCACAGGATAAAAAGCTGAATTTTAAAACATGCACCTGAAATAATTTGAGGGTTGAAGTAACTCAACGTGTGAATAAAATATATATACCAAGTCCCAACCCCTTGGAATTTAAATAGTAACTAGAAAATCACATTGCCATTTTTTTTTTAGCTCTTTAGGTTTGTCCATCCCCCAGTGTCCTTTCCGTCTATTCGTCACCAGGCTGAGCTATACAGGGTGTGTTGATAAGGAGACAGTGATGGCCCATATCTGTATAGGTCTCTGGCACAGTGAAGGCTTCCAATATGTGGTCCTCCTAGGTATGTGGGCTGGCAGCCTTGGAAAGTGGTTATCATGGGGCCATCTGGATGCTAGGAGCACCATGCTTGCAGGTACTCCTAAACAGCAAGTTCCTCCTGGAAGCGTCTCTGGGGCTCCAGCACACCTCTCCTGGTACCTGGGCAACCATAAAACTCCACACACTGGGGATGAACTAGAGTCCCACATAAATGACAGTAAACGCTCAGGGAGGCTTAACAACTTAATAGTCCTATTGGGCCACTTAGCGGCGGAGAGTTTGGAACTCAGGCTGCCAATTCCCAAGCTTTGAGTTCTGGAGAGCACTCTCTTCACCTTGAGCTGACTTTTCTCCCTTACCTGGTGACTTATCTCCCTCTGCACACACCCACACACACCACACATCACACACACCACACACACACCACATACCACACCTACATCACACACAGACACATACCACACAGATTATACACACCAAACATCATACACACTACACAACACACACACCACCAACACCACATACCATACACCACACACACCACACACACACATACACACTACACACACAACACACATACCACATACATATCACAGACACACCACACACATCTCACACACAGTCTATACACACCAAACATCACACACACCACACAATACACACGCCACACAGACACCACACAGACACAACAGACACATACCACACACCACACACACACACACACACACACACACACACACACACACACCAATTTCCTTATAGTGAGAGAGCGTGAAGACCTGACCGTATGGTGCAGATAAGCACCAAGTGTCCCCAACAGACACTCCCTGTTTAGATAAGAGGGAGCATGGGATAAGCGGATGTCAATGATGACTCTAGGTGATGTGACAAATCAAACAGGGTTGCGGTACAGGCTGGCCTCAAGCTGGGGTTGGAGTATGTGGACTCTTGGGGTTAGGATCTTAGGGGACCTGGCTTGTTTCTCCTTGCTGTCTCCTGGTTTGACTGGATGGTGAGCACCTGCCTGTCCTTCCATGAGACAGGGACTATCCTACCTGGAGACAGTTGAAGAGCCCAGGATTGTCTACCAACAGTCGCCACTTGCATGAAGCCCTGAGAGTACTCTCTCCCTCCAAGCCTCTCCAGAAATCAGTGGACTCGGCTTCTTGCAGGGCAGACGTGGACACCAAGAGTTGAGATTCCTGTTCTTACGGCTCAAAATAGTGAGAACCATCTCCCAGAAGATGCACCTGTGTTCTCCTGGCCAACACGCAGTCTGTGGGAACTCAGTTTAGCATATTTTCTTTTGGAGGACACTTGGCATATGCTAGGTATCTGCCTTACTCACCCAGTGCAAGTCTAGCTCAGCAGAGTAATTTATGATTATCCTTCTAAGGTGGAAGGCAGGTTGTGAATTTTAGGAAACTTCCCTAAGCCTGCTGCTGCCATGGACAGACAGCCCACTGCGGGAAGACTTCGGTCCAAATGGGATCAGAGTAGACTGATCAACAAGGCAGCTAGCAGTCCAATGAATGCCCCATGGTCCCACAGGGCACAGTGATGGAGGAAGGTCATTGGTTAAGTAATAAAGAAACTGCTTGGCCTCATAGGTTAAAACATAGGTGGGAGGAGTAAACAGAACAGAATGCTGGAAGGAAGAGGAAGTGAGCTCAGAGATGCCATGCTCCCCTCTCCCGGGCAGACGTGATAGCTCTGCTCTCTGAAGCAGACGCGATGGAGCAAGCCGCCAGGTCAGACATGCTGAATATTTCCCGGTAAGCGCACCTAGTGGTGCTATGCAGATTGTTAGAAATGGGTTAGGCAAAATATGAGAATTAGCCTGTAAGAGGCTAGAGTTAGTGGGCCAAGCAATGTTTAAAAGAATACAGTTTCCGTGTAATTATTTCGGGGCATAAGCTAGCAGGTGGCCGGGGTGCTGGGGACGCAGCCCCGCCGCTCCTATTACTACAGAATGGGTGCTGGGGACGCAGCCCCGCCACTCCTATTACTACAGCACAGGCAGAAGAAGCTTTGTCAGTCTGCAGAATTGATAGGGGTGGTTTTTCCTACACAAATAGGATGCATAGAACATTTGCTGGGTGTCTACAGGGAGTTGATAAAAACTGTAAGAGGCCACTGTTCAAGTCACATTGATGGAAAACTAGAGAGAATGACAGTCCTTGTGGGGGTGACTGAAGTTGGGCCTCCAGAGTCCAGGGCAGTGACAGGTCTGAGTCCTTCCCCAGGCTATTCTTTCGGCTGAAAATATCCACCATGACTGTGTCTGGGGGCTTTGTGATGGGCACACCTCTGAATAGGACTGAAGTACTGTGGAGTCTAAGGATCAGTTCACAGAGAGAGAGGAAAGAAGAATGTTGTGCAAGGCCCGGTTTGCCCATCATTGTAATCCACAGTTGCAAATGTGCCCTGTAGGAGAGATGAAAAGGCTTTGGGATGGAAAGACCACAGCCCAGGGGAACTCAGCGCTCCTTCAGTATACATAGGATTTCCTGGGATTAAAATTCTTGACAGATGTGTGGATTCCCAGGAGCCAGCCCTCAAACAGGGCAAGTGAGCAGCAGTAGAATCTGAGGAGCAGAAGGTGAATGGGAAGAGAAAGGTAGTGCGGTCTCTGGGGGATGGATTTGTGCTTCTAGCCGCAGGCAGCCGGGGACCTGAAGTCCAGGTTCTCTTCCTGGCCTCACATCACTGCCGCCTGCAGAGCTTGCAGCCTGACGGGAAACGTGGGCTTGGGCCGTAGAGATTACAAATGAACGGAGCTGGACAGCATCCGGGCACGGGCCGTTTATTTTCAGAGCTCAGAAAGACTGCTGCTGTGTGGTGAGGGTTGGTACCACAAGTGAAGGGAGAGCTGGAGAGGTGATGGAGAGGTGGGCCTTCAGGGAGCCTGGACTCCCGAGGCTGCCTGCAGTGGGCAGGGCATCACCTACAGCCTAATGGGAAGCAGGAAGGTCTGCAGATCCAGCTGCTGAGGGAGGAGGCACTGCAGAAACCAAATCCTCAGGACTGCAGAAAGAAGCTCAACTGACCACAGGGTTTCTCAGTTTCCGCGCACCATAAACTCCTTGGGAGAGGCAACTTTGCTGTAGAGTGTTTGTCTGTACTGGGGGGCATTTGTGCACAGCCCTGGCCTCTATCCCTAGATGTGAGTGGTAATGTTGCCTTCTAGAAGGGACATCCAAAAGGTGTTTCTAGAGGCTGTCAGAGGCCCTTTGGGGATGGGTCTGCCGCTGGGGTGCCTCTTACTCTGAAAGAATCCCTAAATTTCTTGGAAGGAAATAAAAGGTTGACCAGGACTTGTTTTAAGACCTAAGTTTTGCTCTATCTCAGTCAGAATCCCTGTGTCTGGGAAACATGTCAGCCACGCTGGAGCGGTGGGCCAAGACATGCTCTTACTTCCTGTGCTGAGTAAGTACTCCTTACTACCGAGCTGCTCACGGTAGAAAGGTGGCAAGCTGCTCTGAGCATTCACACTTCTCACTGAGCCCCCTCTGCCAGCATTCCCAGGGTTCCCTCCTCTTCAGCATGGTTGGCCCAGACCATCACCTGGAAAGGTAAATAGGGTTCTGATGGGAGGAAATAA
The DNA here is from genome assembly GCF_018167655.1 of Microtus oregoni. Taxonomy (NCBI): domain Eukaryota; kingdom Metazoa; phylum Chordata; class Mammalia; order Rodentia; family Cricetidae; genus Microtus; species Microtus oregoni. The sequence goes on from NW_024543077.1 coordinate 25,703,809, forward strand.
CAGGAGACCAAAGCATGCGCAGAAGAGAGTGCCTGCTGCAGAGTGCTGACAACACTGGCTCCAGGGCCACCGTCACACTTTCTTGGGGGTCTGGGCTCCCCACCCTAGTTCTCTGTATACAGCAGGGCATCTCTGCCTTCTTGGCCTCACCACCTGTCTCAGATGCTCTGCTTTTTGGAAAGATTCCTATCCCCCCTTTGTTTTTTATTTTTATTTTTGGTGAACAAGGCCATGAAATCTACTGAGGAAGAAGTCTTTGTCCAGATTTTAAAAGTATTTCAAAGTATTGTTAGTACTTACTTTTCCTAAAAGTAAATTTTAGGTTGAATTTTAATAAAAATCTGTAGTCTAACCATGTAAATGGTGAGGTTTCTAGATATCACAGAATAATACTGAAGGGTTTCCTTCTCATTCTCCCATTCAAAGATCCTGTCTCCTACCAACGTGAGACAAAATGAGGCCAACATCTCGAGGAGAGTAAGCTAATTATCATGTACTAACTTCCCTTCACATGATAGCTGTGAGGTGGGTCTACTTTTCAAAGTAGCAAGTACCCTCTTGAAACACTGTGAAGACCCAGGCCATGGTTGGCTCTGAAGAACGCCCATGACGTGGCAAGTGGCTATGTAGACTTGTGCCCTTGCCTCTGATTCTGGGGTGCATCCCTGGTTTGGAGGCTGCTCTATGAGCCTGGTTACGGTTCTGGGGGTCGCCCTGGGTGTAGGAACTGACAGGTGTCCGTTTTCCATGTTCTTGGGAGTACACTCACTATTCTGTGTCCAAAACCCTGGCTTTGTTTGGGAAGGGTTCCAAGCAAGTTAACTGTAGGCATGAGACAGTAGTCTGGGAGACTAAGAATGATGTCTCTGCCTAGGCTCTCCTACCGGCCTTCTCCTCTATCCAGATCACGTCCCCCCATGACCTACTTTCCCTGGCTTCCTCTCTGGCTCTCAGCAGGCTTCCCTTCTGCAGTGGGCTGCTTCTTCCATCTTCCCGAATGATGCTCTCTTGCTGAGCCTGTAGATGTGAGCGGGATCGTGCTTCTTGGAAATCCACCGGGGACCGTTTCCACTCTGATGCTCTTGAATATATATATATATATATATATATATATATATATATTATATAATACGTATTATATATACATATATATATTTAAGCAGAGTTTATTTGTCCCCCCCCCCCTTTTTCGAAGGGTCAATTGCAGAAGGCTGCTACGCTCAGCCAGCAGTAGCCTGGATTTGTCGAAACACTACCTTCCATGTAAAGCCTGCTTTTAAAGTGGCTGCCATCCTTTATAGTTAATGAACATTTAGGGAGCACTTGGTTCAGAGCAAGACAATTTATATGTGGTGCTTTAAGAAGCGTTTTAGAGTGGAAGAGGGAAAAGTGCCTACATATGAGGCAAACAAAACCGAGCTGTGTCTGAAACGGTAAACGCACACTCTACGGTGTCTGAGGACAGGGCCGATCATTCATTCACTCACTCACAACACAGATATTGGCCAAACACCTACTCTGAGTATGAAGTTTTGCTATGAAGACATACAAAAGTACTTAAAAAATATTTTAGTCCTTATTCTACAGGCTTGTACTCTTATGCAGACTATGTGCCTGTCCCAGAGAGAGAAATATGCTTCCCCAGAAGGCGACCTAATGTGTTCTCACACCCTCACCTCTAACGCAGTGTTAAAACAGTGACACTCACGACACATATACCACCACGCCTTCTTGCCTTCCGTTTCATAGCCACCACTTCCCAGACTCCCAGTGCTTTGCAAACAGAGTTGTGGGAGAGGCAGCCACAGCGACAGAGGAGATAAAGCCGGTTCCCAGCTCTGTGGAGACTGACAAAGGGTCCGAGCTGGCTTCTCTTCACAGGTAGCAGAATGTGAAGTGGAGTCTCCCTCCCAGGCCAGGATGGAGACAAAGAGAGTATTCTCTCTCTTCAGCTTCCGCTAGAGACACCCCACACCAGCTCTCACTGAATGGCACTTAACACAGGATGCCCAAGTTCACTGCAGCACGCAGTGTCCCTGGTGGGGACTCCCCTCAAACACGTCTACTGCTAACAAAGCGCAGAAACAGCTCTCTTAATCCGGGTCAGACCTCGGCTGCCTTTTCAAATAAACCTTCCTCGGTTGCCATTCTAGTTGTGGTGTCCAGAGCAGTCTCGCATCCTGTTGGTCATGGTACCTTCTGGTAATGGTACTTCCCGAATGCCCCCACCCCTCACGTGGATCCCTTGAGAGAACAGCTTTATTTTCAAAGACATAGAACATACCACAAACCCCACACTTTAAATCCACCAAAGGTCAGTTTGAGGGTGTATTTCAGAGTTGGGAAATGTACATGGTGATTGGGGACAGAGTGTTCTTGCTCTCAAGTGCATCGTATCAGACGTCAAGGCTGGGCTTTGGGAGTGATGGGAAGGGCATCTTTAGAACACGTCCCTGATGGAGAACACGGTTACCGGGCATCAGAAAGAGCCAGGGGTGGGGGTAATTGATACAAGACTCTTGGCCTTCCTGTGGCTTTTTCAGTAATCTAAAGGCCCTAATGTGTCTTCCTGCAGTAAGAGCCTGAAAATGTTCATGCTCCATGAGAGGGAATTCAGGAACTGGAAGTCCCCTTCTTAGCAGGCCTTTGTGGCAATTTAGCCTCTTCACATTTTCGTCTGAAATATTCCCGACCCTAATGAGAAGGAACAGTGACTCCCTCCATCACCTTCGACCTCTTGCTTTTACGTCATTAGAGGCTGAACTTGAACAGACCAGAGCTCTCCTTCCCAGCCACCTCTACAGCTTCATGATCCTGTCAGGGCTTCTCCTCTTTCCCGAGAAGTAAATAAAAGCATGCCTTCCTCCATTGTAAGAAACGCTTCCTGTGCACACGCTTTCAAATCTCACACCTGACTCTCCGGTCCTGGGACTGACAGTCTCAGCCCCAAGCAGTTTGCTTTTTAGGGTAGTGATTAGTGATATCTTGAAGGCCTGACAAGTTTCTCAGAAAGCATGGGACAAGGTGTATGCATGCCTATGACTTGCCTCGTCTTGGAGCCTTTGTCTCATGGACTATTGACCCCCACGCAGCCTGCCTCTCCAGAGCCTTTTGATCCCCAGTTGACCCCAATCTCCATTCGTGGTCCCTGAGAGGCTTCTCTGCATGTTATGCTCTCAGGAAACATTCACCTCACATCGTTGCCTACACCCTCTAATGGCGATACCTTTCTTACCATCTGCATCACCCCACGGAATCTCATCTCTTATTCTCCATGCCCCCTTCAAAAGGCCCCATTCAGTCTCCCTGTTGTTACCTGGTCCTTCTGACAGCACCACCATTCTCCACACGTTCAGAGACACTCCTAGGCTTGCAGTTCCCACACGCTATTATCCTAACTAAGTGCTTCGTCCTGAGACTATAAGAGGGATCACATTGGCTCACTTAATTCTTCATCTTTTGTATCTCGTCGACTTCCCTGAGCATTGAGTTTGATTTTAAAATAATCACGGAAGTCAGATGTTCCTCACCGCAGAACTCAGTCCAGACCCCTGCCATTCTGGGGACTGCTAACCAACATAGTGAGCCTCTCCCTCTCCTTGACTTGGCTCTCTCTGAAGAAAACCATTCCCATCACCCCGAATCACCCTGCTCAGAAAGTGACTTAGTGCCCAAGTGATGGAGGAGGGTCATCTGTCTATGTGTTACTTTCATTGGTTAATAAAGAAACTGCCTTGGCCTTTGATAGGACAGAAAATTAGATGGGTGGAGTAGACAGAACAGAATGCTGGGAAGAAGGGAAGTGAGGCAGTTGCCATAGCTCTCCTCTCCAAGATGGATGCAGGTTAAGATCCTTCCCGGTAAGCGACCACCTCGTGGTGCTACACGGATTATTAGAAATGGGTTAATCAAGATGTGAGAATTAGCCATTAAGAGGCCAAGCAGTGTCTAAAAGAATACAGTTTCCATGTAATTATTTTGGGTAAAGCTAGCCGGTGGCTGGGAGCTGGATGGCAGGAAGCAACCCTCCGCTCCTTCTACACCCAAGAACCAAGTAGACTACAGCTTCTGACTGAGCCATGGCCATCCTGTCCAGTCACCCTTGCACACAGCCACTCCTCCCTGTCCCAGATTAGCTTCCTCTATGTCCAGTGTGCACACAGCAGGAAAATGCCAGCTCAGGGCCTGGCACTGCCTGTGTGGTCACAAGAAGGTCACTTAATCTTCGGCCATCTCTACGTCTTCATTTATCCAGTGGATAAAACGAGACTTTGTGTCTTGCCACCATTATCCTAATATACATTGTTGCCCATGTGAGGGTCATGAGTCGAGGGTCTATTGAGAGGAGATGAGCCAATTTTAGCCTTACTTTCTAAATGAAGACCACCAAATGACTAGTGTAGAAGTAGAAAGAAACTGCTTGTCAACTGGAACTCCCCAATTGTTCAATGCCCTTTCATGTACGATTTCATCATAAACACAGATGGTTTCGATTCAGTTGCCTTGGTCATGAGTACACTTTACAATCTTGCACAATTCCCCAAGAAGGCACAGACCCAAGTATTCTTTTAGGAACAGGATCCTGCCATTTTATTCTCCTCTGTATTCTCTACCCCACTGATTCAACTCCTTACTACCAAGATAACATGGGCCCGTCCCTCCACAGAATGGACGAGAGGCAGGTATGTGGACACAGCATGCTGAGGAGCAATGGCAGCTCTTTCTGCCCATTACTGGAGGAACCTGGGGAAAATGGAGTCCCCGGTTATCAGACAAGGTCTCCGGGGAGTAGGGCACAGGGCCCGCTCCAGGCTTCCATAACCCACACCAAGGGAAGGTGATTGAAATAGGTGCTCGATGAACATTTCCAAGGAAATTCAGCTCCAGATCTAGCTCAAGTCTTGTCCTCAGAGAGGACCATGGAGACCAGGTTGAAAGAGCATTGTCTGAGGCCAGCCAGTGTCATGATATCTTTATCGGTCAAACAATGTGCTCCCTTAAATGAGCACGTTAATCAGGAGTCATTGCTTCAGTACTATAGTAAGCAATGAAGCTTAACTGATATATGCTGAAAAGCAACGTTGTAAGGCATGATAGTGTAAAACCTTACCGGACTTCCCCATTGTAAAACATATTACCCAAAGTTCTAACAATGTGTTCACTAAGAATCAACCCAGTTTATTTAGTAATCTTACCTGACTTCCCCCATTGTAAAACATATTACCCAAAGTTCTAACAATGTGTTCACTAAGAATCAACCCAGTTTACGTAGTAATCTTATAGTACAGAGGAGGAAACCAATATGGCAGACCCTTGGTCTGAAGGGGAGCGCTCAGCATTGCTTAGGATGCAGCCTGTCTGGAGCAGGGCGGTACTCTCCCAGAGAAGAGGCTTCTCGGCATAGGAGCTCATGCACTGCTGCTTCTTCATCAGAGCAGGGCTGTGGGTTTGCAGGATTGGTTTCTCTGCTCTACTTAGCATGGGGAGAGTGACAAGACACAGGAGGTGGCACTAAGGTAAGGCCTGGGTGGGGAAGAGCAGTGACAACTTCTCCCCAGCTTCTTCAAAGGCATGTCTGACTTCTCGCTCCAATTTGAAGTTTACACTTTGGAGAGAAGATACACAAACTGAGATGTGCCAGGAACATCTCGCACACATTAAAAAACACCAGGAGTAGGCTGGTTTCACTCCAGTGGCCCCGGTGCGGGTCCTCTCACCTCATCCACTGTCCACCACTTGGCTGGCTTGGATACCAGCCACACCTGGCAGCAGCTTGCAGTGCTGCTCCCAGCCTAGGGGGAGGTCTTGAAAAGGGTGGGCAGACATGGAGGTCACAAGGATGGACTGGGGGAGCACCTGCTGTGTCTGTGCAGCTGAGTATGCTGAGAGAGAGAGGAGCACGGCAGCATGAGCGGAGCGCAGACACGGTGGGTCACAGGCGTGAGAAGATCTCAGACAGACATGGCAGGTCGCAGGCAGCTATCATCTCTTTTGAGAAGGGCCTTACTCAGCATATGAGATGCACATCCAATCAACAATGCTGGAAGGCACAGTCTAGGCCACTTGACTGATTTAGACCAGGAGACAGGTACAATTGATGGTGTAAGGCCCAGGCGTGTCAGATTGTTAGCTAAGTCTTAAAGCTCTCTGTGAGGTTCTGCCTGATGGCGGGTGAAGTACTAGGCTATTGCTGGCTTTCCTGTTCTTTTTTTAAATTAATTTTTATTGAGCTCTACATTTTTCTCTGCTCCCCTCCCTGCCTCTCCTCTCTCCCCTTCAGCCCTCCCCCAAGGTCCCCATGCTCCCAATTTACTCAGGAGATCTTGTCTTTTTCTACTTTCTACTTCCCATGTAGATTAGATCCATGTAAGTCTCTCTTAGGGTCCTCATTGTTGTCTAAGTTCTCTGGGACTGTGATTTGTCGGCTGGTTTTCTTTGCTTTATGTTTAAAAACCACCTATGAGTGAGTACATGTGATAATTGTCTTTCTGTGTCTGGGTTACCTCACTCAAAATAATGTTTTCTAGCTCCATCCATGATGACAATTTGTGCTGGAGAGGTTGTGGGAAAAGGGAACACTCCTGCATTGCTGGTGGGAATGCAAGGTGGTACAACCCCTTTGAATGTCCGTGTGGCAATTTCTCAGAAAATTAGGAAATAACCTTCCTCAAGACCCAGTAATACCACTTTTGGGTATATATCCAAAGGATGCTCAATCACGCCATAAGAACATGTGCTCAACTATGCTCATAGCAGCATTGTTTGTCATAGCCAGAAACTGGAAACAACCTAAATGCCCCTCAACCAAAAGTGGATAAGGAAAATGTGGTACATTTACACAATGGAGTACTACACAGCAGAAAAAAATAACGACATCTTGAATTTGACTTTTTTATTTTTACTCCAAGTCAGATGAACCACGAAGCCATATGATTATGAATATTGAGCAGACTGGCATGCAAAACTGTCTGGGATATTTGTGCACACAAAGAGCACAATTTCCTCCTAGGAGCCGCTTCCCACATCAATAAAGACAGAGCAAGCCCAGGCTCACACCTGCCTCCTTAAATTCCCCTGTGATGCTGAATAAAATATAAGGAGAGTCCCACAATTGGGTGTTGACACCACCCGATGCTGTAGAGTCCAGACAACATGTCAGATGCGGGGACACTGGGTCAGGGCATCCAGGGCGAAATCCTCAGTTACAGTGTGACTTCTCAGCTCAGAAGTTCTTGTGTGGTCCCTTCATTGAGCAGAAGAATCAAATGAATCCCCCTTCTAAGGGACAAATGATCACGACTGCAGTTTGTCCAAGACTGGCTGCTCGCACCATGATACCCCATCAAATCTGGAGGCTCTTCAGCCTCACTCGTAAATACTGCCACACTAGTGGGATCTCCTTTCAGAATGTCAGTTGGGTCAAATAGGGCAGGCATGTAATCCTAGCATTAGGGCATGAATGGGAGCAGAAGCATCTTGTTTGCAGCCAGTGTTAGCTCCATAGCAATATCCTGGTCATTCTTGGGCATACTTAGACTCTCTCTCAAACCATGGAATAAAATGTTCATACTCTTGTGTTCTATCCCAACAGTTTACATGGAGCTCAGAGCAGAGGTGGGTGCTTAGGGGGCGAAGGAGACATAGCAGGTTAGTCAGTAAAGTGATTTCATTGCAAACACAAGAATCTGAGTTTGGTTTCCAGAACCCATGTAAAGAGCTAGGCATAGTGGCATGTGCTTGTAATCCCAGTGCTGGGGGAAGTGGGAACAGGAGATCACTGGGGACTCACTGCTCAGTAAGGTTAGCACAACTGGGGAGCTCCAGGCTCTGAGACCATATCTCAGAGGAAGTAGACAGTATTTGAAGATGCTACTCAAGGTTGTTGTCTTATCTCCATGTACACAAGAGCACACATGTGTGTGCGCACGCACACACACATGTATGCACACACTGAATGCACATCAGCACACACACGTACATAAACACATGCCCATGTAACTGCAATACAAGAACAGACACACAGAGACAAGTGAACACACATAATGTGCATCACATGAGACACACATATTCACATATGTGCACCTACACATATATGACGAAACACACATATGATAAAAATGGATGTCTGATGACATAGCCTTGGATCTCTAGATGGATAAAGAGGAAAAACAATAGGAATGCCTGCATAAACCTCTGCCTTTATAATGATGTCCTTGAAGGCACTTTCAGGACACATTAGCTCACTGAAATCCACCGAGACTTAAAGCCTGTAAAAGACAGACCATAGTGAAAACACTTCACACCTTCTGATCGCCTGCTTTCCTTAAGCAAGTGGCAGGTTAAGGTGAAGCCAACAACTGAGAGCCCCCACTCCTGTGGTTTATGGCTTATGTGTTGTTAAGAATCTGGAAAATTATCACACTATTTCACTACTGGAGCCACACACTGGGACAACATCTGTCAGGGTCCATCCTCGACAGAATTCACACATTCCAGGGTAGGGGCTTGTGGGTTAGAAAAATTAGGTAGGAGGAAAAGAGATACAAAAGGGATACAGAGACATAGGATAAAGTCAGGAGGGCTATTCAGTAAATACTGAATATGCCCACGTTTATTTTTTCATTCGCTTTTATACCCCAGTCCAAACTAGAGTGGAAGAAGGCAAAAGATTGCTTTAACATGACATAAAGGACAACCAGAACAGTTACTGGCTTCAGTACTTGAAATATCAAGCAACTATATCCTTTAGTTAAGTATTCTGTTGTTTAGGCATGGCATGTAATGACCACACCTTAGATCAAGCATCCTGTAGGCAGATACTCCCTGGGTCAAACCTCCTGTCATATCCTTGAAGGAGCAGGAATAGGCTTGAATTATCTGGCCTTTGGTAAAAAGTGGGGCGGATCCACCTCTATGTCCAAACCACCAGTTAACCACACCCTAGGTCAGGATATCCTGTTTGTGGCCACTTCTTAAGTCAGACTTCTTGTCAATAACTTGGAAAGAGCGAGAGTAAGCATAAGCTGTTTGACCTTCAGTCAGGGTGGAGTAGACCCACATCTGTGGGCCCCCACTTCCCACCTCTTAATGACCATTTTTAGTGGAAGAGGGTGACATGTACTTTACATGATAAACACACACTTGTTTTAGTGTAAGAGATTGACATGTACTTTACAGGGTGAGCACACACCTGTTTGGAACCAGGAAGCCTCTAAATTGTGAGTGAGCTGTCCATCACTGGGTTTTTCTGCATGGTGCTACTCTTGTAGATCAGAGCAGACATCCTCATATTTACTAATGCTTGCTGTCTGCCCAGATAAAAAGACAGCAAAATTGCAGGCTTTTTCCTAATTCTTACGCTCCACTTGCAACCAGCAGCAAATTCATCTCTAACTGCTGATTGTCCAAGCTGACCTTTTTAGTATGTAAATAGGTTATCTCTCTACATGTAGTTCAGCCAACAGGATGTTAGGCTGCAGGTTCCGATGGGAGACTTCTCATCTTCTTGGAGAGGCCGGTATGTTGACAAATGTGGATGTTCTTTAATGATGTTGTCTGGTGTCACAGAAGCACAAAAGAAGGCCCTAAAGTCACGGCATTATGGGCCAGTGTGTAGTTGAGGCAATGCAGACACGTCAGAACTTTCTGGAAGACCAAGAGTTAAAGTTCCATATTTGGGACTAAGACGAGAGCCAAAGACCAAACATTGGCTTATATTTTTTTTTTGAAAGTAGAATTGGTTGTCTTGCTGAATAGAATGGACTTAAAAATAAACACAGATGTATCTCAAACGTATATGAATCTCATTTCCCATCAACTGAGTAAGTTAATCAAGCACCATTTCTGATATATGGAAGAGTCCAAAAAGATACAGTGAGTCTTACATTTTGAAGTTTTTCACAAATAAATACAGAAGGCATGAAGAATGGAAATGAATGGGTGAGTTCCTAAGGAAGCGTACTTTTGAGTAGCTCAGCTTTGGAAGTGGCTGTGTATTGGGAGTGCCGAGGCTTGAGAGCACACCAGACAGGACCCCAACAGTGCAATGGTTTATAAGTCCACCGATGGTCATTTACAGGTTGTTTATGGGCTCTGGAAGGTGGAAGAGAGTAACTCCCATCACCTTAAGGGGAAAGGTGGTCTTTAGTTAAAAAGGTAGAGGGTGCCAGCTCTCCATGGTACAACTGATGCTATCTACGGCTTGCGGATAGAGTCGCATACCGGTATCAAACCAAGATTCCCATCTGAAGATGAGTGTAATGTATGTTACTGGAAACTCGGATGAACACAATTTAATTTGGAAGCTTGTGAAAGCTGTGGGAATATCATGAGAAGCCACAGAAGGCCCAATCACGGATAAAGGAGAGAGACCTACAGCAACCTGTGGGGTGGGCAATCCCTACCCAGAGTCAAGAAGTTCCACTGGGATAGTGTTGTGTTTGTTGATTAACAACCTCAAGTTCTGAGGGATGTTTGCCAAACACAGCATTTTCCCCCCTCGCTACTGTCAGTTGCATCATGGTAAGAGTTTTTCATTTTTATCTTTTTACAAATTCCTATGCATCCAGATTTTTCATACTTTAAAATGGGCTAATAATAGAATTATACCCCTTTGAACTTCTGTGATTAGACCAATTCCAGGTACATAACGAATGCTCAGTCCTCACAGTAGTGTGATAAGGTACCAGGGCTTTTATAGTTGAAATAGTGAATATGGAGACATATAATAGTCCCAAAGCCAGTTGGACTAGGTTTTAATCCTCTGAAGGCTAAAATCCAGACACATTCAGAACCTTGAGGCCTGTGTTTAGATTTCACATCGATGTGATCCTGGGAGTCACAGTGTGGTAGTCACCAGTATGGAATGAAACAGGACAGTAGCTGCTGTCAAGACGGAATGGGGCACTTGTTCCCTGGGAAAATATGAAGGGATATATGGCAGTCACCTTGACACCGCTAAAATGCACTTGGCCTAGAGGGTTGGGGAATATGTGACTCCAGACAGACTCATAAAACCAGAATGATCTGCATTATTTTAAATTATGTGCATAAAGTTAAACTTTTGAAAATCCACTTAAAATTTGCACATATATTCAAGATGTGAACATCCTGATTTTAACTTTCTCTTAAGCCTAGTACAGCTCATCTCCTATAAGATACTCCATCTACACCCCACAGTGCTTTCAAGATCAAAGGGGATTATTGGAAATATGAACAGTCACGTTGCATATGCCATTAATGAGCCATACAGACCACCATGGTCACATAAGAATATCGTGCAGCTTAACAGTTCCCGGAGCCTGTTTTTTATTGTTCCTTTTGCATGGTCAGTTAGTAAATACTTCTGGGTTAGCATTGCCTATAATATTCTACACAGTTCACATGTGTAGCCTTGAGTAATCAGGTTATATAATACAGCCAGATGCACAGCTAGCCCGTCTAAGAAAGTGTAAGCACACCCTGTGACAGGTACTCGATGACGAGCTCACTGACCCGACCCATTTGCAGAATTTATCTGTCGTTAATCAGCACATGAGCACACTGTCCCCAGAAGTCACCCTCCTCAACCCCAAAGCAGCTGATCGTTCTTCTGGCGGCACTATGGGCATTTACCATGAAGACAGCAAGAAGGTTTATTTGCCTGCTTCATCCGAGTAGTTGGGCATCCCCGCTGTTTCCACCTATCAGGCTGAGATCCTGGCTGCTTCCTAGTTGCTTGGTCTCACTGCGGCAGCCACTCCTATCCAGCTCCCCGAGAAATTGGCCTAGGAAATTCTGCCTGCAAAAGCAGCCTCCTGGGGGAGGTCTCAGCATCCTAATTCATCAAAACGTCCCCTGTACCAGAAACCGAAATCCTGGCTTTGCTTTTGACACCAGCATGTAAGTGGCAATAATCCAAATTACCTCTGCATGGAGGATACTTCCTCCTGTCAGAAAACAAGGACATAATCTCCGTTGTCTCAGTCATTTGCCATTTGTGGAAAAATTTCCACAGCTTCCCTTTCTTTCTCATGTTGACATTTACAATTAAAAAACTATAATAATGTGTTTAATACATCTGTAAAGACATTTAGAGATTTGGAACACTTCAAGGTTCCCAAGCCAATCCACTCAGCTCTCAATCTCACCCCAGGGTTCAAATCGGCCCTGAACCAGAGTGCTGGAACTCTCTACTCTTCTGGACCACGCAGAGAGGAGAATTTATGGAGGGGTGCTGAGGCATTACCTGTCCTACAGAAGCAACAGCAATGACCCTGGGAGAGACACGGTCTCAGAAAACTCCAGCCATGGGTCAGAGGGGAATTTTCTTCCCAAGAGTTCAATGGAATGGCCAGACTGGCCAGTTGTGGGTGGTACGTAATGTGGCCCCATGGCCTGAGACACAGAACACATATGTCTTATTCCCAGCTCCACAGACTGCTTTTCTTAAAAGAAATCTAGAGTCCAAGGATTTTTAACTCATCTGAAAATAGCAGGAAAGTAGGTCCTGCTTCCTTCCCAGCCCCTCTCCCGCTTTTCCTTCCCACTTCTGTTCTACCCCCACAAGAGGAAGAGAAATCCTTTATGGAAATGTTCTTTAAAAATATGGCTGTTTCTCCAGAAAAGCTACACACACCGAAGCTGAAGGGAGTGAGTCACGGGTGGTAAACGAGTCTGCATGACTGGGCCTCGGGCTATTTTTACTCCACTAAAACCAGAGACCCATTTCACAATAACCTTCTCTTCAATGAAAGAGGCAGCAATTCTAGCATGTTCTGTGCTCCACAAGAGGAAATACAAAAATTTAAGGTGCAATTGACCCTGAAATTCAATTCCATGCATTTCTCATCCACATACAATCTGGACAGTGTCTGGCTCAGTCCAGTCTCTCTAACATTGACAGTAACTGTTCCTGTCGCTGACCTCCCTTGGTAACTGCTGCTGATTGGAGAGGCCACAGCCGGGCTGGCTTTCTCCCTGCTAAGACTGGCCATGTCTCGGATTTGCTGATCCACCCTGTCTACGTTACAGCATCTTCTGTCCCATTCCCTCATCTGCATTGGTTCTCAGTACAATGGGGGAAAGAACAAGAGAAACATAAACACAGCCCTTGTCTGTGTGGGAGCGTGAGGTTGGCAAGGACGGTCATTAATGAAGCGCACTTGGCACATGCTGCTTCTCACATGCCCACTGTAGTGTGACTCATGCATGCCATGCCTGTGTTCCAGTTCTCAGGCCCTACTGCTTAGAACTCTAGCACTGCTGTCTACCTAGGCAGCAACTGGAGGTTGTGGTTGCCAGTCACCCTTCACCAGAGGTTGTTTCCCTATAGTTAATTTTAAACAAATGTGACTGACGAAGGACAGAAAGTCCACGGGCTTTTCAAGTTTTCAAGGCTCGGCACTTAGCCACCAAAAGAGCCAGAAACTGGGCCCTGTCTGCTAAGGTAGCTAAGAAATACACATGGCTTTAGAACATTTGCAGTTTGAGATGTGCTGTAGTATGTCTGGGGTTTTGATGACACAGCATTAAAAAGAACACAAATATGTATCCTTTTAAAATATTTAAATACTGAAACAATGTTTTGGATGCATTGATTTAGATAAAATACGCTACTAAGATCCTTCCTTCCTTCCTTCCTTCTTTCCCTTCCTTGCTTTCTTCCCTCCCTCCCTCCCTCTTTCCCTCCCTTTCTTTTCTTTTTCTTTTTCTTTAAACATGACAGCTAACACCATTGCTCTCCTTCTGCCAGGTGCTCCAAGTCAGGTAGAAGCTGTGACATGGCTTCTTTTGAGACCCGGCTTGGCCAGGGAACAGAGCAGAGTAATTTTATTATTGTTTCACTGATGACTATGGGCCTGAGGTGGTCTGTGTTCCACCCAGCCCCAGCTGCAGGAGCAGAGGAAGGCATGGAGACCGAGGCTACAGACAGTTCAGAGAGGAAGGAGTTGGAGACTGTCAGAGCTCTGGCCTTGGCTGTGAGACTGAACGAGGTGTTTCTCTGGGAGTAGTGCATAGGGACAGTGGGGGTAATGAAATGCTGAATGAATGAATGAAGAATAAATGAATGAATGCACAGTTTTAAAAAGTAGGATTTTTTTTCACTACAAAAATAATGGCTTTGAAAACTAGGTTAGGAACCATTCAGATTTAGAGCTGCTGTCTCTGAGTGCTAACCCCAAACCACAGATCAGCGATTGGACAGCTCTCCTGCTTTTCATTTCACCCTGCTATTGGAATACTGGAAGGAAGGATGTTAGGGCATGGGAGCTTTGGTGTCTGAGATCCTGTCTCCATCTTCTCAGTATTTTTCCTCAGCCATCCTGAAAGAGCTTGGCCTATGTGAAGCTCCATCTTGCAGCTTTTTAACTCTGTTCCCATCTCTGTCTCTTGAGATGAGGGAGAAAGGAATGGCCAGTACATGCATGCCTCTCTCCTCCTTGAAGGCTTCCTTCCTTGTTAACCCAAGGGGATTCCTGTCATAATCCTCCCAAGGAGCCTCATGGCAGCATCTCTGAAGAGCCAGAGACCCCTCCTGACAGGGATGTTCTAACCTGCACGGGGTCTCCGCCTCCGAGCTCAGGGACCCTCCTGTGTAGGTGGCCCAGCTTCTCACAGTTTACTCAGTAGTTCGGGACTGTGTGGACTCTCCTTCCAGGGCCCCAGTCTTTCCTCCCACTCATCCCAGTCTCTTTGCCAACCCTGAGGGAATGTAAGCCTGTTTCCTCCCTCCTTCAGAAGCCGCCACCAAACTGGGTGGCGTGTGAGACACAGTCTTCCTGACATCCCTTGCTCGCGCCACACAAGTGCTTTCGAAGAGACTTCTGCCAAGCTTGGCAGAATCATGACAGAGAAGTCACTCAAAGAGAGCAAGTGTCACATGATGAACTTCTGAGACCAGCAGCTGACGGCCCTGGGTATTTCAGGTTCAGCTCTTGAGGGGAGAGTTTTAGTTCCTTCTGGTTATATTTCGGCAGACAACCTTTGAGGTGGCCCCTGATCTCAGGAGGTCTATCCTGATCTCAGGAGGTCTATCCTGATCTCAGGAGGTCTATCCTGATCTCAGGAGGTCTATCCTGATCTCAGGAGGTCTATCCTGATCTCAGGAGGTCTATCCTGATCTCAGGAGGGCTATCCTGATCTCAGGAGGTCTATCCTGAGGCCTTCTAGATGCACAAGCCTATAGTTGTTCCAGCTCAGGCCTCAACACCCTCCAGCCCTTTCTCTGTCTGGTGGGCTGTAATGCTGCCTCACTGGGCGACTGCACACTCTGATACTGGCTACCCTGCTTATCCTTTGGTTTCTTTGGGTGGAGTCTATGTCCAGGGGCTGCCGTGGAGGCCTGTGCACAGACCTGACATGGTGACCACATTCCTAGTGCTCAGTGCACAGTGTGACTGTTGAACCATCTGAGGAGTTTGCTTGCAGAGGCAAACAATGCAGAGGCAACGATAGTGGGCCTGAGCCAGCAAAACAATGTCTCTCCGTCCCGTGTTCCCTCGTTTGCCAGAAACACTCATTGCAGAAAAGGACGGGAATTGTTTACGGCGGGACATCAAGCTCACCCCTCAATTTGCTCCTGGAGAGAAAACATCTCTTCACTCTATTTTTTAAAGAATGCAGTGAAGTCCACACTGACTTTTGAGGTTAGTCATCCAACAAGACTTCGGTGCAGTCTGTTTTTCTGATGGCGAAAGGCTGACCTTTCAGTTTAATATCTGCTTTGCGCAGCTTGAGACATTATTAATTAACTTCTTCGCCTGGATACTACAATCCAGTTGCCCAGCATGCATTTGTGTCCCTTCTGCAGCACTGACCTTCGCGTGCAAAAGTGAGAACATAATTGGATAATCACTGGAGCCAACTTGATCAGGGGACCAGAGTGGCTCTTTTTGCGTAGTTATCCTCCCCAATGGTGACTTCGTACCCTGATCTACAAATTCCGGGAGGAGGAGAAACCTGTGTGGCTCCTCCATCCACAGATATGAACAGTGTCAGCATTTGACACATCTACCTTTGCGCTAGGTTTGTGCTTTCGAGACGCAAGGCCTGCTGGAAGACATGGAGCAAGCAGAGGACAGCTGGGATTTGACTGGGGGTCTTCTCACTGGGATGCTCTCGTCTTCCAACTGTGAGTCTCACACATCCCCATCTAAGAGGTGTGAGGCTGGAGCACCAATCTGAGGGTGGGGTGAGGACCCATTCTTTCTGCAAAAGCCAGAGTCCCCTCTCCTTTAAGAAGGGAATTCTGGGCTACGATCTGAAGCATCACAATTCCAGACAGGTCCTTGCAGAGAGTATCTCACAACAACCATATTCCAGGATGCTCCCAGGATGGAAACGACCCAAGGGGTACTGCAAACCATGGAAGGAGAGTGCCCAGCTGTGCCTGCCAGGTGAAATGAGGCAGACCTCTCCCCCAGATGCTGTGCCTGCCCCTTCTGAGGGATGGGGCCTTGCTTGACATGCCTATCTCATCCATCCCTGGCACACAGAGCTGCTTCCTCCCTGGCAGCCAGCTCAGGGCAGATGCTGAATCTCACTGGGAGCCAAGAGCTCCCCTCATGGTTGTGACGATGCTTTCCCAGAGAGAAGGAGCGAAGTCAGCCTGGGGTCTGAGTGGCTTCTCCACAGGCCTTGGGAGCCGCCTGTTTTCACAGCCCGGGTGTTACCTCTGCCCTTCCCCCCAACCCAACAGTGCCTCTGGAAAAGGTGTCTCCTCAGTTAGATATTTGAAAAACCGACATGATATCTACTGGTTAATTTTAATGAAAATGCAGAATAGTTCACAAAAGACTTCAGTCTAACATTTCTGGCACCAAAGCCCGTGGCTGGGGTGGGGGTGGGGCTTCCTAGAAGCCAGTACCCGCTCAGGTATTTATCACACCTTCTTGTGATGATATGTTAAGAACTTAGGAACAATAGGATTGTAGACTTCTTTCATATGTCACTTTGGGGACTGATTCGCTAAAGAAGCCACTTACTGACCATTTTCTTCTTGCAAGAGTCCTGTTTATTTGTAGTAGGTTTTTTGCTTTGCAGAAATGCCTGACACACAGATGCACAAAGGAAGGCCTGCTCCTTGAGCGGGCTTGGCCTTGGCTGGTTTTCATTCTCTTCCGCATTCACCAGGACTAGCAAGCGTGAGCCAGCACCCGGCATCTGTCTCTGGTGCCCACCCCAATGCCCTGCAGCTTAGCTCAGAGGAGCCTCTTCTGCTTGTTCCTGCACAGTGGCATGAGCCAACCTCCCCCCTCTTAGTCCTGCTGCCCTCTATGTTCCTCGGTCTGGTCATACCTTCTGCTAATTACAGAAGACATGGTAGGTGGTGAAGACCAGAACGTGTGGAAACAGAAAATAAAATTGACTGGTCTTTTGAGCCGATGCAATTGCACTGTTTTTATTTTATAGACTTGAGTCTACTCTATGCACTCTGGTTTCTGGCTCAAGCCTATTCAGAGACCCTTTTCCAGCCTCATGAAGCTATTTAGTTCAGATTCTTCCTCCTAAATAAACAACTTTGGATGCCAATATGCACAAATAATATGTCTGACCTTTTCCAATTTATCAACATTCAAGAAAACACAAAACGTTAAATATATTCTCGCTGAAAAATGTAAAAAGAAAAAACCCCAAACAACGAAACATTTAAATGGTAGAATCAGGTTCAACACCAATAGGGAAGCAGAGGGATAACACTGACGCGGACCAGCCACACACCGCATTTCATCCCTTTATATACAAAGAAAGGGGTCCGGCTGATAGCGACATTGCTCTTACCCATCTGCATATGAAGGGCATGGTGGTCACACCTACAAGATGTCCAGCCTTTGAGTCTCAGCTCTGAGCCCACCCACTTTTCTCATCCTGGGTAGCCTAACCCAAGCTTTGCACCCTACCCCACACCACCCCATTCCACCCACTTTCACATCCTGGGTAGCTGAGCCAAGGTTTGCAGGCCTGACCTCTCGAGCTTGTTGAGCAAGGCACACACATAGGGGTGGTGTGGGTCTCTTCTTGATGATGCATTAGCATAGCCACCCAGAATTTGTATAAAATTCACACAGAAATAGAATTCCGTGCAGAAACACGGATCCTGGGGAATCAGTAAGGCCATCCAAAAGCTTGAACTCCATGACCTATAACAGGGATCCTAAAAATGTCCCCAACAAATCCACATGTGCTTTTACGAAGTGCACCCTGACCATGTGCTCCATGAATTTATAAATATCAGGAGAACAGAGCTCAGAAGAACAGCATGCATTACCCTGTTTACAGATCCACAGCACACGTGGATTAAAGGTATTAATTCTGCACATTTACACCATCGGGATGTCAGCTCCAAGTACCACATGCGTAATGAGGAAGAGGAAGAAGAAGAGAGAATGGGCAGGGCAGCACAGAGCTACATACCTGCACCTGGGGAGGTGAAGGCAGGGGCATCAAGAGTTCCAGGTAGAATAAGACAAATAGTGACACTCAATCTCCAAAAAATAATCTACCTTTCAATGGACATCATAGTATTAGTAAATATAACTACCAACTAACTTCTTCGCAGCTACTTTAAACTTAACCTATTAGATAGTCCAAGCGACAACCATAGGCAACTCAGGACATGGGCTGAAGCGTTCGATCCTCAGTGGAAAGATGAGCATTTCTCTGGTTCTCTCCTTCCACACATGACAGGAAGATGAAGAGCTGGTGAGGCACTGCTTCTGGGGCCTCAAGAAGGTCCTATCAGAAGGGAACATGGTGCCATAAATTAAGGCCTTCATTGCCCACGTGAGGGGGACTCCTCGCTTGTAATGATACAGTAAGCTTGTTGCTCAAGCAAATGATACTTGCATTCAAACCCTGCTTTCCTCTGCTGTCGAAAATAACTTGCACTTCGAATCAGTAATTTTCTCTGCATGCTTGCTTTCCCTGGGAAGACACTGTGGAAGTGGAGTCTTGGATGGAGTTACATTTCAGCAGGGCGTACTGAAGGGCCACCCTGGCTAACCAGGACTCTGTGAAAGAATCAGAAAACAAAAAGGCAGGCAGAAAGCATGGACACCTAGGGCAACACGAACGCTCTTAATTGTTAGTTCTCAAAGGCAAGCTGCTACTATTTATGTGTGTGGGGGGAGGGCTGGGAATTTAATAAAAACAGAGCTGGAGTGTGAAGGAATTTTATTAAATCTCCCGTTTGCAGAAGAGCGAGTCAGGTGGGTTGCCATGACGCTTGCAAACCCTGCTGGTTGTGATGGGGAAGATTTAGAAGCATCCCTTGGATCTCTGAACTGTGCATTTGAAGGAGGCAGTCCTGAGGAAAAGGCTGAGGAGCGCCCGAAATGAGGGCAAGGAGGAAGATGCACCTGAAGTAAACAGCATGTTTCTGTGGACCTGGCGCTCCCTCCTACCTCCCAAACTACCGGGAGGGGGCATCCAGGCAAGAAAGATGAGTCTCGTTTTCAGTCTCAGATAGTCTTAGAGTACATGCTGCTTAATTTCACTCAATCCTGGACAATCCGAAATGTTTTCATATGCCACTTATTTATATTAGGACATTGCGGAGCAGGACTTTGGGGATGGAGAGATAAGTCCTTGCAGCCCGGTACTGTGGGAGTTCAGTGCTGAGAACTCTCTGCCCCAGAGCCTATGACTCATCCTTCTGTGCGCCACAGCTTCTCTTTTCAGCGCTGCCTCTTGTTCCCAAGGCAAGACCGCAGAAGAATAGACTGTTCGAGAAAACGTTATGTATGTGACGACGGACCTTTATGTGACTGAACAGTCCAGGGGAAGGCTTTTTCAGACATCTTCCAGCAAATTCTGTCTCAGACCTTGGGTAGAGCAGGAGTCTGAACAATTAGCTATGGCTGCTTCTCTCCTGCTTTCTTTCTTGGTGACATTCTAGGACATTCTAGGGTAATCTGCATTGAGAGTGGAAGTGAGCCTTGTTTCTGAATAACTTCCGTAATTCGGTTTTCTTGAAACCTGGATAATGATTAGGTGTCTCTAGGAGGTCTTTCCTGTGGGAGATGCTAAATTATTGCCTAAACTCATCTTGGTGGAGTTCAGGCAGACGTATATCAAACACTGCCGCTTGGTCTTCAAGCTATCCTGTTTTAATGATGGCGAACCTGCACTCTCTCTCTCAACCTTGTTCTCCTCTTTTGGAGCTTCACAGAACAGCACCCAGGGAAAAGGAGCAATTTAACGATTGCTTGTACCCACTGGCTGAAACTAAGCAGGATATTTCTAAGCTCCTCTGAAATTTAAGTGGAAAACTCTTCACTACTCCAGGTTCGAATGAGGGAGCTAGGTTTATGCTGACGATGCAGAGGAGAAACACAAGCCGGGAAAGAAGTGCATAATGGCTTGAACCCAAGCAGTGCTGCTGGTGAACACTGGAGGAGACCCATGGGAGGCCAGAGGACAGTTCTTCTCAGGCTGACCTGGACAATTATGGAGGCCAGAGAGGTGAAGAATGGGTTAGAACATGCAGAAGGACTCTCTGATGTTCTCAAGGACTAAAATCAAGCCTCTTTGCCTGTATTTGGCCAAGGAGGCTCATCCCAAATAGGCCACCCCTCAGCTGGCATTAGCTGTATGTCAGAGGCCATTGGAAGAATTTTCAAGCAAGACAAAGGGCACAGGAAAAGGAGGGAGTTTGCCTGAACTATTCCAGGAGGCAGCAGACCTGGGATTCGGAAAGACATTTTTTGGCTATAGGTGTGTGCGCCTCATGTTGGTATTGTCTTTATTACAGGATCAAGCACTTATATTACAGGAATATTATTAACAAATGGGGAAAACTTGGTGTAGAGCTAAGGGTCAAGGGAATTCTTCACTTTCCCAGGAGAGACAAAACCTTCAGATGTGACCTGGCCAGGGTGGTCTTTATAGGACTTAGAGCTAGGAAGAACAGGGGTGACAAGCAGAGAACAGAGTATGTGTGAAGGAGGCCCTACAGAGGAGAGGATTTAAAAGGGCCATGGTCTAGCTAGGGTTGGTGGCGTCAGTTTGAGAGATGATGTTGAGGCTCCAGAAAGGGTACACTGTATCTCTGAGCTGTGTGTCCACAGCAGGCAGTCTAGGATGCAACAGTACCTCCGCCAACTCTTATTTCCTGTTCTTCCTTCAAAGCCAGGGAATCGGGGAGCACCCAGATGGAGCAGACAGATCTCCCCCTCCTGCTGTCAGGGGTGTGAGCAGTCCGGGATGTCAGGCTCCAGGTAAGCAAACCTCCAGGGGCTCTGGTAGAGCAGCTGCCTTTCTATTTGCAAGAGTCTCTGGGTTGGGGAAGCTCTGAGGACCCCAATTGCTCTCTTCTTCCTACCTCCCTTGACTTCCCTGGGGGAGTGAGAATGTGCGAGGAAAAGGGGGGAACAAGGAATTGAGGGTCTTCTGAGGGGGCCTTATTCTCACAAGTAGATGGCACGTCAGAATGAACAAATTCATGTTAATCTGAACACATCTGCATCACGCCTTTCCGCACACTCCAGAGTACAGGGATGTACTCAGAAACAACCCCAAGGGGACCACAGAGCCAGCTGCGTGGGGGCTCTCTGTCTATCTTTAGCATCCACCCACGATGGGCAGCACAGATTAGTGAAAGTGCCAAGCCTCACCTGGGCATTAGTTCCGCTCCCTCTCTCTGTGTCCAGCAGTGGCTATAAATGACACCCTGTGTTCTCTTTCTCCGTGTCTCCCTCACCCAGATTGCCTTTTAGTAAGAGTTATAAAACAAACAAAAATTACTAAGAAAGTAGGTTAGTGGAAAGGTGAGAAACAGAACTTGTGAAGAAATTCTCCCCCAGAGCAGGATTTGAGATACAGCAATGAGAGAGATAAAGTAGGCCATTCGACCTAATATACCGCTATTTTCTCTGGCGAGAGACTGCTTGCTGGATTTGCTTTCAGTTTCATTTTAATACTTAATCTTTCTTTTGCTTAAAAACAGAGGAAAAATTTCCATTAGCTACAAATTTTACTCTGACCCAGGGACATAGCCAATGAATACTATAGTCAACAATTAGACATGATCATATTACACTACTAAACATTGCCAGCTAATAGAAATAATTGTTTCTGTACAAAGCTATGGTACAAAGTCCTTGTCAGACCCCAATCACGATCTTCCTGAAATGGCAGAGATTTCCATAGAGACAGCGCCAAACTGCAGCAGGTCCTGGCACAAGGTGGTGGGGTGGTGTGTTAGGTTGCAGCTCCAGCGGAATTCATCCCTAAGGACATCCTTGCACGGCACAAACAGCTGAATTTCAAACTCAAAGGAATTATTTTAAAGTACTTAAAACACCAATAGGATTGATTTTAAGGCATAGGCTAACAAGGCAATAAACATCATTCTGCAATTGTGGGAGGGACCTGAGTGATAGTTCACTATAACTGTGACGTCTTCTATTTTTTAAAAGAAATACAAAAGGCAAATTATATTTCACTTAAACCAGCATTTGAAATTAAAATCAAAGAATTCGCTTCTCTAACGTATTTTTAAAGTAATCTTGCTTACACTATTTATTTGTTTGGTCTGCTCTTTCTATATATAAGAGAGTAATCACTAGGTCACTGAACACAACAGTTGGTCACCCCTGGCCACAGCAATGAGGCCTCCACATATATCTTACTAATGCACATACATCTAAACATGACTTTGATCTATCATGGTTTTTGTGAGTGGTGCAGAGGGTTCTATCATTGGTTATCAAGTTGGATTACAATTACTTGTAGATATTTTAATCTTCACAATGTGCAGGTTGAAAGGTTCCAAGATCTCAGGCAAGCGTCCTGCCCCTGACTTACTAACCATTCTTTACTCCTACTCCCCTCCCAGAGAGAAGAACAGAGGTGCGTGTGAGTCTCCTGCAGGGATAGTAGCTAGAGGCGGGTAAGGAGCTAGCAAAGTGCCAAGGTGGCTGAAGCTTGAGCATCTCCATCTTCAGGTGGGTCCCGCAGGGGCCAAGAATTCTAATGTAAAAACAGAGAGGCTGGGCCAGCACAGATCTGGAGACAATGTCTACATTTCCAAGGACCCCCAGCTCTAGTCACTGTACTGTCCAGAGCACAGATCTAGGACAACTCCGTTTTCAGTAGAATGCAGACTTCTGCTTTGAGTGTGTGTGTGTGTGTGTGTGTGTGTGTGTGTGTGTGTGTGTGTGTGATCTCTTGGTTTATAAATGTTTGCGATGAATTACAATTTTATGAAAATCGTCTTGGTCAAATATTCCGCGTGACTATATGCCCTCCAACATGCCAGTGAACAGTCTCTGAGTAACCATGGCACGGTGCTGACAAACACTAGTCAAATATTTGCAGCAGACACAAGAGCAATGTCTGGAAAATTATTTTTTAAGTATTATAGATAAACCTATGTTGGATTATTTGATGCTTGGTAATGTTTCTCAGAACATAGCAATGAAAGTTAAACTAAAAAGCTGGAGGAATAAAGGGCCGTGCAACACTGCAGAGTGGGCCTACTGTACACTGAACAGAAGCAAGACTCGCTGCCCCTTTTCGTGTCCAGCCACCCTGCCATGAGTGTGTAGCTGCTTTTTAGGCTGCGCTGAGGCATGTCGCTTCCCCGAGGATCTGCTTCAAGTGCAGCCTGTGCTGCTGGGATTCTCCAGTACTTGTTAGTTCTGCAGAGATGCTAAGTTACTGGCCACAGTCCCTGGAGGGCAGGCCTTGGAGAACGGTACCCTAGAGGGAAGAATCGTGGAGGCTAGAACCCTGGCAGGCTGTGGCAACCTGGAGGGCGGTGGCGACCTGGAGGTAACAATCTGGAAGGGCTGGACTCTAAAGGGCAGCGCCCTCACCACCTGGCACACATTAGAAACATGGGAGTGGCCAGATGAGTGGCAGAAGGAACGAGCAGATTTGGATATCTCCAGGTTATTATCAGAAGACATGGAGGCAAGACAGAGAAACTGGCTTCACAGTTCAGTGGGGGAAGAATATATCACCAAGTGGTAGTAAGCTGACCATGCATTCTTCCGGTAGGGTTCCAGGAAAACATGGAGGTTGCTCGCTGGGGCCCCCTGTTATGAATTATAAGGAAGACACAGTCTTTGTGTACGGTCAACCTTCCATTTCTTCAACAGAGACAAATCTCCGAGAACTACCATCACCATCACACTATTCTCGCTCAAGGGCCTTGGCGTAGATTTCTGAGAGCCTTCAGTCCGTAGGATCCAGGGAAGAAGCCCAAAGAAAACATCAATACGAAAAGGCAGTGTGTGCTATGCTATTATCTCAGAAGGGGAGCTCTGGGATGTGCTGAAACTAGGTTGTAGGCAGGAATGTCTTACCTTTAATAAAATAGAACAGCTTCCCCTCTGAACAAATGGAAGTTAGATACAAAGCCAGAATCACCTGTTAGCATATGAAAAAAAAAAAAAGGACTGGTGTAGGCAAAGGCAGATCTATGTTCCCAGCACCAATAGTTATTCATTTTGCTCATGTGCATGTATAGCAATAAGTCACAATTATTAAATGAGAATGAGCGAAGGCTGAGCTATGAGCAACCCAGGACTGAGTCTTTCTCTAGCCAGAGAGATTGCACAGCAGCCCAGCATCCAGGAGTAGACCATCTCCGCTATTTAGCAACGTCTGACACACCATCTTAGGGAGGTTCTGCCTTCTTTCTGCTTTCTTGGCTGGAATACAGAAGCCTGACTTCCCTTTCTACAACAGTGCCCATTTCTGCCACGGGGATTTACTTGGATGTGCCTGAAGCACATTGACAGAAACTGAGAAAACACGAGATTGAGAGCCATGCAGACCATAGACTCAAGTTCCAGTTTCATTGCTCAGAGTCAAGCTGTGTGACCCTGGACGTGTGAGTCTGCAGAATGTCTCGTCTTAGACGGCAAAGATAAGCACAACTCGCTACAGTTAGCGTCAACTCTGAGTGGTGAAAACCTGGCACACACCTGGACTCCTTTGTGCTCCAGGTTTTGGTAGTTTTATTCAGCACAGATTGTTCGAGTGTTTACCAAAGGGGCCTGGTTGTTCCGGCAGTAATGAGTCCTGTATGCAAAGATTACATAGATGTCAGCCGTACAAAACAACAGAAACCTAGGTTTGGATAAATACCACTATTTTCTCTCTGCGTTTAGGCATCTAGATCTCCACCTCTTTGCTCTCCTCCCGGGCCTCTTCATCCTTAGCCACAGCAGCTTGTCTCAGTCCCTCTAGGGAGTCTGCTCTTTGATGAACTGTTCCTTCTTATGGCAGTTTGAATAGAAATGCCCACCCCAAGAGGCTCTTATATTCGAATACTTGGTCCCCAGTTGGTTGTACTTTTTGGGAAAGATTAGGAGATGTGGCCTTGTTGGAGGAGGTGTGCCACTGGGGACAGGCTGGGCTTTGAGTTTTCAAAAGACTAGTGTGATTCCCGGATAACACCCTCTGCCTATGCTTGTAGATTAACTACTGCTCCGGCAATATGACTGACTGCCTGCCTGCTGCCACGCTTCCTGCAAGATAGTCATAGACTCTACCTTCTAGAACTATAAGCCCCATATTAAACACCTCCATTTGTAAGTTTCCTTAGTCACTGTGTTTTGCCATCACAATAGAAAAGCAACTCAGAATCTCGTTAGAATTCTTCTTTCTTCTCGAGGAGTCGCTGATCGCACACACAAGTCTCTAGGACTCCGGTACCTCCCACCTCCACCCACACAGGGCTATGAATTCCCTCTGACATCATACTATCCATTTCTCATGTTGCCTTTGTCACAAGATGCAGTTTAAAATATGCTTGTTTATCTGTAGTCTCCTACACGACACCCAGTCTTAGCCTAATGCCTTGCACACAGTAGAGAATTAATGGATACACATTGAACAAATGGATGGACCCCAAGCTCCTGCAGGGCAGGGTCTGTCTTTTATACATTCCTCAAAATTTATATCCCTTTGTTACTAATAAATACCGTTTTGTTAGATTAATTCAAATGACTTTCTATAATTGATACAACAAGATAGTTACCTGACACCTAGTAGTTTTGTCTGTACCAAAATCAACTAAAGCCTTAAGCAGCACTCTTCCCACTTTAGCTTTGTCTGGAGCAGGAAATAGGTCTCCCTATTGCTTAGTCCTGCACACTAGGTTTTGACAATGCATCTGCTCAGCTAGTGCCCTACCAGGTACTTGAGGCACAAAGGACAGGCTCATTCTTGTCCTTACGAGGTCACAGCCAGCAGCAGATGAAGGATGAAAGGGATAGTTGTAGCAATGTAATAAACACAAAGGGAGAATCATACACTGGACCCCAAGGAAGAAACGGGATACTGTCTGAGGGATGGGTGGGACCTTCGATCTGGATCTTAGATGAAGGACAGCTTGTTCTGTGATGGGACTGGGCACCTTCAGGGCAGAGGAACACTTCCATGTAGAGTTATGGTAGTCACGTGGTATATCCAAGGCAAGAAGGGGATACTGGGAAAGTGTGTAAATGAGACTGGAGGGCAGGTGGGTGCCGACCATGGAATCTCTAGAGCACGCTAACCACTGGAAACACCTCCCTCAGTCTCATGGGGAGTGTGGCAGAGCTTCATGCATAAGGAACTCTAAGGGGTCTAGGCTCTGGGAAAAACTATCCTGGGGATTGTGGATGTAGAGATGCAGTTGGTATTGAGAGGAAAACAAGCATTGTGGGCAACCAACTGTGTCCTAAGGTTCTGCGAAGGCCACAGTACTGACCTAGGGCCTGTTCTATTTACTGGACTTATATCAGGGTAGATAGGGCAAGAAGCCTGTGAACCCACCTTCTTTGCACACAACACCTGTGTCTCCTCCAAAGTAATCCCTAAGCCCTAAAACATCACACCTTTTCAGATGGAGTAAATATTCCCACACAGTGGGAAGAAAGCTCTGCCTAGGGCCAAGAGGCTCAGAACAGCACCCTCCCTCTGTACAGCAAATAAGCAAGACCTCAGAAAATCATGGCATTGGAAAGACTATGCCCATATTTTGGGTGGTAGGAGAACTTTTATTTATAAACCAAACCTGGACAAGCTCATCTCTAGCCTCAGGCAAACTTCACCTCATGTAAGTTTGTTATCTCAGGATTTCTGACACAGTGCCAGAGAGCTGACTGACATATTGCTCTACCAAAGTACATCTAGGAGCGGCAGCTGAATTTCTCTCCAGCAGGAGTCAATCTGCCTTCTGAAACGTCACCTGTCTATTAGTACTAGTTACGTGTTTCAGATTAGCCTTGAAATAGTTAAGAAGCATCTATACAGAAATCAGAATAATGTGTTTCAGCTTTAGATTCATATATCTGTGTACCTTTATGTGCCTTCTATAATCATTCAGCTATAACAGCTCCCAGACCAAGACAGGCCTCTTTCTCACTAATTATGAGTGACTCCGATTTTGTTACTGTAGCAAGAGCGCGCATCCAGGAATCTGATGCTCTCCGAGGCGTATTCCAAGCTCAGTGCTCAAAGTGGCTGGAGAACAGTGTGCTCAGAGAGCAGCTAGTGCACACAGGGGCACCCAGGCAGGAGGGAGGTTTGATGCCAGGGTCTGGAAGCCACTGTCTGTGCCTTGTATAGATGCAACCGTGTCATGCAGAGCAAAGCAAGGTAGTGATGCAATCAAGGGCTTGGAAAACAGCACAGCAGTCGGCCCCTGGATTTGATTAAAGCAAAATGTCTTATCATATGTGTCCTTCTGTACTGTGATGCCGGTTTCAGCTTTACTCCCGAGGGGAGCAAGGACTAAAGCCTGGGCACACTTTAAAATTAAATTCAGTCCATCACAGAGAGACTATTTTTGAAGTTATTTACAAGATGGCCTGTTGAGCTGGCCAGCTTCCCCTCATGGTGGCAAAATAAGTGAAATATTCAACTTAAGAAGGAAGAAACATTTATTTTCCTTCGTGATTCCAGAAGGTTCCATACAAAATGTTTCCACCCCATTGCCATTGTGGAGTCACAGGGCGTGGGAAAGTGCAGGAAGTGCCAAGCAGGAAGAAGAAAAAGAAAAGTAAGGGCCTGTGGCTGGCCCAGTGGTCTCTTCAAGGGGACAGTCCTAATGCTCCTAAGAACGGACCATCACCTCCCAAGACAGCACAATGACTGGGGATGAACCCTCACCATGTCACCTTTGGGTGACATTCCAGGTCCAGATTCATATTCTAATCTTTTTTTTTATATACCAAAGTTTCACTTGTGGCAATAAGGAAAACAGAATTTCAGAATCCAGCTGTGCTTGTGGCAGGCAGAACGCATTGTTCTTCTAATGTGCATCTACCGCCCTCCACACTTTCTCAGAGGTCTGGTGAATCATGTCATGTGTCCCCAAGGATGCTCCTCACTCTGCTGGAGGCACCGACTATACAAAGAAAATGGAGGGGAGACTCACAGGACAGCTTTGAAAGCTGCCGGGACAAGCTCAGGAACACAAATGAAGTCCCATGGGAGCAAGAAGGCATGATCAAGGGGTCCCAGGTGTGGCCGCAGGGAGACTGGAGAAAGACAGGGTCCATGGGTTTGCTTGGGTTTCAAAGTTCAATTCGGCACACTACCTGTACTCACACTGTGAAGTTTGGTTATACATAGACCTTGTGAAATGTCCAAATCGGGGGACCGGCACACCCATCACGTACTCTCTTCCAGGTATTCAGAAATTTTCAGATGACAGCCTGGCCCATCCCTGCTGGGGACTCTACTCATGGCCCACCTCTCCCCGATCTCAGCCTTGCCCTCTGCAGCCTCCGGCAACCGCCTTTCCGCTCTCGACTGCAACACAATTGATAATGTTAGAGGCTACATATAACTGATAGTGACAGTTTGAATTTTTAATTTTTATGACAAGGGAACAGAGGACTTCTATTAACAGGAAGAATTTGGGAGAAAGGGCCAGGTCTGACACAGCGTTAGAGGTGAGCTGACATACTACAGATGACGAAGCGCACTGAAGATGCTCAGAGATTAGCATGCATTTCATGACTCCAATCCAGAGGTCATCAGAAGCTCAACTAAGCCAGAGACCAGCAAGGTGAGGAAGGAAAAGCAGGGTTAAGGGGCAGCAGGGATATCTTAGAACATAAGGGGGTAGAACTTGGGGACAATCTAGCTTCCAAATATTTGAGTACTGACAAAGGAAGCAGACATACAGGTAAATATATATATATATATATATATATATATATATATATATGTATATATATACATACATATATATATAATGTGTGTGTGTGTTATACATAGACATATGGAGCAGGATATATTTAGAATGTACATGCATGTATGTAACAACAATTAATTTTAAAAGTACCATGAATTTCAGAGACAGCAAGGCAGAGGTATGGACGAGGTAGAAAAAGGAATGGAGAAATTATGTAATTATATTATAATCTTAAAAATAAAAGAAATAATAAATACAAATTCACTGATACCAGTGTTTGCGGCTGTGTGGTATTTGGGGATTGGTGGGAGAAACTAACTCAGTTGGGGGAATCACTATGTAGAGGGACCACAAAGAGTATTTTTTCTTCAGCTGTACTTTCCTTCCAACTCTCAGGCTGGCCTGACTCTTCCCTGCCTTTTCAGCTCCAAATTTTTATCCCATCAGTGACCAGATTTCAGTGATGCTGTGCTCTAAATAAGCGATTCAGTCAAATGAAAACAAGGGAAAGACAGACTTTGTTAGATGATATTATTGTGTGTGTGTGTGGGGTGGGGGGGAGGTCAGGCAGGAAGTGGCTGTCAGAATAGGGAGAAACTTCCACCAACTCTGTAGAAGTCCACAGACAGCCAGAAGGAACAGAGCAGGGCAGAGGCACATTGACTTAGCACAGAGAATTATACTCTGGGCTAGCCTGTTTTCTTGGAGTCCTTACTGAAGGGTTCTTTGCTAATTCAGCTGAGCTTGAGCCACAGGTGAGGAGTCCAGGGAAGGAGACAGACAGACACAAAGGCGGCTTGACAAGCATTTTATGAAACAGCTGATGAGACAAACAGAGTGAGTGAATGTTTGGAAGGCTATGTCTGGCTGACCCAAGCACACCAACCATCACCACAGAGGTGTCTGTAAGTCACACAGGCTTCTAACAGTAAACTGATTTCCACAAGGCAAAGGACAGGGGTTTCTCACCTTTGCTGTTTCCCAGCTTTGCAGGGTCAGGTGAAAGCCAATGTCCCACTCATCCTAGCGGTTAGCATCCTACCGTACTGACATCCACAATGGCCTGCCATGACCTCCGCTGCAGAATCTTCTATTCCCTCCCCTCCAACCCCCACAAATACAATTGCGTTATTCTCTTTAAAACCAATATACAGTGGTAAGCAAACATTGTGAAATGAAATGATTCCTAAGCTCTCACGCTGACTGCAGGACACAGCACACTCCTCTGCATGGAGGCCTAAATCTCACGCCCTACCTGCTGCCCCAGGTCACATTCTCTGTCCCCCAGGTGCCCTGCACTCTGACAAAGCCAATTCTGTTGTAGCCCACCTTATGTCACTAAGCCCTATTGGGCTTTATTCATGTTGATTGAAACGTCACTCACTGCATAGGGCCCAGCTTAAACACGATTTTCTGAAATATATCTTCGGGGCCCACAAAAATAAATGTGTTACCAATCTATGAGTATAGCAGAATATTATTCCCTCCCTCCCTCCGTCCCTCCCTCCCTCCGTCCCTCCCTCCTCTCCCTCCCTCCCTCTCTTCGTCCCTCCCTCCCTCCCTTCCTCCCTCCTTCCCTTTCTCTCTTTTTCTTTCTTTACCAGTTGTTTTTGGTTCTATCCTAAGTCACTTGGCTCTCCAGTGTCTGGTTCCTGGCCCTCCAGGCGGTGTCAGAGGTTGGCTTCCTCTTATGGATCTTAAGCTGGACCAGTCATTGGTTGGCCACTCCCACAATTTCTATGCCACTCATACACCAGGACATCTTGTAAGCAGGACAAATTGTAGGTTGAAGGTTATGTGGCTGGGCTGGTGTTCCACTCTCTTCATTGACGTCGTGTCTTGCTGTAGGAGCTGGCCGGTTCAGCTCCATATCCCTCATTGATAGGGGTCTTAGTTAGGGTCACCTTCATAGATTCCTTGGAAATCCCATTGCACTAGGCTTCTTCTAGTCTAGTGCTTCCCCAAGATGTTGCCAATTCTAGTTACCCACTATGGGTGGGGCCATCCCTGGGATAGTGGTCCTACATTATAAGGAAGCAGGCTGGGGAAGCCATGAGGAGCAAGCCAGTAAGCAGCACCCCTCCATAGGCCCTGCCTCAGCTCCTGTCTCCAGGTTCTTGTCTGGTTTGAGTTCCTGCCTTGGCTTCTCTCAATGGTCTGTGATGCAGGCTATGTAAGCCAAGTGAACCCTTTCCTCCCCAAGTTGATTTTGGTCATGGTGTTTCATTTCAGCAAAGTAACCCTAAGACATTACTGGACAAAATATATCAAAAATCTCAAAAATTTCCAAGAGAAAAAAGAAAGATAATATGTTTTAAAGGTTTCAATGAACAACAAGATAAAACAATTAGATACATCAACACACCTAGTAAAATATTCTGAAATACATAGTACAAAACCAATGGAACTGAAAGGATGGACAGAACATTTTAAAATAACACCTAGAGACTTCAGCACCTCGTGTCGAGTAAAGGATAAAGAATAAGTAAGGAGATAGAGGGCTTAAATAACAATAAACCAGTAAATCTTACAGACTTATACACAAACTCTGCCCACTAACAGTACACACGTTTTCTTAATTATACATGAAACAAGCACCAAGCCAGATCATAGATGAAGTAAAAATCAAATTGCCATAGGTTTAAAAAGATAGATATAATATAAAATATTTCTGACTATGATTGAATGGAACCAGAAATGGACAATAAACAGGAAAATGGAAACATTCGCAGATTTACAAAATTCAACAGTATCCTCTCAAAGGAGCAACAGACCAAAGAGTAAACCACAAGGGAGATGAGAAAATACTTAGGGATGTTTAAATACAAACACAACACAATGCAGGTGGTTCCAGGAAAGCTTTGCCAAGAGGGACTCTGATAGCGGAGATGCTTATACTGCAGAATACAAATAATCCCCAACTAACAACCTGATTTTACATTGAAAGAACCTGGGGAGTTGGGGCGGGGGAGGAAGATTAGAAGAAATTAGAAAAAGAAAATAGATGAAAAAGCAAAGATAAAAGAGAGAAAGAGAAAAGGTGTTGAAAACAAGAGTTGGTTAGCCTAAAAGAAAAACAAAATCGAAAAACAAACAACTAAAAACAAAATCAACAAAATTAACAGCAATGAAAAGAAATAAGATGATTTTCAAATTATTAAAGTTATATATAAAAGGGGGTATTTAAATCAATCGCACAGCAGTAAAAACTATTATAGAGGTTTTATCACAAACAAGTGGATGACAGATGAAACAGTTGATTGTTTTGATTTCTAGTTTGTCTTTATTTTTAAGGTTTAATTTTTTTTTAATTTTTGAGATTAGATATGTTTACATTATTTCTCCCTTCTTTCCTCCCTCCAAATCTTCCCATATGCTCCTCCTCGATCTCTTTCAAATTCTTGACCTCTTCCCAATGTTTATGCATGCATATAAATGTATGTATATACAGATATTTTCCTAACTATAGCCTGTTCAGTATGTATAATGTTACTGCATGTATGCTTTCAGGGCCGACCATTAGTATTGTACAGTCAATTACTGTGCTTTTCCCTGGGGGAAGACCATTTTTCCCACTCTCAACAGATAACTTTTTAGATACAAAATCTACCAATATTAAATGTGAAGAAATAGAAAATCTGATCGGACCTGCAGTAAATTTGAGGATTGAGTCAATCATGAAAAGAACTATGATAAAAACAAAACAAAACTAAATCCCCTCTGGGTTTGTGCCAGCAAATTCCACCAAGCAATTAAAAGACTATTGTCCTACTGTGTGTATATATATATATGTGAAACAACAATTAAAAAAAAGAAATTATGAATTTGAGAAAGAGCCGGGCGGTGGTGGCGCAAGCCTTTAATCCCAGCACTCGGGAGGCAGAGGCAGGCGGATCTCTGTGAGTTCGAGACCAGCCTGGTCTACAAGAGCTAGTTCCAGGACAGGCTCCAAAACCACAGAGAAACCCTGTCTTGGAAAAAAAAAAAGAATTGAAAAAGAGTGTGTGGAGGGGTGTGTGTGTGGGAAAGTTTAGAGGGAGATAGGGGAAGGGAAAATGATGTAATTATATTACAATCTTAAAAATGAAATAAATTACATAACACAAGCCAAAAAAAAGCTATTATCAATTCTTTTCAAATGTATTCAACAAACTGATGAAGTGAGAATAATTTCTAAGTCATAGAAAAACAATCAGAATGGAAAGGCAAATTACCTGCTTGTAGATGACATGACACCGCGTGTGGAAAACGCTAATGAAGCTCTACTGTCTTCTGTGCACGCGTGGGCACAAACAAGAAGGCTATCTGAATACAAGAGACTGACTTGCTCAAGCATGGAATTCTGACACAAACTTCAACAAGGAGGACATTGCAGTAAGAGAAATGAGCAGACACAAACCAGACCAAAAAGGACAAACACCCTATGATTCTGTTTCTATGAGGCTCTTAAAATCATTAATACAGAAATATGTATATACACATATACATACATAACACATAAAACATACATACATACACACATACATGTATATATGCACACACATACATATACGCACGCACGCACACACATGTGTACATATACACATACATATACATATACACATATACATATGCATACATATACACACATACATATATACAAACATACACACATGCATGCACACGCACAAACACACATACATAAATACATATACAAATCCACACATATACATACAAACATACATACATACATACATACATACATACATACCAGGGCTGAGGAAAGGAGGATGGAGAGCTGTGCATTCATCCAAGTTTCAGGTTTAGGGTGACAATAAAGTTCTGGATGACAGTAATAATCTCACAACAACATAACTATATTAAATGCCACTAAACTGCGTACTTTAAAATGATCGATATTCTCAGTTTTATGCTGTGCACACTTTATGACAGGCAGCCACGCCTCAAACAGAACCCAGTACATCTGTAACAAACTCAGGAGAGAAAGAACCCCAACAGAGCTTGGGCAAGGAACCTGTGGGGAGATAGGTCATGGGCCCTAGAAGACAGCTGGACTACTTCTTCCATTCAGCTAAATGAACTAAAACAACTAGTACTGACCAATCATTACCCCCAGACTAGCACATCATGGTAGCATGCGCAAGCTCATGCTAGACAAAGTCCCAGCACGAACAGGTGCAAGTGTCTCCCCAAGCTAAGGAGCTATTGGTAACTGATAGATGTGGGATACAAAGTCAGGCATTTTAAGGATGGGACCCATCTAGGTTGAGAGGCTCCAGTGGAAGGTCGTCATTCATCTGAGAGGACAGAGGCAGCACAAAGTGTACTTGATCCATTTGGAGATATACAAAAAGAGGACACAGCCTTGGATCAGAAGGAAAAAGAGTGGATCTGGGAGAAATTGAGGGAAGAAAGTTAATTGAATATGATTGAAATATATTACAAAAAGTTCTCAAAGAACTAATAAAAATGAGAAAAAGAAACTAGCATGGCAATACAAAACTTAGCAAGTTCACTTAAAGAGAAATATAAATGATTCTTAATCATGGAAGAAAAATACTACTGCAACTCATAGCTTAAAAATCCTGACTATGAATTATAAAATGGAAGTGACAGAATATTCCAATGATCATGGGAGCAGAACCAATTTCAAGTGTTTGATGACATACTTCCTTTTAGTATTTAAATGCATTCTCTGGGCAAATGCTATGAAAGTAACACGTGTATGTGTTTCTTTCGTATGACATTGAGCTAGTTACACTAAAGGCATATTTGCAAAGGGACATATTCCATGGATATTTAATATAGCATTGCTTTATAATAAACAAGACTGCAAACACCTATGCATCCATAGTGGAGGTATAGCTAAATAACAGCGTGTCATCCTGTGGAGCTCCGTATAGGCCTGCAGAAATCGGTAAAACCCCTAGAATATGTTGAAAAAAATTGAAGGGAGAACCATGTATATGGCAAACTACTTCTGTTTACAAAGATGAGGATAAGGAACTCCTTTGCTTTCTCTAGAAGGTTGCCCGGGGCTACTAATAGCAGGCACAGGGAGGGGCTGTGTAGATAGGCATATTTTTATATATTTTGAAATCTTCCTACTACTAAATTAAAAGGGCAAAATTTTATGATGTTAATATGTCTTGCTTTGCCATGAGATTTTAAAGAGTATTTTGCTAACTGCACCCCTCTCTTTCTCTTATTTATTTAGCAAAACAAAGGATGGAACCCCAGGGCTTTGCGCAAGCTAGAGAAATGCTGTGCTTTTTGCTAGCCACGTCTTCCAACTTTTTCACCAGTTTACAAATAACTTCAGATAGGGTTTCACTAACTTGGCTAAGCAGGACTTAACCATGGGGTCCTTATGCCTCAGCCTACTGAGTGGCAAGAACTATGGGCCAGTGTGGCCATGGGTTTGGAACTATTCATTGGAGTCGGGTGGCTTATTGTTTGGTAATACTTGAAGGCCGTGGTTATCTTTTCTGTAGACTCCATCAGTTGACAATAGTGTAAGTGGAAGGATTTCGACCCCACGAGTCACTTTCTGATTCAAAAATGGCTGTTGACAAGTCTCAGCCTTGTACAGGCCCACTTACAGGGTACCACAACCACTAAGGAATCATGTTTGCAATGTGGGTACCAAGTTCTGAAGACACATTTTCTATCTCTCTTCCCTGTCTTCTGGTTGTCACATTCTTTTTGCCCCTTTTCCCTCAGCTTTCCTTGAGTCATACAAAAGTCCTATAAATGTCCAGCTTAGGACAGAGCACTCCACTCTCATTTACCCTGAGCATCGTGGGAGGCCACAGATCTTTGCATTCACCATTGCTCAATACAAAGAGAAGATTCTCTGATTAAGGATGAGAATAGCACTTGTCTATGGGCATAAACATTAATATTTAGACTGCGATCTGGTACCATATCAATTTAGTTAAAAAAAATATGAGATTCTTCTTAGGCTATGATCTCCCCTAGCCATTTTTTAAAAAATTTTACGGGGTTAAAAGTACTGATAATGTATTGCCTCCTATGTAGCAAGGCTCAAATCCAATCCAAGAACGGTTGGTTACTCCCATAACAGTCATGCCACTATTGTACCAATGGGCACAGCTTGCCTGACAGGGGCACTGTAGTTTGTAATTCACAGGCTCCACAGCTGAGGAACACTGTTGGTGTTTTCTCTCCTCCAACAGCCTGCGTAACACCTTCCAGCACTATGAACATGGGAAGAAAGGTTCCACCTTGGCTTCCCCTTGGTTTCTTTATATCTTTCCACCGAGGCATGCACAGTCTTTAGAAATGAGGACTTATCGTCTAATTCTGGTGGAGACTCAAGAGCAATGATTTGGAGGTTCCCCAGGGTCTCTGGCAATGTATAAGGAGGTATTCCATACCCACATGGGATTTCTGCTTGATAACGATGGTTTTTCAAAGAGAACCATTATCCAACAATGCAGAACACTTCCCGCTTAACTACCTTTTAAGCTCATGTCTTCTAATTGGCTTACAAGGTAGTGTGTTTCCATAGGGTTATTTTCTAGATCCTTCACTTTGCTTAACCATCTCTCCTCTCATCTCCCCATCCCCCACCTCAACACCTGACTGAACTTTTCACCCCCCCCATATTCCCCTTTCTCCACTTTCATATGAGTTTTTACTCATCACCCCCATCCTAAAACATCTCTCTATGAGCATTTCCTTGGTTCATGACTTCTCTAAGTTCTCTAAGATAAACACACAGAACTAAACATAGGAGAGATTGATAACACGTGGTGTTTGTCTCTCTGGGTCTGAATTTCCTAGGTTGATATATTTTATTCCTAGTTCCATCCAACTACTTGCACATTTCCATTCTTTCTTTTTTTCACATCTGAATAGAATGCCATTGCGCTCAAATACTGCATTTTCATTACCCATTCATCACTGATTGACCTCCAGGATGTATGGATGTATACCTATTGTCAACAAAGCATCAATGAATTTTAACGACCAAGTTTCTCCTTGCTTATATTCCCAAGAGCTGTATAATCCAAATAGTGGTATTTCTAGGTTTTTAAAAAGACTTCCACACCGATTTCTACAGTAGATATATCAAGATAATTATACTCCCACTACCGGTGATTAAAGCTCCCCCATTCCCTACATCCTCGCCAGCCCCTGTTGTTGTTTGACTTATTAATAACAGCTATTCTGACTGGCGTGAGATATAATCTGAAAGTCATTTTGGTTGGATTTTCCAGACGATGAAGGATGCTGAACACTTCTCACTGTGTTACTAGGCATTCATATTTCTTAGTTTTAGATCCTTCTGTTCAATTCTTTATTTTCGTTCTCCTTCAGCTGTTTTCTTTCTTGGTGTTTTTCCTACATTCTAGATATTCCTTGTCAGATTTACAAGCGGTAAATACTTTCTCTCATTCAAAGCTTGTCTTTTCTTTGAATAACAGTTTCCTTTGCTGTTTAGAAATTTTTCAACTTCATGAAATGCCATTTGACAATTGTTGGCCTTTTGTCCTGAGCTCTCAGCAACCTTATTAGAGAGTTCTTACCTGTGCCCATATCTTGTAGTGTATGTTTCCGTTTCAGGTTTTATAAGTTAATGATGCATCTCAAGTCCTTATATCAACAAGAACAAACCAAACCACAAACTCTCAGACAAAAGGAAATAATTGAAATCAAAGAACAAAGCGATGAAGACAAACAAACACATCAATGAAGAGTTTGATCTATTTTGGAAAAATAGCCAAAATTGAAAATCATTAGCTGAATTAACCAAAAAATAAAGAGAAAGGAAACCTAAATTAATAAGTTTAAAGACAAAAGGGAGACATTATAACCAAGGATCGTAGGATATACTTTAAAAATATACCCATAATTTTGACATAGATAGGGCTGCCGCCCTCCTGAGGAGCTATTAGAAGTTGGTTGTGTGTGTGGAGGGGGGTCATCCCTTTTTGAGAATGTGTCCACCAAGAGAATGTTCCAGTGGATGACGTCACACCTGTACTGGCAGTAATAACAGGCCTTACTGAGTTAATAAAAAAAAATAAGAAAACTGAAATGGGAAGAAGTTGTGATGGGGTGTGTTTAATGCAAATGAGTGCTACTGTCAGGAAAATGGGTAGTATACAGTACATATTTCATGACTTCTCTGCCTTTGGCTAAAACCAAGTGTAGTATATGTACCTCTCAGCTTAACAGTTTGAGACTGTCATGTTTTATTACATGCATGCATGGGAATTCCCAGTAATTACAAACTGGAAAATTTAAAAGAAATGGTACAAATTCTTACATGCACATGACCTACCAATGTTAAGACAAGAAGCAATTTGAAAAAAAAAAGTTGAAGAGATTTATCACAAACAACAAGATTGAAGCAGCCGCTGAAAACCTACCAACCAAAAAAAGCCCAGGTCCAAATGGATTCACCGCAGAAATTTACCAGACCTATTGTGAAGAACTAAAGCCAATGTTTCTCAAGTTGTTCCATAAAATAGAAAAGAAAAGAAGGTTTCCAATTTCTTTTTATAAGGCAGCATTATGCTGATTGCTAAACCATGGGAAGATACAATCAAAAAAGAAAATTATAGACCAATCTCCCTGATGAACACAGATGAAAAACTTCTCAATAAATACTTACAAACTACATTCAAAAATACACCAGGATCAAGTTGGGTTCGTTCCAGAGATGCAGAAATAGTTTAACACACGCAAATCAATACATACAAATCCACCAGATAAACGCACGTAATGACAGAAAGCACGTGTTCATCTCAGTAGATGCAGAAAAAGACTGGAAAATTCCAACATCCCTGCACAATAAAAGGCCTAAGGAATCTAAGGGTACAGTGAATATATCTTAACATAATAGAGGCTGCACCCAGCAAACCCACAGCCAATACCATGCTAAATGAAGAATAACTCAAAGCATCCCCACTAATATCAGGAACTCTATTAACCATGTTCACTGTGTTCAATACCTTTCAATATAGAACTTGAAGTCTGAGCTAGAACAATAAGACAAGAGAAAGGACACAAAAGACAAACATAAAAAAGGAAGACATAATCGTATTTTCAGATGAAATTATTCTATTCACAAGACTCTCAAGACCTCAACAGATAATTCCTACAGCTCACAAACCCGTCCAGAGAAGTGACAGGTTACAAAAGTCACACACAAAATCAGTAGCCTTCCTAAACACTGAGGATAAAATGACTGACAAGGTAAGCAGGGAAACAATCCCATCCATAATAGCCTCAAAAATACATTGGAATAAACCTAACCACAGAAGGAAAAGACATGTACAAGGAAAGTTTAAAAACACATACAAGAGAAATAGAGGAAAACACTAGGAGTTGGGAAGGCATCTCATGGATGGGCAAAATCAATACCATCCTACTGAAAGCATTCTACAGATTCAACACAATCTCAGTCAAAACTGCAGCTTTATTCTTCACAAGAATCGAAAAAGAAATACCCCAAGTTCATGTGAAAACCCAAAAGCCCCCTGATAACCAAAGAAATCTTGAGCCATAAAAAGTGCTAATCTACCCGATTTCCAGCTATACTGCAAAGCCAGAGTAATGGGCACAGCACGATGCTGGTACCTAACAGACATACAGGGCAGTGGGCTAGAGTAGGGGACCCAAATGTTAGCCCATGCAATGATAGCTGTCTAATTATCTCACAAAGATTCCAAAAATGTACACTGGAGGAAGACAGTCTCCTCAACAGATGGTGCCCGAGAACTGGCTGTTCACACGCAGAAGGAAAAAAGCAGGACAAAGACTTTTTGTACAGTTGTTAACATCTTTGCCCCCCCCCCCCATTTCTGCTAGTCCAGGGCAGCATTCATGTCAAGTGGGGTGAGAAATATGAGCACAGAAGACCTCAGAGGAGCAAAGCTGTGTGGTGGAGTTAGGTCAGGAGTCTGCTGAGTAGCCTGGCAGATTGTGACTCCCAGGACAGAGAAGCAGGACCTAGAGACCCACACCAGTTGTACAGTTAGGACCAGGAGCAAGGTCTGTCCAAACAGACGGTGCCATTAGCAGGACATGCCATGGAGGAGCAGAGGGAGGGCAACCCTGTCCCAAAGGAGAAGAGGGAGAAAAGGGTAAAAATGTGGCAGTCAGAGCCAAGGAGAGCTCCCCAGGAACCTCTGGATTTCCTGTCTCTGCCAAGACTCTAGTTGGCTACATTATTATGCAAAGTACACGGATAGGTCAATGGCTCAGAGACACAGATGCACAGACTTAGCACAGCCTCTGTCTCGGATGTTTCTAGCAACTAGAGTTCTATTCGGCTTGGTGTTAATGGAGCTTAAGAACAGAGTTCCTTCTCACACGAGTCAGCTTGGAGCTGGAAGATCACCCTTCATGTAGTGCCTTCATTTGTTCATTCGTCAGAATCACAAAGAAACAAATGCATTTATTTATTATTTATTTATTGCCCTGTTTTTCTTTATGTCTCTTGAGAACCCATGTTTATATGTCCGAAATTTGTCACCCTTTTCAGGGCACTGAGATTCTGGCTTACTGTTCAACAAGGCCCAAGTTTCAAGTAATACTTGGCTTGTTTGTCTGAGACAGGATCACGCCATGGAGCCCAACTGGCCTTGAAATGGCTCTCCTCTTTCTGTTTCTGCGCACGGGGATTGCAAGCGGGTGCCCCCATGTCTGAAAAGGAATGGTGTCTGCCCAAGGAGCCTCCCCTCTTTTTCTCTCTTCTTAAGACAGACATTAAAAGTTAAAAGCCAGAGCAGGGAATAGGATGTGCTAATGAAAATGTCGTCAAGTGTGACTTTAAATCTTAGCATGTTGGAGCCTGGCTAGGATGAAAGGCAGGTTGCATGCCCAAGGCCAAGCAGCTCTGATTTGAGAAGTTCCATGCCTTTCAAATGTCCTCCAAGCGTCACATAAAAAACACTGGGATTCATTTTGACCCAGTGATGACTCAAATTATTAAAAAAAATAATAAAAAATAAAAATCAAACGTGAGCAAGCCCAGCTGGACAGCGGCACTCAGAGGCAGGCGCTTGGAGTCTACAGTCAGTTGCCATGTGGAGCCAGCGCTGGGCCAATCTCTTGTAAGACAGATCTGGTTTCAATCTGTGTTTCTTTGGTTTTTATTTATTTTATTTATTTTTTTTAATCAGTGTTGGCCTAGATTTCCGAAGTTGAGTGGAAATGGAAATATTTTTTCTCTCCCTTGAACTCATCTGTCTCCTTTTATTTACATAATATAACATCTTTTCCCCCCTGAAGAATTCTGTTTTTGAAGAAGACAAAATGAAAGTAAAATAAATGGAAAATTTCCTCCTGGACACCGTGAGACACAGGATCTTCCCTTCAGA
Organism: Microtus oregoni; assembly: GCF_018167655.1. Taxonomy (NCBI): domain Eukaryota; kingdom Metazoa; phylum Chordata; class Mammalia; order Rodentia; family Cricetidae; genus Microtus; species Microtus oregoni. The sequence goes on from NW_024543077.1 coordinate 25,745,290, forward strand.
TCAACTGTCTAGGCCTCGCTGCCGCCGCCACCAGTGTCCATGTGACCGACAAATGAGGCTACAGAACTGAGACCAGAGTCAAACTGTGTTTGTCAAGGCTGAGCCCCACCCCGTCCCCCAAGACAGAACAAGGGGACGTGTCTGTTAACCCACTAATATCCACTCTTGATTCCAAAGCGAGGAAAGCAGCCTGGATGAGAAGTCTGCCAAGTGCTGGCAGGAGAGGGTTTACCAATGCATCGAGGGTGTTGTTACTGTGGCCATTGGAATAATCCATCAACTCACGGCAGTTCAGGGTTTACCAATGCATCGAGGGTGCTGTTACTGTGGCCATTGGAATAATCCATCAACTCACGGCCGTTCATTGAGGTAACGGACGAGCACATTGCCAGTAAGAAAAGATTCCTAGAGAACACTTAATTGGGGCGCTATGTGTTTTTAATGACTGAAAATACAAAGAAGCAAAAGTGCCACACGCCAGTATCCATGCTCTTTCAGCCACAAGAGCCTATCTAACAATATTTAAAAAGTCAAGATGACGAGATGAAATTAGATTCTCCTGTTGTCTCAGTGCAATTATAGTATCTCTAGGAGACAGGGCAGGTGTGAGCTGGGGCGTGGCTGCACTCTGCCCACTGTATGATGCATCCTGATGTATCCTCTAGGACATCATGGTCAACAGACAGCTTGCTGTTGTCTGCATCTCAATCTAGTCACACAGCTCCCGGGCCCTGTTCTGCCATCATCATTTATTCTTAGGAAGTAGCAACACATCAGTACCCCTAGGCCATTTCATACTTCCTTTGTATTCAGTGTGCGTGAGATCCGTCCAATGGAAACACTGGTGTTAGGAAGAAAACTGATCTTAGCAGAGAGCCCCAATCACTTCCTAACTCCAGCTTCTGGTCATGACACCACACACAGAGCAAAGCAATAGGACTTTGGGCTGATGGTTTCTGAAGGGTTACTTTTAAGTAAGGAACGACAGCCACTCCTTGTTGAGAGGATGGTCCGGCTGCTCTTCCAAATCCCACTCACAGAAAAATTTGATTTTGGACAGAAACAAATTTTTTGACCTGAAGCACATTAAGGCCAGCTTCACTTAAATACAGCGTGTGCAGTAGCTAGCCAGCTGTGGGCTGCTGGCCTGTGACGACAGAGGGTGGGCACCAAAGAGTTGGGACGGCACTGCTGCTGTGTATCTGACATCCAGGAATGAGACCCAGGCTAGGGAAATGCAGAGAATACGCTACTGAGGCCACAGATCACTACAGATCAGGAGTGAAGAACAGTGCCCTAAAGTATGGCCACAAGGGACACACTGCACAAGAAACTGAAGGCTATACCTGCCTGGCGGGGAAATAAAAAGCAAGGATGAAATTTATTTATGGAAAATAAAACCCAGGAAACAGGCAAATTCTTCCAAATCTCTGTTGTGAAGAGACTCCTAAAACATTATTGGCTATTGCTATTATCCTTGGTTGACCCTCAGAGGTGGAAAATAAGACCTCATTGCTAAAGACACCATGCACTTTAGAAACAAGAGTCCAGAGGCTCCTGGGTCAGAACTGATTTGAAAGCCTCCCCACTAAAGACCAGATTACTGGTATCAGAAGGTGCCAGGAAAGCTTCCAAAGGAGGAAAGCCACCAATAGTCCTACACAGATATGATATCTAGGGACCCCAACAATGACGAAGCATGGTATGATAAGTTTAACATTATGTTAGTGATACATACCTGGATGGTAGCCAGCATCTCTCTAATTGGACTTGAGCCCCATTCGAAGCAGAGGGAAAAAATGCGTGGTGCTGGAAACCTAGATAGCTACCCAAGCCTGGTGAAGTCATGGCTCTTGGAGGATAACCTGTAACTGTCACATTACTAAATCAGCATAATCCCAACCCCAACCATAGTCTAAACATTTGTCCTTACACCCAAAGATAGGAGTAGTCCTCGTGCCTCATCAGGAAAGTTTGTCTCTGTATCAAGAGGAAACCATTACAGAAACTGCAACCCATGAAGATGCAGCGCTGTGGAGCCCAGCCCTAGCCGGTACATCTACAAGACAGCTCCCTGCACCTAAGGTTCAAGGATCATCAGAAGAAGGGGCAGAGAGACTGTAGCAGCCAGAGGATCAGGGAGTTTGCTATATGACTGTGCCTCTTAGGAATGTTAGGAATGTCAGGAGCTGTACCTACAAGTTCTCACCAACAGGACTGCCTAAACATGATCCAGACAATAGACATGCTCAAGGGGACAGGGAAAGCCCAGGGTATCTCAGCCCTACACAAAGAACTACAGAGTAAGGAATGCCGAGAGAGAGAGAGAGAGAGAGAGAGAGAGAGAGAGAGAGAGAGAGAGAGATTTCCCCAGGAAAGAACACTTTAATAAGTTATCCATAGGTTATCCAGCATCAAAATGGCCAGTCCTGAAAACTTATATACAAGTAACATTATATAGACCAAGCAGATCACATATATATATATATATATATATGTATATATATGTATGTATGTATAGACATGTACCTATAGGCAAGCAATGACAATTAATGAAAAAAGAGGCCATGCATTTGAAAGAGAACAAGGAGGGATATATAGGAGAACTCAGAGGAAGGAAAGGGAAGCAGTATTTGATATAATTATATTTTCTCAAAAATAGTTTTAAAAGAAAGTATACTCAGGTATCTCCTTTCAATGGTTGCTTGCTAGCTTTTTGTTACTATAACAGAATAGCTGGGGTGGTTTAATTATAAAGAAAAATGTTTGTTTTGATTATAGTTTTAAGCTAGAAGCCCAAGTAGCATGGAAAAGGCTCTGGCAAGGTTCCTTGGATTATTTCACATCATGGAAGAATGTGTATCACTCTTTCTGTGTTTTCTCGCCTTATCAATAAACATGCAGAATTTCACATGGGAGCTCTACTCCAGTGGCCTACTCTAGCCACTTCCTAGGCCTACTTATGAACACTATGGTTGGACTATCTACCTATGTAAAACCATTAACATAAGACTACAGGAATTATACTCAAACATGAGTTCTGCAGTAAACCATGCTCAAACCACAACTACCAGTTTTACTTGGAGTTCCTGGGGGAAAAAAAAAAGTGTTTTTCTCTTTTGGTTAGTGGCAATGAGATAAAATAGTTTCCCAGTAGGTTGGCACTACAAGCCACTGTCTTCTGAAATTGTGTGATCATGTGTGGAAACTTCTGTGGATTCTCAAGGGTCTATGCCCTAGGACCATGATGCTGAGTCTTGAGGCAAGTTTATCTTTCTTGTTCTAGTTCTGATTCAGTCGTCAGCAACCTACATGCCTATTCTCTCTTCTTTGGCTTCGCTCCAGCAACTGAGGCTGACCAGTCTTGGTGCAGGCTTCCCTGTGGCTCACTTGCACACCCCTCACATCACCTGCAGTCGGTCACACCTGTAAGGGACTGAAGGTTAGTGCTGAGGCCGAGAGAGACATCCTCATCTTGGACAACTTCCAGTGAAGGCCCAGAGGCAAGCTCTTTCAGCAGGGCCTCGGCAACCAGCACCAGGGAGTAGCTCTTCCAGGATGGAGGATCACAGTGCCAGGCACTCACTCCAATCCTGTGCTACTCTTCTCTCCCCAAGCTTCCTGCACTGTCTTGCTCTCTCCTGTAGTGATAAGGCTGCTTGTTGGTTCCTGGCTGCTCAGCCCTGAAATAATCATATAGAAACTATATTAACTAAATCACTGCTTGGCCCATTAGCTCTAGCTTCTTATTTGCTAACTCTTACATCTTAACTTAACCCGTCTCCATTAATCTATGTATTGCCACGAGGCTGTGGCTTACCGGGTAAAGTTCTGTCTGGCTCCAGTGGAGTTATATGGCTTCTCTCTGACTCTTCCTCGTTTCTTTCTCCCAGCATTCAGTTTAGTTTTCCCCACCTAGCTAAGTTCTGCCCTGCTATTGGTCCACAGCAGTTTCTTTATTAACCAGTGAAGCATACAGAGGGGAATCCCACATCATCTCCCAACTTTACAATTACAACTGGTCAGACACCATTTGTATCCTTACTCAGAATGCAAAGTAAAGGAGTATGCAATAAACTACGTCCTCTTTCACTTATCCAGGAAGCTTTGTCTGTTCTTCCATTGACTCTTAAACTTCTAAGAATCTATGCCCATTCCCTTGGCATGTAAGGCTACCCTGCTTTATGAGTACTACAGAGTGTCCTCAATATCCCTGAAAACGAAAGGCCCCTTGTCATGTGTCCTCTGGTGACGTCTTGGCCTTTCCGATGGGTTCTTCTTGCATCTCTAATTTTACACAACCTCCCATGGTTTCAAATGATTTGTCGCCCCTGTTGTGCAAACATTGAATCCAATACAACAATCACTTTTGCCTGTGGACCTGACACATACTAGACAATCAAAAATATTTGCTAGATGACTGATCAAGTAAAAGGGATTGATGTGGTATTTGTCCTTTCTTATGACATGCTTCATTACCTGTGTTTCTGTCTCCGGACGCTCTCCTGGTAGAGAAACACTTGCTCATTTTCTAGTAACCAGTTATCTACTGAGGTTAAACAAATCCCTGTGAGGCCATTAGACAAAGATTTCATTATTTTGAGCCTTGGCTTTTTTCCCCTTTGAGAAATAAATCTCAATACTTCTGGTTCATTCTGCCAAATATGGGGTTGTTAGGATGTTGAAACTGATTTTTAAAGATCCTTTTTACAAATAGTGACCCAAATGCAATGCAGTTTTAAAACAAAAGTTCCTGTGGTGAGTCTGATTCTGATTCAACTTTTACAGTTTCACAGATGATTGATGCATCTGTAGAAATTTTCTTCTTTCTAAAAGAAGACTAGATCTCTGATAAGCTATCGTTTCTATAGAGATAATCATTTCATCCATCTAACCATACACTCACTTTATCATCCATTCATCCATCCATCCATCCATCCACCCACCCATCCATCTACCCATCCATCTACCCATCCATCCATCCATCCATCCATCCATCCACCCATCTGTCCATCCCATCCATCCATCCATCCATCCACCCATCTACCCATCTATCCACCCATCCATCTACCCATCCACGCACCCATCCATCCATCTGTCCATCCATCATCCATCCATCCACCCACCCACCCATCCACCCATCTATCCACCCATCCATCCATCCATCCATCCACCCATTCATCCATCCATCCATCCATCATCCACCCATCCATCCATCCATCCATCATCCATCCATCCACCCACCCACCCATCCTTCCATCCCATCCATTCATTCTCCTTGTAGATTGTTATTGTACACAGACAAACAACGGGAATGCTATAGGACGGTTAGATCTGGGAAGGAAAAGCAGACACTGTGTTGGTGGGAGAGAAAGGGACTCTGCTCCAGTCCGCACAGATGGCTGCTTTGGAAGCCCACACTGGGGTCTAACTACATTATTGGGAGCAGGTCAGGTTTCTGTGCATGTGTTTGCCAGCAGAGAGGGTGGAAGTGGGTGGTGGCTGAGGCAGAGGCAGAGGCATGGCTGGACCTCAGAGGAAGGAAAGGGAACAGAGGGGCTGGAAAATAGGGGTGGGGAAGCAGAGATGAAAAGGAATAGATGAGGAAGAGTTCTCTTAGGAAAACTTGACTTCACCCGCAGAACAATATGGAGACTGTGAAGAGCTTTTGTGGAAAGCTGACTACATTTATTACATTTGACATTCAAAATGTTGCTTACCCTGTGTGAGAACAAAGGGTAGGAAAATGAGAAGAAAAGGACTGGTCTTCATGGTAATCAGGTCAGAAATTGCGGTGCCCAAGTTTGGGGAGCCTCGGCTTGAATGAGGAGACACGGATGGACAGAGGAGTCAAGAGGGAAAGTCAAGAGATGCCCTTCCCCTTCTTCAGAGAGGGTGGTATTGATAGAAAAGTCATTGCTGTCAGATGCCCTTCCCCTTCTTCAGAGAGAGTGGTATTGATAGAAAAGTCATTGCTGTTAGATGCCCTTCCCCTTCTTCAGAGAGGGTGGTATTGATAGAAAAGTCATTGCTGTTAGATGCCCTTCCCCTTCTTCAGAGAGGGTGGTATTGAAGAAAAGTCATTGCTGTTAGATGCCCTTCCCCTTCTTCAGAGAGGGTGGTATTGAAGAAAAGTCATTGCTGTTATTCTACATTCTGGCTCTAATTAGAAGGAGGAGCTGCCATTCACTGATGGAGACACAAGGGCAAAGAGAAGGCCTACTGTGGACTGTCATACCCGAAGGAACTCTATAAAGAAAGGAGATAAGATCTGGAGAATCCAAAGGCTTCCAAGAAATTCAACCTTAAATCAAAAAGCCTGAGGCTGACGTTGTGGGAGGGAGTCAGGGCAGGGCAGCGTGGTGCTTACAGTGCTTTCAGAAGGAGAGGGTTGGGTGGACAGAGCAAAGCCAACGGTGCCAAGCATGGCTGTGTCAAACTTGTGGAGCGTGGTCTTCTATGTCCCAGGATTAAAGGGACTGCACCAGCTAGAAATGACCATCTTCTCAAATATGTATATGTTGTCACCCTTGAGTCTGCATTGGGGTCTAACAACTTCAAAATACATAAAAACAAGCGTCCCCCTTCAGAAGACACATGTCCTAAGAGCCTGATGTAGTCTCTGAAAGCTTGTGCTTGTTCCTTAAATGACCATTTTATAAAATTTATTCAATGAGGTATGGTAAGAGATTACCAATAAGTAATAACATAAAAGAACAATGAAATGTGTCACTATTAAGTAAAGTCAGTCTTACTTGAACTTAAGCTGTTATAGTACGGTGTCATTTATGAGAACCAATATGGCAATTATCATGTGGCTGTCATGGACACCGTGGCCAGACGTCCAGTGAACCGAGGCAGTGTGTCATCTCACCATGCTGCTCACAAAGTGCACAGTTTTAAAGCCATACATTATTTACTTCTGGCATTTTCCACTTAAGAATTTCTGAACACAGTCAGCCCCAGGTAGCTGACGCCCCAGCAAGTAAAGACACGGATGAGAAGGGAGGACAGAATGGTACCTGAGCTGAAAGAGCATATATAAATTAATCAGGCCATAGAGCTGTCTCCCCACTGTGTCCTGTGGCCACCGCAGAAGAGAAGCCAGCCCTGACTGCCTCAACCAAGATGAAATGCAGCTTAGAACAAAAATGTTGGGGGACCCCAGGAAGGGGTGACTCCTGGCTTATTTCTAGGACAGGACATAGACACTGTCCCAGAGGAAGGGAAGGACTCTTTGAGTGCTGTAGGGACATGGCTGGAGCCATGATGAACAAGTGGACATCCCATTTACTGAAATGATACTTTAGCAGCAATCAAGACTTCGTTAAAAAAGGAAGAAAAATAAATTTCAGTTTAGATGCCAGAGGTCTTGAAGAACAGAGAGCTTGGAGTCCATTCTGCAGACACTGGATGTCAAGTAACAAATGCCCGGTCCACACTTAACTGTGTCCTCATATCTCTGTGTGGCTGCAGTTCAAATCTCTTCCAGGTCATATCAGGGAGGGGACATTTCTTAATACCTCTGACTGTTCCTCAGAGACTAGTTTGGTGCCTTTAACGCAAGTATTTTTTTGCAGAGTATATCAGTGACCTGGGAGAGGTGGCAAAGGGGCACATTCAACAAGAATAGAGCAGCTGATGTTTATGGTGAATTTTATAGGTACAGCGGGGTGCAGTATTGAGAGGCCTCCTCTTTCTCCCGAGTTTTCATCTTTGTTCATCTCACCACCTATGAACCTGACATCTTGTCCTTTCTGCCATTCAACAAAAATATTCATAGAAAACTTAATTGATCAGAAAGAGTAAAAAGCAGCTATGCAAAGGTTGGGGGGGGGGGCAGGAGTAGTAAGGCTCTCTAAGGAGGATTAGTGAACAAGAGGCAATTTCAATAGGATTCGTCAAGTGGGCACAGAACATGAGAGATGAGAGAGCCCTGACACAGAACAGAGTTCTTCTGTGTAAGCTAAAAAAAAAAAAAAAAAAAAAAAAAGGCTAAGACCAGGAGCTTAGACAGCTAACTAAGTAGGGGGAAGGGAGCAAGATGGGCATGGAAGGCAGAGGAAAGTGCTGGAGGGAGAAGGCTGGGAAGAGCCATAGGGTAGACACAGGGTAGAGAGGCAAAGGGGGAGGGGGGAGAAGTCCATTCTGAGCTAGTGTCTGGGAGTAAGGCTTGCAGCCCTGCTGGGGTATGTGGGTGTCAGTAGGATGCTAGTCTACCATTTAGATAGATAGGTAGAGACAGACAGACAGACAGACAGATAACAAGAAACAGCAAAAAGGCAGAGGAAAGCAACGAAAAGCATTTAATATTAGCAACAGAGGACTACATCTCTTTCCTCCTTGGAAAATATTTCAAAATCTAGAATTGAAAAAAAAAATCCACACACATAAAGTGGATTTAGAGGCAGCTTAAATGAAAACGGACAGCTCCGGCTTCCTGGCAGGCAGAAGCGAGCTGCAGGGAGAGACAGTGTGAGGGATGCCACCCGGCAGCAGCCTCAGATAAAAGGAAAACTGACACCGGCACTGAGTCACAGGACAGCAGCAGCTGCGGAATTGTATTTACTGTTCTAGAATGTACCCTGCAATTTTAAATTATAAATACATGGGATGTCACCAAACACTAGTGTCTGTCTGGCACCGTTTCTGAATTGTGCCGGGCGATGAATTAAGGGCAGGGACATGAAACTGAAGACAATGTGTGTCCTGGCCCTGAGAACTGCCAGTTCTGTGAGAGCCCAGACCTGGAGAGCAGCCCCATCATACCAGGACACAGAGTGTGGGCTAGTGGGATGAAAGAAAAGGAACAATTAATGCTGTGCCCTGGAGATGAATAGACGCTTAAACAATAGATGGATGCAGAGTGGATTGGCGTTAGAGTGTTCTCTCTCAACTCCAGCCATGCCCACTGAATTAGACCTTCTGGGAAAAGGACTTTTTCAGACCAAAGGTTTTCTTCTGTGCATTAAGACGGAGCATTAGAAATGCCTAGGATTTCAGAAGCTGGAGGATGAAGGGAAGTGGAGGCCATTTGAGGTGCAGATGTGTCTGATGGAGCAGGAGAGGACATTTGAAAGTCAGCCTGAGGCTTACTACACAGCGATTCCTGACCTGAGCTTCCCAAATCACTTACGGAACTATGTACATACATATTGTTCTGCTTCTGTTTCCAGAAGGTCATAACGATGGAGCCTTGTGTGGGGCTGGAATGTTGTGAGTTCTTACAGGGATGCTATCTGTGTGCCTGGCTCTGAAGCACAGCGGGGCTGGGCACAACTGATTATACAGGCTAGAACTCAGGACGAGCTACAGGGAAGCATTACACCAAGGCCCCAGTGCTGGACACTATAAAGCATGTCAGTCAGCACCGACTATTAACGGCCTCAGTGGTTCGAATTGAGAAGTGTCACAAGTCCGTGCAATGGGAGCTGCTGTATGCATCAACTAGGGAAATCCTTAGCCATTTCCTTCCCACCCAGAATTCCAAGGGCCCGTGGGGATTAGTTCTATGAAAGCACCACCTTCACACACCTGGACAGAAGCATGAGCTCTCAGATAACTGCATAAATATTTGGAGAATGTCAAGCCAATTACACGCCTGTGTAGTATGCCCCCACGGATGTAAGGTTAGGAAGAAAAATAGAGAACATAGGGTTTGGCTAGCCCAATATTACAGAGACAGAAATGAGAATCCCAGCGCAGTTGCCTGAGGGTAAGCAAGCCAGTTAATGACAGTGTTATCACAGGCAGTGGGACTAATGGAAATCAACCTGTTGGCATTCCAAAAGGGACGCCAAAGTGCCTGCTACAAGTTCATGATGTCATCTCTTAGCCTTAAAGAATCTGAATACTTTATATCACCAACACCATAAGGACAGATTTACAGGATTTATCTTTTCCCAGGACAATAAAAAGTAATGCATTGATATTACCTTCAGATTTTGATTAGGGTTATAAAGATATGCTTACAAAAGCATTTCTGCATTGTCACAGATAGCCATATATATATATATTATATATATAATATTTATATATTTATATTATATCTATTTTTCTCTATGTGTTCAAAAGTGTAAAGCTGAAACATAGGGAAGAAGTTTATCTTGCCAGACTATAAAGAATCTAAATTGTAAATGACTCAAGATACTCCATGAATTAGTAAACTTCTACTGTACAAAAGAAATAGAAAACACAATTCCCCCCAGGTCAGAGTTTAAGGGATTTTCTAATGTGAAGTTTCTGCATGTGTCCTTAATCATTTATTACACTTTAATGGGGACAAGGGATCAATTTTCTATCAGACTATAGTTTAGGAACTTCTTGTCTTGACCCAGACTGAAGTGATAATTTTAGTCACATTCAAAAATAGATTCTATTTCTCTCAGTCATCCTCAGGTAATTCAAGAATGTACAAAGGGCTTTAAACCCATTCAAGGGATAAAAAGCCATTGTCTTTTGAATACCTACTAGGAGCCATGCTTTCTATACATGCCACTTAAATGACTCTTCCTAAAAATCTGTGAGGTGGTATTCTCTCTCTCTTTTTATTTAGAGAAAGAAATTAGGGTATGTATTCCAGCTGAAAAGCTAATGAGTAGCAGAGCTCTGTCTAAAACTTCATTTACTTCTTTTTTCTTTCTTCTTCTCCTTCTCCTCAGCTCTAAGAGATGAAGGAAGAAGATGCACAGTGAGCCTCGGTTTCTGGCTTAAACAACTATATCAAGCACAAGCCCAGTTTCTGGTCTAGACGTGGCTGAGTTCAGTTTGGGAGGAGTGTCCCATGGCTCAGGTGCATACGTTCCTTAAGCAGATGAGCTCCAAGGTGAGCATTGACCTTGAGATAGAACATGGAAGTCATCAAAACCAGGGATGCTCGACAAAAGGGCTCCAGGGCTCCACGAGATAGCTTTTCAAACCACAGTGAAAGAGGAGACAGAGGTGGAATCAAAGAAAAGAGGTGAGGCCAGAGCGAGGGCCACTGTGGAGAGGATGCCCCTGAAGCCATGGGGAAGACGTCCTGAGGGCGGGAGGAGCTGCAGAGACCATCCACATCCCCACAGAGGCAGAGTCCTGAAAGGGCTCAGCAGTGATGGAGTCAGAGGGAACAGAGATTAGTGCAGGCCACTAGGACAGGCACACTGGCCTGTCAAACAAAGACCTGAGGCTGGAGTTGATTAATGAGAAAGGCACATTGTTAACCCTAATCCAGGCTAATCTTTAAGCCATCTAGATTCAGGGCTTGACAGAACCATCTTTCTAGTTTATTTCCATACAGCTGAGGCTAATGAGGCTGGCGGGCACATCTGCAGGGTAGAATCAGGCTTGCTGCAAACTCAGGAAGCAACGCCAGAGGCAGCGACTGAAGGAGACAAAGCACTGGGTCCATGAGTCACTAACTCTCAGCGATGCTCTGTGCCATGTCCTCTGTCACCTCTGACAGGAGCTGCTCTCTCTGGCAGGGGGCCTGCCTTCCATGGCGTTCTGCGCGGAGGTAGCTAAGTGGCAATGTTCAGACAGTCTGAGAAGTGGACAGAGAGGAGAACATTGATCGCCATGGTAACTCTCGGAATGTCCTCTGTAGACAAACAGTGGAAGCCGAGAAGACAAAGTCATTGCATGCATGACACAGGTTTGCTCAGCTCTCTCCAGTAGGGTCTGCGTCTCACCCCACCCCCAGCTCTTCTTCCCCCAGTCTCTTTCCCTTCTTGGCTCTCTCTTCCAGCAGTCTCTCTGTCTATCACTTTCCCTTTCTGCCCCATCCTTCTTCAGATATTCACTGAGCATTAGCTAGGAGCCATTGCAATGGAGATTCTGTCTGACTCATTTTCCTCTCCCATCCTCCTTGCTTCCCCCCACACCCTGTCCTTTTCCTCTTCGTCCCTCCTTTGCTTTTTCTTCCCGTATCAGACACACACCCCTCTCTTTTTTCCTCTCTCCTTTCCTCCTTCCCTGCCCTCTCTTCCACTCTCTGGGGATCAAGCCCAGAGACATATGCATGCCTGGGAAACACCTAACCCTTTCTACAGAACTACAGTCTGGCTACCACTTTCTTTACAAATCCCCTGTGTCTGTCCAGATCTCTAAGTCGTTTTGGCAATGAAGTCTAAAATTCAGCTTTTCCCAAACTAGACTTACCATCTTCAACATCAAATTGATTTTTCCATTGAGTATTTCCTGCCTTTCATTGATTACATCAACTACCACTTGGCTACTGGATTCCCTAGGTCACAAGAAGCTACTCTGTTATCTCCCAACTCCTACAATAAATTGGTGAGTCAAACTCCCAAACTCTTCCTCTGCAGAATCAGAGGGACTGAATCACACTTCCAGCCTGCTGTCCTGCAAACCTCCCTGCCTCTAGCCATGGTCCCTTATTTCCAATCTTGTCTTACGAACTACTTCATGATGCTACATTTTTTTTCTCAAATATGATCAGACAAACTGATAAACTTTCCATATTTTGCTACAGCCCACAAGCTACAGCTGATGCTCTAAGTTAGCGCTGCTCAAAACAACTTTTAAGTACTGGTCTCTGGGGTGTCACTGCACCTCATAGGTGCAGGCGTGTGAACATTTGGTCCCCAGTTGACGCTGTTCTTTGGAGGATTCTGTGGAGAAGTTCAGCCTTTCTGGGACACATATATCACTGAGAGCAGGCTTTGAGGGTTCACAGCCTCCTCTCACTTTTTTGCTTCATGCTCTCGGCTGAAATATGACCTCTTGGCTATTGCTATAATAGCTTGCTGCCATGATTCGGCTGCTATTATGAACTCTTCCTTTGGAGCCATAAACCAAAATAAACTCTTTCTTCTGAAAGTTGCTTTTGGTAATAGTCATAGTAGCAGAAATGTGACTAATAAAGTCAGTATCCACTCGTGTGTGGGCCAGGCATATCACTCCTAGCTTTATATGAATTATCATACCTAATACTAAGAATGCTTGCATTTTATATACTATTAAAATATTAAGTTTACTTCACGTGTATATTTTTGTCTCCTTACCATTTCTACCTATGACCATCACTCTATGTCTTATTATAACATAATAACACACATATAATTAAGTGACCATCACTCTGTGTATTATTATAACATAATAACACACATACAACCAAGTGACCATCACTCTGGCTGTGTCTTATTATAACATAATAACACACATACAACCAAGTAAAGGGTGGAGTTCAATCCTTGAAAACTGAGCAGGAATTTATTGAGACAGCGCATTCCTGGCAAAGGAACATGGCTGGCATCTATCAAACACAGTAGAGAAAGTCCTCACCTTGCAACGCAGAAAGGACAGCCAGATATCAGCTGCTGAAGAAATGCAGCAAGACGGAATATTTCAAACTGCTTAAACCAGTCTCATAAAGAGACTTCCTCCACTGCCAGAGGTTGTGAGTAGCCTTCTCCTGGCCAGTCATCCGGAAGAAATTCTTCACATGATTGATGAACATGGTTTCCACTCTAGAAAGAGAACCATCTTTCTCTACTTTTGCTTGCAATTTTGCTCTAATGCTTTTTACAGAACTTGGTCCTTTTAGTACTTAGGAGTTTTCTCTCCCCCGCCTTTTGAAAGATTATTGACATTTTGATCTTGTTGCTGATGGATTTTAGTCTTTATCACCGTGGTTTAATTTCTGTGTGTTTTTGGCTGATATATTGTACTGATTTTGTCACTGGAGCTTTTCTTCAGTTTCCTCCTCATCAGAATCATCTCCATCAAAAATCATCATCTTTATTAACATCTTCCTTTTCTCTAATATCATAATCTTCATCATCATCTTCATCACCATCATCTTCATGGTCATCATCATCATCACCTTCATCTTCATGATGATCATCATCACCCTCATCTTCATGATCATCATCTTCATGGTCACCTTTGTGCTCGTCTCCTTCATGATCATCTTCATCATTGTTATAATCTTCATCAGTTACTTTTTTTCTGTGGAACTTTGTTACCACATCCAGGGACAAATTGCTTTCCATATACACTTAAGAGTTTTATAGCTTCTTCATCTTAATTTTTTGAATCTGTTTCCTCCTCTACAGTTCCTAGGTGCTGTCCACTAATATGCAGAGGCTCTGAACCACATTTCAGCCTTAAAGACCACAGGTTGGTGTGCCATTTCAATGATCCCAAGGGAAACTGATGGCTGCACAGACATTTTCAAAGCTGCTAGTGTTAATTTGAACTGCCTTCATAGTTCATCGTCTCTACCTCAATGATGCATACTCTTTTGTAGCAGATCGCTAATCTGATCATTCTTAAAGATAACTAATACTAATTCCATCATTATCCATTAGAAAGTGATAATCTTTGTTGGCATTTAGTTCACAACCAAAAAAGATAGTTCCAAGGCCTCAGAGGGCTCATATCTGAATCCGGTAGTTATGCACTCTAGTGAGAAAGAAACCAGGTAGAGAAAACCGGCTACAGATCCTTAGAACATCTGATGTTTTGCAAAAGTTAAATTACAGAGATTAACGCATTTGGCTTAGTGTCACCCGGCTACATAAGGACCCCATATCAAATGCAGAGGTTGTCCATCTTAAAATGATTTAATCTTTCACTTTGTTCCTATAGGTTGTATACCTGAGCACACTCCTATACTTGGTACACAAGGCAGGAAGACTTGCTGCCACTGACATTGTGTGGTTAGACCGCAGGCTTAGAAACGTTGAAGGATTCTTAATGTTTTCACTTCTTACTTCCAGATCTTGACCAAATCTCCTAAATCCCTTCAGCTTTGGGATACTCACTGGATGCTGTGAGAATGTTAAGATGACAGTTGTAAAGTCTTTATTTAGGAGGGTGTGGTAACAGGTAGTCAGGGCTCAGCACAGATGACCTCATTCCCTAGGCTCCAGACCCTGTTCATTCCCTGTAAAGATGCACTCTACTAAGAGCTTGGAAGAGATCATTTATGTGGCTACACGTACTGGCTTCTATGGGAGACACTGCTGGGGACAGCTAATACCATTCACTTTGGGAGTAGCAGTAAAAGTAGACAAAGTAAGAAAAGTGGAAGGCCGTCTTACATCTGCGTATACTTCCTGAAGGTGTGTTGCGGGTGGAGATCTCAGAATGCTTTATACCTAGAGTCCCTAAATCTCAGATGGAAGAGAGTAAAAGGTAACACAAAGTAAGTCTCATTTCTTCCCCTTTAATAGAATGGGTGAAGAGAAAAACAGAAATAAATGGGCTGGTTTCTCATGGAAGAATCTAGACTTTTAGGAAGAGAGAAAATAAATAAATAGTATGCAAAAGTACAATATGCTACAAGAACTTATTCAGTACCCTGTTCATCCTTTGTTCCATTTTTACCAGAAAAAAGGATCCCCCCCCCTTTTTTTTTCTGAAGCGTAGTGGCAGAGACTGTAAATGTGTAAAACATCTAACAAAAAGTGTTTACACATCAGGGCGGGGCTGTCCTCACACATGCTGCTCACTTGGTCCTAACTATCCTGGGACAGAGTACTACTATTCTAGTTGGGAACTACAGACAGACATGGGAAGGAATTTGCCCGAGTCTGGGTAGTAGTTGAGTGGCAGTTTTCTTAGTTGGGATTGATACACAATGCCTGCGCAAACACACAATTACTATACCATTGCAACCTCACCGCTCTCAGTTTCTTGCACCCACATAGCAGCTCACAACTGTCTATCATTTCAGTTTCAGATGATCTCAGGCCCTTGTTTGGCCTCCATGGGAAAATGACATATATGTGTCATACATATGTGCAGATAAACACTTATACATATAAAACATAGAAAAATAAATCTTAAAAAAAATAAATGTACTTTCTTTTTATGCAATTCCAGAGATTCAATGAAGACAGTCAACATTTTAGCATGAGGATGGAGAGGTTCATGAGATTCCATTACTAACTTCAAAGGATTGGGCCACTGGTGGCTTCTTGAAAAAGGAGAGTCCAGTCAGTTTTATTTAAGAGTATGGTTCATGGCCAACCATACTACAGTGAACAGCTCCATACCAAGGAATATATAGACAGTACGAACTGAAGTCAATGGGTCATTAAATGGGAGAGAGAGAGAGGGAGGGAAAAAAGGAAGGGAGAAAGAGAGAGCACAAAGTTAGATGGGAGTTGGGAGGTGGGGGTAGCTTAGGGCTTCTATTGCTGTGAAGAGACACCACGAACACAGTAACTTTTTTTTTTTTTTTTTTTTTTTTTTTGGTTTTTCGAGACAGGGTTTCTCTGTGGTTTTGGAGCCTGTCCTGGAACTAGCTCTTGTAGACCAGGCTAGTCTCGAACTCACAGAGATCCGCCTGCCTCTGCCTCCCAAGTGCTGGGATTAAAGGCATGCACCACCACCGCCCGGCTACAGTAACTCTTACAAAGGAAAACAATTAATTGGAACTGGCTACAGTTCAGAAGTTTTATCCATTGTCACCATAGTAGGACACGGTGGTGTGCAGGCAGATATGATGCTGAAGAAAGAAGGAATTGAGAGTTTTACATCTTGCAGGCAACAGGAAGTGAACTGTCTCACTGGGTGTGGCTTGAGCATATATGAGACCTCAAAGCCCACCTTCCCAGTAACACACTTCCTCCAACAAGGACACACCTCCTAGTAGTCCCACTTCCTTTGGGGGCCATTTCCTTTTAAACTAAGATAGGTGGATTTGGAAAGAGTTGAGGGAAGGATTTATAGTAAACATCAGAACTGATAAAGTTGGTCATTGTTACCACCCTTCTATAAATGCCCCTCACTTCCCATTTGCCAACATTCTTTAGCAGTATTGACAAAGTAATGACATTCAATTTTTATTTTGAAAGTGTCAACTGTTGATTTCTTTTTAAAAAGAAAATGAGGGCCTGGGTTTGCGTTTAAGAAATATAAGCTAATGATCAAATCACAGTTGGGGGCTCCTGATTTTCCTGCTCACTATCATCTCACAAACACGGAGTGAAAGACCCAAATCTTCCGACTGCTTTTACATTATAAATACAGCATGTGCATTTGCATAAATGGCTTTTCAGGGCACGAAGTAGAAAATGAATCTGTCATTGCTGTTCCCTAGTATATTCTAGGATATTGCTTTGTTAAATCACAGCCCCTAAAAGCCCACAGAATCACAAAAACTGCTTTCTTGTTCCCCTCTGAGGCACATTATCTGAAAGAAGCCACTGCATAAATACTGTCTATGATAATTAATTAGTGCTGGCCATATTCATTTTTCTAAACCAAGAAACAAAACTTATGACATCCCTTCCCCCAGTTCTAGTTAAAATTAATGTTGCCAAGATGAAGTCAGTTGCCGGATGATGCTTAGAATAATTCTTTTTTTCTTTCTTTCTTTTTCCCTCCTAATTACTCAAATCAATGAATATTTAGAAAAGGCCTCATACTCATTTTGGTTGCTCATTTTACACAACAGGGCAGCTAATTAAAACCATGACACATTTTGGCACGGAGTTCATGATTGTGAAAAGGTCACAGACTTGAAAGTAAAGTTCAGGGTGCCTCCCACATTTTGCTAAAGAGTCACATGGTGTATTTAAAAATGATTTTGATTCTTCTCTTGCAAACAGCGACTTTCTTATGTGTAGGGCTGCCCATCATGGTGCTACTTCCCCTAGGGTAGCCATACTCATTGGATCCCTTCAAACATATTGGGAAACTCACAATTTAAAAAGGGGCCTGAGAAAATTGGGTCTTTTTTTTTTCCCCAAGTAAAACCAAAACAAAATTCCAAACAATATCACACAAAACTGGACCACTAGGCTGTGCAGTCCCTGGGGAGCTGCTGGGCTAATCTCCCAAGCAAGTTTGGCAAACAGACAGACACTTCACAGCCAGTGACCCTTGGCGAAAAATGGCTTTTGTTCCTCTCTCTCTCTCTCTCTCTCTCTCTCTCTCTCTCTCTCTCTCTTTGTCTCTCTCTCTCCCTTCCTCCCTCCCTCCCCCCCCCCCCTTGCTCTCTTCCTTCCTCTCTCTCTCTTCCTCTTTCTGATCAGTCATGGCAGGAATGTCCCCATCCCTCCCATCCCTCACCCACCTCATGTAACTGTTTGCTTAGTGAGAACCCACCTTGAGCCCAGCCTCCACCGTCTCAGCTCTGATTACACATTCCGGCCTTCCTCAGTGTCTACGTGGTACTGTTCCCAGGCCATCGCCGAGTGTGGTTCAGCGCGGCTCAGTACTTTCTGGACTTCTCTGCATTTTACCGCTGGTGAATATTTTGTGCCTCCTGCCTCCTCCATGTGGTGACTGACAGAGTAACAGCCACGTGGTTTACACTATTATCCTAAATTGTGTCAGCAGTGGATGAGTAAGACCCAAGTGTGTCTGAAAATCTGTCACCGTGCTACTGATGTCCCTCTGTGCCATTTTCTCCCACTGGCCCTTCTGCAATGGATGCTTTTATATATAAAAGGGATATAAAAGCGGCATAACACAGAAAGAGACTAACACTGGTGTGCTGAGAAGGAGGAAAGGAAAAGGCGTGGCCTATAAGGCTTTCTTTATGCTACTAGCTTATAGTAACTGAACAAAATGAAGGGGTTCACTGTGCTGCTTCTAAATATGCATACACTGTATTCCGATAACATACACACCTTCTATGTGACCTTTACTTTTTCTCTGATGCCTGTTCTCTATATCCATTGTTCCTTCAATTCCCCAGTGTTTCTCCTTTTAGCTTCATCTCTTTTTCTGTTTTCCTAGATATCACAAATCAGAAGAAAACCACAGGATATTTGTCTGAGTCTGGGTTATTCAACTTAACACGGTGACCTCACTTCCGTCTGTTTCCTGCAAACATGATGATTCTATTCTTTATAAGGTGGAGTAAAACTTTATTCGTT
The DNA here is from genome assembly GCF_018167655.1 of Microtus oregoni. Taxonomy (NCBI): domain Eukaryota; kingdom Metazoa; phylum Chordata; class Mammalia; order Rodentia; family Cricetidae; genus Microtus; species Microtus oregoni. The sequence goes on from NW_024543077.1 coordinate 25,764,129, forward strand.
GTGTGTATTTGCTACAGTTTCTTTATCCGTCTATCTGCTAATGGCTACCCGGGCTGGTTCAGTAATTTGGTAAGCAGATACGTCCACAATCAGCTGACATTCGTGTGTGAGGGGGAGCACGTGCTCCGAAGTAGTATGACCCGGTCACACATAAGTTTACCTTGTGTGTTGAGGAGCCTCCAGATTGATTTCCACAATAGAAGCCAGCAGAAGGGAATCAAAGCTCCTTTCCCCTGCCTGCACGCCACATTTGTTGTGACGTTTTGCTCAGGGCCTCATTTGGCTGCTGTTTCCATCAGCTAAGATGTTCACTAAGCTCCACATGCTTTTCACTGCCAGGGGCTTCGAACCCTTCCTTTAGCTCTTTCCCACAGACAGAGAAGACAATGGTCCCCTTATCTGCAGCCCACACTTTCAGTTACTTGTGGCTGATGCAGTAGAGACGTATTTAATTAAACATTGCAGAAACCAACAATTTGTCTGTTTTTTAGTGTGTGCTAATAGGTCTCCTTTCCTGTGATCACCTAATGTACCCAGCCTTCAGTGCTGTGAGCAAAATGAAGGGTTAATGTTTTACCGACTTCTGAGAAGGTAGGGAAATTAAGGGACTCAGTTTGATGCATGCTACGGAGAGCTGATTAAAACCCCGTGGCCATGGGCTCTTCTAGGCCGATCCTTCAGCTTGTAGAAAACTGAGAGACCTCACCAGCTGTAATCACTGCCAGTGAGCACATCAACACTGAGAGTGGCTTAGGGTAGGCTACCGAATAAGATTGCAAACACAGAGGTGAGTGCTTAATATTACTTAAAATTTATAATCATTAAATATAGAATATTGAATAATTCAATTTACACTCACAAAACGAAAATATTAAATAAGAGAGGTTAAGGTATTTGCCACGGGCTGTACGACAAATTGGTTCCCGAGCTAAGACCAAATTCATATCTTCTTGTAATAATTTTCCTTGCCCAGTGTTAAATTAAACTACAAACTCCCCATGATTACTAATAATCTCTCCACCGGGGATCTTAATTAACTTGCACGTCCACTCAGCAGTAAAATGGCTAATGTTTACACACATGCGACCTAGCAGACCTATGATGCTGGAGTCCCCCACTGAATTAAGTTATACAGGAAAAACACTTAATTTAGTTCTTGACAAGGTTAGAAATTTTCAGATAATAAGGTTATACTGAAACATGCGTGATGTTAAAATAATACCGTATATAATTTGAAACTAGGTAATTTTAAACTTATGCAGTCTAACCTTTTTTTTTTTTCCTGGATATTGACTAGAATTTATAAAGAAGCCTATAGCGCAGGGATTTTAACACCACATTGTTTTCAAGCACTAAGTGTATGTGACAAATGCACTATTATAACTTTCGGCAGGTCCAGACAACCAAGCAACACTAAGTAAAAGTGAAGGGGAGTTTAAGGGACGGATCTAACTCGTCCCATGCATGAGGTCTCTCCAGCCTCCGCAGACTGTGTTGCCGCAAACACAAACACACTGTTCTAACACCTAAGTGGTTCAGTTCAGGGACAATAAGAAAGTCAAATTAAATAGCCAAAATCACAAGTATTTGTAGACAGGATGCTCATTCACCAAGAGACTCAAAAGAATTACAAATAAGCAACATTCTGATCAAAACTAATAAGGAGAAATTGATAGCCTTTATGTATGTAGTCCAGTTGAGGCGCCACAGACAAACCATTCCATTCACTGTGGCAACTAAAACACAAACTGGAGCGGAGCACACTTGAAGGAGGGGATAATTTCTGAGGCACAGAAACCTACAAGGCTCTTAAGAAACAGGAAGCCGTCTGAGCAGGGAGAGAGTTGGTTGTCATGCTCAAGTTCTCACTGTGGAAGTTCAAAGTCAGGCCAGAATGCCAAAGGCATCTCAGTATTTTAAATCAGCGTGTATCTGTGTGTATGTGAAAGAGATAGCCAGAGAGGGAGAGCAAGCGAGCAAGCCAGAGGTAGAGAGAGAAAAGAGAGCGAGATGGAGAGAGACAGAGACGGAGACTGAAGAGTAGCTGTGAGTGTTCTGAAAAGGAAACGTTTTAAATGTGGGATTGTGGGTGGACAAGATCAACAACGGACAGGATCTAGCACACAGTCTGTAATCCCAGCACTCAGGAGGTGGAGACAGGAGAATCAGGAGGTCAAAGCCAGCTCTGCTTTATGAGTTCGAGGCCAGCGGAGTCTATATGACCGTCTCACACAATAACAACCATGAAAAAGTGAGGGACTTTAATATCTGATACAGCTGTGGTTTTAAAACAACGGGGATGTGATGGGCCGTTTTATAAGTTGCGCAGGAGAACTGGACAGGCAGCGAGACCAAGGCAAGTTAAACCTCGACTTCACACCTCATACAAAAGGAAGTTCAAGCAGACCCGCACCGGCACTGTGACAAGACATGAGGAGAGTGTGTAGTAGTAACGTGGACGTGATCATTTGTGTGCATTCATGCACACACACTGTAAGTGTGATGTATCTTTGGAAGGGTACTGCCTAGGTGGGTTCTGTCCATCTGATACAGTCTACAGTCCTCTGAGAGGAACTGCCTAGATCAGGTTGTCCTGTGGGCGTGTTTGCGAGGGACTGTCCTTATTGGTAATTGATGTGGGAGAGCCCAGCCCACTCTGGATGGCCCCTTCCCCAGGCAGGTGGCTCTGAACCATGTAAGAAAGCTAGCTGAGTATACTCCAGTCTGCCAGCTAGCTAGCAGGCAGTCTCCTCCAGGGTCCCTACTGTAATTCCCTAGCTGTGAGCAAGTTCCCTGGGTGGAGAGAATGCTGTGTGGAGCAGCAAACAGGCCTGCCTTGAATTCATGTTTTGCCTTGCCTCGTTGATGGCCTATGACCTGGAACTGGAAGCCAAAGGAAACTCTATCCTCCCGTCTCCGGTTTTTGGTTGGGATGTTTCATCATAATAGCAGAAAGGAAATGAGAACAGTTAGCTTCGAGAGAAGAACTGGGGACCAAAGGGACGGGGTTAGGTAAGAATGCAACTTAACTATATAACTCCATATCTCCTGAATTTAGTATACAGCCTATGTATAATCTACTCAAACTTTAGTAATTTTTAATAATACTATTTAACCTAAAATTCTGGGAGACAGGAAGGCATGTTGCAAGAAGGTGGACCCGCTAAGTCAGAGAAAACAAAGACAGCTACATAAGAAGAGTTTCCACTTCCTCACTAAGAATTAATTCTAATTGTTCTAATAAACAAATGAAACGTTAGGCTCACTTTAATAAAGAAAAAGCCTTTAACAAAGGAGAGCGACACAAACATGCTCTTCAGTTAGGGAGTCTCCTTCACTCTTGCATGTAACCCTCCCAACACTGGTTGGTAGCACTGAAATTCGTTTCAGAGAGGATAGAAGGAAGAAAAGAAAGATTATGCTTTGACCCCAAAGTTGCCAACGTGCCAAACATGACTTTCCAGTCTCACTCAAACGGGAACAATGCATTTTCTGTGCCTCCGACTTCAAATTGTGCCAAACAAAATGCCTGTTTCAGATTTCTCCTTCAGTTCACTATGACCCAGTTTCTCCTCATCTCAGCGTCTAAGAATTTTCTAGCTTGAAACTTCATTGCATTGTAAGAGTTCTCATAATAATGAGGTACTGCATTTAAAACCAGATATACAAACACATAGCACATTGTCATTGGATGAGATGTTGTAAACAACCAGGCAGCTAAACTCTGATGTTTTTCTTTTACAGGCACAAAAGGCTTATTCTTGTGCAATATTCAAGGCACTAACAGATTGCTTAAAAATGTCCCTTTGCCTACCTGGTTCCATTCTCTAGTGTCTCATTGTCCCTTTGGCTAGACTGCCCTGTGAAGTCCTTAAGAAGCCCAGTGTCACTCATTAGGAGCAGAAGTTTGAGATCACAGAGAAAGGCTACACACAGTTCAAGTCCGAGGCCAGTTCTAGTTCAGATTTATGTCACTCCCTGTCCCCAGAAACAGAGTGGCCACTAAGCCTTGTTTCTGTCTCTGTTTCCTAAGCCATTTTGTATGCTGACATCCCTGATAAAACAAGCAATACTGGTGTGGCGATTAAACTACTCTCACGTCCTTGTCCATCCAGTTGCAAGCTTTCTGGCTCCAGAGAAGATAAAACCCTTCCTTCAGCTCATCCACAGACAGAGAAGACAGTGGTCCCCTTATCTGCAGCCCACGCTTTCAGTTACTTGTGGCCGATGCAGTAGAGACGTATTTAATTAAACACTGCAGAAACCAACAATTCGCCTGTTTTTTAGTGTGTGGCTGCTCTGAGCCATGGGATGCCATCCTGTGCTGCTTTGCTCTCCCAGGTTGTTCATTATTCTTTTCTCCAGCATGCCCAGGCTGCATGTGCTGCCTCCCTCCCAGCAGTCACTGTGTGAGTCGGACTTTTCCTCACTGTAAAAGGTACTTTGAGAAGAACAACTTTGAGTTAGTAATACTTACTTTGGGTTACACTTTCAGAGGATCTATCTATCTATCTATCTATCTATCTATCGATCTATCTATCATCTGTCTATCATCTGTCTGTCTTTCTGTCTGTCTATCTATCTATCTATCTATCTATCTATCTATCATCTGTCTGTCTTTCTGTCCATCCATCCATCCATCCATTCTTCCATCCGTCTGTCTATCTGTCTATCTGTCTATCTATCTATCCGTCTATCTATCTATCTATCTATCTATCTATCGTCCGTCTGTCTTTCTGTCTGTCTGTCCGTCTATCTATCTATCTATCTATCTATCCATCTATCATTATCTATCTCTATCATCTATCATTTATCTATTTATATCTATCTATCTATCTATCTATCTATCTATCTATCTATCTATCTATGTGTCTACATGGTATGTGTGTATGCATACATGTTCCATGTGCATGTGTACATTTGTCTGTGTATGTGTTTTCACATGTATATGGTATGAATGTACATGCGTCTATGTGCATGCGTAGGCCTAAGGTCAATGCCTGGAATCATCTTCAGTGGCTCGTCAAGTTTATTCAATGACAGTCTTTCAATCAATCCCAAACTCACCCATATGTGTAATCTCCAAAGTCAGCTTCCTCTGGGGATCTTCAATGTCTGACTTGGCTTTCAAAGATGGAACAACAGGTAGGCTGCCACACCTAGGATTTATGTGCACTCTGGGGATCTGAACACTGACCTTAGATTTGCATAACAAGCACATAGTCACTTGGCAATCACCCTAGCCTGTTTCAGAGATTCAAGTCCATGGTCATTTGGTTGTTTGAGGTAAGGAACATAAAAAGCACTGAGAAGGCAAGAAACAGGTAGAGGGAAATGGCTCAGTATTTTAATGACGTAACTCTGGTGATGGGGACTACTTTCTTCATTCAGGTCTTTTTCGGAGTGCCCATCCAGATATGAAAAATCAACATTGACTAATGTACCAATTACACTATCATGTCAGAGGTCTTATGACCCAGTCAGTTCTCAAGGTTTCCATGAGTTGGAGACCAAGTCTTCTGCACATCTGGATAACACTTCATAGTCAAACCACCTCAGTCTGTCATTTGAAGTTCAGCTGTCTCGGTTAGCAGATGGACTGTCAACAATGTGACAGTGCTTCTGTTCAAGTATATTTTACTTAATCACAGTCTCAAGCAAGAGTAGTGATGACTTCATTTTGGAACTATCGAAAAGAACCTTTAAATGATCAGGTAAAAATTCTCAAATTGTGTTCTGGGTAGGATTTGGAGAGTCTCCCAAAGACCTTGGTGTTTCTTTAATAACCAATAAAAGCAACACAAATACAAAAGGGCCTCCTACACCAGCAATGGCTGGTGCTGGAGGAAGAAGAGACTTGAGTATGTGTTCATTAATCTGTAATATTTATTCATTGAACCAAAAGGACATCTGAACAATTTCTCAAGAGCACCAGAACTAATTCCCTTTAGGCAACCCTGGGAGGAAGTAAGGTTTGAATCATGTTTTGGAATATAAGTGTTTGTATGACTGCTTTAAGAAAGTCCCTAGCTACAAACGCACAAGAAGAATATCAACACTGGTCCTCAGCTCTGGTTCTCGGGAGCAGGCTCATGACCCTTGGCTGAAAATGCATGCTTCGTCTGGATGTATGTGTGTTCATACATACCATAGCCACAATGAACATGCAAAAATCTATCGCTTTATGTCAAGCTGGCAATTAGGACTATATTCCCCATGTGGTTCAAAGGCATGTAGCAATCTCAATCTCTGCTATCAAATCATTTCTCAAGGTACGACCCCAGCAAGCTGGCTTTCACAGGATGACCAAGTATGGTGCTTGTACCATCCACTAGGCATTCGCTGTGCGAACTTGGGAAGGTTTCCTGGGTTGCATTACTGCATTTTCCCCGTAGTTAGGAGGAAAGAGAGGGAAGAGGCTAAGCAGAGGAGGATGAGACTTTGACAATGGATAGAAGAGAGCTTTGAGAAGCCAACAGAGAAGTGCCCGCAGAGCCTGGGACTCACCCCGCGGAGCCTGGGACTCAGCCCGCAGAGAGCAGGATGAGCCCGCCTTCACCCAGTCATTATCCCACTCGCGCGTGGGAAACCAGATGAATAACATGAGAAAGGAGACAGTGAAAACACGACAGAGCTCCCCACTCATCTCAGTGAGGGGAAGTTACACAGAAATAAAATGTTGAACAGCAGACCAAATCCTTGCCACAAGGAGACCTATATCAAATCTCCATGATTTTTATTTGTTAATAAAAAGTAGCCAGTAAGGATATAAACTAGCAAAAAATGTTTTGTAAAAATAGGCAAGGTCAGAAAGACAGTAAGAGCATCACTTAGACAACATGACATTGTAAATGTCAATACCTCCAATACTCTTACTACTCAATTTGGAATAAAAAGTATAAAGAGACAAGATATTTTTTAAGACAGAGCCTCACTGTGTAGTCTTGGTTGTCCTGGAACTCACAGAAAATCTGCTCACCTCTTCCTCCCAAGTGCTGGTATTAAGGTTGTCCACTACTATGTCCAGCAAGAAACCAAACATGCATGAAATCAATCCTGTCTCCATCACCCTGCATAGAAACTAACTACAAATGGTTCAAAGACCTCAACTTGAAACCAGAAGCACTGAAACTTTTAGAAGCAAACACAGACAGTACCCCACAGAATACAGATGTAGATTTGTGGGTAAGATTCCAGTTGCTATGGAACGGAGGCCAGCAATTGACAACTGGGACCTCATGAAGGTATAAAGCTTCTGTTCAGCTAAGGAAAAAACTCAAGTGGAAAGGAAATTCATAGAATGGGAGAGAATCTTTGCCACCTATACAGCTGACAGAGAATTAATATCTAGAATACACAAAGAACTAGAGAAACAGAGTAAAAACAATAACAAACAACCCAATTAAAAAAAATAGAGGTATGGATCTGAAAAGAGTTTTCGGAAGCAGAAATAAAAATGACTAAGGAATAGTGCAAAATTTCCCATCCTCCTTAGGAATTACGGGAATGCAAATAAAGACAGCTTTGAGATTTCATCTCATGCCAGTCCGAACAGCTAAGATCAAAAGAACAATCACACAATGCTGGAAAGAAGGTGGTGGAAGAGCCCCCCATTCACTGCTGGTGGGAATGTGTAGTGATATTTTGTTTGCGCTTTAACAAATACAGCTTGAATGAAGATCAGAGTGCGGAGCTAGTTACACTAGTTAGCCATTGAGGCCAGGCAGTGGTGGCACACACCTTTAATCCCAGCACCCACTGGACAGAGGTAGATGGATCTCTGTGAGTTCAAGGCCACCCTGGGCTACAAAAGATTGGATTAGTCTAAAAGAAAAACAGAGCCAAGTGGTGAGAGCTCATACCTTGAATCCCAGTACCAGGGAGGTGGAGACAGGAAGTGATATGACTGGGTGGGGAAAGAAATATAAGGCGGAAGGACATAGGAGCTCAGCGCATTCAGTCTGAGGACTTGGAGAGACTTGTTAGAAAAGGGACACCCATTTCATTCTGAGGATTTCGCAAGAGGTAAGAACTCTGGTGGCTGGCTGCTCTGCTTCTGGGATCATCCCTAGCTTTCACCCCCTAATATATACTCTGGGTTTTTATTTTTTTTGTTTTTTTTAAAGATTTATTTATTATGTATACAACATTTTGCCTCCATGTATACCTGCGTGCCAGAATAGGGCGCCATATCTCATTACAGATGGTTGTGAGCCACCATGTGGTTGCTGGGAATTGAACTCAGAACCTCTGGAAGAGCAGCCAGTACTCTTAACCACTGAGCCATCTCTCCAGCCCCTGGGTTTTTATTAATAAGACCAATTAGAATTCGTGCTACAGGAATGCACCAACAACTGGTTCAGCCACTCTGGAGATCAGTATGGAGGATACTTAAATAGCTAAAAATGGATCCACCATACAACGCAGCTATACCACTCGGCATATGCACAAGGGTCTGAACGCTCTACTCCACAGATACTTGCTCAGCCATGTTCATTGCTGCTCTGTTCACAGTAGCGAGAAAATGGAAACAACCTACATATCTTTAGCTAATGAATGGCTAATACAATGATGTGCATATACACTATGGAATACTACTCATATGTAAAGAAAAAGGAAACTATGAACATTGCAGGTAAGTGCATAGAACTGGCAAGTATTCTATTGAGTGGGCAGAGCCCAGACCTGAAAGACAAACACCACACAGTTCTGCTCATCCGTGGTTCCTAGTTCCAAGTCTTCAGGTGTGAGCATATAACCTAGAGAAACCAGGAAAGGAGACCATTCTGCGGGGAGGCTCTGGGGAGGAGAGAAGCAAGGTACAGGTGATAAGAAGGGAAGATGGGTTGGAGATTTTATTTGTAGAGGGAGACAGAAAATGGTATAGAAGGAGAAAGGGGGAAAGGGAAAAAAAGTCCTAAATGTTCTTGGAAAAGACATCAGGAATCATTTTTTATATTTACCGAAAATTAAATATGGTACATATATATGCATGCATATATACTTATACATATATATAATTAAATATTTAAATGAAATAATACAAATTGGGGTGATAATACTTCCACCAAGAGCCATGAATTAAACTCCAGTACTAAACATGAGAAACCTGTTGAGCTGTTGGTCAGGAAAGTTCAAGAGACTCCCAAATTTGCTTAGAGCCTGACCCCCAGAAGTTGAAGGTAGGTCCCTATTGAGAAGATATAACATCCTCTGACATAGCACTTGGAGGACTCAAACTGCATCTGACTTGAAAGTGTCCTCCCTCAGCAGTTGCTTTTACAGCATCAGAAGCCAAGAAAAGAAAGCAGTCAAGTCTCTTCCACCTGTGATGCGTATAACCAGCATGCCAACAGTGGAATTAATATCTTGGTGGAAATGAACAGCCACTTAACTGGACTCAAACCCTGCCTAACAGGAGGGTAATCATGCCCTGTATTGTAAACCTCACTGACTACCCAAGGTAGTCAGGCCGAAGAACTTAGAGGAGAATCTATCACCACAATGTCCCTAAACTCATGCATATTCCTGGCCGCATTCTACATGCCTTTCCTGATGCGCAAAGTGCAGTGCTCACTTCTTACCTGGGAAGCTTCCTTTTCAGAAGGTTGTCATAGCAGTTACAATCACTAAAAAATGCAACAATTGACCGTGGCATGCCCAACCCCAGTGGGTACCATCTACCACATAACTCCTGCACACAAAGCCTGAGGAACATCAAGGAGGAGGGGACCAGAAATTCACCCATGAGACTGCAGCTTGTAGCTATGGCAGAGAAACTATGTTTATGAGATAGTAATAATAGGAAAGCTTAAATAAGACCTGGATAATTCCAACAACAGTGGACATCCCAAAGAAGATGGAGGTCATCTAGTGGTATTTCACCCCTAGATGAAGAGCTACAAGCAATTAAGGGCTACAGAGAGAGAAGGACGAGTTAGAGTCTCCAGGAGATGAGCCCCCTTATTGGTTATCCAGTGTATCGTGCGGGCAACAGGAGACACACATATGCAGGCAACCCTGCAGGAGCTCAGCGGACTGTATTTATGCTTATTCACTTACATGTGTAGGTTACAACAATAAAGAAGAGGAGGCTTGCATGGGGCGGGCAGATGCTGGATGGGTAGGAAGAAATCAGGGACTAAGAAGCGATGTAATTATATTTTAATTAAATTTTAAAAACTAAGAAAAAGTTCGAGGCTAGGACTCAATTGATAATTGTTATAAACAGTGAGGCACTATTTGGAGAACAATTAGTTGAAGAAAGACATAGTTATTTCTCCGTTCTTCTCACTGAGATAAAACTGTATAACCGACTTCATGATGAATTCTGCCCCCATATACTTTCCTGTTAGGTGTTGAAGAAAACATTTAGAAGAGCATTAGTCCAGGCTGACTAACCTTAGCTTTCTCCTCCAAGTTGACTCTGCTTGTGCTGACCATTGAGAAAAGCAATTAACCTTGTCCCCTCCTCAGAAGGATGAAAATATTAATAACTTCATGATTTTTAACAAGGGAAGAACAACTTTCCTCCATTTCTGCAAGGAGTGACACCCTCAATCATTGACACGTATGTATGATAATTTCTTACATATCTACTTAACAAAAGCTAAAATTTTTCATAATGCAAATCTGATTGCAATGTACACAAACCGTTTTATATTTGCAATTAGAATAGGACCTCCTTTACTTCCCGTTAGCTGGGTGGCTGCTGCAGTAGAGGAAATCACTGCTGATTTTTTTTATAAATTTATTTATTTATTAAAGATTTGTCTCTTCCCCGCCACCCAATTCCTTTCCCCTCCCCCAGTCAAGTCCCCCTCCCTCATCAACCCAAAGAGCAATCAGGGTTCCCTGCCCTGTGAGAAGTCCAAGGAACCCCCACCTCCATCCAGGTCTAGTAAGGTGAGCATCCAAACTGCCTAGGCTCCCACAAAGCCAGTACGTGCAGTAGGATCAGAAACCCATTGCCATTGTTCTTGAGTTCTCAGTAGTCCTCATTGTCTGCTATGTTCAGCGAGTCCGGTTTTATCCCAGGCTTTTTCAGACCCAGGCCAGCTGGCCTTGGTGAGTTCCCAATAGAACATCCCCATTGTCTCAGTGTGTGGGTGCACCCCTCGCGGTCCTGAGTTCCATGCTCGTACTCTCTCTCCTTCTGCTCCTGATTTGGACCTTGAGATTTCTGTCCTGTGCTCCAATGTGGGTCTCTGTCTCTGTCTCCTTTCATCGCCTGCTGAAGGTTAATATTCAGGAGGATGCCTATATGTTTTTCTTTGGGTTCTCCTTATTTAGCTTCTCTAGGATCACTAATTATAGGCTCAATGTCCTTTGTTTATGGCTAGAAACCAAATGATCTAAATAGACCTGTTAGTCGCGAAGAACTAGAAACTGTTATCAAAAATCTCCCTTCCAAAAAAAGCCCAGGACCAGATGGTTTCAATGCAGAATTCTACCAGAACTTCCAAGAAGAGCTAATACCTATACTTCTTAATGTATTTCACAATATAGAAACAGAAGAGTCATTGCCAAATTCCTTTTATGAAGCTACATTACCCTGATACCAAAACCTCACAAAGACCTAACCAAGAAAGAGAATTACAGGCCTACCTCACTCATGAATATCGACGCAAAAATTCTCAATAAAATACTGGCAAACCGAATCCAAGAACACATTAGAAAAATTATCCATCATGATCAAGTAGGCTTCATCCCAAAGATGCAGGGCTGATTCAACATATGCAAATCTATCAATGTAATCTACCATATAAATAAACTGAAAGAAAAAAACCATATGATCATTTCATTAGATGCTGAAAAAGCATTCGACAAAATCATACAACAAAAGTATATGCTCTACTATGTTCACAGCAGCATTGTTTGTAATAGTCACTGATGATTTTTAATGAAGCTATCATCTTATTATTATTTCTCTAAAGGCAAAAGCATGTGTTTGGGATGAGTTCTGTTTACAGGGAGAGAAGCAAAGGGAGGGTCTCTTCCTATCTGCTAGAAGTCGTCCTATAGTTATCTGTGGGAAAATTGGAGTGTCTTGATTTGCCATGTTGTAAGAGTTGTCATTGATACACTGGATAGTAAAGAACCATGACACGGGTCTGGTTAATGATGCTGTTTGCCTTCTGCCTCTGGTCACCGAGACAAGCAGATGTGAAGAATGGAGGCAGCAGCCACTGCCAGGATGGTAGACGGCTGAGAGAATCCATGGGGTTGACCCTTGGACTTTCGCTCATCTACCCAGTGCTCCTGGCTTCTCCGCTGTGTACCACACAGCGACCTAAGTACGCCGACAGTACAAAGGGATGCGAACTAAAATCTTACCCACCTAGTAGCAGTGAGATGCCACTGAGGTCACAGTCTACGTTTATCTCTTCAGGCAATTATTAAGTATCAAAATTCCAATAACTTTCCTTAGGAGGACAGATTCAGGGGACAAATTCAATCCTTGGTTAATTGCCAGTAGCAGATTGACTTTATTCTGTGGTGCAGGCTCTGGCCACGCCCGAGGTGGTGCCACTTTATGTAGTGTGCTGGAATTGCTGAAGAAGGCGGTGTCTGCCTGAACGCAGGGTGTCCTCGGGACTGTTGAGCTGCATGGACGGACCCTGTCATCGACCAGTGTCCTCCTTCGCAGACACGGTTTCCAATCTATTGCATTAAAAGTTCCTGGCTTTGCAGGGTGAGTGTTAATAGTGGGGACAATTGGAAGTGGCAGTTTGGTTGCTGGAACAGATACTGCAGATAGCAAAGTGGGGGGGGGGGGTCCCTGTAATATTCCCCATCAGTTAACTATTGTGTCTCATTAAATATTGACGGCGTACATCAGGCTGCTGAGCTTGGGGCTGGATTACTGAGTCGCTTTCCTCGTGGCTTCTCTAATACTGCAATGAGAAAATACCAGCTTTGAAGCTTTCCGAAAAGGAACTGGAGGCCATTCCAGACACTCACTAAGAACTCACAGAAACACTTAGTCACGGCTAAAAGGCTGCTGTCAATCAAATCCACAAGCGTTTTTCTTTGATGGAATAGGCTAAAACATAGGAAAATGGATCACTCCCAATAGCTTATCTTGAATTGGATACTCTCATAAAATGGTACTCTTACCCTGATCAATACCATTTAAAATACTGTTAAAATAATAGCTGTAGAGTTCAGCGAGTCTAAATCAGAAGGCAATAAAATGCACTCAGAAAAAAATTTCGATATCAGATTAATAGCACCGAATGAAACATAGCAGTTAATACATAGCCAACTTTAAATTAATCAATCTATTACAACGAACGTGGATCGGCATTTCTTCCCTGATAGACATGGCTCAAGGGAAAGCAAGGCTTGCTGGGCTGAATGTCTTTCGTAGAATAATACATGACACCCTTCACCCAGTTCAGCAAATGGAGGGGAAGGTCACAGGTCTTGAAAAATCAGCAAGCTACAAAAGCCACACATCTTTCTGCTTCATCTTCATAGGGAAGGGGAAATCTGTTTAAATCTTACAAATAATTAGCTTCTTACTTAGCCAACAGTGACAAATCTTCTGTTCAGGGATTCTGATGTTTGTTTTCAGGGAAAGGAAACATGAACAAGCTGGGAAAGGCATCACCATGGCTGAAGCTGCGGTGCATCCTTAGCACTGCGTACTCCTTCGCTTCAGAGCACACGCGCAAGCACTGTTTACAGCTGAGAAAACCCCAGCCAAAGTTCTGTCACCTCCGACTTCCACAGCAAGTGTCCCACTTGAGAGAATAAGCCCAGTGCATAAATGTGCGATTACTGCTCTGTTTTTATTTATCAAGCCTTCTATTTCCAAATGGCCTAAGCCGAGTCTTATATATCCCCAGCTACTATTGGCCAGTTAAAATATACTATGATGATGGTAAGACAGTATGAAATCTACTTATGTGTATCAATAAAACAACTGCTCGCATAGATGAAATGCAGAATTGACAAGGCAACACTGAGAGAGAAAAGGCAAGGGTCATTGCTTCAGAAAAGCCACAGAAGTCGCTTAGTAGTGTTTCCATTGGTGGACTGGCTGAAGAATAGACCCAGAGACTGCAAAAGTCCGCCATTTCCTGCCTATGCAAAGTTCATGGTTCAGTGGGCACATAGACGACATATTCAAAACATGCAGAGATCAAATAAAAATGATGCGGAGGTGAGTGCAAAATCAGAGCACAAAATTGTTCTTGCAGATCTGATTAACCTGCATGGGTTCCAGATATGGCTCTAATGGGTCTAAGTCCCAAACGCAGTTTGTCTGTTTTGACAACACTCTGGGAAGCCCACCACATCTTGTTGGATGTTAGTCTCCAAGTCCCTCTGCTTATTTTCTTGAATGTGAGAGCATGCGTGTTTATTTCTTCACAGTGATAACATCTCTGCAGGCTCCATCATCTCGGCTGGCTCCATTATCTCGGCCAGCTCCATCATCTCGGCCAGCTCCATCATCTCGGCCGGCTCCATCATCTCTGCCGGCTCCATCATGGAATCCAGCGTAAGAGGTGACAGGCAAGAGACAACTGCCTCAGCCTATATCTTGATGATGGATTTGGGTACCAAACTGTCTCATATACATGACTGTTCCCTCAGACTCTAAGCACCTGCTTAGACAATAAGGACATTGGGAAGCAGATCTATAACATAGGAACAGCTGGAGGAAATGCTGGATAGCAACCGTCACCACAATAATGAATGTTAAGATGATTGATAAAATGTCTAATGAGAGATATGTTTTTCATAGCTAACATGTAAAATCTAGGAGAGAGTGTGAGAATCAATCAACCACCACTGGGGAAGTTTGGGTTTTGTTTCTAACTCACATCATTCTAAAGGCTTTCTGAATGAATTCAGCAAACAGCTCTGTCTATAATAACTGAGGTGACTTCTTTCTCTTTCGAGTTTATCGTTTCTTTAAATATGCGTCCTTTACAGATTATTTATTCTCGTGGGGTTATTTTACAAACTGATATTATTACATGTAAAAACCACTAATAGGCTGGCAGTCAAATTTTGAAGGAAAATCCACCAAACACAATTGTGCAAAATGGAAATCAAATTGACGAGGAAGAATATAAGAAAATAGCAAATGAGGGAAAACCAGGTAAATAATACAATAATAGTTGTCTAGGCCGATAAATACAGTCTGTGACATAAATGATACATGATCTACCAAACAAGGCTGTGGTAACGATGGCAACAAGAAGAAATGTAATATTCAGAGTGACTCACCCAAATGCTTAATTGATACAGCAAACATTTCATGTATATTTCATGATCTGATTTCTGCATGATACTGAAATGTACTGTTTCTTTATATAAATTACTCATTTTAATAATAGTCACCCCTTTAATTTATAAAGAGATAAGAAATTAATGTATCTCCTAGCTTACGTAATAGGTCAATATGACTGAGGCAAAGTATTTTGGGGCCAACAATAGCTCTCAAGTCTACTTTTCAGCAATGTCTTTCAGTTCAGCTGCCTACCAACATGACTGCCCAATGATACAGGTAAGGATCATTTCCATAGATTCAAGACAGCACACCCTGGCTCTCTCTTCGTCTCAGACATAGGTGCATGCTGTTGCTATTTAAAAGTCTTACCTCCCAGCAATGTAATGAAATGCCAAAACAGCAGGGCTGTCTGGATAGAGCAAGCTAGGACAATATTTGATTGAAAGCTCTTTGGAAAAAGAAATTACACTTTCTCATTCTCCAAATTGCTCCAGCATCTTCAGCGTAGCTGTGTTTTTTTAGAGCAAGGCATGAACTTTGTGCCTGTGTCTTTTTGGAACATAAAACCCAAGTTTGCAAACATTTTCTTAGGAAACAAGCTTATTCTCTTTCCCCACAGAGGGTACACACTAGGGAAGTCCTGGCTGAATGAACTACATGCATTTGCTTATATCATTATTCTTGTAGCTTAACTTTCCTCTACTTTGTCGTTTCTAAAACACTTTGCCAGTGATGCTTAGAGTTCTTCAAAATCCATAAGCTGCAAACAAGGTCTCAGTTCTCACAAAACAAAACAAACATAATGGTTTTCTTATTTTTATGTCCCTCTGGAGGTTGACAGAAAAAAACGTCTGCGGAGAAAAAGGGGTGAAGGGAGTTTTCTTGAATGATAATCATGCAGGATAATTAAAACTCAAGATAACTACAGAACTCAGTGCATTCTCTGCAGAAATCCCAGCAGACATCCACTCCCTTCTCTTAACCCCAAGATTCCTGCCTTCAAGAGAGCCTGATGGGGCCTGAGTCAGAACCACCAGCAGCCCTGTGAGTGCAGCTTTAAAGACACATGAAGCTTGTGTCTCAGAACAGCGTAACGTCTCCCATCTTCATACCTCCAATGTCAGGTACTCGCTACCTTGGAGAAGGTTCTACTGTATGCCTCCCCCCGAAAAATAAACCAAGGTTAGTCAGATAACTATCCTTTCTAATGAGAAACTTACTACATTTTATTTCAGCTTGTAAGCTCCAATAATTAATATTTTAATTGGCACCTGAAGACGGTAGAGGAGTCTGCAGGAGAGGGTTACCTAGAACAGATGCGGGCCGGTAAGTCAGATCTCATCGTGTCATCTGACAGCACTGCAGCCATTTATAGTCAACGGCTAAAAGCTTCTGGGCTAAAACAGAATACCCATCATATGCTCCTAAGGTGTTAGCAGCTTCCTTTCTCTTGGTTGCTGGAACGTCCCCCTGGGGACATCGCCTTGGGCTCCTGGGAGCCACTCTAGGTTCAAGTCTCTTGCCAACCCTAAGGTGGCTCCCTTAACTAAGATTTGTGCTTCCCTGCTCCCCTATCCAACCTTCCTTTATCCCAATCATCCTGTTTCTCCAAGTTCCCCCCATCCTCCCCTTCTCCCTTTTCTCTCCCCATCTCCCCTTACCCCCATCCCACCCCACCCCAAGATCCCAATTTTTTCCCCAGCAATTTTGTCTACTTCCCATATCCAGGAGGATAACTATATGTTTTTCTTTGGGTTCACCTTCTTATTTAGCTTCTTTAGGATCACCAATTATAGACTCCGTGACCTTTATTTATGGCTAGAAATCAATTATGAGTGAGTACATCCCATGTTCATCTTTTTGGGTCTGGGTTACCTCACTCAGGATAGTGTTTTCTATTTCCATCCATTTGCATGCAAAATTTGAGAAGTCATTGTTTTTTACCGCAGCGTAGTACTCTAATGTGTATATATTCCACACTTTCTTCATCCATTCTTCCATTGAAGGACATCTAGGTTGTTTCCAGGTTCTGGCTATTACAAATAATACTGCTATGAACATAGTTGAACAAATGCTTTTGTCATATGATAGGGCATCTCTTGGGTATATTCCCAAGAGTGGTATTGCTGGGTCCTGGGGTAGGTTGATCCTGAATTTCCTGAGAAACCGCCACAGTTCCTTGGGCAGCTGAGGATAGGGAACCTGAAATGACCCTATCCTATAGCAATACTGACGAATATCTTGCATATCACCATAGAACCTTCATCTGGTGATGGATGGAGATAGAGACAGAGACCCACACTGGAGCACCGGACTGAGCTCCCAAGGTCCCAATGAGGAGCAGAAGGAGGGAGAACATGAACAAGGAAGTCAGGACCACGAGGGGTGCACCCACCCACTGAGACAGTGGGGCTGATCTATTGGGAGCTCAGCAAGGCCAGCTGGACTGTGACTGAAAAAGCATGGGATAAAACCCGACCCTCTGAACATGGCAGACAATGAGGGCTGATGAGAAGCCAAGGACAATGGCACGGGGTTTTGATCCTACTTCATGTTCTGGCTTTGTGGGAGCCTAGCCAGTCTGGATGTTCACCTTCCTGGACATGGACGGAGGGGGGAGAACCTTGGACTTTCCACAGGGCAGGGAACCCTGACTGCTCTTTGGACTGGAGAGGGAGGGGGAGAAGAGTGGAGGGAGGGGGAGAAGGGTGGGAGGAGGGGGAGGGAAATGGGAGGCTGGGAGGAGGCGGAAACTTTTTTTTTCTTTTTCTCAATAAAAAAAAATACTAATAAAGAACCAAAAGCCATAAAACAAGAAAAACAAAACAAAACAACAACAACAAAATGATGGAATGTCCCCCTGAAGTAACTGGGGGTGCCAAGCTCCTGCCCTTTGAAGCAATTTGAGTCTCTGCAAATAATCACCCCCTCTCTTGTTCCCCACTCCTATCCAGCTTGTCCTGTCCCTGTCTACTGCCCCCAAGGCCAACACATGGGTGTGAGGGAGCCACACACTACTGCTGCATTACTAAGATACTAAATGCTCAAAATGAGTTCTTAAAAATGAAGCCTTCAGTTTCTGGCAGTTAAAGCATGCGGGACTCTGGAGCATCCTATAGGGGGCCCCCACATGTCCTTTACCCCTCCCATCTCAGTTTCTTCTGCTATTCATACATTATATCCACAGGGTACATTGCTTACAAGTGATGAGCCAGTATGGGGACATTTTATTAGTGCTAAAGGCTTTAGTTTATGTTAAAACTTCCTGTCTTTGCATTTAACAGCTCTCTGGGTTTTAAAAAGGCAGGGTAGCTACTGATGTGGCTGCTGGTTTCATACGCATTTCTTCTTTCAACCTGTCAGCACCTTCCCCTCTTCTCCCCTCTCCCGTCCACCTGAACCCTTGACAGACAGCCATCTTCCTGATGTTTATACAGCTGTGTCTTGATGTAGGAGTGTCTTCTATCTATCTGTTGTTTCATTGGTCAATTTATAAAGAAAACTGATTGGCCTGATAGGTCAGAACTTAGGTAGGTGAGGAAGACAGAACAGAATGCTGGGAAGAAGGCAATGGGGCAGACGCCATAGTTCTCCTCTCCGAGACGGATGCAGGTTAAAATTGTCCTGGTAAGCCACCACCTCGTGGTGCTACATACATTAATAGAAATTGGTTAGTCAAGATGTGAGAGTTATCCAGTAGAGCTAATGGGCCAAGCAGTGTTTAAAAGAATACAGTTTCCATGTAATTATTTTGGGTAAAGCTAGCCGGTGGCTGGGAGCCGGGCAGCGGGAAGTGGCCCGCAGCTCCTTCTACAGTGTCTCTTACAGAAGGTCACAGACTTGGTCAGACAGAGGAGGTAGGGCTTTAGACTGGCTTCTTGTACTTGTCAATAGGCAATTAATTTCCCCCAAAAGGGAGTTCATTTCTTTTTACTGTTGAATAATATTCTTCCATATGGATACCAGCAAAAATTATTGATCCCTTCACTTACTTAAGAACATCGTGGCTGCTTAAAGCTGTTAGCTAGATCTAGAGAAAGCTGCCACAAGTGCCAGTGTTTGAGTTTAGTTTTAGTTTTTGTTTTTGCATGGGTGTGTTTATATTCACTTGTTGCAACTCCTAGGCTGGACAAGAAGAATGTGTCCGTCTCTCTATGACACTATCAAAGAGTCTGCCAACGTAGGCACAGCATTTAGCATTCTTAACAATGAGTGAGCATCCCTCTCGCTCCACATCCGCACCACTAGCTCAGGCCTGTTATTTGGGCATTTTGGTACTTTGTAGGTTATGAAGTGACACCTTGTTGCGCTAATGTGTAATTCCTCATATGCTGTTTGATTACAGCTTCCCATGTTGTCACCTGGGTTTGCTGAGGTGTCCTCACAGCTGTCCCTTTAGGGCTGTCTTACTTCCCTGGTTAATGTCAATAGGCTTTGAATACTTTGATACAAGTCCTTTATCAGATAATTTCAACTATTTTCTCCTAGTTTCCAGTTTGTCTTCTGAGCCCCTCCGACCTCTCACAAGGGAACACTTTCATTGTAACACACGTTTCTCTGTCTGGGGAGCACTTTTCGAGTTGCACCTCAGTCATCGACAGGCCAGGTCATCTGCATTTTCTCCTCTGTTAGCTTGTAGAGATTTTAGAGTCATGCTTTTTACATTTCAGTCTGTGATCCACTTTGATTTTGCTTCATTTTGAAATTGTGTGCTTATTTTCTGGTTTTGTCTTATTTTCTCCTCTGATTTCAGCTGAGCACTTGAAGGCCCCATTGGACTCTTCATTAAAAACATCAACTATGCTCAGTGTCCTCACTAATTGTCCAGATCTCACTGTACACTTATGATGCCAGCGGCTATCGATACGGGAAATATTTTATGGTCCTTTCATGTCCATTTCTCTAATGCACTTCTTGACACATCATTCTCCTTCTCTCCGTAAAGGTTTTACTTTCTTGAAAGCAGACAAACTTCCTTGGTTTTGTTTGCCTGGACTGTGCCTTTGGTCATTCCACAGGACTATAGATGCACACTTCTCTATCTGTGCTGGGTCATTCCACAGAACTATAGATGCACACTTCTCTACCTGTGCAGGGTCATTTCATAGAACTATAGATGCACACTTCTCTACCTGCGCAGGGTCATTCCACAGGACTATGACTTGTAATTGGATCATTTGGATGTTTGATTCCATTTCCTTCCAGATCACCTGGTTTCCAGAGTAAAATTCAGTGTTCATCCTACTCCATTATACGGTGATTTTCACCCTCTTTTGGGGTTCAATGTCACTAACCACAAGGCAAATTAAAACTACTTTGAGACTTCATCTCCCCTCAGTCAAAATAGCTCTCATCAATAAAACAAATGCCGATCCACACTGGTGAGGATGTAGTGAAAGGGGCTGTGAACTGGTGTGACTGCTATGGTAACCAGTGTGGAGGTAGCTAAACATTGGACCTCCATATGACCCAGCTATGTGACTCCCCAGATATACAGCCAAAGGACTCTTTATCTGACTATGAAGATACTTGTTCATCCATGTTCGCTGCTGTCCTAGTCACAATAGCAAGGAAATGGAAATAAGCCTAGATGTCCATCACTGATGAATTGATAATTAGAGTATGTTACATTAACACAATAAGCTTTTATTCAGCTATAAAGAAAAATAAAATTATTCAATTTTCAGGTAAATGGAGAAGACTAGGAAATATAATGATTTGGGTAACCTAGTTTCCAAAACACAAATACTACATGTTCTCTCTTATATGAGGATCCTATCTTCAAATGTGTGTGTGTGTGTGTGTGTGTGTGTGTGTGTGTGTGTGTGTGTACTTAATTTTGAGCATTTGTAGAGATCAGGAGCCATTAGGGGGACAGAGAACATATGTGGGAATGCTGGGAGTGGAAAGCTTTATATGAGGAGGGGACTATGAGGGAGTGTGAGAGGCTGGTGGGGGGAGAGCCAAAGAAGGATGTGAAGAGAAGCCATATAGAAGCAAAATAAAATACAGGTTAAATATTTCTCTGCTTTTACTTTTGTGCGATGTTGGTAAGTGTAGGCTGAGGTAAGTCTAGATATAGGAGTGTTGGTAGTTAATATGCATTGTAGTCTTTCCATTTCCTGGATGTCTGCTTTGGAAATTGCCATTAATTCTGGAATATTCTTACTTCAAATATACCTTTTTCTGTTTCTTTTCATTTTTCTTTTTATCTGGAATTGTGATAGTACCCTTTAAAGCATCTCACAGTTCTATAACTCCGTTTTTATATTTACTCTCTTTGATTTTCATTTTGGGAAATCCTTTGAAGTTCTTGAATATCCACACTATCTGCAGTCTGTCTTATCTGTTAACAAAGCATACTTCACTTCTCTTCCAGTTCTTTGATTCTTAGCATTACCCATAAATATTTTTTTAAAAAAATAGTTTTCATTTTTCCAGATTAGATTACTACTTTACACAGGTCACTCAACAGAGGCCTTAGCATAGCGTGGTTATATAAGTATTCATAATTTGAAAACTTTTACCCCATATTTGAGACTGATTCTGATAATAACATTGTGGATTTATACTACATTTTCTTCTTGCCTCATAGATACATGGTGATTTTCCCAAGGGCAGGCACAACGTCCTGAACAATCAGAGCCAGTAAAAGGACTTTGATGCGAGGTTTATGTTTATAGGGGTAGGAGCTGGGTTATGTCTAACGTTTGGTTTATCGACAATTTCAAAGCTTTCTCTTGACTCTCACATCCTTATGTATTTCCTGTATTGTTCGAGTCCTTAAATAGATTATTTTTCAGTTACTGGCTGTGATACGTTGTTGTCAGATGGAAGGCTTGTGCTGATGTGGTTTTGTTGGGTGGGCATACTAGTTTTGTTATTAACACTGAAAGGTTGTGGGGAGGGGTTGTGGCCCTGGTTCTTCGTTTCTGGATCTGCCCAGATGTGAAAACATCTGCCTTAGCCCTGCTGCCTTGAACTTCACTACTGCTTCCCCGCCGTGGTGGACTTAAAACCTCGGAAACAGTGAGCAGAGAAAGCTTGTTCCTTGAGTTGTTTCTGTAAGTTACTTGGCAACCATGCCAAGAAAGGTCAGAAAATAACACACACACTGCTGGTAAAGGAGTTTCTCTTCAGGGTAAGACCACACTTCTCTGATGAATCCAAGAATTGCTGCTTTTGGTTTGTATGTCTGTTTTCTTGTGAGAATCCAATGATGACTCATAAGTTCCTTACACGTCAAACATAGAACAACAATCCACTCGGTGGAAATCGGCAAGAAGGCTCTGTAGAGGCCTCTGTGAGACAAAGTCCGAAGGTCCAGCGCATATGTGGGTCATAGCAGAGCTGGGTGATTTTGCTGTACAGTATAATTGTGCATTGTGTTTCGACGTAGTTTTTATCAGGATACATCCAAATGCAGGATGGATATGATGATGATCTCAAACCTTAGTGAGAACACAATTTAGGCAGAACAAAAGGCACTGCTGGGGACCCGGAGCCCTCCGAAAGCTGTGGAATCGGTGCTAGGGAGGAACACGTGGCAGCCCAGGTAACAAGACAGATAGCCAGGGCAAGCAGATCACAATTCCAAACACGAGACCAAGACTAGAAAAAAGACAATGATAAGCACACAGAAGCATGATTTGGTACTGTATGTCCCTATTCACCCGCATATCCAATGATGAGCACACACAAGCATGATTTGGTACTGTATGTCCCTATTCAGAGGCATTTCCAGCGATGAGCACACATGAGCATGATTTGGTACTGTATGTCCCTATTCACAGGCATTTCCAGCGATGAGCACACATGAGCATGATTTGGTACTGTATGTCCCTATTCACAGGCATTTCCAGTGATGAGCACACATGAGCATGATTTGGTACTGTATGCCCCTATTCACAGGCATATTCAGGAGAATATCCAGGGCTACTTATTTTCCTTAAATATTTTAAAAATTAACTTTGAAAATAACAGACTTGCCCATGTTATTTTCACACGTATTTCATGGTTCTTTGATTCTCCTGCATCTCCCTCATCTCGCTGGCCACCTTCCCACTCTACTCAAGTATTCCTCCTTCCCCTTTGTTCTATTCCCCTGCGCATCCTTTCCCTTAAAAGCTTTTTATGGCAGTCTCATGGGCCTTTCTCTAGTTCCCTGGCCTTGAGTCACATTAATTTTAGTCACCAGATACATATATTTAACCGTTAGCAGCCAGGATTTGCATATGAGAGAGAGAACGTTGGTCTTTCTGAGCCTAAGCTACCATCTTTGATATGTATTTCCCTGTGTGTGCAGGATCTTCTCTGGGGATTCTGTGTGAGTGCAATTGCCCACATGCATGGTAAGTCTGTGGAGGTCAGAGTACAGCTGCAGGGTTGAGTTCTCACGAGGCCCGCGTGATTACAGAAAACACTAGAGAAACCAGAAGTGTTTCACGTGCAGCCTGTGTTCCTTCAGAGGGACACCCTTTCTCCTGGATCTGTTATTGCTTCCCCCTGACTCCTGAGCATCCTTTCTCAGTAGATAAAATCCACCCCCATGAAAGAGGCCCCACAGTAGAGAACAGAACTGTTATTATGTTTCTTACAAACCCTTCCTCCCTAGACCCTCATCCTGAGCATCCTTTCTCAGTCAGTAGAACCCATTCTGGTGGATGGGGTCACAGGTGCTCTGCATGAGACATCTCCTTAGCAAGGGAGTTTTGATGGGGTCCTGCCTCTTCCTTTGTAGTGGTAATTGCCACGAGGAAACTTATTTCTAAGGTTTTACTTTGCTTAGATATGTTAAAAAAATAAATCTCTCAGAGTCAGACTCCATATGGTAATATTTTGTTTGTGCTTTAACAAATAAAGCCTGCCTGGAGATCAGAGTGCAGAGCCAGCCACACTAGTTACCATAGAGGCCAGGCAGTAATGGCACACACCTTTAATCTCAGCACTCATTTGACAGTGGCAGACTGATCTCTGTGAGTTCAAGGCCACCCTTGGCTACTTGAGATTGAATCGGTCTAAAAGAGAAACAGAGCCAAGAGGTGGTGGCTCACACCTTAAATCCCAGAACAGGTAGAGATTAGAAGTGATATGACTGGGAGGAGAGAGGAATATAAGGCGGGAGGAGACAGGAGCTCAGGATTCAGTCTGAGGTTTTGTAGGGAAGACATTCAGTCTGAGGACTTGTAGAGACAGGAAATAGTATTTGTTCTGAGAATTTTGCAGAGCTAAGAACTAGTGGCTAACGGCTCTGCTTCTCTGTTCCTTCAGCTGTCACCCCAATATCTGACACAGGTCTTTACTATTAAGATCAATTAGAATTCAGGCTACAGACTCCAGATGCTTGAATAGCCGGACTACGCCTCGCTCACCTGCATTGCATCCTTGCCTCCATCCTTCTTCTAGTCTGAAATGCGGGATTCCATTCATCAGTGTGCAAGTCAAGGTAGCTGGCCCATGAGCAACTGGAGGGTCTTATTTCTCTCTGCCCCACCTCTCTGTATGTGTGCTAGGATTACAGGTACGGCTGTATGTGGGTTCTGGGGATCTGAACTATGGTCCTCACGATCAACTGTCAACCAAGTGATTGCACCTCAAGTTTTAATTTTTTTGAGAAGCCCCAGGTAGTTCTCCAGTTCCACAGTAGCTGCACTAATTCGCACTCCTCCAGCAGTGAATACGGGCTCTTCCTCCACATCCTCACCAGCATCTGCCTTTCATTTTTTTGATGAGAGCCATTCTGACAAGGGCGAGATAGGATCTCAAGGTTTTAATTTGCATTGTATGAATGGACTGGTGGGGGGTGGACTACCTTTAAAAATATTCATTGGTCATCTTTATTTTTTTTACTAAAAAAAGTCTATCCAGGTGATTGGCCCATTTATTAATTGGCAGTGGTTTTATTGGGAGGGGCTATATTATTTTTGTAGTTCTTTATATAACCTAGATACTAACCTCTGTTCTAAGGTACAGTTGGCAAAGATTTTCTCCCATTCTTCAGGCGGCCTGCTCATATTTTTTTGGCAGCTTTTTTTTTTTTTCCTACAAAGCTCCACTTTAACTCGGTTTATAAATTCCTGGGGCTATTTCCTATGCAACTAGAATCCCACACAGAAGATTTCTGCCCACGCCAAAGTCCTGCAGTGTTTTCTTTCAACACTTTTAGTGCTTTGGGTTTTAAAGTAGGGTCTCTAACCCAGGTTGAATTGATTTCTCGTGAACATGGATCCAATTTTTTTCCTTCTGCAAGTAAGTGTATATCCAGTATCACCAGGACCATTTGGTGAAAGGGGCGTTTTCCACTGAGTGTGCTTTACTCATTCATCAAAAATCCCGTGTCTACAACTGCACACATTTACCTCCCTGTCTCTCTTACTTTCCATTGGTCTGCTTTTCTGCCTGTCCATCTTGATTAGTTTGTTTTATCACAATGGCTCTGTTGTATAGTTTGAGCTCAAGTAATACGATGATGCTTTCTGGTGTGTTCTTTCTGCTTAGAATTTGCTTTCAAGGTTGGGGGCGGGCTCAGCGGTTAAAGTACTGACTGTTCTCCCAGATGACCCAAGTAGATTCCCAGCCCCCACAAGGAGGCTAGCAACCGCTTGTAACTCAAATTCCAGGGGATCTGGCACCCTCTTCTGGTCTCCTGAATACCACGCATGTGGACGATGCACAGACATACATGTGGACACATCTCCCCTCCCCCACACACAGTAAAAATAAATACATCTCAAGACAAAATTTTAAAACTATTTGCTTTGGCTATCCATGTTCTTTGATGTGAATTTTAGGATTTCTTTTTGTTCTCGTTCTGTGAAGAATATCACTGAAAATTTGAGGGGATAACAACACATATGCACACTGATTTTGGTAGAATAGCAAATTTTCGAATATTAATCCTATTCTTCCAATTCAGGAGCATGGGAGGGCTTTCTTTTATAAAGGTTTCCTATGGAATGCTCTATCTCATCTACAGTGATTACTTACAGGTTTTATCTTTAAGGCTATTGTAAATGGGACATACTTTTTTTTTTTTCTGATTTCTTTCCCAGCAAATTTGTTGGTGTTGGCATACATTAAAGCTACTGATTTTTACAGGTTGATTCTGTAACCTGATATATACTGTAAGTGCTAATCAGACCCAGAAGTGTTTTGGGTGAGTCTGTCGCGTCTTTGAAGTACAAAATCATCTCATGCTTTATCTTCGTCCCTTCTAATATCTACCCATTTTAGACCTTTTTCTTGTTGCCTTAGGACCTCAGCTGTGCACTGAACAATAGACAGAAAGTAGGGAACCCTGCCTCATACCGGACTTGGCTTTACTTCTTCATCATCTAGCGTAATAGTGGCCGTACAGTTCGTCACACATAGCTTGTGTTATATTTAGATATGTTCCTTCTAATCCTAGTTTCTTCCATATTTTTGTCACAAAGTCAGAGTGAACTTTGTCATATTCTTTTCTCCATCAAATGTGTGGCAATTTTTTTTAAGTCTTCACATGGCAAGTTATATTTATTGATTTGCATATATTGAGCCAACATTTGTGGTGGGGGACTTCAGCCAATCATGTGCTGTATAAGGTGTGTCCCCCTGGGGCCACAAATAGCCTATAAAAACATTGATGTGTGTTTGTTTTTCCTCTTTGGCTTCCTGAGCTCCTGGCTTTCGAGGGATCTTCTTGGTCGTGTAAGTTTTCCCTCAATTATTAAATTTTTTTGAATTGAGCTGGTCTGGTTATTTATCAATTGACCACGCCCATCATTCTTGGAATGAAACCAACTTGTTCATGGTGCTTGATCTTAGTTGTCTCAATTTGGTTTATGTATTTTATTGAGAATTTTGCATCTGTGTTCATCAGGGAAATAGGTTTGCAGCATTGATGTCCAGTTACTGGGTTTGGTGTCAGGGCTTTCTGGATTTGTAGAATGAGTTTGGTCCTTTCCTCTTTATTTTGTGGAGAACTTTGAGAAGGGTCAGACCAGGTCTTCCTCTTCCTTGGGAGTTTGGTAGAATTCAGTCTTAAACGTCTCTGGTCCTGAACTTATCTTGTGAAGAAACCTTTAATTGCTGCTTCAATAACTTTTATTTAATGAACTTATTTAAGTTGCTTGCATCATTCCGTTTTAATTTTGCTACATTGTACATATTTATAAATAAAAATATTTTTCTATATATTCATGTAAGTTTTCAAAACCATCCCATGATCTATTCGTTCCATAGGAGTCTGTTTTCACAACTCACTTTCTACTTTGATTTGATCAACTTGAATTTGCCTTTTCTTTCATTTGGCTAATTTGGCTACAGGTTGGGCAACTTTGTTAATCTTTTCAGAGAGCCAACTCTCTGGGTGAATCTATGTATTATTCTTTTAACCTTTATTTCATTAATTTGTTCCCCGATGTGGTGAAATCTTGTGTGTAAAGTAAAGCTTGCCTGAAGATCGAGGGCAGTTAGCCATTAGCCAACCATAGAGGTCTGGAGGTTTGTACAGACAAACAGGACGTGACATGGCTGGGCAGAGAGAGGAAGTGATAGGGTGGGAGGAGACAGGAGCTCAGTCTGTTTTCGTTGGGAAGTTGAGTAGGTAAAGTGGCTGTGGTTTCTCTCCTTCTTCTCTCTGATCTCTCAGCATCCTCCCCAGTATCTGACTCTGGGATTTTATTATTAAGACCATTAGAACTCCTGCTACACATTGGTGTCCTCTGGGTTTGCAGTCACCAGTAAAGGCTGGAACTGCAAAAGGGGATCCTACTGGAGTCACTGTCCCACCTCGCTAGGTTCTCTTTTCTTTTTTTTTTCTAATCAAGTTTGGGATTTTGTTGTTGTTGCTGTTCTTGCAGCCTCTCTGCCACCAAGTCCACAGGCACCTGGACTCCAAACACCACAGGACTTATCTGCCCTAGACTGGTTGGCTCTGTCTTCAGGAAGCCCCCGCTCCCTGCCACTCACGCTTTCTCTGCACAATCCTGTGTCTTTTTCAGATCTCTCCCCTTCTCTCCCTCTTTCTCTTTCTCTTCCTCTTCCTCTCCTTCTTTCTCCACCGTGGGTTTCAGGCTTCCCCTACACCCTCTCTCCTTGGGCTGCCACTCTCAGCTCATAGGAAATGCTAGCAGCTGCAGCCGCTGCTGTTCTCAGCCAAGCTGTCCACTGCCTGTCTTCTCCACTCAGATGTGCTACACCGATTTCTATTATTTCTTGGTACCGTCTTCATTTGAGGTTAGCACCTTGCTTTCTTAGAGCTTTGCAGGAATATCATTAGGTTGTTTAGTCCAGGTTCCTTTGACTTTTTTAAAATATTTTATTTATTTATTATGTAAACAATATTCTGTCTGTGTGTATGCCTGCAGGCCAGAAGAGGGCACCAGCCTCATTACAGATGGTTGTGAGCCACCATGTGGTTGCTGGGAATTGAACTCAGGACCTTTGGAAGAGCAGGCAATGCCCTTAACCAACCTCTGAGCCATTTCTCCAGCTCTTCCTTTGATATTTTAATGTGAGAATTTATATAGCTATAAGCTTCCCCATTAGAACTGTCTTGGCTATATCACAGCTATAGTTAGGTTCTCTTTCATTTTCACTTTACGCCAGCAATTTTTATTTTTTTCTTGAGGTTTTCAATAACTTACTGTTCATTACAAAGTACTATTCAGACATTTAAGTATTTAAAGCATATTTTCTGAGATTATTAATACTACTGTTGTCTAATGTTTTTGCACATGGTCTGATATGATATAGAGAATTATTTTGATTTTTAAAATATTTATTAAGGCTTGTTTTTCATCTTATAATGTATTCAGTTTTATCAAAATTCTCCATGCTGTTATGAAGAATGTATACTCTACCTGTTGAGTGGAATGTCCTGTGAATAAGTGGGAACTCCAATTAATTTATGGTCTAATCTATCCCTCAGGTTTCTTTGTTGATGTTTTTTGGGAGGACCTATATAGAAAGTAGGATATTTAGTTCCCCCTGATTATTTTGTGTAGACTGGTACCTATTATGCCTTTTAGTGTTTGTTGTATGATGTTGGAGCCCTAAAGATTTACCACATACAGCAACATACGGTGGCCTTCTGAGTCTCCTTAAATTGGCTGCTTTGCAGTCTACCCTCCTGAGCATGAGAATTGCTATGCCAGCTTGTTTCCATGAAACACAGGGAACTAGGAGAGGCATTCACAAACTGGGGATCAAGGATGGGAAATTAAATATCTGGCAATTGATTCTTTAGTGTTGGCAAAGATCCTAAGGCCCATGTTTCTGTGATGTGCTAGGATTCTAGAAGCATTAAACAATCCAACACACATATGCACATGCGCACACATATATGCATATAACTTAGCATTATATTCCTTTAGTAAATAAAGATCATTTTTAGAACAAGGTAGCTCATACATATCTAGGCACGAGCATACACACATGGTGTTATCCATGATAGTTTTAAGTTTCAAGTGTATAACAAAATTTCTATATGAAACTGAATCCAAGTTACTGAAGTAAGATGTGTTTTTTTTAATGATGTTCACATAAAGTAGAAAACAACATTAAACCGGTATATTACCTTAATCTTTACATAAACTGTAAGGTCATAAACAGTACTTGTTAAAATATAAAAATATGAGGCCACATATTTCCTAAATAAGATATATTGGTTAGCATTAGAATAAGGATAAAATAAAATCAGACTTTCTGAACTGGACTCCATATGCCCAAGAATTAAGCACAAAAATAAAACTAACGTGCTTCTGCACAGCTAAAGAGATAATTAAGTAAAGAAGAACCCCACAGAAGGGGAAAGAATCTCTGCCTGATAGACATTTGGCAGGGGACTGATATTCAAAATATTCAAAGAACTTAAAAACACAAAGAACTCAGGAAACAAATGACCCAGCTGAAAATGGGCTAGGGATCTAAACAGAGAGTTCTCAATACAAGTAATAAAATTGGTTAAGAAATACCTAAAAAAAAAAAATCCTTAGCAATTTGGGAAACACAAATCAGAAGGACATTGAAGGTTTTATCTGCACACCCAGAATGGATGAGGCCAACAACTGACAGCAAATGCTGGCGAGGTATGGAGAAAGAGGGACCCTCAGTTGCTGTTGCTGTGAAGGCAAATTGGTCCAACCACTGTGGAAATCAGTAAGGAGAAGCCTCATAAAACTGAAAACAAGGATGTAGCAAGGGGGCCATCTTCTACTGGAACCAACACACATGGTGATTTGGAATTGGGACTTTGGAGACTTCCCACATGGAGCCTCTGGCTTTAAGGCATCATGCAAGCCCAGAACTAACTGCAAGCTGGGAGGCTGTAACAGAGCTAGTAAAGCTACAACATCCTTCTACATGTTGCTCATGGTGACTAGAAGAACACTAAGGCTGAAGCCGGGTGGTGGTGGCGCACTCCTTTAATCCCAGAACTCTGGAGGCAGAGGCAGGTGGATCTCTGTGTGTTCGAGGTCAGCCTGGTCTACAAGAGCTATTTCCAGGCCAGCCTGTGACACAGAGAAACACTATCTCGAAAAACTAAAAATAAATAAATAAATATATAGATAGAAGGCTGGCAGTATATTTCAGTGGTATCGTGCTCCGGGGTCAATCTCTAGTGCCAGAAGTGAGGGGGGCAGGGAGAAAGAATGAACTACAACTGGAAATCCCCGTAAGTCCAATCATAGAGGAATCTATGATCTCCAATACCAAAACGCGGAGTTTCACGGCCATACTTTTTCTTCATCCAACACTTGAAATTCTAATTTCTAGCTATATTTCAAATAATTATAACTATGCGTACACACATATTAAGATAATGAAGAATGAATTTCAGTTTATGCTGAACACGACATCTTAACACTTTCCTGCTGTCACAAACATAAAACCACTAATCTTTCTCTATATATTCATTTTTATGTATTACACAAATGCTCTACCATGGAGTTATAGCCCCAATCCTAGGCTTATATATCAAAAGCTTTGCCCCATTTAAAAAAGTTTTTATTGAAAGTAGACTCTTCTCTCATACAATACAATTCTGACCAGTCCCCCCTCGCTCCACTCCTCCCTGTCACCCCCACCTCTGCTGCCCCTTCTATCTCTCTTCAGAAAAGAGCGGCCTCCAAAAGACAACACCCAAACACGACAAAACAAAATACAGCAAGACAAGGCAAAAACCCTCACACCGAGGCTAGACAAGGTAACCCACCAGGAGGAAAGAATTCCAAGAGCAGGCAAAGGAGTCAGAGATACACCCACTCCCACAGTCAGGAGTCACACGAAAACACTAAGCTAACAAACATAGCATAAGGAGAGGACCTGATGCAGCCGCTGGAGACCCTGTGCTTGACCCTTCAGTCTCTGTGAGTCAGTAAGTGCCCTGCCTCGTTGATCCAGTGGGCCATGTTCTCTGGTGTCATCGATCCCCTCTGAACCCTACAATCTTTCTGCCCCCTCTTCCTCAGGCTTCCCTGAGGCTTCCCAATGGAGATTTCCAATTTCGACTCCCTCTCTGCTTAATGTCTGGCTGTGAGTCTCTGAAGAGGGTTAAGTACGCAAGCAGAAAAAAAAAAAAAAAAAACTCTGCCTATGTTTTCCTGGGATTTTATTTGCTTTTTTTTTTATTGAATAATGGAGCTGTTTATTATCAGCACCTTGATCAAACATGAGTTTGCTGTTTCCTGCTGAGAAAGTGCCTGGGATCAAGGGTAAGGGCACCACCAATTTCCAGGTGTAAATGTACACATTTAGAAGGCAGTCTGAGAACATTTAGTGAAACAGAAGCAACCAGTTGACCCCTAGAGCCTATCAACTCCTAAGCCAAGGACTTTGACCAAGCTAACAGCACCAGTTTCAAGCTCTCTCTTAGGGAAACAAGTCTCAGTTCTAGTTAGAACACAGATGGTTACAGACTATTGTTTTCCACTGTTTCACCAACGGCCACTTCTTGCCTGTTGTATTTATTGGTCTTGTAGCCTGTAAGCTCCATGGGGGTGAGAGGTGGGGGTGGAACCATTGATGATATTTCTCCTTCAGCTGCCTGAAGAGTGACTCCATTATAACAAAGCATATTAAAACAGTTATTTAAACCTCTGGGCCAGCTATTCCACCTTTTAAACCACAAATCTATTAAAGAAATTAACTACCAATTCATTCAGGAGCAGTCTGCTAATAAAAAATCTCCAGGCTCAAATTATTTCTGGTGAATTCACCTGAACAGTTAAAAAAAGGCATGCGTTTTACAAAAACGTTTTATTCCTTTATAGGAATAAAAAATGAACGACTCTTTCCCATCACACGTGAGGCTGGCAAACTTGCAATATCAAAACACGATGAGCGCACAAGAAAGAAAATTACAACCAATTTCTTCCTTGAACATATTCGAAAAGTCTTTGAGAGGATGTAGGTAGTTCTCATTTCGCATAGCAATGTGAAGCTGTGAAATTCACCACCCAGCTGAAAATACACACACTGAACTCGCAATAAAGAAAGCGATGATTTTTTTTCCCAGGTTTTTACAAATTTTAGATAAAACATTCAAAGTTCTCGTACAGACAGCTGTGGTCTAAGCCACACTACAGTGACATGCGACTTTAAAAACATGGATGCGTTTTGTTTCTTGGCCAGCATTATTGAGCGAGGGGCATCTCCATCCTGTTTGGTCATGGCCATTCCTTCACCCATATTAATAGCTCATAAAAAGGTCTACTTTGCGGGCTGCCCATTTCCCCCAGATAAATTTGCTTAAAGTTGATGGTAGTTTTGGACGCTATCATTTCTTTCTTTGTTTGTTTCAGATTTGCTGGGTGAGTACCTTTTTAAATAGACAAAACTTGTAAACCTCTGCATGGGTGCAGCCCTGGGAGGCAAGTGGGCAGCAATTACATGTTTCACTGCTGTCGTGTGGCCTGAAGAGAAGCCATGTCTGGCCACAGATATCGGTAAGAGCTGGTACTTCCACAGTGGTTTGTGCACTTGCCCCTTATGAGCTCGCGTACAGTAAACTCACCTCGGTACCTGAAATCTGGATGGTGCTAGCTGGGCTCTGGTATTTTTGAGCTTAACAGTAACAACCAAAACTCCCACACCTTAGATACATGCAAGGTAAGGTCTGCCTAATTCTTGGTTCTATTGCTCGATTTGGGTACTAGTATACGGAGGTAGTTACTTCAGACTCATTGAATGATCCCAGTACAAACAGCACACTTTCCATAATTACAATTTAATCATATACTCAAGCAATACATTTCTATAAGGATCATTATAACAAAAGTTTTCATATTAATAGGATATACGGGAAAAATAATAATCATCCCAATAGAGCCAGAACCATATTTTATAAAATTCACTACCCACTTAGAAAAATAAACCCACAGCAACCTAGAAATGGGCCATTTTTTCCTCACTCTACTAAGGGCCTTAATAAAAACTATGTAATAATAATTATTATGTTATTATACTTACTATAACTTACAATAATAAGTTTCCTTCTGAGATTTAGAATGATACAAGGATGCTTCTCTGTCATTACATCCATTCAGCACTATAGCAGGTGTACTAGGTCAGCGAGAGAGAGAGAGAGAGAGAGAGAGAGAGAGAGAGAGAGAGAGGAGAGAGAATCTAGTTAAACTGAAGAGTATACCATGTGCATGAATAAGATGTCAGTTCAGCTGAAATGAGATGACAGCCATCATCACCTCAGATCCAATTAAACTCACCATGAGTTGTGTGTGTGTGTGTGTGTGTGTGTGTGTGTGCGCGCGCGCACGTGCACATAAGCTAATCAGAAGTGTAGCGGGGACAATATATTTTCCTTTTGTTTCTGATTTCTTTTCTTGGATAGGATCTCTCTATTTAGCCCAGGCTAATTCAGCCTCTCTGGCTCTGGTATGCATGCTGTGCCACCATGCCCAGTGTAGTCAGGATAACTGAACAGGAGAAACACAGGCCTGGAAGAATGGCGTTCTTAGAAGCTACGGTTGGTTATATAGAGTTGCGGTAAGTAAGACAGTGCAGCATTGACGAATTAATGCAAAGAAGCCAATGAACCAGAGTATTGTTCAGAAACAGATCAATGCAGAAATGGTAACTTTATTTACCACAAATGATACCTCAATGCAGAAGACAATATGATAGGCAGTTTAGCCCACGCTATTTAATCTACTGCAAAGTCCTGGAAAAGGTGAATTTTGATAATTATTTTTACATTGTATAGGCAATTAGCTCTGGTTACATTCCAGAAATAAATTGTGATATGAAAGCTTTTAAGATTTTTAAAATGAAAATTAGCAACACAAGTGTATGAACGTGGAACATGCTGAACATTTTAAAGGCGAGTAGGTGTTAAGAAAACCAGAGATGCTGAGTTGCAGTGAAAGATGAAATTTGTATTTGTGATAAAACGCTATGAAGGGTTCGAGAAAGCAAATACCAAAGTAAAGAAGATGGTTGCAACACATGCATCCGACCACAGGACTCACACACTGCACACAGCTGCACACCAGAGTGGAGAGGATGGTTGCAACACATGCATCCGACCACAGGACTCACACACTGCACACAGCTACACACCAGAGTGCAGAAGATGGTTGCAACACATGCATCTGACAATGATACTCCAACACTTTGCATAGTTGCACACCAGAGTGCAGAAGATGGTTGCAATACATGCATCCGACAATGGGATGACACTGTGCACAGATCTGCACACCAGAGTAGAGAAGATGACTGCAATACATGCATCTGACAATGGGATCACACTGTGTACAGAGCTGCATATCAACATGAAGGAAATACTCTAAAAGGCAAATGGGAAGGAACTTCCCAAAATGCAATAGTCATTAAACAAGAAATGTTGTTCAGTTTCATCTCAGGTAAACGCAAAATTAAAATATCATTAAATCCCAGTGTTAGCCCAAAAGATTAGATGAACTTGGAGAACGGTCGTACATACTGGAAGGGTGCAGAACACTGCAGTTTCCATCTCGGGCTGGGATTATTTGTCCATGGGGCTTTCCAAACATAGGTTAGACTAGCCCATGAACTGCCCACATCACCCAGATATTCCACTCAGTGAATTGACTCACCAGCTCATACGCTTGCAGCTCTACTGTGAAGAGCAAAAGACTGAAAATGGCCAAGACTGAAAGGCATAGATGGTGTTATCTGCATATAGCTGAACAGTATGTGGCCACGGTAACAAGCAAAATATGACCTGGATGGATCCCCGTTCAGCAAAGGTCAGACGTTTCAGAGCACATAGCATACGGTTCTATATAAAACAAACTCAGGATGAGGAAGCATTACCAGAAGCCAGTGAGCCACAGCAGAGCTTCCCCAGGCAGGAGCGGGTGACTGGCAGGTATGCACAAGGCCCCCTTTGAGTCAGGTACTTCTTTTTGACATAAGTATTGGTTAAGTAGAGTGGTCTGTTGTAGACTCCCTTACTTTTCTTACTGGCTTAGAAACATGGCCATGATCTATTGGGGGGCGGGGGGTGGGAGGACAATGATGGCTGTAGATTACCACATGTAATTCTGTCATAAAAACCCTTGCCTTTTCACCTTGAAAAATAACTGAAAGATTTATCATCTACATTTATGTTTCAATTTGGGGCTTATAAAACAAATGGGTTAATAAGATGAGAACTAGTTGTATTCTAGTTACAAATGATCTAGATACAAGTAATAAACATATGAAAAGAAGCAACTTTTAGCTAAAATTACCCCAGTGTGGTGCGGTGTGGTGGCCCTGACAGGTCTGAGGTACTAAGAGTTCATGTTCTAGCTCTCCCTCCCTGGAAGGACACACCTAACACTGGAACGGCTCTGGTCAACTTAGATTAAAGGAAGATCTTTTACCCTCTATGGAACATTCACCGGGCAAAGGTAAAAGTGCGGAAACTTACCAGATACCCAACCCCATGTGGAGAAGGGACACATTTATGAGTATTACTTCCCATGCCCATGAGTGGTTCCACTTACAGACGGCATGAAGGGGCACTGCCTCCTGCCATGCTATTGGTGCAACACCTGGTACAGACTGGTAAGACAGACTCTGCCTTACTGCCCATCGATATCTACCCAGCAGATATCCTTGTAAGATGACTGTGTTTCCTTCAACAAACATGCATTACTAGACAGGAATTTCTGGCCACTTTCATTCCTATATATTCTTCCCGGAAAGATGCTCCAAATCACACAAATCTCTAGAAACTGTAGTGGACAGTAAAACAGTAGCTTTGAAAAGAACCATACATACATGACAATCATCATGTTTATTATAAGTAAAATGCTTTGGAAAATAAAGATGGTCACTAGCGAAATTTGAAAACACATCTGCGATATGAAAGTCAGAAGCTGTGTCCACACATCGTACACAACTGAGGAAAAAAAAATCCAGTGTTTACAACTTCCATTCATAGACTAAACGAGAACACATTTCAGCTCATTTGCCTTAAAAACAAAACAAACCAAAAGAAAAAACACAAACAAACAAACAAACTAACCACAAACCTACTAATGAGTGAATTCATTCAAATCTATACATCAAAATAAAACAGTAAAATTGGAAAGATGAGGAATTGTAATTGAAGCCCATATTACAGGCTTAACAATAAAGGGGTATCAAGTAATTATTTAATCTCATAGCAGTGATGTTTAGTTTTACTATTTTGTCTCACCCAGGTTAGGAACAGAGCAAATGACCTTAATTATAATAGTGAAGACAGACTGGATACAGAAATTGCTGTCAAAGCGATGTGTCAGGCTAGGAACTTGGTGCCATGTACGGCCGGTACAGTTTTCTGCAACAGAACAGACACCTGGAGGCATCTCCCCCAAGCTCTGAGACAAGCGAGTGCTCTGTACAAGACGAGAGCTCCCTACACATCCCGTGACATCACTGCCCTAACTGTCTTTTATAGACCTCCCCTGAGATGACGTGGAAACGGTTGAGCTAGAGAGTTCAGTAAATGCAGGGGGGAAAAATAAAAACATATGGACATAAACTTCTTACAAACGGTGCAGAAAAGAACAAATGTGCACCGAGCGAGCTGGAAGAGACTCATTTTTCTCATTATGCAAATGCCACTTGCTAGAGATATTTTCTATTTCGGTCAAGATGATCCTCATTACGACTTTTACTATGTGAAGCCCAAAACTGTGTATCTGTTTTAACAGGAACATATACATAATTACTCCTTGCAGAAATTTTCCAAAGTGTCAAAATATGAATTAAAACACCAACACTTTTTTTTTTTTGTAAGGTTTCTTCTGTGGTTCCAAAACATGCTGCTTTTACAGAATGAAGCTTTGGTGAAATGGATGAGAACATTTGGAGCAGCTTCTAAAATATGCATTATTTATTTAAAGCAAGGCTTAGCTCTGGTTCTATTATACAGAAATTCTTCTGAGAAACGTGTATATATATATGCTCAATGAAAGCCAAGAACCTTAGTTGCCTTCTCCCCGTTTTCTCTGAAAAAGACCCTGTCTCTTTGTGTTACGATAGGCATTCATAGCTCTTGCAACCTCAAGCTGAGCTTTGTCCCATCCGAAAAGGGCGGCTTTGTTTTGGCCATCATAGCCCTCTGGTACAATGATGGCCCAGTCCTTCCTTATGTTTGAAGATGAGCTACAGAGCTATCCAGCTGGGCTCATTTTCCTCCCAATTCAGCAGAAACTCGCTGACAGATGATTTGAGAGCTCAGAATTTAAGGACCACAGTGGCTGAAGACATAGCATCCTGACTGCAATGACCAATGTTTTCATCCGACCAGATCAAAACGTCAATGCCAAGGCAAGACGGCTAAAGGAAGACCTTAGCTGGCTGTCACGGAGCGGCTGACACTGGCTCTCACTTCCTGTTTGTACTGAGCTGGCACTGGAAGGAAACACCTCAACGAAGACATGCTGTTCCTTTCACAACCCCGACAAACCTCTCATTTCTGATGTCAGCTTTCTTTGCTGCAACTTTCCACCTGACCTACTAATAACACGCAATTTCACACCATCCAATTTGTCAACCACAGCGACTGTCCCAGCTGCATTAAGCGGCCCCGGTGGAAGCAGAGAGCACATAAGAAACACTGGCTTCCACAAGACTGGATCTTTCCGGATGTGAACAAGAGTGCTGAGATGACAAAGGTCTTTCACCTTTCAAAACGAGGAAACTAAGACAGGGCCTTTGAAGTAACAGCCCTTGTTATTCTCAGGGTGGGTATCACGCCATGAATCTAAGAGTCGCTCGACCGGGTCAGGCTCTTGGCAACACTGCCTGTCGGAACAATGACGCCAAACAGACAGATAAGACAAACTCCACAGCGAGAAGCAAAGGCCAGTTAGTTCTGTGCTTTTGCTAGTGTTGTTTTTGTGTGTGTGTGTTTCATTTTTTTTGTTTTGTCCTTTTTTTTTTTTTTGATTTTTCAAACACTTTGCCTGCTGTACAAGCCTGGCAAAGAACAGCAATAAAATCCGGACTCATTACCCTGTGATGGAAGAAGAAACCACGACAGCAGCACCAATTCCAACCGCACCGCACATTAAACGACGGCGAATTAGCAGGTGTTTCGCTGCACGGTCTCATTAAAATGTTTCTTCAGTTTACGTTTTAAAGAGAATGTGAACTTTTGTCCAGACACTCTGACTTTGAAAACTGAACCTTCAAGGTCTTGCCTTCCCTTCATCCCGGAGGACGATCTCTTCAGGCTCTGAGGAGAAGCATCTGGGGCAGTGGGGAACAGGGTGGGAGATGGGGAAATAGTAAGCACTGTTCCTAGTTTTGGCACTTATTATTTCAATAGAAGATTATAGACACTGAGCTCAAACAAGTGTATAAAGTAATTTAGTTGCCTTGCTGAATGTCAGGGAATTAATTAACTTTTGCAATGCTGCAAAATACAGTGAGGGCTAATTTTGTAA
Organism: Microtus oregoni; assembly: GCF_018167655.1. Lineage (NCBI taxonomy): Eukaryota > Metazoa > Chordata > Mammalia > Rodentia > Cricetidae > Microtus > Microtus oregoni. Next base: position 25,803,282 of record NW_024543077.1, read on the forward strand.
CTCTTTCATCATGGAACCTCATTAAAAAAAAATCGAGATTTCTGCTTCATAACAAAGACGGAAGCTGTTAAAAGGAAACTTCTCCAGGGTTGCTAATTACCTCCTAATTAATTTGGGGTAGGCAGAACTTGAGATAATTAATTTATCTGCATATATTTATGATTCTAATAAACTTCTAATAATTAGCTTTGCGCATGTATTTTCTTATTGCAGTTAATGCTTTTCATTTCGTCCTCACTGCCAGGCCTGAGAACGAGTCGCGAAAGGACAGGTGAAGAGAATGACTCAGCCGTCAAGACTCTACCCAGACTCTGAACTGCTGAGAGAAAAGTTGCCGTATTTTTATTTAAAGCTTTTGCCACAGTAGAAGTGCATGCTACTCACTAACTAGGAAAGTCTTAGTTGTTTTTTTCTAAATCAAAAGAACAAGGGAAAGTTTGAACTGAGACCCCCATCTTTGCACCTTCTGCGATGGTTCACAGCCAGTGGGTGACGAGCTGCCTGTGGTACAGGGCTGGGAGCTGAAACTGGGTACAGAAACACCTAGCTTTACATCTAAGACTCAGTTCCCAGCTCTGTGATACAGACTGAATCTTTGAACACTTGAGTTTCAGTGTCCAGTCTGTGTCATACAACATACAACATGCCTAACTGTGTTGGTCTGTGCAATTAGTTAAGCAATATATTTTTAAAGCAATATGAAGGCTGCTATGCATTATTGATCTTCATACAATCTGTGGAATATTCAAGCAATTCAATGCATTGAATTTTCTTTAGATTTCTTTTGTATCTCTATGTGCCTTCAGGATTCATCTACATTTTTGTAGCAAAGGGTGTGGTTTGTAGAGAGAGGGGTTTAAACTTAAGCAGTGAGTTGTCAATGACCAGCATGAGATGCTGCGTGCCACCAATCCCTGTGTTCAATGTCACAACGTAGTCGTTTCATAAAGAAGGTAGGGAAAAGGAACAACTTTAGCTCTGCTGACTTGTTTTGGGGTATCTTTGGGGGGATTTCTCCCTCAGTTTTATAAATTTGCTGGAATCGTGAATTGACCTGAAGCCCTCTGTAGTCTACGCTGATGAAATTAGACCTATCACTCAAAATTAAAAAGCAGAAGCTTGTCTGCCTTACATAAACTTGATGGGATTTGCCGGGCGGCGGAGGCGCACGCCTTTAATCCCAGCACCCGGGATGCAGAGGCAGACAGATCTCTGTGAGTTCGAGGCCAGCCTGGTCTAAAAGAGCTAGTTCCAGGACAGGCACCGAAGCTAATCAGAAAAACCCTGTCTCGACAAACCAAAATAAATAAATAAATAAATAAAAATAAAAAAGTTGGGATTTTAGAAAACTATTTTGAGATAAATGTATCTGGTAGCATCCTCACCAAGGTGATACCCAAGCTAAACCCTGTGAGCAGTTCGGACATGGAGAAATCCAGATACATAGGGGATCCCAAGCCCTCACACTTAGCCTTAGTTCAATGCTTGCAACAATGTTCAAGATTATAAATATGGAAACCAAGGCTCAGAACCACTGGACATCTTGCCCTGTCTTAGGCACACAGAGTCCAAAGTGCAACTAGAACACAAAATCAAGTCTTTGGGCAGTAGATGTAGGCTTTCTTCTGTGCTACAGATCATCTTCAAGAGACACGATGCCTACCGCTCCTTTACAGACACGAGAGGCCTTTGCAGGGACCTGACTGGGCACAGCACAAATGAGCTACTTTGGCTGAAATGCCTACAGTGTGCATGGAGGATGAGGTGTGGGGGTGGGGGAGCCAAACTGCAGAGGGCTCCCTCGAAGAGCCTCAGCTGCAGCGTGACCTCTTGGGCAATAGAAAAGACACGGATGTATTTGCTAGTGGAAGCATCTGCCATGAACATACAGGGGAAATGCTGGAAATAACAAGACCAGTAACATGCCACAGAACACTTTCTGGTACCAGTAGCTTTTCCTGAAGCCTGGACTATACTGTGCATGTTGTCATAGCTCCAGCTACTGAAACCAACCTTCGGGAACCTTCGTGAGTGGGAATTCACTCACTCACCTGTACCTCCCTACAGGAAGCAACACCTGCTACTGCCCTGCACTTTCTACGCTCCTCCATCTCCTACTCTTCAACAGATCTGTGACCTCCAGGCAGGGCAGTATTAGCGGCCGCTATTTCTGTTCCCAGGAGATTCCTGGCCCTTAGACTAGATGCCTGCCTCAGGGGAGGCAAGGGTGGTAAGTTTTTGTTAAAAAGGCCATAGGACTAGAATCTGAATGTAACTCAGGTGTACACCAGACAGTTTTAGGATAGGAGGAGGTAATCAATAGTTTACAGATCAATTCCTACCATGTTCTGGTAAACAGAATTTAACCAAAATGCGGGTATACTTCCTGTCTGCAGCTTCTTTCGTCACCATGGCTGCGTCGGACAGTGCTAGCACAATATTTAGTATCTGATTCTTTAGAGAAAATGTTTGCTGACTATTATTCTAGAGGTAAGGAAAGCAGCTGCGAAAGTCAGAATGTGTGCAATACACGTCAGACACTTACTTTTAGGTAAATTCTGAAAGTCTGTGTTTTATTTATTTACATTTTATGTGTACAGGTATTTTGCCTACATGCATGTACCATGCACTATGTGTGCCTGCTTCTCCTAGAGACCAGAGATGTCAGATGCCCTGGAACTATAGTCACAGACAGTTGTGGGTCATTGTGAGTGGTGGAGCTGAACCTGAATCCTCTGGAGAGCAGCCCGTGCTCTCAATGCTGAGCCACCATCTCTCCAGGCTGGTGTTTTAACTTATCTGTATTTTCTCATTTTCTTCTAGTAAGCAAGTGATGCTTTTGTAGTGAGAAAATTGTGTTAACCGTACCTAGTTTACAAAGCAAACAAAAGGCAAATGATTATTTTGAAGCCAGATTGCGTATAAAGGTGCGGAGAGATGCCCGCTGCTGCCTAGGCAGTGGTTTTATTTATCTGGGGTTTAAGAACACTAATATTTGCATTACATGAAGAAGCATGCTGGTCGTTGAACACGGTGTTCTGTAGAACTTAATCGCCAAGAGCCCTGCACCAAGGCAGGGCACCAGTGATCCAGAGAGTCACAAGAAATCGGAACCTGCCTGATGAGAATCATCCCAAGAAAGTCTCTTTCAGGATCTCACCAAGCAACACCGGGTACTGTGTAAGAGTGAGCGGGACTGAGGTTTGCTGAGGAACAACATGGCTGCCCAGCAGGTGCTGAAGGACCAGAACCCTGGGGCTTGGTGAGGGCTGAACCCTTCCACAGTACCTCAGCTGGTGGCTTAAATCATTGTTGGCCTGCAGAATCAGCAGAACCTTTTGTTTCCCCCCTCCCTTAGTGTCTCCCAACTACCCAGGGACTGCTGTAGGGCGCTGCTGAGTTTGTTTCAGGCATTATCCTTTCTTTCCTACCTCTCGGCAGCAAAGATCACCAGCGTACCCCTTGTACAGTCCAAGCAACTAGAACCACTCACCTTTATTCTGGCCCTGTCCTGCCACTGACCGGCTAGTGTAATTTCCTCATCACTAACAACGATAATAACATATATTGCTGGCTGTTTGATTCACACCTGTATCGCTGCAGTTCGAATGGTATCAGTCCGGAAGTTGGCCGAAGGGATCAATGAGGAGGGAAGGAAAGGATAGCTTTAATCTCAGGACCCAGCTGTGCTCAGGGTCCCACATCCAGCAATGAAAGTGTTACTGCACCATCCATAGGCTACAACCCAATTTAGTTCTGATAGTATCTTAACACCGGGTAGGCTGTGGTCTGGAATAGCAAGTAGAGGGGAGAGGAGACATCACACAGCCCAAAGTTACCTCCCGTGGTGTTAATGGGGGAATACAGCTATTTGCCTTCCTCATTCTTACAATTGAAGAAGTTCGTGATCACGGATTCCTTGATTAAAGGGCTTAATTTAACTACCGGTGCTGAATTTTTCTCTCCAACCAAGTAAGTGAAGATCTAAGTTCCTACTGGTCCCAAGATGCTTGTTAAGTGAGAACTGTAACTAGGCCAATTATAAGGTTTTAAAATCAGCAAATTATATGAAAGTGGGAAAAATGATATCGAATTATTACGTCAAGAGTCTTGGCACATGCCAGGCCAAGCCACAGGATGGGCCATCATTGGCGTTTATATCTGTCTGTATAGATCTATATAGATACCCTAATTCAAAACGTAATGTATACACTCTCAGGTTTGCATCTGTTTTAGAGCAGTGGAGGACTCTGAGAGGAGCGTGAACGTCAGTAACTGAGGGCGAACCTAGGTATACAAAAGAACCTATAACATAGACCGGTAATGAAAGTATACCCGTGGATTAGAGGGCCGGCTCTCCCACGCGGCATTCACGGTGTTTGAGGAACAAAAGGCACATGCAGAAAATCACTGGACAGACACACAGACACACACATGTGAGCTACTCAAGGGTGACACAGAGCTAAAGGACTGAGGACAAGAGAGGAGCTACCTCTTCCCTGACTCCGCCTCTTAAGGCCACCAAGCCTCAGGCTCGCATTGGCCGGTCAAGTCTATTTTATTTGCCGAGTACCTAAGAAGTGCCGGACTGTATTCTGGGTGCAGAAACATAGAAACATAAATCATGACCTCCTCTCTTTATGTTGACTGGAACCTGCCCAGAAAAGGTGTGCAGAGAGCTGCATCATGGACAAGGAAGGAGCTGTGGGAAAGAGACAACATGAAGCAGAAGGGAGGAGTAAACGCATAATACCAGAATCCAAACAGCGCTGCTGCTGCTGACGACAACATTGGTGGATGGGGACACCCACAACCGGCCCCAAGCGGGAAGGAAGCCTGGCGCATTAAAGAAAACCTACTGATTAACATGGAAGGCTATATGAGGGGAAACTAACTGTCATGTTGTGGGAATGGCCCTGTAGAAGGTATTTGGAGTCACGGCTAATTTGAGAGGTGGAAAGAAACGAGTTGGTTCACGGCAGCGCGATTTATTATCGCAGCCATTGGAAGACAGTTCCATCATGTGCTGTTTGCTCCGATCGGCACCCCTTCAGCAGTTCATTTCCATTATCAACACAGACCTTCGAGGAGCGTAGAAATGTAGGAAACGTCAGGCGTCGGGAAAAATAGTATGGCATTTTCTCGGCTACTTAAAACAATGCTAGTAGCAAATGGCTGAAAAAATGACAGGAATTTCGGTGTGTGGTGGAGCTATCAACGGTGCAGATTTAATACTTTGGCGAATGCTGCTCTGGGGAGGCAAAGGAAGTTACGACAGAACACCTGGGTGATAAAAACGTAAAAAACGTGAAAACGTGCTCTCCTCAGACTTGAGGGCTAGCTGCAAATGCAGGGGCAGCTGCATCCCATAGGAATCATGTTTACCATGAAGACGTTCAATGGTTCTAATTTTGCTATCCTGCCTTTAGTGTATATAGTGAAACATGTTAGAGGTGGGGAATTTTGTATTTTATGCACCACAGGGAGAAGTAGGTACCTGGAGCGACACATGGTATAGTCTCCCCAGAGGAATTGCTTTTATAAAATAAGAAATGTCTGTGTCGTATATGGCCCTAAAACTCGTATCTGGAAGTCTAGAACAGGCAGGGTGTACGCAGCCAGGCTTCCTCACAGCCTCACGCTGTCTTTTCTCCCTGGGCTGAATGGAACTGAACACGCTTAGTCCATGCGTTTCTGTTTTCAAACCCAACCTCTCTACTGGATCGTCTGTAGCATTCTGAACACTTGGGCCTGAACTTTCTGAACCTTCAACAATCAATACAATAAAATCAGAATAAGAACAACACCAAAGGCAGGGTTTCCGTTCTGATAAGATAAAATAAAAAGATGATAAAATAGGAATTGTTTAGTCCAAAGGGAGGGGGTTAGTTTAATACAAGACAATAGTAATAATTATTGGTATGTCCTGTTCTTAGTTTACTAGACAGACATCTGGCTACAATCAGATGACATAGGTTTGGGTCCCAGATCAATCAATAGCCAAGAGGTCTCTACTTCATAAACACAGCATCCTCACGACAAACAGTGAGCCTCCGCGGTGACAATAACCTCCGTTAAGCCTGAAGCACAAAACTATAAGAAGCTATAAAGTGTTAGGCTCATTAAATGTGCTTCCGTCCACACTGTCACACGAAGCAATTTGTCTCCATTTCATGCACCATGAATACACCATTACTTAAACTAGCAACGTAAAGAATACAAACATTTTCTTTAAACTAAAAAAGGAACATACATTTCGTATAAACTAAAATTATGATATGTGAGTCTGAGTTTTAAAGGTAAAAATAACATGAATACGTGAATTTCAACAAGTGCAGACACTGGGTGCATATATCCTTCTCCGTTTTAAAATGTGACCCTTTAATATATACTAAAAAATGTGACCATAAAGAGACTTTCTACTACTGAGGCAATTAATAGTCATAAATATACGACTACTGATGTCACTGAAAATATCAATATAATAAATTGATATGAAACATATACACTCATATATATGAAAGTATGGCTAATACACATGAGGCAATGCTGTATTCCCATTGGAAGTGTAAGAAGTCCAGAGTTGTCAAAGGGACCACGTTTGTTTGCATAAGAAATCACAGAATCCTGTACAAAACTCAGGCAGAGAAAACACATGGGAGTCAAATGCTCCCCCGTGTCTGCATTTGATCTTGTGATTTCAGTAATGTGGGTGAGAGCAATGGCAGCCCCAAGGAGGTGCTACTAGGACACAGGGCGGGAGTTGAGCTTCAGCTGCTCTGCTCACAACGAACCCGTGTCTCACCCAGGGTTGGTTTCATGGTTCTCTTTACTCCAGTCTAGAAAGCACAGCCACAACCATGAACGGGATTGGAGACGGGAGTGGGTGTGACTGTGACGTCAAGTCCCCGAAGGCAAATGCTATTTCTCATGAGTGCCTGACTTAAACAGACGGCTTTGAAACTGACAGCGAACTAACGGCTCAGGGTGGGCACCTCGCAACAACCCCACTTCCTGTAGGAGTTGATAGAAGAGGGTCACTTGAGACTTGCAATGACTCATTAGCTAACGTTTTCCTGTTCTTTCCTTCTGTACCAACTATTCTACCTGTTATACTTAAGTGCAAAGCCCCTCAGAAATAGCAAGGGACTCAATAAAAAAACGACAGAGGAAAATCCCTAAGAGGAGTTTGAGATGGGGTGACAAGATACCTGTGTTTGCTGGGGAAAACTGGTTCAGCTAACCTCGGAGAAGATACAAGAATTTCTAAACACAGAGACCTGCTTAGTTTCTGTGACTTGTGACACCGAAGATGAAAACCTAAAATATTTACAGGAGAGATCGGCTGAACCTTCACCAAGGAAAAATGCGACAGAATCCATCAGAAAGAGAGAACGTGGGTGCACACGTCCCTATGATTTTAGAATAAATAAACCTTGTTCTTGGAGAAAATAGCTTAAAAAAGAAAAGAAGAAGGGGGAAAAGCCTCCTCCAACCAGGAAAAAGAAGCACACACATGTTCCCAACTACCCAAAGTTGTAAACAGTGTGGGTGTGAACAAGCAGCGAAGAACAGGCAGACCCTGGGAAGTGTCAACAAAGCAGTGGGCGTGCAGTAAATAATAAAAACCGCAAGGCACGGCTACAGAAATAGAGGCATGCGTGTGCACGCGGAGGGATCCTGCAATGGGGCGGGGGGCGCTGAGTTGCAATTGTGTTCTGAGCCATTGCCATCAAAACAGCTACATGACAAATCCAAAATGTCTTCCTCATGTTCTAAACCACTGGCATGAAAATGGGATAAATCTATGGTCCAGCATGTAACATACATGTGAGTCTGTGTCCACTGATCCCAGTTATCCCAGTGAACATGGGGAAGCCTGGGACTTGGGGTGTGAATGGGCCAAGTTGTTCTAAGAGAACTCCACCCATATGATACATTCCTAGAGACAGCATGATTCTGAGGTTGGAGACCAGGAGTTGTCTCTCCTGTCAATCACAGATGGTAGGGCGGGGCTCATGGCCTACAGGAAAAGACCCAGTTGTCACTTGCCTCTAGAGCAGTGGTTCTCAGGCTTCCTAAGGCTGTGACCCTGCCACGCACTGTGCCCCCCGTCTGCGCTCTATGCACTAGAACCCAGTTGGTGAGCTTCGGGCAAGGGGCTGGAGGTTGAGGAAACACACGCAGAGACAGACAGACACACAGACCTTCCAACACTGGTACCAAAAAGCCCCCCTTTAATAGCACCATGGAGGCTTAAATACCCTGCAGTCAATGGCCAACAGGTGAAAGTCCCATCCTCTGATCCTCTAAGCTAGGCACAGCTTTCAGTAACTTCAATTAGAAGGTTCTAGCAGGGAAGAGCAACTGAAGACCAGGACTCATTAGTCCCAACATGACCCTTCAATACAGTTCCTCATGTTGTGGTGGCCCCCAACCATAAAATTATTTTCCTTGTTACTTTATAACTGTAATTTTGTTGCTATTATGAGTTGTAATATAAATATACGATATGCATGCTATCTGATTTGCAACTCCCATGGAAGGGTAGTTTAGCCCCCAGAGGGGTCATGACCCACAAGGTAATCACTCATCTGGAATATCTGTCACCTCAGTCTTTGTCTGGCTTCCAGTTACACACTTAATGTTTGATTTTTCCGTGTCTGCAATTCCCAGCAGGGAGGATGGAGTACTTGGAAGAAAATACGTTATTTAGATTGTTTGTTTGAGTTTTAAAAAGATAGTCAAATGAGGTTGTATCTGAAGCATCTCAGAAAACAATTGCACTAGTAAAAATGAAAAGTGTTACTGAAAACCAAGTTTATATTTAGGATAGAAAAGATAATGCGTTACCACCAAGTCAGGATAGAGAGTAAAGAGAGTCAGCATTCCTATCTCGGGCAAGTAAGGATTAAAGATGACTGACAAGGAACCGATCTGGGGGGACAGCTTGATGCGACTCCGGGGTGGAAATTCTCAGCTCGTGTCAGAAGATTTTCGCGCATGAAATGAGTCCAAAGCACAAGAACATTTGCAAGAGGAAAGGAGCTCCTTTAGGACTGCACTGATGAGATGCACGTTCTATTCCTTACATACGATTTGCTCATTCAGAAAAACGATAGATTCAAATGTTTTGGCAAAGGATCGCGTTAACTCTGTGAGATACTAAATAGAACATCATCCAGAAAAATTCTCTTGGCAAAATCTAAGGAACTTATTCCAGCAATAAATTTGTTCTATTAGAATTCCATATGGTTCACTTTCTGGTTCAAGTTTCCAAAGTTTCTTACCTGGACTGACTGTTCATTTTTTCACATTTTCCATTGAAATTCAAACTGTGGAGGTTTCCTAACTTGGAACGTGAAGAATCTGATTCCAAATTTGCCTGTGTCTGTTCTCTTAGGCGGTCCTGAAGTGCTGCCTCCTGCTTCAAGTTCATGTCTGAATATGGGCATCCGAAAGCACTAGTTTGTGGGAAAAGGAAAGCATAGCTGTTAGATTATCCATGATAAATCAGCGTACATTGTCATCAGAACGGACATAGATCTAATATTTAAAAATGAGAGACTCCCTTCTTTCACGTGGATAAATGCCGGCGGTTTCCTCCCACGTTGCCTTTTAGAGGAAGAAAGTCTCCAGTTTGAGGCCATTCAGCAAAGTATCATAGGCACATTCATCAGCACATGTGGGCGGCATCTGTAATTTTGGGAACCTGCAAACCTAAGAATACCATCCAGATGTGCGTCCATGCAGCAGTGAGAATGACAAGCATGGCTGCCCTCAGACTGTGCTCTCTGGTATGTGAGCCTCTGTTAACTACTTGTTCCATTGATACTGGGGGTAGCGAAGAGCCTCTGCCCTCTCCCAGAGAGCACCAGGCTTTCAACGCTTAGTAGTCGTGTGTTCAGAAACACTATGGCTACATTTCTCTGCTCAAGCTTCCCATGCTTGCTCAAGAGCTTTGCATTCTTAGGTCGCTAAGGAGACCACAGTGCAGTTAACCTTGGGCTCTTCTTCTTGCCCCTTCTCATTGTCAAGTCAAATCCTAAACTCAGAATGTTGACTTTGGCTGAGGTAATATGGGATATCCTTCTGTATGCTGTGAATATGTTTTATTGCATATTAATAATATGTTAATAAAGAAGCTGACTTGGCCAATAGCCAGGCATAATTGAGCCAGGCAGGAAATATAAGCGAAAAGGAAGACAGAGTCTGGGAGATGTCAATAGTCGCTGGAGAAATAAGATGTGAGGTAAATATAAACTAATTGAAATGGGTTAATTTACGTTGTAAGAGCTAGTTAATAATAAGCTTGAGCTAATAGGCCGAACAGTATGTAATTAATATAAGTTTCTGTGTGATTATTTGGCACCGTCCAGTCGGGATAAGAGAGCACCACCTATAGTTACACTGAGGAGTCAGCTAGAGCACATGATCCGTCTGATCAGGCTATTTTACATTTCTGTGCTCACGGTGCCCTCTCCAGGTATCCTTCAAACATTTTTTGCTGACAGCTACAAAGTAGCTGCTACTAGGGAAGGTGAAGATGCTGCAGATCACCTCTGGGAAATGGGACTCTTGTCTCAGTCTCAGAGGTCCCAACAATGGCGTGAGAGAGGAGCAGGGCCAACTCAGAAGAGTTGCCCTGACGGAGACACACACACATGCACACACACATACATGCACGCACACACATGAGCACACACTGTAAGACAGACATTCCCATAGTCTCATTAGATAGTGGCTTCTATTACCACCCCAGTGTTAGAAAAGGCTAACATGGCTATGTGGATCAGTGGGAAGACAGCTGACTTTTTCCAAAATATATTTCCTCTCCACTGTATGACTGCTTATATAATACAAAAGAAATTCTTCATGAACATATGGAAGTTGAATCATGGACCAAAGCCCACTTCCCTCTATGTTAGGATGGGTTTTCTAGAAGGGTCTGTTAGCATACTCACTACAAAAGTGCTTTAGTAGCGTGCTCCATCTGGAGTTAATCTCTAGAATTTGGGATAGTCAGGGCACTAGCCTGGTCCAGTGTGGCAGGATAGACCTCTGTCAGTATCCTGGTAGCATGGATGAACAACAGCCTCTGCTACAGGATATGGGCATTGTTATATGACACAAATTAGTGCTGGTCTATTGGCCTATTCATCTTTCAGTTATTGATTTTTAATAATATGCTATAAATAAATCCCCTAAATGAGTAACTGGTTAAGCACATTAGAGAATATAAATCTAGAAAAGAAGTTAAGAAACTCTTACTAATAAACACAATCCATAATAAGTGTATTTGCTGAGTGCATACCAGAGCTGATCAGAGTACCAGGAGTTCCACATGCATTATTATCACTATGCAACAGGTTCATATAACATAAGCAACTCTCCCACTCTCTGCACTTTAAGAAGTCCCAAAGTCACTACATTATGAGTCCCAGAGGTTGACAGAGGTGGAAAAAAAATCTCAAAAGGGCATGTTAAGAAGCCTTGGCATAGATCAGACAGTATCAGGCATGACTATGAAATCAGATGGGTAGGAAAGTGGAGGAGGATCCGGAAGGAGTTGGGGTGGGGTGGAGTATGATAAAAACATAAAGGGTATAAAGTCCTCAAAGAATTTTTAAAAATCATGGCATAATATTTGTGCAGAGATATTGGAGGTGTGGATCTAGGGTTATGTCTGAGAACCAGCCCACTAGCTGGGAACACATGGTGAGCAGCCTGAGATGAAGCACCATTTGCAACAGCAGAGAGCAGGTCATGTCTGCTAGGCTCCACCTAAGAAGGCACTTTCTTCTGAGAAAGGCTAGAAGACCTGGATCGAGAAGTTTTGTTCCACACACAGCTGCTGCACGGAATCATTAATGCCCATCTAACGCACTCCCAATATGAGGCTTTAATGATCAAGACCATAAATTTATTTAATTTTTAACTTTCTATAATAACTTTAGGTAACTCTTGCTACCTGTTGCTGTGCCCTCCACCCCCACCTCTCTGGCTTATTGGTCCAGCATGGAGAGACAGCGAACACAGAGTGCTCCTGTTTGGTACATCCTTGTACTGGAAGAAGTTTGTTCCCCTGTATCTCCCTTCATTAATTTATGAATGGTGTTTTCATTCATTGATCGCCTACGTGCTGATGGCATTCTCATCCACTTTGACTCCATGGTCATAAGAATTTCAAAACCAAATGGAATCCTGGGACCTGAATCCCGATGACACAGACTGTGAGGGTCAAGAGACTCTATCAAATGACAAAACCATACTTTGCCAAAGTGCCTGGGGAAGAATGGAAGATACCAATGGCAGATGAAAAGGAAGCATGGAGGAAGTGGGAAGATGGAGCGCTCACATCTGATTGTTTGCGTCACTTCGAACCTCGGCAGCAAGGTTGTGGATATGCTGGGAGCGTTTGTCTCTACGGTGACATGGACAGCCTGCATTCTCAGCAGAAAACAGGGAATGCAGAAGAGATGACATGCTGATGGTGGTAGCCAGCCTCACCACGAGCCCAAGCTTCTGCTCCTGCCTACAGGTGTGTAAGAGCGCACATGGTTCTGCAGACTAGCCACATGGAAAAACCAACCCTTGAAGAGGTGCCAACTACCTAAAGCTTACCTTTGCGGTTTTAGATTTAGCTAAATATTGGGGAAATATGGCTCTAAAGGGAATAAACCGTAGGAACTTTCTGGGCTGGCTAGCTGTATGTCAACTTGACACAAGCTGGAGTCATTTGAGAAGACAGACCCTCAACTGAAAAAAAAAAATGTCCCCACCAGATTGGCCTGTGGGCAAGTCTGCTGTGTATTCTCTACACTAGTGATCAATGTTAAGGCTGTGGGTTGTGCTACCCCTGAATAGGTGGTCCTGCAGCATATAAAGGTAAGGCTGGGCAAAGCCTGGGGAGCAAGACAGTAAGCAGCACTGTAGAACTGTGAGCCTCTGTGAGCTGAATCAACCCTTTCCTACCCAAGTTGCTTTTGGTCATGATGTTTTATCACAACAATAGAAACCCTAAGTGGCCTATGCTGAAATTACTTTGAATTACAGCTCCAATACTCAGGGTCTAACAGCAGTGTGTGAATGATGGAGAAGTACAATAAGATCTCCCAGGTCACTGTGGGTGCAGATGAAGTGCAGACTGGCTGGCTGAGAAAACCAGCAGGCAGCAGGTGCCTCTTTGTGAGGGCCGGCTCTTCCAATGGAGCTGACCACTCCGTGTGCCTGCGTAATTCACAGAGGAACCGCTGTGTGCAGGAAAAGGAAGAGACAGTGTGATCTATCAGGCTGACCCCGTAGGAAACTGAAGCATTTGCATATCGGGAGTTTTATATGGCTCACTCAAATCCTTTATTAAAAAAAAAAAATCTTTCAGTGCCAGACAGTCAAGCCGATGAATAGAGGATTGTAAGCCAAGCAAGCATAAAGCCGAAAGACAGTTGCGGCAAGCAAGAGATTTTATTCCTTTGACAGATCCCTTTTACCTCGTGATGAAAGGAAACAATCGCAGGTGCCATTAGTGACTCACAATGCCAACACGATGAGATATTAATGATTGCAATAACCTGTGGCAGATTTGCGTTCAGAGTATGCAAGACTAGTGCTTAGCATCTGGAGGTAAATAGAAACACAAACTAATCGTGTTTCAGAGCAACATTCTGAAGGCAGCTCTGCCTCTGCCTCCCAATGAGGTCAGTGTGTGGGAGGAAGCTGCTCTGGCAGCTGCTGCCAAATCCCTGCATTTGGTGCCAGGCCCGGAGACCCCTCTGCTCCTCTGTCGTCCTTCCTTTCTCATCAGGGACACATTACTCCAAAGGCCGCCCTGTTTCAAGGACCCACCCTGATGACAGGAGGCCTTGGCCAACCCCCATCCTCAGATTTTAGAGGCACAAGTTCCAGCAGCAGCAGCAGAAAGTTCGAGTACTCCGGAATCTGTGTGCATGCTCTGTTCTGGAGCTCCATCAGTCTTGCAGGATTGGGTTCTCCTACATCAACACCAGCTTTGGCCTTTGTTTTAAAATGTCCAGTCTGCTGTGTGACTTGAGTCTGGATGCCCTGGTGTGGCACACTGTGGTCCGGCTTTCCTTGCAATCTTGTCTCCTGACTCCAAGCCAGGGAGCACAGATTCTCTTCCCATATGCCACCTTCCCTATCTTTCAGCTGCTCCTAACCTGGAATTACGTCCTACCGTGTCCTTTGCCCCCTAATTGAGATCCTGATAAGTAGCCTGGGTTCTTCCCCTCTGGCTTCAAGCTGTCAAGTGTGGGCTCGGCTGACTGCTCAGAGACCCGAAGTTCGGAGAACCAAGAAATATCGGCAACGTTTCAACAATCATTATTTCATTTTCACTGCCTAGTGATTTTGATTTCTGTTTCTGACTGTGTCATTCTGCTAAAGATAATGAGCCGTGCCCTGTCAAGTCCAAAAGATGAGAGGTTGGGACCTTAGCAGCCATAACTAAGCTCTCACAGTTCACCTAACATCAACGACCCACCTGGAGCGCAGCTATAGCCTCAAGATTGCCAGGAGGGGCTGAGGCACTAGGCTCCTAGGCCAGCCTCCCTCACATTCCCTCAGCAACCTCTAAGCACCAAGTTCTACTCCTTCCCAAATATTTACTTGGCTTTTATGACAGGCATGGAAAAGGAAGGAAGGGAAGCAGTACAGACAACAAACGGTGCACCCCGTGCAGCCCCCCGAGAGCTGCCCTTCACAGCATAAATAACAACCCGGTAGTCAGTGGAATTGCACAAATGTCAACTCACAGGCTACCTCTCCCTCTTATCCTCAGTTCTCAAGTGACCTGCAATAGGCAAGTAGCTCCCACGAAGAAGGGAGATGCGGGTATCTGTCCCATCCAGCCCAGGAATCAGGCATGAAGCTGGATTTCAAAGAGTTCTGCTCCAAATGCAAGGAACCCGCCTCTATTTGATATCTCATTGAACAGCACTTCACTTACCAAACAATAGCATTTTCTTCTCTCTCAGAGGGAGATAACACTGGAAAGTCGCACCCTGGCTGGGAGGTTGGATTCTAAAGTCACTGAGTGGAGGCATCCTCATTTGACACGTTTTATGTATCAGAAGGTGTGAGGGTCTGGGCTTTGTCCTCTCGGAACTAAAGGCCACTGGGAAGCACTGAATGGTTGCCTCGTTCAGATCACAAAAGCGACCCGAGGATTGGCATAGAAAGGGCATCTCCAAAGGAGATGGGAAGGATGGAGGTAACTGAAACCTGAATCATCATTTGTCCTGGAGATGAGCCTCGCCAACAGTGGGCACTTGTTGAGGTTACTAGTGGCCATTAGCAATGATGTAAAGAGGTGACACCTTCCTCCTATGCTATTTCCCTGTATGTCCTCACTGTTTTTAAATCAGAAATCCAGTTTAGCTCTCCCCAGAGTGTACTGCCTTTGATATAAGCAGTCTAATCCTACCTGGTGTTATAAGGCCGATAAGGAAACATCCTTGTCTTCCCTTAAAAATACATTGACTTCTTAGAAAGGTGGCACCAAAGATAGGATCCATATTGAAATACAAACTATCTCATAGCTGTATAAGTCTTCATAAAACTTCTAAAAGTTAACATATGACCTTAATTGCTGCTGGTTTTACTTTTAGGAAGGCTGGGAGTTAGTACGAGTGATACATATTTGACTGTAGACCTGATTTTTAATAACTAAAAATATGACATAATTTTATTGTTCTCACACATCAAGGTATAAAAAATCCTCTCTATTTCTCTCTGTCACACACATATATGTACATATAAATCTGTAAATATATATGTGCATACATATGTATACATACATCTGTATGTGTCTATATATTCACAGATTTATATATTTATTTAATATCTATTTATTTAGAGTCTCAAAGTTCAGTCAGTTTTGTAAAATTCAATAGTTTTAAAATAAGTTCGCTAAACAATACAGCCAACTTTCACCCATCACATAGCTGTTATTTCAAACATCAGATAATTTTCTACACACATAGCAAAAGAAGTATAATTCTAAAAGTTTTATTACTGCAGTTTAAAAGAAATGTGTGTGTGTGTGTGTGTGTGAACTTCAAGAGTTGAATGAAAAATTTTTGGTTCATAAAATTTTCTGTACAATCCTCCACCATCTTATAAACTCATGAAAATGGCCAATTAAGAAGCTAAATAAGAGTCACTAATGAAATTAAGCATTCTAATCAGTTCAACATGGTAATAAGAAGCATGGATTAAAGCATTAGAGGAACTATATAAAACTACTCACCATTAAGCTTTCCACAAGTTACTCTACCTTCCTACTTTTCATTTCCAGATTCATAAAATGATTGCAGTAGCATAGGATGTATGAGTCCACATAAAAGTGTTGGTAATTATAAGTATGAATCAAGCCAGGCAATGGTGGCACACACCTTTAATCCCAGCA
The DNA here is from genome assembly GCF_018167655.1 of Microtus oregoni. Taxonomy (NCBI): domain Eukaryota; kingdom Metazoa; phylum Chordata; class Mammalia; order Rodentia; family Cricetidae; genus Microtus; species Microtus oregoni. The sequence goes on from NW_024543077.1 coordinate 25,819,708, forward strand.
CTCAGGAGGCAGAGACAGACAGAACTCTTTGAGTTCGAGGACAGCCTGGTTTACAAAGTGAATTCCAGGATAGCCAGGGCTGTTACACAGAGAAACCCTGTCTCAACCCTCCCCCCAATACAAATCAACAAATCAAACAGTCAAGAGTTTTGAATTTGCCGGGCGATGGTGGCGCACACCTTTAATCCCAGCACTCGGGAGGCAGAGGCAGGCAGATCTCTGTGAGTTTGAGACCAGCCTGGTCTACAGAGCTAGTTCCAGGACAGGCTCCAAAGCCACAGAGAAACCCTGTAGTTTTAAATTTTAAGATTTTATTCTAAAGCTGAAGTACTACTATAGAGTTATCTAATGTGGTAGAACTGTTTTGGAAGCCCTCAAAACTTTAGGAGATAGCCCTCGCTGGAAGGTCACTGGGAGCATGTCCTAGGAAGTTGTTCCTTACCCCAAACACCTTTGGCCTCCACTTCGCTTAGAAATGGTGGACCTCTATCACTTTCTGGCATCTGTGCAGACCCCGATAAGACAAGGTTCACCTGCAGAACTGGAGGATGGGTCGCCTCGTCAAGAAGAGCACTTCCTACAACAATTCAGTCCAATGGGCTCCTGGAGGGATTTTTAGAAATAGCCATTAGAGTGCAAGCCAAGAAAATGTACTTTTAAGCCGGCGTACGCAGAAAGAGAGGGACATTAAGTTCAATCTCTATTTACTCCTTCGTGGTGGTTTGGAGCTTAGTCATTTCATGAATGTCTGTTCTCATATCAAAGAGTCAAACTCAAGATGTCTCATTTAACTGCTTTAGGAGCTACACTTTAATTGAACTTGTACCAAAATGCTTTCTGAGTTCTGTTGTCGTTAATATGTTCAATAAGCCAGACAGGGAAGGAAAACACACTCAGAGTGAAGACTGGAATGTGCAGAGAGAAACATGGAGAGGGAGACACAGGGGATATTCCTTTAGAGTACCAGTGTATGCTTACTAGAAACTTCTAAGGTATAAATTGGTCTTAAGGAATGAGGTAGTGTACTAACCACCCACACTAATGGCCTTTGGAGAATTTACGCTGCAATCAGCTTAATGTACTGAATAAGCAATTTGTGTAATTTATTCAGGGAGATGATCTGATGAATAGAATCTGTGGTTTAAAAAATTCTACCAGAACCCTATCGACACGGTTAACATTAAGCAGGAAATTAAACAAATGAAGTGATTATCATCTTACATTATTAATTCAATCAAAACAATTATTGCACTAATTTTGCATTTCTGTTATTATGAGGAACATTTTTTGTTATGATTTACGTGTTGTTTTCACCCTTTGAATGGTGGTATTTTAGTTAAGAAGTGTGATCATGTCAAAGTAATTTTTTATAGTTCAGTGTGTACATGCAGTTTTCAATTGGACCCCCCCTGGTTTGAAATATGTTTACCTTCTTTGGAGGTCTTAAAGTATGTTTCCTCCTTTACACTTTTTGTTTTGTTTAAATTTTATCATGAACATGAAAATTTAAAGATAAAATATCTTCTGGAAAAGAAACTATGTTTCCAGAACAATAGTCCAAAAAGAACTTGCTAATTATCTAGGTCAAAAATGTTTGACTTTGCCGGGCGATGGTGGCGCACGCCTTTAATCCCAGCACTCGGGAGGCAGAGGCAGGTGGATCTCTGGGAGTTCGAGGCCAGCCTGGTCTACAAGAGCTAGTTCCAGGACAGGCACCAAAAACTACAGAGAAACCCTGTCTCGAACAACCAAAAAAAAAAAATGTTTGACTTTTAAAAGTTACCTGTAAATTAAATGTATACATTTTGGCCACGGAGCCTAATGAGATAATCCCATTGTCTGGAAGACTTTAAATTCAACATGATCAAATTTAAATTAAAGTGTTGCTATTAGATATGCATGAGGGTGTGCACATATTAGTAATATATATCTCACATGTGGGTTGGATGCTGCTGTTCACAATTATCTTGGAAAACCTATGTACTAAGCTTAGAAGCGCTATTTCAGTATCAAAAAGAGAAAAAAGAAACCAACTCATCCTTCACCTGCCTGAGATAAGTGTTCTCAAATACTCACACACTCAAGAGGGTTTGCACAGGTCCTGCTGGCTTCTCCATCACCTTCACAAGCAATTCACTGTGAGCCCTGTGGCGTCACCAAAAGCTTACGTTGGGATCTCCACTTTAGGGCTTATATATCTGATAGGCTGGTTAGCTATCATCAACAAACAAAACATAGAATCCCACTTGTCATTCCTCCTCGCTTCCCATGCTTCTAGGATCTTTTTAAACTTCTAATTCTTTTTGAAGTTCTATCATTTTGAAACGATAGAAAGTCTGTCAAATGGGACAGCAGGGATGAACTTGGAGAACGGTACGCAAAGAGAATAAACTGTGTGAGTCCTCCTCCGTGTGCCATGAGCAGGGAGCTGAGTGGTGATTGGTAGGAACTGACAGAAGAGGAAACAGAAACACTGCTTCTCGATGGGATAAATTCCCAATTATGTCAAAGAGTGAGTTCTAGGTAGCGAGCCCGCCCCTAGCAAACAGCATTATGTCATATTCCTACAAAGGAAAAGTACATTTGAAAGTTTAATATGTTGAGGCAGATTTCATTTAAAGAGTCTGATTGTTGGTTACCTTATTTCTAAATTAGTTACCATGCCAAAAGGCAATTGTGTCCTGAAATTTAATATGTATAAAACAATATTATCCTTATTAGTAATAAGAGTCTAATTAGGAATCTTTCATTAAATCCTGGAGGAAAATATTTAACAACAGCCTTGAGAAAAAAATACATTCCGTGATAGTATCTAGTTGACTTATCAGTGTAAATTCTGATAAGTATATATACCCATTTTAAGAGAAAGTAATCCATATTACTTTCCTACCACAAACTATTCTAAAATGTTATTTAAGTAAACTTTTTGCTAATAACACAAGACTGTGTTTTATTAAAGACTACGGATTTATCCTAAAGTGTGTATTTGTATGTTTTTACTTCTATTAACTTAAGCTGATAAAATTATTCTTAAAATTAAAGGAAACGATATTTAAATAAAACTTGATTCATCTAGTACTAAAGAAATTATATTTTCATAGTATTGCTACGCACTACAGCCTGATCAAAGTTCTTTCTAAATTAACTCATCCCAATTAATTCTCACACTAGGCCCATGAAGGATGTCTCTCTTTTTTCCCTTTTATTGCAAATAGAACATTTTTTCTCACATATTTTTCCCCTCTATTCTTTCCAGTTTCTCTGCATGTCCCCGCGCCCCCATCCACTCCCTTCCTGTGTCTCATTAGAAAAGAACAGGCTTCTAAGGGAAATAAAATACAATATAATAAGATAAATGAAAACAAAAACACTGGAATTGGATAAAAAGGATAAACAGAAGGAAAAGAGCCCTAGAAAGACACAAGAAACAAAGACCAACTCATCCACACTCTCTGGAATCTCATAAAGACACTAACTGGAAGCTATAACATAGGCTTAGCTCAGTGGTATAATACTTGCCCTGCATTCTTGAGTCCCTGGGCTCCACACCCAGCACCTCAGGAAAGAAGAAAGGGAGGTAGAAAAAACTGACAAGTAGGCATGGTGGCTGACACCTGTAATCCCAGCACTTGGGAAGCTGAGACAGGGGGATCGCTGTCAGTTTAAGATTGACCTGCGCTACATAGTGAGCTTCAGGTAAACCTGGGCTACAGGAAGAGATTGTGTCTCAAAAAGAAAGAAACAGAAATGGAAAGTTCATCTCTCTTCATTGCACACTTGGTGAATGCGGAGAGTGAGGCACGGAGGAGTTAAGCCATTTAACGTCACATGGTTGGGGAAGTATATAGACAGGATATAAATGCTGGGGGCTCAGTTCCAGGGACTGGGTTTTCAGAAATACATCCAACTTTCTTGGGAAAGACATTTTGCCATATACCAGAGAGAATAAAGATGAAGAAGCACCTGGTAGTAGGTGCCCTGTTGACTAGTAAGATGTATTCCTAGACATCTTGGGCACTGTGGAGAACGAATAGCATCGATCGGATATTCTTAGGGAACTTACGAACTTACGCTGTTTCATTATTTCAATTCTTATTCTCAAATGTGGACATGCCTCAGGCATAGAACACATGGTAGAAAGGGGATCTTTGGAAACAGACACACTCTCTGCATGGAGCGAAAGGCTATGTGGGCCTATATGGCCATTTGGGTAATTTCCTATTGGAAAAAGTCATAATTTATAAACCACAAGAAAGAAAGAGATCAAAAAAGCCCCGACTTTGTGTCAGAAAACACGATTTCTAAACTCCCTGACAGCAGGTTTTAAGATGAGAACTTAAACATCTCATGTATGTATATACACTGAAGTTGCAACTACAACATTCAAGTACAACAATCTACCCAACACAACTCTGAACACATTCAAAGTGCTCTATTTTAGTTGACTCGAGGATCAGGAGACAGGGACTCTTTTAATCATATGTATTGCACAAAAACACCGTACACAAAAGCACTAGGGTAGGTATGTGGTACTACAGTACGGCATAGACCCAATACTTTATAGGGCTTTGACTTTGACAGAGAAAACACAAATGCTTTAAAAATATAAAAGATGTCACATGTGGTAGCATTCATCTATAAACCCAGATCTTTGAAGATGAGGCAATGATTCACAAGATTATGGCTAATCTGGATAAGAGAGAGAGAGAGAGAGACCCTGCCTCAAACAAATTAAAAAATAATACCAAAGGATTAATACTATTGTGGTTGATTATTATTATGCATTATTATTATATATGCAAGAGTCATAGAGACATTAAACTAGGAAAGCACATGTAGTAAACATTTAATATGGAACAAAGTTTATAGGTATATAGCACACTGTATGGATTGTTTAATTAAATGAAGAACACCTAGTTGAGGAACAACATTCATAAAATTGTTTTTGTGACTGCTGCTGCTGCTGTATCTTACTTCTGTGCCAAGAAAGGCACAAGGTCAGATTCCTGAAATAGAACTGGACCCAATAAGCTGCAAAGGAGAAGCAAGAGGCTGGAAGTGGCTCTCCAATGGGCGAAGGAGCCACAAGCAAAGGCTGAGGTAAGGGGCTGAGTGTTCAGCTCAGAGTTCAACAGAGTATGGGTTCTTGAGTTGGGAAAATGACAACATTCTGGAAGCCTGTCTTCCAAGCCCCAGCTGTGAGAAGCATCAGAAAGGGCACAGCAGGACTCAGATGGATAGCAGGAAAGCCTGGCCAGAAACAGAAGGAAGAGTTCGTTTTGACACACATTCTGGAAAAACAATCACTGGCACATGGAGTTTACTAACTCTAGAGGTTCTTAAAGAAAACAGGGACATAGGAACCCATCAAATATAAGGATGAAGGATGGTAAGGCAGAGCTGCTGTCTTGGGCTAAGAAGATGCATTGTTTCTAACATGTTCAGAAAGGGGGGAGACAGAGATAGGATAAGTGAACTCTACAGGTGGGCAGAGATAAGGATGTGTGGGCTGATGAAGACTGTCCGGGCCACCAACAGACACTGCAGTTTAAATGATGCTACTCGCCCCAGGTCTCAGTCTGCACGGATTGGTAGCTGGTCACATTTCATATTCCCAAGTATTATAGCCCAAGAATCTTCAAAGGGCTTAGCTTAAATATTTCCCTTCTTTGTTGAGCGATGGATGAATCACTGAGATGCTTCAAGGATTGCAAACGATTAATCACTGAGATGCTTCAAGGATTGCAGACATACCATGTGGAAGGGTGTGGTCACATGGAAGGGTGTGAGGTGTGAGAGAGCACCCTCCACCCTCTGTTTACTTATAATCTCCTCTGGAATTCTGTTCTCTTCTGGTTGGAGTAGGTAGATGTTCAGAATAGGAATAGTGCCCCCCATCTCAGTGCAAGTTACTTCCCTGTTGCTGTGAAGAGACACTATGACCCAGACAACTTATATGAGAAAATGTTTATTAGGGGCTTGCTTACAGTTTCAGAGGGTGAGCCCGTGACCAGTATGGTGAGAGGAACATGGCTACAGGCAGGCAGGCAGGCAGGCAGGCAGGCATGGTGCTGGAGCAGTAGCTGGGAACTCACATCCCAGACAGCAACCACAAGACAGAGAGAGCTAGCTGGGAATGGTGAGGGCGTTTGAAGCCTCAACACCCACTCCCAGGGACACACCTCCTCCAACAAGGCCACACCTCCCTATCCTTCCCATACAATTCCACCTGCTAGGGACCAAAGATTATAATAGACGAGCCTATGGGAACCACTTTCATGTGAACTCCGACTGCAATCCAGGTGTGGATTCTTACGGATGTAAGGACCTTGCTTCTAGTGTGGCTAAGGTAAGCTCAAGGAAAGAAGAGAGGCTTGTATTTGGCACTAAGGAAAGATAATGAAAAGATTTTCTTTCATGTTTCATTTTCTCAGTTACTATCTGGGGTGGATAGAATAAGAACAGCTCCCACTGACTTATGTTTGAATACTTGGCCCCCAAGTAGCAGCACTGTATGGGACGGGTGGACTTATTGGGGAGAATGTGTTACTGAGGGTGGGCCTAGCCATTTCCAGTTTGCGCTCTCTCTTTCTGCCTCCTGCTTGCAGATCAGAACGTCAGCTCTCAGCTGCTGCTGCAGCACCATGCCTGCCTGCACGCTGTCATACTCCACACTGGGATGGCCATAGACTCACCCTCTGAAACTGGACGCCCCCAATAGACTATCTCCTATAAGTTACATTGGTCACGGTGTCCTACCACAATAGAACAGTGATTTAGACATCCTCTTTTAAATCACTGGTCCAAATCCAGTTGCCCTGGGGTGTTCCAGTTGTGGGCTTTGTTGGTAAATCCGTCTGGATAAGCTGACTGCTGAAGCTCTCTGCATACGCTAGCTTTACTATCTAAGGAAACAGGAACATGCCTGCAGTACTTCTCATTACACAGAACCCTGCATCGCTAGTGGAGATTCCACGGAGTGGGCATTCACAGGCAGAGTCCCTGACTGACAATCCAGCTTGGCAACAGCACAGGGTGTTGGACTCCTGGGCTTCTTGAAGAACTCCCTTCCTCCTTCTACTCCTCTCCCCATCCTGACACCTGACCTTTCTGCTCTTTCACTGTATTTACTCCTTGGAGAAATGTGAGCCCTGAGAAACGAGTCTCCACACATTGGAGAGTTTAAAGCATGGTTCTTACTGCAGTGGAGGTGAATCAGCATTCTTTTTGGCTCTGAAAATGCAAGTTTCCTGATGAACAGACACACAGGCTCCACTCTGATAAATGGTCACTGTCCATGCAATAGTTACTGCTGGGTTACTCTGAGGCAACACTTGACTCCGGAAGGGAGCCCAGCCCAAGACCCCACCCTGTAGATGTGGGGAGTCGCTGTCTCATTAAGGCAGAAGGTAATCTAAGTTTTCTCTTTGCTTGATTAAACCTCAATTTATTCATTAAAGCTGCATCAGCTTGATAGTGCAATCCTTATAAAAAGTGTTATCTATGGGCTTTCATTTCTCCTTAGTATTTTCTACTCACAGGCCTGTAAAATTCACTGACCTACTTAGTCCACAAACATTACCGGCAACTTTGCTACCTTTGGACCAACCTAAGATTTTACTTCTCTTCATTTTAGTTTGCAAATTACAGGATGGGGTTTAGATGGGAAGTGAATTATGCCGTCTAAGTTTTGAAATACAAAATCCCTGGTACATATTGTTAGAAGAAAGAATAGCACTTTATATGTTGCAAAACACCAATGTTTTTCTCTGTTTCTTTCCAGTTTTATCATTTCCACTACATGTAGATGTGTTACGCAAGTGTGTCTGTAGTGGGCGTAGTATTTGTCACCACCATACACTCAGGTTTGAAGTTCTCATTCTGAGACAGTCAACTCCAAACACTTTAGCCTCAGGGACTTCCCTGTGATTTACACGGCAGCTTTCCATGTCCCCTGCCCTTCTGAGAGCTTGAGCAGACCACAAACTCTCTTCTAAATAAACTAATTACTATCATTTAAGATGTTTTTTTTTTGGAGTCAAATCTTTTCAGCTTTGTTGAACATTGTGAATCTCTAGGTTTAACAAATGTATGCTTGAAAACATATAGAATGTACCAGAGTGAAATCCAGAAAACAAAGACGCAGCCCTTGCCAGCTATGGTTGCTGGTTTACTCCCTTAAAAATAAGAGATTTTCATTGTTTCTTCAAGCTTTGTGTGGTGCGTGGTATAAGGTCTATATGCATGTGTATGTCCGTAAGTATGTGTGGAACATATGTGTATATGTGTATGAACACATATGAGACAGAGAGGACACTGTTGCTGGTATCAGTGTGTAGGCATCACGATTCTGCCTCTGCATTTTCCTCCAGAGAGCAGTAAACATGGGAATGATAAGGCGAAGATAGAAGTGCTGGAAAGGCATTTCCAGTCCCTTAATGTCTGTGATGTTCATGTCCCCTTTGCTGGTGCCAAGCCTGTGGGAGATGGTACCTTTTCTCCCATTCATCTTCTTCTTCTCCTCCCTTCCTTCCCTCCCTCCCTTTGCTTCCCTTCCCTTTCATCCTTCCTGTATCCCCGATCCTCTCTCCCTCTATAACTCAGCGATACACAGGACTCAGACTGCTTGTCAGTGTGTCTGAGAAGCAAGCAGGGCAGGGAAGAGGCAGAGGATGAAAAGAGAATTTTCTCTGAAAAAACAAACAAACAAAAAAAAACTGGAGTGGTTAAAACAGAAAAGAAAGAAATAGCCCTGAAGAAAATGTTCCAGATTGACCATGCTGGCATTTGCCTAGCTGTGAATTCATTTGAAATCATCAAACAGTACAGATTAAGTGCACAAATTACATGAATTACAGAGCTGTAAATTGTGTGTTAATAAAAGTGGACTGGGGCTTCAGAAAACAAGCAATACTGTTTTAAAGCACACTAATCCGTAGGCCAGCTTTATACACGGCAACTTTGTTTTGCTAGAAACTCCGTTTCACCAATTCATACTATGTATTTACTGAAAGTCTAAAGCAGGGGACTTCTCACTGCCGCTGGGGTGCAGAGTTCACAAGAGGAAGCTGGAACTGGGGAAAGGAGGGAGAGGGGACAAGAAAGCGACAGTTGCAAGGGTCCTCTGCTCAGTTTCTTCACAGTCTGAATGACTAAGCGCCTATACATTTTTGTAAGCCCTTGGGCATATTTTATGTATTGTTTGAATATATATATATATATATATATATATATATATATATATATATATATTCATGTTAATATGGTATAACATTTGGGCTAATTACCATGTTTATTCACTTACTGAACATGTTTGCATTTACCTTAAGAATATTTAAAACCTATGTTCCTAGAAATTTTCACAAATACAGTACTTCATTATTAACTGTTAGTGCCAGGTTGTACAGCACAACTCTGGTAGTTATTCTTAGAGACTTACTTACTTTTATGTGTATGATTATTTGCCTACGTGTATGTCTGCATTGTGTGTGTGCCTGTTGCGCCTGGAGGCTAGAAGAAGGCATTGGGTCCCATAGAAGTTAAGCTGCAGATGGTTGTGAGTACCCATGTGGATGCTCGTAACGGAACCCAGCTCTTCTGGAAGGCCAACCAGTGTTTTTAACCTGTGAGCTATCTTTCCAGACCCTGTAAATTATCTGATTGAAATTGTGTACACTTTGGTCAACGTGTCCTCCATTCTGTGCCCATGTCTAGCACCTGGGAATCTCCATTGTATAAGCATTTTGCAAACAGCATTCTGTGTATATAAGCTCATTGTTTGAGATTTCCCATCTAAGTGAGGTGATGCAGAAATTGTGTCCTAAATTCATTTTAATTGAGAGAAAATGATCATTTAACTAGCATAGATGTTTTTCTTGTTTTAGAAGGCTTAAAACTATATTTTTTGAGTTATGCGCGCGCGCGCACACACACACACACACACGCACCAGAAAGCAACTGAACCCATAAGCTTGGCTCACTATCAAACAGTCCTGTCTGTTCCTGAACTGGTGCTACAGAGTCTAAAAGGGTCCTGTTCCTCCTCTTAACTTCCTGAGTAACTGAGGACTCTCTAGCTTCTCTGTAGTTACGGAAGCAGCTATTATGAGTGGGTGTGTGCTCCTGCAGTCTGAGACGCAACACAGGCTGTGTGGACTCTCTGGCCACACAGGCACCCATCCAGATTACACACCACATCTCAGTCCTGCTCTAGACACAAACCTGCTGGATAACAGAACTCTGGACAATGCGTGATGCCCTTGCTCTACAGTCTCCATTCCACAGAGCTTTCCAAACCCACGAAGGTGAGAAAACACGATTTCCTCCCCTTGAATTTTGAGCAGTATTTTAAATACAATAAAAACGTAAGTTAAATTTAAAATCTGGCAGGTATGTGCTACTTATCACTCAGAGATGACAGCGGATTTCAGTAGCTTCGATAGCACAGATACAGTTATGGAAAAAGAAATTGCTTTCTAGAGAGGAAGTGTCTTCTCAATGGATCGAAATGTAAATTAATGAGAGCTAATCTTTGAGTTTCATGATTGATAAAATAGCTCCTTTTTGGATATTTGTGCATTTAGAAATAATCAAGTTATAGAGCAAATTAGGAGGAGAAGATGTCTCTGCAGCGTCTGGAAATTCACGTGGCAAGTGATGAATTTTTCCATTAGTGTTAATGAGCCGAGCCTGGTTAACTCCCCAGCATATCAGCAGAGTGGAGCCCACACTGCCGGTCCCTCACAGCTAATTCAGTCTGTTCGTTCTCTGATCTTTCCCTCGGTGTTTTCGAAAAGCCATTTCAGGAGTGACATATTTATGGGTACACCCTTTACAGGACTGGCTATGAGATATCAGAAAGCAAAGGCAATGGACAGGAGTCTTGGGAGGAATAAAATGATGCGCGCATTTTTGTGCACAACCAAGAAGCATCTGATGAGTAGTAAAGGCTAAAACAGTCATTCATGGAAATGAGGGCGGCTTTGTCTACTTCCCAGAGACTCGGAGAAGACGACGTCGACTCAAAGGGAAAGCACATTCAGAACAGCTTTTAAGTGCTACGTCGCATAAACACAACCAAGACAAAGCCTTGTCACATAAAAGCAAAACTGTGTCACGCAGGTAATTGGAGGGGTGCGGGGGGGGGATCCCAGAAATAACACATCACTCCAGAAATGCTGACTCAACTGCAAAGAACATTTTTGACAGCGACCGTCGTAGAAGCCACAAGAAGACTTCCTTGTAGAACAAATGTTGACAGCTAGGAATGGAAAAGGCATTTGATTCACCTGTTTCAATTTTACTGAACCCTTGCGCAACCCCTCCATTCCTGGACTGGCTTCCTCTGTATGGCTTATTACTAATGAAGAGTCAGTGAACTATTTAGTCTATCGTTGTAATCATTTTCACAAAAGCTGGCTCAATGGTAATTCTGAATGCAAAAGTATGTTGTTCCAATGCTTATTTACTCTTTCCAGAAGACATTGTCAGATCCTGCATGTTACAACAGCCACCGCAGACCTAAGTAGGTTCAGACATTTGTGATATTATGACACATGACTGGTGTGGGAAGTCCTTCTGTATATGTGTTGCTTTTATTGGTTAATGAATAAAGAAGCTGCTCACAGCCAATGGCTTAACAGAATATAGCCACACTGGAAGATATATATATATATATATATATATATATATATATATAGATAGATAGATAGAGATAGATAGATAGATAGATAGATAGATAGATAGATAGAGTAGGCAGAGTCAGGGAGATGCCATGTAGCCATCACCGGGAACAGACGAGCTGGAATCTTGCTGGTAAGTCACAGCCACGTGGAGGTATACAGATGAATAGAAATGGCTTAAATTAAGACGTAAGAGCTAACCAATAAGAAGCCAGAGCTAATAGGCCAAGCAGTGACTTAATTAATACAGTTTCTGTGTGGTTATTTCGAGTCTGGGCATCTGGGAATGAACAAGCAGCCTCCTACAACACATGATGTCTCTTTTCTCATTTCCTCTCTACAACTTTCTTCTAATATTAGTTGATCACTTATAGGGTATGCAACAATTAGGCAACTAAATGTACACAAGTATCATATATACACACATATATATAAATGATTACATACACACACACATATATATATATATATTTATGTAAGTGTATGAATTATGTATTCCAGAGGGAGGCAGTTAAATCTGGAAATAATAACATGATGTTGATGTTTGGCCTTCCTGAGGGCACTTTTCCTTTGTGAAGAATCAATCTTCCCCTATCTCCCTTCTTCTAACAGTGCAAATGGTGTATTTGATTGGATTCAGATCTCAGTTTGAATATTACTCCTTCAAGGGCGTTTGCTGTGATTACTCATATTGACCCATCTCTAGTACTGGAACCCCAAGGACTTCCTTCTGCATTTCTAAGATACTTATTTTCTGCGCATACTTCTGAAAATGTATGAAAGCTGCCTTCTCACTTTTTTCTTAGTTAATTAATTTAGGAGTGTCACAGGTGAGTATTACATTTACCTAAGCTTTCGATCCTCCTTCTACCTCCCACTTCTCCCAGGGGCATGCACCCGGCCTTCAGATGGGTGCGCCCCTCTGGAGTGCGCTGTCCAGTGCTGAAGGCCAAGTCAGTGTTCCTGCGAGAGGGTTGGAGCTAAGTAGTGCAGCGGTGATTCCACCACCCTCCCCTACACAAGGTTCAACCACCAGATCTGCTAAGAAATGATGCTTACATTGTGTTGCAAAGGTCACAAGGCCCCATGATGAAGCGTGTGTGTTTGAGGCGGGGGGGGGGGGGGGGGGAGGAGCTGTGAGAGGGACTCCTGCGGCAGAAGGAGCACACTGACACTGAGCATTGTGGGAAGCAATCAATCACTGAATCCATGTGTGGCCAGGGAACAATGGCCTTATAAAACATCTTAATGTTTTAAGGAAGAATAGGGAGCCACTGAGAGGTGCTGAAGGCAGTACTGGGATGGTTGGATTCACACCTGGCTGTGAGGAAAACAACCAGGAGGCACAAGGTGACTCACTAAGAAAGGAACAAGGACAAAAGAATAGTGAATATGGAGGCAAACAGACAAACCTGTAAGAGAATTTTACAAACGGTCTGTTGAGCAGATGGAGTGACTGTTACAGGTAGGGAGGAGGGAAAGGCTTAAGATGATCTGTTAATTCCAAGTAGAATCCCTGGTTGCAGCTCTCCCCCATCCACTGAAACCTTGGAGGGGGCACGAGTCCAGTTTTGAGCAATAAACTAAGCAATCATCAAAAGGGATACTCAGTGGGCAGCTAGATACACAGGTCTCTGCACTGGAGTGATCAAGGCTAGAGGCACTACTGCAAGCCATGAACATTTAGATGGACTTGCAGCCATGGCAACAGATGAAACTGTGAAATGACCACAGGAGAATCTGTGAATGAGCACAACAGAAGTGGTTTTCAATCCCCTTCGCACATTAGAATTAGCAGAGAATTTAGAAATCCCAGTGCCCAGGTTTTACCCAAGGAGGAAGGAAGCCCAGGCCTGGGGGTTTGTTCAGAATTGCCCTGGGGGTCCCATCAACAGAAAGATAGAAGAGCAACTGAGGGTAAAGTCAAGCGGAGGGAGGCCAGTGACAGCCAGTGGCCTGATGCTGAAGACAGCAATAGTGGCCGCCATCAAGAAGAGACTGACACCAACAGTCTCTGCTGCAGAGAATGGGGCGTGAGTGTGAGTGTGCGTGGATGACCACGAAGCCAGAACGATGTGCGTGGGGCACGTTTCTTGTTTTAATGTGAGATACGGACTCGGGAAAGCTTGTGGCTGTTGTGTGCATACTATATAAAATCCTAGCACAGCACGTAGCTGTGCTGTTTATAATGTAATTAGAAACCAGCACATATGTGCCCACTCTCCTGGCCAGAAACATAAAATTGCAAGCTTTGTAAAAACCCTTTGTGTCCTCACCTACCAATGTGTCAATGTGTCTTCCTTTGATCAATCTTTTGCTTCCATTGATAACTTTTACCTTCTACATTTCAGCATCCGCAGGTCACACTACTTAGCCTGGTCTAGAATTTTACACCCTTTGCACCATACTGCATGGCTCTCTTGGGTATGCTGTCTTCAGGTTTCTGCGCTTGTGGATCCATGCATGTTGCAATATTTGGTTTCTGTTTGTAAATTTCACTGTTGCATGGGTTTCCTTTGTGTAACTATAGTAAGAGATGTTTAGACATTGTGTGAAAGGTACCAGGAACAGGGGCAGGAGTGGGGGTGTTAAGATGGACAGAGAGGTTTACAGGCAGCTAGGTCACAAGAGCAGGGTACTCAGCATGAGGAGGAGCCCTTTTCCTTCTTGCACAGGAAGGAGCCCTGCTTGTATGGTGTGGTTATTTCAGTAAAACAGGTATTGTATTTCCGTTGGGAAGAACAGAGGAGGAGAGTTGCGGGAGGAACACAAATAGGGATTCTATGAAAAACAACTCTCCTGTAAGGAAAGTGAAAAGACTCCCAAAAAGTGTGAAAAGGAACTGATCTCACAGATCAGGGCTCTAATGCTAACAGCAAGGTATGAGGTTGATCACTTCCTCTGTCTGCTGTTGGCATCCTCAGTTTCATGGCTCTGGAGAAAGATGGTGTCTCTGTGTGATGTCAGGCAGTGGTCTTGGGAGATTCAGCCTCCCTGTGTTCTCTGCTACTCACTAATCCATCAGTCAGAGTGAATCATTCGGATCCCAAGCTCCTTATCTATAAAAGGGAGGCGGTATGTACTGTAAAACATCGGCTATGACAATTGAATACAGCAAGGCTTCGCAAAGTCTTAGTACAACAGAAACTCAATATGTGAAATGTTATGGGAAAACAAAAATGCCTTGCTCAGTAGAGTATGAACACCAACGGCTGGGGATATAGAGAACTTGCCTAGTCCAAGTGAGGCTGGAAGTTCATACCACAGCACTGCAAAACAAACAAACAATCAGGGTGTGATGGGACAAGCCTATCTATAATCCTGGCACTCAGGAGACAGAGGCAGGGGCTGCCAGCAAGATCCACTCAGGGATACTCGTGAAGACGTAATGGCTAGCAAACAAACACCCTAAATAAAATCACCTGATACTTTCTTATTCCCAGGATTAGAAAAAAACATGTTGAATGAACCCAGAGAAGGGAAGTTTAATACCGAGTACTGAGAGCAGGCAAAGGCAAGGTGAAGCCCCAGGTCCCTGACTTGTCTGGGAAAATGTCACCGTTAGTTTGGAGCATGAGTATTTATGATACAGAAGGCAGTGGTTTCAAAAGCCAGTGCACACTCTCAAACTCTGGGCTCAGAGGTCACAAAGGTCCACACCAGAACAGGCTGGAAAAGCTTGGGCAGAGGAGAAGGGGCTCTTGTCACACTATATCCCTAGCTAGCCCACTGGGTACCCTTGTCTTCCCTCAGTATTACCCAACTCCACTCTCTAGATATTTAAAATTACATACACTTCTATACCACATGAACACATCTGCACATGCACTGGAACAATGACCCTGCATCTCAGCTGTTCTCTTCTGTAGGACTATACCCCTGGGACATCTTATCCATCTCCTGGTCCTGAAACAGGTACAGTGGTCAATTATCCTCTCTGTGTGGTTCCGAAGACTTACATGACCACCCATGGCTCAGCAGATACATCTCTCATGGTGGTTACCTAGCTTTGGGAATACCACTCATCTTCTTCCCCAACTTCAAAGTTCTGAAAACAACAACACACCTCACACAGCATAATCCTGGCTGTGTAATGTGTGGTTAACGCATGTTTGTTCGATCAGAAAGATGGTCACTATGAAGACGAAAAGGGACAAAAGTCATCTGGGTGAAAAAGTTCCGTTTGAAGCCTTCAATGATAGCACGTGCAGATTTCTATTCTCTTATCTTAAGTATGCACTGAATTATTCTGTTTAGAAGAAACCCCTGAAATATAACAGTAAAGTTTCGCTGACAGACTACTCGCCTATGTGAACTTTATGTTAAATACTGGGTTGTCACACAAGAAGTGACTGATGAAACGGGCACTAAGTGCTTTATGGTTTTAAGGACGAGTAATTTGTCTGCATGTGTTGTGGGAAACCACTTCCATCCGTTGGCATCAAATGTCTACACTAGGCTCCAGTGACATTTAGATTTATCCAGAACTTCCTCGGGTACTTGGCACCACTCGCCTTGTTATCAGAACAACATGTTTCCCTTCTAGGAGTCCCATTTGCAGAGCTGATTTCTACCCCAGCATGACAGGCACCCAGCAGCCCATCCCTAAGATTTCACCAGGTACCTGAAGAAAACCATATGACGTCATACACAATGAAAGGCAGAAATAAGACTGGGTATTGTTTTCATGTACCAGCTGACTCGACTTTTTAGAAATACAAGAACTGGGGTACAGCGATGAATTCTGTACCGATGTTTGTGAGCAAACATGAGGTGCTACCATCAGAAGGAACCATGCAAACGGCCAGGGGTGGATGCCATGACAATGTGTTCATTCAGCTCCTAGGAAAACATTGTTTTCAGTTCATCTTAAAAGATGCTTTTAGTGCTTTTGAATTAGCAGTGGAGAATTCTTGGATAACTGAGTAGGTGGAGGGAACGAGGCAGGGTGTTGGACTTGACTGCATGTGGATCCTGTTCAGGAAATACTCAAAATAGTGATGTCTATTTTCTTAGACTTCAGGAGATTGGATCCTACATTTTATAATCTGTCTAAATACCATGCTAAGCCAGGCCAAGGTGTCTTACTTGACACAAGACTCCAGGCCTTTCCTGGGTGTAGGACAGTGGTCTGTCTCAGGCTTACTTTTGAGCCTGGGTGAGGATTTTTCTTGATATGACTAATAAGCCTCTGCATGATCTGGTTTCTCACAGAGGAAAAACAATGTCTTCATTCTACCCCAAAGCGGAGTATAAATAGAGCAAAACCAGAGGAACAACGGGGGTGATGTTATCCAGAACACAAAGCAGAAACACAAGGCCTCTAAATCCTAACTCAAAGAACGCTAAACATCTTAATCTGTTCTGTTGGCTCATTTTAATCCATGACAAAAGACAAGCAAAGGAGATTAAACCTGGAATGAATACTGTGGGTTGTGAAACTCATGAAGGCACACAGAATAGCACAAACGAATCTCCAACTTCACCGAGCACTGTTAAGGCTAGCCTTAGCAGGGAATCCCGGAAGCTGCCGCCAGTCTCCTGACTGAGTGAGTCCACATGTCTAGAGGTAGGGTGGAGTCACAAATCTGTCCCTCTGGATTACTTCAGGAGTGATATCTCATGGCCACAGACTAGGGCTTCCTTTTGGCCTGGTTATTGCTAACCCACAGATCATACTTGTCCCCTGTCCGTCAACACAAAGGGTATACTGATAGAAACTTTCATGTTATCTCCTAAGTAGTCCCGAGACTACTTCGAAATTCATGAGGTAATACAGTCATGTATGGATGATTTTCATTGAATAGACCTCACATGCACGAGCACACACACATATATACACACACACAGTGCACATATAAGGAGTTACATCTGTAAACTGAATAAGCTCTTCTCACAGACACCACACCAGGACATAAACCATGACTCCAGAAACCTAACCATGTCTCTCTTCTCTTCCCTGCTCCGAGAAACATACACACTGTTGAATTTTATTAGAGCAGGTCATTTTGCCCAGTTTTGTACTGCTAGGGGCACGAAGGTCCTTGCACCCACAGATCACTAGAGAGACCAGAAAATACAGGGGCATCTTCTCAGTAGAGGAGATAAAAATACATGCATTCCAGGCCAGAATACTGGAAGTGGATTGTGTTAATGACTTGGTGACCAATTGGCTATCTGTGGAGGCAGACCTCACCCACCTTTTGCTATAGAGGCAGACTTCACCCAAATTCCCCAGTACAATCATCCCAGATTCTTCCCTTCCTAGACCAATACCCATCCTTAGGTATTGCACTTTATGGCCTTCTGACCTTTATGCTATTGGTCAAGACCACCCTAGATTCTAGGCCTTCTAGATATAGAACCCATTCTCATGTACTCTACAAAAGAGTGTCTATGTATATACACCTTCAGGTATATTGCACACTTGAAATTGGACTGGCTGCTGCCTGGAAAACTTTCCCCAGATTATATTGTATTTAAAATATACCAACAAAGAGCCACCTGGCATTAGACTCCCAGAAGCCTGATCCGGTTGATGAAGTCAGCTTGTACTGGGTTTTCATTCTCAACTCTTCTTACTGTTTGCCTTCCTGTCTGACGCCTGCAGGGACCCCCACAATCCACCTTGTATTAATTAAGTCATTTGCAATTTGTTAACTGTATTGGTTCTCTTTCAGTTTCAACATAAACATTTTGTCTATGAATTTTATCTATATTTGCATGATTAATCTCTATAAAAAACATACATTGTCTATGTAATATTGATGGGCATGAGTTATTATTTCTAGTATTGCTAAATTTTGGTATGTTGTGGTTTCTTTTTGTGGTAAAAAAAAAAATACCCTAATAAAAGCAACTTTGGGGAAAAGGGTTATTTTGGCTTATACTTCTAGAAAGATTATAGTCAGTCATGGTAGAGAGAGCATGACAGCAGCGAGGGCAGGAATAATGGCAGTTGTAGAAGATTGGCTAGTCACATTGTATCCATCTCCCAGAAGCAGGGTGTGCAAAGCAGTGGGGACAGCCCATAAACCTTTAACGTCCACTCCAGTAAACCACTTCTCCAATAAAGCACCACCTCTGAAAGCTTCCAGAGCCTTCCTGAACAGTGCCACCTGCTGGGAATCAAGTGTTCAAAGTATGGGAACAAGGAAGAGAATGTCAGGCTTTAAAAGGGATGTGTGGGTATCAAACAGACAAGGGGTAGAGCTGCAACGGTCAGTGTCAGCTTGAAAGAATCACTGGAGAAAATGGGTCTCTAGTGTGCTTGCGGGGCTTCCTTGACTGTATTGAGTTGGGAAGACCCACCTACTGTGTATGAACTGACGTGGGAAAACCTGCCTACTGTGAGTAGTGCCATTTCCTGGCTGAGATTCTGGACTGTACAAATAGAGACAGAGAACCAAAGAGGAGGAGGAGGAGGAGGAGGAGGAGGAGGAGGAGGAGGAGGAGGAGGAACAGCAGCAGCAGCAGCAGAAGCAGTGGTGGCGGCAGCAGCAACAACAACACACCTTCCATTCCTCACTGCTTCCTGACTAAGCGTGCTGTGAACAACTGCTTCAAGGCCCTGCTCCTCCATTGCTCTACCATCATGGACCACACCCTTTAACTGTGAACCAGAATAAACCCTGTCTTCCTTACCTTGATTCTGTCATGCTATCTTATCATAGAAACAACCAGGAAATGCTCTACATCCATTTCTCTTGGGCATATAGCTAAGAATGAAACTGTTCTCTTTTTAAAAAAAAATCAGTGTTGATTCCAAAAGTGGTGTTAAAATATTCTATCAAATATTGCCAAGTTCAGGGCTCCAATTATGCGGAGAATTATCTATTGTCCATTCATGCTTGACCCTTCTGGAGCATGTATTAGTATAAAAAGATTAACGCCATGGTGTCTCTCTTAGCAGGAAGATCACTTACAGATGCATGGCACATTATTTCAGGTTATTGCTATGCAGTATTTACATTAGATTAATGTAGCCCTGAGCCACCCTCAGCCCTGCTCACTGTTAACTCTGAGAAAATTTGGAAAGTTGAGCAATAACAGTGAGCTCTCAGAAACAGGCAATGCGCCTCTCCCATCTGGCTCCGCATACACATAGGGAAATGAATATTAAATCTGACATGTTCAGGCACTGAAATATAATAACCGACACTGGCATGTGATGCTGTAATTATTGTATCATCAAGACAAAGAGATAATTAAACTCATCATACCTGGCTTAATATTTTCATAACTAAAGACTTTATCCCAGATTTCTGATTTAAAAAGTTTCTTAATGAAATTTCATGTTTTACAAGGAGTTCCTGAACAGTTTTACCTCCCAAAATGGAGGTAGGCATTCAAATAGCATGGATTCTTCACTTTGGATCCTATCTAAGTAGCCACTCAACTGATGGACTCCCAGAGGTCACATTGTATGGCCTTATTTCATGTGGAAGCTGTTCTTGCACCCTCCTTAATAACTGTGCTAGTTGGAATGAGAATGGTCCACGAAGGCTCAAATATTTGAATGCATGGTCCCTAGTTGCTGGCACTTTTTGGAAAGGATTAGGAGGTGTGGCCATGTTGGAAGAGGTGTGTCACTGGAGGTTCGAAAGCTCAAGTTATTCCCAACTAGTTCCCTTTCTGTCTCATGGCTGTTGTCTCAACAGAGAAGCTCTCAGCTTCTACTCCAGCACCATGCCTGCTGGCTGCTGGCTGCTGCCATGCTCCCCACCATGTTGGACATGGAATAACCCTTTGAAACTGTAAACAAGACACCAATTAAATGTTTTCTTTCACAAATTGCCTTGGTCATGGTCTGGCATCTCTTCACAGCAATAGAAAATTAACTGAAGCAATAGTTGAATATTGAGATATAACAGGTTGTGTACAGTTTACTTTATTTCTCATTTTGACCTCAATCCTTTCTAAACTATTAGTGAAAGACATAATATCAAGGAGAATTCCAGTTCTCTACGAAGCTGAGAGTCAGAGAAAGAGTTAGAGGATATTGATACACTAATTTTTAAACCTCTTCACCAGCTATCAGCTATGCGAGAACACAAAGACATAATTTGTCCAAGTTCCAATCTTTTATTCATAAACTAGGAAAAAAAGAAATGTAAGCCATAGGGCTGTGGTGTTTACTTAACAAGATAATGCATTTGAAAACTTTGTGGCAGGGGATAAATGATAAACGAATGTTGCCTGTGATAATCCTTCACATTGGCTTCGCAGGCGATGAAAACACAGCACATACACTGTCAGGAAAATAGCAAACCTTTTTTTTTTTTCAAGAAACTTCCAAAACTGAGTTGTACTATCAGTACTACCACCAATCAAACGTTAAGACTGGCCCTAGCTACATTAATCCTTGGGATTGTAGCTATAAAACATTACTGAACAATGGTGGGGCTTTGTTCCTAAAAAAAAAAAAAAATTAAGGAAATAGAGTCTCCGTGAAAATTACGTATTTATGCTTACGTTCAGGTGCTCCAGAAAATGAAGAACTTCCTATAATTAGAGATGCGTTACCTTGGAAAAAGAAAAATACTTCTTAATTTCTACTTCATTTATGCCCACGCATTAAACTTCTTCAGGATAAATTCTTCAATAATTCCAGAAATTTCATGGAGTAGCAGGTAACTAGTGATGTAATTATATATTTATGTCTAATTGATAAAGGAAAGACCATTCATCTTGATTAGAGAAACATCTTTAGGAAAAGAGGCCACTGCAGCCTAGTTCCTGTTGCTAGCAGCCGGTCTGCTATGTGAGATCTCCCATTAGAATAATGATCACTTTAGCATGGGGGGGGGGGAATGCACACGTGAATACATTATCTTCATCTGGAATAAGTCTCATCTAGACAGTATGTGTTGGGTCTTGAAGCACAATATTGCTATGTATCTCTTAAAGCAAACAACAAACTATATCACAGTATACCTTTTTTCTGCATTTTAAAATGTCAATCTTTTAATCACCCAAGGTCAACAATAGTCAGAAATATTGACCAAAAATTCCAGAAATAAATGTCTTCAACTGTGTACTCCTCTCTATATTGTGATGAGATCTTGCATTGCCATGCGCAGCACATAATCCTTTGACCTGAGTTTCATTCATTGTAAGAGATTTAGAAGGCATCTTTAATTTTGGTCCACCATTCTGGTAGCACAGGGTTTATGCTCAAAAAACACCTTTTGCATTTAATAATGGCTCAAAAAAAAGTAGTGATATGGCCACTCACACATTAAAAGAGAAGATGTGTAAAAAAATTTCCTTAACATTTTCTACTTGGAGAAGGAAATGAAAAGTCATACCCTGAGGCTGTTAAGAGCTATAGGAAGAACAAAGCTTCATGCCTGAGATGCTGAAGAAAGAAAAATAAATCCATCCCGCTCCATTTGTCTTTTCTTTGTCCATTCTTTCTCTCCTTCTTCCTTCCTTTCTCTCCTTTCCCTTCTTTCCCGTGTCTTGGAGAAAGTGAATGGGATGCGCCATGGTGCATATGTGGCGACCAGAGGAAACCCTCGTGGGGTTCTGTTCTCTTCTTTCACCTCGCGAGTTCTGGGGATCAAACTAAGGTCCTCAGTCCTGGTGACATCTGCCTTTACCTCCTGAAACATCTCTCTGGCCATCAGCCATATTTCTATTGTATCTCAAACTGCAAACAATGATGGGCAGAGTGATGAATAATTAAGATTATTTTTTTTAAAAAAAAAAGCGTTGAATTGTTGGTGGAAGCTCTTTAAGGGTGTATATTCAGATTGATAGTGGCAGGATATGCCAGGAAGTGCGGAGCCCGACGGTCACTTTAGCAAGACATCCTCTGATGTGAGCAGCACCAGCCTAAGCACTGTGACTCAGAGAAGCTCATAGAGAGTCAGGAATAGATTTGGACTGAAAAATTAAATATTACTGGAGAGGCTTCGTGTATTGCAAAAGAAGCTGCTGGGCCTCTCCAGCAGGCTCACACTGTCGTGTCAGGTCCTTCTTGGGGGCGGGGGTCTTTGAACACATTCCCTGCGGCTATGGGAAGAGAAACTATACCAATACAGAGAAACGAGAACTCAAGAACTGTCAGCATGTCTTACAGATGATGATGTAGACATCCTGAAATGCTATGAATTTATTCTGGCGTTAAAGAAGTAGCTAGCTGATTTGAAATTGTACTACTTGTGAAAATAACAGAGAAGTGATCACCTTCATCCCAGGGATGTTTACATGTTAGGGACAACCCAAGTGTGAGTCCTTTTGAGTCAGGTCTGACTGCATATGTCGAGTTATGTTTGCCTTTGAAATATAATCCTAGCAACTAGAGTAAAGCGGATCCACTTAGGCTGGTGAGTAAGCCGTGAGGAAGACGGTCAGAACAGAGGCTGGGAAGGTGGTGAGAGGTGGTAAGACACTGTCCCCAGGGGGAAAACTCAGAGACGCACAAAATTCTCTAACTCCGGAGGACACGCAGCCAAGTGATTTCCCGGCACTCCTGGGAAGTGAAGACAGTAAAAGCAAAGAGAGACAGTCATACTGCTCCTGATCCAATGCCACATGACAGGGCTTCCTGACAGAAGAATCTAATACAACACTGAAAACTATGTGGACAGAGGGAATCTTATCCAAAGAAAGAGTTTGTCCAAAGACAACTAAGTGGAATAAATGCTACATTTAATGAAAACTACATGCAAACATTTGGGTATATGGAGAATTATGCACACACATATACACACAGACACACATACATACACACCATGTAGTGGAGAACTCTGCCCCCACCATAATAAATACTAAAAGCTGAGTGGATACAATGAAGAAGGAAATCTGAACGATGAGTGCCCGGGTTTACATCTCTATCTCCAATCATTGTCTTTCCCAGACGAGAAATGCTCTCTAAGATGCAAAGATGGAACACAGGATATTCAGACACAACAAACAACTTTCATATAGACCCTGAAGTGGGGGGAAAAAGATTGATGAAGAACTGAGGAGATGGTGATGGACAAGCCTGCAGGTCTCTAGAAAACAGACAGAAGAAAAACCCAGCTCTAAGACTACCGATGTTGTTGCTCCTGCTTCCTTCTAAGAATTGATCTGTACTTCCAAGAAACAGGCTGTGTGTTAAGAGAGGGGAGAAGGAAAGAAAAGAAGAAAGAATGCATTGTCAAATTTAGTCAACCTTGCTAGTCATATTCGGTTAAGGAGCAATCTCCAGGGCCATCTGTGTCTGTCTACCCAGCAGTGGGATCATATAACACCACACTGGCTTTTACATCGGCTCTAGAAATCAAACTCAGTAACAGAGCTAACTCCTCAGCCCCCAGCAAATAGTTTTAAACATATAATTTTGGCACACTTAATATAAGGCAAAGTAGAATTTGGGGGCGGTGGAAGAAACAAGTGATTTCTAACTGATATAAAACCTACAACACAGAGACAGGAATCTTGAAACTTATGCACCAAAAACCATAAAGTCTTACTGTATACCTAAGGAATTTTTAAAACAATGTGAGAAAGTACAAGATTAAAAAAAATAGTAACAAACTAAAAACTAATTACTCTGTCTGATAATACGCAGATATAAAAATAGTCATGTATATGCATATCATAGAAAGAGGAAAGGAAAAACTAAGTCCATTGAAGGCACATAAATTGGTGTTTATGTTTTCAGAGGTTATTTATATCTAATTAATATTTATTACCAATGTATGTGAGTGCTTGATTTGTGTGATGTATGCCAGGGCATGCAGTGGTCAAAGACAACTTTGCGGTCAGTTCTCTCCTTCATCTTTTTGGGTACGCTAGGGTTGAAGGCAGTCTTATGCAGCAAATACCTTTACCCATCAAGTCATTGTGCCTGCTTCCCAGGGTTATTTACAAATACTTCTTTGTATTCTCCAAATTGTTAATTTTGCCTATGGAATAAAATTTCTAATATTAACTATGGAATTCAAATTTATATTCCTTGTATTTCAATTTTTAAAAAATTATTTGATAGTTTCATATATGTATATGATAATTCTGAGTCCTGTTTTATCTCTGGTACCAGGTCTCATCCTTTTAAAGTCTTTTTTACCCCATTACCTGGTCTCCTTCTCCTCCTTTTGTAGCTTTCCTTTTTCCCCCAGACCCTCTCCTATGGTCACGTCTTGATCATATGTGAGACCATTGAGTTCAAGTGGGATGGAGTATATGAGCACAAGAAGGCCATGTGACTGGAGCATGGTCAATTTATCAGTGCCTGCTCATCCTTTCTCTAGCCACTATTAGCTACCCATAATCCCTCAGGGAGGGATGGGGTCTCATGAGCCCTTCCCTCTTCCATGATGAATGTTGGTGGGCCAGTCTTGTTCAGGTCTCACAGGGTAACCATGGTTACAACAAGTGCATTGGCCCTTCTACGCCATCACCTCAGGCTCAGTTCTTGCATACTTTCTACCTCCTCCTCCATGATATTCCCAGACCCTAGGATGAGAGGGGAATATGTATGATATAAATTTTCCATTTAGGACCAAGAACTCTAAAGTCATCTTTTCCTGCTCCCTTTGACCAGATGTAAATCTCCGTATTAACCAGCAGCCAGGGAAATAAGAAGTGTCTTCAAGCCAGGCAGGCTGAGAGCTGCATTAATCTGTGGCTGTTATTTTTAATTTTAAGATAGTGGATTTCCTTTAGTTTTGTTTGATTGTGATTTAGATTTTCAAGGAGATCTTAATCTCCTTACTTGAAGTATCAATGTTTTCACACAAAAATAAGCCAAACGCCTGCTTTTTATCACACTAAGCAGATGATTCCCGTATCTGGCCCTTCATGCAGCTTGAATGTTATACTTAATAAAATCTTGAGAATGTGTTGCAATGCAGTGCTTTTGCCACAGAACCAAGCATTTCACATGCAATTCCCATCCTTAAAAAATTGAACGCTCATATAATTTTTCCACATTTCATAAATTCAAACTTAAACATTAGCCTTGAAGAATTTTACAGAAGCAGATAGAAGCAATATTGGGACCCGTAGCTGACCTTTTGTTACATTATCAATGCTTTTACAAAAATTGGGTAATTAATCATGTCATTTTGAGAATTGAAAGTATTCTTTAAAGTCAAATGCTTTTCTTCCATCTGCCTGTTGAGGGAAAATTACATTGACAAGCTTATTTTTAAATTCTACTGAGTACAGTTTCCCTGCATGGTAACATGGCATCAAGGACAATGGCTGGCCAATGACAGGGAGCCAGACAAATGTGGTTACATGGCACCGAGCCGCTCTCTTGGCACAGAAAGCTTTAACTAAAGGCGGCAATGAAGTTAGAAGGGCTGTGCATATGACCTCAAGGCCATATTTTGAGACCCCATTTCAACTGGCCCTTGTAAATTCTTGCAATTTACAGAGAGAAATCAAGCAAGAAAGGTATTTCCGAAGACTTTTTACTTCTTTTCTCTATGAAGAGAGTTCTATGCTGGAGAGATAAAGTAACGCAAACAGGAATGTAATCATAAACAATTAGGTTAACTATCACAGGCAATAAAAACAGTTTAGATTGAGGACAAAAATATGACAAAGAGAAAACAGAATATATTCCTTTCCCTTTACTATAATTTATTTTTTCCTTACCAAACTAATAAATGGGTAATGTAACACGAGGGCCAGCTTGTTGGGGTTTCTGTCCCGCCCAGTTCCCCACAGCCGGCAAGCCCCAAGGAAAATCACACAGAGATCTCTATAAGTTATAAAGCTGATTGGCCCATTATCTCAGGCTACTTATTAGCTCTTGTAGCTTATATCAATCCATTATTCTGGTCTATTTTTGCCATATGGCTTGGTACCTTTTTCAGCTGGCAGGTCACATCCTGCTTCCTGGGTGGTCTGCGCAGGACTGGGAGGAATCAACTTCCTCCTTCCCAGAATTCTCCTGTTCTCATTGCATCATTTCTACTTCCTGTCTGGTTTTCCCATCTATACTTCCTGCCTGGCCAATCAGCGTTTATTTAAAACATGATTGACAGAATACAGACAATTCTCCCACACCAGGGTAAAAGTGCAGGAAGGTATACAGGTAAGTCACAAGAAGAGAGACTAGGGCAGAAAAGAAAAGTCACCAGAATGACAAAAACTGAAGATGATACCTCTGGAGTCAGTAGTTGGTGCAGGAAGGTGGCCACAGGACACAATAGGAAATGAAGCTGACATAGGGAGTTTTCCCATAACACATGCACAACACACACACACACAACATACACATGCACACACAACCACATACACAAAAATACCCCAAACAAATTATTGAGAAAAGAATCTATCCATGGGGCAGCAAGAACAACTCCCAATACCATGAGCAAGGTAAAGGAAAACCCACAATCCATCAAGTGCGGCCAACATTCAACTAAAAAACTAATCAGACAAGAACATGTCCCCAGAAACTGATAGAACCCTGAAAATAACTGCAGGCTTCAACTTCAGGATTAATAGTTACAGAAGCTAACCAAGAGACAAGGTCTCTAAAACTGGGCAAGAGAATTTCAAGTATCATTCCAGGAACAAATATAATAGAAGGAGAAAATTGAAAAGAAAAAAAAAAAAGAAACGTGTATCATTAAAGCGATATTACCAGAACATTCCCCAGAGGTAAAAGATGTGAGCTTGAAACAACTGTGAGAGTAAAACAATAGGAGAAAAGAGTCTCGTCTCAGAACACCAGGGATGAAAGAGGTGACTTGTGCAGGAGGTAATTAGAGGAAATGGCCGTCTAGCGCATCCAGCGTTTCTGCTGGACTTGTGTTTGAATGACAGCAGACTTCTCCACAATGAAAAGGGTAAGAGAACATGGCACCAGACCTTTTATGTAATGAAGAAGAAAAGAATTCTGGGTGGAAATCTTCCTATGCCAAGGCTGAAATAAAAGGGGTAATTTAGTCACACACACACACACACACACACACACACACACACAAAGTCAAACCTACTTGCTACATTTACATTCTATCCTTAAAAGGCCAGGAGGCTAAACAAAGCAGGGAAAGAAATCTTGGGATCCAGGCTCAGATTATGCCTAAAAAAGAAGGTTACACGCCCCTGTGATCCCAACACAGGAAAACTGAGTTCAAGACCAGGTGGGGACACAGAACTATGTAGTTTGGTCTACATTTCTTTCCTACAAACAAACAGACACACAGACTTACACTTGGAACTTTTCATGAATGCCACTCATGACACCATTTCTTTAATGGCCAAGAGCTATCTACTAGATAGATGGAAACTGAAGCCAAGAAGAGTAGGGGGTCTGATTCATACTACATAGTAAGTGAGAGGTAGAGCATCCAACTTGGTCATTCGATCCAGGCTAATCTATAAACATGAACACGTGTTGTGTGCTCACATGTGGGGGCACACACACACACACACACACACACACACACACACAGAGAGAGAGAGAGAGAGAGAGAGAGAGAGAGAGAAGGAGAAAATATCTGAAGTGATTTCATCTTTGTTTTGAGCTGAAAAAGTGACCCCACATAAACATCACCTGGAGGCTGCCTGTGATCTAAATGCATGACAAGCACTTGGCATCACCTCAAGGATCTGGAACCCCACTTCTGAGCAGCTGTGTTCCCTTGTGTTTCTGCAACACATCAGCCATGTGCACACTGTCTCCCCACCTGCAATGTGCCAAAGACCACCACACCATAGGACTCCCTGGTAATCTGTATGAAGAATATAATTATTCATTGTCAAATAAATTATCTCTGTGCCTTTTGTGGCAAAGAAGTAGATCAAATCTCCAAGACTGTTTCTGTTTAGGAAAAAAAAAAACCCACAACTTCTAGCTCATCCTGGATCTTGGTTCAAAAGTTAAGTTTTTAGATGGCTATCTTTAAATATTTTTATGTTAACAGATACAACTACTTCACTTTCTCCAATATGCAAATTAATTCAAATAAAATGTAAATTATGTGATAATTGTGTGCCAAAAGTCCCATTTTCTCACAGATAGAACTGATACAGTTTCTTCCAAATAATGGCTTATGCATATTCTATATAAGCTCCAAACAGCCTTGAATATTGCTGTTAACCCCTTGGCTACATTAACAAAAATGAAAAGAAAGCAAACTGAAATCCATCTAGAAGTGGCCTGCAGGGGTCTGCCTGCCTGATCAGTTGACATGATAGTCTCTGGTGGTCTCTTGACGCCACTGCTCTTGTCAGCTGAACACAACAGGACACTGACAGCTTGTTTAAGGAGACTTCCACTTCCTCGCAAAATACCAGTCCTTCAATATGAGAACAACACACACACAGCCTAATGAAGAGTCTCTGTAGCCACATCACCTGATAATGTCTGCAAAGTGGCCCCAACCCCAACAGAGCTCTCACGCAATTAACAGGCTTAATTCTACATCGGCCTCTTTCCTTTGTCCTTCTGTTTGACCTTCACTGGTTGTTTTTCTTTCCCTGCAGAGTACTGAGACATTTCGATAGATCCAGCTCTGCTCATAACCCCTAAGTCCCACTGATGTCCACAAGCAAACAAGGTGTCTGATTCCTTCCCTTTCAATGGGCATTCAACACATCTACACACATCCCATTTACATACAGGCAGTTATGCGACATGTTTACCACTGTATCTTCTAGGTGCACTTGAACTGATTTACCTTAGAACTAGGTTTGACACTGTCTTCTCAGACTGCCATTACCTGATAGACCAAGGGCTTCCTGTGCCTCATTGAAATTCTGCTGCATGAGCAAATGTTTTCTTTCTTCACATGTTACATGACTTATTCTTTTCTCTTTATACTTATTGTTGATGTTTGCATTAGGCAAATGTAGTATTGGTTCTTTTCAGTTTTAATTTATGTTCTCTCATTGGATCATTAATATGAATGACTCATTTATATATAACTTTACAAACTACTGGGGACAGAAACAACAGCAAAGATTTACGGATTTATCTGCATGTATTTTCTTTATGAGTACCATCCAGTCTACATCCTTTTTAACAGCTATAATCTTGAAAACAATGTCACTCTCATTTTATATTCTTTAGCAGAATCATCTCTCCTCTGAATAAATAAAAAGGAGGAAAAAAAGAACTTAAAAGTAAACAGAGAACAGGAGGCAAAAAGGAAGAGTTTCTGGGATTTCCTATAAGAAAGACTCAATGGGTGTGGAAATGGTTCAGAAGACACAGGCAGGGTGAATACTTCAGAAAGAATTACTTTAGGGAAACCCTTCACGGCCATAGTCAGAGACTTCAGGTAGGTCTTAGAAATGCCTCGGAAGCCCATGACCCCACTAGGGAAGAAGAGGGCAGACAGAAGGACTCATCAAGGAAGGGTCTTAGTAGGGGAGAGGGGACAGTGATGGAGCAGCAAACTCTCAGTCCCATTATGTTGTTACACAGAGATGCTGGTCTGCATAATGTGCGCTTTCATCCCTAAGCTGATTTAAGTAAAAAAATCTTTATCTGTGGTGTCCTGCACAACATGGGCTATGGATATGGCCTATTCCTCGGCACCCAGGAGTAGGACATACAGCTTGACCTGGAAGGATTTTCACATCATTTGTCCATTCAGGAAGTAAAAGAACATAGCTTGAAAGCTCTTGTTGAAGAATTGAAACGTCTAAAATACATAAGTGATGTCAGCTGAGACTTTACAAATTAAGACCAATTGTCACCCAAAACCCTGAGTACTGTGACAATGTATAAAAATGGCATGACAGAGCCTGTGATGGCCAAAATAGTTAGCACCGCAGCACGGCTAGCATCAGAGACAGACGATGAACGGGCACCAACCAACGTTTTTAAAAAGCAGACGTGAGAATGCTCACTGTTGTTTTTAGACATCAGCATTGGCAAAGGCTACACCGCCACAAGCTGTTGACTGAATTCCATAAATGTCCACAACCCAACCAGTGAGTGAGGATAAATGGCCCAGCGCCTTCTTCCTAGCCGAGCCCTTCAACGTGGCTGTGAAGACCAGGGAAGGTAAAAAGCCAGCACTATGCTTCACCCCCCTCCTTTTTTCCCCTCCTTTAGATAGCACTAGGCTGTACTACTGGATGGCACTCAACTCGACAGGCCGGAGATGACTTGTGATAACACCCAAATGAGTCAGCCTGTAAGGATGAACAGGGCCAAATCCCCAAGCTCAGCTCTGTAATCATACTAACAAGCATCTATCTCCACCTGAACATGTATGCACACAGATACACACACACAGAGACACACAAGGAGCTTATGGAATGTTCCATCCTACACTCATACTAATCTAGGTGGTATCTCTCTTCAACCCTCTGCTTTCCCATTCCCCAGCTCTCATATTTATACTTCAGGCTCAAGAAGCTTCCAGCTCCCCTCAACCCTGTCTGGATCAGCGTCCCTATCCCCTAGCTCTAGTGTCTACTGGATGTTGTGTAAAGACATCCTTCCACAGCCCTCTTAGGTGGTACTTCTCTGGGTACTCAGGTGAGAAAAGTCAGTGTTGCTTGTCCTCCCAGTGTCACTCAAGACCTCGTGATTCTCATCTTCTCAGACACTCTCACCAACCTGCTTCTGTTACCATGTCACTCAGGGAAGACTGGCGTCCCAACCACCGAGTTTCACTCGGATGCCATTTCCAACAGCTGGCCCAGGTAAACTCAAAAGCTATCAGGACTTCCCGTCCCATCCATGTGTATAGCCTCCATGTGGACAGCCCTACTACTGTGATCACTAACCTCATCCCCAGTGTCTTCTTCCCTGAGCCATCTGGCCACAAAGAGTGGACCATGCTGGGATTGCTTTGTCCCCACTCACTGAAACAGCCATCCCGCTGAGGACAAAAGCGGATCCGGTTAGCCTGCTCACTCAGGGGTCCCAGCCGCTGCGGCTGTTTTGACAGCATTGGATTTCCCAGGCCATCTATTTCCCTCCCTCTGTTCCCTCTCACGAGAAGCCATGCCCTCATCTCACTTAGCTGCCATCCTTTGACACCCTACTGCAAACCACTGAAGCTCCTTGGCACTTTATCACACCTAGCTACGGAAGGGATCGCCTCAGTCAGGCTGTTCCCCAAGTGTTTTACATAACTGCATTCTCCTAGGGGACAATAAGCATGCAAGTTGCTGGCTGTGCAAAATCCTCCACTCACCTCCAACCTCTGGCTCCCAGCAGCTGAGCCTGCCTGCTGCCAACTGAGAGAACAGGGACCAGTGGACAGGAACGGTCCTTTCCTGCCTGTGTTCCCATTGCCATCTCTCTTCTCCCCTGCCACTGCAATGCAGGGAACATTTGCTTCTCTTCAAAGCAAATCCCTCACCATTTTCCTGTGGACTCTCTGCCACATTCTTCAGAATCTTTATAGACTACCACGTCGAGTAGATAACTAATATTTAAATACAATCTAGTTTTTTTGCATTCTATAAAGGAAAATAAAAACAGAAACAATAGACCTGATAGTCCCTCCTCCTCAGTGACCGTTCACTTTTCCCCTTTACAGAGGCCTCCAAGAGAGAGAGACTCCTGTTCCTCTCCACACGTCACTACTTGACCCACATGAATCTATTCTCCTTGATCATGGACATCCTCAGCACAGGAAACCTATTTCAATTAGAAATGAAACAATTATTTTTGTAATGTCTATTTATTTTTGTTAAATTATAGGCTGTGAGCCCAAATCTGTCACGCCACCGGGAAACCAATATCTAGCCTGACACATAACTGGTCCCCAGTAAGTGATTATAAATGAATTGGGGGTGTAACAACCTAGAGCTCTTCCTGCAAGATGCCCATCAGCTAGAAAAGGGGCTTTTACTGGGAACCAGAACCTCACAGTACAGAGAGCGACTGTATTGTATGGAAACACTAAGCAAGACCTGGTAATATTTGAATAAATTTCAACATCCTATACATTTTCATTTTATTTACCAGACAATAGAAAACCATGTCTTAGATACTTCTTTACTTTAAAGCAACTCTCAGAACAAACAGAGAAAGACAGGAAGTGCCTCATCCAAAGCTAGGCATAGCTCTAAGGCACATAGCAAGTGCTTGCCTAGTTCTTCTCTCCAGACCCCCCCCCCCAAGGTAAAACCCCTAGTTAAAATACAAACAAATGCACAAACCCTGTTCCCAGGAAACAGCTCTGAAAAACAAACGAATAAAAACCATCCTTTCAGCAAACCAGAGGGTCTGGTGTTTAAAATTTCTTAAGTCCTTAATTAAGAAATATGCTTCCACCATATTTAGTAAAGAAAGTAGTCCTTTAACTTCTTGTAATCAAATGGAATTAGATTGGAGAGAACCAACAATGTGAACACATACAAGACTTCTTTCCATCCTTGTGCCATCTCAGGGTCAAAACTGAGCCAGCAGAGAGTCTTTTCACCAGCCTAGAGTCAGCCCAGTGGACAAGGCACCAGACCCAGGAGCCTTTCCACCATCCCCAAATCAGCTCAGTGGACAAGGCACCAGACCCAGGAGCCTTTCCACCATCCCAAAATCAGCCCAGTGGACAAGGCACCAGACCCAGGAGCCTTTCCACCATCCCAAAATCAGCCCAGTGGACAAGGCACCAGACCCAGGAGCCTTTTCACCAGCCCAGAGTCAGCCCGGTGGACAAGGCACCAGACCCAGGAGTCTTTCCACCATCCCAAAATCAGCTCGGTGGACAAGGCGCCAGACCCAGGAAATGCTACTTAATATTATTTCCTGTGATGTTTTAACACCTTGGATTAAGTTATGATTTAGAGTGATAGTTTCAATAGTAGCCCAAGTATTTTTGTTTCTAATCCCCAGTGGACACTGTATTTCTCTCCTTGTGAAAACTAAAAGGAGGGTCATGGCCTGGATGACCGGGAGAAGGGTTATCACATCAAGGACCACAGCGAAAGATAAAACAAAGATTAAAGAAAAAAATGAGATAAAAATGCATTGAATCTAGCAACTTCCCCACTGAGTTCTGAGTGATGAAGGGTTGGCGATCAGCTCAGTGGAGAATCAGACAGAGAGTCATCTTTTGGGGGAAATAAATAACCTGTAAATTCTATAGCAATTGTCTACACCAACTCTATGATAAAGATACCTATGGTCAGGTTAGTGTGGTTTTTCCCAAAAATAACATTTTTTTTTTTTGCCAAGAAAATCTTACTGGTAATTGGGTATTTAGAAATATAAGTCTTGAGAAAAAAATGTTTTCTCTGCTCTAAATTATTTCTCCAGGGAGGCGGTCCCAGACCTTGTCACCCTTTCCTGGAATCCTCTTCCTACGTTGCTCTGTTACCCTCCCGGCTCCCTTTGCTCATGTGAGAATCTCCATATCTAACTTGCTAGCACTGTATCTCTGCAGCCATTCATACCGTGGCTGGTACAGGGTGGCTATGTTGTAGGTGTGTGCTTTTTCAATGAATACTGACAGTATTAACTGCAACGACTGCTTGCATAGCTGGCTTGGTAGGACTTACCACAGTGTTGTGAATAATCACTGCGCTGTCCTCAGTTCCAGCCAGCATCTGACCATCTAACTGCTAGGAGCCACTTGCAATTGTCATGCGACACAAACAGTTCCTGATTTACTGTAAAATCGAAGGTGAAAAGTTTCCTCGGTCATGAGGAAACTGGAGGGCCAGAGTGTTTCTGCAAAGATAAACAGAAAACGTTTATGTAAAACTGGAAATTTCCTAATGATTGGAAATTCCTTCATCCTATCAGGGCATAGAATGGAACCCTGAGTCTCAGATACTCAGGCTGCCTAAGCACGTCCACACTCCCCCTTTCTGCTAACCTTTATTTAGGGTAGCCGTGTGCCCATCTAAAGGTGGGTACATCCTTCTGGTTTTCCTACAGGTTGGCATTTCTGTCACCATAAGACATACATGAAGGGTGAAGGAGAGGCAGTCATTACTTTCCTGTCGGAAAATATAAACTCCCAGAAGTGAAAAACACAAGGACAAAAGCAAAAGCATTGAATTAGGAGGACAAAGACATGACTTTGACCCAGAACGCTGATAACCTTGAACCCACCAGCAGCTATCAAACACAGAGTACAAACAGCGCTCTTTTAACAAACGTCTGTAAACAGATTCTGCGGTCCAAGCCACTGAGAAAACAGTAAGCTAAAATTGCACTTCTGTTGTTTTTCTTCCTTTCTTAAAACCAAGCAATTTTCCTTTTTACAAAAAAGAGTCAGATCTATTACCATGAAAATATTGATACGATGGAAGCTATGGAAGCAGAATCAAGAATCAAGAGATTGTCCTGAATCCCAAGGAATGGGAAAAGGAGCTGTCCTTTCTTATTTCCAAACGCCCTTGTTGATATCTGAGTGGTACAATAATCCACGGAGATATAATCCACTGTGGAAAGGCTGGGCGTTACAACCAGAATGTGTCAGAGACTGGGGTGATCCTCCCCACACGCCAATACTGATCACAGCTCCCTCTCAGAAGGTCACCCAGGAGAGAGTGGCAATGTTAACGCTGATGGGAACGAATGATGCTCAGTTCCTTCCAGTGCACATCAGTCCAGACAGAGGTTGGCCAGCACCAGAGAATAAGGACCAGGCTGCAGCATCCTTCCCCTTAAATCACCACTAATGAGTCATTGCTGAAACACATGCACGTAACCTAATTCCTTTAGCAACCTTTGTAAGAATACAGCAAGAGCAGTGGGAGGTAACGCCGGGGGAGGAGACCCAAACCCCGCTGTTCGGAAAGGTGGGCAGATTTAAATGTCACAGATAATACAAAAGTGAGGATACATCATCCCTTCTTGTTTGAAAAATAAAGTAACGGTTGAGGCTCTATTGGTTCACTTTAGGAAAGACCGTGCCTGTATTATTTGTTCCCCGGCACTCCAGATTCTCAGGCTATGTCTCCTCCAAACAGAAAGGCCTGGTCCTCTGGGAGCTTGACTTCTGCTGTCACAAATACAACAGACAATCAGGTGAGAGTCTGGGCCTGGTGCTGGACAGTGAGGGTGGGATACAGGCACATACAGGGGAGCAAGGAAGAGAAGGTGACACTGGGGATAGGGCTGTGTCTTCAGGCAGGACAGCCAAGGTCCTGCAGTTAGTAAGAATGTGAGCCATGAGGAACCAACAGAGTTCCTGAGGCACAGAGACAGCAAAGGGGCGGTGAGTGGTGAGGTGGTCCAGACGAGGTCTTCCTTCTAGGCTGGGATGAACACAGAACAAACTGGAAGTGCCAAATGAAGAATGAGTAGATGAGAACACACCCATAGAGCTGTAACACAAACGGGGGGCCTGCTTGTTGTTGGGGTTTTTGTACCGCCCAGTACCCCATGACTGTTTAGCCCCAAAGAAAATCACACATAGGTCTCCATCAATTATAAGCTGATTGGCCCATTAGCTCTAGCCTCTCACTGGCTAATTCTCACATCTTGATTAACCCATTTTTCTGATCTATGTTAGTCATGTGGCTCAGTACCTTTTTCAGTGAGACAGATCACATCTTGCTACTTCGGTGGTCTGGGCAGGAGTGGGAGGAATCAACTCCCTCCTTCCCAGAATTCTCCTGTTCTCATTACATCTTTTCTACTTCTCTGGTTTTCCCACCTATACTTCCTGCCTGGCCAATCAGCATTTATTTAAAACATAATTGACAGATTACAGACAAATCCTCCCGCACCATAGAGCTCCACCCACTTCCTCTCCTGGACCAAACTTGCATGGGCTTTCCATAAACTCTCCATCAGCAAGCTCTGAAGGCATAAGGCCTGAGCGGCAGTGTGGATGCTGCCTGCCCAAGGGATGAAGTGGGATTCCTGAGGAGTTCAGGCCAGCAACAGAAGTCTCAGGACCACAAACTGAAAATGATTATAGGTGGACACAGAAAGGGACAGGAAGGAGGCCGAGGGGAGGCTAGGAAAGGAAGGAATCCCAGGAGAATGTTTTCATGAAAGGTGGGAATGAGAGAGACAGGAGAGAAAAGGCGAAGTTAAGTTTGAGAATTTTGTTTTAGGATTTCTGATACAGAAGATGGGATAAAAATAATTACCAAATAGTGGGCTTATTGTCAAAACACTTTTGTTATTCTTGTCTCTGAGTGACGATGATAATTCTGTAGTAGATGGCAAGGTGGCAATACCAGAAAAATCTCAGATGTGGTGAGGACAATCTGGGGCAAGGACAACATGGAGCAGAGAGAGCTGCTGCATCCCTTGTGGGGATGATAAAAGTCTCCACTGTACCTGTCTTCTCTCAGCAAAGACAGCGAGGTTAACAGTGAAGCATGGGAAACGTAAGGAGAAAACTGAGGTACAGTTAGAACTAAAAGACATAAAAGAGTCCATTCATGTATGCACATCCTTTTTTCCAAGTAATTAAATTTACATAGCCTTTATTTAAAATTAGAAACAGTTAAGCTAGATGCTGCATTTTTTCTAACTCACTGTACCTAAGATATTTATTTGTAGTTAGTAAAATTTTAATGAAACAATTATCACTTAAAATGGGAGGATGCAAGCAATAAGCATTATCTTTTAAACTGAGATTATAAGTCAATCTTACTATTCTCTCCTAACTAATAAAATCAGAGGTGACAGATGCTTACTGTACTTGAACAATTTCTCAAGCAGAAGGAAGTGAAGTAACCAAGGACGAAGTTTCTGGATGTTATATTTTGATATGTGTATTAAAATGGTACAATATTGGTCAAGCAGAACTGTAAAAAAAACTTTTTAAAATTCTGTAAAATGTAAATCTTGTGTTCCCTTGATAACCCAGAAGAAAATACTTGGAAAGGTAACCTAAGAATCTTCCCGGCACAGGGAAACATTTAGAACTGTGGCGATCCTGAGGATCAGTGCCTGCAACAGTGGCCTCTCACTTAGCGAAGAAAAGGGAAGTGCAGAAAAAGGGTTTCCCCAAAGTCTCGGCCACAGACCTGACGGAGCTTCCTAGCAGCTAAGGCAAAAAGGAGCACTACCTTGGGCTTAATTATTACTTAAAAGGAGCAAAAAGTCACCTCTCTAATGAAGAACAGGCAAACATTTTAAGATTGCAAAATACATTTTCATGAATTAAGCTCTACATAAGCTGAAAAAAAATGGTGTGGGTATAAATATGGGCACAGAGCTTTGGCAGGAAATAAAATGATCTGACCCAGTATCTGAATGAACATCTTAGACTTGGCTGTGCACAACAGGGGAAGAACACTGCAGAAAGCATGTGTGTGTGTGTGTGTGTGTGTGTGTGTGTGTGTTGTGTGTGTGTGTGTAAATGCATGTATGTGTGTAACTGACATAAGAACAATGACATTAAAAAGTAAGGGGAAATTACAGATTAAATTTGAGCTATTTCTCCATTCAAATATACCACAATATTTTAAAGTAAAGAATTTATACCATGACCTATTATCTCTAACTAAATATACAAAATTATGCTTGTTGCTATTATAGAACAGTATAGGACTCCATGGAGAGGTTTCTAAGCCTTTGAGAGAGTCAGGAGAAAGGCTCTGCTGCCGCTGGACAGCTGGGCAGACTTGTGTGGTCTCCTTGTGCCCGTTCCTTACAGACATGGCTCTTCACTGCTCACCACACATCTCTGCGAATACTTCCCTTTCTACAGAAAGGCTGCCTCTGGGTCGGCTTCCTTGTCTGCTCAAACTTTTCACTAGGCTACCCCACTAGTTTGTTTTTACTTTTGTTGTCTGCATTGTGAAATCCAGAAGCTCGCTGTTAAAATTAATGCCAGAGCCAGGCACACAGCATGCCTGAGTTCCTAACACTAGGGAGGATAACGAAGAGGACCTGCCAAGGTTGATGCCAGTTAGCTCAGAATAGTGAGGTCCAGGGCAGGCCTGCTGCGTAGATACAGTTTGTCTCAAAGCAAAGTCACAAACAATCACACCAGGGACAAGGATCTGTTTCTCTATGCTCTCCTCTACAAGGTTTGTAGCTTCAAGTCTTAACACTTAAGCTGTCAATTATTTCAAGTTAATTTATGCATATAATGGTCTAACTTAATTTTTTTCTCTGTGTGGAAAAGCTGCAACAGTTTCTGATGGAATCCCCCTATCTTTATATGTATCTACATATAATATATGTATATATATATGTGTGTGTATATACATGTATATATATATGTATATATATGTATGTATATGCAATCAACAAAAAGATACTATCTTATCTGATGTGGGAGCCCCCTCTGTATATTCTGAATATGTTTTATTACCATTGGTTAATAAAGAAGGTGCTTTGGCCTATGGAAGGGCAGAATAGAGCCAGGTGGGAAATCTGAACAGAGATAAAGAGTAGGCAGACAGGCAGGAAATCTGAACAGAGATATAGAGAAAGAGTAGGCAGAGTCAAGGAGATGCCGTGTAGTTGCTGAAGGAAAAGGACGCTAAAACCTTACGGGTAAGCCACAGCCTCAAGATGATATACAGATACGCTTGAGCCATTGTCCAAACAGTGTTGTAATTAATAAAGCTTCTGTGTGATTATTCATGTCTGGGCAGCTGGGAAACATCAGTGCAGTCTCCAATTACACTTATCACTTATGATCTGGACATCTTTCATTTCTTGTCTTCCCTTGATTTCACTAGCTATGTTTTTTTTTTTTTGCACTATGTTGAATAAACGTGTTGAATGTAGGCCATCTTCTCTTGTTCCAGTCTCAGTGTGATCTTAGCTGCG
Source organism: Microtus oregoni (assembly GCF_018167655.1). NCBI lineage: Eukaryota > Metazoa > Chordata > Mammalia > Rodentia > Cricetidae > Microtus > Microtus oregoni. The sequence goes on from NW_024543077.1 coordinate 25,859,014, forward strand.
GACTTGTCATGACGGTTTAATTATGTTAAGGACCTCTTCTTCTATATTTAGTTCATTAAGAGCATTTTCACAATCAAAGTATATTGAATTTTGTCAAAAGCATTTTCTGTATTTACTGACACAATCACCTGGTTCCTATCCTTCATTTATTTCGTAAAGCACCAAATTTATTGATTTGCCAATGTTGAACACATTTTGAATCTCAGGGATAAATCTTACTTAAATGAGCTATTGGATTTAGTTTTGTGGGCATTTTATAGAGATGTTTTACATTTTTGTCTATCAAGAATTATTGGTCCACACATTCCTTTCCATTTCTTTCCTTTTGTCTGGCTTCAGCATCAGGATGAGTCTGGTCTTTTAAGATAAGCTTAGCAGCAGTATCTCCCTTTCAATTGCATATATTATATACATTTATATATAATACATATGATGTATATGTGTACATGTGTATGTAGATACATATAATATATAAAAATACACACACAGAATGGCATATGGGTTCCCATAAGTTCCTTATATTCTTGGTAGAATTTACAATTCACCTGTGAAACTATCCAATCCTGGGCTTCCTGCACTAGAAACTTTTTTATGAATGATTTAATTTCCTTGTTTATTAATAATATGCTCAGATTTTATATTTTCTCATGATTTAGTTTGGGTAGATTGGCTCTCTCTAAATTTTATCCTTTTTTCTGTTACCCAGTTTGTCTGGGTATACTAATTCACAGTTTTCCCCCAGTTTGTCTGGGTGTCCTTGTGCAGAGCTGTTACCCAGTTTGTTCGGGTGTCCTTGTTCACATTGTTCCCCAGTTTGTCTGGGTGTACTCATTCACAGTTGTTACCCAGTCTGTCTGGGTGTCCTTGTTCACAGTTGTTACCCAGTTTGTCTGGGTGTCCTTGTTTACAGTTGCTCCTCACAGCCCTCTGTGGTACCAACTTGAACACCTTCCAGCCAAAGGCTTGCCTTTTTTGCAATTAAAAAAACCCCAGCTCTTAGCTTCTTTGTTCTTTTCTCATTCTGGGCCATTTGCCATTTAGTTCTCTGATATTTATGTCCTTCATTCCATTGAGCTCTGGCCTAGTTTATTCTTCTTGGTACTTATTCATCTTTTTAAAGTTCCTTGAGATATAAAGTCAAATTGTTTATTCCAAGTCCTCCTTTTTACTGATATATTCATTTCTATAACATCTCCTCACATTGTTGCTCTGGTACATCCTGTAAGTTTTTCTTTCCTGTGTTTACATTCTGGCTTGTCTTGAGAGATTTTTGCCAATTTCTTTACCTCTTCTTGGATCCACTGGTCCAGATTATGTCAATTTGCCAAAGTGCTTAGCATTATTAGTTTCTGGTTTTAATCTATTACAGAAGGAAAAGATATTAAAAATTATTTTAATCTTCATTCTTTAAATATTTGATGTGAGGTCCAATGTATGATGGACAGTACAGAGTATTCCATGTAGGCTCAAGAAGGTATAGCCTGCAGCTGTAGGATAGACTGTTTTACATATATGTTCAATAGGACTTGGTCTATCATGTTATCCCAATATAATGTTGACTTTCTGTTTGGAAGAATCTATCCAGACAGAAAGTGGGGCACTACTATTATTGGGTATTTTTGCATTTATTTTTCCCGCATTTCTGTTAACATTTATTTATATAATACTCAAAACTATTGTGCATGTATATACATACAAGTTCTCTTCAACCATTCATAGCATTAAAATTAGTCAGTGTGTCCATGCACATTAAAGTGATTAAATATCTGAATGCAACCTAATAGAGTTTCTACATATGTGCAAGATCAAGTGTGCACAAGCAAATGTATGTACACACACACACACATACACACACGCAAATACACATGTGCACAAACACAGGATGAAAGAGACAGAAAGCAGGCTATTAAGTAGGTCCAAGCTTGAGTGGATTCTACCAGGCCACGGAAGTCAGAGACGCTCACACTCCTCCTTCATTTCAACATGTTACTCAAGAATGAGCAGCCTCCTGACCTTAGGATGCTCTGATGTGTTGAGGTGTGGTAATTTTCCTGTAGCCTGCCTCTCACCTCCTTCTCATGACTTTCCCCTTATCCTCAATGATGCCCCTGGTCTAGTTTGATGGTTGGAAGCAGCCCACTCTGCCAGGCTTGCTGAGATGCTCTTCCCACTGGCTGTGCCTAGACCAGCACTTGCAGTACTTGCTGAATTTAGAACCTAACACAGGGAGAAGCTGTGGAGTTGCAGCTTGGTCGGTTATTGGATGTTTTTTTCCCCTGGCTGTTGGAATTGTAATACCATTTGGTGGGAGGTTACATAAAAGATTCCTCGGCTATTCTAATGACTTCCATCACAAAACAAGTGTGTTGCAATAAAAAGAATAATGACTTCACAGCAAATGATGGAAGATGTTCCTGTCAATCTAAGAAACATAAACTGCACATTAAAGAATGAAAACTTACATAACCACATTCCTTTATCCTGCTTTACAATTTGTGAGGACAATAAAAGCTTTTAACGTTCAGAAGAACAGTACAGCAAAGCAGCAGCATGGGGAGTGGGGAGGGTCTAAGGGGACTAATGTCTTGTAGGAGAAGGTCCACAGTACAGAAAGAACGCTATGTTCTTAGCAGCTGCCCTCCACCCCTCACCACTGATGTAATGACCTTCATCTCGTTGGTACTCACAGAAATAACACTGCATACAGAAAACCTGGTACAAGCAAACATAGCAAGACTCTTGAGAATACCATCAATGTGTGAGCGACAGCAGAGATCTGGACTGCTGGGGGTCAAGTCTAGTGGGTCATATCAGAAATGGCGGAGTGGCTGTGGTTGTTGAGAGTAGTTCTGCTTTTGTAAACATGCCAATCCTGTGAGTGTTTCATAGTGAATCTATCTCAGTATCTGTCACTGTTGGATGGACAGCCACATGTCAGTCCTGTGAATGTCTCATAGGGTATCAATCTCAGTGTCTGTCACTGCTGGATAGACAGCCACACAAAGCTACAACCCCAAAGACCCATGTGGTGAGTATCAGTTCTCAGAATTATAGGAGTCTGTGTGGCGCTTACAAGCTTTGCTAACAAAAAGAAATTCTAAATTCCACTTTCTCATTTCCAATGAGTATCAAAGCACATTTGAAAAAAGTAAGTCGAAAGCTCGAGGTCGCTAAATAAGCTGCACAATTTTCACTTTCCTAAGTTTGTCTCTCCCCAGTGTTCTCTGGATCCCAGGTTTGTTATAATTTCCAGTCCTTCATTCTTGTTTACTTAAAATGCCGAGTGAACAAAACTCATCACCACCATACAGTTCTTTTCCTTATGAAGAACATAATGTTTCCTTTCATTAAAATATTTGGGTCTATGTTTATCCCCATGAGTCATTTCAGGATATATCTATTTCTAAAACAAACTGTCAAGTACTACTTATTTTTCCTAATACCATGAAAGACAAATGAACAAAAGGTTTTGCAGGAGATTAAACACCACTTAGCTGGTCTTGAAAGTGACCCTGGAGCTGCCCTCCCCCTCTTCTCTCCTCCCAGTGGGAGAGAAGACTTTCCAACCACTGAGAGGAAGCATTTTTGTTTGCTTGTTTTGCCTCAGCACTAAATATTAATAAGGTCAGCAGCCAGAGAGGACATACAATATTCTGTGTCTCAGACAGCCACAGACATGCCAGGCCAGGCAACAGTGTGTGTTCGCGAGGGGGAGTAGACTCATTCCTCAACCCACGCTTTCCTGAGGCAGGAATTATGAATTGTAGGAATTTTCACGTTCTAGAGTAGCAGTCAATATAGGAGATACATAAAATTTATCCACCCAATGATAACTTTCTCAAGCAGAGACACCAACAACCCAGCAGTCAGGCCATGGCACCACCCAGGAGGCTTCCATGACTAGCCCTGTAGGGTCTGCAGTCAGAAATATCATCCTTGACCAAGGCTCTTTCTGTCCCTTTTCCCTAGAAGGCCTTATACTTTCTGAAGATTAAAAGTCTCCCAGAGAAATCCTGAAAGATCTGCTGCCTAAACTCAAGGGCCTTGTGTGTGCGCCCACACACTTGACCTCTGTAAGTCCACGGCCAGAGGTAAGCCATAACTGGGGCAGGGTGCAAAGGTGTTCAGCTTTAGCATCATCCCGCCTACTTCATGACTTTCAGAAGTTGGTAACTCTTGTGTTTTCAGTACTGGCAGAGCTGGTCTGTGTACATGTGATAACCAAGGGTAGCCTGCCAGTGCCTCTGTACCGTTAAGAGAGACCGTGAGTGGGGTCATCTAGCTGTAGGGAGGAAGCCCTCTGCCAAATCATTCCGAGCCAGGAGTAGGAACCCAGGACCACATTTAGAACAAAGAAATTGAAATTCTGCCCTCGCACATCCAGAAGGCGCACACTGGATAAGCCCTTTACCAGGGAACATTTAGAAGAGATAATATCATTAAGACTGTAAGCGCGTTTTGAAATGTATTATTTTTTCTTGATAAGTCTATCATGTAAATCTGTAATTAGGGACTTCTAAAATAGCTAACTTTTTAAAGTACAATATGCGGTAATTGTCTATTAAGTCAATGAGTACTCAGGGACTCTTAAAGCTGCTGATTACTTTCTGGCTGTGTTTTGGAAGAACAAGTACTTCCAGAAAGATTCCTTCCACAATTCTCTTTAAAATAGAACAGGTTTGAAAATGTACTGATACCTGGCTAGGTTAGCAATTCATCCTGTTTCTAGAAGAATGGCCTCCACCATCACACTCACTGTCCCCTTCGTGGTCTTCACTCAAACTACCTTCTATCTCTCAACCCAAGAGAATTTTTATCTAATTGAACAAAACTTCGCTAGTCTTCCGAGTCCCAAATGCTTGTTAGAGGAAACTTTATTAATTGTCCATTTCTCAATGAACTGTTGGTATTTTATCCCACTTAACAGGATATACAATGGACTAGACCATATGATATATTTTCAGGTCATTCTGTCATCTTATGCATCTGCTGTGTAATGAACCCAAACTGAATCTTTTATCAAGCTATGGTCTATGATGTTCATTTATGTTTAATAGTTAAACTGAATGGCCCTGTTCCCCATGTCCTTAGCAGGAAGACAAAGTCTGTATTATCATGATGGTGCATGCTAGTATTCCACTACTATAAACTTTGATTTCAAAAGGACATTTAATTTCCTAGGCTTTGTAATCAACCTTTGTAATTACTTCCAAATATAAATCAAACAGAAACTAAAGAAAGAACAATGACAGAATTATTTAGGCATGGAAACCAGTTAGAAAATCTTGATTTTCTGCCTGCTGTCTTTTTACCTATGAAAATGTCCTCTCTTGGTTGTGAGAGTTGCCTGGTCCTTCTCTCTCCTAGGAGGCCATGATTAGACAAACCCCACATCAAGACCTGAAAAAGTCACTACCCCAAAGGAGCTCCACACTGGTAATATACTTGGAGGGCTGAGACAGGAGGATCACAAGTTTGTGTGGCCATCTTGAACTCAAGCTCAAAAAAGGGGGGGGGGAGGTAAAAGAGGGAGAGAAAAGGAGGGGAAAAAGAAATAGGGTGAAGGTGAGAACCCCAAATGGCCTCTAAGACCAAAGCCTTGGAAGCAAGTGATTATTCAACTCTTAGGTGAGATGCAGGTATCCATTTGGGGGTGTTAGACCATGGGCAAACACTGGCACAACACTCAGGAAGTGACAGTGTAACCAGGAAGGCTTCACTAAGAAGACACATTTGAGTGAATTCTTAAAATGAGAACCATGTTAGATGTAGAAGATATAAAAGATAGGATAGCCAAATTCTACAGGGTAGTTTGTGTTCAGGAAAGAGAAGCTGTGGACTGGGAGCAGTGGGTCAGAGGTGTGTGTGCCCCCCCTGGTCTCTTCTCACATCCCCCTCATCCACAGTCCCATCTCTCTCTCTCTGACTTGGCACTAAAATGGTCACCAGTTTACAACGACAAAGTCCCTAAATGAGCCTGGTGACACTGTTTCCTTTGGTGGTCTGTTTCACTTGGTGTTGGGGTGGTTTCACCTGGCTCCATCCGCATGCAGCAGGCTGTCAGACAAGTCGATGAGTCCATGACCATCCTGTTGCTTTGTCAAAGCCATGGCCTATGGAGGGTCCTAGAAGTTCCATTATCCCTCAGAAAGAAGATGGACAGTTCCTGAGACATAACAGTTGAGCAGTCTGGGACCAAAGCAAAGGTCTCGTAGAGAAATTCATAGGGACTGGAGCAAACAGGGATCACTCTTTTGGAGGGCTGCTTTGAGGAACTGTCTAGTTCTTGAGGCCTCCTCTTCAAAGAAGGGAGGAACTTAGACATCTCCCTAAATAAAACCCTTGGTAAACCCACCCTTCCATCAGATCTGGCTTCTAACTCTTTTATCAGCTAAATATCTGGCTTCCTGCTGAGAGAAAGAGGCGGGGTGAAGGGAGAGGCGAGGGAGATATAGACTTACCTATTTATAAAGGAACATATACAGGGTTCAGGGTCAGGTAGGAAGTATGGTCTAACCACAGCTAGTCAACAATCTGTGTTAGTCCATTCTGTGACCACTATACTAAATAAGCATATGAGAACTGATATTCTGTAACCCTACCTTGGGTAACTCTCAAGGACAAAGCACCCTTTCTAGGTTGACTGATACTTTCTGGGAAGATGGATCAAATACTCTCTCCTGTGTCTATGGAATTTTATGCTCAAATCAGGAGAGAAAATTTATTTTTTTCTAAATTGGAAAGATAAGAAATAAGAGGCACACCTTATCTGATGGGATGGCCCCTCACGCAGAATGCTCCAGAACATTCCTTGTGACTCTTTGGGGTCGGAACAGCACCATCGTGACAACACATGCTCCGCCATACCATGTCACATTCCACCAGCACCTGCCATGGTGTGTGGGATCTTTGTCACTGCACAGCAATGACTTTATGTGCGCGTCTGATAGTCGCCAGGTGGTAGCCCACCTCTGCAAAGAGCTAAAGCCGCCAATTTTTCCATCCCCACTGTACCTTTGATAGGCACTGGGCCTCATCACATTTTTATTTTCTGTTTTTATTCTGACCTGATCTATTAAAAAGAAGTATCGCATCATCATATATTTTATTTAGTTTAAGTCTGATTCATGAGAGAGGACTATGTTATTGTTGCCTGGCTCTATTTTTAAGATTTACTTTTAGTTTTCAAATTGCATGTTTGTGTGTGTGTGTGTGTGTGTGTGTGTGTGCGCACCCGCGTGTGCGAATGAGTGCAGGTCCCTGCAGAAATGCCGTTATAAGCGGTCCCAGGCCACACGCCATGACTCGGGATTATAAAGTACTTCAGTCAGCACTCAGACTTTAGATGACACTAGCACCAAGCACAAGGAAGTACCAAGAGGACAAGCAGCCAAACCAATGACTGAGAACAGGTGGCAGGGAGGGTCCCTGTCTACATCACAACTAAAGCAGGTTGTCGGTCTGTGGTGGACAGGTTGCCTTGCATATGCAGAACACTGGAGAAGAGGGAACAGAAGAGGAGGAGACCACAGGAGAGGGCAGAGGCAAAACCTGATCACATCCATTTTATCTGATAACTAGAAATTATTCAATCAACAGATGGGGGTAATTTTATTTGGTATTCATAATATATTTTGATTTTTATTCTGAGAGCAATAATGCTAGTTCTCAGCCAAATTTGGCTTAGAACATTTGTTTATCATATATCCAAACCAATAATTAATTCTAAATTCTTTGAATTGTCCTAAACATTAATCCATATCTACTCGATGATTGGCAAGTCCTTTCTGTGCGGTACAACTGTAATGAGCATGCAGGAGGAAAAACATCTTATCAGTTTTCTGGGCCAATGAAGGAAACTGAAGAAACCTTAGGGGAAAAAAAAAAAAACAGTGCCTTTCGTCCTGGCTTGGTTCCTGCTGGTCGGCAGGTAGCACGGGAGCTGAAGCTTCGCATTTATTCTCCAGAAACAGCAAGACTCGGGGGCAAAGTAGCTTGTTCAAAGTCAGTCAGAAACCTAAGCCCAGGGCTGTCTAGCTTTGAAGTCTACCATCTTATTTCTAAAACCTGGCTAATTCCTAATGCAAGAAGTGTTGGACACATGGGTTTCCAATGGAATTGGTAATCTCTGTGTAAATAATGAATGATGTAGTGGATAAGTGAGTTTTATTTGAGGAACTATGGTATGACATGCGGCCAGGGTTACAGCTTCCCAATGATGCTGTCAAAAGGCAAGCCTAGGACCTGAGAAGATGGCTCAGTAGGTAAAGTGCTTGCCTGGTGAGCCTGAGGACATGAATTTAGTTCCCAGGACCCACACAGAGAACCTCAGCATGGTGGGAAATGCTTGCAATCCCAGCACGGGGGAGGAGGAGACAGGTGGATCCTCAATGATTCCTAATAGCCAGTCTGGAAGGAGACATGGACTCGGGTTCCAAGAAGTAAAGGCAGGACACTGGGAAGGACTACCCAGGGCCAGGGCTGACATTTGCCATCACAGTTGCGAAGATACGACAGGATCCTGTGACTGGGATGGGCATCTGTGATGCAGCTTCCCACGTGACTATCTGGTGTAGTGCTACTCTTGAAGGACTACCCAGCTCCTGACCGAGGGAAGCAGCATCTATGACAGGACCCGTATCTGTGACAGGGCCACCCAAGGGTATGGAAGACGTCTGGGAGTCGTGCAAGGATCACTGAGCGCATGTACTCTGTCACAGGCTCACTTTCTGCAGCGAGATTAAATGACACCAGCAAAATGGTAACAAAAAAGACTATCATTTATTTAGAAAGTTCTAAAATTTTAATACATTCTCATAAAACGTGAATGAGAACCAAGGAGTTTAAATTTTGCTTGTTCCTTGGCTGGTTCCCTCTTGGGAGGTTGTCTGTTGTCCAAGTATACTTTTGAACTCAGTTCAGACACTTCCTACAGGTCCCTACAGGCCCAAACCAAGAACAGCGCACGGTCTTTAAGACATCAGCACCTCAGATTTAATATTCACTATAGCTAGGCAGTTCCATGGCTTTCTTTATTCTACTTTATTCATTCAGAAAGTATAGCTACTTCAGACATAAAGTCTGAGCTCACTGAAAATAAAACACATGCACACACATATACATCTCATATATACATATATGAACATATATGTATGTAATATAGCATATATAGAAGAGTTTATTTTCCTCTCCTTGCTTCTTGGGCATTTATCATAATATATACTTTGTTATATATTATAATATAATATACTATATTATATTATATTATTTGTAGTACAAGTGGTTGGAATGGAAAACACTTTATTCACAAATAAAAAGAAATAAGAACAAAAGGCTACAAATAGTTCAAATCACATCTTCTGATAATCTTATTTTTACCTAATATTGCTGGAAAGTTACTTGATATAGTACTTTGTGAAATGGTACACACTTAAAGCAATAAAGTGGAGGACATCTAGGACAAATTCTAACTCTTTAAGAAGATAAATTATCCTTGTCTAAGATTTTCTCTAAGTTTCAACTTTTAAAAGTCTTGGCAATGTAGATCAATAAAGCATGCATGCCACATATAATGAAGTACAAATAACAGAATGTAAAATTTACATTCTGAGTCAGTTGTAGTGACTCAGGTCTTTAATCCTAGCACACAGGAGACAAATGCAGGAGGATCTCTGTGAGTTCAAGTCCAGCCTGGTTTACAGAGTGAGTTTTGGTCTAGCCAAAACAAAATAGTCAGACCCCCAACTCAAAAAACTATCTCAAAGTATAAATGTCACTAAAATATTTCAAAATTACCATTAGTTGTTATCTGTTTATAGATACTGTGAGTTTGTATTGTTTTGTTTTTAGATTTATAAAATGCAATTATTTGATCTGATTGTCAAGGGTATCAGACACCTAAAAGAAAGAAGGTATGGGTTGAATTATATGAATACGTAAATCAACCATTTAACTTAAAGTGCTACTCAGAAATCAAACATGACTTACTGGGGTTGATGTACAAACTATGGTTGGGAATACAAACTGCAGATCAAGAGTAGATCCACAGTCCTCACATGGGCACTGGACACCAGCTGAGGACTAAGGAGTCATTGAATTACCAAATCTCTATCCGTGCCCATGAAAGGATGGCATATAATAGTAAGTCATGAGGATTCTAAAGCCAACAAGGTTTATCATGTTCCATTCAGTCTCAGAGGCCCCTACAGTGGGGTCAGCATTGTCCCCAGTGTCCTCCAGTCTCAGAGGCCCCTACAGTGGGGTCAGCATTGTCACTTGTCCTGTATTCTTTCTTTTCCATACTTGTAGTCAGGATGTTCAACGAGTTTCCCCCAATCAAACCTAATCATCCGCAATTTTCAAGAGAACCATAACGTTTTGTTTCCCAAGGAAAGAAACACATAACCTTTACCCCAACACAACATATTTTCTGACTTCCATTTTGAAGTTATTTATGACATTGTCAAATATATAACTCATTTCAATTTTGCAGTTTCCATAATCCAGTGTCTCTCAGCAGCTATTGTTTTATGAACATTAGCATTTAAAAATTTGAAAGTCAACAAAGCACAATATAAGATCCAGTCATCCTGTATATATTCCATCTTTATGTGGCTTATTAGTTTATGTTACTTTATTCTTTTTAAAGACTATCATTTTCAAATTATTTTTCTATGACATCCTATACCCATTCTTTTTTTTTTAGCATCTCAGCACAGTTATAAATATACTACAGCTTTTTAGAGGTTTTCTGTCTCTGGATGTGGTTTTACTGAGTGCCTACAGTATTCTTTGATCATGTGAGACAAATCTTAAACTGCCACGTCAGTCCCCATGTAACTCCGTTTAGCGCATGGTACTGGCGGCTGGCTCCAGCCCATAGGCAGCTGCTCTGTATGCCACCAAGCATCAACCCACCTGAGAGACTTGCAGAACTAGGAAGCCACGTCTGGCTCCTTGTGAAGAACTTTTCTTAGCTTTCACAAGCCCCATGTTCAGGTACTTGAGCCTCCACATTGGACGCCATATGTAGTTGAATTTTTCTCTGGGCAGCCAGCTCACAATGACATGATAGCCTTATTAATTATGAAAGCATTGCCTTAGCTTAGGTTTGTTTTTACTAGTTCTTATAACTTAAATCAACCCATTTCTATTCATCTAAACTCTGCCACGTCCTGCCCATCCTGCTCCTCCATGTGGCCTCAGATCTCTCTCTCATGCCTGCATTCCTCCTCTTACTTCCTCTACCAGCCCAGAAGTCCCGCCCATAGCTCCTGCCTAGCTATTGGCTGTTTACCTTTCTATTTCGCCAATCACAGAAATACACCTTCACACACTGTGTGGATATTCTACAAGTAACCCTCACCATTTACAGTCAAGCTTCCCCTTAAGAAACTGAAGGATGGAAGGAGAATCAGCAAGGGGAAGAAAACAAATACATTAATGCAGACTGTTGGAAAGAAGGCCTGGAACTAGTGATTAGCCATGCCAGCCGAGTCGGGTCAGAAGACTCCCGCGGACGAAATGAGGTATTTCAGCTGGAAGCTCATTAGAATTTAGAGAATTTAATTTCCTCCTCAGCTTTAAGTGACTAGAAAGGCAGAAGTATCGCAGATCCCAACAAAATAGAATGACCCCTCACTCTCATGCTGAAAACGGCTGAAATGTAAAATATTTAATATTTTTGAAAATTTTATAATTTATTGTGTAAGATAAAAAATTAACATGGGGAGGCGGTGGCGGGGAGGAGGCAGAAATCTTTAATTAATTAATTAATTAATAAAAAAAATAAAGTCAAGACTTGACAAGTTGAAAAAGAAAAAATTAACATGGGTGCTTAAAAATGGATCCAACTTCAATGGCAAAGAGTAGACAGGTTTAGCAATGCCGGCTCAGCTCTGCAAGTCAAACTGTTGAAAAGAAAGATTGCTCTGGAGAACATGAGAATCATTTCTTGTTGATTATTATTATTATTCCTCCTCGTCTGTCTAAACCATGTCCTCTGAGCCTTAATTGTGAATAACTGGCTTTCAGAGTTCGCTTTAATGTCTATTAATCAATTCACCTAAATGTCACTTAGCTTTCAAGTGACCATAATGACACGCATAAGAAGCATTAGGAGTGGAATTGAGGCTAAGTATTTCCGAGCAACAACAAAGGGAAAATTGCCTACCAGAAGGCACTCCCAGTGGCTGCCCGGTGGCATCACACCACCCCACAGGCTGAACGTCAGGGCTGGCAGCATCCGCCCAGTAGTCGTATTTATGGTCCCAGGCATCAAAATGAATCTGTTAAAAGGCGTTTGAGGAATTACTGTTTTGCGATTAGTATTTGATGTTTCCTTTCTTAAAATATGTAAAAACAAATATCCAAGGCCGAAATTGAAATGGCATTAATCTCATCTCCACCAGAAACAATGTTTTAAATGTGCTCTCATACAGCTTTCTGATGTGGCCAAGAAAGTATCCTGTAACACATTTTCAGATAAAGAGGCAGGAAAATCAGAAATTGACAAAGATTGGGAGGAGTAAGGCCAATGTTTTCTCAGCTAAGACAATAATAGAATTCTAAAAGGGGGATACTGCTTATCTTTGGTGCCTGTTCTGAAGCCACCACAAATACCATGTCACAGTCATAGAAATGCCAGTCAACAAATTAACATCATTACAGGCCCATTACTGATGAAAAGGGCGTGAATCAAGGCATAGGAAGCATTATATTCCTAAATCCTCAGAAATGAGCAGAGAGACTCAGCACAAATGGAGGCAAGCAAAGACAGAATTACCGAGGCTGCGGGAACAGCTCAGAGGAAGGAAGAGTGCTTGCCTAGAAAGTATAGGTCCTAAATTCAATTTCCAGAACATACAGCTCGCACACACACACACACACACACACACACGCACACATGAGCACACACACACACACATGCACGCGCATACATACATGCGCACAAGTGCGCACGCGCGCACACACACACACACACACACACACACACACACACACACACTAAGGGATAGACAGATTATTCAAGGACAGTGTGAGCAGGGAGTCTCTTATAATAGGTCCTGAGTTGAGTCTAGAAACCCACTTGGTTCACTTATTATCACTTTGTATGTATTTTATTCATTAATCACATAGACATCTGTGTACACACACATACACACACCTGTGCATGTGCATATAGAGAGCAATTACGCACATAAAAAATTAAAATTTCAACAATTTATGAAATGAAAATTAAACACTTAGTTGTTAAATATAAAAAACTATGTTATAAAGCATACTGTCTAGATAGCAAAGGGACTTTTGTATGAAGTAAAACAGCATATACTTCTACATTTCTCTTACGCACTTTCTTGTTTTCATTGCCAATAGGGAATATACCATTTTAATGAAAACTTGTTATTCACGCCATACTTGGCTGCACGTTTATCATCCCAGCTACTACATTCTACAGCAAACAGCTATAAAAATAATTTTAAAATTTATTTAGAATAGCATTTCTTTTAAACGGTAAAGCATGGGTATGTTTCTGAGACAAGGTCTCGGTATACACAGGCTGGCCTTGGGCCACATTCACATTGCAGGGATTCCCAGTGCTAGGATTACAGGCATGCACCCCCATACAGAGATACACAAAAATGGAGTCCATAAGAAGGAAGGCATTCCAGATGGACCCTGAGTGCCTGCCTGGAGAAATGTTCTTGCTTACAATCCGAGTCAGAGTAGAATTACACACATCAGCCACCCCGTGCAGAGGACATACTGGCAATAGTTCAGGGGTGAAAAGGAATGAGAAGCTCAAGGACCCAGTGAGGGAGAAGAAACAGCCACAAAATCCAAATTTTCAGGGGACCCTGACAAGACCTTGGTCAAGGATGAGACTTCATCCTTGTAGTTTGAGACTTTTCGGGGCCAGGCAAACTCCATAAGAAGCCGAATCATGAGAGGTCACGTGTTACTCCGAGTGCAGAGACCAGTGGTGAAGATGCTTTTGTCTTACCTCCAGAATTTGATTGAGCCATTACAGCCACTGTACTAGCCCAACCCAATGAACAGTGTAAAGCCAAGAGTCAACAAATAAAAAAATAAAAAATAGTTAGCCGCCTGTTGTCTATTTTTTAAAGAATAATCTCACTCTATATCCTATCACTTAGGAAATTCAGTATACAATGCAATTATCAGACATAGAAGTAAGCGGATGAACATGGAAAGATGATCATTGTTTAAAGAAGCAGCCAGAAGAAACAAACTGTGATGAGCTAGATGTTGTAACTAATAGACAATAAGTTTAAGTATCTATTAAGTTATTTTCAATAAAAATAGTCTTAATGAACAGATGAAGGAAGACACTCGGTGTAGAACGTGTAGACATAAGGCAGGAGAACGTTCTAGTACTGGAATGCAAAATGTGTGGGGTAAAAATCTTGCAAAATGAACAGCATACGAGAAGAGGCAGGAAAGAGGATAAGGGGCCAGAACGAAGATGCACAGAAAGAGCAAACTAAAGAACAGACAGTCCAAGGCTTGTATAATGACCTGGGGGTTTGCCAGGTCTCATCAAGTCTAGGCTGCAGAAGAAAAGGACCGAGAGGAGGAGCAGGAGAACAGTCACACCAAAGCAAAGCCTGAAGAAAGAAAGTTAAAAACCTCCTCCGTACCCAAGCTAGAAACACCGCTAAGTTTAAGAAGAATGGGAGGACTCAAGCTCAATAAAGAAAGAGGAAATGGAAGTTACGAAAACCATGAAAGGAGAAGGCAGTTGGCTGCCTCTGCACCAGAAAGGGTTGAGCCACGAGGCCACGAAAGGTCTGCCAACTCAGAATTTTAAATTCTACAAAAACATCCTTCAAAGAATGAAAAGAAAGAAACAGCGATTACAAACCAAGAAAAGCAATCAACTATAGATCTGTAATACAAGAAATGTTAAACGAGACCTTTGAGGCTGGGGGAAATGGTGACAAACTGAAACTCCCTTCAGAACAGTGAAGAGCAAAGGAGTGGGACAGACAAGGTCAGCTCCTCACTGTAGTCAAGGTCAGGTCACCACACAGCAGAATAAAGAAGAAAAGCATGGTCATCAAGACTAAGAGAAAGATAGTTCATCAACTTCTATACCCCCTGCCCAATACTCTTGGCTTATGTGCAGAGAATAGGCTCTCCCAACCTGACAAAGGGAGTGATACATCAATAAGAAGTGTACAGAAAGGATTGTACTAAATATTACTTCATGAGTATTTGTCAAAAAGGAAGTTCAGTATGAAGGCAAAATAAGAGACAGATTATTCACACGTGAGTTTTTTTCTGTAGAAAGTATAAGGTTGATAAAAATGAAGTAAAAATCTAGCAGTAGTTCAGAATCAAAGTGCAACATAAAATAATTATGCTCCTGCATACTAACAATGAACAACTATAATAAATCATTTAAAATCTACTTAGAATAGCATTCCTTTCAAAGTGAAAAGCATGGGGATGGTGGTATAGAACTATAATCCTAGAATGCACTCATCTGAGGTAAGAGGACAAAGAGTTCCAGGCTAGCCTGAGCTAAACTGCAAGACCCTGTGGGCTACCCAATCTCCCACTGTTGCCACCCAAAGGATATCTTAGCAAAGCAAGTAAGAAAATAACAGAAAGTGTAAGATCCCATGGTGTAAAAGCCTTGCTAAAGCAAAAGCAATGTGATCCACATCAATGGATCACATAACTATGCCCACGAGACTCAAAACTCCGTAGTTCTGTAGATGCCATTTCTCCCAGAACACTCTACAGATTCAATAACTTGCACTAGAAACAGGAAGCAAGCAGTTGGGAAGCTGAGGCAGCAGAGTGGCAACTTTGAGTTCAACCTAATCTCCACAGCATGTCCCAGGCTCCTCTGACCTGTGTAGGGACAACGTTGTCCCAAAAGCTACAATCAGAGGCCAAAGATGTAAGGCTTTCTTTCAGTATTCCTGAGACGCTCCCTGTGACATTGTATAGAAAGGAAAATGAGGTAGCATGTTCTGAATAATTTTGTAAAGAATGAGAAAGTTGGAGGATTTGCACCTGGCTTCTAGTTACAGTGGAGGAACGATTATTAGGGAGTGTTGGATTGGCTGGAGACACAAACACATTAGCAAAACAGAACAAGAGCTATCACAGACTACACATGTATATATATTCAATTCAGTTTAAAGTAATACGTCAAAGAGTATTTGATGGGGAAAGGTCAGCTTTCAGCAATGCCCCTGAAGCAGATATGTAGACAGTCATACTTAAAATCAAAATGAATGGCCCACCTACAGGTTAAATTGCCCTTATAGCTCACAGATGAATAAACCCGAAGAAGATCATAGACTCACAAGCTAAACTGTAAAACTATGATGAAAATTTAAGAACCAGATAAAAACCCTTTGTGATACTGAGATATTTAGGGTTTTACATGCACATGTAGTAACCATACAAGAATAAATCAATAAATTCAGTTTGATCCTTAATCAGACACTCCAGTGTCTCAAAATAATCAATGAGAAAAGAAAAATATAAGCTCAGACATTTGCAACGTATCCATCTAAAGATGACAGAAAAATCCAATCAAACTATGGGCAAAAAGATCAACAGATACTTCACTGAAGGCTAGCAAAGAACTAACAAACAAAATGTCAACACCATCCTGCCCAGTGGCACCAAACCACGCGCTACTGTACACCACTCAGATGACCAGTTAACAGTGAGGCTGGTGATCTCCAATGAACCAGAACAGGGATACGTAAGACGAAATAGACAAGAGAGGCCAAGCAAGCTTATTAACTCTACGTGAGAGTCAGACCTTCATAGTTTACCTTTTGTACAACTGGGTCTAAAAAGAAAAATCAAGTTTTCCAATTTCCTTTGATACTTTTATATACTCCATTCAACACTTTCCCATGCTCAGAAGCCGTCCTTAATGGTCCTTCCCGAGGCTGTACGTTCTTACTTATGTCGAAACCTTCTCTGTCCCTTTGGTGAGATCCTCTCCTCTCTGCGGCTGTTATCTACACTTGAGATACATGGAAACCTGTTGAACCCATAACATCTTTATGAAAGACATTTTCAACATTTCAGATCTTCATAACTCGAGAGTGAAAAATCCAACTTTAAAAAGTCTAGCCAGATGGTCAACTTAGAGGGGATTGGCACTGATGGATATTTGTAGGATCTCTCTGAAAAGCTAAGAGGCATTTTGAAAACCAAATCATTTCTAGCATCAAGTTTTATACATTGATAATTTTTCCCAAAATATGAGAGCCCATAAAGCAAATGCAGATTCTTCTTGCTCTTGTTTCTATGAATGTGATACCCGAGGTTAGATCATTAATCAACCATTGCCTTGTGTTCCTGTCATTAGACAGTAGCACTCGGTATTGGGGACATTTAGGAGTTCAATCATCATATCACTAAGGAGTAACTCCTTGGTATAAATCCAAGGTTAAATACCATCTCAGAGACGCTGTCTTTCAATTTCTTCCAGGGCCACCTGGAACTTACACCTGGCCCAGGGAGTTCATCTTTCTCTTCAGTCCTTTGACAGCACTATAGACATTAGTGCTGTGCTTCATGCAGAGTAAGGACTCAAACCCACTCTCCGAATAATATGTAAGATGGTAGCCATGGTAGATGGGAGAAAGAATATTTAGGAAAAAATGAAGTCCAGTCACAATCATTTTCTTAGCATAAGTAATTGCTATTCTTATTTCTCAGGCCAAATGATTTTAAAATATTAATTTCCAGTTTAAAAGGTTTTGAACATATATATATATATATATATTCAAAGTCTTCTTATCTATTTAAATGTTTACATAAAATATCAGCACCCAGTGATACTAACTTACTTATATATGCCCTTTATAGTATCTGGTCCAGCTTCAATTTAATGCATAGGTTAGATAACTCAAAATGCGTCAAGTTGAAGCTGGACCCTTAGATTTCATTACAGACAAAGAACTGAGTTTTAGTTTGTTATCCTGGCACAATCACTCGCAGCTCCTAGTGCTACTGAGGCTTCAGCTTGCTGTGTTCCCCATGAGGCAGAGCTCTGAGCTTTATTAAGAGATGACGTTCAGGCATGTAGAGTAGTGTGCACACCAGTACACTGTAGTGTGCCTGTGCCACTGCAGGCAGAATGCTGGACCGTGCTTTTACAGAACACCACTGCAGTCCAAGTGCAACAATGCTGGGCATGCTGCAATCCACTTGGGTTGTGTATAATATATACTATGTATGTTATATGTAGTACAAAGTACCCTACACACACATGTCCCATATATGTGTATATATATTCCATACACACACATGTTCCATATATATATATATAATATATATATATATATAGTATATATATAGGTTTTTTGAGACAGGGTTTCTCTGTAGCTTTAGGGCCTGTCCTAGAATTAGCTTGTGTAGACCAGGCTGGCCTCAAACTCACAGAGATCCGCCTGCCTCTGCCTCCTGAGTGCTGGGATTAAAGGCGTGCGCCACCACCACCAGGCCATAATAATATTGTTTTACCAAATGATTTACAGAGCTTCTGTGAAGGTAAGAGTTTGGTAACATCAGATTGAAAATGATAAATTTTACTGACGGGAACATGGGAAAAAATGAACCATGATGCTCTCTGGATCTGCAAACAGAATCTGAAGCAGAATGAACACACACACACAAGAAAATTTGTTAAAACATGGTAAAAATGAGATAATACTAAGCAATAAAGAAATGCAGCTTAGAACAATGGATGGCTTTCCATGATAAATAACACTTATGTAATGAAGAAATCAGATTATCTTTATCCAGGCAAGGATAGAGGGGGGAAGGCTGCAACGGGACAAAAAGAAATCACCCACATATATTTAAAAAATATTTTATTCTCATATGTCACTACCCCAGATTTACATACAAAACTACTAAGGTACATATAGTGAATCAGCCATTTCCATCTCACCATGACTTCGAAATCCGTGCTTTCTCCTGGGTAAAATGCACAATGCACTTCCTGTGTGTGTTCTTTCCCATCTCATGCCAACACTCTCTAGGTGTGCAATCTCAATCCTTTGTCCAGACCACTTTCTCCAAATCAACTCACGATTTCCAAATTAATATCCTGGTGTCTCCTTTTTATTTCCTTTCTAATGTTCTGATAAGCATTATAGAAATTGTGTGTGTGTGTATGTGTGTCTGTTTGCGTGTATCTATGGGTGTGTCTGAGGTCTGTGTCTTCCTCTCTCTTATTGTTCTTCACCTTTCTTTCTGAGACAGTTTCTCACCAATGAGCTCACCCACTAGGGAGCTGGCTTCGCTGGCCGGTGAGGCATAGGGATTCCCCCTTCCCTCTGCTTCCTAGAGCTGGGACACAGTTGGTGTGTCATGCACAGATGAGGCCCAGAACTCAGACTTGTGTTTGCATACCAAGCACTTCACCACTGAGTCACCACCGCAGGCAAATTAGGTGGAAACATTTAGGTTTACATTGAAAAATTACCAGTTTTCAGTCCAGCTACTCTATAGTCATTTTTGTTCTTCAGTGCTCATGTTGACCGTGTTTCTTAAGGCAGTGGCATTGCAAAATTTATTAGTGAACAAACAGTAGCCATTTCATTCTCTAACAAACTCTCAGCACACTGTGGGTTGAGAAGGAAGATGACGTCTGCATGCTCCAGCTACATACCCTACAGTAACTGTTGAGTGCAGTTTTGAGACAAATATTTTCAGTGTTTCTCTAAGGTATGACCATGGCAACAGAGTGGTCATGAATATCTTTGCCATTAAACCCGTGGCTTTAGCTAAAGCAATCAAGGGAGTTTCTGAGTCAGACGTCCTGACTCTCACGAGAAAGGGAAGCTGAGAGAAGCCCAGCTGCAGGGTTGAGGCAGGGGCCTCACCTTCACATCGTGGTTCCACTCGTGACAAACAACATCTGTCAGTTCCTACGTCTCCAGACCCATGGCGACGCTTATCACAAGTCCAATCCATTCTTCCCATAGGCCATGACTGCGCCATAAAACCACCATCAGAAATTCAAAACGCCCAAATCTTCAATGGAATTCCAAGAGTTTTCATTCTTGTTTTTAAAAAAAAAAAATAGTTATTTCATCCCTAGGCACGGCGACAGACACATTTGGTGCCCCGTGGCTGCACAGCTGTAGGTTGTATGCTAGGAATAAAAACCTCTTTCATAAGCAGTGTGAGGACAAGCACCCTCAAAATCAGCGCATGATTATAGCTACCATAACTATTTTCATTACCTCTGCCATGATGTTTATCAAGTTTGAAGCGCTGGAGCGAAAACTTGAGCACTGACGGCAAACATCACACATTCACTGTTAATTTGGAGACCATCTCCTTCCGCAATTACTCATTCAGCTGCCGCCACCCCACCTTCTTCTCAGGACACTAGCCCTTGTGGAAGGAACTGTTCCGGCATGTGTTTCTAAGTTGTGTTGAAATTCTGAATTTCCCCTGCAGATAGCTGCACACGATCAACTCAGGGAGATCTCTGTGAACAGACAGGATGTGATGGGAGGTGATAATGCTAGGGAGATACTACGTTTCTGAACACAGTGGCAAACACTTGGGACCCCCAGTGTGAGGAACACTGAAGCAGGATTGCATCAAGTTCAAGGTCAGCCTGGGCTCCATACAAAAATAACAACAGCAACAAAGATAATAATAAATGGAGATTGTTAGCAACAAGGAGATCATCGCTGCCTTCAGATGATTCGACACAGCACAACCCAAACTGTCCAGGAATGTCAAGAAATAGTAATACCAGATAACATGAGCGTGAGAAGACTGCAGGTAAACATTGATTCCCAGCAAACCAAAAGCAGTGGGGAAATACGCAGCTTGCATTGATATGAGAACACTGTACTCTAGTTTGCTGTAATTTTCAAAACTTCCCAGTGAGAATTAAATGCGCAGGAATTAATATAAGTAATGTTGCAAAAACAGTGTGCACCATGACACAATGCATACTCAGTAGATCCCACAATTATACACTATCCAAATAGGTAATATCAGTTAAATGGAAATACCTATAGAGAGGAGCATGGCTAGGAGCTGATGCATCATGAGAACGATCTCCACAATGCCCCTAGATAGAAACACGGAAGCCAGTACCTTACACATTTATCTATTCTATTCTAATAGCTTACATAAGGATCGCAGGGAAAAAACTCACGACCTTACAAAAGGAACTTGAGCCTTACATGTTCCCAACAGCAATGCATGAGGAGCGTGAATCATGCCTTTTACGGGATGCCCTGTGTAGAGTGGGCCACAGCTCTGTTGAGATTGACAGAATTTAAGTATTTAAGAATTCAGATTTGAGGTTAGTCTTCTTAAAAGACATAGTCTATACGAAACTGATCTATTAACATCTATGATTGTGATAATGAGCTTATAATAATATGATATGACACTGGGTATGACTCACTGAGCTGCTTCCCAGAATAGCCAGCCAGGGCCAGCCTATCTCCCAATGTTGGATTCATTGTGCAAAGGAGATACTGACAGAGTGAGTTCCATGCCATTGATACTTTTGAGAATTCCTGTAAATAAACACTGTATTTATCAATGATTTAAAAACACTAGACTTTTATGCTAATAAAAACAAATCATATGTAGATTATAGAAATGAATTTACTAGCTTGTATTCATGCTACAAATTACACTTTATTGTATATTTTCTTGATATAATTTTTAATGCATGAAATATTTCATTGTTTTCTATAAACACAGTATTGGATATAAATTTGTTCTATTTAAAAAGGGGGATATTTTGTTATTCAACTCATGTATTCGGTATAGTAATGAATGTTTATTTTCTGAAATTCCAAATTCTAATAAATTTTATACAAGTATATAAGAAGTTGATGACTAATAACATCCCAGAAATTGATGTGGGAGTCCCCTCTATGTGTTGCTTGTATTGGTTAATGAATAAAGAAATTGCCTTGGCACGATAGGGCAGAACTTAGGTAGGCAGAGAAGACAGAAGACAGAACTGAATTCTGGGAGGAAGAAAGTAAAGTCAGAGAGAGACTCCATGGATCCGCTGCCAGAGTTAGACATGCTGCAAAAACTTAGCCAGTAAGCCACTGCCACATGGTGATACACAGATTAACAGAAATGGGTTAAATTAATATGTAAGAATTAGCCAATAAGAAGTTAGAGCTAACAGGCCAAGCAGTGATTTAATTAATACAGTTCCTGTGTGGTTATTTCAGGGCTAAGCTGGCCGGGCAGCCGGGAAGAACAAGCGGGCCCTTCTTCTACAAGAAATAATTAAGCTATTTGTTTAAGACTAATAATGATAAACACTGTAAGAGCTTGCAAACTGGAATAGATGTGGTTTCCTCTACAGGCAGGAAAATGTGGGAGGGAGAACCATGAGACAACAGCCTCCAAAAATAAGACTTGTTGAATAACTGTTTGCACACAAATAAATAAAAAAACAAAGAGAAAATTTGTTCATGTTTTGTGTTTTGTTTCTAGATAAGGAATCCAGGATAAGATGTGGAGTTTAGCACTTTGGAAATCAGTATGGCGGTTTCTCAGAAAAAAATGAGGATCAACATACTTCAGGACCCAGCAATACCACTCTTGGGCATATAGATGCTCAACAAGACTACAAGGACATTTGTTAAACTATGTTCATAGCAGTATTATTTGTAATAGCTAGAATCTGGAAACAACCTAGATGCCCCTCGACCAAAGAATGGATAAAGAAAATGTGGTACATTTACACATTAGAGTACTACTAAGTGGTAGAATCAATGACATCTTAAAATCTCCATGCAAATGGATGGAACGAGGAAAAAAAAATAAACATCTTGAGTGAAGTAACCCAGACCCAGAAAGATGAACATGGTATGTACTCACTCATAAGTGGATACTAGCTGTAAAGCAAAGGATATTGAGCCTATAGTTCATGATCCTAAAGAAGCTAAGTAACAAGGTAAACCCTAAGAAAAACAGCTGGGAAGGGGAAATAAATAATATCACCTGACAAAATTGGGAGCATGGGGTGGGAGGAGAAGAGAGAGTGGAAGGGCAAGAGGAGGAGGGAAGAGAAGGAGGGGGAAGAGAACGGGGGAGTTGAGATGGAGGAAGGACAGATATGAGAGCAAGGAAAGATTTGATTTGAGGGAGCCATTATGGGGCTAGCAAGAAACCTGGCACTAGAGAAATATCTAAGAATCCACAAAGATGACCCCAGTTAAGACCTTAAGCAATAGAGGAGAAGGGGCCCTATCTTGACTTGCCCTGTAGTCAGGCTGATGAATATCTTAAATATCACCATAGAACCTTTATCCAGCAACTGATGGAAACAGAAGCAGAGACCCACAGTGGAGCACTGTACTGTACTGAACTCCCAAAGTCTAGATAAAGAACGGGAGGAGTGAGAAAATGAGCCACTAGGTAGGTCAAGACCATGATGGGTACACCCACTAAAACAATTTCCAGAAGACTGCTTAGAAACAGATTTCAGTGCAGAGAACTCCAAGTCGGCCCTGTGCAATGCTACGGCCTCACAGGTACCATGGGACCAATGGCCAGGGAATCATAAATACATGTGATTATGATATCAACAGCTCATTATTTCTTTGAGGCAATCTCTGAGTGAAAACAAGCCTATTAAGAAAGCTGGCATTATTTTCAATCTAGCAGTAGATGCTGGCAAGACCTGAATGTTTGTTTTCAGCAAATCCACCTAAGACACCCTTTTTAAACGTTTTGTCTAGTCTCTTTCACAAAAATAGAGTGTAGTTCCCAAAAACATCACTCAAAATCAACATTGTTTACCTAAAATGTTCAGACATAATAGACAAAGATGCCAGCCAATTTTCAAGAGTGCATTGCAGGGTTAGTGGTTCGGTTGACGCGATGATTACAGTTGTGTCCTATGAGCTGCACTGGGTCATTAGAGACAATATATGCCGCTTCTGAGGAAGAAGGAGATATGGCTTAAACTATGTTATTAATACCAATTCTCCTCAGAGCTCGTGTTAACATAGACCAATCCCTCTGAAGCAGGAACGTTTCCATTGACTGCAGCAGTGTTTTGACTTTATCTTTAGCCAAGGAGTCACAGCAACCAGAACAATGGGCCCTAAAACACACTGATTTCTATGGAAAACAAGCCATGTTCAAGGCAGAAAACAACTTTCAAGTAAGAAAGGAGATGGGATGTTTGTAATGAATGTCTTTATATGGTTTCCTATATCAGTTTGCATAAATGTCAGAAATTTAACTTATTTTTGATGAAACTATTCTTGACCAATAAGTCTCTTGATATAGACCAAGCAAACAAGGAAAAGGCCCAGGCAATCATTCACAGCCTGGGTCTCTTCTCTAAAATTCTGTAGACCAGGGTGGTAAGCATTATGTAAATAAAAGCATTAGCCACAGATCTAATCATCTATAGAAAATTGTTTATTTAACTAATCTAGTCCAGAGCAAAAAAATTTACTATTTTCTAGCTGAATTTTTTCCAAAATTTCTGTTTACATCCCCAAATATTTGATGGCTAGTAATTTGTCCTCATACTTCTCTCCTTTGGAGTCTCAGGACACAAATCTCTAGTTATAAATAATTGTCTTCCCAGAGGATGTACATAAGCCCTACTGAACCCCAGTGATAGCAGAAGGTGGTGGGGATACTTAGCTGGCTATATTTCTAATCATATAGATACTTATTACACATACAAGTGCTGCCTAACATATTCCATATTAAAACATGATAGAAAAGAGTGTATACAAACACTCAATGGTATTTTTAAAAAGTGCTCAGTCAGGAAAGTGTGAATGAAGCCCACACTGAGGTATCACCTTACCCCAGTAAGAGAGGCTCTTAACAGAAAGGCAAACAAGAAGATAGATTGCTGAAGGTGTGAAAAGGGAGGCACTTGGAAAGGAAGGGTACTACAGCTATTTGGGAAAAGAGTATGGAGTTCAAAAAAAAAGAACAGAAAAGAGAAGAAAAAAGAGAAGTACCATATGATCCATTTTTCCATATCTAGATACACACAGGGAAATAAAATCAACATGTCAGCGAAACGACGGTATTCCCATTTTTATTACAGTGTTATTTACACTAGTAAATAAAAACCTAGTGTCTATCAACTGGTGATGACTGTGACATATGCATAGTGGAATGCTAGGTAGTCACAGAAATAGTGAAATCCTATCACTCACAACCACATAGATGGGGCTGCAGACCATTATGTTAGAGGAAATATGCCAGGCACAGAAAGACAAGCAGACCAATGGGAACTAAGCTATGATTGGGGACAATTCTGTGGTTGTCAGGAGGTTTGATGACAGAAATCACGCGTGTCCTAGTGAAGAATTAGCAGCTGTTAAAAACAAGGACACCAGGAAATTTGAAGGCAAATGGATGGAAGTAGAAAAAAAAATCATCCTGAGTGAGGTAACCCAGATCGAGAAAGACAACCGTGGTATGTACTCACTCATAAGTGGATGTTAGCTGTAAAATAAAGGATAAAGATGCTACAACGCACAGACCCAAAGAGACTAGGGAACAAGGAGCATTCATGTGGGGGGGCACCCAGATCTTCCTGTGAAGTGGGAATAGAAGAGATTTCATGAGTGGACTGAAGGCAGGTAGGGATGGGAACATGAACATTCAAGTAGGAGGAGGGGACAGGAGCGGGAGGACAGAAAGAGACTGCTGAAAAGGGGGATCATTTTCAGTGTCAGGGAAAACCATGGAGCAAGGGAATCTCCCAGGAGTCTCCAAGGATGACCCCAGCTAAGATTCCTGACAGTAGCAGATATGGAGCCTGAACTGGCCATCTCCTGTGACCAGATTGGAGCCTCGCCCAATTGTCATCAGAGAGGCTTCATCCCGCAACTGATGGAAACCGTTACAGACCCACAACCAAACATTAGGCAGAGTTCAGAAACCCTGCAGAATAGGGGGAGAAAGAATTGTAGGGGCTGGAGGGGTCAAGGACATCACAAGAAAACTCACAGAATCAACTAACTTGGGCTCATAGGGGCTCACAGAGACTGAACTGACAACCAGGGAACTTGCTTGGGACTGACTTAGGCACTGTGCATATATATTACAATTCTGTAGCTTGGTCTCTTGTGGCACTCCTAATACTGGGAACCAGGGCTATCTCCGACTCTTTTCTGGCTTTTGGGACCTTACTCCAGCCTTAGTGTAAGTGGAGGTGTTCAGTCTTACTACAACTGGATATGCCATGTTTTGTTGATGCTCATGGAAGACCTGCTTTTTTTCTAAAGAGGAGTGGATTGGGGGTTGGGAACGGGGAGTGGGGGCTTTGAGGAGAGGAGGGAGGGGAAGTCATGACTGGGATGTAAAATAAAAGTTTAAAAAAATCAGGTGTATCCAAAACTTAGATGAAAGGAATTTTAGTGTTCTCAACACAAAGAAATGATAACCAATTATCTAGACACACTTGACTTGCTTTAGATAGTACCTATTCTCACAAATATGTATAATTGATATGCATGTATCAATTAAATGCACTTAAACAAGAAGTTTATGATTCAATGCTCTAACTCTATAATCCCCAAATTGTAGTGCAAATTCTAATTGGTCTTAATAATAAAAACCTGGAATCAGATATCAGGACAAATGCTGAAAGATCAGAGAAGTAAAGAAGCCAGGCACTAGAGAGACCTTTTACCTCTACTGAATCCTCAGACCAAAGGGGCAATCCTGTTTCTAAAAATCCTCAGACTGTATGTGCTGAGCTCCTATCTCCTCCTTCCTTATATTCCTTTCTCCGCCCAGCCATGTCCCTTCCTGTCTCTTCATCCCTAGTGTTGGGATTAATGTCATGTGGTTCCCAAGTACTGGGATTAAAGATATGAACTACTACTGCTTGGCTCTGTTTCTCTTTTAGATTGGATCAATCTTATGTAGCACAGGCTGGCCTTGAACTTGAAGATCTCTCTGCTTCTGCCTTCTGAGTGCTAAGATTAAAGGTGTGTGTCACCATTTCTTGTCCTAAAGGGAACTAGTGGCTAGCTTTGCATTCTGATCTTCAGGCAAGCTTTATTTGTTAGGTCACAAACAAAATATCACCACACCACATCTTACAGGGGTCTGTTTTTGGAAGATTTGAATAATAATTGCTCCCCATAGGAGGAATTAGTCCCTGCTTGTAATGATATGGAACCTTCAAAGGATGTAGCTTTGCTGGGGGAATTATGTCAACAGAGATGGGTTTATAGCCTCTCTCCACTTCTTGTTCTCTCTGTGTGTCCTGTGTATGAATGACCCTGTCTTCTCCCATGCCTTTACTGACTTGGATCCCAGTTCCAAAACAAACCCTTTCCTCCAGAAGCTGCTTTTGTCAGGTATTTCATCACAACATCAGGAAGCAAAGTAGAAGAGGTAGGATGCTGAACTTCAAGACAAGCAAAGTAGATTGTATCAGAAGTACAAAATACCTTAAAACAAGCTTAGAATTGGAAGTTTGTAAGGAAAATTAGGGTTCCCAGCAGGCAGAATGCCCTTAAGAGAAGGAAAGAAGGTACTATCTTTTCCTGATTGAGCTAAGGGAGGTTACTGCATCCACCCTGAAGTTTTGTTGAGTTTGGTGCTGGATGAGGAACTAATCCAGCCACAGAGCAAACGGGGCCAGAGAAGTGATGGCCATGGAGTTACCGGACACTGTGGGGAGGAATCACCTCAGAAATTGCCTCCTTGTTTGATCAGCCAAAGGTCAGTAGCTGTAAGAGAACTCCTGCTATCCTGGACATCTCTCTGTCATCAGACCACAAGGCAGAGGCTGTCACGATCTAAGGAAAGTTCAGTTTTTCAATGTGCTTGACTCAGGAGACCCAAGATTAAACCACCCCAGACTGGCTCAGCCCTCGCCTGCATCTGTGTGGTCAGCTTTTGAATGAGCCTTTTTGTTCTGCTGTGACAACTCACACACACTTGGTGGCTGTAGCCAGCCAACACCCATCCTCGTGCAGTTCTGGGCTCGGGCTCTGAAAGAAGTGCTGCAGGTCCACATTCTTTGCAGAGCTCTAGAGAAAATCACCTCACTTGTTCTGGATCCCTTGGGCTTCAAGTGCTACTTCAGACGCTCCATTCTCTGTCCCATCCTTACACATCCATGTTCCTCCTCTCTGTCCTTCCCTTGCACCTTTTCTGAGGATATTTTTCACTGAGTTTAGGGCCCCTCATGAAACACATGGTGATCCCATTTCAAGGTCTTCATTTAATTGCATCTGTGAATGTCCTTGCACAAGTCAGGTCAAAACTTCAGATATTTAGAAGTAAAGGCTTTGGCACAGACTCAGGGAAGGTCATCATTCAACCGATTACAGCCCCTCACTTTAATACCTAGCAGGAGAAATGTCCTGGCCACTTTGATATAAAATTATATCTACTCCTGTTTCTATGGTTCTTTCCAATGCAGTATCTATTACATATCTCTGAAGGAAACAGGAAGCATGCCAAGAACGAGGACATGGTATGCCCTTGAGATACAGCCATAGAAGAAAACCCGTTGGTGCAGTTACTGAAATCAGTAAGGAAGGTCATTAAATTTTGGAAACAAATTCCACATAAAAATTACCATAAAAACAGAAATAAATGTATGAAAACATTCAGATAATTCAAATAAATCTACTATCTGTTAAAGAATCAAAATACAACAACTAAATTTTCCAAATCTGAAACTAAAAATTGCCTGAGAGAGAATACCAGTGGCCTAGCACTGGCGGGAGGAGGAACCGTTGGCACAAAGAACAACTGAGCAGAATTAAAGCACAAAAATAACTAGGAAGAGATGACATAGAAGAGACCATGAGACGTGTGGACACTCTCTAACAGTCTAGCCTGTCTAACTAACATCCCTCAAGGAGAGGCGACAGAAAAGGAGCAGCATCAGAGTTTGATGAACACGGCCAACATCACCCCCAGATTTAAGATGAATATCAACACACATAATTCCATACATGGATGGAGGGCACAAGGGAGCCTAAAAATGAAGGTACAGAGATTCGGGGGACTGAAGGAAAAGCAAGGCTCAGAGGCATCTGTTGTATTCCTGCTAAAAATCTAGAGGTAGGTAGGAAATGAAATTGTGCAACCAAGGAAGGCTAGCATAATGTCCGATTAGAAATGCAGGAGCAGGCATGCACTCCCTGTTGTGAAAGAGACATCTGAAAGATGCTACCTGTGGAAAAGAGAAAAGTTGTAATGCCAGGGAAGCTTTAAGAAAAATGTTCAAGTTAAGGAAATGCTCTCTATTTTGACTTCCTATTTGCTATCATTTCATTGAATTATATATGAGATTTATGGGATAAATCACATAAATCATCTTCAAATATATAAGACAAATGGACTTACAAATATATATATATATAGCATATAATATGTATATATATATATCCCATTTTGATACATTTACCTTTTGAATAGATGCTGAGAATTTACTGATAAAGCTCTAAACATTCATTTATTCCACTAATGTTAAGGACACATGAATCATCTATCTGGGACTAAATATCAGTGAAAGAGCAGGTAGAGAATTTCCTTGCAATTTAGGATTGAATTCTATTAAGAATTATCAGACACTTTCAAATAAAGGAATTTTAACATATTAAACAGAAATAAAAATAAGGTAGATATGGAGAAGTAAGAGTATGCCAGTAGAGTTTATTGAAATTTAAAGTAAGTGTTTGTAGTACACT
Organism: Microtus oregoni; assembly: GCF_018167655.1. Lineage (NCBI taxonomy): Eukaryota > Metazoa > Chordata > Mammalia > Rodentia > Cricetidae > Microtus > Microtus oregoni. The sequence continues at coordinate 25,888,737 of NW_024543077.1, forward strand.
TACATGAGCTAGGAAAGACAGAAGTTTTCTTATGTGGGGAAGAGACAGCTGAAAATGGGAAGAAAGAGCCAGGGAAAAGATGCTGATAACCAGACATGCCCTGGAACAGCAAGAAGGGCAGGTTAGCTGAAGAACAGGGAACAAGTGAGAGACTGGGAAGCACTAAAGGCAGAGAGGAAACACAACCCCATACCTAGGGTCAATCCTACTAGAAGAGCTAAAAGCAGAGAGGAAGCACAACCCCATAGCTACAGTCAGTCCTATTGGACTTGGGCTTTTCTTCCCAGAGAACCAGAGAGAGCAGCGGGCTTGCACAGAGAAGCAGCTGATCCCAGTAGAATTCACAGGAGTCACTGTCACTTGCTTTGGGGACCCTAAAGACTATGACAATGGCTAGATTGGGACCTGAAAGAGCAGGCAGTAACCATCAGGACACTCAAGATGAGAGATGATTGGGACCTGGATCAGAGTGGAATCCACACCAGTGGTAGAAAGAGACTTTCTCGCATGGCCAAGTGTCAGTCAATCACTTGCCGGGGAGCTTAGGGTAAGAGCAGAAGAGAAGTCAGTGATGGCTGCAGGCCCTTGACTTAGCCAAGAAGGGAATGGAACAGTCATTGCCCAAGATGGGTAAGGCGGTAGAAAGATTGTTTAAAGAGACAGTATTTCAAGATTGTGGACAGCTTGAGGTTGGGACATTTGTTAGACTATATAGGGGAATGTTAATGAAACAGACTGATGGATAGCTTGTAGTTCATCAATATGTAGATACTATTTATAGAACGTCAACAAGGGAATGATCATAGTTGAAGAAGGAGAGAAACTGACAATGTTAAGGCCTGGAGCATAAAGAGAGAAGGAATCTTTACAATCAATAAATGGACCCTGAGAAGAACTACTAACAGATTAGAACCTCGGTGTGCAGTTTCTTGGCCATCACAAGGAGGGAAAAAATGTCAGCAGAAATACAGACAATTCTTCTAAAGATTTTCTTTTAAATTACTTCCAAAGGAACTGATGGAAGCAGATGCAGAGATCCACAGCTAAGCACAGGGATGAACCCTTGAAGTCCAGTCATAGAGAGGGAGGAGGGATAATATGAGCCTAGGGACTAAGACCATGAAGGGAGAACCCACAGAAACAGCTGACCCCAGCAAGCTGGAACTCACTGACTCAGTACTAATAGCTGGGCACCTGTATAAGACTGAACTAGGCCCTCTGAATGGAGGTGACAGCTGTGTGGCTTAGACAGTATGTGGGACCACTAGCAGTGGAACCAGTATTTATCCCTAGTGCATGAACTGACTCTTTGGAGTCCATTCCCTATAGAGGGATTCCTCGCTCAGCCTAGATACAGGAGGGAGGATCTTGGTCCTGCATCAAGTGATGGGACAGACTTTGTTGACTCCCGATGAAGCCTTACCCTCTCTGAGGAGTGGATGGGGAGTGGGGTGGCAAGAAGCTAGGGGGAGTAGGAGAGGGGGAAAGGAGAGGGAACTGGGATTGTTATGTAAGATAGTTTTAAAATAAAATAAAAAAATAAAGCAAACCACCAACAAAAAATGAAAAGAGAAGTAGAGTTAGTGCAATGATGCTTCTAGGATGTCAAGAGGAACGTGATTCTTGTTTGCTAGCGGGAACAATTTGGGAATGGGAAAACAGTGAGCTGAGAGATGGGGATGAAGTGGCAGAAGTTGGGATTTGATGCAAAGGATGGTACTTTCTGTGGGGGATGTGGAGAGTTGGTGTATAAGGACAGGAAATGTGGTCCTCTTGTGTGACAGGCAGACAGGTACAGGTGATACTGCAGTGGGAGTGGGTTCCTCTCTTATTGCTTCGCTCCTCTGGATGGGAGGGAACAGAATGAGTAAGGATAGGGTGGGAGAGATAAAGGATGTAAACAGTGAACTAGAAGAATGGAAATTTAGGGGTTAGGGACGTACATGACCCCCACTGAGCACCAAGCCCAGGTAACATCTGCACCCCTGCAGGGCAGGGAACCATTTCTCTGGCCATTCCTTGTTCCAGAAAGAGGGACAGAGCAGAGGAGAGTTAGCATTCCCCAGAGCAGTGACTTCAAGAAGAAACACAATGAATGGAATGAGGAAGAATGAGGTTTTACCTGTATTCGATTCTACTATGCATGAGCTCATAATGGAAGAAGGGAAAAGGCAAGAAGGACAGTATTGTTCCTTTTTACAAAACATCCTACACCATACAAGTCCAATTCCAGTATCTTCTCTGGTAGTTAACTGTGAGACTTTTGTAAAACTCTAACAGTTATTTCTGTAGTCAGCTTCCCCATGAGCACAATCTAAACAACACAACAAAAGAACACACACACACACAAACACAAATACAGAGTATCAAAGAAGAGAAACACTACAAACCAAATGACAAGTACATGCAAACAAGATTCAAAGAACATACCAAAGAAATAACTACAAAAAAGATGACACTTCATTATTACAACGGTACCAGGCCTCAAGGCTGAAAGCAAAGATTACAGCACTGTTGAACTGCCATTTTCAAGTCCTACTTTTAAAATGGCTTAAAGGCCGACCACAAGACTTAAACAAATAAAGAATTAATGTGAGTCATGGAAAAGAAACCTTTGAAGTCATTTCAAGATATAAATAAAAAGATTACTGAAGTAGAAGAAGAATCCATATGTTAGAAGAATCATTGTACCACACAGAGGAGAACAATCATCAAAGAAACAGACGCTGAAAAAGAACAAAACAGAAACTGTGGAAGTGAGAGACTGAACAAATCAAGTAAATAACATTATGGACAGCAGCATCAAAAAATAAGACCAGGCCCCAGCCCCAATCACCAAATAGAGGGTCAGAGGTGAAGGATCGGTCAAAACAGTAACACACACAGACAAACGTGAAAGATCAGGGAATACAACCAAACTTTCCAAGAAGTCTTGAACACTCAGAGAGACTGAACCTAACAATTCATGTGAGAGAAAAAGCTGATTTGGGGGTGAGATTTCTCCCAAACTAAAGAAATAAATAGCTATTTTAAACCAAGAAATATTTAAAATTTACAAATAAATATGATCATGTTTAAAAAAGGAAAGGAAGAAGGAAGAAAGGAAGGAAGGAACAAGGGAGGAAAGAGAGAGAGAACACTCTTCACAGCACACCATCGTCAAAATGTCAAAAATACAAAGCAAACAAACAATATTAAAAGCTTTAATGGAGTCGGGTAGTAGCGCACGCCTTTAATCCCAGCACTTGGAAGGCAGAAACAGGCAGATCTCTGTGAGTTCGAGGCCAGCCCGGTATACAAGAGCTAGTTCTAAGAGGGGTTCCAAAAAAAGTATTAAGGGAAAAACAGTCACTAGTGTTTATAAGCAGAAATATTAGAAACATTTAAGACCTGCTGTGAACAACCCTAATGTCTTGGAAAGCATGAAATGCTATATCCCATGCCTAGAAAATAAATAGCAGCAGAGATTGATATGCCTAGCAAAATTATCCATTAAAACAGACACAAATAAGAATGTTTAAAGACAAATGCAAGTCAGTGCGATTACAACAAATAATGTAGAACTGAATGCAGAATATATGCAGAAAAAGAAGAAAGAAAATTTTACATATAAGGATGCAGAGCAAGGAATTGGAGAGATGGCCCAATACTTAGGAGTATGTATTATTCTTCCAGGGGACCCAAGTTTGATTTCCAACACCCATGTCTAGCAGCTCACAGTCACCTTTAATTCCAATTTCACAGAATCTCATGCCTGTAGCTTCAATGGACATCCCTATACACATACACACACACACACACACACACCAAAAACACATGCACACATGTGCAAATACACGCATAACACACATACACACAATTAAATGTAGGACAAAACATAATCCAAGAAAGCAACCTGAAGAGAGAAGATGAAGGAATCAATAATGTTAAACACAAGAAACATCCAACACTACTAAGAGAAGACTCAAGAACCAATGGTTATCAGGCCAACCAAAATTTAAAGCCATAAAATAAGCATCAATAAGCCCTTCTTAATTACAGGCTTGAATAAAAATAGTCCTAACTTACCAATCACTTCAAAATCAAATAAAAAATGGACCAGGTCTGAAAACATTACTGAGATATCTGCTGTCTCAAAAAAGAAAGTAAGGAAAGAAAAGAAACATGAATAGTCTGAAAAGTTTAGAAACCCAGCTCCTAAATAATCAGATGTGTCAGACCCCCTGGACTAGAAGTTCTCACAGCCAGAAAAGCAAATCTCAAACAAAGACTAGTCAGAGGAAATAAAGAGGACTATGACATATTGAAAAGTATTTATAGAGAGAACACAGGTATTGCAAATATTTATGGGCCAGATATTGGGTCACCTAATTTCATTTAACAGACACTAAAAAACATGAAAGACAAAATGGTCCAAGTACAATAATAATAGAAGACTTTAATACTTAAATATCACATATAGATATATCATCCAAATACAAATCTATAAAGAAAACTAGGAGCCCAAAGGTAACATACAATGACAGATTCCTATAGAAAAGTCCATTTAACAAATAGGAAATACATATTATTCTCAGCAGCACATAGAAATTCTTGAAAATTGAGCATATTATAGTCTGTACAGGAAGCCTTAACAAACACAAACAGCACCCAAAATAATTTTATTTGTCCTGTCAGACCACAGAATTCAATAAAACTAGAAATAAATCACAAGATTGACTTCAGACAACACACCAATACTTGTCAACAGAATTACATACATTTTAATCAGAAGATGGTCATTGATGACATCACAAAAGAAATAAAAACATTCCTACAGTCAAACAGAAGTGAAACAACCTCCTGAAACCTTTGGGATAGAACCAAGGCAGCTGTAAGAGGAAAACTTACATATGGTCACATTCAAACACCAGAGAAATCTCAAATAAATAATCTAATAAGACATCTCAAATATTTAGAAAAAAAGCAAAATGAAGTGCAGGAACTGTCAAAAGGTAATAAATATTAAAGCAAAAATTAATGAAATTAAATAAACAATACCTAGAATTAGTCAGACAAAGAGCTGTCTCTTCCAAAAGAATAAGGAGAGGGCTCAGTAGCATGAGCCCTAGCCATGTAACTGACATCAGGTAGAAGGCGAGACCTGGCTCTATAGAGTTGACCTAGACCCCACAAGCACAGCACAGCACAGAGGCCAAAACATACTTTTTGAGAACACAGTAACAATGATAAATTTTAAAAATGTTTAGAGGTTAACAAAATGCATTAATTCCTAACCATACTAACACACAGGGATGGATGGATGGATGGATGGATGGATGGATGGAATTGTTAAAAATAATACTTCAAAGAAATACAGAAAATCTTCAGGCAATATTTTGAAAATGAAATTCCAACCAATTGAAAAATCTAGAAGAAAAAGATCAATTTCTAAATGGATATGGCCTACCAAAATTAAAGGTGGGAGATATAAGTGATATAAATTGGCTTATAAGCAGCAACAAGATGGAATCAGAAATTAAAAGTCTCTCAATATAGGAAAGTCCAGGACCAGATGTGTTTACTGTTCATATCTATCCAGTGTTCCAAGGGATATCTAATATTATCATTTCCCAAACTGTGCCACAAAATTGAAGAAGAGAGAATACTCTCAAACCTTGCATTAAGCAAAGATGGCAGTGTATCTCTGATACCAAATTCAGATAACATACAACAAAAGTTCAACACTATATACCACCCTCCCTGAAGAACAAGGGTTTTAAAATCTACAAATAGTCACAAGCCAGATGAGTCAAGAATATATTAAAAAAATAAATCATAACCAAGTTTCATCGCAGGCATCTACAGACAGATTTCATAAATATCTTGATGATGCAGAAAGAATTAGACAAAATACAACATTCCTTCATATAAAATCCTCAAGAAAACACGGATAGATGGCTACCATAACATAATAAAGGTTACGTAAGACAAAATAATACCCAACATTCCACTGAATGGTGAAAACCTGAGACCATTCTCTCTAAAGGTAGACAGTAACAAGGGTGCCCACCGGCTCCACTGGTCTTTCCTTGAGCGCTAAAGATTCAACCAGAGTATAAGATATGAACATAGAAGTGATAAAATTTGGAGAAGATCAACTATCCTTATTTGCAGATGACATGATTCTATAATTAAAAGATTTGACAGACTCCACCAAAGGTCACCTGGATCTGATAGATATTTTAAGTAAATTCAAACTATGAAAGTCAAAAACTTTTACATACACCAACTAAGGAAATGTGAACCCAGGAGAATCCCAAGATTGGATACATAGTTTTTACAAAAACATGCACTGGAAAAAGAACCTTTTTAACAAATTGGGCTGGAGACTCATATCTCTCAGCCTGGACATAATTCAACAACCAGATTGAATATCTTGATTTCACATCACAAACACTGAAGCTGCTAAGGGAAACACTGTAGAAAATAAGTACCAGTAATAGGTTTCTGAATAGAATCCCAACACCACAGGAAATAGGCCCAAGATTTGACAAATGAGATTATATGAAATTGAAGACCTTCTGCACAGCAAATAAAATTATCAACAAACTGAAGAGAAAGTTTATAGAACAGGAAAAAAATATCCTGCCAGCTCTACTCCCAATTATTAGTATCTATGAATATATGAAGATATATTCTACATATCTATCTAGAACATATATATACACAGTGTATATATACTAGAATATATAAAGACTTGTAAAAATTAAACACGAGGAAAACAAAACTGCCTATAATAAATGAGCAAAATGCACAGTTGTCAAAGGAAGAAATCCAAGTGGCCAATAAATATGTGTAAAAGTATTCAACATAGTCACCCTTCAGTAAAATGCAAATTAAATCTGCTTTGAAGTTCCACCTCACCCTAGTCAGGATGGACACCACCAAGAAAGAAAAAACAACAAACGCTGAGAATGATGTTGGGAAGAGGAAGCCTTACCCACTGTTGCCAGGAATAAAAACTAACAGAACCATTCCAGAAAACAGAGTAGAGGTCTTAACACAAAACAAACAAACAACAGAAACTTCTACAACCCAGCCATGCCTCTTCTAGATATATACCAAAAGGACTCTGTATCCTACCCACAGAGACATTTGTATCGCCATGTTTATTACTGCTCTTGACACAAGAAAATAGAATTAGCCTAGATGTCAATCAGCAGAAGAATGGATAATGAGAATCTGGTACGTATACACAATGGAATTTTATTCAACCATAAAGCAAAATGAAATGATTATTCTTATAGGAATATGGATAGAACTAGAAAACAGAAGTTTAAGCATGATAGCCTGGGCTTATAAAGACAAACACTAAAAGCTGTCTCTCACATGTGGATTGCAGCCTCCAGGCATTTAACATGCACCTTCACATGTCAATGATAGGTGTAGAGGCAGAAAACTATAAGGGGTCTACTGACCTGTGAAGAAAACCACAGGCTTTAAGAGAGGAGGTAGACGGGACAATGAAACCACAGGAGAGCACTGGTGATAAAAAGATACAGTGGGGAAAGAGACAGGGAGATGGGGAGAGGGAAGGAATAGACAGTAAACAACCAAAATAAAAGAGTTGTCAAAACCTCACTCATTTTTCAAGCCAATTTAGAAAAAGAAACCCCCTGAGAACAAAAATTGAGGAGCTTCGTAACAATGCCCACAGCAGGAGCGAACATAACCAAGGAAGAAAAGACACTGGTAGGTTACTGGGGACAGAAGACATGAGAAAATAGTTTACAGGAATGACATTCGCAGCCAGAGTGAGATGGGACAGGGAAAGAAGAGGCAGTCTGGATTATAGGGTAGACACCTCCTGCATTATCCCATCTATGTGAGGGATACAGAAGCCAGGTCCACTGGGAGGCCCGGGTCTTATCTATAGTAGAAAGTGAGGAGGATGGTCAGAGAAAAGACTCTTGAGGGCACAGGACACAGGATGAAAGATCATGGGATGATTTAGGGGTGAACTAAGACCCTGGAGTCCTTGGTAAACTAAGGTATACAGGGCTAATGGGTTTGATGCCCTCTGCCCCACAGGTTTCTAGGAGGGAGAGTGGCAGAGTGTGCAGATGTGTACCTGAGCCATCCTCTGGTCTTCAGGGATGGAAGCGAGGCATCCTGTGGAGGTCATGCTCTAGGTACAAGGTCACTCTCCAATGTGCTCAGTTACTTCTCAGCGCACACTCCCAGCTCCCAACTCCTGTCACCTGACCAAAGCCACACCAGGAAATAAAGGAGAAGACAGTCTCCAGACATTGAAGCTTTGTGGGGAGAGGAAAGTACACCCCATAAAACACTTCCCAGCCAGACGTCCCCAAGCTAAGTCAGGAGAGGCAAACAGAATGGAGCCACTTAAGTCCTTTATTAGGAAAAAGTCACAGGAACTGCAGATGTGTACACTTTAGTCAACGTGAGTGTTAAATCTACCGCCTATGGAGTCTGCTCATGCTCTCATGGAATTCAGTAGCGCATCCACCACACAAGATCAGCATATGTCCCATAACTCGAATAAGGAAAGCAACTCCTGTAGATGGAGCTGCAGGCCGCTTCCCGTCACCCAGCTCCCAGCCACTGGCTAGATTTACCCAAAATAATTGCACAGAAACTGTATTCTTTTAAACACTGCCTTGCTTATTAGTTTCATCCTCTTCTTGGCTAACTCTCACATCTTGATTAGCCCATTTCTATAATCTGTGTAGCACCACGAGGTGGTGGCTTACCGGGAAGGATCTTAACTTGCGTCCATCTTGGAGAGGAGAGCTATAGCGTCTGCCTCATTGCCTTCTTCCCAGCATTCTGTTCTGTCTACTCCGCCTACCTAATTTTCTGTCCTATCAAAGGCCAAGGCAGTTTCTTTATTAACCAATGAAAGTAACACACAGACAGATGACCCTCCTCCACCAAACTCCTAGAGGAAGCCTGAATGAGCCGATTCTAAAATCTGGCCCAACATCATATTGAGAATGAATATCACTTGGCTTCTAAATATCGCAAATCACAAGTATTCCATTTCTTTTTTAAATTTTTTTCCAATAGAATCAATCAAGTGATCACAATTCCCACCAATATAAAACAAAGCACGGCGCACTGAACAGCCACACACTTCACAGTCAGGCATGGCGAATGTCTCACAGATGTATCTATCCCTTCTTCTGAGGATCCAAGGTCCTTAACTCTCAGTTCCAGGTCACAGGCAGAATGAGAGACAATGGGCTGGCAGGGAGGACAGAGTCTAGCATTCCCTTTGTGTGAGGATACATCGGGGAAACAGATACAGAAACAATGACTTGGAGGATCACAAAGGAAGGCTGGATGGGTTGTCAGCATTTATCAGTCTTCTTGGACCTTGGGTCAGAGAAGAGGCCTCAGTGAAAAGCAGACTGAGCACTGCTTCCAAGATCGGCCTGTCACAGGCAAGGCGGTAGGAATTGCTGTCTATAAAATACTAGTGCTTTGTCTTTAAAAGAAATCCACAATGCAACCTTACCTAGCTCAGGGACCTTAAGCAGTGGACTTTGCCCACCTCTCAACATTCTCACCTACAGAATGGAAGTCATGATGACAGATTTGGCCAAGTGTGAGGCTTCTAGCCACCAGCTGTGATCTAATAAACATGCCTCACCTAGACCAGGCACTTTGGGCAGTAATGATTACAGTTGATGATATTATCAAGTCAAAAAGGAAAACAACATCTTCTGTAATGACGTGAGGTTGGGAACTTTAAGATTTGGAAGGAGATCACAGTGGAAGCTGCTCTCCCGCAGCCAGCATTGTTCTCAGGGGGAAGGTGGAAATCTAACATAGGGACCCTGGGCCCCTCAAGTGTGGAGGCCTAGGTATCCCGTGGCCCTGCATTCTGCATGGCATCTGTCTAATACCATGCCTGGTCAGGCTCTTACTCACAGGATCACCAGGCCTTCGTGAGAGCTCATTCACCTGCCTGGACTTTATGTTCAGCTATTTATGTATGGCTGGCAGGATCTGCAGTCTGCTGCACTTCCGGCAGACTGGATGGAATGAGTCAGTCCCTTACGAACCTCAAACTGTCTATGGACACAGACGCCAATGTATGCCAACAGCAAACCCACAAAGAATCTTACCGCAGTTTCTCAGTTGAAAAACCACTGAAATGTATTTTTACTTAAAACAATAACAACAACAACAACTTTAAGGATAAAATACTTTGTTGCTGAGGGAAAGATATTCTTTAGGTTCTGTGCTTTATTGGCTCCTCAGAGTTTAACTTCTGTAGATGCCAGTTGCTTATCTGATTGGCCTTATTCACCTCTCCGGAAACCTGTTTCCCATGCTGGAACAACAAAATGGAATTTTGCACAGGAAATTTCCAGATCTCTGCAAACTCAAACCCATATTTAGTAGACTCTATGACAGGAGACAGGTGTAGCATCGGCACATGCTTACTCCAGTGTCTGCTCCTTCCTTTAGCATCTCTCTGTGACTCTTCTCATGTCCTTTTCCAATAGCCACACACCGAGCAGCTACAGCACATGCAGGAGGATGCCAGCCTCACAACACGGTCATCGGGGCATCTGTTATCACCAGTACTACTGGAAACACCAGCTCGTGCCTAACTAAACTTCTGTAAACAGAACCTGGGGAGTGTCATATAATGACCCTGAAAACAGCTAATTTGATCTCTCAAAGCTTTAACCTCTGGTTCAATTTCTGAACCAAATAACTATTCACTAAAGTCCTATCATCTATAAAGTGTGTTTGTTTCTAACCAGCTATCTCCAAAAGAAAATGCCCAAAGACTTTAAGGTATAAAACTCTAATCCTCTTCTAGGGATGGAAATGTTCAAAACAGGCAGTAAGAGGCTTTAGTGCAAAGCCTGGGAGGTCAGAGCTCCTTATTATCTTGGTAATAAGCCTAGAGGTATCAGACGGGGATGGAGCAATGATCTTGCTTTAAGACCTCACTCTTGAAGATCTGCAGAGTGGCAGAGATAATTGCCAGCGATAGAGGTGAGGAGCACTCTGGCTTAACATGTCATGTGATCTGTCCTCCTCTGGAGACACAGACTTCTACCATTACTGGTAGCCTTGACTGAGCCTCTTTCTATAGCTCTACCACAGGGGAGAGTGGCTAATCAGCATTGCGGCCACAAGGATAGGCCAGGGATCGGCTCCACCCTCATCACTCCTCCCCATGTTCCTCCCACTTGAGCAATGGACAGTTGCCAGCAGAGTCTGGGATGCCACGAGTATAACACTGTTGTCTGTCTTTCACAGTCAAATGGAGAAAGCCCAATTTCAAGAGAAAAGTTAGCCCAACAACACTAAGAAATCTGCAAGACTCAGACAAATTCTGGGGCGGAGAGAGAAGCAGAAGTGCAGGCTCAGTGGCATGGACCTCCAGTAACAGTGCTCAGGAGGATGAAGCAGGAGGATCGAAGTTCAAGGCAAACCTGGGCACCTTAGTGAAAACCTCTATCGAAGTTAAAAAGAAAAAAAAAGCAAAAGTGGGCTGGGTGAATAGTCTGTGGTAGACCAGCCTTCCTAGGATGCATGGCGTCCTTGGACTGATCCCCAGGACTAGTCTAGATGAAAGATTGAGCATGTGAATGTGAGAGAGAAAACAGAATGATGGAATGACTTATTTGAGATTCAGAACCCAGCTATGCTTGTGGCTAGTTCACATGCCTTCTTATCCAGTGAGCCAAGAAATCGGCCAAGAAACCCTGCTTTTGTTGGTTCATGCTATATTAAGCCTGGATTTCTTTTACCTGCCACCGAAGAAGCATGCTAAATGCTTTTTTAGAAATTCCTTCGAAGTCAGAAGTTGATCACAAGGCAAAGCTGAGCGGGATCTCAAAGCTAAGTTTAGGAGCCTAGATCCAGGCAGTGATTTCAGCTACCAACAGTTACGACTGCTTCCTTGCCCATCTGTGAACTGTGCTAAGGGACCAGCTGTGTCCCGGTGGCCCCTGATCTGCATCTCTTTATCCAGCTCCTGCCTCTTTGTGCTCAGATGTTCTCTGTAGATCATTGCAACCTCCTCTCTGTCAAGGTTTCCACCAGGCACAGCCGACTAAGTTGCAGATGCATTTCCTTTCAGTGCTGTGCTCTGACTTATCTAAGGCAATCAAATCTTCACTTATAGGCAGAAGCCCCCAAATATAGGCTGAAGCCCAGTGCACATGAGATGGGCTCAGATGTGTGGCCTGTGATCTTCTCTTAGCCACTCATTGCCAAGGATATCAACTTTACATTTTTTCAAGCTATTGTACTCTATAAAGTTCATCTCAATATTAATTTCCTCACTTAAATTTTTCCTGGTAGGTATTCTATATCCATAGTAAAAATGTGAGGAACACAACTTTAACATATGATCCCTGCACCACAGCTTGGTGTGGGAGAATTGTCTGTATTCTGTCAATCATATTTTAAATAAACGCTGATTGGCCAGGCAGGAAGTATAGGTGGGACAACCAGACAGGAAGTAAAGGTAGGACAATGAGAACAGGAGAATGCTGGGAAGGAGGAAGCCCATTCCTCCCCAATCCTGCCCAGACTACAGAAGAAGCAAGATGTGACCTGCCCCACTGAAAAAGGTACCGAGCCATGTGGCTAACATATACTAGAATAATGGTCTAATATAAGTTATAAGAGCTAATATAAAGCCTGAGCTAATGGGCCAACCAGTTTATAACCTAATGTAGACTCTCTGTGTGATTTTCTTTGGGGGCTTACCGGCTGTGGGAACTGGGCAGGACAGAAACACCAACAAGCAGACACTCGTGTTACAACACATCACTGATGGCTGGGTCCACTCACACTCAACTGGAATTAAACTCTTATTATAACTCAATCAGTCTGTTTCACTTCCTCACCCAATGTGCTCCCTGTGTGAAATATTTCTGATGCTGAGCAGAGGAAAAACCCAAAGAGCCTGCATCCTAAAGGCATAAGTCACAAACAATGCCACACCAGTTTGGAATTATGATTAATAGGGTGATATTTATTTAAAGGGGAAAAAACTTACAGATAACTGGCCCAGACAACAGCCCTCTGCGCAATCAGGAAGGAGTCTAGTCGCCGGAAACGGAGTAGGAAGCGAAGAGAGCAAGAAGGGAAGTAGTCGCTTTTTTAAAGGGAGAGAGACCACGCCCCAATGGGCTGGTATCTCAGTGGCTATAGGCTGGAGGAGTGGAAGGACCTCCCACAACACCATCCTTTCCAATGCACTTCCCTCACTATGATCTCAGGGAAGACTGTCTTGTGGGATTATTCGCCCTTTTCTTTCCTACTGCAGCATACACCATGTTCTCATTGCTGGCTGAATAACAAATATTTTTTAAAAATCCTCACAGATCTAAAGAATGCCGACCTCTACTGCTGCTTCTCCTTGCTCATTCCTTGGCCTGTTTCTCCTTCTCAATTCACCTGCTTTAGCTTGAACAAAATCAATGTCTACAAGCACCGTAACTTTAAAGAAGTTCTATAAACCAGGCAGAACTGGAAAGAAACAACCACGTGCCAGAGGAGGCACTGAATTAAGGGCCCCTGGCCTTTTCACTGTGGGCAATGACAGGCCAGTCACTCGCGGTTCTGGGCGTGCGGACATCTTGCTTAAGTTGGACAAGGCAGCATCTGTTGTTTATGACATTCACAATCCCAAAAATATATTTTAGGGAAGGAATAGGATGGCTAATATAAATGTTTAGATGATTTGTAAGCTTGAAAATTAATCACCGGGGAATTACTAATTTTGTCTGATGTTTATCCAGTGCTCCTCACTGGTCTGAAGTGTATATTCGATTTCTAAAATCTGCTGTGGTCGTCACAGTAACAGTGAGGATATAGCACAGAGCTTTCCCAGAGACACAAGCTGATAGAGAAGACAAAGGAATTAACTATGGAAGAATTCCAATATAACAGAGTGTTCCACCCTGAGGGGTGTGCATGACCTCATGCTGTACCAGAGGCTTTAATATTTTTCTTTACTTGTGAAAATTGTTGTATATTAAATTTGAAGGTTAATAGGTTTCACGGTGATGCTCACACATATGTGCAATATATTTTGATCATATTTATCCCCCCATGCCCTCTCCTATATCCCTTCCTCATCCCTGATAGTATTTTACCTAACACTTCTTAAGGTAGACACGTGCTGGCTTCTGTCCTACATGCTCCTCAATGCCCTATAGCTATGATGTTCAATACAATGTCTATTTCAACTGTATTCATCAAAATAGAACAGAGACAGGACATGTCCATCTCTGTAGAAAGTTCTATCAAGAGAGCTGCCTCTGATAACTGAGGGCACAGAGCTCATTGGTAGAACACATGGGTAGAATTTGCCACCCAGAAGTGGGTAAAACCACCCAAGAAAGGGAAGTCGAAGGTCTAGGCCAGGAATTGGTGGACAGTGGGAGATCTCTGTGACACTTGGAGGCAACAACAGTAAACTGTGCTTCACTACAGTCTCACTATTTCAGCACAAAATTGGCTTAGGGGTGATAAAAGATGACGCACAGTGGAAAAATTAGGCAACGCTTGTGTCTGTGGGTTCACACTGTCCTACTTGGGGGCCTGGTGGCAACTAAAAGCTCCAAGAGTGGTTCACAGGAGTATTTAGGCACAATTAGCAAAACAGCCTGCAAAGGGATAGCCCAACCACACTATGGCAGCAGGAAGCGGCCAGCCAAAGATTCTGAGGCAAATTCAAGGACCCTGGGGGTGGTAGATGGGATAAGAGCACATTCATGGAGGCCAGCACTGCAGCCTTTCTAGGGCAGAGGCAAACATGGTGGTGTAAACCATTTTATTATCCAGGAGTCTAGGCAGAAATGAGAAATCGTGTCGATTATGGCAAATGAACTGTAACAGTGTTTTGCATAAAATAAATCAATTATGAATTTGGTGTAGGGAGAGGTCTATTTATTGAATAGATTGAAAACACCACATTCAGAAGACATTGCATCTTCAGCTACCGCTACCCATCAGAAGAACTCTCCTGCTTGGTTAACACACAGAGAAAGGAAATTAGGTAGGAGATGGTTTTAGACAAGGGAAGTGTGTCAAACGGGAAACACAGTGTGGACCCTGCCTACTGCTGGCAGCTTTTGACATTACGGTTACATTATTCCAACAGAGGGAGAATATTATTGCTGGAAAATCACTAGTGACCATTACTGTTCAGAATAGCATTTATTATCCATTATGCATCCATTACGACTCCACAGTCTCGCTCGTTGTCATATGTTATTAGTATAATGGCCTCATAATGGGCTCTGGTTCTTTGACAGTGTTAAAATCCTACCATGACTCACTATGTCAATATTGCAGGAAGAAAGCATAATCCACAATGAAATAATGCATGACTTAAATTACTCAAATGTTACATAACCCTTAGTCATGTTAATAATAACCATGTTGTTTACTAAAGAAATACTAGGAGCACAAAGCCACCGATGTATACAGCTTCTCATATGGCTTATAGAAATTTTATAGACGTTTTTTATATATTACTTTTTATAGATTTTTTATAGATTTTTTATAGATTTTTTGAAAGGAATACATTGAAGACATGTAGTTAGTCCAAAGACTAATGCATATTTGTTCGGCACATATTGCAAACAATAAATAACCCATAGTAAAATGTTATTTACGGACCAGTCTATCAGTTTATTTTCATTTATAACTCACGCTCATTCAAATGTTTGATATGCACTCATGAAAAGCCAGGAGTGTCTAGGAAAAAATGATAGAGTAGAAGCTGCTTCCCCATGACACAGTGAATGAGAACTGTCAGGATAACAATGAATGGACCCCATCCCAAAGAGAGAGAGGGTGGAAGAGCACTAGAAATCACAAGAGTGGAGACTGGACAACTGGGGGAGGGAATATAAAGGGGGACTTCGAAAACATGAGTCAGTACATGGCTCCTAAGGTAAGGCTGTCTGGCCAGCGGAGGGGAAGCAAGAAAGAGGAGGCATCCAAGAGGTGTTAGATACTCTGGCTAAAAAGAATGTGGAAGTAATAAACTTCCTGGGGAACACAGTTCTTCTAGGCTAAGAAATTCGACTAAGAGGACAAGTGAGATTCTATTTTCTTAGCTCAGTTACAGATACCAGATCCAATTTCTCATGCTTCATGTCTTGGAGGTTTGTGGCCCTTGTCTCCAATTTTGATATCAAACTGAGTCCTTCTGGCACAACTTAGCCATTCATCCAGGAAATCAAAGTGTACCTGTGAGGTCATGATGAGGTTGTGCCCTCCCTGCCCTCCCCACTCACCCGCTCCCCCTCTGTCGTCCACTCCTTCATGGGTGAGCTTGAACATAGCAGGGCACATCAAGTCGAGGTAGGACTGAGCTCCTCCCTCTGCGTAAGGGTTGGGCAAGTTAACCCAGCATAGGGAACAGGTTCCCAAAAGCCAGCTAAGCCAGGGAAAAGACTCAGACAAATAAGATTTTAAAAAAACAGTAATGGGGGTTGGAGAGATGGCTCAGTGGTTAAGAACACTGATTACTCTTCCAGAGGACCCGGGTTCAATTCCAGCACCTACATGGCAGCTCACAACTGTATGTAACTCTAGTTCTAGGGGCCTGACCCCCATGGCAAAACGCCAATGCATATAAAATAAAAATAACATAAACAAAAAAAACAGTAATGGATGAAGGTCAAGACATTAAGCAAACGGAAACTGAAAGCAAGCCAGGATAACTATCCTGATGCCTTATTAAGTGGTCTTACAGGAAAAACTAGAAGGTCTAAAGAAAGCTAATACATACTAGTAGTGGCAATTAACCTATCAAGACATTGTAATAATTGTAAAAGTATATGCACAGCAAACAGTGAAATCCACTTCTGTAAAACAAACACTAATAGACTTAGGAACACAGATATGCTTTGCCCACTGCAATATGCCATTGTTATTCGTGGCTATTCCTGACTAACTTCATGAAGATATTTCAGAGCTGAGTTTTATTGGGCAAATGGATCTCACAAACATTTACGGGATATTCCATCTAAAACCTGCCCAATATACATTCTTCTCAGAAACGAATAGAAATTTCTCTAGAACAGATCACATCTTAGGCCATGAAGTAAGTATTATCATATATGCTGTTAGATAATATTGAAGCGAAACTAGAAATCAATAGCAAGAGAGACTAAAAAATCTTATATGGATGTCTAGAGACTGAATAACACACTCTTGAAGGAACAGAAGGCTGTTGAAGAAATAGGCAAGAAGTTAAACAGTTCTGGAATCAAATGAAATTTACCGTGCAGCTAAATAGAAAGCTCAGTGTACAGAAGACATGGCTCCAAAGGGAACATGGAGAGCTATGAGTTCTTACATTAATAAAGTCAGAAGGTGTGAAATGAGTAACAAGGATATAACTACATCTTATAAAAACAAGACGAAGCCAGGTGCTAAAGCAGTAACAAAAACAAAAACATAATAACAAATGGGGGTGGAAACTCATGAAGCAGAGAGTAAACAAATCAAAGAAGCAAAGAATTCAGTGCTTTGAAAATGATAAACAGCATCCACAAGCCCTCATCCAAACTGATCAACAAGACATAGGGAAGACATGCGAACTTCACACTTAGCCAGATGAATACTAGGAGACATGCTCAATTTCCTGTCCTTAATGTGACACCAACACAATCCGAAGTCTCTGAAATTATGCTCAGTGGGTTTAATAATGCAAACGGCTATACTAACAAAAGTAAACAAAATATTGACACACCGTCCCCGTCACACTTATTTTTCATAGAACTGAAAATAATCTTAAACTCCAAACAAAGAGGCCAAATAGACAGAGCAATCCTAAGCACACAAACCAGTGGTAGTGGCATCACAATGCTTGATCTCAAACTATACCACAGAGCCATGCTGACAAAATTATATATTACTTGCATGGAAACAAACCTACAGAACAATTGAAAAGAAACCATAGAAATAAAGCATTCTGACTATCACTGCCATTTTTTTCTTCTTTACCTCTTTTCCCCCAAAGATATCAAAAATATACATCGGAAAACTAACATTCCCTTCAAGAAATAGTATTGGGAAAATTGGATACCCATTGTGATGGCTTGAATGGGTAATGTTACCACAGACTCATGTGTTTGGATTCTTGGCCCAAAGACAACGGCACTTTTAGGGGGTGTAGCATTGCTGAAGTAGGTGTGTCACTGTGGAGATAGATACTGAGTTCTCTTATATGCTCAGGCTATACCAAGTGTGGCACAAAGTCTCCTGCTGCCTGTGGTCAAGATATAGAACTCTCAGCTCCGCCTCTAGCACCATGTCTGCCTGCACGTCACCATGTCCTGCCATGAAAATAATAGACTAATTTATTATTTAGTCATCCCCAATTAAATGTTTTCTTTTATAGGAGTTTCTGGGTCCATGGTGTCTCTTCATAGCAATAGAAACCCTAACTAAGACACCCACATACATAAAAGAATGAAAGTAGAGTTCTATCTCTTATCCTGTCCAAAATCAAACCAAACTGGCTCAAAACCTTAATATAGAACCTGAAATTCGAACTGCTATAGAAAGGCCTGAGGAGAAAACACTTCAAAATATAGGCATATAAAAAGACTTCCTGAAAAGAACTCCAATGAGTCAGAAAAAAAATGTAAGAACTGAAAGATAGGATTGCATGGAATTTAAGTTTCTAGAGCAAAGCAAAGCAGTCAGTGGAATGAAAGGAGAATACAAAGAATGAGACCAGTTCTCTGTCAACTATAAATCTCCTAGGGAATTAGCATTTAAAACTCTATGGAAAACTCAAAAAAATTAAACCTGAAAAGCACAAATCATCCAGTCAGTAAAAGAGCAAATGATTTGGGTAGACAGTTCTCAAAAGAAGAAACACAATTAGCCAACAAATATGGGGAAATGTTGATCACCCTTAAATCATCACGGATATACAAATGAAAATTATAATTAGGTCCAATTCCATCCCAGTTAGGATGGGTGTCATCTGGAAGTCAACAAAAGGCTGAGAGGGTCTGTGGGAGAGAATACTTAGATATCATTCATAGGAATATAAACTTGTATAGTAACTATGGAAAAGAGTGTCAATATTCCTCATAAGCATAAATTTGTATTAGAATATGATCCAATTATAGTATTTCTGAATATATACCTGAAGGAATCTAAGTAGATGGCTAGTTCATGCACCTTCTCCACTATTGCTAGGAGTCTTAGCTGGGGTCATTCTTGTGGATTTCTGGAAGCTTCCCTGGCATCATATTTCTCCCTGACCCTAAAATGCCCCCTTATCAAGAAGTCTCTTTCCTACTCGTTCCCTCTATCCTGGTCCAACATGCCACCTAGGCCCAGCCTGCCCAACATGCTATCTCAAGTCCCATCCCCTATCGTCCTACCATCACCCCATCAAAGAAAAAAAATCCACCAAGAGGACAGTACAATTCTAAAGGTCTATGCAACAAACACAAGGGCACCCAAGTTTGTAAAAGAAACAGTATTGGAACTAAAGTCATGTATTGACACCCTCATAAAGCGATAGTGGAAGACCTTAATGCCCAACTCTTGCCAGTAGAGAGGTCATCCAGACAAACACTAAACAGGGAGTGCTGGACCTAAACTGACATGATAAACCAAACGGACTTAACAGATATTTACAGAACATTCTGTTCCATACAAACACAAAAAACATATGTACATCCTTCCACACACCTCTTAGAACTTTCACCAAAATTGACCACACAAAGAAAGTCTAAGCAAATACAGGAAAATGGAAATAACAATAATACAACCATGGATTAAAACTAAATATCAATAACAACAGACAGTACAGCTCTTCATGGAAACTCACTACTGAATTAAAAAATAAAGGTCAAGTTAAAAAAATAGGTCAAGAAATCTAAAACAATTTTATAATTGAATAAAAATGAAAACACAACAAACCCAAACCCATGGGCCAAATGAAAAAGTTAGAGAGATCTCATCTAGTAACTTAATAGCATACCTACAAGCTCTAGAACAACAAGAAAACCTTCATCTGGTGATGGATGGAGATAGAGACAGAGACCCACACTGGAGCACTGGACTGAGTTCCCAAGGTCCCAATGAGGAGCAGAAGGAGGGAGAACATGAGCAAAGAAGTCGGGACCACGAGGGGTGCACCCACCCACTGAGACAGTGGAGCTGATCTATTGGGAGCTCACCAAGGCCAGCTGAACTGTGACTGAAAAAGCATGGGATAAAACTGGACTCTCTGAGCATGGCGAACAATGAGGGCTGATGAGAAGCCAAGGACAATGGCACGGGGTTTTGAACCTACGTAATGTGCTGGCTTTGTGGGAGCCTAGCCAGTTTGGATGTTCACCTTCCTAGAAATGGACGGAGAGGGGAGGACCTAGCACTTACCACAGGGCAGGGAACCCTGACTGCTCTTTGGACTGGAGAGGGAGGGGGGAGAGGAGTGGGGGGAGGGGGAGAAGGGTGGGAGGAGGGGGAGAAGGGTGGGAGGAGGGGGAGGGAAATGGGAGGCTGGGAGGAGGTGGAAACTTGTTTTTTTTTTTTCTCCTTTTCTCAATAAAAAAATGGAAAAAAAAGAGTAGATAGCAAGAAATAATCTCAGGGGAAAAAAAAAAACCTCAGGACTAAAATTAAGAAAACAGAAACAAACGATCAAACAAAATAATATTCAATAGAAGAAAGAACTGATTCTTTGAGAAAATTAAGATTGATAAAACCTTAGCCAAATTAATTAAAAAACAGAGAAGTTCCAAATTAATAAATTAAAGATGAAAAGGGAGACATTACAATAGACACAAGGGAAATTCAGAGAATCATAAGGAGGTACTTTAAAATCTGTATTCTACCCAACTTGAAATCCTAAAAGAAATTGATGAATTTCAATATATATATTCCATCCCAATTACATAATCCAATTATAGTACTTCTGAATATATAACCAAAGGAATCTAAGTAGAGGGCTAGTTCACGCATCTTCTCCACTATTGCTAGGAGTCTTTATATATACATAAAACCTATCAAAGTTAAAGCAAGATCAAATAAGCAATTTAAACAAACCCACAAGCCCTAGTAAAATAGAAGCATTAGTTGAACGTTCCCCAACCAAAAGGCCCAGGGACAGATGGATTCAGTGCAGAATTTTACCAGGTTTTCAAAAAGGAATTAATAATGCCAAAACTCCTCAAATCATTCTACAAAACATAAACTAAAGAAACATTTTCTAATTCTTTTAACAAGGAAACAATTACCGTGATATCTAAGTTACACAAAGACACAACAACAAAAAAAGGAAAATTTTAGACCAATATCCCTTGTGAATATAGATGTAAAAGTTCTTAATAAAATACTTCCAAACTAAATACAAAAACACGTCAAAAAGACCATCTACCATGATTAAGTTGGCTTCATCCCAGAGATTAAAGCAATTAAAGCAATCCACCACTTAACCACAAAACATTGTGAAAATAAAAAGCCACATGAACATCCCGTAAGATGTGAAATGTAGGCTTTTGACAAAAGCCAGCATCCCTTCATAAAAGAAGCCCTGGAGGGACATATCTTAAAACAATAAATATGATTTACAGCAAGCAAGCAGTCAACCTCAACACAACAAATGGAAAGAAACTCAATGCATTTCACTAAAATCAGGAGCAAGACAAGCATGTCCACTCTCTCCATATCTATTCAATATAGTTTGGGAAGTCATAGCTAGAACAATAAGACAGTGTAGGGGATGCAAATAGGAAAAAAAGAAGCCAAAGTATTTTCCTTTGACAATAACATGATTTTACATATGAAGGGCCCTAGAAACTCCACCAAGAAACTTATAGGGCTGATGAACACTTTCAGCCCTATATCAGGATACACAATTGAGAAGAGAAATCAATAACCTTCCTACATACAAGTGACAGACTGAAAAGAAATCAGGGAAACAAATGTAGAATTTTCTATCAGATATCCTTAAGTCGGATGATGAAAACTAAATTTATGTGAGAAGAAAGTGAATTTCTTTAGTCAGGATCAGGGAAAAAAATCTATAGCAACTAATGGCAGCTTATACTTGAGTAGAAAGGCAGAAATAGCAGCAATTTTACTGATTTTCCTCTCTCCCTGGAAAATGGGAAGCAAGAACATACAGAAAGAAAAGCTAAAAGAAGATGGTAGGAGATATGTTCATTGGATTGATTTGGGAACTGGAGTGCAATGACAAGAATGGGGTTAGAGTTTTCTTAAATTTTTTGTCAAGATTAATTTTAAGAATTCTGAGAATAGCTCTTTTCCTTTGTCTAGCCAGACAAGGTATTGAATTTTTGTTTACAAAAAAAATCTGTAAGTAGCAGCTCCCTAATTACCGTGACAATATTTACCATCTCCATGAAGTAGGGAACTCCTGGGAGACTCTGAAAAAGAAGACAACTGGCCATTGCCTTGTATCAAATAAACTTGTTCTTGTTTTGTTTTTCATTGCTTTGCTCAATACAAGGTTTAATCCCATAACCCAAATTGGACTTGAACCTGTGGTCCTTCTACATTAGGCTATAGACCGATGTTTGTAGCAGCAAGTTTGGCTGAAGTGAAGACTCTTTATGTAATATTGTTGAATTCAGCCTCCAAACGTACTGACTTTGAATGGTTTTTAAATTATCTGTGTAGTTTATATGTACAATAGTTCCACATATCTGTTTAGATCTCAAGGTTCATTTCAAAATTTTTGTTCATATAAAACTGAGCACTTGTGTATACCCATGAAAGCCCATCTACTACCCTTAGGAGCAAGGCTCTGGAACACAAAGTCTTCCATTTTCCCTGTTGGATCGTTCACCTTTCTCCTTATCTTGCTTTCAGCTGAAGGGTTCTGAAATTGAGATGTACCTAATAATCAATGTTCTAACAAACAACGCCAGTGACAAAAGTCGGTTATAAATCGTCATTTCTCACAAGATTGTTGTATGTGGCCAGTTCGTCAGGACTAGATATTGACAGATTCAAAATGAGAGACAACATAGCTGCACATGAATTATCACTATCAACTCGAATGGGCAATTGTTCAAATAAATCAAGAGTCATTGGCCCAAAGGTCATATTTTCGATTTTTTTCTGAATATTATAGTTATCTTTAAATGTGATAAAGATGAAATAAGAGAAGTTGGGGGCCTATGTTAGAACCAGATTGCAGGATCTACTAAAGTGAAGTGAAGTTTAATTGTTTTAGCAAATGCAATGGGAGAGACTAAAGGGTGGGAACAAGGGAATCTTAGGATCCAGCCCAGCCCATATGTTTAAGATTCTGCTGGAACTTATGAGTTGTGTGGGGAAGATTTACAAACTATAGATTCGTGATGGTCAACTTAAATATGCAACTAGGCTTGAGATAGACCAGTACAGAAAGGGAAAAAGTGTAAGAACAGGGCTTTAGGAAATCCAAGTAAGAGGAGCTTAAGACAGTAAAAGGCAATAGGAAGACTCAAGTGGACCAAGCAGTAGAAAAAAACAGCTAAACACAATTGCATGGCAACCAATACAACAACCCCAGTCTCTCTTAAGGGATGAGATAGAGAACCTGAAAGGGTGAGAGAGCTGATGGCTCCCATCCTCTTAACCAGATCTAACCAAAGCTTGTCACCAAGGCCCAGCCACTTCGAAAACCAGCTTAGAAGTATTCATTTCAAATTAAATCAACAAACTTCACTTCCTTACAACATTGTAAGTGGTAGGGCTCCTAGATAAACCCACTTAGACTACAAATTACACATACCATACATGTTCACATACATAGACATCAAAAGAGACTAAATCTGAAGGTTCCTTGTTTCTGCAGGACAGCAAACAAAGGTATCCAGTACTTGAAAATATTAAATAAAATAGGGAATGTTACATGCTTTTGTTCCTCTAATGATGACATCTACCCCCAGAGTCTTTGTTCATGACCTTCACTGCATTCAAAATGACGTTCCTAGTACTGGAAGGTTTGTGCCACACACTGCTGAACAGATCCAAGTGTTTTCTCCATTTCCCCAACCACACTGGGAAGGCAGGCTCCAAGACGCAGTCCTGCCCCTAGGGCCATATTTCCTGGAATGATCTGTTCTACTCCAGGGTATTCAGTACACAAAAGCTATTGCTAACACATTATGCTTTGTTACTTCTACTTTTTACTGAATATTTTGGTCTTATCTACAATATGGTGGAGAGCAAGAACCAAGTTGTGATGCTTATGCTAATTGCCAATTTGACAGGATTTAGGATTTCTTGGGAGACGATCCTCTGAGCATGCCCATGGGGTATTATCTATTTCCTGGCTGGAAGCCTAGGCTGTGTAAATGGAGAATGGGGAAGTGGACAGCAGCAACAGCAGGAGGAGGAGGAGCAGGAGGAGGAGGAGCAGCAGCAGGAGGAGGAGCAGCAGCAGGAGGAGGAGCAGTAGGAGGAGGAGGAGCAGCAGGAGGAGGAGCAGCAGGAGGAGCAGCAGCAGCAGGAGGAGGAGCAGGAGGAGGAGGAGCAGCAGGAGGGGGAGGAGCAGCAGCAGCAGGAGGAGGAGCAGGAGGAGGAGCAGGAGGAGGAGGAGCAGCAGGAGGGGGAGGAGCAGCAGCAGCAGGAGGAGGAGAAGGAGGAGGAGGAGGAGCAGGAGCAGCAGCAGGAGGAGGAGCAGCAGCAGGAGGAGGAGCAGGAGGAGGAGGAGCAGCAGCAGCAGGAGGAGGAGGAGCAGCAGCAGGAGGAGCAGCTGGAGGGGGAGGAGCAGCAGCAGCAGAAGGAGGAGTAGGAGGAGGAGGAGCAGCAGGAGGGGGAGGAGCAGCAGCAGGAGGAGGAGCAGCAGCAGCAGGAGGAGCAGCAGGAGGGGGAGGAGCAGCAGCAGCAGGAGGAGCAGCAGGAGGAGGAGGAGCAGCAGGAGTGGGAGGAGCAGCAGGAGGAGGAGCAGCAGGAGAGGAGGAGCAGCAGCAGGAGGAGGAGCAGCAGGAGGAGGAGGAGCAGGAGGAGGAGGAGCAGCAGCAGGAGGAGGAGCAGGAGGGGGAGGAGCAGGAGGAGAAGGAGCAGCAGCAGCAGGAGGAGGAGGAGCAGCAGCAGCAGGAGGAGCAGGAGCAGCAGCAGGAGGAGGAGCAGCAGCAGGAGGAGGAGCAGGAGGAGGAGGAGCAGCAGCAGCAGGAGGAGGAGGAGCAGCAGCAGCAGGAGGAGGAGCAGGAGGGGGAGGAGCAGCAGCAGCAGAAGGAGGAGGAGGAGGAGCAGCAGGAGGGGGAGGAGCAGCAGGAGGAGGAGCAGGAGGGGGAGGAGCAGGAGGAGGAGGAGGAGGAGCAGCAGCAGGAGGAGCAGCAGCAGCAGGAGGAGCAGGAGCAGCAGCAGGAGGAGGAGCAGCAGCAGGAGGAGGAGCAGGAGGAGGAGGAGCAGCAGGAGGGGGAGGAGCAGCAGCAGCAGGAGGAGGAGCAGGAGGAGGAGCAGCAGCAGGAGGAGCAGCAGGAGGAGCAGCAGCAGGAGGAGGAGGAGCAGGAGGAGGAGGAACAGCAGGAGGAGGAGGAGCAGCAGCAGGAGAAGGAGGAGCAGGAGGAGGAGGAGCAGCAGGAGGGGGAGGAGCAGCAGCAGGAGGAGCAGGAGGAGGAGGAGCAGCAGGAGGAGGAGCAGCAGCAGCAGCAGGAGGAGCAGCAGCAGGAGGAGGAGGGACAGCAGGAGGGGGAGGAGCAGCAGCAGCAGCAGGAGGAGGAGCAGCAGGAGGGGGAGGAGCAACAGCAGGAGGAGGAGCAGCAGCAGGAGGAGGAGCAGCAGCAGGAGGAGGAGCAGCAGGAGGAGGAGGAGCAGCAGGAGGAGGAGGAGCAGCAGGAGGGGGAGGAGCAGCAGGAGGAGCAGGAGCAGTAGCAGGAGGAGCAGGAGGAGGAGCAGCAGGAGGAGGAGCAGCAGGAGGAAAAGGAGCAGCAGGAGGAGCAGCAGGAGCAGGAGCAGCAGGAGCAGCAGCAGGAGGAGGAGGAGCAGCAGCAGCATTCATTTCTTTCTCTTCCTGATTGTGGTGCAGTGTGTTCAGCAGCCTCAAGCTCCTGCCTCCTGCAGCCCTACCTCCTTGAGTTCCCTACCATGAAGGACCATACCCTTAAGCTAGGATCCAGAATAAGCCCTTTCTCCTTGAAGTTGCTTTAGTGAAGGTATTGTGTCATAAAAACTAAGACAGAAATTGTTTCCTGAAGGGAGACGACTGCTATGTCAATCTTGACTGTGTGTTTCTTGGAGCCCTGGAACTGCTCTATGTGAGAAAGTGGAAGACCCTGATGCAGTTTACTGGGCTATTCTGATGCAAGTTTGGAAGAGAGTGACACCAAGAGAAACATATGCAGCAGAAGTCCAACTCATAAATTTTCAGTGAGAAAAATGGTCCCTGTCAGGAAATAGACTGGGGCTATTCTTCTGATACCTTGTCTATGAATTTTGCTGTAGTCTTCTCTGTCACTCAGTTACTTGAGTGGAGTTGAATTTAAAGATAATGGACTCATTTTCTGAACAGAAGAAAGGTATGTGAATAACACCGAGTTTCAGACAAGGCAAGGCACTGGGACGATAAAAAGTGATATGAAGGCACAACCCTATCCATGAAAGGCACCAAACTTGGAAAGGTGCAATCACCTAAACTAATAATAAAGCCGAAATTGTTTCTTCCTCCTCAAGAGCACCTGCCTCGCCAAGTATCTCCTAGGGTTAGAATATAGAGCTGACACAACTATGGTCCAGATGGGCCAGGTTCCAGCTCAAGTTGGCATCACCCCAAGTTTGTCAGCATTAACCACACAGTACTAGTTTTTAAGGCGGTTACTGAGAACAGATAAAGGCCAGGTGAGAGGTTGTAGGGTGCAGATGGCCACATGGATGGCACAAGTGGCCATTTTATGAAGTTGTGAAGATGAAGCCTAAGTTGCAGTAAAGACAACAGGATACTGGAGATGCTTGGACCACGGGAACTCTATGGAAGACAGCTGAAGGCATGGGATAGAGCTGGTCTAAGGGGTCATTTGTGTACACTGAAGCTTCCTAAGACCCTCGGAATTCAGTCGGTTTCCTCATGAGCCCCAGATGTCAGACATGGAACTGAAGGATTTGGTGTTATAATGTTGGATTTCCTCCAGTCATTTCGTGTTATGCTATGGGTCTTGGTTTTATTATAAGAACATTTATTCTGTGTCGTTCATGACAAGTTGGAAGTGTGCTGTTTGGTTTTGACTTTATAGGTCATAGTTAGGAGACTTTAGGTTTTCTTTTGAGACTGAGTCTCACTAGGTAGCCACTGTTGGCCTAAAACTTGCTATGTAGATCAGGTCAGCCTAGAACTCACAGAGATTGTCACCTGCCTCTGTTTACCAAATGCTGGGATTAAAGGCATGTGCTACCATGCCCAGCCTAAGATTTTGGAATTTCAAATATTAGAAATGAGGAATTGCAATGTTGAACCAAATGGATTTTATATTATTGTAAAATGGCTATGAGTCTATGAGAACAAAAGGTAGAAGGTTATGTCTTAAAAGTGATGTGTGTTGGGTATCAGGTTGACACACATAGAGTTATGGTGGCTAAGTGGTGACTGTCAACCTGACAGACTTCAGAAGACTTCACACAGAAGAAGTACATGTGCTTGAGACATTATCTTGATTCTAGCAATTACTTGGAATTCTAGAATCACCTATTATTGGCATTCCCTGGCTGAGATCCTGAACTGCTACAAGCAGAGCAAGGGCGCTGAGTAACAGCGGCAGCAGCATGTGTCACTCTCCGTTCCTGACTGGAGAAGCCATGTGACCAAATGCTTCAAACTCCTGCCATCTTGGATTCCGCTTCAACATGAACTCTACCCTCAAATTTTAAGCCAGAATAAGCTTTTCCCATCAAGAAACTAAGACCTCTGATTCCCCAAAGACATCTCCATCCTAATCCCTTGGGTCCTGGTGAAAATGCTACTCTGCAAGGCAAGAGGGATCCTGCAGGGGATTAAATAACGGCTCCCCATAGATCAGCTCCACTGTCTCAGTGGGTGGATGCTCCCCTCGTGGTCCCGACTTCTTTGCTCATGTTCTCCCTCCTTCTGCTCCTCATCGGGACCTTGGGAGCTCACCAAGGCCAGCTGAACTGTGACTGAAAAAGCATGGGATAAAACTGGACTCTCTGAGCATGGCGAACAATGAGGGCTGATGAGAACCCAAGGAAAATGGCACGGGGTTTTGAACCTACGTAATGTGCTGGCTTTGTGGGAGCCTAGCCAGTTTGGATGTTCACCTTCCTAGAAATGCACGGAGGGGGGAGGACCTAGGACTTACCACAGGGCAGGGAAATCTGACTGCTCTTTGGGCTGGAGAGGGAGGGGGAGAGGAGTGGGAGGAGGGGGAGAAGGGTGGGAGGAGGGGGAGGGAAATGGGAGGCTGGGAGGAGGAGGAATTTTTTTTTTCTTTTCTCAATAAAAAAAAGTTAAAAAAAATACAATAAATAATAAATATATAAATAAAAAAAATAACGGCTCCCAACAAAGGAGTTACCCAGCATTACCCAGGAGGCTCAAAGAAATCACGGTGCTCATCATGGGTAGGGAGGAGGGTCAGAATTTTGGTCTGAAGATGTCAGTGCACTGCAAGCCTTCCATACAAAGGAAGGGACCCAAAACCAAAAAATAAAGCAGACACTAGAAGTTGGAAAGGGCGAGGAAAAGGAGCCCTTCCTGGAGCTTCCAGAAGGAGCTGGATTTGCTGACGGTTGACTTTAATCTCCCAAAGACCTCTGACCTAACACAATATAATATCGCAAAATCGGAGTCATTTCAAGCCACTAAATTTGCGTTGGCTTATGACAGTAGCAACAGAAACATTATATAACTACAATTTGATTATAAATCATGTATCATAAACTACCTTTTCACAGAATAATCTCTGCCTGGGTCTATCATCCTTTCTTATATTACAAGAAAGGGCCCCTGTTTTAGAATGTATTGGGGAAGCTTGCGATTGTGCCTAGCCAGTCTGTCTTGGAGAGGCTGGGCTCAGTTATTTATTTTGGGGAGATGTTCCCCCAGGGTAAGAACAGAGGGCTGTAACATAGGATGTGAGAAAAAGAGGCACCGCTCGGCATAATGAGTTTAGTGTCAGTGTGAGTAAGGGCATGAGGATGTCAGAACTGCAGCTGGATGGAAACAGCACCTCTGGAGGCTCGGCACAACCACAGGCAACGTGTGAGTCTCCTCCAAAGTGAAACTCAACAAAGCCTCTATTTGTTCTGAAGGCGCACACTCGTTCTGCACAGGGCCTCGTGGCACGCACAGAATGGAAGCCTCACTGACAGCAGGTCAAGGGGCTCATCCATTTTGAGCAAATGCGCAGTTGTGAATGAAATAATAGCACAGACGGCCTGTCTTAGTAGTTTAAGAATGGTGAGAATGAAATGGGGTCCTTATTCGAGTATCTGTTAACCCCATAACACAAACGCAATCAAGTTGTCTGTATATGTCCCTGTCCACCTTGCAGCGGTGAATCTGTGGCAGTCCTGAGACACTCTGAGGGCCACGTAACCCCAAAGAAAGGCTGCAACACAAGTGTATTTTATTTAAGAAGTTTCTCCGTGGGCAGAGCTCGGCACAGAAAGCTGTGAACTGTTCTATTTCTAGTCTAGCCTCATGACTCAGAGGAAGCCTCCAGGCAAATAATCATGCCAGACACTTGCGTGGTCTCTCAGGACAGCTGGTAGCATGGGACTTAGTACGAGGGAGCTCCTGCGAAGGCTTGTCAATTTGCCTCCGTGGCAGGCATGAATTCGGCTGTCTGGCCTCTGTTCCTGTCCTAAGGACAACAACTTTAACCAAAGTTTGGAAGATAACACTCTCCCCACATTTGTTGGAAAGAATATGCTTCTAGTTTGTAGTGAGCCTAACCTGTGAATGACTAGGCATCATTTTGGGAGATGGGTGTATTCACATTGAAATTCAAATTATGGATAAGAATCATTTTACTTTGGGAAAGATACATTTCTTTTAAAACTATAACTTCTCAATGACAAAGCAGACATCTTATCTGACACCTTTTTTTTTAACTGAAAAACATATTTAAGACTAGACTGAAAGCAAAAACTAGGTGTGATTTGGTTCAATAATCAAACAGAAGATACGGCACGAGAATATAGTTTTCTATGCTGCAGATGACAATGCTTCATCTCATCATCCGATCAACACGGTGTCTATTAAGACAGGTTGGCAGATTACAGACTATAGGCCAAATGAGGTCCTGTTGCCATCTGTTCTTGCTTATACCATAAGCTAAAAGAGGCTCTATCAAAAAGTGCATTGTAGGGGCTGGAGAGATGGCTCAGTGGTTAAGAGCACTGCCTGCCCTTCCAAAGGTCCTGAGTTCAATTCCCGGCAACCACATGGTGGCTCACAACCATCTGTAATGAGGTCTCGTGCCCTCTTCTGGCCTGCAGACATACACAAAGTCAGAATATTGTATACATAACAAATAAATAAATAAATAAATTTTTTTAAAAAAGGTACATTGTATTACATGTGAGTATACTGGGACCCAGTAGCAGCATCATCCATCCCTTTGGATACTGTCAATGGGGACACTTGAACACATGATTCACCACAAGATTGCAAGTAAGGGCTCTATGGCCCTTCACAGAAAATATGCTGCCCCTGGATTAGAAGCGTGGGCTACAGAACCAGGACACCAGTGTCCTGCACTGTGATCCCTGGTTATTTAAGCTCCCTGCACCAGCACCCTCCGCTTCATGCACAATACAGGGTGACTGCAAGTGTACAGTACGTGCCGGGCAGTCACAGCCTCCTGGGAGGCACACATCATATGACAAGTGCTGTTTCTAATAACCACTCTTGCACTAACGCTTCTTCACTAGGTGAGACCACTCTACCTGCCTCAACTTTCTTGAACATTATGGTTGACACTAATTTAGAGTTTCGTCAGAACGAAAAACTATCTTCTCATTAATTGGTCATCTACTTTTGAAAAGTGTCTCAGTCTTCTTCCCAGTTGGAGACAGTCATCAATTATTGTGACACAATAATGGCCATTAATTACGAGTTTACAAACTCAAAGAGCGGTCATTTTTATAAAGTCAGTATCACCTCCTATACTCATGTTTCAAAACTGTTTCAAGAAATGCATCCCAGCAAGAAACTTTGGCAAACAAGATGACTCATTCTAGAGCTTTCTCCCTCCTTGACACTTGAAGCAGAACTCCCAGAGCTCAGGTGCAGGCAACTGTTAACTAAGTGAATGCTCGCTGACTTATATTTGTGCTTCCTTATTTATTGTATCTAAAGATTATTTGACTCAAAATATTTTTAGTTTCTTAGTCTAATCTGAGATCCAAAAAAATTTCTAGTCATGTAATTGAATCACTTAGCATGACAACTTCCCCTGATCATAATGCCTTTATTTCATTTAGAAACACCACAAATACACCCAGTTAATGTATTAAATATGAAAAGGCTTGCAGAAGAGACTCAGTTTATTAATGATTCAGAAGAAGTTCCTAAAACATCTATTTGGAATTCATTTATAATTTATTTCACAGCTTATCTTCAGTTCCCACGGGGCAAATATTTATCATATATTAGTCTCTTTTAAATCCCCCTTTGTATTTTCCCATAGATGAATATTCTTTGCCCCCAAATAGAGTATAAACTTCCTCAAAGCACCCATCAATCTACTGTAGTTTAATGCGCATTTCCTGACAAGATGACAGTAATGGGCTTTTGGCTATAGCAGAGTGCAGTGTGCAGTCAAACAAAAGAATAATTACTAAACATAATGGTTAGCTATAAATTGAACAAGAAGCACTGAGTCCATCATAAATATTTATTAGAGAGTAGCCGTGGTAATTAATAAGTCCAGTCAAGATAAGGGGGGAAATGTCACTTTAATATCTAAGCATAGCAAGTAAAACCTCACAACTGACCTCCTGGAGAGATACAGTTGGCCAAATGGATAGTCTTAGAATGAAAAGCAGACAGCTGGCCTGAGAGTGGAGTGAACTGAAAAGATGTAGCCTTGAATCTAGCTGCTGACCATCTCATCCCTGAAGCAGTGACAACCTAAGAATCCATAGCTGATCCCTGCTACCAACTAAAGTCAAAGTGTAGAAAACGTTTGGCTTGGTGTTTAGCCCTCTGAAATGATGTTGATGTTGCTTAAGTTCTCCTCACCGAAACTTCTTCAGAGAGCTGCTGTGAAGACACAGCCGTGAGTATGTGCTGAGGGCCCAGAGTCCAGCACCAAGTTCACATTTGCCAGCACAGGGTTTGCTCTGCTAGTTCAGTTTCCAGAACTCCTGGAAGCTTTGCCACAGCGTCTGCTCTGATACTTCTGCATGCTGCTATCGTGACTACATACCAGTGGAGTAACATTATGGAATTAATTACAAAGTTAAGAGAGAGTCAGAATAATTAGTCAAACCCAGATCAATCTGTGGCACTTCTCAGCACGTTCTGCAGAATTAGATTTCCAACAGAGGATTAACTAGGAAGGGCTGAGAATGAGGAAAAGTGCTTGGGCATTTTCAACTGATAGTCAGAAACCCAAGGTACAACCAGTGCTACTCCTCCTCCACGCCTCCATCCACATGGATAGTGTCGACTATGGGCCAGTAACTAAAAATTACTAGAAAGATATTGACTTTGTAGGAGAAAAAAAAATCACAGAATGAAGTGATCAACACATCAATAGAGGGATGTAGGAATTACTGAGATAAGAAACCAAAAGTTTCAAATGCTTTCTCACCTGCCAAAGACCTTCAGCCTCTGTGTGCAAGAGTTCAGAGAAAGAACCCAGCCCTCATTTTAATGTCTTTGTCTTCTGGGGGGATATTAAGGAATAGATTTTGAGTTAAAATCTTTTATTCTGGTGTCTTGTCAGCTCATGGATATAACCTGTACCTCAAGGGGCAAGATAAATGTTTAACCTTCTGAGGCAGTGGAAGAAGAGAAGTAGAGAGTAGAAGGTAAAAGCAAGCTCTGACAAAAGGCAGGCTGCAATAAAGAGGATAAGATTGTGTGTGATGTCTCAAGACAATTAAACATAGTCCAACACTGGTACATTTTCATAGACTGCATTCTTCATAAGGTAGCCACTTGTATAAACATGTTTGAATTAAACTCTAAAATCCTACAGGCCTATTCCATGTCCAGTTCCATACAGATAACAAGTATGGCTTCAGTACTTTCACAAGTACTATATATTCTTCAATTCTTTTTCCTCCAATAAGGACAAACGATTGTCATGAATGAAAAAGAGTGAGAAGAAAAATGAAATAAAAATGAAATGTTGTTTGGCAATGATTAGCTAAATGTTAAATGTTCAAAAGATTTTAAAAGCTTAATTGCTGAGATGGTAAATGAGAAATACAATGAATTCACTTAAAGTGATAAAGTTTTTCAAATTACATTTTAAGATAATAAATAGGCTAATTCAATATTTTCACATAATAAGGCAGCAACAAATGATCAAGTACAAACCAGAATACATTTCTTAGGAGCATCAAGAAAAGAGTCCTTTAATAAAAATCTAGATCGTTTTTGTAAGTTATTAAAACTGTAATGCAATAAATTTAAAATGAGAGCTAAGAACTAAAGATGACAGTTACAAATATGAAACCATTGCAGAGCCAATATGAGAAGCAGAGCATTTCCACACTGAGTGCCAAGAATAAAACAATAATAAGCCAAAATGAGGCCTTTAATACTACACTTAAAATGAAATTTAAGATACATAATTGGTGTGGGACAATTGTCTATCTCCTGTCATTTATGTTTTAAATAAGTGCTGATTGGCCAGTAGCCAGGCAGGAAGTATAGGTGGGACAACCAGAAGGAAGTAGAGGCGGGTCAATGAGAACAGAGAATTCTGGGAAGAGGGAAGCTCCCTCTGCAGTCCTGCCCAGATACAGACTAAGGAAGATGTGACCTACCCTGCTGAAAAAGGTACTGAGCCATGTGGCTAAAACAGATAAGAATAATGGGCTAGCCGGGTGATGGTGGCGCACGCCTTTAATCCCAGCACTCGGGAGGCAGAGGCAGGTGGATCTCTGTGAGTTCGAAGCCAGCCTGGTCTACAAGAACTAGTTCCAGGACAGGAACCAAAAAGCTACGGAGAAACCCTGTCTCAAAAATCCAAAAAAAAAAAAAAAGAATGGCCTAATGTGAGTTATAAGAGTTAATAAGAAGCCTGAGCTAATGGGTCAATCAGTTTATGATTAATGTAGACCTCTGTGTGATTTCTTTGGGACTTAATGACTGCGGGAACCAGGCAGGACAGAAACCCCCAACAATACATAATGATAACAAGGCATTATGGGAGACAAGAGCAACTTGGTTCCTGAATACACTTGTTATTTCATTTTTCTTAACAACAAAGAATCCTACCATGTGTACTACTATAAAGTGAACTATTCAAATTAAAGATAAAGCAAATGAAATAAAATCTCCTTTAAATTGTTAATAACTGACTTTAAACAAATATGTTTTTTAACAGAATGCTCATTAAAGCTGTTTACTTCACTGGTTTTATTACTATGAAAACACACTATGCTTGGATGCAGAATTGTCTTTAACTGTTATTCCTCACAAGATACAATAAAGACAAGCTGACAAGTGCTTTATGCTCTCCATATAAAGATGATCAAACACTTTCATTTTAGGGAGATTTCATTTTCCATGTTTCATCTTCCTAAAATGTGTGCCTTCATCAAGGACAATACAGAAATCTGTTCATCAAGTCTTAATTCAGCCCTAACTTTTGTCTACAGTGGCCAAAACACATTTTATTTTCTTAAATCAAAAGCAGAAAACAAAGACTCATAGAAATTATGACAATGATTTCAAGAAAAGGTTTGGTAATGGGAACAAAAAGAAGACAAAATCTATTATTTAAGGAAGAATGTACAGAATATCCAGGACAAAATGTCTTAGAGTCTCCCTCAATGATGGTCTTATCCAATGCAGAGATTAGACACAAATACACAAGGACATGGGAAGAGAAAGGTAGGCCGGTAGAGGTTTGTTGTAGAATAATCTTTTTGTGAAGATGTGTCACTCTGATTAGTTTAATAAAAAACTGAACAGTCAATAGCTAAGCAGAAATTCCGGGCAGAGAGAAAGCTGGGAGAAGAAAGGCAGAGTCACCAGCCAGACGGAGAGGAAGCAGCAAGTTAAGTACTGAAAAAGGTAACCAAGCCATGTAAAAGAACATAGATTAAAAGATCAGGATGGAAACAAGCTTAACCTATTGGCTGAGCTTTCATAATTAATAAGTCTCTGTGTCATTATGGGGAAGACAATATTTCAGGAAAAAAAAAGTCTGACTACAAATAGCATTCAATGTGGGGCATGTATTTCCACATAAGACCTAAGAAAGCTTTTTTAAAAAGGTTACAAACACAAAAATACAGAGCCAAACATCTCCCATGTGGGCTGTATTGCCTCTCCTGTCCACTGCCTGCCCTGTGGGCTTGAGCCACCAGCAAGCCATGAGCTAAGCTGCACAGTGGTTTAAAGTTTTGCTCATTCAGACAGAAAAGGTTACAAATACACAGTAAAGAAGGTTATAATATGTTTAACAATGTGCATAGACTTAAGGGGCAAAGGTAAAAGGATATAACAGTCATAAAAACAGAAACAGTTTAAAAACAATAGTATAGTCTTTAAAGAGTTAAGTGAAGTAATAAAATAAAGAATAAGCCACATAAAGATGAGAAATATTATAATGCAGGGAGTTTGGACCTTAAAAGGTGCTTTGTTTATTTTGAATTTTTGAATGCTAATGAACAGACAACAGTTGCTGAGAGACATTGGATTGTGGAAGGAATTGCTGAATTAAACCTACCTATACATGTCAAAATGCCTTAAATTCAAAATGGAAGTAAAAAAACTGTATTATATTGGGGGAAGAGATTATGCTTTTGTTTCCACGGGAAATGAAGGGCTGTGGATTACTTCCGGGTTAATAGAGATTTGACTAGGTGTAATAGAGACCTTCTGGGTGTCTTGGCTACAAATATAGGGGAGGAAGTAAGGAAAGACTACGGGATAGGTGATATGTAAGCTGATGCCTCTGCATGCAACAATTCAGAAAAGAGATGAGACTTAAATCTTGCTGGCTACAGAATCCAAGTGACTTATTATTACATGTCATCCTTTCATATAGATTGATAGAGATTTATATTATGGTTTGGTTATGCAGTTCAAATGGACTTATAAAGTTGACAGAATGCCTTTTACCTGCTCAAGCAGTACAAAGAAAATTATCTTTAACTGACTTATACAAAGGTACATTCCATACACGTGTTAATGCAGATATGTATGCTTATGTGTTTTCAGAGCAAGGTGACAAGACATCAACAAAAGCAGGTGGTCCAGGTGATCCAGCCTCTCAGAGTGCCTCTGTTACAATTTCTTCAGAGTTCTGCATCCAACACAGCTCCAAGACTGCTGACTGAGATGGTCTAGCCTCACAGTCTGTTCAAGCCAAGACTTGATGATTACCCTAGTTTTCCCAGGGTCCCCCGGAGATCTCATCACCCCCAGACAGCAGGAAGCAATCTAGAGAACTCAATGCCCACATTCCCAAGTGCTGGGGTGAATGGTTTTAATCTTTCTGTGGATTACGGATGTTTGTCATCAATTAGGAGGGATGGTTACAAATTGTTTTTGATTATGGCCAGGAAGAAAGCTAAATAAAGGAGATTAGATTGAAGGGTCTCTTTTGAAAGTTGAAAAATAGGGGATATAGTATAGGAATGATGGGGTAAAAGAGTAGATAGGTTATTGAGTCTACTTTTGAACAATCACTAGTCTCAAACATTTTACATTGGTATGGATTTTTTATATTGATACTAATTTAGGATTATTTTTGATACATTGTATACATGTTTCTACTTTTGTTTAACATATTGTATCTATTCAGCTCATTTAAGAATGTAAACTTCTAGTACTTGAAAGCTATTTAGAATAAAAAATATAGGTTAATAGTCATCTATAACAATTAAACTTATAGTGATGTTAGGTAGATTTTCAGTGTTATACAGAGATATATATTTAGATAGATAGGTGATCTTTCTACACTTCAAAGACTTACAGAATATTGTATTTAAAATGCATAAGACTTTTCATGACAATGTGACATGTCTGCTCTTACAAGTACCGATTTACGTCAAAAATGGATGATGGGCATTGGAAAACCCCAATTGGAGTTTATTTTCTTTGTGGCAAAATCCATTTGTGCAAGAAACTGCCCTTGCCTCAACTACTGACATTTTGCTGTCCAAATTGGACAAGCAGGACACAAAAGAAAGTGATTGTCAAACATTGCCAAGACAAGGTAGGACAGTCATTCAAAATTCCTGCCTCACAGGAACGTCTGTCAGATATTTTGGTCTGTGGACGTAAGATGGAAGCCCCAACATTGCAGAGGAATCTTGGGTGACTATCCAAGCAGCCAGATGTCTCTGTCATTTCAATAGTTTTAGATGTTGTTTGGTCTGCACTTTCTGTTTACTCAGATAATATTATATCCTTCTTGGATTTTTGATGGGGTTGAAGACTAGAATGTTATAGTTTTCCTTAGTCAAGATTGAAAGTAAATTAGGTATAAAACTCTGGAATCATCAAGAGGAAAGAGTTAATAGAGTATTTTCTCTAAATTTGCCAAATACAAATGGACTAGACATTCTGAATGTAATTCTTACTTGATAATTGTTCTTACTGTATATAGTTTCAGTTGTTTAAGTTAATACCTTTCCTTTCTATTTAGACAATACCTGATAATTGTTTTATTGTATATACTTTTACTATGTCAGAGTTAAAATCTTTCCTTTTTATTTAGACAAAAGGGAATAAATGTTGTGGAACAATCTTTTTATATACTGTGAAGACGTGTCACTCTAATTGATTTAATAAAAAGCTGAACAGTTAATTAGCTATGCAGGATTTCCAGGCCAAGAGGACACTAAGAAAAAGAAAGAAGGAGTTGCCAGTCTGATGGGGAAGAAGCAGTTGGGCAGTACAGAACAGCAGTAACCAAGCCACGTAAAAAAAAAAAAATGTAGACTAAAAGAGATGGGCTAATTTAAGTTTAAGAGCTAGTTAGAAACAACCCTAATCTATCGGACAAGCTTTCATAATTAATTATAAGTCTCCATATCATTACTGGGGAGCTGGTGGTCCTGACGAAAAAGTCCTACAACAGAGGTTTGAAAGCAGTACCCTGCATCCAGCCTCCCCCCCTCGGGGAAACCATTACTTTGCATCCTTGCAATCAGTGAGATCAATTCATAAAGGCTTTTCTCCATTGAAAACTACTCTGTATTAGAACTCAAAACCAAGGAAGATAAAGGAGATGTCAACATGGCGGAAGCAGAAGAAATACTGGAGGGGTCGAGTAACAAGTGAAGAAGTACCTTCACTCTGTGATCATCAGCATCTACAAAGGTGGCAACATGAATGAACCGGGGGTTCTCTTTGTCCACAGCATCCAGCTTCAGGTTGGGCAAAAAGCCATGTAGCGCCCTCTGCAGAATCACTGGGCAACAAGTCAGTGAAAAGCCAGTGAGTCTGGCTTCTGCAATGCTGTCCCCAGGATCACAGTTTGGTGAAAGCACACCTATCCTTAACAAAGTTGAGATTTGTTTTAAGAGTGCACAGGACTTTATGCGTTTTTTTCAAACCAGTGTTATAAAAACTTATGAGAAGAAAGAAAGACTTTTGGCCCTTTTCAAGATAGCTATAAAAAAATTCACAAAGATTCAGTTATGAATTTATCAGCAATCACGATAAGGTTAGAAAGGTTCTAACTACAGTGTCTGCTTTAGTTTAGACTTTTTCTGTAATTAATATAAAATAAGATGTTTGTTATTCTCACTGCCCACTTAAACTGTGTAGCTTAAGAGGCAATTTATTTATTTAGCAAGTCACTCAAAAGCTAAATATGATGTTTTATAAGCTTAAATTTTAAGATATTCTTAGAGAAAAGTTGCTTAAAATCAACTTCAACACTCACTTAAAATTTAACAATGATGTAGGTTAAAATCATATGATATTCTTTCATCATCTTACCTACAAAATTAGGTTTATGTCTTTAAATATTTGGGATCAGAAGGCCATAATGATAAAAATACAAGCAATAAAGAAAATAGGATGGGAAACCCATTGGGTCCAGGAAGTTGTTGTTCTAAGAAAATTCAACTGTCAAAAGTCAGACTACTCCAACAGTTTTTATAGGCAAGCAGAAGGTTTTACTTCAAAAGCTATGAAAAATGTTCAGCTGACTTTATGTGAGAAAGTATATTGAGTTCCTCAAGTCTAGAAGTGGCAGTGGGACAATAAAATTCTATTAGGATGTGTGAGCAATAAACTGATGTGGGAGTCTGCTGTTTTGTGTTGATTTCATTGGTTAAATAAAGAGACTGCCTTGGCCCTTTAAGAGGACAGAAAATTAGGTAGGCAGAGTAGACTGAACAGAATGCTGGGAGAAAGAAGCTGAGTCAGGGAGTCACCATGATTCTCCCACTCCAGACAGATGCAGGTTATGATCTTCCCTGGTAAGCCAGCTCGTGGGGCTACACAGATTATTAGAAATGGGTTAGATTAATATGTAAGAGCTAGCCAATAAGAGGCTAGAACTAATGGGCCAAGCAATGCTTAAAAGAATACAGTTTCCATGTAATTATTTCAGGGCATAAGCTAGCCATGTGGGCGGCCGGGTGCCGGGGACACAGCCCCGCCGCTCCTACTACAACAGAGTGGTGCCTGCAGCCCCGCCGCTCCTACTACTACAATAAACATTAAGCCATTCTCCGGTGTCTGTAGACTTCACCACAGCTTTTATAGGTGAATATTTTCTTTTGAAAGCATTCTTATACTCACTACATGGACTATGCAAATATAATTGGGTCTCTAAACAGAGCTAATTGTCTCCCCAAGAGCACTATCCTCCCAAGGAATGTGATCGCTGCTTAGAGTTGTAGATGTCAAACATATGTATTTGAGCAGATCCAAAATCCACTAGAACCTAGAAGTGTCTTGGTAACTAAACATTTCCCTTATATTATTGTCTTGAATCTTTCTTCTAGAAAAATCAAATGAAGATTTGGAAAAATGTCAAGAGAGAAAAGGAAGCTACCAGACATTAGGC
Source organism: Microtus oregoni (assembly GCF_018167655.1). Taxonomy (NCBI): domain Eukaryota; kingdom Metazoa; phylum Chordata; class Mammalia; order Rodentia; family Cricetidae; genus Microtus; species Microtus oregoni. Next base: position 25,928,912 of record NW_024543077.1, read on the forward strand.
TCCTTTGCTGGCTGAAGCTCTGCAGCCTCAAAACTCCCACAGAACTAGACACGCAGCCTTGTTTCTCTGTGCGCCTCTTACCCAACATCCAGACATTAAACCCTTTCCTAGAGAAATAAAACTGTATTTTCTTTCAAATCTCATCTAAGCCCCAGAAAACACACAGTAAATACAAATATATAAACAAACAAGGATACCTAATATATAACAGTCTGATTAAAAATAAGCCTTTAATCTCAGCACTCGGGAGGCAAAGGCAAAAGGAACTCTGTGAGTTCTAGCCCAGCCTGGTCTACATAAAGAGCTCCAAGACAGTCAGGGTTATATAGAAATACTATCTCAGATAATCAAGAACAAACAAGCAATCAGAAAGAGGGAAGTTGAGTTGGGAGGAGACAGTTAAATTTGAAAAAGAATAGTGTTTTAGAACTCACTGACTTAGAACACAAATATTTCCAAATTGCATCACTTCTGCATGAACAATGTTTTACAAATTAATTTCTGCCCAGTTAAACCCTTAATAAATAGACATGTATAAATCTGAACTATAAACATTGGTGTTCTCACAACTGTCAGAACAAATATTGACCTCACAAAAGACTACATCTGCTACTTCACCTATTTGATAATGTTACTATCACAATCCAAACAGTCCCAGACAAAAGCACACAAATTTGGAGTTCTCAACTCAGCAGGGCCTGAGTTTTCTGCCAACAGTGGCTGGTGGGACTGCCGGTTAGAGACTCGAGGTCCTTGCTGGAATATAGGAACAACAGCAAATAAGTACCAATTTTGTATCATTAACTGAAAACAAAACAAGTTGGCTATGAAATTATCACCTAGATTTAAGAACTAGAAGCATGCAGAGTGGCAGGAAGGCCACCTAGGACTCTGCAAACACTAAGAGGAGGCAACCATAGGAAACTTACTGTGTTGAAAACTCTGGCAGGTACCGCATTTGTTTGAGTAGCTTCCAGATATTCTGTCCAGCAATACTTTTCTGGAACAGGATAACCTGAGAAACACACACACACACACACACACACACACACACACACACACACACACACTAGAAGATTCTTTATAGATCCCCATGTGCTATGAAAACCTGTGCTAGCGCCATTACCTGAAGGCCCACTCTGTCAAGTCAGAATTTTCTACTTCTTGCCCCAGTCTTATGCTAAGCTCTGTTGGACTAAAGCAAAAGTGTTCAGACACTTGTTTCCTACTTCCTTCACTTACTCATCAAGGTCGGGTGGTTTTGTCAGTACTTGGTAGACCTAATGAGAGCCAAGAGGCTAAGATTCCCAAGAGCCAAACTTCTTAGCGTCCTGACAAAACCTAGAATTAGCCAGCTGATGTTGTGTCTTGACTGTGAAGAAGAATCTGAGAACCTTTTCAGCCCCTCCAATAATTCTCTCCCTGATTGCATTCTGTTGCTGCTATTTAATCTGCGTAAGTGCAATGCTCCAAAATAGCTCTACTTATCATTCCATTTCATTCTCTTTGTTTTGGGGTCCTGAGACTGGTTCACAAGCTGCAACCCTAGTGATGCTCCTGTGTCCTGGTCCTGAAGCCTGGGAGGACTTGTAGGAGGCACACATGGTAATCTGCCCACCACTGATTTAAAATACATACATAACAGATGTCTAAATACATATGAATATATTTATATATACATGTTGGGCATATCTCAAAACAACTGTTTTTGTAAGTTCTTTTGGCTGAGTATTTTGATACTTTTGAGGTCACTGTTCTTTTATTAGATGCCCCTATCAGAGACGTACTGATAATGTCTTAGTCTCATCTTCTCTTCCTTTTCAGCAATAATTACATTTATTTCTCAGCTCCATCTGTACCTTCTCTCATCATTTCACTAATTTTACTCTTATCCAATTAGTTTTGCGTTAAAGTTGTTTTGGTGAACTGAATTGCAAAATATTTATTTTCATTGTAATTAATGAAAATATTTCATATTATGAACCTATCCTTGTTGCCTCTGAACACAGTTTTAAAAAATTCTATACACTTTTATGAATAAAGCACTCTTTCACCATACTCACAAAAAATTACAGTCCCGTTGAATTATTGTCCATGTGTGTATGAGATATTCCAATTGATGAATGGTTGTGTTTAAATATTTTAAATAGCGATGTTTGTTTCATGTAAGTAAGTCCAACACATGGATAAGATCAGTTTCAGACTCTTGACAAGGGGATCCTTGACTAATTTTTTTTCCCTCCAGAAACCTTAGCAGAAACATATTTTAGCCCCTGTAGCATTCTTCTGAAAATACAGGAATTGTAAATAGTTAGGACAAGTCCTTACAGCATCCCTCACTTCCTGGTCTAGGTGACCCTCCCATAGAAGTATGACAACCATCATTATACCTAAAGACAATGAAAGACTCAAAACTCGCAGGGGTGCTAGACAGCAATGTGAAAACGATTTAATAAACCACCAGTAAGAGGGGTCTTCTAGTAATGAGCAGATTCAGTCAAGACAGAGGGAATGTAGATCATAGACACAGATGTTGAATGGACAAAGCAGCACAGTAGCACCAAGAAGCATGAGCCATGGGTACCACCAGCGTAAAGTCGCCTACAGAAAACATCGTACAAGGAAATGAAGTGCTCCGTGGTCTGCCCTGTAGAAGAACTCCACTCTTTGTTCTTCGGAGAAGAAAGAGAGGCCTGCCATTTTCTGTGATTTATCCACAGAGAAACAACTAGAAGTGAGATCAAAGCTGGACTTCTGTCTTCTGACCCAATGCTTGGAAGGTTATTGAGTGCTGTGGGCCACTGTGCAAGAGAAATTACTGAGAAAACAGGGATTGTGTTAGCAGCAACTAAGCTCTGGCTGGCTCATCTCTTCGTCCTAACAGCCTGGACTACCTGCAAAAGCCCAGCTATTCATCGCTCTGTTATGGATTTTGGATGGAATTGAAAGAGGTGTGGTAGCTTATCCCAGTGTGCTGCCCTCTGACAGGAAATTTTGAAACAGAAGTCTGTGTGTGTGTATGTGGGGAGGGCTGGTATTCGCTGACCACTCCGTTAAGTGATTGCTAAGGGTCCCACGTCAGTACTGTATGATCTAGAGTGTGATTTCAGATACTGTCGTTACTAGAAAGCCTCGTACAGATTCACCTTGTCCTTTGAAACATTAGAACAAAGCTCTGGTGTTTATAGTGCCACCAAGTAAAGCTCCACACAAGTAAAGAGGGCGAACAAAAGCCTTCCGGTGAAATAGCTAAAGTAAGCCGGCTAACAGGCTGTCACATCGCCACCTAGTCACCCACCACTCCTCTATCTATGTATGGAGTATTGTACCTCTGGCTTTTGTCAAGGGAAATAGTTTGTTAATTTTTCCCTGTCTTCTTGTTGTTTGTTTGTTTGTTAAGATAGACTCTCACTATGTAGCCCAGGCTGGCCACAAACTTCCAGCTACCTGCCTGTCTTCTGAGCACTGGGTTTACAGGTGTGGACTGCCACACCCAGTTCAGAGAGCTCATTTTGTAAATTGTTTGTTCAAAAGAGAACTGATTTGAAGTCAATGCGAAATAAATTACATAACGAAAGAAACGCAACTCTGCGTCTAGTGAAGTCACCAACAACTAAGGAATCTAATCCGCATTCGCTCCCGCCAGGCCCTGCCCTTGCCTGCTGCCCACTTTTATGGATCATTACCACTCAGGGTCAGTTAACCAGCATCCTGGTTCTCCCCTCTGGAACTTAGAATGAAACTCTGCAGCTGTTTTGTTTTTGTTTCCCCTCTCACCAAACACATAACACTCCATCAAGAGTCACAGAGGACTCTGACTGACGATGATGTCATGACTTCGTGATGGTGCTTTGTTACGGCCTCAGGCCCCAGCTGTGCCTCACACTTCAGAGGTGCCCTGCTACTACCATTTTAATTAATTAATTAATTAATCCCTGACTACCTATGTCAATGAACTAAATACACAGGAACTAGTTTATTACCACCAACACGACAATTCTTTGAGTTGTAAATATTGAGTCCGTCTTGAAACCAAATAAGACATCTCTTCCTAGCATGAGTTTCCATATCATAATTTAGCTCTTCAAGGAAACCGAAATAATCACCGACTACCAACAATATTTTTCATGTTCTTCAAGCGGCTAACGATCTCAGAGAATCTGCTGATTGGTGACTCTGGGGATAACTGCTGTTATTCCTGGAGAGTAAATTCTAGTGTCACCCCAGGTTTCAAGGATTTCAGTAACCGTCTCAGAAAATAACCCTCATTAAGCATTTATTCACGAGTTTTGAGTTTAAACTTTCAGTTTGTAAACGCAGACATAAACACACAGGCAGGGGTGCCTGCCTGCTGCCACAGGTGAGTGGAGGCCAAAGGACAATTTGTGGGAATCAGTTATCTTCTCTCACCTTGGGTGACCTGGGGATCAAAGTCAGGTCACCAGTCTGGATGTCAGGTGTCTTTAGCTGCTGAGCTAGCTAAATGGCCCCAATAATGGATGCTTAGTACCAGAGAAAGTGCCAGATTAACCGCAAAGAATGCACTCAAACCACTGATAAAGAAGGGAATCTGAGGTTCTTGTGTGAGTATATGCAACCGTTTGGAAGCTAGCAAACCATGCAGAGTGTAGAAAGCCACAGATCCGAGATGGTTTCCTTCGGGGAAGAAACTTGAACGGCAGTTTCTGGACTCCTCCACAGTTAGGCACAGACCTCTGACTGGCACTAACTAATGCCTGTAAGTCAAACAACATAAGAAACCACTTCCGAGTTCAGCAACAAAGCCAGATCAGGGCATTCCCAAGAACCTGCGGAGTACTGGCCCCAAAGCAACTGCAAGAAAAAAAAAGAAAAAAAAAAAACACTAATCCATATCAGGCATGGCTGTGGCAGAAGGGGAAAGTGCTTGATGTATTAAAGATATTAAGCTTTTGAGGTGGTTTAAACACTAGTTTGCAGTAACTAACAAAAAGGGACTAGTAACAGAGCTTTTACATGGAAGGAGTAACTGGATAGGAGGGGGAAACAGAAGTCAACAAAACTAGCAAGTTCTGCAGCCAAAGTACACTAAATAAAATGCTATTTAAGCAAAAACAATAAATTAGTTAAAGCACAGCTAATACAATAATATAAAGTCACAGTGAAAAGAGATTAAAAGCCCATGGGGTTATGTCAATAAACATTTCTGGGAGCGTGAAAAGCAAGGCAGCAAAGGAAAACTGACTTAACAGTACTGAGAAAGCCCAGACATAAATCTGTTAAAGGAGAACACCAATAAGGAACAAGGAATTTATGAGAATCCAGAGACCACAGCCTCCAGACATGTCAACAGGCAACACCAAGGGGCCAAAAGCAGATGGCTGTCTTCAAGTTCTGACAGGCACTGTCAGACCCCATGTACACTATACAAATGTTACAATATTTCCACACTCTGATTGACAGTTTCTAATTGAGTCCTTTGCAGATAAGAGCTACCTGGTAGACACAAACAGGTGACACACATTGTAGCTGTTGGCTTTTCCCTAATGATGTGTGATCCTCCAAATTCCATCACATGCTTATCCCCACATCTTCTGTGGGGAGGCGCAGATGTAAACCCTTTCCCCTCTTCCGTTGTTCTAATATAGTTCTCTGTGCTGCTGGGGATCAGACCCAGGGCCTTGCATAGACGAGGTAAGCACTGTACGGTAGAGCGTACCACCAAGCTACTTCCCCGGGAGATTTAGCCCAGGATTGAATCTGCTTGCTTGATTTGATGGTGAGTTTTAGGCATTTGCTTTACAATCTAAGAATCAATCCCCAGTTAGATATTTGAGTTGTAAATGCCCCTTCCCATTCTCTAAGTATCCTAGAGACTGCCTTCGTGCATGTCGAAGGCTGATGTTGGATGTGCAGAAGAGTCTAATCTTCATGAAGCCCATTGCCCGTTTTTCTTTTACCGCCTGTGACTTTGCTGTTACCCCGGGAAACCACCAGCACAAACAAAGACAAAAGTTTTCCCCTGGATTCCTTTTAAGATTTTTAAGAGGTGAGCTTTTAAATTTTGGTCTTTGATCATTTTAAGGCCATTTTCTCTACATTTAAGCTAAGGTTGCAGCTTCATAATTTTTTTGGCATGTAATATCCAGTTCTCCTAACATAATTTGAAATGGTTCTTCTTTCCCTATTGAATGGCTTTGGCACCCTTGTTACAACCATTTTGGCACATATTCAAAATTTATTTATTTCTAAGTCTGTACTCTCTTCCATCTTCTGTTCTTGTCCATATAGATCCTTCCATGCATGTCACACTGTTCAGAGAAAGCAGGGCAAGCTGCTTGGGCAGCTGTCATCATATTAAGATGTATATACTGGCCGGGTGGTGGTGGAACACGCCTTTAATCCCAGTACTCGGAAGGCAGATCTCTGTGAGTTCGAGGCTAGCCTGGTCTACAAGAGTTTCAGGACAGGCACCAAAGCTACACAAAAAAATCCTGCCTCAAAAAACAAAACAAAAACAAAGAAACAAAAAAAAAATGTATGTATTGTGTGATGAACTTATACTCTCATGAAAAGAGAGTTTGATCATGGAAAACCATAATTATTTCCCTGGCCTACCAATCCACAGATCCAGAACAAGGAATTCTGGATAAAGAGATCACAGAGGACTTTACCAACCCCAAAGTGTCCATGTCATCCTGACTCCATTCCCAGAGCCCTGGCACCAAAGGCCCCACCTACACTGTTCACATGCCCTATATATTAATCAGGGTTTTCTAAAGGAATAGAACTAATAGAATAAAATAATACATATGTATGCATGCAAATATACACATAAGGATTTAGTATAGTGGCTTACAAACTGTTGTTCAAATAGTCCCACAATGGTCGTCTTCAAACAGAAAGACCAAGAATGCATTAGTTCTTCATTCTATGAGACTGGATGACTCATAAGTCACAATTTGGTGCTGGAGTCTATGGAGGTCCTACAGAGCTGCCAGTTTTCAGTATATGCTGGAACCCCAAAGTCAGTTTGAACATCGGCAAAGGAATGCCTCAGCTATGGGGTAGATGATTGTGTCAGCAAGAGTGAGGGCGAGCAGGCAAAAGCAAAGGCTTCCTTCTTCCGCATCTTTTTATGTGGTCTAGAGAGTGTGGCCCAGATTTAGGATGAGTCCTCTGACCTCAGATGGTCCAAATTTAGTGTGCGTGTTCCAACTCAAATAATACAACCAAGAAAAGTCCCTCATAAGCATGACCAGCTGTTTGGGTTTCAGTTAATTCCAGGTGTGGCAAAGTTAACAACCAAGATTAACTATCATATGTCCACTCAGTGTCACATGACACGCAATCATATATCCTTATGTCATGCTTGATTTTCAAATGAAAACAATACACCAAGTCATAATTAGACCTAACATGATATAACCATCCCACTGTGTTTTCCCCTAATGCTATCCTGCTCCTCTCTAATCTGGCCTACTGTTGCCAAATGAATCCTCCCCCGACATATTAAATCACAGCCTTTATTATAAATGCCTTATTACTGATGCTACAGATCTTGAAAATAGCAACCTCAATCTCCCTCCCTTCCTAACTTCTTGCTGATATTCTAAGGCTGAACTGAAACGAATTCCAAACTCCCACTCTCCAGAACTTAAAGACAACAAATCCACTACAGGTAGGCTAATCTGCCACAGAACCAAACGCCACCGTGCAGTGCTCCACACAAAGCAATCCTTCCTCTTTCTGGACAGGTGTTAGCTCTTTGCTTAATCATTTGGTCATTCTTTATTATGATCTCAGATTCGTTTAACAAATACCCCAGCCCTAAAATCAAGAAAGGCAGTTCACTCCCCCCACATAACGTACAGAGCAGAATACAGCACCCTATACAAAGCCAGCTCCGTGAATCCTTCATCGTATAAAGAAGAAAGCACAAAAGGAAATGATAGGCAGGGAAGAAGACAACCGATAAACACAGAAGGACTCGTGGTACTTGAACATCTCCGCTTAGCAAGCATCATACTAATTAATAACTAACAGTGAATGCTAGAAACTGGTGAGTATAAACTTGGTGAGAAATAGAACGATCATATACACCCGGAGCAACTTCCCAACAGTTATGGACTTATTCCACCAGAGAAAAAATTATTTGTACAGTCGAGAAATCAGGATCACTCCCCTTCAGTCCAGCAACCAAAGTTAGCACTGGCAGGCAGGAGGCAGTCAGCAATGCATGCCACCAGTCAGGGTACGGTGGGAACAATCATGGCCATTGGCAGGGATTCTGCGATGTCCCCACAGAAATGCCAGAGACTTCATCCAACCAAGAGGAAGCGTCTGACAAGCCTGAAGTGGGGAGCAGGTTCCAGGCTAACTGGCCTCAGACCCTCACAAATGTGAAGGGCATAAAATCGAGGACGAGTGAAGAACATCCGCATCCCTGAAGGATACAAAGGAGACATGAGTGCAACGTGTGATCGTGGATCTTTGCATGCTTTCTGCTTATTTATTTTTATATGGAGGACAAATATTTTTATAACTCAAATCATTGCCTGAGATAGTTTAATATCGCTTAGTTTGGCAGCGAGATCTTTTCCACTGTCCTCACAACCGCTCTGAATCATTAAAACATCTAAGAGGTAAGGTAAAGCCCTTTATGAGGCCATCGGAAATCAATTTGAGCTGAATGCTCAGAATCACTTCTTGCCTCATCTCCTCCTCCCTCCAACCAGACCCTGCAACGGAGAGTGTTAATCCCAGTGCTCCTCAAAGCTGTTCCGCAGGCGGGGACTTTCCACTAGTCTGCCTGACTTCTGCTACCTTCTCCCTGAGAGTCCTTCCCACTATACCAAACTCCCCTCAGGGACTCGTTCAGACGTTATTTCTATTGGGGAGCTCCTCTCCACGCACCTTGTGCTACCCTGGAGTTCTTCTGCTGCAGTCAGATGACCATGTGTAAGACGTCGTGTGGGTTGGTGAAGGGGAGAGAGCAATGGAATCTTAAAGCGCCCTGAAAGGTCAGCTTGTGAACAAAAGCACACCAGGATTCCATGAGTGGAAATTACATAATTTACCTAAAGGTCAGAGTGGTCTTGAAAACAGGAAAGTGTGTGAGAGTCTCTGCCATACGGGGAAATCAATATAAAATGATGCCCCCAAACCAGATTCCATTTCACATCCAATATGGTGTTTCATGTCAAAAGTCAGCAAGTGAAGCTGGGCGGTGGTGGCGCACACTTTTAATCCCAGCACTCAGGAGGCAGACGAAGGTGGATCTCTGTGAGTTCAAAGCCAGCCTGGTCTATAAGAGCTAATTCAAGGACAGGCTTCAAAGTCACAGAGAAACCTTGTCTCAAAAAATCAAAAAAGAGTCAGCCAAGATATAGAGAAGTAGAAAACTCCAGGCACTGCTCAGGAGAATGCGGACGGTATGTGACATCATGGGAAACAAAAGGGTGGGTCCTTGGTAACTTGGATGCAAAACTACAAAATTACCTCAAAACTCACTCCCAGATGTACAACCAAGCTCAGAAGGGATATGTTCAAACAAAACTAAACATCCACAGTAGTATTATTCAAAATATTCCCTAAGTAGAAATAACCTGAATCCCCGCCAATAATAAACAGGTACAGGAATTGTGATTTATCCATTAATGCTATACACCAGTGAAAATAAATGGTGTACATTATAGATGAACTCCCATGCTCGGGCAAGAGCCCGGCACAAAGGTAACATAGTATGTTCTTGCTCACAAGAAAGGTCAGGGACAGGTACATTTGTAAAGACACAAGGTAAACGAGTGATTGCCAAGAACTTGAAAAGATGACGAATTGGAGAAAGATTAGTAACTATTGGGAATTGCATTTTGGAACAATGAAAATGTTGTCAGGATCAATATGATAATGGTGATAAAACTCTGTAAATACGGTAAAATATTCACTATGTATACCATCAATGGAGGACACACAGAGTTGGTGGTTTTCACTTCAGTAAAGCTGTTAGAGAAATAAGAGGCTCCTCCTTTAGAACAAGATCCTCCACCAGTCTCTCCATCCTGTCACTGCTGAAGACCCGAGGACATGCACGCCAAGCCCAGCTTGAGAGCCATGGTGTCAGCACTCGAAAGAGAGCAGTGCTCTGTGCCTGCGGATGCCCTCCTGCCTTGACGAAGCCTCCAGCATGCCAACCCCGCTGCCAGGCACATGCCCTGACTGTCACCAGGGCCTGCAAAGGGAGAGGTGGGGGCAGGGGCTTCCCAGTCAGCACAGAAGAGCCTGTCACACAGCCTGGTGAAGAAAGTCTCTTAGCACTGTTCAATCGGAAGAATAAGACGCACTGAGTGGTACAGAACAATGTAATTCATATACATATACAAACTTTCAGAGATCTTTATAAAAGGCAGCTCCATTCTAGATACCAGAAATAAGGAAGTAAAGTATCTTTCAGTTGGTGATATATGGATATTCTTCAAGAGAATTAATATTAAGTTTATTTTTATCCTTATAATTATCATACAAAGTCGCAAGTTTCCTGGTGGCATATTCATACATGCTGCTTCTGTTAATAAATGAACTCCTCTTCTCCATTTCTCTGCCCCCTTCCCATGCACACTTGCCCCCTTGCACCACCAGTGCGCCCATTTCAACTTTCATTACGTGTGTTCTAGAACCCTTCTCTTCCTCCCTCCTTAAAGCCCCTCCTTTTCTCCTTCCCTGGGCCCCTTTCCAGTTTCCTGGCCTCTATGCACACTCCAGCTTAACTTCTAGCTGTCAAGAGGTGGCTCTCGATGTTTCAGCAAAGACTGTGGTTAGCTTTCCTAATGAAAGTTCCAGATTCACCCATGTTCATCAAAAACTGAGGTTTTTTTTTTTAAAAAACAATTTTTTCATTTTGCACATGTTCCTCCTCCCTCCCCTTCTCACCTCCCCCATTACCACCCCCTATCCACTCCTCAGTGAGGTAAGACCTCCCCCTTGAAGAGTCAACAAAGGCTAGCACACCAAGCTGAGTCAGAACCAAGCCCCTCCCCCTGTAGCAAGGCTGAGCAAGATATTCCATCATAGGGAATGGGCTCCAAAAAGCCAAGAAACTTATTCTTAACTGAACATTACCTGCCCCACAGCCATCATAGGTCTCTGAGAGACATGATGGCCCTTGGAGGGGACCACTAGTTCTTCATGTGGCTAGAAAGATTTACTAAAAGTCTATCTATCCCCTATTTATCAATCCAACTCAAGTCTCAGGCAAAGCTTCGCTGGAGGAACAGAAGGCAGCTTGCTCTCTGTCTACTGTGGAAGAGCAGTGGAAACAGTAGCTAAGCTTGAAAGTGTATCAGTAAAAGGACTTTGCAGTTCCCTGTTACCTGTTTGCAAATGGACTTCCTTCCCTCTCTCCCTCCTTCCTTCTTTCCACCCTACCAGTTCCTGCTGCCTGGGACCCACAAGAACCTGCCTAACCCCCTAGGTTAGTGATACACAGATTAGAACAGGCTGTTTTGCTTTCAAAAGCTTGAACTGCCCTTAGAAGTGCATACGCTTCGGCAAATAAAAAAATAATACTTTTCTGACAAAAAACTTAATTGAAGGCATAAAATTTTATAATCTATAAACATCAACATATTTATGCTCAAACATGTTTAAAATCCATAAACGTAAGTAATGTGCAAAAGATAAATTCATCCTCAATAAAATAATCTCAGACAATAACATTTGGAACTAATTGCTAACAGAAACAAAACATTCACATGGGCAATGTTTAATTTCATGTTTATTGTTCTATATTTAAATATAAAACATATACAGGTAAAGAATCTCAGTTCCAAAATCTACAATGTAAAATATTTTATGTTGAAATATTCTTACTTTTCCATCAATTCTGAAATACAGTCTTGTTGGGTTTTGCATTCTTGCTTCATAGATATTTACCTACAGAGTTGAAAAATATTCTGCCCTTCTGGATTTTAGATTTTCTGATGAAAGGCCTGAGATTATCCTGATAATCTTACTTGTATGTGAGTTGGCATTTATTTTTCTTTAGCACTAAATGGTGTGTGTGTGTATTGTCATGTTGTATTTTTGAAATCTAGACTATTATGAATCCTGTAAAATTTCTATCTGGTCACATGGGTTTGGGGATCTAAGTGCCTCTTTTGCTGAGAAGTCCAATCCATTTTCTAGGTTTAGAAAACTTTGTGCCACCATTTCACTAAACAATTTGCCTAAATATTTTGACTTTGTTCCCTCTTCTACCCCATAGACTCTATGTTTGGCCTCTGAAGTGTGTCACAGAATTAATGGAAATCATAGTTGTACTCCTTAATATTTTCTGCATCTGTTTCTGATTACATACCTGTCTCAGCTTCGGCCTCCATCTTGAACTTGTTTTTCTGGTCCTGTATGGTGATGGGTACCTCCTATGGTTTCTGTATTGGCCATTGTTCTCACTCACTGTCATTCTTGTTGGCTCTTCATCAACACTTCATTTTTTTCTTTGCTGATTTTTTCCTCCATGTTTTGCACTTTCTCCTCTACCTTACTGTTTTATTTACCCTAGAGATGGTCTTGCCAAGGTTTTAGGCAGCTTCTTTTAGTCTATGCATCTGTGTTTTAGACTTCTATGAGGCCCTTAATCAGAATTCTTTCTCAGATACTTCAGTTGTGTCTGTGATTGTGAGTTCTGCTACAGGGATTTGGGTGGTGGTGGACAGGTCAAGGTGAGTACTTGTTTTGTAAACTCCTGGTGTCTTTGCAGTGATTTCTGCATCACTTAGAATGGATTCGCCTTCTGGTTATAACTGCCCTGCCTTCCAAGTCTACTAGGTTGTCTTGTTTTCTGCGAATCATCCTGCAGGGAAGTCTACATGAAGTTCAGCTGTCAAGACCAGAAAATCTTGTCATTTATTTCTGGCTGGGACACCTGAGATGATCCTCTCTTGGCAATGGGGCAGCTTGACTACCTGGACCCACACCGACTGACAGGATGTCCCAAGGGAGTCAAATCCCCCTTCACACACTGAGTTCCATGAACCAGCCGGGGCTAACATCAAAGTTCTCGTCCCACTGTGAATTCTGTGAGAGCTGTCAAAATCTGGCAAGATATGTTCACATGTGCAATAGTGGCATGGATGTTACTGGATAACTACTGATTAGATTTAAGGCCCACTCCAGGAAGAACTGCATAGGCCAGCTATAAATGTCACCAAAAATCCTTTGTTGAGGAGTTCACGGGCCCCAGAAATGAATCTACTATTATTTTACTAAGTGGACATTGTATCAAACTGCCCTCTCAATGTGTCTCTATACCCATATGTTGGTCCTCATCTGAGTAACCTTTTTTTGTAGTAGAATATAGAATTTTCAAGTATAAGTGGGACATTTATATCACACACATCCCAAAGATCTGGAGCATCAAGGACTAACAAAGAGACATTAAGAGCCCAAGGGCAGGGGTGAAATGGCCTGTGGTAAAGCAGTGTCCTACATGTGTGACAAGACCAATGCTCTCATGAGTTCACTACGACTGTGGTTGTCTGCCAAGTCGGTCAGGAGTCCAGCATGGGGTTGGAAGCTCGTGACTTCTCAACTCTAACTGAGGAGCTGCTCATATTCAATGGCTGCTAGGAGAGGAGAGATCAGTTTTATTTAGGAGATGACGCAGTGATTCGATTTCCTTTAGTCCCTGGTAGGTCAATCATGCTACAGCGGAAGGCCAAACTCACATGTTGACAAGGGTAGTATAATTAGGTTCAGTGAACTATTGGAGAGAGAGAGAGAGAGAAACCACAAAATTTGGAACAAGTGAAAGGTGAAGGATAGTCCTAGGGGGGGTTAGAGAAAGAATTGGGGTGAAAATGATCAATATACATTGTAAGAATGTGTGGAATTCTAAAATAGTTAATAAAGTAATATATTAAAATAATATACACACAATAATTACTTCTAGTAAAATTTGTCCCATAAATATATGTTTGGTATAAATGAGAATCAGTCAATATAATATTATCGAAATAAAAGAAGAAAAGACCATCTGTTTTTAAGTACTCAAACTAAAAAAGAAGTTCTTTAATCTGATAAAACCCACAGTGACTATCATATTTAACTGTGAAAGACTGAAATCTTTTTCCCCAAATTGAGAAAAATCCCAGTTTTCTCCAGGAGTGCACTGCAATTGCTAAATTAGACAACAAACAGGAGTCACTCGGAATACACAGGAGCAAGTGGAAACACGAGCATCTGCACATGGTGTAATTTCCCAGACAGAGACCACAAGGAATGCCCTAGGAGAGCCATGGGCTAGTTCAGAAAGCTGCAGGGTAGACGACCAATACAGAGAGACAAGCTGTACCTTAATAGTAACAATAAACAATCAAAAAATAAAATCAATAAAAATTTAATTTCTAACACTGTAAAAAAAAAGAACAATCTCAAAAGATAGAATAGGAAAAGAACAAACCATAAGGATATGCACAAAATTTTTTCAACAAATGGAATAAAATCATCAGGTAGATTTCCCCCCAGGAATATAATTTTGATTCTTCACAGGAAAATCAATCAATGGAATGACTCCAGGAAAGGACAAGAGGGATAAAACGATGAAACCATCTCCACAGATGCAGCAAAGACACTGGGAAAGTCAAATAGGGGTGGGGCTTTGGGGGTTTATGTGGGAAAAGGGTGGCACACAGGAGTGGTAGGGATGTGGGTGTGCAAGTGCTCAGGATGTGTTTGTGGAAAAGCCTCAGAGAAAAGGAGAAACCCCTAAGTCCAGAAAGAGCGCATACTGAAGCTTAAAGCTGGCACCATAGCAATGGTAAAATGCTCGACTCCTTCTTCCCAAGGAGCAATCAAAGCAAGTTCCCTTTCCAGCATCCTACTGCAGACACCCAAAGAACAACTGGGCAAGAAAGCTCAGCAAATCACACTCCAAATGGAGAAGCAAAAGTGGATCCACAGCAGGTGACACGATCGCATGCCTGCGAACCCATGAAAATATTCAGAGACACAGATTACACACGGCTTGAAGAAATGAATTCAGTACATTTGCAAGGTAGCGCATGAACACACAAGAATAGATACTTTTCAACTTGATAACAATAACGCTACAGTAAGTTAAGAAAACAATTCCGTCTCTACTAGTACCTAAAAACTAAATTGCCCAAGAGCAAATTTAATCAAACAGATTTTTTTTTTAAAAAAAAATGTTAGCTGAAAACTAGAAAACATTGCAGAAAAAAAATTAAAGAAACTCTAAATAAATTGCAAACATCCCATCTTAACAGATTGGAAAACTCAGCACTAACGGCTGTATTTTCCAAGGCAACCTACAGATTGAATTCAACCATATCAAAATGATAAGTTATTTCTCCCAGAAAAGCCAAACCTCAAACTCATATGAACACTAAAGGGTCCCAGTAAACAAAACAGTGTTGGAAATGAGGAGAACAATTGCTAGTAGCAAAGTGGATTACAAAGCAGTGCTGGCAAATGGGTAAAAATATTGTTTATATTTTTTCTGCATTGGATTATTGACTAGAATATTGTATATTATATTTGCATTTGCTTAATGTAATAGAAATTGTGACTGCGGAAATGAACCCAATCTTTTATGCTAAATTTAGTCTCAAACGTGTTGAACAAACTACTCAAAGGAGAAAGAAAAGTCTCTTTAGAAATGGTGTTTAGACGGGGCTGGAGAGATGGCTCAGCGGTTAAGAGCATTGCCTGCTCTTCCAGAGGTCCTAAGTTCAATTCCCAACAACCACATGGTGGCTCACAGTCATCTGTAATGAGGTCTGGTGCCCCCTTCTGGCCTGCAGGCAGAATATTGTATCCATAATAAATAAATATTAAGAAAAGAAATGGTGTTTAGAAACCAGATAACATATTTAAAAGAATAAATGGAACCCCTGTCTTGTATCATACGCTACAGTTAATACGTTGATCTGAAATTTAACAATAAATTCTCAGACTTAACACTAAAATTAAGAGTCACAAAAAAAAAAAAACTAGATAATGCAAACACTATATATCGGAGGATGCTGTGGTCTGAGAGTGGTCCCAGTGTCCTCAAAGGATGGTCTGAAGCGTAGTACAGTACACTGGTCAGATCTTTGTGACTCAAGGCTTAGTGGAAGATCTGTAAGTCACTGGGGGCCTGAGATGCTCTCTAGGAACCAGCTGAGTTCCTTCTCAAGGGCTGTCTTAAAAGGGTAAGGCCTGATCCCGGCTTTGCTCCCGCCGCCCTTGTTCGGGCTGTAGCCATTGGTGTCTACTTACCTCCCAACCATTGCCATCTGCGATCCATCACCTGACATAGTGTCACAACCCTCAACGGAAGTGAACTGACCAACTGACCCAGATGCCAGACCACTGAGCCTCTACGACTCTGCACAGACTTTTGTTTACTTTATAAAACAAAAAAATTGTCTTCCTCAAACATCCCACTGTAGAAATATAAAGTTAACACAAAGGGCAACCTGAAGAAGGTGAAAACCTGGGTTGGAAAAATGCCTCTGCAGTTAAGAGCACGCGCAGCCCTCAGAGAGGCCAGACACAAGTTTGCTTCCCAGCACCCACTTCAGGTGGCTCCCAGCCACCTGTCACTTCAGCTCCGAGAATCAGACAGTCTCTTCTGGACTCAGAAGGCATCTGCAAGCATGTGGCATACACGCTCAAAGACACGCAAAGGCACACTTAAATAAAAACAAACCCTTTCAAAAGCAGGTGAAGAGGAAATAAAACATATGCGAACCACATGTCTGATTGCTAATCCCCCACTCAGAACACAGTCACTTTTAGACAACAGTAACATAATATTTGAATGTGAAATAATCAAAACAGAAGGCAGTTCAACACGGATGAAGGATTTAAACAGGCACGTCCCCTAAGAAAACTGCAGATGGTAGATAAGCTCATGAGAAACTGTCCGGTGGGAATAACCGATAAAAAACACACCCAAACCACAATGAGATTCTGCTTCAGACACATCAGGATAATGTTTCAGAAAAAGAAGAAAAAGATTTATTCAGTGTGGCTCAGTGACTACCCCCCCCCCAAGTCCATCTTTGGGGTTCTGAAGTGAGATCCAAGTTCAAATAGAGAGTCAATGTTACGCACACCTGAGCAGCTGACCTGGGGTCCCACTCACCACTGACCTATCTGGGTTTCGGTCTTTCTGTACGGTGCTCTGGCAAGCTGTCGTACTTGTGAAATCTCTCTGAGAGACAACTTCCCCCTCTGGCTGGCACCTGATCCTTCTCTCAGCACGAGATAATTTTAACCCAAAAGCAGAAGATAGAAAATGGTAGCATCTTGTAGGAACCTAAAACGGCACAGATATTAAAGATGAACTACCGTGTGTGAGCCAGCAATTCCCCCCCCCCAGGTATTTAAATACGATACAGAGAATGAAGATGGGTGTCCAAGCAGAAAACTAAACACAAAGGCTTCCACTGCACTGACATGAGGCAAAGGGTGAAACATCACAAATGCTCATCACCAGAGAGGCAGACAGTGTTAGAACATCCAGCCATGGAAAGCAGCTCCTGATCACTGCCGTACCCCTCACCACGGTTACACTGGGCAGCGCATCTTGTTGTCAGCAAGGCCAGTGTTAATGTAGTCTGCAGTAGTCCCCAGCTGGGTAGGACAACGGATAACTTCTCTTCCATGGGGGTCCACATAGCACCTACCAACACTAGGATAGAGCTTCCAGGATGACACCATCTTATTTCTCTTGTCCTAGGACATAATGCCAAGTTCTGTGGGCAACAAAAAACAATGTTGCACCAACCTGCAACATCTGGGGAACCTAGGGAACCCCCAGAGAACAACTTGAAAAGTAGCCAGTATCTGCAGGTGGGATTTAATTTGGGCTCCCTGTGGTATCTAGGAGAGGCATAACCTCTTCATAGGTAAACTTGATTTGTATACTATAGTGTGTGTGTGTGTGTGTGTGTGTGTGTGTGTGTGTGTGTGTCTGTTAGTCACGGTTCTATTTCTATAAGGAGACAAGCAATTCCTATGAGAGAAAACATTTAATTGGGAGCTGGCTTACAGTTTCAGAGCTTTAGTCCATTGTCATCATGGTACAAAAGTGGCATGAATGTCAAGAGAGAAGCAAACCACTTTTTAATTAGAACTTAAAGCTCCTTCATGAGATAGAACTTTACACTGGCAATGAGGCCAAGAAACTAAGACTTGATAGGTCATTGGCCTAGGGCAAAAGTTACTACTAAATATCTGATAAAGGAACATAGCAATGAAATGGCATTCTGATGTACTTACAGATCAATAAATTGCTCAATCCCACCATGGAAGCTTCTTCTTGCACTAGGTGGTAAAGTGCAAACCCACTAAGGTATAATATTCAATTTATTAAGGGATGCAATGTAAAACACAAATGCACAGATACAGAGTAAGGCTGATGCCTCCACTGATCCCAAGCCACCTCTCTGCCACTCGGTCTCTGCTTCCCCTCCCACTTATCGGTTTTCATATAGCACACAAGACCACGCCATAAGAACCGGTACCCCAAAGCTACTGGCAGAGTGAATTCCCACAAGATGGCAATTATCACAAGGACCCACAACAGGACAACATTCAGGAAGCGAGAGTCTTTGGGGTACTCAGCTCTTAATGGGATGTCTTTATCTCTGCTCTCCCTTCAAGGTTCCGGGAACTATGAGGAGAGTGAAAAGATTGGGGGACTCAAAGGTGATTGATGACTCCAATCAAACAGCATTTTCCAGACCTAGCAAGGCAAGTATGACCTCACAGAGATGGTGTCAGCACACACAAGACCTGCACAAACTCAATCCACGCAAAAATCACAATACAGAGAAGCAGCCACAAAGTCCCATCTTCGACCGAGAAGCTATTCACAATTGGTTGTTCCTATAAGAAGAAAATCAGTTTTCTCCAAAAGAGTGACAATGGGTATGGCAACATAATCTAGCACAGGCCCCATGCCCAGAAGAAGCTGACTAGCACAAGCCAGACCCTGTGTTTTTCAGGTTCTCTGTGTGTATATGTGTGTATGTGCATGTGTGTCTGTGTATATATGCATGTGTGTATATATTTGCATGTGTGTATATATATATGCACATATATGCATGTGTGTATGCTATCTCCACTGATACTCTCAAAGGAAAACTATGTTTTCTGCGGTAGTCTCACTGGGTATATTCACCATACTTACAGGCAGGCCTCTTGCACAGTGGTCAATGACCAACACAAAATGACCTCAACTACATCTACTTATTTATTAATTATTTATTTATTTTACAACCTAGCTGCCGTTTCCCCTCCCTCCTCTCCTCCCAGTCCCTCTACCCACCCCATCCTCTCTGTTCTCACTCCCCTAGCCACTCCTCCTCCATTTCTGTTTAGGACTCAAAAACTACAAAAGCCCATAATTATTCATGCTAAAAACTAAACAGCTGTTACATTATAGACACTATATCCTGTTTTCTACATTTATTCTGATATATTACATATTGAAAGAAAACAGATTTCTCCTTGAACATTTGTGCTAAAGATGCTAAAATTAAGCAGCATCTAGTCAGTTTCTTATTTTTTCGTTCTGACCGGATACAGGGGATTGAACCCACGATCTCTAGCATGCTAGAAAGCTCCTCTATCACAATGCTACCCCTAAAAACAAAGAGAGCTTATACAGAGAGTCTCTAAATAGTTCTCAGCATTTCTTTAATTTAAAATAACTGGGGAGATGAATCCTTTAAAGCTGTGGGTAAGGCATTATAATGGTTGACTTGTTGAAAGGGTCTGGCAAGTCAAGGCATACATTAAGTCTTACTTTCTGTATTTTTATATTTTTTACATTTAACTGCAAAGTAAAAGACATTTCATAATCTTATGGTTTGATTAATGAATTCAGTTATAAAAAATATACCTAGAAACAGATCCTTTCAAATACCAGACCTCAGCACTAGTAGTCATCGAGCGAGCTAAAAATTTCATCAACTTTTTAAAAGACTGTCCAATAATCTATAAACATAGTCCATGCAGGATTTAGACACTTGGTGGGTGGCTGATGGCATTTCCCCAGTATTCATATGCACTCACCATGCAATAATATATTGTTACCATAATGGAAAATGAGGACTATCTACTCACACAGAGATGATGTCAAAGAACACCATTCAGCTCACCTTGGGGTGCTACCAGAGTTCGTCCATTCTCCTGACACCAACCAACTGGCTGGATGTAAGAACTGTTAGCATCACACTTACAAAAACAGGACTCTGTGTTTACACTCAAAAGTACTCAATGTCAAGGGTTTGAATGTGAAATGCCATCTACACACGTAACACTCGGCGCCCACCTATACCACTCATTTTAAAGGTTGACGAACCTTTTGGATATGGTGCATAACTGGCAGACGTAGGCTCACAGAAGTGAACTGGGTCATTATAGATGATCCTTATTTTGGCCTGAGTGCTCAGCTTGCTGAATGAGCACACTGCAAAACAACCACTCCAGCCCCCACTGCCCCAGCTGGAGGCTGTCCATCACCATGCCTTCCCACCCCCTCAAACACTAGGCCAAAATTATCCTTCTTCCTTTACATTGCTCCTACGGAGATACCATCACAATGTCAAAGAGCAGTGACCATGCTGGACCTAAAGAGATCCCACGGGGAGTAGCACTTCATAGTTACCAAAAGCTAGCCCAGCTTCAAGTGCAGCAATTTCAAGTGGGTGAGCAGTCTTCTTACCTTCACAGCTTTCTTCAACTGGAAAGGACAGAATAAAGTGGGGATGGGACTGACACAGAGCCGACTGTAGGTGATCCTGGGCCAATGTCCTAATCAGTCTCTCCATCCACTCTTACTACTAACAAGGCCAACTATTAATAGGAAGAAGTTCCAGATGTGAACAAGACCACTAATAGGAAGTTCCAGATGTGAACAAGACCGCCGAATCAGACCCAGGATAGCTACATTTTTCTTTCTTTTACTTCCCAAAGGACACAGAATATTAAATATAAGCCACATACAACTACTCTGTGTTCTGTTTCTCAGTTCAGAGGAGACACAAGACCCCCATCAGGTGCACGCCAAGCTGCAGCTTGAGCAGAGATGTTTTTGTCACTAGTTCAGACCACACACAGGAAATGTGACAAAAATTATTTTTGCCACTGCCTATTCCAGATTTCAGGTTTTGAACCAGTAAGCCTTTTCAGCTTGGACAAAGTCAGTTTAATAGCTCCGTGGCACACATTTTCCTACTCCCCACAGGCTTTCAAATCATTCATTCCCATCTTCCTTGGAGCGTTTGTGTGCAAGGCTGAGTTCAATATTTTTCAGAACCCAACCCCATGGGAAAAAAAATCAACCCTACTACTTCTTGGGCTCCTCTTCTAATATCTATTTCCATGACAAATGAGATAAAACATAAGAGCAATGGCAAGCCCTGGGCTGTTTCCATTACTTCAGGAGAGAGACCACTGAGTAACTTCACATAGGATGGGGAAAATGGGGAGGGGAGAGGGGCTCTTTCATTCAATGATCCATGTGGAAGAGAGGCAGCAAAAAGTCAAATGAAGGATTCTTGATGTGAGTTACTATAAAAAAAAAAAAACAGCCACAGCGCTGGAAAGAGGAATTCTGAATACTAAATATGGATGCAGGCCAAGCACATGCATACTGATGTCTCACCAGTAATCAAAGTCGTCATCCCAGTTCTCAAAACGCTCTTGTACACGGTCTTCCCCAACATCTGCAATGGTCGCCACCACACACCAAGCAAGGGTTTCTCCTGTCCACAGCCTCCAGCTTCATCCCGACCTGAGACTCCTTTGGCACTGGCCCATTCTAACACAGCACCCGAGTGGGAGAGAGACATCCAATCAAACAGGTCAACCAATGGAACTGAAACACGGTGGGAATTTCTACAGCACTGAAGTACTAACAAGGTTTACACAATATCAACGTTTACTTTCCTGACTCTGGAAGGGAGCCGGCAAAGGCTCCCCCAAAGGACACCAGTTTCCCAATGGCTTTCCACTTTAGTTCTATAAGGAGATTGCCTTTCCTTATCATCTTGTTTCCCTGTTCAGTTCTTAGAGTAATACGAATGGATTCTAAGACTCGGTGTTTACTGAATACGGTCATATCAAGTGATAAATGCATCATGTAACTCCCCGTAGCTAATGAAATTTCCAAATACCACTATTGGAAAAGTGATAAAGGTTATGCTCTAAAACATACATTTAAAAAGTTTTTCATGTGATAATGGGATTCAAAACTAGTATTTTCTCAATGTTTAAGGGATGTATTATGTTGTGAAAATTACAGACATAAATACAAATGATTTTAATGCCTATATGTTTCTAGCAGAAAATTTAGATTATGGTTAATGTAACTCTACCTTCTGTATGAAATAGTTATAATTAGTCAGTCTTGGAGCTTTGAGATAGACACAAAACTGGGGGCTGGAAGGATTTCTTTGTCTATCTCTGTATCTTCCAGTAGATTCTATTTTTAAGGCAATCTCATATCAGCAAAGTCAATTTCCTTGACATATAATTTGATGAGGGACATATAATAAACATCGAACACTAATATCAGGATTGGGAAAGTGAACCCTATTTCAGTAAGAAGTGCACGGGGTACAGGACCCTCAGTGGATAGGGACAGCAGGCAGAGGAGGGAGAGGGTCCCTAGAGGGCAAGCCCAGTCCTGCCTCCTGCCCTACGTCAGTCTCCCCCAAATGCCCACTCCCTACTGAGTACAGAGAATGACTGGGCATTTAACTTTCATTCTCCACGGAATGGTCACTGAATTGCTTGGAAAATGGAAGCAAAAAGGGAGTACTCTAGTCAAATCTTGGTACAGCATCCCTGAATCTGTTTAAAAATGCTCTGATTGTTTTCTTCATCGATGCTACACAGGTGACTGACAGCATCTACTCCACACATATGATAGCATCTGTCTGGATATCTACTCTACACATGTGACAGCGTCTGTCTGGATATCTACTCTACACATGTGACAGCGTCTGTCTGGATATCTACTCTACACATGTGACAGCGTCTGTCTGGATATCTACTCTACACATGTGACAGCATCTGTCTGGATATCTACTCTACACATGTGACAGCATCTGTCTGGACATCTACTCCACACATATGATAGCATCTGTCTTGGATATCTACTCTACACATGTGACAGCGTCTGTCTTGGATATCTACTCTACACATGTGACAGCGTCTGTCTGGATATCTACTCTACACATGTGACAGCGTCTGTCTGGATATCTACTCTACACATGTGACATCACCTGTTTTTTGCATTACTCATTTCAAAACACCAAAATCAAGCTTAAGAAACTAATTTATTGCAAGAAAAATGGAAAAAATATCCACAAAAGATATTTTAGATAAATTTTAGCAGGCTGTGAGTCTGGCCTTTAATGGCTGAGCCACCTCTCCAGCAGACTTAATTTAAGTGTTCTGTGTTTAATTGCAACGCTAAAGGACAAAAACAACACATAAAGCTATTTTTGCCTTGGGAAGACTATGATAAATTAAGTCAAGAAAGGTAAGGGCAATTAAGACATTTTGTAATTTATTATATTTAAAATTATAACAGCATATAAAGCAAATTTTAAGAAACTTAAGCTTGGGGAAGAGTGAGGTTTACAGGAAGGAAGACAATACTCACTGGACTTACATTCCTGAATAATTTCTTAGGAGCATTTTGCAATCTACAGGCCTTCAAGTAATCCATCCAAACAATTTTATCTTTTCTATAACCTAAAGAGAAGTGTACACCATTCAACATACCCACCAGATGCCATCACATCTATTTTACATATATTATTATTCCTAGTTTTAATCTTCTGTTATGTATTCAGTAACTCCTTAGCTCATTACAGACGAGTGATAGTAAATCTCCAAGGTGTTTTCATGTTGTTTAAATGTCTTAAGTTCAAAGTTGTTGAGTGTAGTTTCCATAATAAATGTAGGTCCCCACAGATGATCAATGTCCACTGAGATACAGTGTTGCCCCGTTCCCTGGCCTAGGCTTTTATGGAGGGGCACAAAGGGTGAGAGAAGAGTCCCACCCAGCATGATTGTCCCTCACCAGGAAGTCACACCACAAAGACAAAGAGAGGTCCTGATTCTTTAGTAGTTCCAATGGCCAGACACTAGGGAGAGATTAGCAACCTCTTCACAATCCAAAGGCCATCCTGGGTTCAATACCCAGAACTGCCAAAAACCAAAGGCCATTTGGCAGGCCCAGCTTTCTACTCCTAATCTTTATACATCACCCAGTAAAAATGCATTATCATCCCATCTATGTGACCTATGTGATCGAGAATTTCTGGAAAGAAGCCGTGTCTGCACAGACAGACTGGCTACTTAGGATTATTTTGGTCCTGTGGGGAGGTTGATGTTGAAGGTCAAGAGGCTATGTACCTTATCTAGGGGTAGTTCTGACAATCTGTTACAGCCATGCCTTGCCCACTTCTGCATCAGAACAAAACCCCCAAACTAATAGGTAGAATCCTTTTGGAGTCTATTTACTTAGCAAACCATTAGCTGCCACCAATCCAAAAACTAAAGATCCATCAGATAACAAACACCTTGGGCCACTAGGAGAGCCTCCTCCATCTCCACGCACCTGCCTCTCTGATTTACTCAGCTGTGTATTTTAAGCTCACCTTGCCTCATGACTTTCTTTGTTCTGTGAAACTAGTAAAAGTCTGTGAAATTGTTTCCACACGGAAACATGGAATTTGGGATAACCTAGATACATGTTCCAGGTCCATGGTCACTCAAAATGGCTCCAGAATAAACTATCTCTTAAAGATTCTTTTTAGGATAAGAGACATGATTTCTGAATCGACACTTGAAGTGGCCCCAGTTAGACAGGATGAGGATTTTCTTATTGAATCTATAAGCCAAATTCTTTGCAGAGTTCAAGACGACATTCACACATTAAACTTTACTTTTCCACCATGGTTCTCCACTAGTCTCCTCTCCTCGAGAAGGCATCCTGGTCAAATACCCCCTCCCCCAATACACACACACACACACACACACACACACACACACACACACTCCAGGAAGTCAACAGCTCTGGCTTCTGCTCTTGCCTGGGGGCCAACCCCTTTCTCATTTTATTGAAGTGTCTGGGATCCTGTGACTTCAGAGAGGCCTACAGCATCAACTGAGAATGTGTCCTGGGGCCTGATTCAGCCCTTCGCTCCTCTGAAGGACAGCCCCATAGAGCCTGAGGCTTTACATTTTCTGTTGTCAATACTGAGTACCAGTACATACTAAAAGCCCCATAATATCTACTGGATAAGTAAACCCACTGACTGTCACCAGCTCTCATCAAAACCAGCAATTCAAAAGACTGCCTTCAGCCCCAGGCATCTGCAGAAAAAAAAAAAATGCCTGATTCCTAAGAAGAGGGAGACTGCACTCCAATCCAAAACATCCTGCAGTCATTCTACAACCTAATGCCCAAACAGAAAGCTAGGTGTGGCCAGTGATAGTCCAAAGAGCCTGGACCAAGGCATCTCACAGCAGTAAAGGTTCAGGCCTTAACCGCCTGGTCCATGTGTCTCACAGGAAACAGAAGACAAATGCAGAACTCCATTTCCCATCATAAAAGACCAACCCTGGCATTTTGTAGTCTCATTCTTTCCTTTGTTTCCAAATCCATCGCAAATTTAGAGTTAGTCAAGGCTCTTCCCTGTGGGCTATCACTGATCGAGTATAATATTTCATTTCAAACAGGATCTAGAACATCAATTTCTTGCTATCAGGATTAATAAGCTTTATATATGATTAAGTGCTCCCAAACAATGATATCTTCTTACCATAAACTCCTAGACTTAGAAAGACACACGGACTTTGCTTTTACACTTATCTCTAAGGCCCTGCCATGGTCTTAGTCTCTTTGGAGATCAAACTTTCGTTTGAAAATTCAATTCACACCAGCTCCCCTGTGAGTGTTTTATGAAATGGTGTTAAAAAAAAAAACCGAAATAGCAAGTGTCCCTCTCTCCAGCTGATAAATGCACCCCGGCTCACCCTTAGGGATACGCAATTCGTGCTGGGTCTTTTCACACCACCCCACTGGATGAATGTCAGGGGAACCAGCATTGGTCCAAAAATCACAGCAGCTCAAATCACCATCAAAATGCAGTCTCAGCCAGTAACCACACACCTGAAACGGAGATAGTTCACAATTGTTCGTTGTGGAACCGAAGCGGGCTCTAAAGCCGATAAAAATAGACAACTGTTTAGTTGACATCATCAACACAAACCTGTCCAACTATCCATCCAAACATGTTCATCAAGTTCAACAAGTGTTTTTGTGATATGAAATACAATTAAAACAAAATGATGATAAAGGGGTATCTAGAACTTTCTGTAAAAATACATCTTTGAGATGAATATAGGAATCTGGGGTCAAAACAAATGTTTTTAATTGGCTATTTGAAAGACCCTCAGAGAGGACCTTTCTTCTCTGATGAAGACCCCAGAACCAGGACACTCCGAGACCAGGCCACAGGATGCAATTAGCAAGAGGTTTATTGAGTAAACACAGGTACCTGCGGGCAGCAAGTCTTTCGGAGGACTTGCACGCCTGCAGACTGGGGGGAGGTCTTTTTATAGGGAAGAGCAAAAAGCAAGTTTACAGAAGCAAAAGCGTGGTTATCGGTTGACCTGAATGAGGCAGGAGCATGAATGGTTTCCTCAGCAAGGGTGTCAGCGAAAAGCAAGCTTACAGAAGCAAAAGCGTGGTTATCGGAATGAGGCGGGGGCATGAATGGTTTCCTCTCTCAGCATGGATGCCTGGCAACAGTCATCCTGTTCCTATCTTATAGCTAACCTGCTTTGTTGATATCCTATCTTATTGACATCTTGCCTTGCAGTCTTCCTATCTCTATCTCCTGCTCTCTCAGGCACATGGGATGTTCTTACGGAAGCAGACTGGCTGCTGATCCAGAGAGTTTTTTTTTTTTTAAAGCAAACAGGACGTTCCCCCGGGAGCATGCTAGCTGCGGGTTTTGAGGAGGGGGTCTGTAGGGTCTTTCATATTAATTCAGCACCTATCAAATATGTTTTTATGAAAACACGTCTTCTGCTGGGGGGTTTAATTCCCACTTCAAAAGAGTAGAGACTGGCACACAGAATGACCTTAACCCATGGAGCCAGTGGATTTAACACAGCAAATAATGGCAGTCTGAGAAATACTTCCTCCAGGCTTTCTGTACAAGTCTAATCGCCTTTACCATCACATAGAACACGTGAATATGACTTTTCAGTTCAATGCTTTATAAATTTAGGCATCTTTTATTGATTTAATAACATGTTGAATAAATATTAGATTTTAAAATCCATTTCATCCCATCAATGCCAGTTCTCTGTGTGTAATCTTCCTAAAATTGAGTGTATTTAAATGAATTCATTAGTCCAGATAACCTATGAATAATTATGTCACTGTAAGAGGCGGAATAACACTGGCATCCTTAGATTATCATCAACTTTAGGACAGATCTATTTTTTTCAGTTAACTCAATGATAAATGTTAGTTGATGAAGAATTTACTAGAAAATTCATCATAGACAAAAATTTTAAAGAAGTATATTTTATACATTATTGACCAAATTAATAGACTGGGACCATTTATGACAGAAAGTGCTGAGGTTTGCTATTTTCTACAAAACTGTCACCACACAGTTGACCCAAGGCAGCAGCAACTCCTCTTACCTTGGCTACAGATAGCACACAGAATACAGAAGGACGTCGGGTATCAACGCCTTCTAATCTCATTCCAACCTGAAAGCCATTTTCATGTTCCAGGAAGGACTGACCCTATGAAATTTCCGGATACAGTATCAGTCACTGAGATTTATTCACAATTTAATATAGAACATTTTAAGGCACTGATATGTGGAATTTATAAATAAAAGGATTCCTAAAAGCAGAATAGAATAGTAGCCATCAGAAGCTGGGAGGGGTGGGGGAGATGGAGATGTTCCCCCAAGCTTCAAAGCTGCAGTCAGACAGCAACACTGAATGAGAAGTATTTTAGGAGATGAATATATCCGTGTGTGGAATGCATATAACATGTTGTCATGTCTGAATAATAATTATATGTGATTACAGCTTACTGAAAATGAAGAAACAGAATTTAATAAAGGAATGTACCGTGTAGTTTGTAAGCTTAATTTTTAAAGTGTAATATTTATGTCAATTCTTTGATATTTTTATTCATATATACAATGTATTCCTTCCTCTAACTCAGCCCAGGTCTAGGTCCCTTCTTAACTTCATGCCCTCTTTTATTTTTTTCTTTAATAATCTTCCAAGTCCAATTTGTGCTGCCAATAAATTTAAGGCTATGGAGTCACCCATTGGGATGGCTGACCTACTGGGTGCCTGGAATGGTTGACCTACTGGGTGCCGCACCCTTAAAGAAAACTGTCTTGCCTCTCCAGAAGCAGGTAACTGTCAATAGATCCTCAGCTAGGGGTTAGGGCCAGCAAGACTGGCTTTATCTTATGCAGTTCTCATGCGGGCCACCACACCCACTGTGACTTTATCAACACAGTGTTCCTAGCATGTCCAGAAGGCACTGTTTTCCTCTGGCTTCCCTGGGCCCTTGGTTCTTTGTCTTTCTGCTCCTTCCTCCATGCCAGTACCTGTCCCTGACATGAAGAGAGTGCCACAGATGTCCCGATTACAGCTGAGCTCTCTGCACTTTCGCAAATTGTAGGTTTCTTCATTATTGATGGTTTATTATACAACTGTACCTCTTTATATGATCTGAGAGCTGTACTAAACTATGAATTTAGAGATAGCAACTAAATAGCCAATTGATACTACAGCCAATTAAAATAGTAATCGTCGTAGATTGGGAAGCTGGACTTTAACATGCTTTCAAAGAGTTCATCCATAAATTTCTTATTTATTATTCATTATTTATTATTCAGATGATCTATCCCCAGTCTGTGGCTAGACTCTTTGCTTTGCTGACAGTGATGCTGATACATATAATCCCATTCACCCACCCCGTCTCCAACATATTCCTGCTGTGTGGCTAGGAAGGCCCGGAATTCATGATCCTTCTGCTTCTATGACCGGAATCCTGTGAGCCACTTTGAATTTTAATACAGAAAATCTATGAAGCCCCATGTCTTGTGTCTAGCTGCATATGCAGCCTGTTGAAGCCTAACTCTAAGGTGTCTAACTTCTCAGAAGTTTCGAAAAGGTACAGTCAGAACACAGCTTCTCTATAAGCGGGGGATGGCTAAGCAAACACACGGAAGCTCAATACTGGACAATCACAAGAAAGGAGCTTCTGGTTATACAACAGAGAGCCAAGACCACCTAGCCTCAGTCAGCCAAGCTGCACAGCAGAGGGAGGAGTGACTGGGAAAGAGGGAGAGAAAAAGTAGGCAAGCTTGAGACAGCAATGGATACAGCAAAGCAGCCTGAACTTGACTGATCTGGGAACTGCACAGCATGGAGCCACAAGGGAGAGCCTCTGTGTGTCTTGGTATAGGCAGCATGCTGCAACCAGGAGCTGGACTGAGAAGCAGCTCGTGGTTTTCTGTTCTTGTAACTCACAGCAAGCGTTACCACACTGTCCTCCCAAGGGTTTGCCTGGTGGCGAAGAGAAGCACCAGTCAACTGTGACATGAAAGGCAACACAGTGGGATTCAGGCCTGGCACACAGAGAGGAGCAGGTCTGCCTTTCCCTTTAAGACAGCAGCTAGTCAATAAGCAGCTGGGACTAAGAAACATGTAATCCTAGAGCAGGACCTGCAGCAACCTTCCAATCGTGATGATCTGTTGTTCAAGCCTGCATGTCCAGCAATCTCAGCACAGTTCAGCCCTGGCCTGACATAAGACAATCTTCCTATGAGGAATCCCATCTAAAGCAATCCAGGCTCCACTCTGCCTTGGACTAGTAAGTGGGAAACCTTTCCAACTGGCTTCAGTGACAAACCATTTCTGCTGACTTCACTGTGTGCTATACACGAAAGTAAGAGGTGGCTATCTCCAGCCATTGTACTTCCTGGAGGATATATCTCAACAAGACATGGAGGAGAGAGTGGCAGAGGGAGAGAGAATTCACTCCTGCTTGTGGAACTGTGCCAACAGAGACAATAGTTAAATATATTTTAACTTCACACTTCTTTGATTTGTCTGTATTTGCTGTTGAACAAGTATATACGCACATGTATGTGTGTGCATATGTGTCAATATGTCTATGTGTGTCTGTGTCTGTCTCTGCGTGTGTCTGCATGTGTGTGAATATATTTATGCATAGTGTCTGTGTGTCTGTCTGTCTGTCTGCATGCGTGGGAATGTCCATGTGTATAAGTATCTGCATGTGTGTGTACCTGTCGTCTACCTGTGAGTTTCTCTGTATGGGTATGTGTGTGTGTGTGTCTGTGTATTTGCATGTGTGTATATATCCATGTGTACATGTGTAAGTGTGTCTGTCTGTGAGTCTCCCTGTATGTGTATGCATGTGTGTATATGTGTATACCAATGTGTCTGTGTATTTAAGAGTTTCTTTTCTTGTTTGGGGGTCTTCGGGGTTTTGCGTTTGTGTTGCTGTGGTTATGATTTTTCTCTCTTCATCTCCTTTAATTAATAGAATTCTTTTATTTTATACAAACTGTTTTATAATTAGGGCCTTCATTTGACACCTTCTGCATTTTCATTTATCATTTTTATGCTCTCTTAAATGTTTCCTTGTTTTAAAAAAAATCTTTAAAACATTTTCCTGTCAATGTATTTCTTCCCCCACCAATGTGGCAGCTGTTACCAGAGCTATACATTAAATAATATTTTATTTTATTTCTGATTCAAATTCAATGCTATTTGCTTCTGTTAGTGGTAATCCTCCTCCCTACAGATACTGGGGATCAAAGACATGCTTTGCCCTGTGTAGATGCTCTGTCATGGAAGAACATTCCTAGCCTAGCTTGAGAATCAGCACATATTGCTCAATTCTACCCACCCCTACTCCAAGTCAAAATTATACTATAACTCAAAAGAGAAAGAAGATTAAAAAACCTGAAGCCAACAACCAGTATCTAAGCATGCGGGGTGTGATGGTCCTGAAGACCTGCCCATGGATAAATACTCCACCTCCTGCAGTTATAACAGAGATGAAATAAACGGGCTGTGGACACTCCATCAATGCAGGGCCACCCTATGTTACACCCAGGCTGTCTCAGACTCCACATGGTTGGTAAGACTAGGAATGACTACAGACGGCGTGCCCTACATATGCAAACATGTACAATCATCCTGCTCTTATAAGACCCCAAGGAAAGGCAGGAACTTCAGGCTCTGATAACTCCACACTGTCAAAAGACAATGATGTTACCAGAGAAGTCAAAGAAAATTTCACCACAGATCCAGCTAGAAACACGTTGAACTCCTTACTATAATCCAGTATCCCCAGTAATTGTAAAAAAAAGGGACGGGGGAGAACAAACTAAAGGTACAGAAAATGTATTCAGTGACACGATACCAGGAAACTGACCACTACTTGGGGAAACATGGATATCCAGGTACAAGGATTGTCTAGAAACTCAGAAAATTGACCAGAAAAGATCCCTTTCATGGTATACTTTAGACAAAATGCCAACAGTAAAGAACTGAGAGAGAATCCTGTACTGAAAGAGCCAAATCACTTATCAGGAAAGACAACATC
This sequence comes from Microtus oregoni, assembly GCF_018167655.1. Lineage (NCBI taxonomy): Eukaryota > Metazoa > Chordata > Mammalia > Rodentia > Cricetidae > Microtus > Microtus oregoni. The sequence continues at coordinate 25,960,623 of NW_024543077.1, forward strand.
TGAATAATATCAGATTTGTCAATAAGAACTCTGAAGCCAGGGTGATGGTTGAATAGGTATGGCTCCATAGACTCATGTGTTTGAATGCTCGGCCCACAGGAAGTGGCACCATTAAGGAGGTGTGGCCTTGTTGGAGTAGGTGTGGCCTTGGGGGAAATGTGTCACTGTGGAGGTGGGCTTTGATGCCCAGTGTGGTACACAGTCTTCATTTCTGATGCCTGCAGATCAAGACGTAGAACTCTCAGCTCCTTCCTTCTCTAGCACCATGTCTGTCTGCACACCATGTCTAGCTATGATGAAATGGACTAAATTTCTGAAACTGTAAACCCATCCAGATGAAATGTTTTCCTTTATAAGAGTTGCTGTGGTCATGGTGTCTCTTCACAGCAATAAAACCCTAACTAAGACACTAGGTAGCTATCTAGCCCAGATTACAATATCAAGAACAAGTATCCTTCGGAATACAAGGAAGTCAAGGTCAGTGTAAGCTAAAGCAATTCATGAGCACTCCCATATTGCAGATGACACCTGAAGGAACCCTAAACACATCAGAGCAAGGTACACAACACAAAGAATGAAGAAAATAATAAGTCCTACCGGAAGACTAAACAAGAAAACTAGAATTAATTAGGAAACAATTAAACATCAGGTTTTTTTTAAAGTATGCCAAGAATTAGTACACACCTAATTGTTGCACTGGATTTAAAGGGTCCTAATTCTCCAAATAAAAGTTGACTGGCTAATGGAATTATAATTAAATATCCTTCTATTTCCAACCTATAAAAAAAAACAGCACTCCATCAAATACAGTCTGGAAGTTAAAAGATAAAAAATTATATATATATTCCAAATAAATGAAACCCAGGTAAAGCAGGCAGACCTATCTATACCTGTCACGTAAAGCAGATTTCAAGTGATTAAAAAAACATGAAAGTTGCTACGTTAGTAAAAGGAAAAACACACACAGAAGACACAGTATATGCTTTAGTATACATTCCAATATATTTATTTCATAGTAGTATATATGCTAAATTATATACAAATTGCTATATATTTATTATGTTCAGTATACGTATATAGAGAACATCTCTACACAGAATCTCATTACCAAATGCTAAGGGGAAACGACGAACACAGAAGTCCTAGTACAAACCAGTGAATGTTTGCTGTACCATGCTCTGGTCAAACGGCCACCCAGCTCTGAGAAAAGGATAAAAACTCCACACTAAACCACAGTTAACATGAACTTAACAGACATCTACATAATGTTCTATCCAAAACTGCAGTCTATGCATTCTTTAGAGCAGCTCACAGAACTTTCTCCAAAATAGAACACATTTTAGGCAAAAAGCCAAGTCATTATAAAAAAAAAAAGAATCAAAACAATTTGCTCAAAGCCCATCAAATCATAATGGAGTAAAATTAGAAATCAAAAGCAAGAGAAAGAACAAAGTCGACAAAAATATGAGATTGAGCAATGACCTTAAAATGATTAGTAATTCACTGAAGAAATCAAGGAAAGGACAGTATCCTTGGATCAAAGGAAAATACAACATGAGAATCTGTAGGATTAAAAAAAAAAAAACGAATCTGTAGGATGTAGCAAAAGAATGGAAGGGGCATGTATGGCCACGAGAAATAATGAAAATAAACAACACAATGATGCAACCATGGAACCCAGAAAACAAGAACAGGTAAAACAAACAAACAAACAAACAAACAAATGACAGAAGAAGAATATGACAAACCCCAAATCAGTAGAAGGGCAGAAAGAAATAATAAAGATCAGAGCAGAAATGAGTAAGACAGACTTTAAAAGGGTGCCTCAGAGAACCAATGAACTGATTCTTTGTGGAGATTAAGCACACAGAGATTCCCTTAGCCAAAATGCCTAAGAAAAACAGAGAACTGTATTAATAAAATCAGGTCAAAAAGATAGAGATTGCAACAGATAACACTGAAATTCAGATTAGGGATTATGTGAAAAAAAATGTACACCTCAGTAAGTTCGAACAAAACCAAATAAATTGATATATTTCTAGACACACATGACCTATTATAATGGAATTTGTATATTTTAAGAAAACTATACTGATCAATAACAAGACTGTTTTTTTTTTAAATCCAGGACAGTGAGGAAGCACAGCAGAGTGTTTTATCAAATATGTTCCTCTAAGGAGTCCAGAAAAGGGAAAAGCGAGGAACACTTGTGGCCTCATCTTACAAAGTCGGTGTCACCTTTAATACTGAATGTGAGTGCAACAAAAACTATAGAGAGCTTCCTGAAGGACTGTAAGTAGGGAGAACTGTCCACAGCTGAGCATGGCAGTACATACTCTTGTTCCCAGGACATGGGAGGCAGAGGCAAAAGGACAGTGAGTTCCGAGACCATCCTGCACTACTACGTTGTCAGCTGCTATCTCGAAACAATGAAAATGAAGATACAGAATGGATGGAACAATGACGACCAAGTGAGTTTCATCCTGGGATACAGAGCTGGCTCAACACACGCAAAGCAATAAACAAGACAGCACGTAAACAGGACCGAGTTTGAAGGAACTAGAAATAGGAGGATCATACTCATCACAAAAAAGGGTGTATATAACAAATCCATAGCCAACAACACACTCAATAGGGGGAGACTGAGAGTATTTCCTCTAAATTAAGGAACAAGACAAGAATTTTGATTCTCTTTGCTTGCACTTCCTAAGTAAAGTACTTGAAATCTTAGCTGGAACACTATGACAATTATGATGATTTCAGGCTAACATGTTGGCATCACACAGACTCGTGTTTTAGCTCGTGTTTTTTCATGGCCAGGGGCACTATTTAGGAGCCTATACAATCGTTACAGGGTAAGGCTTAACCAGAGCAAGTAACTCATTAAGAGCCGGCCGTTTATGGTTCTACCTGGAACTTGATCCTGCTCTTACACTTTCTGCTTCCTGGTCCCTCACAGTAGGGTGCCCCCACCCCTACTTCTGTTGTCATGAACTTTACCATAGTTTTTGTCATGAAAAACTGAGACCCTCTGAAACCGTGAGCCAAAATAAATTTTTGGAAGGCATTTTGGTCACAGTGGTGGAAAAATTACTACTATAATAAGCAGAAAGAGAAAAAAGCTGGTACCAAGAGTGGGGTTACTGGTGTGACCATACTTAACCACGTGGCTCTTGGGCCTTTGGGCAAGTTTGTGGGAGGAACATTTCCCAGATGGGCACTGAAGCAATCCTAGATTTTTTTTTTAAACAGCTTTCAATAATTGAGATGGTTGAAGTTACCTGTCCACTTGATAGAATCTGGTATCATCCAAAAGATGGATGATGTCTAGGCATGTCTGTGGGGTGTTATCCTTATGGCAATATATGTGGGAAGACCCAACCACTGAGGTGGTCCGGTTCACTGGTCAGGATTCTGAACTGTCAGCGGGTAAGCTGGGCACAGGCATTCATGGCTCTCTTCTTTCTAACAGCAGATTCGATACAACCAGCTGCCTCAGGCTCCTCTGCCTTGACTGCCTCACCATGATAAACCATATCCCTGGGAGCCAAAACAAACATCCAGCAAAAGAAAATCAGCTGGGATGATTTGAGTGAGATTTCAGAAGATCGGAATACCAATGTTCACAGAAATGTGAAGAGTTAATACTGGGCTCTGGGAAGAATCTGGGTACGTTTTGCTCATGTCCCCAAAATATGGGTGAATCTAAATTAAAAAGAAATTGACTAATATTTTTCTGATTAGGCAATTTTAAGCCAGGATAGCATTCAGACTATAATATGGTTATTGCAGGCTTGTTTTAGACAGGTTTATGATGAGGACTAAGAAAGAAAATCAAATATGGATGATTTGAGATACACATATGTTTTGCTATAAAAAAAGATGGACATGTTTGATGCTGTAGACAATTCAGATTAAAAACAAAGCAACTGTAATTGTTAAAGAGATGCCTGCCATCAAAGAGAAGCTGTTCTCTGTGCCCTGGGACAGTAGAAAAGATGCCTTGGAAAAAAAATTATAACCATTTAAGGCTCCAAGTTACAAAACTGAAAAATTGTTTGAAAAGATTTCCTGTAGAAATTAGTATTTACAAGAATGTCCTGCTCAAACGGGGTCACTAATTTTACTGAAAGTAAAAATACTTTCAGTAGGTCTAACTGCACAAGCATCTAAGGTTTCTTTTCTTCTTCTTCTTCTTCTTCTTCTTCTTCTTCTTCTTCTTCTTCTTCTTCTTTTTCTTCTTCTCCTCCTCCTCCTCCTCCTTCTCCTTCTCCTCCTCCTCCTCCTTCTCCTCCTCCTCCTTCTTCTTTTTGTTTTTTTTTTTTTCAAGACTGGGTTTCTCTGTAGCTTTGGAGGCTGTCCTGGAACTAGTTCTTGTAGACCAGGCTGGTCTTGAACTCACAGAGATCCACCTGCCTCTGCCTCCCAAGTGCTGGGATTAAAGGCATGCACCACCACTGCCCAGCTAACATCTAAGGATTCTTGTAGCCATGGTTTGTGTAGCCACAGTCCAAGGAGACCCAGTAGCTCCTCAACCTACCAGCACAACTGGGTGGCCATGTGGTACTGATTTGCAAGCATTCCATATGTATAAATTATGGTGTTATCTAGGCTTATACTGAACCTTTCAGGGAGTGCTTGAGAGAATAATAAACTTGTATTTCCTTCATGAAACACCTTAAAGGGAGATGCATGAAGCCATAGTGATAGTGGAGATCTCAAAATGTTAGTGATGTCAGAACTGTGGGTACCAAGTGGGGCAGCTTGACAGAAAAGCCATGTGTGCTGCATGTGGCCATATGGGTAGGGCTGCCATAGCCACCTAGAGCTGGAATAATGCTAGCACATTCCCCAGATGTCCTCAGAGAAAAGACTCTAACGTAAACACTTTGGAGTAGCCCTTTAGTGCTCACCACTACCGTAAATGGGAATCTTGACAGCAGACCCCATTCATTATTGTTTTTCTAATCTACCAGCTTTGGGCAGCTAGAGTGCTGCTGGACAATCCAGTCTTCATCACGAATAAACACATCTAGAAAACGGTGACAAGACTCCAGTTCTGTGATTCCCAGGGTGCATGTTAAGCGGTCGTTGTGTTTCTGTTTAGCAGTGTTTAGCATCTGAATGCCAATTTTTCTATGTGAATTTATTCTTTTTGGGAAGACTTCCATTTGGAAATAATGCCAAGCTCCAGAGGAAGTTAAAGGAGAGTGTAGAGGTGCCCCATGCAGCTGCAGGCTCAGCTACAGCCTGGCCTCTCGCCTGCTGCCCACTCATTCCTCCATCCTCATTCCCACCTGTCTACAACCATGTATGGACAGGACAGCTACATGTAAAATACAGACACTTTCAGAAGCATCTTCGGGTCCTTTGTCCCTATACAATAGACATGTTCCCTTTACAGCTATGCACTTTCCCAAGTAATGACTGGAACCCCACAGGCCAGTTATAAGTTTGTAATATGCTTGGACAACTGTCTCACTCACATGACACTGCTGTCTACTGTTTCCTACCCCATACTTTTTTCTTGGTATGTAATGATGTTTATATGCTCATATAAGTATAGGCTAGTGCGTGCATGCATGTATGTGCATGTGTGTGCAGTCATGTGTAAGTGTTCATGTGATATATGTGCACACATGCATGTGCATGTGTGTGTGGTTAAGATGGCAAGTTCAGTTATTGCTGCTCAGAAGCATTTCATGAGACAGGGTCTCACAGGGTCTCTGAGTGGCCTCGAAATTGTCAAGTAAGCAAGGCTGACCATGTGCCCTAGAATCTGCCTTTCTTTGCCTTCCATACAGTACACACAACCACATATGTGCACACCACCACACAGTACACACCACTACACACATGCACAACACACACAAAAGTGCACACTACCACACAGTGCACACCAGAAACACACATGTACACCACCACACAAGTGCACACTACCACACAGTTCACATCATCACACACACGTACACCACCACGCAAGTGCACACTACCACACAGTTCACACCATCACACACATGTACAGCACCACACAAGTGCACACTACCACACAGTTCACATCATCACACACACGTACAGCACCACACAAGTGCACACTACCACACAGTTCACATCATCACACACACGTACAGCACCACACAAGTGCACACTAACACACAGTTCACATCATCACACACATGTACGCAAGTGCACAATACCACACAGTTCACATCATCACACACATGTACAGCACCACACAAGTGCACACTACCACACAGTTCACATCATCACACACATGTATAGCACCACACAAGTGCACCCCACTACACACATGCACAACATACACACAAGTGCACACCACCACACACACATGCACACCACCACACAGTGCACCCCACTACACACATGCACAACACACACACAAGTACATACCACCACACAGTGCACCCCACTACACACATGCACAACACACACACACAAGTGCACACCACCACACATGTGCATACGATCACACAAGTATACACCACCATACACACATTCATACCACTGTGGGAACTGCAGCCCCCGAGTTGATATCCCTGCCCCATTTGAGGTGCTTATCTGCAAGGAAAACATAATAAATTCCCTCTGCTCCTGGAGCAGGAATTTTAAGTGCATGGTGACTGGTCCTTGATCCCTGCTAGGGTCAGGTTACAGTCCCTTCGCAGCCCCCTCCTCATTTGGTGCCATGGTATAAAACCAGCCCAGTAGACAATAAAGGGAGAAGCTGTTCCACCTCAACCTTGTGCTCTGTGTATTCATTCAACCTGGACACCCTCTGCAGAGACTCTTGGTTCCAGCCCGCGCTGGCGCGGCATACCACCACACAGTGTACCCCACTATACACATGCACAAAACACACACACACACACCACCACACATGTGCACACCACCACACTGGCTTTTGCTACATAGGTTCTAAGATTGGAACTTAGGTTCTTGGACTTGCAAGGCAAGCATTTCATCCATGCAGCCGCCTCCCCAGCCCCAAACTCTACTTCCTAACACCCCCTCCACCCTGAAAACGGGATCTATCTAGAATTAGATGTCACTTTAATCTGACAAGTCTCCCTAGTCTCCCTGGTTCTGGAACAGTTTCTGTTAACATGTCATTGTCTTTTATCTTGGCGACATTTTAAGAACACTCTTCTCCTCTGACTTTCAATTAGAATATCCATCATTTTGAACTTGTCCGATGTCCCTTACGATTCAGCTGCCACAACACTACAGGAGTGATGTCCGCAGGATACCACACCATGACCCTCCATCCATCAATGGCAATGCTCATGGTGATTACTAGTCCTGGTGTTGCCCAGGTTCCTCACTGCTTGGTCACATGTAAAGCATATATTTGTGTGTGCATACAAACATAAACACCTGCAAAATGTGGATATACTTTATAAATGCCAAGTTTAAATAAATACATGTAATTCTAACCAACCCCCAGGGCTTTCTCTTTTTCCTCTAGTCCCGTGACCTTTCCCCTCTGATGTCCTTACTTTACTCCTTAACTAGACCCTCCAGGGCATCTCTTAGAGTTGCAGAACTCTTCTGTTTATAATATCACCCAAAAACTATAAAATGCACCATTTGTTTTCAGCTGCCCTGACCTGCCATGCAGAGGTCGATGCAAGAATGACTTCCATCCATGCCCCCCCCCTTGTTCTCTATGCTGCTACCGTGTTTGTTTTCAATTAACATGCAGCTTCTTTGACTCCATTGGTTTTCATTCTCAGTGGTTGAATGTTTTATCATTCTTCCAAAGGTTAAAAAGAAAACCTGACTAAACAAAGCTCATACATGTCTGCTTCTCCCAGAATCCTGTATGCTGCAGTCCTCATACTGGAAGTTACCCGCCCCACTGTGGTTTGTAAAGTCTCCTCCCTTCCTGAGTTAGTGTTTGCAAAGATATGTGGGTGCTTTTCTTATCTTCTCTCTTACACAAACGTCAGCATGCTCACATAGTTTGTGCATATGATTTCCTGCTTGCCAAATATTTCCCGGGACTCTTACTGTGTCAGCCAGCTTGTATCCTTGTTTATAGCTGCATTGTACTCCACTGTGCGTGGGCACCATTACTCATTCAAGCTGTATTTGGATGCCTAGCTTTCTATGTGAACATGAAATCATTTTTAAAGACTCTATGAATTGGCTTATAGAATATCTTTCAAACCTTACATTCACAGATGATTCTGGAAGATTCCAAGAACAACTTAAAGGATAATGATATCCAAAACCGGTGACAAGATGAATGGTTTGTCAGGTTCATCTTATTTCTACAAAAATAAGTGTCACGTGTGTTTAATTCTCCCAGTCTTCTTTTCACATCTACTCTGTTTACAGCAGACTGTGTGGCGCATTCTCTGTGTGCCTACCTCCTGTTCCCTCCTTTAAAATTTCACAGCTCACTTCAAAGGTGCTACATACACCACACACACACGCACGCACGAGCACGCACACACACACACACACACACACACACACACACACACACACACAAATGCTGGTAAAAAGCCAAAGAAAAAGAACAGATGGCAGAGAGGTAAAGATTAATAATTCAAAATGAAGTTGCTGAAAAGATGGCTCAGCAATAAGAGCACTCTTATTCTTGCAGAGGACCCATATTAGATTCCCAAAACCTACATCTAGGTTCACAACCCTCTGTCACTCCAGAGATCCAATGTCCCTCTCCTGACCTCTGCAGCCATCAGGCATGCATGGGGCACACACACACATAAACAAAAATAAATACGTATTTTAAAAAGAAGACACTGTAGAAATTTACATGTGTTCATGACTCCACAACGGTGAAAGATGCAAGGCTGGGCATGGGAGGAGTTGATGTCATGTTAAGTTCATGACAGTGCCTAGTCAAACATGACGATTAGACACAGGAGTCGGCTATCAGTTCACAAGCAGCAGGGAGGATGATCCAGGCCAGTCTTTCATCATTTCTAAATTGTTTCTCAAACCAACACTGGGAAGCTTTCCATTAATGCTGAAAGCAATATAATATGCCTAAAAGATAAAATAGTCCTTGGAGCATTCAAATCAAAATAAACTTTCTATTTTAACCATCTGAAAGGCAAGAGTGAAAAAAAATGCCATGCCTTCAATCTGTCTCTTTCTTGTCTAATGGTTTATTTGTGAGATGATAGTTTTAAATCTTGCTCTCTCTCAGAATGTCCTGTATTTCTTGAACATAACTGATAGTGTGCTAACAAAAGTACATTCCATGATGATAAGAGATCCAAAACCACACCCCTGAGTAAACCAAATCCCATCACATGCAATACCCTACATCCTGCAAAGTCCTACAGCTTAGATCACCTGAGGAAAACGTCTGCAGATAAACTCAAGCCTAGAGACGTGAAGAGAGGACTTTCTCAAGGTTAGAAGCCAGCTCAGAAGCAAATCATAACCAAGGAGACAAATTCTGGAAGCCTGCCAACCCTTTGTTCCAGGTAAGGGGACAGACTTGGCACAAAACAAACACTGTGAAACTCAACCCACTGCTACAGCATCCGCCGTACAGACGAGGACAGCTCCAGGGAAACGCCCTGTGTTCCGGGATCACACAAGTTGTTTTGTTTTCTCATCGTCTTTTCCCAGGACACTCACAAGATAATATATTCTACTATGAAATTGATTGGCTTTATCACTAATGACAGAGAAGTAATGGGACACAAGGTTCCATGCCCACAGCGAAATCAGGTATGAATTATATGCTATTATTTTAAAGGCTTGCAAAAATGGGTCACGGAATCCTAGCACTCGGAAGGCAGAGGCAGGCAGATCTCTGGGAGTTCAAGGCCAGCCTGGTCTACAAGAGCTAGTTCCGGGACAGGCACCAAAGCTACAGAGAAACCCTGTCTCGAAAAACCAAAAAAAAAAAAAAAAAAAAAAAATGAGTCACGGAATTAGCGCAGGAGGCTGCGGCTGGAGAAATGGCAGGCACGCTGTCGGCAGAGCTCCTCTGTGCAGTGTCGTGGGCAAGTTAGCAGTGCGACACCTTCATGCCACCACGGTTTTGTGGAGAGGTAAAGTCTTTCAGTGTGCATATGCACAGCCCTGGATGGGCAGCAGAGGGATGAGAGGACCTGGAGCTTTTCATGGACAGAGGACTGAGTTATTGTGATTGCCTGTGTGTCGGCACTGAGTAGGAAAGGTGGGTGGACAAGGCCATAAGCAAAGTCTCAGCTGGAGTGTATTTCGGGAGACATCCGGTGTGGCCAGGACAGGATTCCATGAGAAGACCCTTAGTCATGGGTCAGGCACTTACTTTGTTTATGGGCAAGAGCTGCCATCCACATATTCCTACTTTTTAACACCCAAACACATTTTTACTGTGACAGGTAAAGTTAACAAATGTGTCAGCAAACAATATCAAACGTACAGAAACTTTTCAAATGCGCTGCAAGTAATTTCTTTTCTCCTGGGCTTTTTATAAGCTGACCGACCCACTACTTGCCTCTTGAAAACAATTCAGCGTATATTTCTTACAAACAAGGAAGCTGGCTATCATCAAAATCAGTTATTTATGGAGCTATTACAGATTCGTGGCAAGGAGGTGCAAGAGGCTCACTCTTGACAGGATCTATTCAAGATGAGTCTTTACTGGGAATACTAGCTCAACTTGAATGAAATCGTTTCTTAATGTTATGTTCCTGATCTTAATTCATTTCTGAATAAATAATAACAGGCATGTAATCCATCGCAGGTGCTAAATACACATTCTTTTATGTTTTTTTCCTTTGATTTTTTTTTTTTTTGAGACAGGATTACTCTGTATAGCCCTTGATGTCCTGGAACTCACTCTGTAGACCAGGCTGGCCTTGAACTCTCAGAGATTCACCTGCTTCTGCCTCCTGAGCGCTGGGATTAAAGATGTAGGTCACCACAGCCTGGTTCAAGGTACACATTCTTAACATGCCTTGCAAAACATTGGTCCTCAAATGTCCAAATCTTTATCTGAGTGCTATGGAGGTGACAGCAGTAATCAAACAGAGCTCATATTTAAGACCCACGATTCTGAATTCTTGCAGAGAGTCCAGCAGCCTGCAAGAATGTTTCTCTGCCAGCAGTAACTTAACTATCTCCATTTGTCTCCAAGTGTATCACAAGGGTGGAACCACCACCATTTCAAATGCCAAAGCTGAGATTCTGGGAAGTTAAATAGAAGACTTCTTTAATCAGTTTGTCTACAATGAATTTAACTCTCTCAATACTTGATTTTATTTTTTTTTACTCAGTGAGGATTAAAACAGCATGCAATTAGTTAGTATAAAATCTGCAAAAGGAAACATAAAGAAGTAGCCCTCCTAAGATTAAAAAAAAAATCAACCAAAGAGAAAGTCAGAATGCACTTGTAGAAGTCTCCAGAGTAGAAAATAATTGTCCTGCTAGGTTTTTCAAGTGAAAGTTTAGTCAGCTTAATGTTTGATGGAACAAGAAAAAAAAATCCAGCTCCTGTCTATTCCAAAAGCACAAAAGCACCCAGAACCATCTGGGGTACAGCTAACATTTGCTGTCACCCACGATGGTAAGATACAGTTCTCTAATGAACAGGAATAGGAGAGTGAGACCATGCACCTGCTTAAGATGAACGTGATACGATTCTGCAGAGCTGCTTCTGCACACAAACACTCACACGGCACTTAACTCCGTGGCTCTAAGCACATAATGAGAATTACACACTAAATTACATCGAGGCCCTGTAGAGCTCCTGTGCACATTTTATGAATGAGGTGCCCTATCTGCCTTCAGCATGCTGCCAAGTAGTCATGGTGCTAGCTCACTATGGACTGTATGGAATCTTGACCTTCACCATGGCCACTGATCAGAGACATCACTGTTTTTAATATTTAGTCTATAGTTAAAACGTTAATTAGCTATTTAAAGATAGAAAATTAGCACCTGAGTATTTCCTATATGGCTATCAAATGGTCCCAGATGCTGACATTTGAAAAAGTGCATGAAGTGTTTTATTTAAAGGGACCTGGGTGTGTGTGTGTGTGTGTGTGTGTGTCCTAATGATACAGCAGTAGATTGTACAGCAAAGACAAGTGTTCGAGCGAAACACCTGGCAAGCGTAGCTGGGCCAGCTTTCCCCTACCTACCACAAAATATGTAAATGTTTGATAAGGAGAAAAGAAATACAGCTCGGTGGAATACAACCCAGCTGTCTAAAAGGCAAAGCTCAGCCCTGAGTCTTTAGCGGTGAGCTAACAGCTTTGAAAACTCTGAGCCCAATACAGAGCAAACAAGCAGGCTGTATGCTTTTCCTCCGTGGACGAACGCCAGGACTAAACTACACACGGAGATAATGAGGCTCACGGTTCTCTAAAAACATCATTTGCACAGCCTGTCAGCGCAGTGCCTTGGATCCCAACTTAAACCTTGACCTGCCCACTTCATTGTTGTGTTGGAACTTCAGAAGGTTACAATGGCATGGGCAAGAGACATGAGGACCTTGATCAGCACAGACCAGGGATGGGGACAGGGAAGGACTCAGGTTCACTTTCTCTTCAGGAGGTGAGAGAGCAGCTCCTGGTCACTGATGGTTGGCCAAGGAAGTGCCAATAGCAAGGCATCAAGTGACATTAAGGGTTCAGGCCTGAGAGAGACACAGAGATTGTCCATATTATGGGAGTTGGCACTTCTTGCAATGCGCATGGTATCTACTGAAGCTATCAAAGACCCCGAACAGCTCACAAGCACGCCAGTGGAGCTACGTTTCAGTTCTGTGCACCCCTACAGCTTCCGTGTTCTTCTGAGTACTTCGTACTCCAGAACAAGTCGTTATTAAAAAAGTCCGCTTGCTGTCACATTCCAGAAGACTGAGATCGGTTAGTCACATCTTCCCACCTTCTCCTCAGGAAGCTTTGTGCGTTTAACTAAGCTAACAATGACTCAGTCCAGAGGACCCAAACTCAGTATTTTTAAAACCTCATTTGTCCAATATCATTAATTAAAATCTGAAAAGGTTGTGCATGTTTTGCCTTGGCCAAAGTCTGGGTTTGTATTTGGCTCTACAGATACAGGCAAAAGCTCCCATTAAAATTCCCTGCTTTGTGTTTGTTTGTTTGTTTGTTTTTCTGTCTTTATCACAAAGAAAGGAGAACTCAAAAAGTCTACACAAAGCACAAAAGTATAGGACACTTTCATGCCGAAAATGACTTTTTCTCCTCTTGTTCAGACTACACCTTACCTTGAACAGTTGCTTCTGACGGTGCCATGGTGGCAACATCCTTGGAATTCTAGGAATCCACAAAGTTCATTTACATGTTTATGTTCACATGACTATAAATGTTTCACTAAAAATATTGTCGACGGCCTTCCATTAGATGTCTACAGGGTCTGTGACATATACACACACACCACACACACAACAGCTTAAGAGTCACACAGGTACCCTTCAAGACTATCTGTCATTACTCTAGCTATAAGATATATTCAGGAGATAGAAGGAGCCAGCACTTCAAAGCAGCTGGTCGTTGTAGCCACACAGGCAGAGCAGCTATATAGGCTTTGAATCCTGACCTCTCAAAGTGACATCTTCTCTGCCATCTACAGCTTAGACAAATACTTACGTAACAAAACACAACTGACTTCCGAGTCTCAGTCCAGAAGGCCAGTAGCAGATCCTCAAGCTTTCATTTTAGGGGTACTTCTCTGTTATTTTGAACACGTTTCAAAGATAATTCTGAACTCAGAAACCCAAGCTGCTGCCAAGATTATACCAAGAGATGTTTCTTAATAAAAAATAAATAAAAATAAAAAAAACACAGGATTCAGGAGCCAACAAAGATATAATTTAATACGTTAATGCAATTCTGACTGGATTTTTGAGAATTCATTCTGTTGAAATCTCAGGTGCAAAATCGTCATTTCAACAGACATGTGGGCATACGATCAACACCTAATTGTGTATCCTAACTACTGAGTGAGGGATGGTCTCAGAAACAAATGAACAAACAAACATTTCAGAACAGGTAACATACAGCTGGCTCCGTGAAAGAAAAAGAAGCAAGGCACACATAGCACCCAGAAAATATTCTAGAAAACTTTGTGATGGACAATTCACTGATCCTCAAATCTATTTTTATATAAATAGCTGACCTGGTGCTTAAGCAATAAACCCACATCGCCCACCAAGGTGATTTAAGTATGGAGGGGGGCAACAAGGATATTGCCAATATACATTTCCTTCAGCTACAGGGGGAGAGTCTGTTTGCCCTTGATTCCAGACGCCACTCTATTCTCTATTCTTTCTTTTAATTTTCCTTTCTTCTAAAGAGCTCTGGGCTTGACACTCGGCTTCCAGCTGGTGGCACAGATAAGCCACTGTCGCCGGAGCTCTGAGCCCCCTCTAGGAACAAGAGTGTGGCCCCGGTTGGCTGTCTGGCTCTATTTCACAGCAGCCTCGGTGCTTTGATTCTCACAATTTCAGAGAAGGGAGTCTGGGTATTGAAAAGTAACTGAGCCATGAGCTCAGGGCATCGCTTCACTTTCGCACCAAAACTGAAGGCTGTGGAACTATGAGAAGTGGACTCCAGTGGGGTATCTTTCTGAGGGGTAGAGCCTTGCAATCAGTCAGGCTAAAGACTTACATCATGGAGAAGCTCTCTGTTTATAAATGTGCTTCGTTTGATTTCAATATCAGTGAAACATCTCATGGCAGTATGCACCACATTTATCCATTCTTTTCTCAAGGAAATCTGCTAAACCACACCCAGTTCATCTTCAAAGTCGGGTCAAGAAAATATATACAGAAGAAAAATGCAAAGCAAGCAAAGGAGCAAAGGCTGGAGCCAAATGGAAAGATGGGCTGGGATCGGAAAAGCATCTTGTAACACAGGCAGTTCTCACAGTTCATGTAACACAGGCAGTTCTCACAGGTCATATAATACAAGTAGTTCCCACCAGTTCATATACCTGCTAGGGGAGCAACGCATGGTCACCACGTGCAGTTCGTACTATTTGCCATGATATCTAAAAGGGATCTACAGGAACAGTACAGTGATGTTATTAAATCCTTGGCAAGTATATTCACAACCCACAAGCTTGACATCACAATGAACTGCTTGAGATGAAAAGTTCTAATAAATAATATCAGGTAGTTCTAGCAACTTTGAGAGGATTATCTTTCTATACCTACAGAACTAAATATTAATTCAAACTTCTATAATTAAATACATACTCAGCTTTTATTTTAAAAAAACAGCACACACACACTTTTCAGGTTCCATTTTATAAACAGATATATTTAGAAAAATTCAATTTTTAAAATATAATTAATACTGAATAATTATGTCAAATTCTGGCTAATGGGGGTTGTCTCTTCTGCTCTATTAATTCTTTATTCATTCAAGTGGAAAGACTAAAAAAGCAGGAGTGTGAGCCAACAGGAGGATGAGCCACAAGATATCTCTGTCCCCAAGGAGTCCTAAATGAGTGTAACCCTTTGCCCTAGAGAAGGCTGGGATTTCATTAACAGGCTTAGCGTATTTATTTCCAAAATCATGCTACATAATAACCAATTTAAATAGCGACACAGCATGGCAGAAAAATGGAGACAGCATCATTGAAGGGAGAGATGGCAGAGTGGAAGGGAGAGAGGAAAGCGTTATGTATTTTCTGCCTTGTTTAAAAAGAAAGTGAGGAGGAACAAGATCTGATCTCAGCATGAAGATGTAGCCCAGCATAAAGACAGGAGATGGGGGTACACAGGGGAGGGGGAACCTGGACAGGAGTGTCCAGCTGTGAGCAGTGAAGTGAGGAGGGAAGGTCATGTCAGACAGAGACAAGGACCAGAGTACTCTCAGAGGACAGGCCAGTCAGGGAAGAGACTGTGGACAAACAGTCCTGACAAGCGGGAAATGAGTCCAGGCTGACAATGTGAAGGAAACAGGCTTGGAGAGCACAGAGACGGCACTCTGAGGTTCTCTGAGAAGAGAAAAGGACTTGGGGTTAAAAGAGAGACTAGAAAATCCTTACACTTATCAAAGTGAAGCCTGTGTCAGACCTAGTCAGAGGCCTCAAAAGATTATCCCTGAGAATTAGGTGATCTTCTGGCATTTCCAGCTAAAGCTGGGAGGTCACCAAGGTGTGACATGCTTTCTCAATGAAGCGACAGAGGAGAAGCTAGAGGGGCTTGCTAAAGTAGCTCCCCCTGGGGGGAAAAAGAGAAAAGAAGTGAGGGAGAGGGAAAAGGGGAGGAAAGGGGGGAAAGAAGGGAGAGAAGGAGGAAGAAAATGAAACTCAGCTGGTCTCCACGATTTTACAACTCCATCAAGAAGGAAAAAAGTCCTCTGTAAAACTTAGAAAATGGTTTCGAAATCAGGGCTCTGGAGTTGGCTCTGTTAGTAAAGCAATACATGCCCATAATTCCAGAGCTGGGGCAGAGTTGACGAGTGGATTTCTGGGGCTTACTGAACAACCTAAATTGAATAAGTAATCTCCAGATTCAGTGGAAGTCTTCATTAAATAAATTTTGGGCAGTGATTGAGGAAGACACCCAATGCCATCCTCTAGCCTCCACAGGCACATATGCAAGAGCACACATGCATATACCAGGGAAATGCCAGGCAGCCAAAGGTGCTGCTACACAATGACCTATAACCAAACAGGCAACTAAGGCTACGGGTACAGGGCAAGAAAGGCCGAGTTCATAGAGACAGATAAGCACCCTCAACTCAAGATGTGTACATGAAAAGATCAAGCGAAGGCTTACTCCAAAGTCAAGGCAGTAGAGGTGATCCCTGAGAGAAGCAACAGAAAGTTCCAGGTCAGACCTTGAGCAGACTTCATGGACAGACACATGCAGAGTCGATCAGTCTCCACCATAAGCAAGCTGGCCACCCAGGAGCCTAGAACATGGCCATTCAGAAGGACACTGAGCCTGGCAAGGCAACTCATTAGAAGGAGGCCGAGCTAACTATGGTTTGTAGACTGCATAGGAACCGTGAGAGCTGCATTACCTAGTGGGATGGTAGGAAGTCCCAGAGGGGAAATGGAGCCTTTACTACATGCTCTGGGGTGTATATGGGGAAAGTGATGAACTGGCTCCCGGGGCTGTGCAGAGTCAGCCTGGACATGCAGTCTTGGGAAGAGAAAGGAAAGCAAGAAGAGGAGGTCAACGAATAGCTAGAAACAAGGAAAGCCAGAAGCAGGGAGTAGCTGAGGTCTCTAGGAGGGGTTAACGAAGGAGGGTTGATATGGAATCCTGAGGTCCTTTCTGCAGGATGGTTCTGCCAACACATGGTTTGGGGCTGAAAAGATTTAAAACTTCAAGAAATGAGAATAAGAGATATACAATTTCAAGAAGCTGGATGCATAGCATCCAGGGTGGCATCTTCTCTTAAACAGAATAAATTTTGGGAAAAGACCAGAAAAAAGAACCACTGGAAGGCTGAGCACCAAGTAAATGGTAGAGTGGGAACTCAGGTATGGGTAAGGAAGGGGCTAGCTAGTGGGGAACAAGATCATTTCCATGACAGCGGGGCCAGGAAGTGCTCTGATTGGCACAGTATGTATGCAAGAGGGTGCCAGAGGCCACACCCTGTCCATGAATAAATCCGTGGCTTCTTGCAGGAACCACGGAAGAGCTAAGAGTCTGGGGACTAAGAGCTACATCCTGGGTATCAAAAGGGGTCCAGATTAAGTATCCAGAATGAAAGGAAGGATAATCAGTATCTACACAACTGAGCCCATGGGTTGGCCATGTGGAGATGTGCAAGGATGTGCGATCTTCATCCAGCAATGTGTGACACCTAGGGGGACATGAGCCTCCAGCGAAGGGCTGTGTAGCATGTATGGAAGATGACAACAAACTTACAAGGGAGCTAATATCCCAGCAAGAGAATGGCTAACTCGAGAAACCTAGGACTGAGACTGGCCAGGACAAATGCAAAGTCAGAGGGAGAAAGTGGAGGAACTTATAGCCTTCAAAGAAAGACTAATGCTTTGTGGACCTGTGAAAGCGAACTACAGGGAAGGATCAGGTAAGGAGACGCTAGCCCACCTCTGCAGAAGGAGTTCAACCATGGCTTACAGAACAAGGGCATGGGGGAGATGGCTGGAACTAAAAAGGAATTAGTGGTCCCATTGAAGACTTAAGGCTCAAGGAAGTGGGGAAGAACATTTACAGGTTGGGAACGTGCCTGAGTGAGAAGAGAGAGAAGTGCACAGATATTAGCGGTGCACAGAACACAGGAATGGGCACACAGCTACAGACTCAGCTGCTTCTCTCACAGAGCAAGCGTAGAAATGGTGGAAACAACACGGCATAAACTGCAGAAGACTCCTCCTTGGTGTGCAACAGGAAGGGTCAGGAGGGAGTGCCAGACAACCAGAGAGCACCAAGCCCACTCACATTCCTGAAGAGTGGAGATGATGGGGTACCAGAGAGAAGCTGCTATACGATCTGATCATAGAGGAGAGCCAGGAGCTACTGAGGAAGTTGACCATTTGTTGGGTTACGAAGGTCAGAACAATCTCATGAGCAATCACTCAGGCAAGGGCAGGGACAGCCCAGGAACAGCACTGAAGGGGATGGCACCTGTAGCAGGCAGGATGATGCCCCAAAGTTATGAGCAAGTACTGATCCAAGGAGCTAAAAGTGTCATCACGCATGGCTGACAGGATTGGGTGGATGCGATTACCTGCGGCATGTTGAGATCGGGAGGTCATCCTGGCTTATTGGGGTGAGCCCGTATCATCAACGGCTCCTTATCAGAGGGACACAGGAGCACCAGAAGGGACACAGCCCTGAAAGCAGAGATTAGACATGCAAGCCAATGGTTGTGGGTGGTCAGCAAGCTACAGAGGTAGGAAGACACTCTCCTCGAGAGTTTCGGAAGGAAGGAAGGAAAACCCGTCTCAGACTGCCAACCTTCTGGGCGACAGATAACAAGCCTGTACGGGGTCAGAACACTGAGCTTGAGGTCATTAGTCACAGCAGCAGTGAGGACCTAAAGCTGCATCTTAGTCGTGTGGAATCGAGATAAACCTCTGCTGCTAAACTGTAAAAATACACAAGCAAGTCCAAGACATTTCTAGCTCTTCTATTACATTTTATTTAAAACACACACACACACACACACACACACACACACACACCAAAAATCATAGAAGTGTACCTTCTTGCTGGTGCCTAATTCTTTTTTTTAAAATATTTATTTATTTATTTATTTATTTATTTATTTATTATGTATACAATATTCTTTCTGCGTGTATGCCTGAAGGCCAGAAGAGGGCACCAGACCCCATTACAGATGGTTGTGAGCCACCATGTGGGTGCCGGGAATTGAACTCAGGACCTTTGGAAGAACAGGCAATGCTCTTAACCACTGAGCCATCTCTCCAGCCCCTGGTGCCTAACTCTTTACTTTGCCTGTTTTCCTAGGAACACAGCATGGGCTGGTAAGACAGGAATGTTGCACAGGGATGAAAGGCAGGAATGGGGAATATAGTGAGACTTCCTGTTCAGGGCCAGACACATTTCCCTCAATGAGTGGTATATGTTTTACTGTTGCAGAGGGAGGCAGACAGCAGGTGCTGGTGTCGTGTCTCAATGATAGGTCCACAGAATATGAGGATGCAATCCTCACAGCCACCACTGCCACCTGAGTGAGATGGGCATGGCTGGCTCTCAGCAACCATAGTGGCCAAGCCAGAGTGAGCAGACTGTCTGGGGCAGCTTCCTGAAAGGGAAGGCTTTGGGAGCAGGTCCTAGACTTCATAGGGGAAACAGCACGAATGGGATAAATACTGAACAGTCAAGGAGAAGGTGGTGCTGAGAGCAGCCTGATACAGCCGACCAAGCTGTGTCCCCACTGTAGGGGCTTCAGCTCCATACAGACACAAATACGGGGGCTGGGGCAGTGAGAGATACTATGGGGACTGGGCAGTGAGAGATACGGGGACTGGGCAGTGAGGGACAAGATAACAAGAATGTCTGAGCGAGGCACATATGCTGGTAGGGATGCTGACGGGAGGGATAGGAAGAAATACTTTTCACACCAACTGCAACAAAAGGAAAAAGAAAACAGTATCTCAGTTTTCAAATGATACCAAGATAGACATCACACCAGTAACAGAGAGAAACTGTCTTTAAATCTGCTGTCAACAGCAGGTATTTATACGCTTTTATTTATATTCTTATTTATGTGTTACTCCAGATGGCGAAATAAATCATAAAATATGAAACAATTGACTTGATCTCATACTAAGAGAAATTTAAAAGAGACAGGTAGATTTGCATAAGTATGATTATAAATAAACAGGCATACTTTCCTAAAAGTAATATACATTTCTTGGTTGAAGATGTATATGATTTTCAGGGTTGAAGTGTGTGTGTGTGTGTGTGTGTGTGTGTGTGTGTGTGTGTGTAAGTTTGCATGTAGCTGTGGTATATCTTCTAAAACTTAGATATTGGGTTAGAAACATTAGCAGTGAACCATGACTTTAATGTCTTTAGAATAGTCAACAGTTAAGAAATGTGGACTACTTTGTTCTATTTTTAGCAGGAAGAGGCCGAAGGACTTCACTGACGGTGGCTGGCGTGAAAACATTGTTATAATATTCGCACACCGAAAGGGACTCTAACAATCAACAGTGTCAACATAAAATGGAGTTCAGCGCCCTCTTGGAAGGCTGACACAACCTTCTGTCGTTTAGAAATTTTCAGTTACAACCATCTTTATTCATCTTCAAATGCAAGTGTCAAGCTGGACTCACACCAGGTCTTGAGCACAGGTATCTTGGGTTACTAGGAGATCAAGGGTCAGACAAGCCCCTAGCTCTAACACAGACTGCCTCCTTAACTGTCGCCTGCAAAGGCCGTGACGAGGAAGGCTGCAATTCGCCAACGTGCCTTGTTTTGCCTTTACCCTCGCATCCAATTTTTTGGATGATTTTTAGGAACAATTCAAAACATCACCCCCTAATTCCCCTACCACTTCCAATCCCTCCCATGTCTCTCTTCATTTCTCTCTCTCTCTCTCTCTCTCTCTCTCTCTCTCTCCTCTCTCTCTCTCTCTCTCAATCAATCATAGCCTCTTTTTCTTTAATTATTACTGTTTTACACACACAAATAAGCTCATAAATATATAAATACATAATAACGTATTTTAGGGAATGTCTTTTTTCCCAACTAAACAATAAGATTCTGAAATTCTGAGAAATGCCATTAACTCCTTGGTGCCCCATGCTCTCTCCACGTCCTCTGGCACACTCAAATCCATAAAAACATGAGTGGCTTCCTGTCAGATTAGAGGTAAAATAAAGGCAGCCACTATGTCCGACGGATCTGTTCACTATGCACTAATATTTTGCTGTCATCTTCAGAGTTGACTTCAGAGTTGACAAGCGTTAAAGTTCAATCATATTTCACAGTCATCTCGTTAGCCAAAGGACCATGAAATAGCATTCTGTGCTGACTGCCCACTTTCACCCCACGGTCACTCATCTCCCTCCACGGGGAGCCCCGACGGTCCTTCCCTCAGTAAGTGTTTTCCACTACCACGTTTTCCTTTCTCTAAGAACCGAAGGACACAAGCTCACGTCATGCCTGACAGCCTAAGAATTTGTCCCAACACTGATGTCCTGATTTGCTTCAGTAGAACAGTCTTCCGTTTTTCCCTGGGAGTCTTTTTTCATTAACACCACACCAAGAGGGGAAATCTAGAGGAGAAAGCGTCACTCTGCAAGCATCTTTGCAATGGCTGATAGACCTAAAGAACTTTCTGGAATAAACTAATGACATTAATACATTCCATGACTGGGCTGAAGGAACATAACAGAGGGCTAGAGAACCTGACACTTCTCTGCCTCCAGCCTAACCTCATCTTCCTTTGCAAATACCTTCACTGTACACCAGTTCTCAGATATCTAATGTCTTAATCCCAGCTCAAGAATCCTGATCTGGAGCCGGGCGATGGTGGCGCACGCCTTTAATCCCAGCACTCGGGAGGCAGAGGCAGGCGGATCTCTGTGAGTTCGAGACCAGCCTGGTCTACAGAGCTAGTTCCAGGACAGGCTCCAAAGCCACAGAGAAACCCTGTCTCGAAAAACCAAAAAAAAAAAAAAAAAAAAAAGAATCCTGATCTGAGGGTGTAGCCCAAGTCTGTCTCCTGAGATGCAGGGTTCTGCAAAACCAACTTGGCCACATGGAAGTTCTATTTCAATCATTATTCCTTCATCTTTGCAGCTCCTGGTTATCCAAAGACTCTGGACAGTAATGCCATTAAATATTGGCGTAAAGTCGCCAACTGTGTGCTTAGGTAGACATCAAGTCCTGGATACAGATCAGGCTTCTTCTGCCCTCAGGTACTCTACCACCTGCTGGACCACTCTATCAATGGATGCAATGATTCCATAGCCAGGGTGTGAGATGGGCACAGGCAGAGAGGGAAAGGCGCGTGAGAGACACTGGATTTTTGGTCCAAGCCACCTTCTCTAAGACCTTCAATAACTCCAAAGTAAGAAAAATTTTCTTAGAAGTCAATCAACATGATGAGTGCATATATGCATGCTCAACACAGAAGTCAATCGCCATGATGCAGTCATGCATGCATGCTCAACACAGAACTCAATCAATCACCATGATGCAGTCATGCATGCATGCTCAACACAGAAATCACTGAGAGACGCCAGAGAAAGAGACGTACCTGCCTAGCATTTGTGCTATGGACTGACATGGTTTTGATGGGACAAAGAGCACTAAGGGACCTGAGTACTAAGCAGGACCTACACATCCTTACCCTTCCAAACCTCAGAGCCGCACAGAGAATGGGGGCTTCCTGACTGAATGTTTGCCGGCCCCTCTCCCTGAGATTCGGGTTTTGTAGGTCTTGAGAAGATCAACACTTCAGTGCTTTCTATGTGAAATCCAGGCTTGGCTAAAACCTCT
Organism: Microtus oregoni; assembly: GCF_018167655.1. Classification (NCBI taxonomy): domain Eukaryota; kingdom Metazoa; phylum Chordata; class Mammalia; order Rodentia; family Cricetidae; genus Microtus; species Microtus oregoni. Next base: position 25,983,556 of record NW_024543077.1, read on the forward strand.
GCTCGTGATGCTCTCAGTTTCTGTGGTCAATATTCCCATTATTCTGTTGCGGAAGCCACTACGGTGTTTAGCATTTGTTCACCGTGAGGTGCCAGGAGTTGGTTTTGTTCTTTCTCTTCCTTTTTACTGTCCTTTTCTCCCTATCCATCACTACATCCACAATTATCAACACCAGTCCTTCCACCAGAAGCAGAATCTGAGGACACCACCGCAGATGTCATGAGACGAGGAGCAAACACAAGGTCCACCTCTCGCGGCAGGTTAAAATACAATATACAATTTCCTGCATGCAACCACAGGCTCTGGTGCCCAAGCACTCAATCAAAGAGGCCTGCCCTCCAAATTGGAATGATGTGATCTAGAGATCCCACTATCTTTTTTTAACATCCTACTCAATTACTGTCAATCAACAAACAAAAATAGATCTGTGTAACATAACCTCGAGTCAACATATACAAATTATATCAGCTAATAGGAAGGAAGAAGGTGATTAACTACAGGCAGATTGCATTCTAGGTGCCTTATGTGTTCCACTTACCTAGTCTCCAAAAATCTAAGAAGATGTGTACCTTCCCTACGATACAGATGAGGAAACTGAGGCACAGAAAAGGTGAATGATTGAATGATTTGCCTGGGGGGTCATAGAGAAGGCAGGTGCCAGTGCTAGATGTCAAACCCAGCTCCAGTGCACACTCTGAAACACTAACAGTCTGACTGGCTTGGATGGGTCATTTCCTAGCCCTGCCCACCAATTCCCTAATTGGTAAGCTACCGAAGTGAATGTTTTCATTTCAATTGAACTCCCTAATTAAATCACCTTGCAAAATTTGAAGGCTGACCCTGGAACACAGCTCAACCAGTGTGGCCACAGCACTCCATTCTTTTAAGTCCTGCTCCCAGAACCACGTTTCCCCTAGGGTCACAGAAAAGTCTAAAAAAGAAAATACTACACTTTTCTTGATGCAAATCCTGATGGGATAAAAATAGGATACAATGTGACTGAGATAAATTCAAACTGCAGGCTGTTTAAGTTGGCCATCAGAAGGGGCACAACTAGTAAGGACTTTGTCCCTCGCTTTCTGGACACAGTCAGGAATCTTCCCTCATCCATGACTCCACATTGAGCTTTCTGTGTCAGGAGACAAGCTCTTGGACACACCTCCAATAGGTGCCTAATGGAACTTGCAGCTGGCATCTCAAAGACGCTAGCATAGACAGCAAAGTGATTTGGCCCGAGCCTTATAATCCTCCCCTTTCACATCCATGCTGCCTTGCGGTGGGTGTCAGTTGGCATAAGCCTCAAACGGCAACGTGTCAAATGTGACAACGCTTGTCAACAGCCTTGGTGCGTCTACCTTGGAGGTGGCGATTCTTCCTCAAGGAATGAATGAACTCACAGTAGACGACTCAGGGGACAGAACACAGGATTTCTGATAGCAGTCCACAAAGCAATGAAACACTAGAAATAAACGAAACATCCATCAAGGAATTAATTCAATGTTTTATATAGGTGTACCATTTACAAAAACCGTACACTGAAGAAACAGAAAGAGCTTAGAAAGCAAAGCTATATTTGGCAAATACGTGGCAGATTAAAAGTGAGATGGAAACTATAGAAATCATATTTCACGCTAAGTCACCTTTAGGTACTAGGAACATGAATAGCTGACTTTCCTATCTTCCTCCTGCTTTGATTTTTCTGCTTTCCAAATTTTGCAGATGAATATTTGTTAAATAAAAACTTAACATTTTTGAATGGTTAGAATTAGAGAAAATAAGAATAACTTTAAAATTACCACCTGTGCCTCTCAGCAAATTCTCCCCTGGAGTTAATGAAGAAAGCAGCTCTTCACTAATGAAAGTTGGGGGTAAAAGTGTGCACCAACAGAAACGCAAAATCATGAAAGAAAATTAACATGGGAGGAGGGTTAAATTATACACACATGTGATTATGTAGATAGATGGATAGGTAGATAGGTAGATAGGTAGATAGATAGATAGATAGATAGATAGATAGATAGATAGATAGATTCAGAGATTATCAAGTCCTGTGTTCATTTAATGAAATGCATTGATAATTAAATGTGCCACTAAGAAACTTAAAGAAACTAAGTGGTACATAGGCTCTTTCATGTCCCTATTTTTCCTATGTGGGATATAACATAAGGCAAGCATGAAGAGGTAATTATGGTATGATCCCACTCATGTGTGCAGCCTGAAAGGAATCAACCTCAGAATCAGAGAGCCTGAAGATGGTGACCGGAGCTGGAGAAGAGGAGCTGGAGATTGGGAGATGCTTGTCAAAGGTACCATTTCAGTCACAGAGAAGGAACGAACTTCAGGGAGTCATCACATAACAGTGATCACACATATCACACTATAGTAGATACATTGCATACTTCAAAGCTGCTAAAAAACAAACACACAGAGAGAGATTTCCTGTGTTCTCAACTTTACAAAATGGTAACTATGTGAGGTGACATGTATGTTAATTATCTTCATTTACTCTTTTCACAACACGTATACATATCAAAACACCCCAGTTAAGCCAGGGAGAACACTCAGTTGTAAGGTGCTTGTCTTGCAAGCATACAAACCGGAGTGTGATTCCTAGCACTCCTTAGAAGACCCTGGAGACCCTCTGGTCAGGAGACAGAAACAGTCAGATCCCTGGAGCTTGCAAGAAAACACATCTAGCCAAACAATGATCTTTAGGCTCTGTAAAAGTCCTTATCTCAAAAAAAGAAGGCAGAGAGCAATTGAGAAGACAGACAGACTTGACTGCTAGCCCCCACGCACAGATGCGCCCACGTACACACACACACGTATATGTAAAAAAAAAAGAAAACTTTATTTGTACCTAATATAAATGTGATTGACAATTAGAAATAAAACAGAAAAACAAGCATACAAGGTAGGTATGTGTGAGTGTTACTCATCTAATCACATATTTATAAAATACCTTCTATGTGCAAGGCACTACACACATATGTAATGTATGCCAACAAATGCAAGCATACACAGAAAAGAAATTGGAACAAAACAGCAAAATATTAACAACAGTTATATATGGATAGTGGGATTAATGTTCATTCCCTGTTGTATTTTCTAAGTCAGAATATTCTACAAGGATTATTACACACACACACACACACACACACACATACACACACAGACTTGGAGATACTAATCTGAAAGGACTGAGTATTAAACCAGCGTCCCACCCAGAGGAAGGTACAGATGGTAGGAGGCCAGACCATCCGCACTGGCAGAGACAGGGAGAAAGGTGCCTCCTCCAAGCCCCACATCTGAGATCTCCCAGAACAGTAAGACAACCTGATAGAACAGCCAAAAGCAACATCTGCATGCTGGGCAGGGATGATTTACACAGACTTTAATATTTAAATTTAAATTAATCCATATTTAAATTTAAATTATTTGTGTGCCTCCTACTTCACAAAGAGGATCAATGTCTAAAGTGTGACCCTATGCCTGGTTCAGACAATGAAAAGAACATACTATGTTTTCTTTTCCTTCAATACTCATGAACATCATGGACAACAGAGGGAAATCATTTAAATTTAGGCAACGACTTATCGCTAAAACATGTACCCAAAGCATGGATGTTAGCATCCTCTACCATCATAGCATTCGCCTGTTGCTGCTAAGAAACACACTGCCTGAGAAAGCAGTAATCATCAAACAAAACTGACCCAGTCATGACCGGTGGATTTCCTAGTTCTCCTGAAATACCAACCCAACCCAATGCGAGCCCACCTAGGAGCCTGTAGCTCCTTGGCCCATTATGCTGCTCAGAGCTTGCGGCTGCTTCAGTATCTCCCAACACGAGGTGTTTTCATTTGCTTCACAGCAAAGACGACAAATCCTGATGATGTTCCGGTAACATTATCCAACTCCCCTGTTTTCACACAAGCATTTTCCTGCCTTACAATTATGTGCTTTACAAAAAAAGAATTATAGCAGCACAGGCGCTAAAGCAAATATAGATAGCTCGTTCTCTACCGCAGCTGGGTTCCTTAAAAGACGCTGTGTAATTTCTCAGTTTAATCATATTTCCGATTGTCGTACATTATCATTTCGCCCAAAGTAAATCATTTCTAAGACTTCCTATTATGATTACCTAAGTATGCAAAGAACCTTTTAACAATCATCACAAAAAGAATACATGAAATCAGACAATGGAAACTCCCAATGAATTAGTATTTTAGTAGAACAAGAGGATTACTCAGCAATATGGTGCCTGCAAGGGACACGGAATGCACGCTGGCTAGCCAGCACCACAACCTGTGGACAGGCTCTCTTCCACCGCCTGCTCCCTTTCCATCTCCCACCATGTGGTTTCTCTAGTTCCCTCAAGACTTACATTAGCTGAAACTAAACAGTGTGTTGACTTTGTAATTGTTTGAGACAGGCAGGATCTCACAATGTAGCCCAGATGAGCCTGAAATTTGGATCCCTCTACAGTGTGGGAAGTACAGAGCTACACCTGCTGAGTTTATCTACTTTGAGTTTGAACACAAGCCACAAAGAAATCCAAGTCCTTGGATTTGCTCTTCCCCATCTTGCAAGCTGTTATCCTGTCTGGCTATAAATGCTTGTCTAATGACTTAAAAGCAAAGGCAGACTTAATACCACTTTGGGCCTTAAAAGTACATTCAAGAGCTTGGCATAGTGGCACACGCCTGTAATCTAGTACTTGGGAAACAAGGGCAAGAGAATCAGAGGAGTCTGAGGCCACTCCCAGATGCAGAGCAAGTTCCAGGCCAGCCTGGGCTACAAGAATTCCAGGCCAGCCTGGGCTACATGAGACTCTGTCTCACTATGGAAAAAAAAATCAAGCAAGCAGAAGAATTATTCATGGATATCTGTTTGACCAACTCATTTCTCCTAATCATCTCAAAGAGAAAGAGCCAACTATCACACACACTACTTCGGTGTGTCCTATTTTTTTATGCAGTTCTCTGAACCATTTTGTAAACACAGAGTTGGTTTTATAGAACATTAGATGATTTTCAAATCTTAAATTTCATTTTTCATTTCACTCATTGGCTATAATAAACCATTCTAATCATTAGCCTTCTTGTAAATATTATTTGGTGTAGGAAATATCCTTAATTGCAGATTATCTGTTACTTTTTAATATATATACTTAGTCTATGCTAGGCATTGAACTATGCAGTTACAGCTCAAATATGTGTGTGTGTATACAAGCATACATGTGAGCATACATGTATACATTTCCTTCCATTCATATTGTGTATATATGTGTGTGAGACAGACAGACAGACAGGTATACACACATAGAAACAGGGATAGGGAAGGAGTGGGTGGCAGGACCTGGCAAGTTACTGAGGCTAGATTCCTGGGCTTAAGTGCTCTCAACTCTGCCTGCTGAGTAGCAGGGACTACAGACTTCTTAATGCTGCTCCTGGCTTCCACACTGAACATTAGACTCAACTCTAGGTCTAAGACACAGACACTTAGAAATCTAAGTCATGCAGCTAGAAAAGTTTTAACACAAACTGTTCCTAGCCTCGCTACACCCACTGTATCGGACTGTCTCACTTTACAGTGTACAGTCACGATATCGCAGAAATACGCACCCAACCATTAATAGTTTAGATCAACAACACTATAAAATTAAGTCTGCAGGCATATTAATAATCTCACTCACTGGCGGTGGCTTTGTGAATGTAATTAAAAGTTTTGAAAGTCGAGTTTATACATATTTATAGCCAAAAGGTGTTAATATTTGTTGATCTAGTCAACCCTAATCCAATAGTTTATTCTAAAAAATTTAAATGGAATAAACGCAGCCTTTACAGCAGCACAAAATGGAGAAAATGAAAATACCCAAACATAAGTCTAAACAAGTATGGTTATGACAAGAACATAATTATCCTCTTACAAACAGTCATCAAATATAGCTGAGCATAGTTCATATGCATATCTCATTAGAAGTATACATGCTCACACATGAACAAAAGCATAAACAATGAACTACAGATTTGCACAAAGGTAATGAGTATTGTCAAACTCCACGGACCTGGCAGGCGGAAAAGTGAGTTCCTCCTCATATTTAGTCAGCAGATCATACACACCACGCCAGGGGCCAACATCCCACACCCTAGGTACAAAGTGGTAGACACTGAAGACCACACCCTGCAATATATATGGTCCATATCCTCTTGGGGAGGGGGCTCTGATGCTGTATGGTTACAGCATCCTGTTGGGAAGGGGACTCTGATGCTATTGGTTACAGCTTCCTTTTGGGGGGACTCTGATGCTATTGGTTACAGCTTCCTTTTGGGGGGACTCTAATGCTATTGGTTACAGCATCCTCTTGGAGAAGGGACTCTGATGCTGTATGGTTACAGCATCCTGTTGGGGAGGGGACTCTGATGCTATTGGTTACAGCATCCTCTTGGAGAAGAGACTGATGCTGTATGGTTACAGCATCCTGTTGAGGAGGGGACTCTGATGCTATTGGTTACAGCATCCTGTTGTTGGTTTAAACATGCATAGACAGCCAGTTTATGGCTGTTCTCCAGTTGTTCCTATGCTGGGCTGTCCTGGATGACTGCGTTATTGTCATACCCAAGCCTCCCACAGTCTTCCTTTATGCTCTCTATCCAGTGATTTTGGGGCCTTCCTCTTCGCCTTATCGCACGCAGTCCTCCAAGCAGTGCTATCTTCGGGTATCTGCTGCCATTCATTCTCATAACATGGCCAAAGTATCTCAACCACCATTACCATATCCTGTGGTTTACTTCCTTCTGTAGATGGAGATGTTTCTTAATGTCATCATTGCGCAGCCTATCTCTTCATGTGACGCCTAGAATCCTCCTGAAACATGCCATCTCAAACACATTCAGCCGCTGTTCTGAGAAGCATCTCATTGTCCAGGTTTCAGAGTTATAAAGAAGGCAGCTCAAGACAAGTGTCTCATATACTTGTAATTTTGTTGTTGTCGTTATGTCTCTTGCTGACCAAACATTTCCTAGTGCCTAGAATGCAGCCCTCGTTATCCCTATCTGCCTCTTGACATCTGAAATAGTTCTCTCCTTTGAACTGGAGTTTTCTGCCAGGGAGACACAGCTGACTGCTTGAGGCTCAGATTCTTTATTACAATGTTGAAATCCTTGTGCGCCCTTCCCATGTGCTGTATCTCAGTCTTCTCAATGTTGACTTTCATACCAAGGTTTACACTGACTTCCACCATTCTATTGACCATGGCCGACAGACAGCTCATTTGGACTCTCAGCAAGTGGCGCTGTATCATGGGCAAAACGCAAGTTATTGATTCGCACACCACCTACCTGCACGCCTATCTCCTCATCCTCCAGGGCTGTTGCTATTATTAATTCCAGGACTATATTAAAGACTATATATTGGTGAGAGGACGCATCCCTGCAACACTCCTATGATTGTCTTAAACTGATCACTTAGTTCTCCACAGACTTTGACTGATGCAAAGGTATCATTATATGCATTTTCTAATATTATGATTTTCTCTGGGTACCTGTAGAACCTCACTGTTTCCCAAAGTCCTTTCCTCCAAACGCTATTGAATGCCTTCCTGAAGTCGATGTAACATATAAATCTTTTTCAAATTCTTTGTATTTTTCTTCCAGTTGCCTCAAAGTGAAGATCTGATCAATTGTGCTCCTGTTAGCTCTGAACCCACACTGGGCCTCTGCTAGGATTTCCTCTCTTCTGCTCTGGATCCTTTGCAGGACAATGGAGGAGAAGATCTTGCTGCTATGGCATAACAAGCTAATGCCCCTGTCATTTGAGCAGTCCAGCTTGTCCTTCTTGTGTCTGGGAATTACGACTGAGTGCTTCCATTCAGTGGTAATCATTCCGCGTTTCCATAGCTCTCTGAAGAGTCTGAAAAGCGTCTCAGGCCCTGAGCCTTTTGGAGCTGCCTCCATCTCCTCCACCATGTTATCCACTCCTGGGCCTTCCTGTGTTTCAGTCTCTTGATAGCTTCCAATACCTCACTCCTGTCAATATTTAATATTTCCTCATCGTCTCTGGTGTTCAAGTGGCTGTCAAAGCGCTTCTCATTGTAGTCTATATTGACAGTATTAGGGTTATTGTATAGGGTGTCAAAGTCTTGTCTCCATCTTTGCTTTATTTCCCGTGGTTCTGTTAATAAATGACCTTGCCCATCTTTAATCGCCTGAATCTGAGGAGCAACTCTGACAGTTATCCATCTGACAGCTTCACAGACAAGATGTGTTTTATTATGGAGTCTAGTCTCTTCGGCCTCTTTGCATATACCTTGTGTATACAGCTCTCTATCCTTCTTTGCTCTTCTTTTGAGCTCCCCACAGATAGTTGTGGTTACACAGACCAGCCCACCCCACAGAGACTTCTTCCATAGAGAGTTCACAGAAATGGCAGCTATACCCTGAATCAATCATGGAATACAGGTTTGGCACACACACATGCACATACACACAGGTGTGCACACACAAAAGACAACACATACATCATTCACACCACACACATGCACCATAAAAACACATGTGCACACACAAAAGACAACACAAACATCATACATACCACACACATGACCCACAAAAACACATGTGTGCACACCACACACACAGAACACATACATCACACACAACACATGCATATATACATACACACCATACACACATATGTATATGCATATATATAAACATACACATTCACACACACCACACACATACATCACATAACACACACACACACACACCCCTACCTTCAGGTCTACTGGCTTTTCTAGCACGCTGATGTGAGCAAAGAGAAGAAATTCATAGCACAGTACGGAAGGAAAAGGCATGAAAGGATCCAAGGAAAGTGTCAAGAAAGAGCAAAAGATGTTGGCAGCAGAAATCACTGGCCAAAGTGGCACTGTGAGTCCGCAATGGACTTGGAATGCTTGGGCGTGCTGTTCTGTGACTACACGAGGTGAAGGGGCTGTGAACGTTCATATTCCGCAGCAGCCTTAGAGACAAGACCCCCTAAGTGGCCACTGTCAGTGTCGTCCACTGACTGACACACTGTCTTGTCTTGAGTCCAGGCTGCAAACCCACAGAAACTGCCAGGGAAGGGGAGAGACCGGGGCCACACTGAGTGCAGCCAGAGAATTTCTGAGACCTTGCATAGTGGGTCACAGCGGGATGAGGAGACTCCAACGCCGAGCTAGGCAGTGACGTGGACTCAACGGCTGGGAGAAGCAGATCGAAGGATGTGGTAAAATACCCAGTCTGAGGTAAGAAGGGCACATCCGTGGTCACGAAGGGAAGAAGGCAGTGCCATGACTGATGACCTATGACCTCAGAGGTACTCATATGTCCTGCCACTAACATAGAGGCACACTTCCCGAGGCCAGCCTTGTCTTTACTAAAGGTGACCACCTAACAGTCTCAGACCCCAGCAGTATTCCTCTTCCAAACCAATCACAGCATCTAGAAGATACAGGTAGCATTATCACACTCAAAGAGAGGCTCACAGACTAAGCATTACCTATCCCAGGCCAGGAATACCTCAACATTTAGGGGCCTTTTCAATTACACAAAGCACAGCCATGTCTTATATTATCATTTCATATTGATCATTCTGAATAACTGAAGCTCTTTTCATTAATAAAAATTTTAGCTAGGTTTCTAAAGGGATAAATGACAAGGCTTCATCAGAGAACACATGAGAAAGAACTGGCATTACCATGAACTGTCTACGTGATGCCTCGTTCTAAACAAGGAACCTTTCACAGGAAGGATGCAGTGTTCTCACATAAACAGCACATCACGCCCCTGAAAGAGCAACCCGTCATTTGGAGGTCCCCTCTCTGAAGTCTCATTGCAGTCCCTCCGTCATGTCACTCCAGCTGGAGGCTCTCCATGCTCTAGCTGCAGTGTTTGCCATTGGCAGATCCCATTCCAGCTGCTTTTCATTTCAGTCCTACTGAATTTAAAAATCATTTATCTTCCAGGTCCGAGCAGATTAAGTGTGCCATGAGGTGCAGAGAATTTGACTCTTGTCTATACCTACCATTTTCTTGTAGGAGGAGAGGCCTGCTATAGACAGATCAATATCACACACACATATCACTATTACACACACACACACACACACACACACACACACACACGGGACATTCTAAGCCTTCCTTGGTGAAATTTTTCTGTAATGAGCAGTGGTTAATGCCGAGACCCCTAATCATCAAACGTGTTGAGAATAAGTAACTCTTGAATTCAGGGCTCAGGAACACATCTTGAACTATGGGACAAAGAGGATTTAAGACCCAGAGGAGGAGGAGAGCTCCGAAGTGGCGCCTTCTGGCTGTGACACAGCAATTGTACTATGAACTCACGTCGGATATGGTTACCTGCTCAAGACTGAAAAAGGCTGAGCCCATTGACACTTCGTCATGAAAAGGAGAGCCGCTGACAAGGCCTCACCCCTCCTTGAGGCTGTTATAGCTGCCAGTTTCTTCAGTCCTAAGCCACAGAAAATTCAATTCTACTAGTCTTCACCTACAAAAGGCTTCACCCCCACTCAACAGTACCATCAGCTGGGAGCAAGTCTTCAGGATACGGGCCTCTGCGGGAGGACTCTCAGGTCTGAACACTACAGGGAACTCCGACCTGAGCTCGCAAGGCCTCCGTCTCCCGAGACTCTCATCTAAGAGCCCCCATTCCGCACTCTCGGGCTCCTAACGCTGATGAACAGAAAGCCTCTCTACCCTACTCCGCTTACTCTGTTCTTTGCCCTCACACATTCCTGCCACATCCCTTCCTCTCCAGTAAACAATACCCTACAATGCTCACATGAGCAACCCTAATCGACTAACCCTGTGTGACTCAGTGGGCCATTTCAAAAGACACAAAATCTGCATGAGAACCAACGAGGAGAAGAAGGGTTTCATTGAGAGAGCAATGGGGAATAAAAATAACACTAATCATTATAAAGGTATAAAATATCAAATAAAAAATTTAGATGGAGGTATTAAAACCCTTGCCTCCCCCTTGTATGAGTTCTTATGATCCCATTGCCACCCCCGTCTGTTCGTCTCTCTCCCCCCTCTCCGTCCTTCCCTGGCTGCCTCTGCTTCCTGGCTACTCTAAGGCAGGCAGCCTTTTTTACCATACGTCTCCGCTGTCAAGGCATTCTCCCTACCCATAGGGTACAAGTGACCAAGGAACTCTGAAACCATGAAATAAAATTTATACCTTTTATGCTGTTTACCTCAAATATCTCGTAACTGCAAAAGAAAGCTAACTAACGCACACTGAACTTCAAAGACCAACGAAGAAAACGAGAATTCTGCACGCTTGTGAAGAACAGGAACGGAACGACACCAATGGCCTTGACCTTCACTCAGCTCAGAAGCTCATTCACCAGAGACTGAAGGCTACTATGTACTAGCAGCAGCATGAGGAAAGGAAGACTGGGGACATTTAAGCAAGACTGCAACATTCACTCATTGATTAATCACTACAACGGAGCCAGTTCAACCGAGGGACTCTTCCAGCATCTCTTGGTACTCTAGAAGTGAGAGCAGATGACAAAATTTGCAGACATCTGGATGCTGATAAAGGGATAACAATGGATACAAAACAATGAGCCAGGAGAACGGGAGAGATCGCATCTGAGGAGATCTGGTCCTGTAAGCAGCGAGATCAGGAAACAACTGCATTATTGCAGTTATCAACACAAGGCGAAGGAAAAGCTAAAATCCAGAGCCAACTGAAGGACAGAAGGACCTAGAGGGAACGGAAATAAAACCAAGAAAGTGATATGGAAAGAAAGGTGACTTCTTAGATAGAGACAGCTGCCTGCAGGCGCAACGACTTAAGTTCAATCCATCATTCCAACAAGGTGGCAAGAGAGAGTTAATACCAGAGACTTGTCATCTGACCCCTACACATGTTCATGCCTACACAAACACACACACACACACACACACCACCACCACCACCACCACAATAATAATAATAATAACAATATTACTCCACAAATATACTTTAGAGGAGAGGCCATCCCAATTCCAGATACAGTGAGTTTGCTGTGGTCAATAATCATGTGGCTGGAAACCTTTACCAATGCCCCCAAGCTGAAAGGAAAGACTTTTGAGGTGAGCAAATAGTAGAGGTGTATAAGCAAGGTCTTGGAAGTCCTGTTCTTTAAACGGATATAGCTGGAAATGCACATTTGGAGGCTACACTCCAGGGTGGATGAATCAAGAACTTGGTGCGATCCGATCGAGAGTGCATTTTGACAAACTGATGCATGCTGAAGTCTGAGAACCACTGTCTTAATATAGCAAGAAGGAAAACCTACGAAGCAGAGAAAGAATCAGTTCTAATGGAGATCATCAAAGATTTCATAGATGATAAGCCTGAATCTTAAAGGGGTAAGGTTTCAAAATGTGGCACCAGGAGTATGAACATCACCTGGAAAATTCTTAGAAAGATAAAATGCGGGGGCACCGATGAGAATCTGTCAAATCAAAAATGCCAGGGATGAGGACCAGTGCTCAGTCCTCATAAGCCCTGTAGGTAGCTTGTGCAGCTCATAGTTGAGAACAGCAGAGGGGCCACGTTCCTGCTGTGATGTCCCAGCTCAGGGGCAGAATCCACACTCTAATCAAAACTCCTATCTTCAGTCTCCATGAGTTTCCTTGCTCTCAACATGCATTTTTATTGGCGCAGCCTTGAGTTATTTCCTTTCTCAGAAGAGAAAAAAAAAAAAAGACTGTAAGTAAAACACCACGCTAAAGAATTCCTGTCTTTGGCCTCCATATACAGTGAAGCCAGGAAATAATTTTAAATGAAATGATGTTTGCCACTAAGCAACACAAAACTAGAGGACCAGGCTAGGAGAGAAAGCAGGATATGTTTTCAGAGATGCTAATTTTTTTGAAATTTAAAGAGATCTAAAGGTCAGTCATTTTCTATGAAGTATCCAGGAGACATTAAAAATATAGGTCTTGGAGAAGAATGCTCCAGATGGGAAATTTTGACTTAGTCACATTAATGTACAGTGTTTTGTTTTGTTTAAAAAAACAGTTGATATTTCAGAATTTATAAAGAGTAAAGCATGCAGAGGACCAATAATAGATACCTGGGAACATGATTAGGAGGTTTGGATATGAGGAGAAAAATAATAAGGAAAGGAATAAATAAGAGGAGCAACCAGAGGAAAGGGGGGAGCAGTGGTGGACATATGTTTCACCAAGTAGACAGTTATACTGTTACTTTATGGAACCGAACAAAGACAACTGGTTTCAATAGCAAAAAGAAGTGTGCTAGTTAGCTTTAATTATGAACTACACAGTCTACTCTAGAGTCACCCGAGACAAAAGCCCTGACAAGGAATTGCTAGATCAGATGGGCCTGAGGGCAAGTCTGCAGGGTACAGTCAGAGTCTTGAGCATAAGTTGATGCATGAGGGCCAAGAATGTGTAGGAATGCTAGCCAAACATGACCCAGGAAGAAGGGGGACAAAGAGAGGGTACTCCTCCATGATTTCCCCTTCTGTTTCTACTCTGTCTTCCTTCCATAGTGGCTGGTGACCTGGAAGTGTAAGCCCATGAAGTCTTTCTTCCCTTAAGTTGTTCAGGCCACATCAACAAAAAGTAAACCAGGAAAAAGAAAATCCTTTATCCAACCTTGAGTAGACACTGAAGCCAAAGAGGGGAAAACCTGAAGGCAGAGAAGCAGATAGAACCAAAGCTGAGTGTCAATTCTGACACAAGGAAGCATGGGGTGAACAGAAAAAACATCTTGTGATGAGGGCGGAGCTACACATGGGAAGTCCTGGAAACAGTGATTGTCTGAGGTTCGCTACTGGTGATGAAACACAACGGCCAAAAGCAACTGGAAGAAAGGCGTCTATAGGCTTACACTTCCACATCATCCATCATCCGTCAGTGAAGGAAGATGGGCAGTGACCTGGAGGCAGGAGCTGATGCGGACATCGTAGGGGTGGGGATGCTGCTCACTGGCTTGTTCCTCGTGGCTTGCTCAGTCTGTTTTCTTGTAGAACCCAGGACCACCAGCTCAGGGATGGCCCCACCCGCCATGGGCTGGGCTTTCCCACATCAATCACCAATTAAGGAAATGCCTGCTTTGTATGGAGGCATTTTCTCAGTTGAGGTACCTCCCTTTCAATTAGCTCTAGCTTGTGTCAGCATAAAATTATCCAGCGTGGGGACCTTTAGATAGAACAAGTCAAAGACCCACGAACTGGTAGTATTGACGGAGTCTTCAAAGTTTAGTTATGAATACCAAGAAGGAAAAGAAATCCATTCAAGCCTGATATACATTTGTTCAAAATCCATTTCTCAGCACTTTCTATGAGACAGACCCTGTGTTACCGCTAATGATCCAAAGGAAAGGAAGAAACCTCCTTTACCTTAAGGAGCCTGAAGCTTACTGGGGAAAACAGATGATTCTCACAATACAGAAATGAAAATCCAATTGTTGGAACATGAAGAAGGTGAAGAGTACAGAAAATCAGGCAATCTAGATTGCCTTGGGGATGCTATTCATTCAGTCTTCATTGTTTTCAACAAATATTAAAGGAGTATTTAGTAAGTGCTAGCAGCCTATAATACACAAAATTCTAACAGCCTTTACTGCCATAAATTCTACCAAGTAAAAGCAAGAAATAAAACAAATAAGTACATAGTATGCCAGACAACGGAAAGAGTGAAAGAGAAAACAGGGTTGGGGAGGGGTTAAGGGAACACAGTTGATGAATACAGTGACGTCATCAGAAACCCTGGGATTAGGAAGACAGATGCAATGGAGTATTTGGAGCACGGAGATCTAATACAATACCAAGAAAGAATCACACGGCCAAGGAAAACAGCTTTCAAAAGTGGGAGGGATGGGGCTGGAGAGATGGCTCAGCCGTAAAGAGCACTGGTAGCTCTTCCAGGGGACCCGAGTTCGATTCTCAGCACCTACATGGTGGCCCACAACCATCCGTAACTACAGTTGAAGGGGATCCAATGTCTTCTTCTGGCCTCTGAGGAGCACCAGGCATGGATGTGGTGCATAGATATACATGTAGGTCAAATATTTATATACATAAAATAAAATAATAAAATTTTAAGGAAAAATGTGAGAGTAAAATGACCAAAATTTAAGATTAAGAACAGACTTGTTTTGATATGCATCCTTTTTCTTGCAGACTACAGTTTTTACTCTGGATTGAATTCTCCCTCACCATTGGAGAGTTATTTAAAATAGTCTTTAAAAGTCCTTTCTTCTTTAAAAGTTGTCTTCATTTGACTTTGTTTTTCTGTGGGCAAAGGCCACATGGAGTAGTACAGCTCACTGAGGGAAACTGAGATGACCTTCTAGCTGACTGCCCTCACCACCACATCACAATGCCAGACGCCTTAGTCCAGGTTCTCTAAGGTGTTGACAAACTCTTGCTCACTCCCTATGCCACCAGAAAGATGATGATTTCAATAAAAAAAAAAATGTTCTTGACTTCTCAGCAGTCCTCATTGTCCGCTATGTTCAGCGAGTCCGGTTTTATCCCATGCTTATTCAGACCCAGTCCATCTGGCCTTGGTGAGTTCCCAATAGATCATCCCCATTGTCTCAGTATGTGGGTGCACCCCTTGCGGTCCTGAGACTGCTGAGAAGTCAAGAACAATGGCACTGGGTTTTGATCCTACTGCACGTACTGGCTTTGTGGGAGCCTAGGCAGTTTCGATGCTCACCTTACTAGACCTGGAAGGAGGTGGGAGGTCCTTGGACTTCCCACAGGACAGGGAACCCTCACTGCTCTTTGGGCTGATGAGGGAGGGGGGACTTGATTGGGGGAGGGGGAGAGAGGAGGCAGAAATCTTTAATAAATAAATAAATTTTAAAAAACTGAATAAAATGAAATTTGTTCAAAGTCAACCAGCAGTTTATAACAGAGCCGGGCTTTGAACCTGTGTCAAAAAAAAAAAAATGTTTTTTGCCCAATTAAGTTAAAAAAGGATGGGATTGAGCTGAAACTAAATGTCCATTTGAGCAGAACTGGTATTTGAAGGGTATAAATCTTTGAATATTTCTAGATAGTGATGGAATGCTCGACTTTACCTCAAGTATGGTTCTTCCCACTTCTTTCTCAATAAGCTGTTGTGAATACAAATGGATATTTTCTTTTTATATTCCTAAGTGAAGATGACTGAAATATAGAAAAGACGGTGTTTTAAAATACCTCTGTGTTTTTGTATTACCTGTGATATTTTATAATTAGTTTTCTATGTGTGAAATCACAGCACTGGCCAACAATGCCAAATATATGTGTGGTTTGAGCTTTTCTTTCCTACATTCGTGGCGTTCACCCGATTTTACATATTAATCAAACAATAACTCCAAAATTACTGAATATTCATTATGACAGACACTCCAATTATTTGAATTGAAAGTGGTTTAATGTTTTGTTATGTAGCATATTTGCTACTAGATTGTTAAAATAACTTTTACTACATTTGATCATATTTTACATAATGGATTTTGAAAAAAATGACAATTTTTTCAGGAACTTTTTCAATTTAGAAATCATGCGTGTCATGGTCCTTTTATTTTGTTAATATAGGACTATGTGTCAAATTTTGTAATACTGAACCCTGTTTCATTGCTAGATATTATGCTAATGATTGCTATACTCTCCTTGGTAGAAAAGCATGGCTGAGTTAATTTGCAAGTAACTATAATTTCAGCGGTTCACACATAGCATGAACTTGTATTCTAGAGTCTCAATGCTCATGCTACTATCTCAAGACTCCATTTGCCATTTCCTCCGTGAAAAAAATTATATCTTTTTCTATTGCCTGATATTGTTTGCCCATCTTCACTGTTCTTACAAAATGAAGTGTAAGTCTGTGTGCCTTTATTCCTAGACTCTTCTACTGAACTTCTCCAATCTTCTGCCTTTTCTTGCACACATTTTAATAATCTTTAGTTTAATGGGAAATAATCCAGTCTTCCACCTTTTCAGTGTGTTCCTATAAAATGCATGTGTTATAGTTTCTCATATTTACATTCTTAAGTCTCATATTATTCAATTTTTTCTTCAGTAATTGAGCTTAAGATCATGTGCAGCCCACTGGTTCCTGATTTAAGAGAAGGGGAACAGCAAATAAAGATGGCCAAAAACCCAGAGAAGAAGAATATTTGGGAAAGGTTAGCTGATCCATGTGAGGGGTAACCAGGTAGAAGCCCTCTTCTTCAGCATTGAGATAAGACATGGATCTGCAAGGAAGTAGAAATAGCCAGAGCAGCATTACGATGCTAATGTAAGTCAACTGAGGAAAACTGCCAAATAAAAAACAACATATTTTCCGTTGTGAGCCTAGCCTTTAAGAGCTAAGCCATCTCCTGAGTACTAAATAACACAGGATGCAACCTAGGACCTCTTCATGTGTATGACAGTGTGTGCCTAGCTTGGTCTCTTAGCAAGGCTTCTGACAACAATAGCAGGACCTCTCCCTGGTGCTTAGCTGACTTTTGGTAACCTATTCCCCATGCTGGATTACCTGGCCCCAAATAAGGGGAGGAGCTCGGTCTTGCATCACCTTGATTTGCAATGCTTTGTGCAGGCCCATGGGAGGCCTGTCCCTTTCTGAATGGAGATGGAGGAGGAGTGGGTAGAGAGGGGGTAAATGGGAAAGAGGAAGGGAAGTGAGGAGAGGAGAGAGGAGAAACTGATTGGTATATTAAATAAGTGAAAAATGTTATTTAAATAAAATTTTTAAAGCATATTATTATTGAAATTCAGGTAAATCCTATATTTTAAATGTAAGACAGAGGAGAACCATGCACTGAAACATAAGACCAAGGAAAGAATGAAGTATCAAAGTGATGGGGAAGAGCAAGGGACCAATGAGAAGAAGCAAGAAGAGAAATGGGAGAAGCAGGAGACTGAGCATCTCAACTGATAGAGTCAAATTAGACGGATGAATCTGACGCTTGTAAGACGGATGTGGGGTCTTCTCCACAACAGGGAACAATGCTGCCAGGATTTCTGATTGCACCACTATTTCTGGAGGATCAGGATTTCTGATTGCACCCCCTTATTTCTAAAAGAGGAACAGGATTTCTGATTGCGCCCAGATTTCTGGAGGAGGATCAGGATTTCTGATCGAGTCTCTCTGAAACCTTCAGGTGATGCAGCGGATCAGCAGGAACACTTTTGCAAGCAGATTCCTCCTATTACTAACTAATGACTCCTTTGACAGCAAGTAAATATGCAAATACGCGGGAGGTCTATGAACAAAACTTTTATCATGGAAGTTATACAAAAAAGACTCCATATAATTAGGAGACTCATATTAAAATGTTCTCCCCTGAATTCTACCCTGTAACTCATCAAATTAGCACCCATCTTTATTAAAGGGAAGACAACATTTCTTTCATTAAGTGCTTAGCAGTATATTTCACCTGGTCTGAGTTCTTATGTGTATCCTGAGAACATCTAAAATAATATATTAAAGATATTGTTCCAGTGTTCTTTCAGTATTTCTGTTAATTTGAAACTTAGACCTTCTATTTTCAGTTCCCTGGTGGTCTTCAATTAATGAATATGCCTCAAATGTCTTCCAAGATTATTCTTTCCTTGACACTAAACATTAACTGTTTAAAATAAATTCTTTCAAAGTCCCATCTCAGTCCCGCAGCTTGCTAACCTTTGAAACGCTAGTTACTCTTGGAGAAGGGAAATCTGAAACAACTTCAGTTTACTAAGCAGGGTCAATGGAGAATACTTAATTGGTACTATTTAAAGGAAGAATTGGATGTATTAACACTAAAACAGTTTCATAAAACTCCTGGAGATTACATTCAAAGCAGCTAGTGATTCCACAACCTTGGTTACCAATGGCTTTTCCCCAAGATGACTAGAAAGGGACCTTCTTTGGCCACCCTGGACTACAATAGCAAGTTAACATGGTTAACAAGTTAACAGCTGCTAAGCCTGATGCCTACATCTCCACATTGTGAGCTAACAGATATGATGTTGGTGCTGGTTCCCAAGGGACTTCACTTGGAATAGGCAGAATAATATCCTTCCAAAGATGCCTACATCCTCATCCCAAAATCTATGAACGTTGCTTTATATCACACACACACACACACACACACACACACACACACGAACTTTGGAGATATGGAAAGATACTTGGAAATGGGGACCATGTCTGGGAAAATCTAGTGGAACCCATAGGTCCTTCAATGGCTATGTTCAGAGGACGTTGTTAAAATCAGGGGTCTGAAAGATAGGACCTTGCTAGTTTTGAAGGTAGAAGGAGAGACCACAAGCCAAGGAATGCAGGTGGCTTCTAGGATCCAGAAGAGTCAACAGACTGAGGCTTCTCTGGGGATGCTGGAGTTAATGTGCCTGAGACACACATGGACCCTGAGAGTGCCCTTCAGCCTCCTCTAGGATACAGAACGCTAAGACAGCGCTTGCACTGTCAAGTGGCTGTGTCAGCATCAGGACATTAACAGGGCTGCAGGGCATGGGTCACAAGCACTGGTATGTAGTAAACCGTTCAAACACAGCACCACAAAATTTCTAAAAGTTCAATAAATAGGAATGTTAAACCAACCACTTTAATTATCTTTTCTGAAGCAGGAATTCATAAACAGTAATTTATCTTAGAATAACAGTTATCACATATTGGTGTTGCATCCCGAGTTCACGGTAGACAAGAAAGTAATTTGTAATGGATCTTTTAGACTCAAAAAGCTCTCACTGAACCTTCATTTCTGTGCATGCAGCACCAAGGAAAACACCTCTCGAAAGCAGGGGTGAGTAGTCACAGACCTGCAGGGACAAAATGAATCTAAGCAAACAGATGATCACTTTGAGATGAAAAAGCGTGATTTCTCCCAAGTTTATCCTCGACATAGAGATCTGATTTCCTGGCCCAATTATGATGATAAGTCATCAGTGTGTAAGAACTTGAAAAGTTGGTTACAAATCTCAGGCATCCTTTATGTTGAAAACCATCAGTAAAATACAGCATCCTTGTCAACTTAAATACTGAATGACTGAATTCATATTGCTATTATTAAGTCAATAAGACAACCACCTGAGAAAAAAACCATTTCTCCTAAATCCTGTGTGTTGTGAAGACAACTATAAACAATTAAGACTACAAAGAAAACAATAAACTTTATGCAGGATACTTTCAATATATAGCAAAAGTAAAATAACAGAACTATATAACATTCACAAGCATAACGATATACTTTGAGCCTTATTGGGAAAAACTGTTTCTATTTCACGAAACCTGCACAGATTCACTCTGGATATCAACTACAGAGTACCAGCATCCCAGAGCTGGCAACATATCACATCCACAGCTTCCAGAACCACACTCTCCCTCCCTACCATGGCTACACACTAAGGGGTAGCCTTTCTCTGTGCCCCAAGGCATCTGTCCAGTCTCCCCCTCTGTTAAGCTTGTTCCGCTACAAATGAGTCCCGTGCTCACAGGCTCAACAGCTGGTCTGTGTTGGATGAGCCCAAATGCTTACCCCTCGATACATCTCTCCACAGCTTCTGACCTGCACAAATTCCTCTAGGTCCTCACTCTCTGCACAAATACCACCCCTGTGTTGGCTTTCCAGTCTGATCCCAGATTCTAAGTCAAGACTGACTCTACTGGCATGAGATGCAGGGCCTCTCTTCCTGAACCTCTTTGGATTCTGTCAGCTCTCTGATATCACTGCAGGAACTAAGAAAAGTCACCTTATCGACTCCTGGCAATTTTTATCTCTGCACAGAATGATATGCAAAGCTTCATTCCTTTTATTAGCTATAGAATAATGTACAAATAGCTGAACACAACACACAAGGTCTTTGTCCTTGGATCCCAACCCTGTGTTCAGCCTCACTAACGTCTCTGCAGTTATTAATACATCAAATAATACGGAGGATATCTTGTGTACAAGGGTCTGCAGAAATAACAGTAACCTCATTACAGGCTTTAAATGTAGTGAGGAAGTCAAAAACTGCATTATGTGATCACAGTCTTTATCACAGGCTTTCAAGCCACAGGTCCCTGAGAGCCTAGTCAAGGAGATTACGGGAATGTCCCTAACAAGTGGCACCAAAGCTAAAAATCTTTAGGCAGTTCATGTTTCTAAAGCATGCAAAAGATAAATATGCAGGAAAAGAGGGGAGGACATTTCAAGCAGAAGGGGCAGGACATTTCAAGCAGAGGGCCAGGCCTCAAATAAGGCTAGCACTTTCAGAACACAGAGTCATGCAAGCAGATCATGGGCAGAAAGACTGAAACCACAAAAGGACAGAACCTAAGAATTTAAGGCCTTAGGATTTTGCCCTTGTCCTAACCTGCAGACAATGGAGAGACGAAACTTTTAAGAAAAGAACCGGTGGAGGTATCCACAGGATCCGGCTTACCCTACAAGAAGAAAAGAGTTAGCTGGACTGTGCCATCAGCGTGAAGTCATATCAAAAGCAGGTCTGATGGAGCCAGCTGGGAAGCCAAGGTAGGGGACAACAGCTAGAGATGAAGCAAGATGAAAAAGATACAGACTTTAGAAGATAAACTCCTTAATCAAAAGCAGTGGCCTTCCATGACAGACTAGCCAAGACAGGGAGAAAGGGAACAGCAAGATGGCCCCCAGGGCTCCGGCTGTGCGGCTGACACTCAGGGCAGTTCCCAGGCATCTTCATCCCTGCAGGACAGTCAACGGCAGAAATACTGAAGAGAACATCTTGGCTAATGTCAATTCTGTCGCTTATATTTTTCAAAATTAGTCCTATGGGAATCACCAACACAAAATATGAGGACTCATTACAGAAACAACCTAACAGTTATTAAAAAACAATACATAAATTTCCCACTTAAGTTGCTCACATTTTAGCCCATTTATATAATATCTACCCAGAGGCCAAGACATAATGAACATTTCCTCATTTCATCCTGATAATTTCATGGCCAAGTAATATTATCTATTTCTCCTGTTCCCGAGAAAGAAGATGGAGGCTTAAGAAGATAAGCGATTTGCTGAAACCGCTGGGGCCAATCAGGCAGCAGGGCCTAACGGATTGATTCTAAGCACACAGTCCGTGCTTGCTTTCAAATATCAAGATAATCATTCTGCAGAAATAAGAACTAAAAGAATATACTATTAAAAAAGAACATTTACCCTGGGCTGAAGACCAAGACATGGCTAGATACTCAAGATGGAAACTGTCTGTTTCTGTGTAACTCTCTTACTCTTCCTCCCACTCTCCTGCCATCCCTCCAACCCATCTTCCCTACATAGTCTGCTCTAAGTATTCTATATAGCTGTGGATTACACCAAATCCACAGTGTGCATTATAAGTGTGAGTTAGATACTGTCTTAGAAGAATGTGACCCTCAATCACAAATAGAAATGAGAAGAAAAATGTGATCCCAGTCTTGAACATGCTATGAGTTACTGTACACATAAAGCAAGAGAAATAAAAAACAAATAACTTTATCAAAGCATAAAATATGCGTATCTGGTTCCTTTTGGCTATTAAGGAAAAGCTGCGGTTGTCTCTGAACGCCCCAGTGTCAAATAAAAATAAGGATCTATCAAAGAGAGAGCAGGCCAACTTAAAGGACCCAACTGTCCAAACTACAATAGCGGCAACCTGAGCAGAAAAACAATGGCAGACGTGGCTTAAAATACACTGAATGAAATAAGGAACCTACGGCTCATATGGAAGTAAAGGAAAGAAAGAAGCAAACGGGAAAGTGATGAAAACTATTAAATTTGCTATTTTGAATTGCCTCCTTTTAGACGTTATCAAAAGGACAAATAACTTCCCAGTGTTAAAATCTGACAAGGGCCTGGCGGTGGTGGCGCACGCCTTTAATCCCAGCACTCGGGAGGCAGAGGCAGGTGGATCTCTGTGAGTTCGAGGCCAGCCTGGTCTACAAGAGCTAGTTCCAGGACAGGAACCAAAGCCACAGAGAAACCCTGTCTCGAAAAAACCAAAAAAAAAATAAAAAATAAAAAAAAAATAAAAAAAAATAAAACCTGACAAGGTATACTAAGCAAAGAACCAGAGTTATAATCAAACAAGGGACAAAGCAGAGATGTGTGCCAATGGATAGGGGGGCAATGAGGGCAAAGAGAAAGGAGACACTGGGGAGCTCCTGGGAGATACCTGAAACTCCATCATGAAGAAATAGCCAGGAATCTAAACTAGAGACCATGGGGATAAGAAAAGGCCAGGAATCCAAACTAGAGACCATGGGGATAAGAAATAGCCTGTCACCAAATAAGCCCATAGTCTAAGTTTTCAACGAAGCAGTGTAGGTTTAAGTTTAAAGGCCATTAAAATGTCTCCAACATCGCAACTGTCATCTCAATGACAGAAAAGGAATCAGACTGAACCAAAGGAAACGTGCTCAGCACACACTGCACACTCTGTAAACACCCTTTGATTTGGGCTCCAAATCAAACAAAAGCTTCTAGCAAGAGAAGGAGTTGAGACCAAGAGAGGGAAGATGGGTTCTGATTCTGGAGCCGCCTGTCCGCAGCACAGAACGCTTGGGGTGCCTGCTCTAGGATCAAGCGTTGATCTGCAGCAGTTTCTTCATTCAAGCCAATATGAACAACAAGCGCTCACGCATCTTCTCAGAGTGCAGTGACCTTATCCCCCAGGGACTGACCGCAGATGCAGCAGACGATGGAGGCTTCCTCCACTGGGCTCTTCTGTAGGGCAGCTTGGATACAGGAATCATCTGAAGCCCTCATAGGAAGGTCTTCAAGGAGGAAAATATGCACTGTGGTGTGCACAGTCATCTGTTAGGGAATTCTAGGTATGGCATAAGGATGACCTTCACAAAGCAGGGCTGAGTGACTATGGGCATGGCCCTGTCCTTGTGCTCCAGCCAGGTTCATTCATTGGCCAGTGACTCGCAACACACGTGTTTCCAAGCTTCAGTCATCGGCCAGCGACTCCAGGAAGACAGCACATGTGTCCCATGCCTTTGTGCTTACATTCACACCCCCATCAATTCACCTAGAACTGGCTGCTACCACAGAGAGGACTGGCAGCTAAACAAGCTATGTTCAAAAAGCAGCTCACTTATAAGCCATTACCGAGAGCAGGCGAATGATGTGAAAATATGTACTAAAATTACTTAGTAAAGAGAAACACTCTTCATTAAAATGCACTTGAGTTTTTCAGTTATTACAGGACCCCCAAGAAAAGCTCATCAATTAAAAAAGGAAAAAAACCAGTTTATCCTCCAGTGAACATCACGGCACAGGGAAATTTAATTTTTTAGGTTCAAAGTAACAAATGCCAAAATATTTAATTGATTATTCAGTGATAGTAAATGCCATCTATATTAATGGAAGCTGAATAAAAGAAGATCCATTTATATTCTCCCCTCTCATAATGTTGCTATCCATTACGGTGAGGATGACATCACTCATTGTGATGAGGAATGGTCTCAGTCAGAATGAACTAGTCTCTCAGTAGCTTTGGCAGATACAGACATTCTAGTTCCACTCACAAAAATGATCCTGAAAGAGAGAAGGCCTGGGAGTGTACCCAAGTAGAAAGCTAGCGAGCCCAGTGAACAAATCCAAGATAATAGTCGAGGGTCCCGTGTTTGAAGCTGCTGGAATCTCTAAATGAACAGCACCCTCCAGCACCAACACTAACCCTTGGAAGTGGGGGAAGCACCTTTGTAGCCATACTGATTCTTCTCTAGACGACTTGGCTAACACTACTCAAGAGCTTTAATACTTTACTATATCAGTTTACACAATGGCAAGTCTCCTT
The DNA here is from genome assembly GCF_018167655.1 of Microtus oregoni. Classification (NCBI taxonomy): domain Eukaryota; kingdom Metazoa; phylum Chordata; class Mammalia; order Rodentia; family Cricetidae; genus Microtus; species Microtus oregoni. Next base: position 26,008,396 of record NW_024543077.1, read on the forward strand.
GGCCTGACTGGACCTGTTTACATGCCCTTTAAAAATATGTTTAATTTAAGAGAAGATATGTCATATTATACAGTTGAAAACTTTAAACGCAAATATCCTAAGACATGGAAACCATCCCCAAAATATAAACACCCATGGGGGGAAGGGATGTGTGAAGAGGTTTTGAAGGGGTCATCCAGAAGAAAGACCTCCAGGTGGGTGGAGTGATTCTTCAGATATTAAGTCTCAACAGCGTGTTTTAGATGCTCCATGAAGCACAAAGTGGTTGGCAGCAGGTAACAGGCAATGGCCAGATGGTAAGACACCTCTAACAATATCCCAGAGGAAGCAGGTAAGACACTTTAACAGAATCCAGAGGGATTTCAATAGGATAACACACACACACACACACACACCAACCAAAAAAAAAAACAAAACAGAGCGAGAGAGAGAAAGGCTACAGGATAGCTCTAAACCTCCAGTACTATTCCCACTAGTCTTATTGGAGAGTTCTCAAGCAGGATGGGTAGAAAGAAAAGTGAGCAGATGTAGGCTGGGACTAGAAATGAGTTGGTAATAACAGACATGTCTATGGGATTATGGTTTGACTACAGGCCCATGATGGGTCTACTCAGTGAGCGACGGCCAGCAAGGCAGACTGGACACTGGGAACCAAGGACAAGATCCACTACACATGCAAATGAAACAGTAAGGAATATAACAGCATTAAAACGTCAACTGATCTGAATGGTCCTATTCAACCAACAGAACTCTAACAACTCTCCATTGGACACTAGTGAGCAAAGCAAGAGGAGAGTGAGCGGCACGCCGCGTATGGTACTCAGATGGTGGTGAAGAGGGTCAGAGGAAGGCAGGTAAGGAAATACTATACATCTTCCCTGAAAGGTGCACTCTGCCTGTAGGGAAGATGAGAAAACACAGAGAGCAAAAGAAACTTCTATAACGCTATATGAAAAGTAGTGTTTTGAATCTCGGCATAGAATCAATATAGGTAAAAACATACTAATTCTACCCTAATAAATCAATTAGTGATTTATTAATAAATTATTTATTAATTAATATTATTGATTAATTATTAATTAATATTATTATTTATTAATAAATTAATAAATAATTCTATGCTCAGTGATATGGGTGATAAGGAAGTACTAACTGCTGAGTGATGGGAAACGTTCCATAACCATACAGTAAAACAAACGAGGTACAGAATACTTACGTCTCTTTCTGCACTATTTTAACTGCAGATTTTCTACAAATCTGAAATTATTCTAAGTCCTCTTTAGCAGATAAAAAAGAAAGGGTAGGCCATGTGTCTTACTTATTCTATGGCTATGATGAGACACCATAACCATGGCAACGTACAGATTAATGCTCACAGTTTCAGAGGGACAGTCCATGGTCGTCATGGTGAGGATCACGGCAGCCAACAGGCATGTAGGGCTCTTGAGCAGCAGCTAAGTTCTTAGACCTTGAACCACAAGCACAAGGAAGAGAGAGAGTGAAGCAGAAGGGGCATGGGCTTTTGAAACCTCAAAACCCACTCCCAGGGACACACCTCCCGCAACAAGGCCACATCTCCTAATCCTTCAAAACAGTGTACCAACTGTGGATAAAACCTTCAAATATACAAGCCTACAGGAGCCAGTATCTTTAAACCATCACACCATGTAAAGAATCTAGTACCACAGATGTTTCCAGAAGAGGTTGGTTGTCCCAAATAATAGGGAGCAAATTCAGTAGCTAAGATCATGAAGTATGGTCTCCTGTTTTGTCCTCAGAATAAAATAAACTCCTCTGAGGTCCCTTCATGGTCACCACAGGTTACAGGAAATTTTAGGGACCTCGACATGGGACCACACACCATGCTATTAGGGTCCCTTGTAAGGGTATTAACCTTGTTGGTAAAAGAATTAAACATGGACTCAGGGAAAGCTTAACATAAATTTTATTAAGAGTTTTTTTTTTTTTTTAAAGAATCCTTAAGACAGTTAAGGTGTAAGTGTTGGCAGCTATGTGGAGTAGTTGGATGGAAAGAGGAAGGGAGAAGCCATGACTTTTGACTTAAGCATGGAAGTCTGTCACTAGACACATGACAGACAAGCAGCCCCAAAGCAGGAGTGGGGGGGGGGAGATCTTTGAAGCCTGAACAAAGAAGCCTAAAGTATAACAGAGAACATTGTCAGGTTAAGACAGCATTCAAAATCATAAAAAAGAGACACAAGAAAGAAAAAGAATAAGCTATATTTTTCGGAAAAAGTAGGTAGGCTTGATCCCACCATATGTTGTGACCATAAGTGACTGCTTTAAACACATTTTTAAAATCAAACAATCTAAAGATAACTGTTGTTAAAATATTGACATATTAAATATTATCATTGGCTTCTATTATGGTGATTTAAAGTTTCCAAAGACATCAATGATATAATTATCTACAAATATTTAAGCCACAATGCTTTCCCTATAAACCAAACGCATTGAATATTCCTTTACGACTTTCTGGAGTTAAAAACAGTGCCACACCTGAGCCAGCGACCTCCACAGTAGCAGGCCCCAGCCAGCGACCTCCACAGTAGCAGGCCCCAGCCAGCGACCTCCACAGTAGCAGGCCCCAGCCAGCGACTTCCACAAGAGCAGGCCCCAGCCAGCGACCTCCACAAGAGCAGGTCCAAGACAACCACCTCTGCGGAACCAGGCCTGAGCCAACAACTTCCACAGGATCAGGCACAAGCAAGTGTCTTCAAGGAAGAAGGACCAAACAACCTACAAGATTGCAGAGCAACCTACGAGAGGGCAAAGCAACCTACAAAAACGCTGCGTGATCTCCAGGGTGACTGGAACTGTGGCTCTGACTCTCCAATGAGAAACAACCATCTAATCGCTGGATCCACTGGCACTTGGAAGATTGATCACCAGAGGCACGGGCTCAACTACAACAATCAGAGGGAAAGAAGGGTAGAGAAGATAAGAACACACTCAACAGCACAGGGAGCAACATGTCATACCAGAGGAAACTTCTCTGATGGTAACTGAACAAGGCACTGACCAATGAGTATAGCAGAATATCATTAGAAGTCATTTTATCACTATTTTTTTAAATCAATATTATCTGATTTTCCCCTACACTCCTTGGGAAATCTGGTCTCAGGCTCTTGGTCACCCAAGCAATGTCAGTATGAGTTCCATCTAATGGAGTGGGCTTTTAGTCAGATCAGTTATTGGTTGGTGCTTCCACAAGCTTTGTTCCACCATTACTCTGGCATATCTTGTAGGCAGTTCACCACTGTAGATAAAGTGTTTGGGGCAGGTATTTAATTGAGAAATTTTTGCATCTATATTTATAAGTGGTATTAATTTGTAATTCTCTTTCCTTGGTTGGGTCTTTATGTGGCTTAGGTATTAAGGTAACTGTGGCCTCATAAAAAAATGGGTATTATTCCTTCTGTTTCTATTTTATGGAATAACTTGAGGAGTATTGACATTAACTCTTCTTTGAAAGTCTGGTGGAATTTTACAATAAAACCGTCTGGCCCTGACTTTAAAAAAAAAAAAAGTGGCTCTAAAATGGCAAGACTTGAATGCCCCATTATAGATGAAGCAGAAGAAAATGACCTAAAAAAAAATAAGTTTAGGAGAATGTTTGAGGCCCTTAAAGAGGAAATGAAGAATTCTCTCAAAGAAATGCAGGAAAAGACGAACTGGGAAGAAATCAACAAATCCCTTAAAGAAAACCAAGAAAAAGCAATCAAACAGGTGAAAGAAATGATTCAAGACTTGAAAACTGAAATACAAACAATAAAGAAAACACAAACCAAGGGAATTCTAGAAGCAGAAAATATAAGAAAATGATCAGGAACCACAAATACAAGCATGAACAACAGAATACAAGAGATGGAAGAGATAATCTCAAGCATTGAAGATACAAAAGAGGAAACAGACTCACAAGTGAAAGAAAACGTTAAATCTAACAAGATATCCAGGAAATATGAGATACCATGAAAAGACCAAACCTAAGAATTGAAGGAGACATAAGGATACAAGAAAGAGAAGAAGTTCAACTCAAAAGCACAGAAAATATATTCAACAAAATCATAGGAAAAAAAAACTTTCCCAAACTAAAGAAAGATTTGCACATGAAGATACAAGAAGCTTACAGAAAAGCAAATAGACTGGACCAAAAAAAAAAAAAACCCTTGTAACATAATAATCAAAACACTAAACATACAGAATAAAGAGAGAATATTAAATGGCCAAGTAACATATAAAGGTAAACCTATCAGAATTAGAACTGACTTCTCAATGGAAACAATGAAAGCCAGAAGGTCCTAGTCAAGTGTGATGCAGATATTAATATCCCTTAATATAAATGGACTCAACTGACCTATAAAAAGACACAACCTAACATATTGGAGCAAAAACAAAACCCATTGCTCTGCTGCATATAAGAAACACACCTCAACCTCAAAGACAGACATCACCTCAGAGTCAAGGGTTGGGAAAAAAATTCTCCAATCAAATGGACCTAAGATACAAGCTTTTGTAGCTATTCTAATATCTAACAAAATAGATTTCAAACTAAAATCAATCAAAAGAGACAAAGAAGGACATTTCATATTTGTCACAGGAAAAATTCCATCAAGAGGAAATCTCACTTCTGAACATCTCTGCCTCCAATACAAGGGCACACTCATATGTCAAAGAAACACTACTAAAGCTTAAATCATACATTAAACCCTACAAGCGAATAGCTGGAGACTTCAAAACCCCACTCTCACCACGGGAAAGATCTACCAGACATAAATTTAACAGAGAAATAAAGGAACTAGCAAATGCTATGACTCAAATGGACTTAACAGATATCTACAGAATATTCCATCCAAACCTTCTCAGCACCTCATGGAATCTTCTCAAAAACTGATCACCTACTAGGTAACAAAACAAACCTCAACAAGTACAAAAAATTACAATAACTCCATGTATCTTATCGGATCATCATGGCTTAATATTAGAATTCAACAGCAACACTAACTTCAGAAAGCCTACAAATACATGGAAATGAAACAATGCTCACTGAACCATCAATGGGCCAAGGAAGAAGTAAAGTAATAAATAAAGGACTTCCTGAAATTCAGTGAAAATGACCACACAACAGACCCAAATTTATGGGACACAATGAAAGCAGTGTTAAGAGGAAACTTCAAAGCAGTAAAGGCCTACATAAAGAAGCTGGAAAAATCCCATACTACTGAGTTAACAGAACACCTGAAAACTCTAGAAGAAAAAGAAGCAAATTCACCCAGGAGGACTAGATGGCAGGAAATAATCAAATTGAGAACTGAAATTAACAAAATAAAAACAAAGAAAAAAATACAAAGAATTGATGAGATTGATTTTCTTCAAGAAACCTTTATTTAAACAAACCAAAAGACAGAGAGAGAATATCAAAGTTAACCAAGTCATAAACAAAAAGGAGAACACAATAGAAACAGGAAATCCAGAAAATCATAAGATTACACTTCATATTCTATAGAAATTTGATATTTTCAATGTATTAATATTTAGTCACTTTCATCTCTGTAACCTTTGTCTGGTGATGACTGAGCCCACGGTGATTCTGATGATTTACCCAATGTCTTTGTGGATTTATGGCCTGTTCTTCATTTTATCTATGGATGATATTTTTTGAATTTCTATTCCCATTTTATTCATTATCCTTTATGTTACATACAGTGTTTAATTTGTATATGTGTAGATCTACATTCTCTTTACACGTTTCTCCATTCACAGTTCTATGCTCATAAAAACCCCCACTGCCCCAATGCAAGCAAATTGAGGATAAAAAATTCAGATCATTTGTGTTCACAAAGAAATCAGAGATGTAAAAGCAGAGGCAGACAGGTCTGAACTTCACATTTATTGATCAGAATAATTTTCTCACTTTGCCACGGCCAACTATTGACAAGAGAATCTTAACGTGCTGATACAAGCCTTCTCTCAGGGAGATGGAGCTAAAGGAGCTATGTCATTTTTTAGTCACCAGGAAGAATTTTAGCCAAAGAATCTCCAAAAACCAAACAAACAAACAAACAAAACCTAACTCTCCAGGAATGGCTATTTCAGGGAATATGTTGTTCAGCCCGCCCCGAGTACCCGGTAGCATTTTATCAGCAGCTTCTTCCCCACACCTACATCTTAAGGCCTACACAGCAGAGAAAAGATGCTAATACAGAAAGAGCATGTGTAGGCTAAAAGGAACCATATGACTTGTTGGACATGGTTTCAAATCTTGAATTCACTGCCAATTAGTGAAGTTTATTCTGAGAAAGCCAAGTGGCACAAGTTGGGCACTCAAACTATGTCATAACAATAGCCAAAGAAGCACACACTGGCTATAAAATTGCCATAAAGAGTTACATGTTTATATTCAGTATAATATTCTTTCTATGATAAACATATCAATGTGTACAAACACAGTTCTGGTTTGGTTGCTATAATTCTTTAAGTTAAGTGCTTAAGTTTCTCCAGTATTAGGAGTCTAAGGAAAAAAATTGACTGTTCCACAATCTGCAGGTTGAATAAAATCTCCATTACAATGCTAGGATAATATGACAATGGGAGATATATTTCACTCACTCCATGAAACAGAGTAAAAATATACATTATTTCCTAAAGCCTCCAGATGACCCTATTTTCATTATAATTAGCAATTAATGGCATGCACACACATAAAACAAAGCTAATCCTTCTTCTAAACATTTAGTTATGTTCCAGAAGCAATTAATAATGTCAAATTTGGGGCAGAGTAAATCACAGCAAGAAATGCTTGAGAATGAATGATGAACTACAAAACAGGCCAGCCGACAGAGAACACAAAGCGAACTGACTTTTCATAAAATCTGAGAAACTATTTGAAAGACACAAATCCTTGCATGCAGTCAAAACACAAGCAATGAATTGGGAAAAGCCCCTATCATGAGGAACTGAAAAGTTCCAAATTGTTCATCTAAGCCTGTGATTTTCTTCCAGAAATGATTCAACCACAAAATTTAAAAAAAAAAAAACACTCAATTTATATTAGTGTGAAAATATAGCTCCAGGGGAGAAATGACAATTTAATAAATATCAACCGATCTCTGAGAAAGAAAAATAAATGTTGAAAAACCCTACTGTTCGGGCCATGTGCAGGCCAATTCCATTTCTAAAATTTGAGTGTTGTATAACTGAAGTATATTCCAGTGGATCGAACATCAAGTTATATAATTATCAAAGTCCTGCACCCAGTTCTGCTTTCTCAGCAGAGAACACGACAGGCCTTGGTGGCAGCGACAGACTCTCCACTTAAAGCAACATACATTTTTTTAAAAATTTTAATAGAGAACACTTTGAAGGTCACAGATTTTCAATATTGTATTCCAAAATTAAGCGATAGTAAGCAGTCTTTTAGAAATCAAAACATTCGAAATATAAAATAAGTATTTTTGGTATTTTTAGAGTTTTCTAGAGGCTTATTATCAAATTTATGTACCTGTCTTCCAAGATAATGGGGAAAATCCTGTTGTATTGTCAATGGCATTTTATAGAAATTTTAATAGCAATTGTCTCATGAAGACAGCCACTAAGCAGCAGCTCTGTTTGTTGATTTAAATTTAATGTATCTGAAAATCAGAGGAATACAAAAAAAGCTAATATATCTAAAGTCTACCCATGTGTGAAGAACCATGAGGATATTTATTCTGGATTAAATGTACCATCTCTTCTACATGACTTTAGCAAGAATGAACAAGCACAAACCTCAGATGATTCATCAGTCCGGGAGAAAAGAGAAGCAGGGAGATAGGCATAAACTCAGTACTAGCTTCTATCACTAACGGAGCTAGAAACCAGCAATGCTCTCCTTCACAGCTTGTTTAAAAGGCAAATACATATAAAAATAAAAATTTCAGCTTTATATTCCTTAATATGTCTATAAACATGAGAAGACATTAATTAAAGTCTACATCAGAGTATGTTAGACCATGAGGAAACTGGAAACAATAGGATTCTATATTCAAGCTAAGAAGCCCAAGACAACTAAAGCAATCTAGCCAAATTTTCACAGGATGGTTGCTCCCTGTAAATTACAACTGCACCAGACGATAATAATTACCTTGGCTTAAAATGTGGCAACACCTCTGGGCTTCTTTTCTTCTTCAGCTTGTCCCTGGGATGGAGAAAATATGGTTTAGCTCATTATTCATGTGAACCTGCTTGTATTAGCTGCTTTCCCTGTTGCCATGCTAAACTACCCTGATGACAGCAACTCATGGAGGAAGGGTTTCTTTTGGCTTGTTGATGTGGAGAAGGCTGGAGAGCAGGATCTTGGAAAAGCTGGTCACATTGCACCCACAGTCAGGAATCAGAGAGGAGTGAGTGATTGTGACTCACCAGCTTTCTCCTTCCTATGCAATCCCATAACCAGGTGTAGGGAATGGTGTTGGGGTCTTCCCTCAACCCAATCAAACAACCCCTCCGAATGCATCCCAAAGGCTTGTCTTCTGAAGGTTGTCACTCTGCTTCAACACTGAAAACTGAAGCTTCGCGGGTAGCAAATGTATGAACATCCATGTCACTGAGGGCTTGCCATGGAGCCAGCACCTTCCCATCACCACCTCTCTTCATGGTATAAATTCATTCCCTCAGCCTCATTTGTTCACCGGATACATACAGAGAATGTGAGCTTCAACAGCCTTGAATATAAAGGTAGAAAGAGGTGCCCCCACCACCTCCACAGCTGCACTGGAGAGCTGCATAGCTGTGGTTGACTGGAGGAGCACTGCCTTACCACCACAATGAGCTCAGCTCTCAGTCCTCTTTTCAGCTATCTGGTCAACCTCACTGCATCAATACCCAATGAAAATAATATTAGTTAACTGTAACCACACTGACCAACTAAAACACACAAAAGGCTGTTGTAAGAGGAGCAGCAGGCAGCATCCCACCACCCGGCTCCCAGCCGCCGGATAGCTTATACCCCCCCAAAAAACACACAAATTGTATTCATTTAAACACTGTCTGGCCCATTAGTTCTAGCCTCTTATTGGCTAACTCTCACATCTTGATTCAACCCATCTCTAATAATCTGTATGTCACCACAAGCTCATGGCTTACCAGGAAAGCTTTAGCATGTCTGACCTGGCAGCTTTGTGGCAGGCAGCTCTCTGTCTCTGCCTCCTTTCTCCCAGCATTCTGTTCTGTCTACTCCGCCTATCTAAACTGCTACCCTATCAAAAGGCCAAGGCAGTTTTCTTTATTTAACCAATGAAAGCAACACATAGAAAGAAGACCCTCCTACGCCATTACCCCTTTTCCTGTTTAAACAAAAAGGAAGGCTTTAACTTTAACATAGTAAAATTACATATAACAAAGCAGTTATCAAGCAAGAATTACAGTTACAATATTTATATCTACTTTATCTTTTATCATAACTAAAGAAAACTATAACTATCTATCCATTATTCAACTCCATCAAAGACTCCAGAAGGATATAATATTTACTAAGTAAACAAAAAGTAAGAAACTTCCAAAACTCTAGAAATGACAGAGACATCTCACTGTCCTGACAGTCACCCCAAGTTCTTTTGTACTGTTGGGGCATCCATCTTCAGCCTACAGGCCCATAGTATCCAGCAGACATTTCCATGAAGCAGGAAATTTCAAAGACAGTTCAGTCACTTTCTTTTGTGTCTTGCAGAATGTCTTGCAGACTCTTTCATGAAACTGGAACCCCAAAGGATCATCTCACCTTTAGGAAAGTTCAGCAGTCCTTTCTCTGTGGATTCTTTGTATCTAGTTTATGCAACAGTCCAGGGAAGAGCAGCTTCTTGCCCAAATGGCTATCAAACTCTATAAGGATCCTCTTCGATGCCCATCTTCCTCTTAAAATAGATTCGTGCTGCCAGGAACAGATGTGTCTCATTGTCATGAAAAACCCTAAGTTATTAAAACATTAAATGCCATATTCTGTAGTCTTTGAAAGATATGAAGAATGCCTATCTAACTGCAATATATCTCTACATATCTAGAAAATCTAACATGACTAGAAGCTTGACTATTATTGATGATTATCCATTAACAACCTATATTTCCTAATTATACATTACATTTTTAAAAAGGAACTACACAATACCTTAATCAAGATCAGAAATACATATACATATAACAAAATTGACCTTAAAATCCATACCAATGCAAATTATTCATGTCTATATCAAATGGTTGCAAGGACCCCTGAAAAAAGCAACAACACAGATTGAATATAATACACAAAATAAACAGATGTGACGAGAGATATGTCCACACCTTTCCTTACAGTCACAGTGAACACCAGCATGATCACAATTCCCAGGCTAAAGCAGAGCCTTCAGCAAATGGTGACACTCTGATTTCAATTTACGTGCTTACTGAAAGAGAGGCGAAAGCCATTTTTAAAGTAGGTATTTAGACATGCACCTTACTTCTATGGTTTTGTGGCCATGCACTGATGTGGTAGAGTCTTTTGTTTTGTGTTGATTTCATTGGTTAAATAAAGAGACTGCCTTGGTCCTTTAATAGAACAGAAAATTAGGTCGGCGGAGTAGACAGAACAGAATGCTGGGAGAAAGAAGCCGAGTCAGGCAGTCGCCATGATTCTCTGACCCCAGATGGATATAGGCTAGAATCCTTCCTGGTAAGACACCATCTAGTGGTGCTACACAGATTATTAGAAATGGGTTAATCGAGATGTGAGAATTAGCCAATAAGAGGCTACAGATAACGGGCCAGGCAATGTTTAAAAGAATACAGTTTCCGTGTAATTATTTCAGGGCATAAGCTAGCCATGCGGGAGCTGGGGTGGCCAGAATGCAGCCCACCGCTTCATTCACTACAATGCACAACGTATGCTGCCTATCAGAATTATGTGAAAAGTTAAAATTGAAGAACAGAACTGCTGCTGCTGAGAAGCTTCCAAAGGAAAGGTGTGGGCTCTTAATTCATTTTTGGAAAGACGGTTATGTATTCCTCTTGATTAGTTCCCAAATAAATTGTCATCAGAGAAGATGAAAATTTAGCAGGTGATTTACACAAAATCTTTCATAATTAGTGACTGATGATGGAAAATGAGTTAGATGATTTCGTAAGTTCAGCCAACAACCATTTCCGCAAGTTTCTCAGACCTAAGTTTGAGCTGTATCTCATCAGCCTGAAACAGACACTGACTGTCCCAGTTGCTCAGAGCCGACCTGAACGTAGCAATGTGAAGTGATATATCTAGGTAAACCACCCCATCTGAGGCAAACAGGAAGGGCTGGTCCCCCTAGCTGTGGCATGCATTAAACTAAAGTTCAAAGACTACACACAATCCACACAACCGTGCCACAAGCTTTTGACAAAGTCTCAACAAAGGGCCTTGCTTATTTTAATGAGAGTCTATTAAATGCTATTAATTTCATTTTTATATTGTGGTCTTGGTATTTTTGAGACTGAGTTTATGTTATGAAATACTATTTCATAGCATAACATCTTAACTATATAGAGAAATGTGATTAAAGTTTATCAATAAGTATTTTTATGTCAAGTGTCTCTTGAGGATCCTATGTTGAAGAGTTGGGCAATAGCCTGCAGTCCTACTAGGAGACAGTGGAGTTTTCAGGACAAACCGTTGAGGTGGCACTAGAAGACTGTCCCTCCGCCCTCTTCTTCTGCTCACTTTACCCTTCCCCATCACCCCTTTCCCTCCCTGCTCTTGCTTTCCCGTCCTTTCCCCCTCGCCCTCCCCCCCCCCGCCCCCGTCCTTGAGGGAAGAAGCTGTGCTCTCCTCACAGGTCACTGTAACATGCTCCCATCCCACAATCAAAGTAGTCAGCCAACCACAGACTGGAGAGCCTAAAACTCCGGCCAAAATCAACATTTCCCCTCTTCCACGTGTTTACCTTGGTCACAGAAAAGGAACACTCACTCACACAGTGGGTGGAGCAAATGAAACAGTTTAACGAAGACAGCACCAGCAGCCAGTTGTTTCTGCTGTAATAACTGATCGTTCCTAGATGCTTTAGCCCAGTGTTTTTCTAGATGTGTGATTTGCTAAGGTGTGTTGTTTTTGAGTTAATCTACTTCAACATCTATGTGGGTAATATTTTACTGTTCTATGTCTATCTCTCCCTATGTCTCTGTCTCTTGCTATGTGTCTCTGAGGTCTCTCTCTGTCCCTGTCTTTATCTCTATCTCTCCCTCCATCCCTCCCTCCCTCTCACTCTTTCTCTCTCTCTACCTCTCCCCATGTCTATATGTCTGTATGTGTATATACACAGAATATAATCTTACAGTGAAAAGACTCCCTCCTGCGTTCCTCCAGCTGACTAGTACATGGCATTTCTAAGCAGTAAATACTTTAATTCACTTATACTATATCCTAAAAAGTATGTCCTTGAAAATGTTTTCCTTATGAAAATACAAAGATACACGGCTGTGTGTGCTTATTTCTTGCTCTTGTCTCCAGAGGTATCCTCTTGCAGTCTTAGTGTTTGCTTTGATGGGGTCTTTCCTACAGTGTAGGTTTATAGAATGGTGCTTTACTCATCTTCCATAGCTGCATTATAATAATTATAATAAACAGGTATGTCAGTGTTTATCTGACTACTTATTGATAAATATTTAGGTTGTTAGTTAGCCATCCCATTTTGACCAAATTTACAATGCTGCAGCAAGAGCCCAAGGAAACCTTTCCCTGTACCTCCCTAAGTTCATGTGCAGTAACTTCGAAGGGTAGCGCCGATGGAAGGAGCCATGGACCCTTGGGTTGCGAGGTGCTTCTGAGTCCAGCTCTCCTCGGCTGTTTCACTCTGTGCCCACAAGACTGATAAGCACTTGGTTCTGCATGTCCGTCTCAACAGCTCATGCTGTAAGTTGGGGTGTATGGCACAGTGACAAAAGGAGACCCCACTGTAGCCTCTGCATCTGTCCCATCATGAAAAGGCTAACGCATCATTGTGTTGCAAGATTTCTGATTATACTGTGTGAAGATACATCATGGTGACTGGTTTATTAAAAAGCTAAAAGGTCAGTAAGCTAGACAGGAGGTTGGGGTGGGACTTCCAGACAGAGAGAGCTTTGGGAAGAGGAAAGGGGGAGTCTCCAGCTGGACACAGAGGAAAGAGGACATGCAGGAGGAGAGGGAAAAGCACAAGTCATGTGACAGAACACCGATTCATAGAAATGGGTTAACTTCATTTATAAGAAACAAGTTTATAGAAACAAGACTAAGCTAAGGCAGAGCTTTCGAAATGAATAAGAAGTCTCCACGTCAGTATTTGGGAACTGACAGGACATGACTGATTTAAAGATCATTTGTATTTCCTGTACGGTAAAATACCTTTCTATACATGATCATGTTTTCCCTGAGATGACTATTTTTAATCCTAATAAAGTAGGAAAATTAGTTGTTTATCTCTGTTACAGTGTGCAGACATAATGTGTGTGTACACTGTATGTGTTTTGTTGTGTGTTATATATACATTTTATTTTTTCAATGTTTTCATTTCTATTTTCATTTTGATCATGATATACTTTTAAGGTTTAGCCAAAGAAATACAATGATCAAGGTTTTGGCTTATGGTGTTTAGATTTTAGAAAAAGCTAGGAAAGCTTCTTCATTTTGAGATGACAAGGAACTTCTTCTTTGCATGCCTATGGCTCATTCCTTACACTGAACGCTTCGGTGTCTGACTTGTGCTAGAGAAGACAGTGAAGGGAAGACATTAGTTTTAGGAAGCTATGCAAGTGTCCCAAGTTAACAGTCTCCTTCCCCCACCAGCCTCGGAGACCTGTGGGTACCAGCCTATTTCTGGCTTCCTCGTCTGTTTAGTCAGTCTGTCTGTTTATTCGTGTGCCAGGACCACACTGTTTTCATTGCTGCAGCCTTATGGTTTCCCACGCTTTCTAGGTTACCTAACGCTTCCCTAACAATAAGAGAGCTCCACTTGTATACAAATTTTAGAATCAAGACAGACAAAAGCTCAACTTCCAGTGTCCCCCTTCCTATCTGCATGATTCCAGGCAGGTGATGTATTGAACCTCCGTGGATCTCAGTTTCCTGTGTGTCTTCCAGAAAGTCATGTCTTCTTGTGAGGCTTTCTGGGGATTACAGTCCTGTGGGTAAAATCCTTAGCCCAGCACATGACACATGGCAGACTTTCAACTACCTGAAGCAATCAGTCATTTTGCCAGATTTCAACCTGCTAATAATGTATCCAGAGACTTTAAAATTAAATTCGTGGGCCTGTTTGTGTTTGTTGACTAAAGAAACACATCTCAAATGAGCATAATCCCTCCTGAAAGAAGCATTAGGAGAGAGTAAACAAGAATCTTACAGTTGAGTCAATCTGACGTTTAAAAGATCCTACTGAGCAATTACTTGGAGCTAGCCACTGTGGTTAGCTAAAGGCAAATACGCCATGGTGTCCAGGCTGTGTCAGGGGTTCACCCTGTTGAATGACAAGCGGTAGAATGGTAAGATGGGCTTCCTTGGCTCTTCCATCTCCTGGTAACATGCCCATGGCGGTGGTGCCTTGCACATTTGTGTGCTGGCTACTTCCTTCTGGAGTTCTCCTTTGTGCTCTCTGTAAACGCTGCTCTAAACACAACCTCCTGGTCATCACTGCAGTTCCTTCCCCCATGGTTCCCCTCACCTCACCAATTCCCTACCAGACAGACCACATCTGGTCACCAAAACAACTGCCAACAAGTCTGTACCTCCCTTTGAGTTTCCATGCACAGATCCAAAGTCCGACAGCAGAGATGCCTAGCAATCTCCAGATGCCACCTGATCATCAAGGAATTTCATTGGTTGGCACTCTAAAGACCTTTGTTTCCTCAGTTCAAATTTCGTGACATATAGCATAACTTCCTGCCCTGATATCTCAGCGGTACAAGATGACCCCAAGGAGTCCCTGCTGGGTGGACATATGACCAAGGCAAAAGTAGCTCTTCTGGCTGTGTGACATCCTGTGATTCAGCATCTGGACTAAGAGAGTCTACTGCCAGCTTCTAGGATGGGGATCACATCTGGAGAGAGTCTGCCACCGAACCAGGTAGGCTCAAGATGCTGAATGAGTCCTGCCTGACAGCCCTGGAGAAGGTCAGTCCTCCAGCCTCAAGGAACCAAGCCTGCCACCAACCACAGGCACCTAGGGATGACACTAAGCTTCAAGGAGGAATTTGGCCAGGCCATCACGGATGTCACCATGAGATGGAACAGTGAAGACACTCAGCCCATGGCCTGACCACCCAGAAACTATGCAATGATAATAAAACAGTGTTTGATCTGCTGTATTTGAGGCGTTTTGATACACTGCCGTGGAAGGTATATTCGTTCTTACTTATCCCTTAGGCATCAACCCAGGAAGCATCCGAGCTTCCCTCTTCCTTCCCTCTAGTCATGTCGGCTGGGGAACCTTCTGATGCTCAGAGGCAGCATCTTGTACAAACATCTGCTGTTGATCCTACAGCACGGCGCCATGTTCAGCTGGGTTCTTCTTTCCCCAAGTCTGGAGAGCCAGCACAAGGACAACAGTGTCTGAACCCTTTTTCATTCCCTGGCATCTGATCCGATTTCATAGCCTGGTGCTGAGTCCCATTCAACAAGTACTTGCCGGAGAAAGGTATGAAGGCAAGGCTCAAGAGCAGTTCTCTTCTGCCTGGCAGATGCCACATCCAAAGTCACAATGGATATCATTGTGCAATGAATAGAGCAGCAACTTAGTAAAAGGTTCAGTAAGCCAAGGCCCCTCCCACTTTAACATACATGCCGATCACCCAGGAATCTTGCCACATGCATATCTTGGCATGGGAGGGGTTGGAAGTGAGATTCCTATGCGGCTCCATGCATGTGACAGCTTCTGCCAAAAGCATATGGATGGCCTCCGAGCTATGGGAACTCCACCTCTCACCGGGGCAAGGAGTGGGAGCAGGACCATGGCAATCCAATCCTATTGACCTCTAGTATTCTCCATCTGAGATGAACACCCAAATTAGGCCTAATTTTCTGCGGGAGCTCTTTCTAGCAGTTTGAGCCCTCTCCACTCAGTCAATATGCAAGACATTTTGCGTAACTCAAAGAGACATCACTCTCCTCTACAGGAAACTGCAATGGGGAGAGAGAGACACAGGATTCAAGAGCTGATTATGCTCAGATGACAGCTGCTGGAGCTCTTTGACAATCACGGTAGCATTCAGAAGTGAAATGAAATCTATAATATGCTATCTGTCACTCGGCGAGTGGGTTAGGCTACTTGGCTCACACGTTTATGTGCTACTGAAATCCTGCCTAGAAGGAAAAGGAATCGAAAAATAATATTACCTCTCACTCTGGACATACGTTACCCGAGCTCTCCGTGTCTGTATGTTCTTTAGATAAAGCATGTATAAATGATAGCTGTTTTAGTATCAGAGTAATTTACATATCCATTATAATGTATTCACTCTATTGATTTAAACTACTTAACACTATATGACAGAGACCAAAAAATGCTCAGTTGGGGGCCAGGTAACATAAGGTCAAATCCCAACCTAGAAATAAATAGTTATGTATGCTTAAATAAGTGATTTCTATTCTCCAGACCTAAATTTTCTAAAACTGGCTTTTCTATTTTTTTCTAAAGTGATCAGACTAAAGGTTCCTCCATGGCTCCTGGAGCTTTAATACTCTTCATTTCTGTCTGGACTAATTAATTATTTTATAAAAAATAATCAACTGCACTGCTATGAATGGATTCAGAACATATTTTAAAGGGTAAAATATAGACTATATCTTCTCCCATTTGGAAGACCTACAGGCATCGGCATAAGCTGAAAAAAATCGAACCACTACTGTGGTCTCCCAGGTTTCAAACTTCCATTCTAAAAGCACAAAATCAAGCTGTATCATTAGGGAAACAAGAATAATGTCCTGGGATGAGTAAGAGTTGACAGCTGAAGAAATAGAAAATAAACTTTGCTATTGTACATTCCCACTAACAATTTAAATCCATCATTTGAGAAGGGAAGGCTGTGTGGTAATGAAACAACCAGTAAGACTAGACATGCTGGCCCCTGCTCACAGCCGTGGACACACCCTGTGCTTTGAGATGGCGTTTCAGTGGTGATTTCTAATTACACAGTGTCTTTGCGTCTGTCTAGGGGTTCCAGTCAAATGCTCTGAGCAGCTCGGATGCCTGCAGTGCCTTATTGCCCCTCTGTCTCTGGACGTAGGCCCCTGGAATGCTGGAGGGCTTTTGAGAGCCTTGGGGTCCCTGCTCCAGGAGCTGACACTTGCCTGAGGGTGACACATACCGGCTCTGTGAACTGCGGAAAATGTGGATTTCTGATGAATAATTTCAGGAACAAACCGCTACTTGAATGCTATGTGAGCTTCAAACACACTTTTCAAATCCGTGAGTGCTCCAATCCCATGTGGGATATGAACCACAGAAAAATGAAATTAGCCATTGAGAGAAAGATAGGAATATATGGGAACCTTCTCCACTGCTCTACAGAAACTTAGATGTAATCAAAGAAAAGAAAAGCACTTGTGTTTTGTTTGAATACTAGGTAATGTGGCTACTGTCTCCAAAGGAAATCACTGTCGTACTTTCCAAGACTTAACAAAAGCCAAGTCAGACATCCCCAGTGGTTTATGAACACCTTCTTTCTGGAGCCCACTTGGAAATTAATTGAACTGATTATTGGAAAACGACATCAGTCTCATATGAGGTCATGAAATGGCAAAGAATTAAGAACTCCTGGGGGAAAAACAGTAAACCAATAACGCTGAACCCAGGATTTTTTCCATATCTATTTAAGGATGTTATTAGTGAGATGTCATTTCACCCTGCAGAATATTGAGGTCAACCATGGCCCCTTGGCATCCTTATACAAAGGCCAGTGGCCTCTGCATCAAGTACAACCTCTTCAGCTATGTCATGAAGAGTAACTGGGAGGGACCACGCAGACCTGCCCAAGGTATCTTACGGTCTCATTATTCACTAACCCTTCAAAGTTTAAAATTCAATATGTAAAGAGGTTTCCTACTTTGGGGAGGGGTCTTAAAGAAGAAGAATGGCAAACAACATTTACTCGGAATTACATATTTTATATATACAATTAGACGCCAGATGGCCTACTCTTATATAGGTAAGTAAGAGATCCATTTAAAATTATGAAGCTCATATCTGAGGGAGGAATTTAAAATTATATAGACTACATCTTGCTTTGCAGTTGGAGTCCAAAGCAGCCATATACACATCAAGCACTTGGATGAAATCACTTTGAAAAAAAATGTATAATTTTTCCAAGTCACCATGTGCCCACTCTATGCTAGACAATTCTCAAGGTGTGGGGTGGAGAAAGCTAACAAAGGGGACTTAAATGTCACTGATCTTCGTGCCAGATATTGGCAAGAAGCAGGGTGTAACAAGGAATCTCTGTGGGGCAGAAAACCTCTACTCATTTGCTTCCTTCAGACCACTGGGACTGAAGCAGAAACACAAGGTCACTTACACAGGAGAACCACACAGGCAAAGATGGAGAACATATTATGAAGACCAGGGGAAATATCCACCATGGCAGAGACCATTGCGGAAAGGGTAAACCAATGGGACCTTTCTGGAAGATGGTGCAGAAAGGCAGTAATTCTCCTTAATAGAAAAATTCTTCCAATATGATTTTGCCTGTGGATTGGCTGCAAAAGTATCCTAATATCTATAAGACACGTAAGAAGAACACTGATCATAAAATGTATAACAACAAGAATAAAAGTGAAGTCAATGTTTACAGTAAGACACTAGGAAAATAAATCCTGTGAACTTCTGGGAGAGGGCCAGAATACAGACAAGGCAGAAAAACAAAAAAAAAAAAACAAAACAAAAAAGGCAGAAAGAACTCTAGAAGCCCAGGAAGGAAAGAGCAAATCCTCAAAAGGTTCAGATAAAGACTTGTGACACAAACATTAGACACAGCTTCAGCCTTGCTGGCCCCGGGCAAGGGATATGGTCAGAGGAGAGGCGGTGCTTCCAAAAGTTAAGGCAGGCCAGAAATGGGCAGTCCTGTTCTCAGGTCAGCCCGGCCCCAGTCACGGCCACACTCAGCTGTGTTGGAGAAACAGTGGTTCATACAGCAGACAGGCTGTGATGAGCAGCAATGCGTTTGTCATCCTACGACTCAAGGCAATAGCTGGCCAGTATTCTGAGACAGAACCTACAGCCTGGGAACCTGCCTGAGAAGTGGGTCCCGAATAAGGGAAAATCACAGGCCAGTGAGCCTCCATTTGCTCCGTTCAGCTCCTAAATGAAGAAAGGCCCAGTGAGGTGATTATTGAGAGCAGGGGGACAGGGAATTGCTCATGGACCCAAGGTTATATACACGGGAGGCTCAGCTCAGGCTAGAATACACACGAGAAAAAATAGTGCTGCCTCTGGGCTTGGCGAGAGCTCATCAAACAAGAACAGCCCTGGAGTGTGGTCGCTGTGAGCAGGACACCAGGTTCTGGAGGGAACTGTAGCCCGGAGCGCTTAAGAACTCTGAAATCACAAGGGTATAGGTGATGCCTGCAGCTGTGTTCCACACGGGGTGATTAGCATTCAAGAGTTCTTTTTTTTTTAATTTATTTATTTATTAAAGATTTCTGTCTCTTCCCCGCCACCGCCTCCCATTTCCCTCCCCCTCCCTCAATTAAGTCCCCCCCCCTCAGCCTGAAAAGCAATCAGGGTTCCCTGTCCTGTGGGAAGTCCAAGGAACCCCCACCTCCATCCAGGTCTAGTAAGTTGAGCATCCAAACTGCCTAGGCTCCCACAAAGCCAGTGCGTGCAGTAGGATCAAAAACCCATTGCCATTGTTCTTGAGTTCTCAGTAGTCCTCATTGTCCGCTGTGTTCAGAGAGTCCGGTTTTATCCCAGGCTTTTCCAGACCCAGGCCAGCTGGTCTTGGTGAGTTCCCAGTAGAACATCCCCATTGTCTCAGTTAAATAAGGAGAACCCAAAGAAAAACATATAGGCATCCTTCTGAATACTAACCTTCAGCAAGCGATGAAAGGAGACAGAGACCCACATTGGAGCACAGGACTGAAATCTCAAGGTCCAAATCAGGAGCAGAAGAAGAGAGAGCACGAGCAAGGAACTCAGGACCGCGAGGGGTGCACCCACACATTCAAGAGTTCTTAAAAGCATGAAGACAGGCCCTCTACCTGGGCTAATCTCCGTGATCTGATTACTTCTCACTTTCCCAATACACACGGAGCCATCCCCCAGCTAAAACATTCGTCCCTGGGCTAGGGGAAGAGTTTGAGAAACCTCGGAACAAAACTGAACGAACCACTACCTGCAAAGCTAAGTGCAGTCAGCAGAAGCCCATGGACTATACACAAGGAACAGTTCCAATGCGAAGACTGGACTAAAGGCATGAGCCAGCTATCCAAGACAGAGTCCACCACAGCATAGACAACCAGAAGGGTAGCAGCTACATAGTCAACGGACCTCCACGTATACAACTGTTGTCTCCAACTTTCAAAGGACTAGAACGGAGCTGCCACACCCATCTCATCTCGTTTAAACTTGGGGATCTTTTGATGCTCATTCATTATATTGTTAGCATTATTTTTAATTACTGTATTCATAAAATGTTTGTGTTTTTACTTCATTCCCTTGTATAGTTATTTAACTCTGTGTAAACAGTATTTCCATTTTCAGCAATACGATTTTTATTTATTCCTGTGTTTCTTCCTTCCCTGCCCTCCCTATTTTAGCTATATATATTTGAAGACAGGGTTTTTCTGTAGCTTTGGAGCCTATCCCGGAACTAGCTCTTGTAGAGCAGGCTGGCCTTGAACTCACAGAGATCTGCCTACCTCTGCCTCCTGGGTGCTGGGATTAAAGGTGTGCGCCACCACCACCCAGCTTTCTTTCTTTCTTTTTTTATTTTTATTTTTTTATACATTTTATGGATAAAAACAAAAATAAAAAAAGTTCTCATGGTTTTGTTTTGTTGTTCTCTTCTGTCCTGGTTAGTGTTTCTATTATTATGATAAACACCATGACCAAAAGCAACTTGTGGGCAAAGGATTTATTTCCTCTTACACTTCAGGAAGTCAGGGAATTAACTGAAGTAGAGGCCTTGGAGGAATGTTCCATGTGGCTTGTTGCCTGCTTTCTTATACAACTCAAGACCACGTGCCCGGGTGTAACACCACCCACAACAGGGTGGGATGGATCCTTCTACATCAATCATCAATCAAAAACATGTCCCACAGGCTTGCTCACAAGTCAGTCTCTGATGGGGGAATTTTTTTGAATTGAATTTCCATCTTCTCAGAAGACTCTAGCTGGTCTAGTGTCAAGCTGGCAAAAACCTAACCAACATACCCTTTTTCCTATTATCAAGGTTTGAAAATTTTTATTATTGGGAACTATGTGAGGGAATCTTTTTCTGTACTTTTCTAAATTTTTCAATTTGCTGATGCTGTTGCTAATACGGTAGTGTGCTTTGTCTTAGCTGATCTCTGCTTCAGACTGAGCCGTCACTTAATAAAACAACCCCGTCCACGAAGGTGGAAAAGCTTCTAAAAAAATGAATGCATTTCAAGAAGAAGCCAAACCACCAAAATTAAACCAAGAAGTCAACAATCTAAACAGTTATATAACAAATGAGGAGATCAAATAGTAACAAAAGACTTCCAGAAAAAAAAACAGTTCTTAAACTATTCGATTTGAAAAGACAGAGGCAGAAGGCCCCTCCCAAACTCCTTCTACAAAGGCAGTGTCAGATGGCTCAGCAGTTAAGAGCATTGCCTGCTCTTCCACATGTTGGCTCACAATCATCTGTAATGAGGTCTGGTGCCTCTTCTGGCCTGTAGGCATACATACAGACAGAACATGGTATACATAATAAATAAATAAATATTTTTTTAAAAAAAGAAAGAAAGCCATGCAAAGCCAAACAAAAAGAAAATTGCAGACCAATGTCCCTGAAGAACATAGACTCAAAAATGATCAATAAAATCCTAGGAAACATAATACAGACATACAACAAAAAGATTGCACACTGTGACCAAGTTGGTTTTACCCCTGAAATGCAAGAACGGCTCAACATACTCAAGGTAATAAATCTAATAAATGGGTTTAAAGACAAAAATAATAACATAATCATCTCAATAGATGTAAAGAACACCTTTGACAAAATCAAATGTACCTTTATGAAAAAAAATGTCCTAGAGAATGTAGGACTATTGGGGAACATACTTAACACAATAAAAACCATATATGAGGAACCCACAGTCAAGATTACCTTAAACAGAGAAAATCCTGAAGCAATACCACTGAAGTCAGAATGTGACTGGCATGTCCACTTTCATTAGAAATACTAGCTAGGGCAATAAGGCAAGAGAAGGAAATTAAAGGGATACAAATATGGAAATTAGAAGTCAATTTGCAGATAACAGGACGGTATACTTTAAAGATCCCAAAAATTCTACCAGAAAAATCCCCATCACATTCATCACAGAAATAGACAAAAAAATCATAAAGTGTTTCTGGAACCAAAGACCCCCAAATAGCCAAACAATCCCTAGCAAAAGGAATGGCAGAGGATACAATCCCACATCTTAAGATACATTACAGAGTGATAGTAACAAAAACGGTATGGCACTGGCACAAAAACAGACATGGAGACCAATGAACAAAGTAACTTCAGCCACTGAGAATCTGACAGAAAAGTCAAAAACAGGTTGGAGGAAAATAAGTATCTTCAACAAATAGTGCTGGGAAACTGGGTGTTTTCTGAACAATGAAATTAGACCTGTATCTGTCATCCTGTATAAAAAACAACCCCAGTGCCAGGCAGTGGTGATGCACACATTTAATTCCAGCACTTGGAAGCCGGGAGGATCTTTGTGAACTGGAGACCAGCCTGATCTACAGAGTGAGTTCCAGAACAGTCAGGAAAAAACAGAAACAGAAAAACCCTGTCTCGAAAAAACTAACCCTCCTCCCCAACACACGCACACACACACACACACACACACACACACACACACACACAAACCACAATGCATAAAAGACCTAAACATGTAACCTAAAAGTACCAGAAGGAAACACAGGCAAGGCACCATATGATACAGGGTTGGGAAGCAAACAGGACACTGTGTGATACAGGGATGGGAAGCAGGCAGGACACTGTGTGATACAGGGTTGGGAAGCAGGCAGGACACTGTGGGATACAGGGCTGGGAAGCAGGCGGGACACTGTGGGATACAGGGCTGGGAAGCAGGCAGGACACTGTGGGATACAGGGATGGGAAGCAGGCAGGACACTGTGTGATACAGGGTGGGAAAGAACTTTCTGACTAGGACTCCATTTGTTTAAGAATTAAGACCAGAAATTGACAAATGGGACATCATAAAACTAAAACCCTTCTGCATAGCTAAAGAAACTATCACTCAGGTGACGAGGAAGCCTGCAAAACAGGAGAGAATCTTTGCCAGTTATACACCTAAGGAGCAATAACAAGAACATATAAGCAACTCAAAACAACAGAGAACCAAAACCACAAAAATGGACATAGACCTGAAGAGAGAGTTATCAAAATAAATAAGTGATAAATAAATAAATATAATTGCTAAGAAATAGCTCAAAGAATATTCATCCTTCCTAGTAATGAGGAAAATGCAAATCATAACCACTTTGAGGTTTCATTTTTACCCCAGTCAGAATGGCAAAGATTAATAAAACAGCCAACAAGTGTGAGGAGAGAATATGGGGAAAAGGGAATCCCCCAATCACCATTGGTGGGATTGCAGATGGGTGTAGCCATTATAAAAATCAGTGAGGGAAAGGTCTCTCCAAAAGCTAAAAGAAAATCTGCTATGTGCCCCAGCTACAGACCCAAAGGACATGACATCGTACTCCACAGATAGTGCTCAACTACGTGCATTGCTGTTAGGTTCACAATAGCTAAGAAACAGAAGCAACCTAAATGCCCTTCAACACCAATGAAGGGATAGTGGAAAATATGCTAAGTGCCCACTATGGAATACTATTCAGTTATGTAAATCAATCAATCATGAGCTTTGTAGGTAAACAGAACTAGAAAAGACGCTATTGAGTGAGGTAACCTAGACTCAGAAAAACAAATGTCACATGTTCTCTCTCGTCTGGGGCTCCTAACTGCAAATCTTCAGATGGGAGGACATATCCTGGAGTAACTACAGAAACCGGAAAAGGAAAAAATAGGACCATTGCCGGGGTACGGGTATTGAGAAGTGACGGAGAGGGGAATATCGGCGTACAAATGATCTGATCACAGAAATGGGAAAGGGGGGCCCTTTCAGGCACTGTCAGACAGATGCAGGATAAAGAAGAGGGAGGACGGCAAAGGGGAAGAGCAGAGCGCAAGTGGTCTGATGGGAGAATGGGGGAGCGGCATTCTTTAGGGAGGGAACAAGAGTGTTGTAAAAAGCCATGAGGAGCCACTATTGACTATTTCCTTTAAAATCATTTTATAGTATATATAGTTCTGAGTATAAATACACATGAGCAATTTTAATAAGCTCTCTCAACCAGACTAACATTTTCTCCAAGAGAAAAAGATAACCTAACAAAAAAAACAAACAAACAAAAAGATAAGAAGACCTCTTTTGAGTTGTTCACTGAGGCTGTCCAAGAGACTTCCCAACATATTATTATATTATTTATTATTGTATATTATATATAGTAATATATTATATAACTATATATTATATTATCATTTGATGATGATGATGATGATGATGATGATGATGATGATGATGATGATTATATTATTCTTTGTTGCCCTTTGTGACTACCTCTAGTGGCCATGTCCGAGGAGCAGCAGGTGGCAACTGAAGTTCGGATGTCAGCCACCAGGAGGAGACTCTCTGATGGGCGACTCTTGTACAGGCAAGGCCCGAGACCACAGATCCCAGGATGTCTCCTGCTTCTGTTGTGCCTTTACATGCCTGCTGCTGCCATCTTTCTCTGGTATCTGGCATGGAGTGAATGGGTATAGGGAGATCCCCACTGCCTGCAATAGAGTGGGTTTATCTCATGGACGCATCCCGTTCTACTGGGCATTTTTACCTGTGGATTATTATGAAGATGATTTCTTCCTAAGCTGTACTGTCCAACTGACAATAATAATGTTAGTTTAAATAGAGTTTTGATGATTAAAAAATAAAACAAGGAAGTGTCACCCAGCTAGATCACACGCGCTTCTGCTGAGGAGCTGTAGAGACTGTGGCTTAGGTTAATGATTAAGAAAAACAATTCCCAGTAGACCAGCTAACTTAAGTTCTTCTCATCTTCACGCTGGGAGAGGTGTTCACAGATTTGGAGTGTGCCACAGCTGAAACGATGCTTTGAAAATAACTAAGTTAGATTAAGATGATTTGGTCAAGTAGCTTTGAGGTGAAAAACACAATAAGATAATTTAAAGTTTTAGAAAAGCAAATAGTTGAACGAGGGACTCTTTAAGGTCAGGAAACAAGAACAAAGCAGCCCAATTATTACTAGCTGACACACTTTTCTTGCTAGGATTGGTTGGTGACCAAAGGTGATAATTAATTTTTTGTACCCATTTTTGCCCTCAATCTTTGGATATAAAAACTATTGATGAGTGGTTATACACCCTAAAGGTTTAAAGTAGAGCTGGCTGATTCCTTTCCATATTTTGTTATTCTTCTCATCCATTTCTTAAGGGAGATTTTCACATCCTGTTTAAGGGACTCTATCACTTTCAAAATATCTATTTTTTCTACTTCTTCTGGATTAGTGTGTTCAAGTCTTCCTGTTGTATGTTGGCTGGGTTTTGGTGTTATCCTGTTGTTTTTTAGATTGTTGGAGGAATTCTTCCATTGGCGCCTGCCCATCTCTTCTATCAAATGCTCTCCAATGGATCTTCTGGTACAGGATCAGGGCCACTTGCTGGCCAGGAACCTTGCAGAAAAAGGACTAGCTTGCTGCTTGCAGGCTCAGTGAAACAAAGGAACTCCTGCCCAGTTGCACTCACCACCCTGTCTCAGAGCCTCAGCCCTAAAACAGGCTGAGTTGGGGGATCTTATGACCCCGCATTATATGTACCATGAAAATATCTAACAATAATACAAAATAATTGTGTTAATAGAATATGTAGTATCAATAAAAAATGAATTAAATTTCCCTGCTAGAAGTTTAGCAAATACCAACAAACCACCACTAATAAAGTCTAATTTTGACTAAGTAAGGGTTAATATCAATGCTTTTCTAACTGTTCCAAAATGAAAATGGAAAGAAACACCACCACACTCATCCCATCAAGCTGGCATTACCTACATGCCAACAGTGGGTAAGAACACAACGAAAAGAAAACTACAGAGCAATCTCCTAATGAATATAGTAGTACAGAATTGCTAAGAATTCTTACAAACAGAATTTCAGAACAAATTAAAACCACACACTCCAACCGAGTTCATTTCATTCTAGGGATGCAAATTTGGTTTAGTATATAGAAATCAGTAAGTATAACGTAAGCACCACATAGAATTCAGGACAGAAATAACGTGGTTATCTCAAGCAATGCAGAAAAGTCCCTGGACAAAGTTCATCATCCCTTCACAATAAAAGCTCTGAAGAATCTAGATGGGATAGGGTTGTGGCTCCGTGGCAGTTTGCTTGAGTAGAGGATGTGAGGCAAAGGCGCAATTCCCAGTACCAACTTAAAAAAAAAAAAAGGAATAGAAGGAACACACCTCAACATAATAAAGGCAATATATGGAAAAATCTATGGCCACTGGGGTCATCCCCCTAAAATCTGAGGGTGCTTGTTTGTCCACTTTTATTCAATACAGAGCTCAAAGTCTTAGAACAATAAGAAAAAAGGATCAAAAGAAGGGAAAGAAGTCAAATCATCCTTTTTGCAAATGGCACGAGGCTATACTTAAATAACTTTAAAGAATCCATCAGGAAACTTTTAGAAATGAAACCACTTTGAGTAAAGGAGGAGAATACAAAATCAACACACCAAAGTCAGTAGCTTTTCAACATAAGTGACAAACTGGCCAGGAAAGGAATCCAAGGGTGGGGATTCCTTTCATGGAGGCTTCAAAATTAATAAAATATGTAGCAACAAGCCTGACAAAGAAGATAAAAGACCTCTGCAGTAAAAACTTTTAGACACTAAAGAATGAAATGGAAGATGCTAGATGACAGGAAGATCCTTTTGATCATGGATTGACAGGATTAATATTGAGAAAATGACTTTATTATGCAATCCCCACCAAAATCTTAATGACATCCTTTGCAGAACAAGAAAAAAAAATCCTACACTTCATGTTAGAAGCACAAAAGACTGAATGACCGAGGTAAGCCTTAGCCAAAAGAGCAAGGGTGAAGATTTCACGGTACCTGATCTCAAATTATATCACATTGCCACAGTCGCGCAATCTGGCACAAAACAAACGTGCAGAAAAGTGGACTGGAACGCAGGACCCAGACACAGAGCCACACAGCTACCACGCCCGAATCAAAAACATACATCATTTTAAGTGGCGCTGCTTCAAAGTTTGTATTCAGTGTAGAACCCTGACTGCAAATGCTGACATCCTACAATCAATTCGAAATGGATCAGAGATCTCAAACGTAAGCCTGAAACGTTCAAACTGCTAGTGGGAAAATAAGCCAGACCTGGAAATTTGCTCTCATATACATGATCTAAATTTTAAAATATTTATATGCAGCAGCACAGGTGCCTGCATGCCTGTTGTGTTGCATATACGCATTGAAACTAGAGAGGGGATCATGAGAAGGGAGAGAGAAAGATCCTAAGGGAGGAAGAAAAGAAGGTACTAGAATACAGGTGGCCTGAAAACAGAAGGGGGAGCTGTCTGGTGGAAGTGAGGCAAACACAGTGTCCTGGGCCACAAGAAATGGACTGGAGCAAAGTATAGTTGGCGCAAATGTATGACTATATCATAACAAAGCCTCTTACTTTCTATGCTAACTTTAAAAGAAAAACAACAACAACAACCAACAAATATTCGATCTTTTTTTCTAATTTTGGCACATTCTCAAACTGAATACGATCTACCACTATAAAGAAGAAACAAACCTGAGTTCCCATAGTATGCATACTAACTGCCAAAAGGGAAGGGTTGGGAATGTAGCTCAGCGGTGAGGTGCTTTCAAAGCAAACCCAAGGCCTTAACCGCAAGTAAAAGATTAGTCCATTTAGGACAAGCACTATGAATGTGTCATTTATTCATATAAATTCCTTTTTGCTTATGTTTCTTTTTTTTCAGAGTTTTTTTTTATTGAGAAAAAAAAATAATTTCCGCCTCCTCCCAGCCTCCCACTCCTCCCCCCTCCCCCCACTCCTCTCCCTGTCCCCCAACTCCTCACCCCCTCTCCCCACTCCTCTCCCCCTCCCTCTCAAGTCTGAAGAGCAGTCAGGGTTCCCTGCCCTGTGGAAAGTCCAAAGTCCTCCCCCCTCCGTCCTGGTCTAGGAAGGTGAACATCCAAACTGGCTAGGCTCCCACAAAGCCAGAACATGCAGTAGGATCAAAACCCAGTGACATTGTCCTTGGCTTCTCAGCAGCCCTCATTGTCCGCCATATTCAGAGAGTCCAGTTTTATCCCCTGCTTTTTCAGTCCCAGTCCAGCTGGCCTTGGTGAGCTCCCAATAGATCAGCCCCACTGTCTCCGTCGGTGGGTGCACCCCTCTTGGTCCTGACTTCCTTGATCATCTTCTCCCTCCTTCTGTTCCTCACTGGGACTTTGGGAGCTCAGTCCAGTGCTCCAGTGTGGGTCTCTGTCTCTATCTCCATCCATTGCCAGATGAAGGTTCTATGGTGATATGCAAAATATTCATCAGTATGGCTATAGGATAGGATCATTTCAGGTTCCCTATCTTCAGCTGCCCCAGGAACTAACTGGGGACCTCGCCTTGGGCACCTGGAAGCCCCTCTAGGTCCAAGTCTCTTCCCAACCCTAAGATGAAAGGTCTGATCTCCAAAATATATAAAGAACTCAAGAAACTAGACTTTAAAATGCTAATTAACCCAATTAAAAAATGGGGCACTGAACTGAACAGAGAATTCTCAACAGAAGTTCAAATGGCCAAAAGACACTTAAGGTCATGCTCAACCTCCTTAGCGATCAGGGAAATGCAAATCAAAACAACTTTGAGATATCATCTTACACCTGTCAGATTGGCTAAAATCAAAAACACCAATGATAGCCTCTGCTGGAGAGGTTGTGGAGGAAGGGGTTCCCTCATCCATTGCTGGTGGAAATGCAAACTTGTGCAACCACTTTGGAAAGCAGTGTTTCGGTTTCTCAGGAAATTCAGGATCAACCTACCCCTGGACCCAGCAATACCACTCTTGGGAATATACCCAAGTGATGCCCGATCGTATGACAAGGGCATTTGTTCAACTATGTTCATAGCAGCATTATTTGTAATAGCCAGAACCTGGAAACAACCTAGATGTCCTTCAATGGAAGAATGGATGAAGAAAGTGTGGAATATATACACATTAGAGTACTACTCAGCGGTAAAAAACAATGACTTCTCAAATTTTGCATGCAAATGGATGGAAATAGAAAATACTATCTTGAGTGAGGTAACCCAGACCCAAAAAGATGAACATGGTATGTACTCACTCATAATTGGTTTCTAGCCATAAATAAAGGTCAGTGAGTCTATAATTTGATATCCTAAAGAAGCTAAATAAGAAGGTGAACCCAAAGAAAAACATATAGCTATCCTCCTGGGTAGGGGAAGTAGACAAGATTGCCAGGCAAAAAATCGGGATCTTAAGGGTGGGTGGGAGGGGGGTAAGGGGAGATGGGGAGAAAAAAGTGAGAAGGGTAGGATGGGGAGAACTTGGGGCAACGGGATGATTGGGATAAAGGAAGGTTGGATAGGGGAGCAGGGAAGCACATATCTTAATTGCGTATGTTTCTTACAGATATACAACAAACTGTCAGTAGTAATAGTTACATATTTCAGGAAATAGTTAATATTATTTCATAGTGATATTTCATTTGTATTTTAATAAATAAAGCTTGCCTGAAGATCAGAGAGTAAAACAGCTGCCCTGGTCAGCCTTACAGACCAGGCAGGGGTGACACACCCTTTAATCCCAGTAACCATATTAGTTTGCCATACAAACCAGACAGTAGTGGTGCATGCCTTTAATCCCAGCCCTAGAAAAGAATATAAGACGGGAGGAGACAGCTCACAGACAAAGCCTCATTCTGAGATTCCTGGAGGCAGGATTGCCACTTCAGATTGAGGTAGAGGTAAGAGCCAGTGGCTGGCTGTTTTGTTTTTCTGCCCTTCAGGTTGAACCCCAAATTCTGTCTCTGGGTCTTTATTAACTATGCTACATTATTTGGTACTTAATTCAGGAAATATTTTATACTTACTATAAGTATTAGAAGTGTGGTAGGAAATTCACTTTTTCTTTTAGCCCCTGTGTGTATTTGCCTTTTTTAACCAGATGCTCATTTTTGAAAATATAAATAACTCCCTTTAAAACTATACACACAAATGTCTAGAAGGCCATTAAATAAAAAACTCAGTGCCAGGTATGGAGTACCCTTCCCACTCAATTTTTTTTTAATCAGGAGTATCCCAGAAACACCCCCCAAACAAGACAGCTTATGCCATTGCTCTTGGTTAACCACCAGAACTTATGGAAATCCCCATTCCTGGTGACACCACAAATTCTGGCCACAGAACATGTAGATTCTATTTTAATAATGACCAGAGAACTCAGAGCTGATTAGCCTCAGAGTGCTGGGAGGTCCTCTGTAGGTTGCTGAGGTGGGAAAGTCATCAAATGCCTTACCCTGTGAGCATCAATGACTGGCATAGCACAGTAAGTCCATGGATACAATAGTGGCATGAATTTCAATCAGTTGCTTTCTGAATGGATTTCAGGCCACAGGAGGGACCACACCTGTTACTGTAAACTTAGTTAATAACCCATGGTTGGGGAGTTCACCAGCCCCCGGGGGTAAACCAACTACTATTTTTCTGATAATGCACACAACTGCCCTCCAAATTCACGTCTCTCTACCCATAGATTAGTGCAGCTCTCAGACCCACCAGGGAAGCTTCCTTGAGCAGTAGATGGTGTTTGTGCAGGAACTCACAATTGATCAAAGCAGAGAATAGGTGTCTGTGGAGATCTCAGCCCCTAATGGAAAGAAATGTTCACCACAGGAGGCTCCATCTTAAGTTTCCACAAGGCATGCAGTTGTCCAAAGGAAACAGCACAGTCCAGAGAAGTAGAGGTAAACATTTTGCCTTCAAGGTATCCCATGCTTCTACGAAGTATTTTTAGGTAAGATTAGCACTGAAATCAGGAGATGTTGGTGAAAAGCATATCTGGGAAGGGCACATTCCAAAGACTGGGGACCCTGAGAGAAGAGGGAGAGGTCACTGAAAAAGAAGACTGTCGCCAAACAGACCTGGGACTCAGGTCTGCAGCACCTTTTTCCTGGGCCTCCAGCCTGCCATACCGATTCCCACCTTGATAGCCACAAAGATGGCATGAGCCAACTCCTTAAATAACTATCTACATGGGTATCCAGATACACAAGTGGGTGGGTGAATGGATAAAGTGTTAGTTGTGGATTCTCTGAAGACCTCTAACAAAACTTCTAAAGTTCATCTCTCCATTCCTTTCTTTGATAATATCCAATTTGCCTGCATCTTTGTAAAAAAAAAAATCATTTTCATTTCACGTATAGAACTGATTAATTGTACTGTGCTACGTTAAATAAATCAGGAACAAAAACAAGCGCCCTGTGATCTTCTTTACATGAGGAATCTAAAAGAGCCTGTTCTCAAGGAAGCTGAGAGTAGAGAGTGGTAATCAGAGTCTGGGAAGGGTGGAAAGAAGGAACGTGATTGGGACGGTTGACGCCTGGGTTCCAAGTAACAGTTAGATTCATAGGATCAAGTTCTGAAGCAACATTACATTTTGGGTGTCCAAGTTAAGGTTTCTATTGCTATGAGACACTATGATCATGGCAACTCTTATAAAGTAAAACATTTCATTGGGGTGGCTCCCTTATAGTTTCAGAGGTTCCGTCCATTATCATCACGGTGGGAAGCATGATGGCATGCAGGTAGACGTGGTGCTGGCTACATGTTGGCTTGCAGGCCACAGGAAGTCGACTAAGACACTGGGCAGTGTCCTGAGCATAGGAAACCTCAAAGCCCGCCCCCACGGTGACAAACTTCCTCCAACAAAGTGCCATTCCCTATGAGATTATGGAGCCGATTACACCAGAGCACTACAGAGAGTTACTGTAGAGAAGTTAATGCGCATTTCAAAGACTGGAAAAAATAATTACCCCAATGAAACAACCAAGGGGACAAGAGGAATTGGTTCGGTTGCTAAACCGTCTGCCTTGAAGCATGGTCACCTGAGTTCAGATTCCAAGAACCCACACTAAAAGCTGTGTATGGTACAAGGGCTCATAGTTCCAGAAGCAGTGAGAGAGAGGGTGGAAAAGGTTGATCCATGGAGCTCTTTGGCCAGCTGTCCCGACCTTGTAAAGTTCCAGAACGATGAGAGACCCTGTCTGAAGTGATTTGAATAAGAATGCCCCATAGGCTCTTAAATTTGAATGCTTGGTCATTTAGGGACTGGCATTACTTGCCATCTCTGGCTCCCTAAGTTATCCCAACGCTGTGTTGCTGTCTGTCCTGAGAGTTTCACAAGAGCGAAGTTGATGCCAGACCATGCCCCTGAACACAGGAACTGTGAGCTAAATAAATGTGTCCAGTTTCAGGTATTTTGTTATAGAGCAAAGACTCCAACTAACATAAACACTTAATAATTTTATTTATTATAATTAGCTGCTGACAAACTATATCATTAATTTTAAAGCTTCTAATACAAGAATGAAATAATATGAAGGGTGACAGATTTCATTTCCTACGTAGAATTTACATAAGAAAATGGATATTGCTGTGTTTGGTCCTCTCTAAGGTAAATGCTTCTGTAGTTCGTTTGCTTAGATGACTTAGGACTCACTGCTTCTGTGCTCAGAGGGTCTGACCTGCACAAGAATCAGACACAGCATGTCACTCCGAAACAGGAATCAAGATGGATGCATTAACAATTCAACCATCAGAATGGTTCTTCAGTATATTAGCATAATGCAGTCAAGATTCTTTGAAAAAATGATTGAAATGAAATTTCTTTTTGCCTAGCAGGGCAACCAGATGAGAAGCAAGCACCAATACTATTCATATACCACAGAAGATACTGTTCTAAAACCTAGTCGCTGATATATAACAGCTAGCATGTAATATTTGGGAAACTGCCAGTTCTAAGAGAGTTGTCTTTGACAAACATGACAGCCAAGCTCATCTCTTACCCTCAAGAGCTCTCATACCTCCTCTTCCCATACCTGCCTTACAGTGTTCATGCTACACACATGTAGTATGTAGACAGTAGCAGGTCAGACAGCTGGAATCCAGCTGTGCTCAGCACACACTGTCCTGCTTCCCCTGCACTAGACCTACCCAAAAGAAAATGCATCCTTTTGAATGATGACATGCTTGACGTTGCCTGAGCCAGATGAGGAGTCCCTATTGTTTCACCCCTTAGGATGAAACAGTTTCCACGTTTACCTATCTTTTAATCTAGTGAATATTTCTTCAATTGTCTTCTTATATATAAATTCTTTCCACCTTTAACTTTATGTTGCACTCGATAGGATGATTTAAGTTTTCCAACACAATGTGCACCTCCTTGCTCCCGCCTTCTGCTGACCTCTGGATACCGCATATCTCCCTTTTCCAGCTATCACCACTTACTCGTCTTTCATATGTCAACTAAGAAGACTTCAGAGCTGTCAGAAAAGCCTTCTCTGATTACTTCCCGTCTCAAATGGATCTCACGCAGATTTCCTACACCTCATGGTTACTGTGCATGCCTTTGACACAGCTTTTAATACTTTGAGCTGCATTCTTTTACTTTCCTCATAGATCCTTCCTTGTGCAGCTACAAGCAGCGTGATAACAAGGACTGAACTGCCCGTCCTTGTTTTCCATTACCCAATTATACCAGGCTCAGAGCAGACTCTCCGGATGTGTTTGTTAGGTTTAACAGAGTACACATCTCCATCTCCCTGATTTATATGAGAACTTCAGAGCCATTACTCCAATGGATGTCAGTCACTGACTCAAACAAATATTTCTCCTTCTAGAATGCTTCATCATTAGAGTATCACTCTCAAACTGAACTCCTATCTCTTCTTCCTTCACACACACACACACACATACACACATACACACACATACACCCATACACATCACGCCATGCCATACCAAAACAAAACAAAATAAAACAAAACAAAATGCAAACGAAGGAAATAATTTCTCACTTCCAGTTGCTTCTAGTCAGATGGTATGCTCTTACGAAGGGCACTTAACAAATAAATTCAATATCATCGCATTCACTTGGTAAGATGTAAATACAATTCATCATGCCTAGCTCCAGGTAAGATTGTGAACATCTATGCAAATGAGCAGCTTAGACGGAGTGCCTTCAGCAGATCATTACTGCACCAGGCATGAGCCTTGGCAGGCCTGGCATGTCTTTTATTGTGAATAACCCCCCACAGCTTGTCAAAGAGAGATCACCTGCTACTGACATCTCTGCTCAATAAACAAGGTGATCTGCCTTGCTAATCCCTTGTAATTATCTCAGCAACCCTGGTTTGTGTAAAACACAGAAATCTGAATTTTTATTATAATATGTGAGGAACAAAATAAAAGCTATACCAAAAAGCTTCAAAATAAAATTTGAAAAAACTGAATTACCTTTAA
Organism: Microtus oregoni; assembly: GCF_018167655.1. NCBI lineage: Eukaryota > Metazoa > Chordata > Mammalia > Rodentia > Cricetidae > Microtus > Microtus oregoni. Next base: position 26,043,283 of record NW_024543077.1, read on the forward strand.
ATTTAGAAATAATAAAGTATAAATATAAAAGGTACCCAGCAGCCCATATATTTTGTTCCAGACAGGAAAAGAATAAATATAGTGTCAAATACAGAATGTGAATTATTGGTAATGGTGGTTTGATGGATACTCGGCACACTGACACACTTAGAGAGGTCTCTAGACCCACTTAGAAAGCCAATTCGTAGACTTGTTCTAGTCAACAAACAGAATATTTCTTTTGACAGAAACCTAACTTTATAGTTGGAGCAGTACCTAACTATATGAACCATTCTAATTGCCCCTGAAAAATGGTCTATTCCCAAATGGTCCAAAATAGTCCATTAGTCATTTTTCCTCTTACTAGACTTTAAAGAAATAAAAAGTTGTTAAAAGTCAGGAAAGAACAATGTACAGCCTTAAAGCACATCATCAAAATAAAGAATAAGACAAATGACAGACTGAGCTATGCAGTAGATTTGGCTTACAATAAACCCAGGCAATCGAGTCAGTGGGCTTTTAATTGGAAAACATTCTAAGTAATGCTTTGCATTTTAAAAAGTGAGACAGGTAAATATATAAAAAGTATTCGTATCCCGTAGAAAACTGGAAACGAGTTGTTAATATCCAGATGCCTTGGCCTCACGTTGGGAGCCCTTAGTCACACGCTGCCAGGCATTTGTCATCCTGACCAAACTTTTACTCATGAAGACAAATCAAGATCTCATTGACAGGGCATCGTGACATCTCCCATCCTTCAGATTAAATCTGTATCCATGTGTGAGTGCTCTTGGGGTCCCATATTATCATCCATTCTTCATGGAACATGAAGATGCCCCCTTAAACACCTCAGAAAGGAGGATGTATAGGTAGAAGGTTTTTCTCCGTCTCACAAGATCCCTCCTGCTAGTTCCCACAGCTGCTTATGAAATAACCACTCTGAAGCTTATTATCAGTTACAATTGTTTGACCAATGTCTTAGGCTTCTTACTGGCTAGCTCTAACTATTAAATTAACTCACTTCTATTAATCTGTGTAGGTCACGAGGCTGTGGCTTACCGGTGCAGAATGTTATTCCTTCGGCAGCTACATGGCATCTCTTCAGCTATACATACTCACTCTCTCTATCTTTGTTTGGACTTCCTGCCTAGCTTTACTCTGCTAAGCTATTGACTGGAACAGCTTTATTCATCAATCAATGAAAGCAACACATATACAGAAGGACATCCCTCATCATCTCCCCTTTTCTGTCTAATAAAAAAAAAGGTTTTAACTTTAACAAAGTCAAATTACATATAACAAATCAGTTCAGTGGTGCATGTGGCACACACCCGGGATAACACAGACAAGATCTGTCCTCTGTCCTCCCCGCCTGTCATGGTGTTAGGTAGTAATACCACCACCTTCTGTTTCCCCAGTTATTGAAGTTTAAACCACAACCTAAGCAGTGTCCTATGAGTAAGAAATGCAGTCCACATCATTTCAGAGAATGAAGTGCTCTAGGTTGGGTGTTCCCAGGAGGGAAACTACATCCAGCAACATGAGCAGAGGGGGAACATTTCGTCTGCTTCTAAAATACCGATAGAATTGAAAGTGAATTTCAGATATGAATACTGAATGAAAAAATATAATTACTATCCTCATTTCTTACTAGTTCCATGTTGTAAAATGAGGTGGGCCACTTCCCGCCGCCGGGCTCCTGACTAGCTTTACCCAAAATAATTACATAGAAACTATATTCGATTAAACACTACCTTTCTTCTTCTTGGCTAACTCTTACATCTTAATAAATCCATTTCTAATAATCTGTATATCACCATGTGACTGTGGCTTACCAGGATGAATCTAACCTACGTCCATCTCAGAGAGGAAAGCCATGGCGTCTGCCTGACTCTGCTTCTTTCTCCCAGCATTCTTTTCAGTCTACTCCACCTATCTAAATTCTGCCCTAGCAAAAAGCCAAGACAGTTGTAGATTCAATGCAATCCCCATCAAGGTACCATCAAAATTCTTCACAGATCTTGAGAGGACAATAATCAACTTTATATGGAAAAACAAAAAGCCCAGGATAGCCAAAACAATCCTATACAATAAAGGATTGTCTGGAGGCATTACCATTCCTGACTTCAAACTCTATTACAGAGCTACAGTAATGAAAACAGTGTGGTACTGGCATAAAAACAGAGAAGTCGACCAATGGAATCGTATAGAAGACCCGGATTTTAACCCACAAACCTATGAACACCTCATTTTCGATAAAGGAGCTAAAAGTATACAATGGAAGAAAGAAAGAATCTTCAACAAATGGTGCTGGCACAACTGGATGTCAACATGTAGAAGAATGAAAATAGACCCATATCTATCACCATGCACAAAACTCAAGTCCAAATGGATCAAAGACCTCAATATCAATCTGAACACACTGAACCTGATAGAAGAGAAAGTGGGAAGTACCCTACAGGAGCTGGGCACAGGAGATTGCTTCCTATGTATAACCCCAGCAGCACGGACATTAAGGGCAACATTGAATAAATGGGACCTCCTGAAACTGAGAAGCTTCTGTAAAGCAAAGGACACTGTCACTAAGACAAAAAGGCAACCTACTGACTGGGAGAAGATCTTCACCAACCCCGCAACAGACAAAGGTCTGATCTCCAAAATATATAGAGAACTCAAGAAACTAGACTTTAAAATGCTAATTAACCCAATTAAAAAAAATGGGGCACTGAACTGAACAGAGAATTCTCAACAGAAGAAGTTCAAATGGCCAAAAGACACTTAAGGTCATGCTCAACCTCCTTAGCGATCAGGGAAATGCAAATCAAAACAACTTTGAGATATCATCTTACACCTGTCAGAATGGCTAAAATCAAAAACACCAATGATAGCCTCTGCTGGAGAGGTTGTGGAGGAAGGGGTACCCTCATCCATTGCTGGTGGGAATGCAAACTTGTGCAACCACTTTGGAAAGCAGTGTGGTGGTTTCTCAGGAAATTCGGGATCAACCTACCCCTGGACCCAGCAATACCACTCTTGGGAATATACCCAAGAGATGCCCTATCATATGACAAAAGCATTTGTTCAACTGTATTCATAGCAGCATTACTTGTAATAGCCAGAACCTGGAAACAACCTAGATGTCCTTCAATGGAAGAATGGATGAAGAAAGTGTGGAATATATACACATTAGAGTACTACTCTGCGGTAAAAAACAATGACTTCTCTAATTTTGCATGCAAATGGATGGAAATAGAAAACACTATCCTGAGTGAGGTGTCCCAGACCCAAAAAGATGAACATGGGATGTACTCGCTCATAATTGGTTTCTAGCCATAAATAAAGGTCACTGAGTCTATAATTTGCGATCCTAAAGAAGCTAAATAAGAAGGTGAACCCAAAGAAAAACATATAGTTATCCTCCTGGATATGGGAAGTAGACAAGATTGCCGTGCAAAAAACTGGGATCTTGGGGGTGGGGTGGGATGGGGGTTAGGGGAGATGGGGAAAGAAAAGTGAGAAGGAGAGGATGGGGGGGAACTTGGGGAAACGGGATGATTGGGATAAAGGAAGGTTGGATAGGGGAGCAGGGAAGCACATATCTTAGTTAAGGGGGCCATCTTAGGGTTGGCAAGAGTCTTGAACCTAGAGTGGCTCCCAGGTGCCCAGGGCAATGTCCCCAGTTAGTTCCTTGGGCAGCTGAGGATAGGGAACCTGAAATGACCCTATCCTATAGCCATACTGATGAATATCTTGCATATCACCATAGAACCTTCATCTGGCGATGGATGGAAATAGAGACAGAAACCCACATTGGAGCACTGGACTGAGCTCCCAGGGTCCCAATGAGGAGCAGAAGGAGGGAGAACATAAGCAAGGAAGTCAGGACCACGAGGGGTGCACCTACCCACTGAGACAGTGGGGCTGATCTATTGGGAGCTCACCAAGGCCAGCTGGACTGGGACTGAAAAAGCATGGGATAAAACCGAACTCTCTGAACATGGCGGACAATGAGGGCTGATGAGAAGCCAAGGACGATGGCACTGGGTTTTGATCCTACTTCATGTTCTGGCTTTGTGGGAGCCTAGCCAGTTTGGATGTTCACCTTCCTAGACCTGGGTGGAGGGGGGAGGACCTTGGACTTTGCACAGGGCAGGGAACCCTGACTGCTCTTTGGACCGGAGAGGGAGGAGGAGAGGAGTAGGGGGAGGGGGAAAGGGGCGGGAGGAGGGGAAGGGAAATGGGAGGCTGGGAGGAGGCGGAAATTTTTTTTTCGAATAAAAAATAAAAAAAAAGAAACCAATAAAAAAAAACACAAAGCAAAATGGTTGCTATTTAAATAAAATAATAGTAATAGGTGATTATAATTAATGATGACTACTTACACATAAATTATTAATGTTTCATTATGTTAGCAACAATAGCAAATGTTACCTAAGTACAAACATACTAGGCATCTTTGTAATAGGTACTTTCTGCTAACACATACAATGCCCCAATGGCATATGTGCTATAGTACCCCACTTTACAGATGGGGAAACACTGAGAGGTTAGGTGATTTGTCTCAGTGCCCAGGTAGCACAGTTCCAGAGCCCCTCTTTGAATCTTTGTGGCAGCTTTTGTAATTATAATCTAAGTTTAGTAACCTGAAGCTGAAACTCTCCAGCTTGAAACTCTCCCTTGCTGAACTTCTCAGCAGAGCACCTTCCTGTTTGATTTTATCTCTGTTAAGGCTCATGATGTTTCACTATTTCATTTCTTTTATCCATTTTGGAATCTTAAAGAGTAGTTGGTTCATTACACATTAACTGCATGCTCTTACATCACATGACAATAACATAGAAGCCCCAAGATTCAGAGCCCAAAAGATATTACAATGGATTATCTTTAAAAGACGGGCTCTAACGAGCACATTCATACATTACCTTCAAATATGAGCCCTTCCTGTCACCAGGCTGCTACAACAACATCAAATAACCAGAAATAGAGTGTGCTCTCCCTCCTCCCCTCCCCGCTCACACGCACAGGTTGAGAACAGGAACAGTAGTCCTGTTTTCAGCCTCTTGTGTCATTTGAAGGCCTTCCTTCTTCAGTTCTTTCTAGAATGACAGTAAGCATTTTATATTCCACCTATAATTATGCACTGATTAACACATAGCCTCACAGCAGTGTCTCATAGAGGTTGATTCACTCTTGGGAGCTTCTGTCGTGGCTGAGCATCCCTGTTTCCAGGCATTCCTTCCCTCTACACACACACACACACACACACACACACACACACACAAAAAAAAAAAAAAAACCAGTCATGAAAATATCCTTCCTGAGGGCTAGAGAGATGACTCAGGGCTAAGAGCTCTTACTGCTCTTCTAAAGATCCTGAATTCATTTCAAGTGCCCAGGTTAGACATGCTCACAACTGCCTATAACTCCAGGGAAACTGAACGCTCTCTGTGGACCCCCATACACATATGGCAGACAGACAGACATATAAACACACATGAGTACACCTGAATAAAAAACAAATATTAAAAACTAAAGGAACTCTCTCTGTAAAACAGAAACAAAGTAGTGAGGCTAAAATGCTGAGTTGCTTGTGCCCAGAGACAAGAACAAGGAAGAAGACTTTTTTTTTTCATGAGGCAATGAAAGTCCAAAGAGGCCAGCAAGAGTGGGAGGGTGGCATCGGTTTGCTCCCTTGAAGCCAAAGGGTGGTCAGCAGGAAACCCCCTGGATGGTGAATTAGGAGTAATACAGAACCTGCGCATGGATATCAGGGGCAGTGGTTAGAGTTACATGTCTAAGAAGACAAATCCAGGAAACAAAAAGCCAGAGAAGTGGGCGCACGCATTGTGAGCACAAAGCCTCTCCTCCAAGTGCACTACAAGCCAAACGTGGGAAATCGTGAGATCCATCACCAGTCAAAATAGTCCGTCCTCACAAAACTCCAGTGGTCAGAAGTTTAGGGTGCTCAAAGGATCCGTGAAGCAAAAACATCCTGACAAGTGAGTGAGAATTTTCACAATTCATTTGATTTGAAAGCCATAAATAGCGACTCAAAATCCTCAGTGCAACTCTATGGAACTGATGCCAGCAGCATATAAAAGGCTGCAAAACAGGAAGAGGAATGCAAGTCAAAACCACCGTTACCAAAAGAACAAAGGACAAGATGTTAGGACCATCTCGATAGGCAAAAGGCCCCAGTGAAGTCCAGTGGTGTGCAATGAAACAATTAAACATAATAGCAACAGTTAAAGGGAATTCCCTAAGCCCGAGGAAACGCTTTCTGAACCACCATAGCGAAAGCCACATTAAATGAGGAAAGGTTTAAACTTTCCTCCCAAAATCACCATCAAGGACAGTCACTATTTCTATCCCACACTGTACAGGAGGCTCTGCCTGGGGAAATTAGTCAAGAACAAGAAATTAAAAGCATCTGGATAAGAAAGTAAGAAGAAAATTCTACTCATAATTACATAACGTGGTGGTTCGGGCACCTTAAAAAAGCACATGAAAATTGCTAGAAATTGTGAGTGAGCCTGTGAAGGTGGAGAAAATGAGGTCAATATATAAAAATCTAGTGCCTTTATGTATGTATACCAGCAGTTAATAATAAAAAGAAATTCCAAGCTGATTCCATGCGCAGTATATCAAAACATAAAACACACAAGAATAAACACAATAAGAAGTACAAGATTTATCAACAGTAAACCTGATGCTGTAGAATAAAATTAATAAAGGAAGTAGGTATTATTCGTCTGTGGGTTAGAAGATTTAATGATTTTGTGTTCTACTCGCCGGGTTAACTTACAGATTCAGTACAACCACCAATAAAATACTTGCACAGAGTGATGATCCTAGAATTTGTGTGGAAGTACAAGGGCTCCTAGACAGCCAGAAATAATCTGGCAAAAGAAGAAAAGAGTAGGAGGATTTATGATCCCTGACTCACAAACTTATTTCAAAAATTACAGTAGACAAGACAGTTTGGTCCTGGCATAGAGACAGACACAGCCTAAACAAATAGAATGAGATTTAAAATTCAACAATATATTTATGAAAAATTAATTTTCCAAGGTTGTAAAGGCTATTCATGAGAAAATTTCAGTCTCTTCAAACGATGTGCTAAGACAAATAGATGCCCTGTGTTATAGAGCAAATGGAAAAAAATAACTCAAAGCCCCCCAGACCTAACCATAAGAGCTGAAGTCATTCAAATACTGGAGCAAACAGAGGGGTGAGGCGAGCCCTTATGTTCTTGGGTTAGGACAACAACTTCGTAGATGTGACAGGTGCAAACAATGAAAAGAAGTAAAGTGGAATAAATCAACACTAAAACTTTTTATACTGTAAACTATACTCAAGAAAGAGAGCGAAAAGCCACAAAGGGGAAAATGATACATGTCCAAAGGTCTAAAGGACCAGTATTAGACCATGAAAGACATCCTACAACTTAATAACTGAGCGATAGTGACTGAAAGATTGGCAAATCTGCACAAAATGCCTCTAAAGGGAATGCACGAATGACTGATAACTACATAAAATGCTCATTATCATTCTCCATTAGGGAGTTGGAAATAAAAACCAGGAGATACAGCAGCTAAGTATGCATAATAAAAACATGTATACAGTAACAGGAATATGGAGAGACTTAGGCATTATACTATTATAATAATAGTACTACTAGTAGTAGTGGTAATTAATAATAATAATAATAATAATAATTATATAGCTACAGTCCAAAGAAGTATGGCAGTTTCTTAAAAATTAAAGTGATTCAGCAGCCTCCCTCCAGGCACACTCAAGAAAGGAAAACAAGTCCACACAGACTCTGGTACCTAAGTATTCATAGCAACCATATCATAATAGCCCAAAGCAAAAACAACCAAAGGTCTAAAACTGGGATATAATTAAAAGCAACAACAGAAAAAGGCAAGGCATTGAAACATGGCACATCATGACCACAGAGCATGCCGTCAAAGACAAGCCTCAGAGCCCCGCAAACATAGAAAAAGCTTTAAATTGTATTTTAAATTGTATGACACAGATGCATAAACCATGACAATTCAATGGAGTCTTTCATGTATCAAAAAATTCACAATTTACCAGTGTGTGTGTGTGTGTGTGTGTGTGTGTGTGTGTGTATTATCCATGTATGTATGTATATAAACTTCGCAAGGGTACTAAGCATCAATAAACGTAACACAAAGCTAAAATGAAACATAATCTTATCCCACCAAGAGCACAGCAAATCCAGCCATTACAGGAAATAATAGGAAGGCTCCTCAAAGCCAAACAACCCGGAAACAGAACTGTTATTTGTCCTAGCACTCCACGGCACTGGAAAAACACAAAGGAAGGAGAAGCAGTATGCGGAAGAAGACATACACTCTCTTCTAAACACAGTTATCACAATAGACAGACGATGGGACCATCCGAGGAATCCACTGACCAGGAAATAAAAAAACAAAGTATGGGTGCATATGCCATGGCACATTATTTTGCCATGAAAAGAATAAAATTCTGTCATTTGTGGACATACAGATTAGACCTGAAGACATTCCGGCCAATCAAGCACTGAAATATAATTGCCACGTGCATCATTTATATGTAGAAGCCACCAATATAATGCTTTACAAGGTCAAGAAGATACTGAAATCTAGTTCTATGATTAGAACTAAGTACTAGCAAAAGTGGGGAGATGAAAGACCTGGAAAAATCCAGACCCCTGTAGCAGGAAAAATAGAGCCAAAACACTAGGTTCAGTGACTCTGTTTCAGGAACTAGCTGAAGATAAAGTTAGATTATAATCTTGAGAATAATCTTGAGAAAGAGGGAGTTACCCCCTTGTGATTATCACTGGTATTTTCGGGATTTTCTATGACACCCTCCCTACCCCCTTCGGATTACTGGGTTATGGTTTCTTCCCTTAAAAACCCCTTCTCCCAGTTACTCGAGGTCGAACTCCTCCCCTGCATGGGTTATGAGTCTTGGCCCTAGTGCACTGGTTCCTGTCCTGTCAAATAAACCTCGTGTGATTGCAGCAAGTATGGTCTCTCATGAGTTACTAGGGGGTCGTGTTATCCCGAGACTTGAGTGAGAGTCTCCCTACACCGGGGGTCTTTCAGTAGATGGGACACACAGGGGTCTACCACCCACTACTGATCTGTTGGCAACAGATTCTGGGGATGGGGGAGGCATGGTATCCAGTTATGTAGCCACTGGTGAGCCCACCAAGAGCTGAGGGCTCGTTACAAACTCGGGACGCTTGGATGGCCCAGATTAAACTCTGTGAGACACTAAACAAAACCAGGACTCGTAAATAAGCAGAGAAGGTTTGTATAGGGGACGGGGAGTGAGCATGGTAGGAGGGAGCTGGGCAGACAGAATAGAAACTGAAAGAATAGAATTTACTAATAAAAAGTCATTTTCTTAACAAAAGGAAGTCAACTTTGTATTTTATTTAAAACCTGGGTCCTGGGAGAGCTTCAAAGAAAGAACAGATTGATTTCAGACTTAGTAAAAAGAAATTCAAAGTGATTGGGAGAAGAGAGAAAAGGACATTGAGCAGAGACAGAAGTGAGCGTTTTTAATGGGATGAGTGATATAGTCACCAAGTAGTATAAAGATGGCAATAACACCGAAATTAATTTGTAGGTCAATGTCACTCCAGTGAAAATTCCTAATATTTTCCAAAGACCTTGTCAAACATTTGCTAAATCAAAGAAGTGAAAAGAAAAAAAAAGAAAAAAGTAAACCCAGCTATGAATAGCGATGAGAAAGTGTTCCTCCTCTTACCCCTCACTTCATTCTTTCCCAAAGGCTCGGTTACTAAGGTAGTGTGCTATTTGTAAGGAGACAGGTCAGCAGAGCAGATAAACAGATGAAAGGGCCATGAGCTACCTATGAAGCCATGATTATCTGAACAAGTGTTACAAATAAGTAGACAAATAATAAATGCACTAATAGATGATACTGCCACAAGGAGAGTCACACCCTCGGGGCAAGAATAATTAGAATTTTTCCTGATCGCATTATCTCCCATCACACAAGAATGCTGGTGATCTCCACCCTTGCTCAACTCAATGCAGTAACAATTAACTGCCGCAGTGACCCTTGTTCAACTCTATGGTGCATAATGGCTCTCACTTACAAAATCCCTTCAACAGCTTCCCTCCACTACCTCATGGGAGTCACAACAAAATGAGATAAATTACTCTGTGAAGATGCTCACAGAGCTCTGCATACAGTGACAACATATATGACCATTTCTGTCCCCTCCTGCTCATCAACCCCACATTCCCTTCTTTACTGAACGACTTTGTCCTCCTGGCACTACTTCAGTGGAGGTGAGCCTCCGAAGACTTCTGGCATCCACAAAAGGTCCCAGATCCATTCCCTCAACCTCATTCATTCCAGCCAGAACAACTTGGTCCCCCGAGAAATGGCTTTCTGCAGCTGCCATTTCTGTAGCCTCGCAACAGCCCACTGACGTCAGGGGCCATTGTCCTAAAGATGATAGCAGGGACCATTGTCCTAAGGATGTTTGCATAGAGCCCCACACCCCAACTATATTGAGAACTATTTGTTAACAGAACCCGCCCCACATTCCAACTATTTAGAGAATTATTTGTTAATGGAACCTGCCCCATATTCCAACTATCTAGAGAATTGTTTGTTGTTGGAATCACAAAAGAAATGTTTCCGATTACACCAGGTGTGCAGACTGGTGACCTTTGCTACCCCGGCAAAGTTCCTTCTTACCCCCCAACCAGAGCCAAATTCCTCATTCAAGGGCTATATAAGCTGTTACCATTACACTAATAAACTGAGACCTTGACAACAGAACTTTGCTTGGTCTCGTTTCTCTCTCTTGCCCATGTTCTTTCAGGTAGCACCTCTTCAGGACTCTGGAATAACTGAACCTGCTGGGCGGGTCACACTGAGGCAGAACCAACCAAAGTGACATCACCAAGAAAAATAAGGATAGAATTTACCCAACTCCCAATCTGGATCCCTTAACTTGGGGCTCTCCAGTTCCAAAACAACATCACTGCTTCTGCTACGATGGTGTGGAGGCAAAGCCTGTGCTAACACATAGATTTACTTTCAGAATATACTTTCCTCTGAGAGTCAAAGGGAGTGCCAATAGATTACTTACCTAACATTGCAAGGCCAGCTGGCAGTGGAATTCAATCAGACTGTAATACTTAAACAATAAGAAATTTCATACCATACAGAGGACATACTAAACTCTTTATAACACATTTTCAGTAAATGTCATGCTAAATCCTCACGTAAAATAAAATGTTCTTAGTATCATATCACTCAGGAAAATCATCTTCCAGGGACGCCCTCAATACAGCAGCCATCTGAATACTGACTATTGGGTGCTTGGAATGGCAAGCTACACAGCAGACATGAAAACCCATTTTTCTCTTTTTCTTTTTCTTCTTTGCAGAAATCAAACCATTTTGTTATCTGTGCCTTAACACTTCTGAATAGCAGCAGATCTTCGTGAATTCTTTCAGTGCAGATTCTCATCAGTCAAACCAAAGCTTGTGCTACAACATCCTTACTCTTATAGTGAAGAGCAAAGTTTCAGCTGGCCCGGAGCAGTGGGAGGCAATGGCTCTTACGAGCACCGAGACCAAAGTGAACCACGTCCTCGTGAGCCTACACCCATACAGGACAGTCTGTAAAGTGTTTGAGGAAAAGGAGACAGAGCGTAGGGATGTTGTCTTTTCTCAACTGAAGGATAACATATATGCAGAACGGCAGGTACATGCAAGGATAACTTACGGTTCCACGTAAGTTCACACAATACACACCTGTAAGAAACTCATGGATTAAGACACTGAACATTGCTAGCTGATTCTCTCCATTGGGAAGTCTTGATGGTTATCTCAACTCCTAACATAATGGAATATTATACAGATGGAACTTTTCAGTATGCATTGGTCTTTGTGCATGGTTTATCATTGCTAGAATCGTGTTTGTGATTGCCACCTGTTATGGGATTTTGATCCCTTCTGCCAATGACTTTTGGGGATTGTGACTCCTAAGACATGGTCTTGTCTGTGGACACAACAATTCATAGTTCTGTGCTCTCCTGCATGGTCAGAAATGAGCAGATGGCTTGCTCCTTACCCTTGGACAGAACAACTGGACGGAGGCAGCTGGATCAGTAGCGGCATGAAAACCACTCTGCAGTGGTGAGTGTTTACCCCTATTTTAATACTGAAATAAATTGTTGAGAACCCTTAACAGACTCTTGTGGCTCTTGCTATGGTCACCACACTGCCAGTCGGCATGCCCTTGCCCAGTCCTAACCACTGCAGAGTATTTGTCTATGCATTTTTAACTAAACTGTATTTCAGTCATTTTCAGATCAGGGATATTAAAAATAGTGCTAATTGGGCATTCTATGATATTTCTTTGTTAAAATGAACTCAGTCCAGTTCTGTTAGGGTCATCACTAGACAGACTGCCCTAGTCATGAAGTATGTAATCGATTTCCTACCAATGTTGCAACAAAATACCTCAAACCCAGAGGCTCATGATTTATTGTCTTACAAGGACAGGGACTAAAAGACCTGGATAAATCCAGACCCCTCTAGCAGGAAAAGAAGAGCCAAAAATCTAGGATTAGCGGGTTCAGTGACTTGTTTTAGGAACTAGCTGAAGATAAAGTTAGATTGTAATCTTGAGAAATAGGGAGATACCCCCTTGTGATCATCACTGGTATTTTCGGGATTTTCTATGATGCCCTCCCTACCCTCTTCGGATTACTGGGTTATGGTTTCTTCCCTTAAAAACCCCTTCTCCCAGTTACTCGAGGTCGAACTCCTCCCCTGCATGGGTTATGAGTCTTGGCCCCAGTTCACTAGTTCCTGTCCTGTCAATAAACCTTGCGTGATTGCAGGAAGGATGGTCTCTCGTGAGTTACTGGGAGAGTCTTGTTATCCTGAGATTTGAGTGAGAGTCTCCCTACACGGGGGGGGGGGGTCTTTCAGGACCAAAAGTCCTCCATGGGTCTCATTAGGCTAAAATCAAGGCACCCGCAACACTGGACTCCTTTCAGTAGGCTATAGGTGAGAGAGATTTTTTCTCTGCCTTTCCTGGATTGCGGATGCTATTAATGTTCCTTGGCCTCATGGTCTCCTACTTTTATCTTCTAAATTTGATCAAGTCTTCTCTGAAGAGAAGGCTGTAACAGTGATTCTGTGATCACCTCCTCCGTGTTTAAAGAAATCATATGATTGTGAGTTAACTTGAATAATCCAGAATTATCTATCCCCCAATTTGAAGATTATCTAATTAACATCCATTCTAACTGTGGTCTCAATCTCAACCCTCCCCAGCTCTAAGGAACAGCGAGTAAACATCATTGAGAGCCACAGTTCTTCCTCCCAGAATATGCATTTATTTTGAAAACGTTTTTAAAATTTTGCCTGAAGCAAAGACCTGTATTTTGAGATCTGTATTTTGTTTACAGGCAAGTTCCAGATCTAGGACTTTAGCCTAGTGAGACCCACAGGCACCAGGCTTTTAGAAACAATTAGCATTTCCTTTGTTAGTCAACAATAACAGACCCTGAATATTTACTTATCAGTTAGGGGTATCTCGGATCTAATTTCCAGCAGACCTGACACCCCTCCTCTTCCCCCTTGCCTGTTTGGTATACAATAGCTTCTGAGAATTAATAAAGAGGCAGTTTAATCAGAAATCCTGTCTTGCCATCATTTCTCGTGTCTCTTGTGCCTTTCCATTCCTTTCCTCCTCTAGGTTTATCGGGGACCCCCATTCATATCCCGCTAGCCGGGACAAAATTTATTTGACAAGCTCTGATATTACCATGAAGTAAACTCATTTCTTCCTTTCCGTGCAGCAGCTACTATTTTATCTTAGTCCTATGAGTCTTATTAAATTGCTAGACTCTGTATTTTGAGAATAAAAAAATAAAACTTTAAATTTGTATATCTATATATAAATTAACATAGACTTTTTGTTACATCATGTCCTAGTACATAGAAAAATACAATGTAACTAAGCTGATTTGGGAAGAATTATAAACAGAAGGAGAAAGAATGCTGAAAAAAAATACCAGAAACACTTGTATTGTATAAAGAATTTCTAGATTATTAGAAGAGAGAAAAGTAAAAAATGAGAGATAAAATTGAGGTGACGAAATCAGCCCTGAACACTGGGGTCTTTTTTATAGAAACCACACTGCTTTGTTAAAATGTTGCGTGTATGTCATGCATTGTCACCATTTCCTTGTCTGATCACTTGACTCTGCCCTATCTTAGCATTTCAGACACAACAATTTCAACCTGCTCGTGAAGGGGTAGCGTGCACGTAAACCTTTAATCCCAGCACTCAGGAGGCAGAGGCAGGCAGATCTCTGTGAGTGCAAGGCCAACCTGGTCTACAGAGTTAGTTCTAGGATAGGCCAAAGATACGCAGAGAAACCCTGCCTTGAAAAACCAAAAAAAAAAAAGGAAAATAGAAAAAACTAAACTTGCAATTTAGACAGCATGTTCTTAGCAATTGAACCTGGACAAGGGTTGTGACTGTTTATTATTTGCCTGTGATTGAAAATGGAAGCTGTGTGTTATATGTATAGTTGAAGCTTAAAAAAAGAAAGAAAGAAAAACTGTTTTATTGATACAATCAAGGATTAAGGAAAGCTTTCTCCATCCTTGATTAACGATTGAGATCCCTCCACCTGTCACCTTAGGCGTTAGTTAATGCAGAAAATGACTTTATGATAACACTGAAACAGTCACCCGGAAACCTGAAACTCAAAGTTTACACCCAGCAGACAAGAAGGCCCACCTCCAAAGCCAGGAGAGCAAAACTGACCCATCAGCACCTCCGGATGTGCTTCAAATGCATAGGAAAGAAAGCCTCCCTGAAGATGAGCTCCTAACCTTTCTAATCAGAGAATTCATGAGGAAATCAGTAGCATAAAAGTCAGAAAAAAGCAAGATGCAAAGAAGGAACATCTAGGAAATCTTGGGAATACGTAACTGCAAAGGTAAAGAGGAACTTGAAGGCAAGTGTTCACACTAAAACCTGAGCGTGTCCCCACCTCTGTGACGTCAGAAAGCAAGCACAGACAAGCTCTCGAAAGAAATAAAGGAAAACATGGACCCCCTGAAAAAAGAAAAAAAGGTAGAAAATTCTTCAAATTCTCCTATAGAAGTAAAAATTGGAAAAAGTAAATAGAAAAATAGTAAATAGTATGAAATGCATATAGATATATAGGTAGTCTATTGAGAAATGAAAACTGGAAAACTGAAATTCAGACATGAGACATTCATCAAAAAATTATGAAACAGAGTACTAAGAATTATGAGAGAAAAGACTACTTGGAAAATAAGCTATGATGTCATAACGTACATCTAAAAGGTGTAACATGAGGGGCCTGCTTGTTGGGGTTTCCATCCCACCTGGTACCCCACAGCCTGCAAGCCCCAAAGAAAATCACACAGAGTCTGCAGTAATTATAAACTAATTGGCCCATTAGCTCAGTCTTCTTATTAGCTCTTGTAGCTTATATTAACCCATTGTTTTTATCTATGTTAGCCACGTGGCTCAGTATTTTTCTCAGCCAGGCAGAATACATCTTGCTTCTCGGTGGTCAGGGCAGGAATGGGAGGAATGGGCTTCCTCCTTCCTAGAATTCTCCTGTTCTCATCACCCTGCCTCTACTTCCTGACTGGTTGACCTGCCTATACTTCCTACCTGGCCAATCAGCGTTTTATTAAAATACATGATTGACAGAATACAGACAATTCTCCCACATCAAACAGGGAGGTTAACAAGATGAGAGATGGACAGAGAGATGGGGAAGTAATGCAAGACCGCACCCTGCTCCCCAGGGACGCCTCATCCAGCACAATGATCACTGGCCTATATTCTCAGATCTGGAGGTTGCACAGGGAACACTCGACACCCAGGGAGTACCTGCTACAACACCAAATCTCATTCTTCACATTTGAACTGACATAGCTTCCCATCATACCGCCTGTCACCTTGCCAGTCTGAGGGAATCTACTTTCCTTAATCCACTTTCTGATTCACAAGTTTGGTTTTTGTGTCTCCTTGTTTGTGCACCAGAAACAAAACCAGGCTTCTACTTACAGATCTCATAAGGTTTGTTTATTTTGATTGGTTTTGGTTTTTTAAGACAGGGTTTCTCTGCAGCTTTGGAGTCTGACCTGGAAAACTAGCTCTTGTAGACCAGGTTGGCCTCGAACTGATAGAGATCCACCTGCCTATGTCGCCTGCCTGCTGGGATTAAAGGCATGAGCCACCACCACCCGGCTCAGATCTCATAAGGTTTAGCAACTCGAGTAACCTCCTTTATACAGTTACTTGATTTTAACATAGGGGGTCCACACTCTGATTACACAGACATTCAGGGTAGAAGGGTAACCAGGAAAGAGTTAGTTCGATGAAACACATCCTTGTGACCAGACTAATTGATTCAGGGATGGATATGTAACCAAACCGAACCAACTGATTTTAGGACTCTAACTGGAGATAATAAACACAAGAATTTTCCCCCAGAACTGTTAGGTTAGTTGAATATAAGCCTAGATCTGCAGAGGCCATCAAGTAAAGTAAAGATTCAGCGAGACAAAGACCCTAGAGGAAGGCAGACTCAAGTGTTGGGAGTGAGGAGCCCCAGATGCGGCCAACGCTGAGCCAATACCAGCCCTGGGCTCTGAAGCTTTTGAGCCAGTAACTTTCCTTTCTGTTTAAGCCATTCTGAGCTGTGTTCCTATCTGTGTAACTCAAAGAGTCAAATCTAAGACAAAGTTTAAAAGAGATAATTAAAGCACCGTCACTCCCTAAGAGTTCCTCAGGAAAACACTGAAAACGATTTGGAGTCTAAGCCCAACATTCTTTAACTCATTAACCCTCTGCTACTTTGTAAACCTAATCTTCATTTTACAAAGGCCTCAAGATTAGAGGCAGCCTAAAATAAAATTATTTTTAACTCGTTTATTTGGAATCAATTAATTGAATTATAAGATGTGACATTTAGAATATTTAAGTAATCAGAAGATGCCCCAGAATAAAAGCATCTGCTGACCAGTCATGACTACAGTGCTCATGATCCCCATTATTGGAAGGCTCTGGTGGGAGTATTGTTCAAGTTTATGGATCTGAAGGCACCCGGGGCAAAAGGGAGAGTGCTTGAATCAAGAGGAAAAAAATTAGGAGTCAGTATTAATTGACGCTTTAAAAGTAGAAATCGATGAGAATAATGATGAATGAGGTTTGGATGACGCATAGGCAAAAAAAAAAAAAGAAGACTGTGATGAAAGATTATGGGGGGGGGGGCAAAATTGGGGCGGAGGAACAAACACACACGTGCTTCTATAACATGGTGTACCAGCAGTCCTGAGAGACTAAAGCAACCTCCCTGAGACATCAGAGAAAACAAGACAAGCCTCTGTCATCCTATGTTCCAAATCATTCAATAATGCTACAATAATCTCCCCATAGTCCCTGAGCGTCAAGGACTAATATCAAAAATTACATTAAACTAGTCTTTTCCCTACATTATGTCTGCAGAAAGACACATATTACCTGTGTAATAAAAGAACATGACATAGAACATGCATCAAAAAGGCAGATGTAAAGTGCCCTGGAATATTCCAAAGTCGCTTCTCAAATCAGACCAGCCTTGCCCTGCC
Source organism: Microtus oregoni (assembly GCF_018167655.1). Taxonomy (NCBI): domain Eukaryota; kingdom Metazoa; phylum Chordata; class Mammalia; order Rodentia; family Cricetidae; genus Microtus; species Microtus oregoni. The sequence continues at coordinate 26,060,973 of NW_024543077.1, forward strand.
GTCAGCCAGAGAGTAGCCCTTATGTGATCATCGCTCGAGCGTGTGTTCACTTGGCTCTGCCACCTGATGGAAGAGAGGAGGCTTCAGTGTAAGGCTAGACCGAGGCTACCTTGGCTGGTCCACATGCCATCAGTGGGCCATGGGGAGAAAAGACAGGGACACATCCTAGCGTTGTCAGGCAAAGCCTCTGAAGATATCATCAGTTGTGCAAACTGAATAACACCGCCTTAGAAGAAAAGCTCGGGGACGCCATTTAAACACTCCTTCAAGAAATGTCCAGTATTGATACCCCTGGTGACAGAGAGCTGATAACGTGTGGAAACACAGCAGTGATGGCTGAGTCAAGACTGATTCAGAGCTCAGATCCACAAGGCAATCAAGCTTTAGAAAGCCCTTCTAACTCATTAGACTAATATACTGCTCTTTAAGTACATTATGAGAGATAAATAAAAATGCTTGAATTAATCAAGTAAGATTCTGTTCATAAATATTCATTCTAGAAATAAGAAAACATAAGTATTTAATTGGCATTATTTTTCTTCTCGGTGGTACTTAAAAGAACGGAGTGTCTTACAAGCAATAGCTCATTGGCTGGAAGCAGGAGCTTCATGGACAGCAAACCTAGCTTTTACTTTCCAGAAGGGCTGATTTGTTTGGGCCAAAAGATTTCTTTTATATAATTTTATCACTGCTTGACAATTTGACATTTCTAGAATGAACACTCATCCATTGACACCCCCATTCCACTCAGAGAGGAGAGGGGAGCCTCACTGGCCTCTTTCCTATTGTGATAAAATGTTGATGGGTTTTCTTTGTGATTTCCAGAAAGATGTTATTGGATTTCCTTATAGTACCACCTATGCTATTTTAACTCTCAACTGATAATGTTGTCTCTTAATCTTTGATCTGCAAATTCTATATCTGAATTTACTTCTGAAAATGTGGTATGTCTACACTATGAAGTTATGTTCAGTCATTAAAAAAGAATGAAATTATGTCATTTGCAGGAAGATGAACACAATTGGAGATCATCATGTCAACAAAAGAGAATGAGAAAAACACAAATGACATTTTCTCTCATATGCACAACCCATATTTTCACACACACACACACACACACACACACACACACACACACCATGTGAAAGAAAAAAGGGGCTAAGAACAGAGAGGAAGGCATCTAAATGGAAGGAGGACAGGAAAGGACAATGGGGAGAAAGATGGAATGCACCAATTTCTTTCACAGGAAATCTAGATTCAACTCCATGGGCATGTGACAAGAAAGCAGAAAAAACAGGATTTGGGCAGAGCAAGGGGACCAGGACATGGGAAAGGGGAATGAGGAAGGAAACTAGGAGGAATGAATATGAACCAAGAGCAATAATATAAATTGTGAAAATGCCGTATATTTACTTCAGTGATCAACCTTTGCAAATGGGGAAAGACAGAAAAAGGAAAATATAAACCAAGCAACACTGTAAACAGAACCATATGACTTTTCCTGGACCACGAACAATTTACTTTTCTCTCCAAAATTTGTCTAAGGAATCAAGTCTCTCAGAAAATAATTGCTACTAGAGAAGAAAATGCCATTTTCTCATATACTGATTAAGTTTGTTGATTGCTCCAAAGTCAACACGAATCTGAAAAGTGAAATAACACTACTTTGAAATTAACAACATGCCTTCAAAGCACCTAGTGTAGGACTGGAGAGATCACTAGGTGGTTTAGAGCACGGACTGCACTTGCAGAGGACCTGAGTCTGATTCCCAGAACCCACATGACCTATAACTCCAGTTCCAGGAGTCTGCAGCCCTCTTCTTGCCTCTGTTGGCACTGCACACATGTAGTGCTCAGACACACACAAATGCAGGCAATACACTCATACATATAAAATAATGAAATAAATGTAAGCGCTTAGCAAGTTGGAGTTTTTCTGATATTGGCCCACGTATGGTTACATGCATATATGCTACATAGTTCCTGATCATCTGCATCGTCTACTAGATCAAACCTGTTGAACGCACACTTTAATGAAATGTAGTGGATCGTCAGCAGGCCAAATCTAAGACACCACATCTTCTAACAGCTTTTCAACCGCACATTTGTGAGGGATGTCTGTCATGGCAGTAATATAACCGTGGCAGAGGTCATTGTAAGCATCCACATGAGGATCACACACGTGCTGACACATGAGTATTGCATCAGTGCTGACAGAAGGAAGCCATTGGTATGAATATACACCAATATTTCCTTGCATGACAGAGAAAGATGAATTAAGTTCCAAACTGATAAAGGCATCATGGAGGTATCAAAGGGAGGAACCAAAGCAATGAAGATAATTAAAGGTAAGATTATCTCTTTGTTTTCAAAAAGTGGACCCTCAGAGATATAAAATTATTGATTGGCCTCATTTTCCTAGTTACATCTGCACAAAGCAAAGATCATGATGGAAATATACAATATTATGAGGTGCCGGGGCCAATAATGGAGACCTTAGGCCTAAACATATAATCATGCATTAGATTAAACCTAGTAGCTGAAAGCCTTAATGAAATAATTACAGAGGCCAATGGTCTAATGTTTCAGTTTTGCTAAGGAAACAGAAAATCCTCTCTAGGGAAATATAGCAATTTCTAAAATGCACAGTTGCCTTCGCTTTTATGTGCATTCTCTTTTAGCCAGTCCCAAATACTAGGCCTGAGAATAAGAATAATAAAACCAAACTATACTATTTTTTTTTTGGATTTTCGAGACAGGGTTTCTCCATAGCTTTTTGGGTTCCTGTCCTGGAACTAGCTCTTGTAGACCAGGCTGGCCTCGAACTCACAGAGATCTGCTTGCCTCTGCCTCCCGAGTGCTGAGATTAAAGGCGTGCACTGCCGCCACCCGGCTCAAACTATACTATTAAATGATGTGTATATTTGAGCTAGTAGCCAAGAACTTTAAAACAACTGTGGTTAATGTGTTCCAAAGCAAGCACTATGTGAAATAAATAAAGGCAAAATTTTAATGAGCTATTTGGAGTATGCATAGAGTATCAAATGGAAATCCTAGAACTAGGGAAAAACCTGAAACCAACAGGTGAGTATAACTGGAGATGGACACTTCTGTAATGTGAATGACAAGTCATTAAATGTTTTGAGAAATAAAATGCTCGGCAAGAGCCGAACGGATAGATTATGGGACACTTACTCTGTAGAATGAGCAACACTGTACAGCTAGGATAAAAAAAAACACAATATGCATCCAAACATGCTGACAGGAGAAAGCCATCAGAGAAACACACGCCAAATGACTCCCTTACACAATGCTCAATAACAGGCAGATAAGTACAATGAAAAGGGCAGTAGCCTCCTCTATTAAAGCACAGAGGCAAATGCAGGGGGAGCCACTGCTCCAAAAAAAGCTGAACATGCAAAATGAAAAGCAAGGTCCTCATTTGGCAGAGAATCATGAGCTCAGATTTCTGAGGGAATGGTTGAAGAAAGGGGAACAAATGATTCTGGGAATGGCAATGACACTAAAGAAAAGTAAAAAACAAGCAATTTCTTGCCACAGCCTCAGGTAGGATAGGAGCAAAGTCACCGGTGACCACACATCTCCAGAACCTCAGTAGATGCCCTCTCAGAAACCAGCAAGCTGGCTGTCCAATTAACACAGCTGAACCACACTCATCTCTTAACTTCCACCGTGTTCCCTTCATATATGTATGAACACACACTTATTTCCTTTCATGCACTGAATTAATTGTAACTGACAAGTTTGCCGATGGCAGCAGTGTGATTTTCCAATAACGGGATGGACAGGGTGGGATTTCGTACTAGTTAGACATTGAGAATGCGAAAGATGTGTTTGAGCATCGTCACTAAATGATGTGATCATGGCTGCACAGGGCACCCAATGTCTAGCTTTATGAGTGCCTCCAGCAGTAGACAAGTAAGATTTACTATTGGAAGGAGGTCCCTTGTTTATTTCCCAGCTACCCAGACTCCCTAAATAATCACATAGAAACTATATTATTTAAATCACTGCTTGGCCCATTTGCTCTAGCGTCTTATTGGCTAACTCTTACATATTAATTTAACCCATCTAAATTAACCTGCATATTGCCATGTGGCTGTGGCTTATGGGGTAAAGTTGCAGCATCTGTCTCCAGCAAGGCTACATGGCTTCTCCTAACTCCTCCTTCTTTCACCCAGCATTCAGTGTAGTTTTCCCCACCTACTTTTATTCCCCATGCAGGCCCAAGTCAGTTATTTATAAACCAATGGTATTCACAGCATATAGAGGGAAATCCCACATCACCTCCCCTTTTCTGTTTAATTAAGAAGAAAGGTTTTAACTTTAACATAGAAAAGTAACATGTAACAAACCAAGTATCAAGCAATAATTAGTTACAATATTTATATCTACTTTATCTTTTATCATAACTAAGGAAAACTATAATTATAAATTCTTCAACTCGCCGGGCGATGGTGGCGCACGCCTTTAATCCCAGCACTTGGGAGGCAGAGGCAGGTGGATCTCTGTGAGTTCGAGACCAGCCTGGTCTACAAAGCTAGTTCCAGGACAGGCTTCAAAGCCACAGAGAAACCCTGTCTCGAAAAACCCCCAAAAAATAAATAAATAAATAAATAAATAAATAAATAAATAAATAAATTCTTCAACTCCATCAAAGACTCCAGAAGGATATAATTTTACCTAAGTAAACAGGAAGTTCATTGTAAGTAACTTCCAAAACTGTAGAATTGACAGAAACATCTCACTGCCTGGACAGTCATCCAAAGTTCTTTATACCATTGGGACATCCATCTTCAGCCTTCAGACCCATAGTATCCAGCAGACCTTTCCATGAAGTATGAAATTTCAAAGACAGTTCCACCTATATTGGCAGTTTGTCAGTAACTTTCTTCTGTGTCCTGCAGAATGTCTAACAGACTCTTTCATGCAGCAGGAATCCCAAAGGATTGTCTCACCTTTAGGCATGTTCAGCATGTCCAGTTCATCAAGTGCAAGAGCAGTTTCTTGCCCAATGACTAACCAACTCCATAAGGAGCCTCTTTTCCTCTTGAAGTAATTGGTGCTGCCAGGGGCAGATGTGTCTCATTGTCATGAAAAGCCCTAACTTATTAAAACATTTTAAATGCCATATTCTGAATGTCTCCAAAAGATTTGAAGAATAGCTAACTGAAATATATCTCTATATATCTAGAAAACCTAACTAACATGACTATAAGCTTGACTATTATAGATGACTATCTATTAACCTATATTTCTTAATTATGCATTACACTTATAAATGAGCTGCACAAACACAATACCTTAATCAAGAGGAGAAATATACATATAACAAAATTGACCTTAAATTTGTATCAATAAACCAAGATCCATACCAATCCAAATCTCTATAGCTAGCACTGAAGTAGGCAATTTTCACTCTAAGTTTTGGAATGCCTTCTGCTGTGAATATACAAATAAAATCTGTATGTGTGATGACTGCTGAGTTCACACTGTACTATTTTCATTAATTCTTTCACAAAAGCTTATTAGTAAATTCATATATTAAAAGCTAGGTAATATAGCAAATGGAAATACAGAATTTGTACATGAAGGTCTGTGGGGCACCTATACATGATGTAGGAGGGTCATCTGTCTATGTGTTACTTTCATTGGTTAATAAAGAAACTGCCTTGGCCTTTTGATAGGTCAGCCCTTAGGTGGGTGGAGTAGACAGAACAGAATTCTGGGAGGAAGAAAACAGAGTCAGGCAGACGCCATGCTTCTCCTACCCAATGATGTGGGAGTCTGCTGTTTTGTGTTGATTTCATTGGTTAAATAAAGAGACTGCCTTGGCCCTTTAAGAGGACAGAAAATTAGGTAGGCAGAGTAGACTGAACAGAATGCTGGGAGAAAGAAGCAGATTCAGTGAGTCGCCATGATTCTCCCACTCCAGGCAGACGCAGGTTAATATCATTCCTGGTAAGCCAGCTCATGGGCTACACAGATTATTAGAAATGGGTTAGGTCAATATGTAAGAGCTAGCCAATAAGAGGCTGGAACTAATGGGCCAGGCAGTGTTTAAAAGAATACAGTTTCTGTGTAATTATTTCGGGTATAAAGCTAGCCAGGTGGCGGGAAGCAGCCTGCTGCTCCTATTACAACAAACCAAGACGGACGGTAGTTAGACTCATGCCGGTAAGCCACAGTCAAGTGGCAATACACATTAATAGAAATGGTTTAATCAAGATGTGAGAGTTAGTCAGTAAGAGGCTAGAGCTAATGGGCCAGGCAGTGTTTAAATGAATACAATTTGTGTGTTGTTATTTCGGGTGTAAAGCTAGCCGTACGGGAGCCGGGCGGGATGAAAAGCAGGCCCGCTCCCCTTTTACTACATATACATTTCTAGCTATATATCTCAAGGAAATGAAATTAGCATGCTAGAGAGATACCTGCCATCTTAGCTGATTGTAGCAATACATCATAGTTAAAACAGCATCAACCTAAGTCTCTATGAACGAATGGAGAAGCAAAATGTGGTACATCCACACAAGAAGTAAATCCCAACATCGTAGCAAAATCAATAACACTGGAGGCTGTTGTGACAGAGAAAAACAGAGTCACAGAAGTTACAGGAGGTTGGGAGACGTGTGCGGAGAGGTAGTGGACAAAGTTTATTTATGAGACTTTATGGATGTTACATCTGTCATTCCTAGGGGGCAATTTATCCAGCAAACTGCTTGGACAAAGTAGCTAAACACAGAGAACTCAATGTATTAAAAACACAAATCCCAACTACAGAATCTGATGAAACTCATTTTACCTCAAAGGTCACACTAAGGTTGAGGGCACAAGGATGACAAAAGTCATCCTGAGTGCATCGTAACCAGAAAGAGTAGAGGGAGTTGAAGCAAAAAATAGACTTTTAATCAAAAACTACTACTAAGTTGTAAAGAAAACCATTACAATCCTGAGAGGACATTGATAAAGCAGGCATCATAGGACTTGTCAATAATCCTTGCACCTGGAAAGCTGAGGCAGGAGATTCACCACTAGTTCAAAGCCACTTGGGCTACATGGAAGAAGGAAGAAACAGTGATGCAATAGTAATAACGTGGTTCACTGCAATGCAGTGTATTGATAGAAAACCAAGGAAACAGCAAAGCTTAACATCAAAGGCCAAAAAGACCAGATACACATGTAAAGTATCATGTTTAACAGCAACAGAATCTACGTTTTTCTAAAGCACTCAGAACATTTTCTAGGACACACACACAGTATGTGCATGTCAGGCCAACAAACGAGCCTTAAACATAAGAAGATGTAAGTCAATCAAGCCATGGCTTGATTAGCAACAAGAGGGCAAATCCAAGGTTCATGAGAGACAAGCAACACCCTCCTGAAACTCAATAGATCAAAGGAAAAACCATCCAAATATGTGTTCATATCAACAAAAGGGAATCATAATCCCCAAACCTCCGGGATGCAAGCAAAGGAGGACAAGGGAGACAGCTGAACAGCAACAAGGGCCTTCATTAGAAAAGAGAAAACTCAAATAAGAATTAATTTTGCACATTACAGAGCTTAGAGAACTAAGCCCAAACTTTATAGTAAGAAGAAAATAATAAAGATTAAATCAAAAACAGTGGGAAGATATTAGAAAGACAGAAAATGAAAAACTAAGAGCTAATGTATTTAAATAATAGATAAAATGATAACCATCAGTTGAATCAACTTTCCAAAAAAGAATCAGAGTAAGCCACAAAAAGCAGAAGATTATGCTACAGACATACAAAAGTCTACAGCAGGCTACAACAGTTCTCCATTTAACAGGCTAAGCTCATGGAAATAGCTAACCTGGCAGAAATACACAAACTACTAAAACTAAACAGGAAGAAACAGTGAGTCCCAACAGATCAATAACAAGATTGATTTGGTGATCAAGTCTCAACATCCGTGGCACTATGGCAGAGGAATTGTATGAATTTGAGTCCAGGCTGGGCTACAGATTGAGATCAACAAAACTAAGCTACTTTGTTGAAATCATAAACAGAACGAATAAATCTTCAGCTAGATTTGAAAACAGAAAAAAAAAAACCCTCCCAACAAAGAAAGGTCCAGCATCAGAGGGATTCAAGGATGAAGTCTAGCAAATAAACAAAGAAAGAAAAAAGCTCACACTGCTGAAAAACTTTCAAAATACTGCGACGTAGGAAGTGGAAACTCATTTTACAAGACCATTATCCTGATATCAAAGCTAAACCAGAGAAAATCATACACCAAGAACCTTGATAGACATGAATGTTAAAATCCTCAGTAAGGAGCGATAGCGACGCAAGATGGCAGCCACCACAGGCTCAGGAGTAAAAGTCCCTCGAAAATTCCGACTGTAGGAAGAGCTGGAAGAAGGCCAGAAAGGAGTAGGCGATGGCACAGTTACCTGGGGTCTAGAGGACGATGAAGACATGACACTTACAAGATGGACAGGGATGATAATTGGGCCTCCAAGAACAATTTATGAAAACCGAATATACAGCCTTAAAATAGAATGTGGGCCTAAATACCCAGAAGCACCCTCATCTGTAAGATTTGTAACAGAAGTCAATATGAGCGGCATGAGTAGATCAAATGGCGTGGTGGACCCAAGGGCCACAGCAGTGCTGGCAAAGTGGCAGAATTCCCACAGCATCAAAGTCATCCTGCAGGAGCTTCGACGCTTGATGATGTCAAAAGAAAACATGAAGCTGCCACAGCCGCCAGAAGGACAGTGTTACAGCAATTAGTCACCAGGGCCCAGACCTCCGCTCCCAATCCACCCTAAGTCTTCATTTTCCACAAGAGTGAATTTTCTAGATTCATCTTGTAGATCTCAAAGTCCGGAGAGGCAGCTCCACTGAGACTTCATCCTGAGACACTGTTCTGATACTAATTTCTGTCCATTTGAAATACCTGAGTTGTGCTGTGTAACATCTTCTGTCAAGTGTAACCGCTGGCTGCCTAGTTGAACTTCTGGGATCAAGAAGGTGTGTTGATGAAGATAGAGACAGAGACCCACATTGGAGCACCAGAATGAGCTCCCAAGGTCCCAATGAGGAGCAGAAGGAGGGAGAACATAAGCAAGGAAGTCAGGACCACGAGGGGTGCACTCACCCACTGAGACAGTGGGGCTGATCTATTGGGAGCTCACCAAGGCCAGCTGGACTGGGACTGAAAAAGCATGGGATAAAACCGGACTCTCTGAACATGGTGGACAATGAGGGCTGATGAGAAGCCAAGGACAATGGCACTGGGTTTTGATCCTACTTCATGTTCCGGCTTTGTGGGAGCCTAGCCAGTTTGGATGTTTACCTTCCTAGACCTGGATGGAGGGGGGAGGACCTTGAACCTTCCACAGGGCAGGAAACCTTGACTGCTCTTCAGACTGGAGAGGGAAGGGGAGAGGAGTGGGGGGAGGGGGAGAGGAGTGGGAGGAAGGGGAGGGAAATGGGAGGCTGGGAGGAGGCAGAAATTTTTTTTTTTTTTCAAAAAAAAGGTGTGTTGAAATCAGTTTCCTTTGAGAGCGGTGGGCACAGCTATCGCAACTGTAAACAGACACATCACACAATGGCCTGGGTCTGCCTTTGCCCGCCCTGCCCTCCTGCCACAGCTGTGTGGTGGCTCTTAGACTAGATGGGAAGGCTTCAGGTAGCAGCCATGGGACTACTGCTGGACTTGGGGTGCTTTGGCTGTACCCCTGCTTCCTTAAGTTTTAAGTGATGCCCCGTCCAAGCCATCGTCTCCCCCATTCCTCCAATCCCGTCCTTGGCCAAGGCTTAGATTGTAACCTTCCCCTCCCTCTGAAATTGGCCATGGGTGAGGAATTCAGGGCTTCCTGTCTCCCCACCTTTATCAAGGGGTGCTGCTTTCCCCCTCCTCAATTCCCTTGTTGCCCATCACCACCCAACACTTGCTGTGGCCAGAAGCCATGAGATGAGGTTGGAAGAGCCTGGCCTCCCTCACTTAACTCTGGACCACATGTTCACTTGCCACCAGCCTGGGAAGGGGGTGCGGGATCGTCAGCCCTGCTGCCACCATCAGCCAATGCACTTTGAGCTCAGGTCTCGAGGTGAACAGAGCAGTCACGAGGCAACAAACATGCCAGTGCTCAGGGTCCTTGGTGATTCCGTCTAGAGAAAGGCCATGCAGAGAGTCCTAAGCGCACGGGGTTCTGTGTCGGTTCCTTTTCTCATAATCGCTTTGCTTTTTACAAACTGAAGAGGTTTGGACGGGGCACCCTGGCCACCCATCAGGTCTGAGGTGGAGCCTGACAGCTGGAGCAGAGGCCCTGACCCTGTGGACTCAGGTTTCAGTGTTGCTGCTCCTCAGACCTTCGGCAGGGACATGGAGGAGCTCCGTGTCACAAGTTTTCAGGGGGCCGGGCCTCCTGGCTCATTGCCATGTTCCCCACTTTGTTCAGGACCACTAAATGTTGAAATATGGATGCATACCGAAATAAAGGCAATTTGTTGTTTTAAAAAAAATCCTCAGTGAAGTATGTTGGGAGCAGTGAGATGCCAGATCCTGAATTTCTTGTAATCCCGTGATCTGAGTGCCTACTGCTGCTCTGAGCACGAGACCTTCAGGAGTTCCTGATGGCAGGAGAGTGGTTTCTGGTGGGTTTGGCTGGGGCGTGGCTATCTCTATATAATCTGCCCCTGAACACAATAAAGGGGGCATTCTTGGGGAATTCAAGGATGACCCGTGTCGCTGTCTCTCTGTCTGTGTGTGTCTGTGTATTTTAACCTCCAGCTCCCTTGCCCGAAGCTCGCCAACTGGGTGCCAGCGCACAGAGCCACAGAGTGCAAACATGGGGGCGTGGTGCTCGGCAAAGTACAAGCAAACTGAGCTAAAAGCACAAAAGAAGGACCTGGTCACATGGAACTTATCACAGGAGTGTGTGAAATTCAACATTTGAATGTCAATATACTAACGGCACCACTTTAATCAAATGAATCTTTAAAAATGGTTAACTCAAGTAAACATGGTAGAACACACCTAAAATGACAGGATCCTCAGGGTGGAGGGAGGAGTCTCACAAGTCCAGGGCTAGCCTGGGCTACAAAAAGAAGCCAGGATCAAAAGCAAACCATAAGAACTCTCTCATAAATCTATAAATCAAATATCAAATAAATTTATATTTTTGTTGTAAGAACAAAATTCTCAACAAATTATATACAAAAGAATAGAACTCAATGAAATCAAGGCCACTAGCTACTCCACGGCAAATGTCCTCTCAGGGGTGAGTAGTTGAGCTTTCTTCAGAACCAGACACTCTTTACTCCACAAGGTCGCTTCCATTCAGTGTATAACTGGAAGTTCTCACCAGAGTTACCAGTGGAGATAAAGAAAGAGACTGCATCCAAATTGGTACAAAAGGGGTAAAATTATCTCTCATTGTCGGTGGTATGATTTTATGGATAGAAAGCCCTTACAGTTCCACCAAAAGTCTTTCAGAAGCAATAAACTAATTCAGTAGAACTGTATAATACAAAGTCACCATTGAAAGCCTGTAGTGACAGGAGAGGTCAGGATGAGGAATGAGAAGAGGACTTCGGGGTCACGGCGATGCTCAATTTTTGCATCTGGGTCTAGCTTCCAGATGGGTCTACCTTCCAGATGGGTCTAGCTTCCAGATGGGTCTACCTTCCAGATGGGTCTATCTTCCTGATGGGTCTAGCTTCCAGATGGATCTACCGTCCAGATAGGTCTACCTTCCAGATGGGTTTACCTTCCAGATGGGTCTACCTTCCAGATGGGTCTAGCTTTCCAGATAGGTCTACCTTCCAGATGGGTCTAGCTTCACAGATAGGTCTACCTTCCAGATGGGTCTACCTTCCAGATGGGTCTACCTTCCAGATGGGTCTAGCTTCCAGATGGGTCTAGCTTACCAGATGGGTCTAGCTTACCAGATGGGTCTAGATTCCAGATGGGTCTATCTTCCAGATGCATCTAGATTCCAGATAGGTCTAGCTTCCCAGTTGGGTCTAGCTTCCCAGATGGGTCTAGCTTCCCAGATGGGTCTAGCTTTCCAGATGGGTCTAGCTTCCCAGATGGGTCTAGCTTTCCAGATGGATCTCGCTTCCCAGATGGGTCTAGATTCCAGATGGGTCTATCTTCCTGATGGGTCTACCTTTCTGATGGGTCTATCTTCCTGATGGGTCTACCTTCCTGACGGGTCTAGCCTCCAGATGGGCACTCAGGTTTGAAACCCTCATGAGTTTCACAAGATCTTATTCTCTAGAATACGCCCTGTCCCTTGTGAGTTCACACAGCCTCAAGAACACCCTAAGAACATCGGCCAGTTCTTTGAAAACTCAAACAAGAGAAAGAAGCATCTCGCCTTCCTCTACATGAATATAAGTCCCATTCATGAGCCGCTCATGGCTGTGTCTCACGTGCATTCTTTGCTGGACTCTAGGAGCATGTATTCAATGACTGCAACCTCTTTGCTCTCATCCAGAACAAGTCGATCTTTCTTTATGAGTCAACTGCCGTTGTTTTTTTAAATTTAGATTGATTAATTAATTCGCCAAAAATAGCTCATCCCGCAGGTTCTCAAAACATTTTAGAACTTTATTATTACTAAACCAAAAATTAAGACCCTGCTATGATCAAAGGGAAAGCTTCTGTCTCACAGTCATTTTTCTGGATCTAGAAAAAGCAAGTTGTTTGCATTCAAAGTCTATAGTGACCCTTTGCTGCTCCTAGCCCTCCAGCCTTGAGCTTGTTGTCACACAGTGAGTTCTGCTTTCCCTAGGTAGAGTCAAGGAAACCCCACGCTAGCCTCCCTTGAAGGTCAGACATAAACAGCTTCCCCAGTGAACGGGACAGGGAGGCCTCAGCACAGCCAGGAGGATTTTTCCATTCCTTCTCTCTCTTTCCCAAATGCTGAGAATATAAAGAAAGGGAGAAACAGTCATTAGACCCAAAGCTGGAAAAATCTTAAAACTGACACTTTTGGGAGAACTTTAAAATGTCAAAAATATTTTCCTCTTTCGGTACCACTTTCTCTGAACTCATCTTGTATACATCTCTAAAGAATAGTTAGCTATCATACAGAACTAACCCAAATTCACATTTCAAAATCCAAATATCTCCTGTGACCTTCTAAAAGTAGAATAAATGGACAAAATTACAGTGTTCGGTCAATTGAACCAACATTTGTTAACGACAACTTTCTACACTTAAGCGAAGACTGGAGTCTTTGAAAGGACACATTCTGTCTCCCAAGGCTCGCACATATTGTGTGTCTCTCAAACCCAAACGTGAACAATCTGAAAGGAAAGACACTGGCTTGCTGCCACTTGCAGCATGAGCAAACCAGCTCACGGGCTGTGCTATGGCTGCCCAGCCGCAGCCTTCCAAAGACTCATTAAGACAAAGCAGTTTGCACATGTGTTTGCTAAGGGCCACGTAAGCCCTCTCCTCGCTACTCTCAATGAACATTCTTACGGGCGAATTTTTATGTGCGCGATGAGGCAAGAATTCTATGGACTATTTAGTTGAGCAGATGTGATGGAGTAAAGAAACCAAGTCTGCCAAAAACACTGTAAAGAAGGTTCTTGAAAGATTTTAATAAAGTAACTCTTTACTTTTAATGCCATAACCATAGGGTGAGGTGGGCTGTTTTGGGGGCTGTTTTTGCTTCATTTGTTTCTTTTAAAAGAGGAAAAATGACACCCAAACCCTAGGAAGCCATAACCTTCCCGTCTGACTATGAAGCATCCTAACAAGGTAAGAGGTGATGGTGTGAAGGTGAATAAAGACAGCCAAGGCTATCCCATGACCTCAACACATGACAGACAGCCAAGGCTATCCCATGACCTCTACACATGATGGACAGCCAAGGCTATCCCATGACCTCAACACATGACAGACAGCCAAGGCTATCCCAGGACCTCTACACATGACAGACAGCCAAGGCTATCCCAGGACCTCTACACATGACAGACAGCCAAGGCTATCCCAGGACCTCTACACATGACGGACAGCCAAGGCTATTCCAGGACTACACATGACAGATAGTCAAGGCTATCCCAGGACCTCTACACATGATGGACAATTAAGGCTATCCCAAGACCTCTACACGTATAGTGCCAGATGCCTGCACTAACACACTATGTACACACATGCAACACACACATTTCCTAAGAGACAAATCAGGTTTGAGAGCTCCGTGGCTCGAGTTCTAACAGAATCTTAAACTCCCATTTCTCCACCTCCCATTGTGCCAGTCCCTCCACACTCCCTTTATACCTACAAATAAAAGATCCATGAGTCACCCAGACTTTTTCTGTGCCCAAGGATTCCTAAATACAAAGAGTTCTACAGCGTCTTCCATGGCAACACAAAGCCACTAAGCCATCCTGATGCAAGGGAACATTGACACTGCAAGGGGCAAGCAGAGAAAACTGTCTCCACTTACACAAAAACTGTAGCCAGGCCTCCGAGGAGAAATGGCAATCGATTGTGCCTGGAGAGCTCTAAGACGCCCCCGTGAGGATTATCGCTTCACTTTGCTGTGTCCTTCTTGAGCATAGATTTTCCTCGAATCTTCACGTCACCGTTCTGTTCTAAGGATTCAGAGCTCCGGGATCAGCTTGGCTCCCACCCGAAATCCTGTTCTGACATCCTGAAGTTTACAGTGAAGAAAGGAAATAAAAAATAGAACCATGCAATAAGAAATAGTGCTTATCTTTAAAAGAAATGGCAAGACTGGCTGAAGCTGTGGATACCCCTGCGTGTTTTCCCGGCTATTTTGTTGTTGCTGTTTTTGTTGTTTGGGTTTTAGGGGTTTTTATTGTTGTTGTTTAGTTTTCTTATCAAACCTTGGAGTAGTATTGAAATTCCTAAATCTTTACTGGAAAGAATATTATAAGAGAAAATGGAAAAATATGTGAAATAAAAACTCCTAATCAGTGAGATAACTAGAACCCTGTAATTCTTTTAATCTTAGCATCGTTTATGAAACCAGCTCCCTGCTCTCCCCTGCCGCCACCACCTTCAGCCAATGGTCTAATTTCAGGTACTGAGGACCCAATTGGAAGACAGATTGCTATTCATCTTAATGGGAATGCAGGAGTCCTCCACATGCTGATTGCTTGATTTTAAATTGCCCTATCAAAATGCCACATACACATAAGCAATTGTGAAAATCCCTTTCGGCTTCTGGGTTCCAATTACAAACAATCAGACTTTAAAAAAAAAATCTCCAGAGGAAACATCAAGTTGAATGCATGAAGGGCAGCAGTGGGGAGGCTTCTCTGGTCACTTGATGAATAAACCAGTGCCTAAGCACCACAGATTATGCAAAATGCATAAATTGCAAAGCAACCATCAAAATGGAATTACTTATGCATCCGTCCATTAAAAGCTTCTTCAAGCTGACTCATTTAGGCCTCAAAGTTCAGAACATAATCTCATTATCACAGTGCTCTCTTCCCTTCCCGTGGAAGACACAAACTAGAATCACTAAAAAGTTTCCTTAACAAGTCATGGTTAGATAAAGAAGAAAAAAAAAAAAAAAACCTCGGGAACTTCATGAGGAATGACTGTGTTCCCTTCGGGTCTCACCGACCTTCCCCCTGGAGAAATGACCTCATATTAGTTACACAGCTTTTTAAACCATGCTCGCTGCTCTAAGGGGTTCAGACTTTGTAACATCAATGAGTTGGACTTGCCCTAGCAGACAATTTTAAGGCCTCTTCCATGTCTACTTTATTCTTTCTAAGTCTATACTAACACACATTTCTGCATGTTTCCTAAATCAACTTGTGTTGATGGAAACATGGTTTTAAAAACAGGGATTCACCTCTACCTGACCTCCGTCTTCTACAGCAAAAGAAAACCGAAGTCCACACAGCTGAGCCAAGGTTGTGCGGCTAGCTGGCCCTGCCTGGGACTCTGCTCCTCACCCACACCTCATAAAATGTCTCCCTTAGTAGTACAAAATGACATTACCACCCTTCAAATCAGATTCCCCTAAAACTAAACAGAGTTTAGAACAGAATCCACGGGAGTAGTCTGAACACACATGAAAAGAAGAAATCAAAACGCGCATGCGTTTGCGGATCCAAGAATCGTGGTTTCATCGGCCAGCAGCTACGCATCTCTTCTCCCACTGCTCTTTAAACTAAATCCATGACCTTCTAGGATCTGACCTTGCATAACCTTAGGAAGCATCTGTGTCCTGTATGTTTATACTGTCCCCACGCAGCACACTTGACTGTTCACGTACACTGACAGCTCTCTTCACACAAACAACAGGAAGGAGACAGTGCCTTGGCACTGAGGGGAAGTAGGGAATCTACACTTCTCCGGGGACTCTTGAGGAAAGGGCCGTGTGAAGCAGTGTAAGAAGCAGAAGGTGGGAAACTGACCGAGTGAATCTGAAAGTTTTGTTTCTAACATGATACATACTCCAATTGACAGTGTTGATACTTTTTAGTTATGAAGATCTGGCAAAGGCCAGCATCTGAGTGTTCCATACTCACTGATTAAACTGTAACATTTTCATTTTGTAACTTACACATCCGTGACTTTAACCAGTCATGTGAGATGCACTTAATTTATTTTAAAATAAAAATATTATTCCAGGCATAGTGGAACCTATCGGTAATTCTAAGGCTGGGGCAGGAATATTATGAGTTCCAGACTAGCTTAGTATATGCACAGACACAGACACGCACACACACACACACACACACACACACACACACACGCGCGCACATGTACTTTTCCTAAAGCAGTATAAACAAGCTTGTCCTAGAGATTTCTAACAGAAATTTTATGATGAATCAATTTCAACTCCTTAAAAAGAACCCTAGAGCTAGAGAGACTAAACCTGCCGTGGCTGAAGCCCTGATGGCCAAGGAAGGTCTAAGAGATAAAGTGAGATGATGCCAGTGTTTCACGGATTCATATCATGTCCCTGGATGGCCAGCAGAAGGTGGCATAAGGGATGTGTGAGCTCGGAACTCATGGTCTTTGTTTCTCCCTCCATTAAGTGCAAGTCAATATTTCAAAACTACCATGTGACATATGAACAAGTTGACTGGTAAAAGGGAATTCTGTCCCTTACATGTATTTTAAAATAAAATGGATGGAAATAGAAAACACTATCCTGAGTGAGGTAAGCCAGACCCAAAAAGAGGAACATGGGATGTACTCACTCATATTTGGTTTCTAGCCATAAACCAAGGACATTGAGCCTATAATTAGTGATCCTAGAGAAGCTAAATAAGGAGAACCCAAAGAAAAACATATAGGCATCCTCCTGAATATTAACCTTCAGCAAGCGATGAAAGGAGACAGAGACAGAGACCCACATTGGAGCACAGGACTGAAATCTCAAGGTCCAAATCAGGAGCAGAAGGAGAGAGAGCACGAGCAAGGAACTCAGGACCGTGAGGGGTGCACCCACACACTGAGACAATGGGGATGTTCTACTGGGAACTCACCAAGACCAGCTGGCCTGGGTCTGGAAAAGCCTGGGATAAAACCGGACTCTCTGAACATAACGGACAATGAGGACTACTGAGAACTCAAGAACAATGGCAATGGGTTTCTGATCCTACTGCACGCACTGGCTTTGTGGGAGCCTAGGCAGTTTGGATGCTCAACTTACTAGACCTGGATGGAGGTGGGAGTTCCTTGGACTTCCCACAGGACAGGGAACCCTGATTGCTTTTCGGGCTGAGGGGGGGGGGGGACTTAATTGGGGGAGGGAGAGGGAAATGGGAGGCGGTGGTGGGGAAGAGACAGAAATCTTTAATAAATAAATGAATTTTTAAAAAATATGCATATATTAATAATGTATGGTACTATGTATTAACATTATAATAATGTATTCTATTAATGTGTACATGTGTTATTATAGTGTATATCAATAATATATGTTAAGAATATAGAAACAGACCAACAGAGGAGGATGTGAGATAGGAGAGTACATCAGTTGCTCTTTGTTCTATAGACTTTTCACAGCAAGCAATCAAAAACTTCACAAAGTTAAGGGAAGGACTAACTAAAGAGGGAACACCCTGCCCCAGAGCCCCTGAGAGGGCAGCAGCCTCTGGAGGTAGCCCAGACAAAATGAGGTCAGAGGTAAAGGGAGTCCTGCTATTGCCTGGCTGCCTACACTTCTTCCTGGTGAGTATGTCTACCCTGTAGCTGCCATCTTTCCTATCCTCCCCTGACATCAGCACCCAGCTTCCTCAATCTTCCAACATGGACTGAAGACCAGCAGCTCCCAAGGAATCTTCCAGGCCTTCAATGCCAGAGACTTCTCAGACCTCCAGCTTCATGGTATGAGCAGCTATGGGATTCTGAACATGTAGGGCACCCATTGTAGGACTACCTAGTCCATAACCTTTAAGCCAGTTGAAGAATTCCTCTTTAATAATCCATTCCTTCTTACAGTTCTGTTCTCCTACAGAGCCCTAATGAATACGAAGATGGTGGGAGGAGAGTCTTGTAGATTGTTCTCATGACTTATGCTGGAATGAAAACTGGACAAGGACAGTCCTTCTGCCAGAAGACTTCACACCTACCGACCTACCCTCTCCATACCTGCCTACCTGTTCTTCTCTCTTCTGTTAACAGTACTCCTCTCTGGCAGAAAACTCCCTTTCACACCCAGCTAGCACTGGGTGTCTCTTGGAGGAGATCTCTCTTCTTCAGTGTGGCCTGAGGAGTTCAACAACTTCTTTATGAACTAGAATCACCATCATTCTCTACTCAGTCCTCAGAGAAATTAAGCATCTTGGCTGAAACCGTGACGACAAACTACACCAGGATCAGAACCCAGGTATCTCCTGTGCTAAAATGCTTACTTTCTTCATTCCATTCCCTCGCTCTTATAAACTATTACAGCTTACCAGCAGCTGGCTCAGCCAGTGTTCTCTGACCAATTCCTACACACACTGTCAGACGTCAGAGGCAAAAGAAAGATGATGCAAAATATGGGGAAACATTATAATTTTCATTACAAATTATTAAATTGTAATTCCCAAGCAATACCAGCTTCTGCAAAGAAAGGTAAGTTAAGAGAAGGAAGAGTAAGGAGGTAAGGTTGTTTTCCTTCTGGAAAACCAGGAAAGTCACCACACCCTGCTGCCCATGGACCCTGGTGGAACAGCCTATTCTAAAACAACTCTCCTGAGATTTCTGTGAAAATAAGGAAGTTGTTTTCAATGAAGTCTTACAGAGATAATGGCCTAGAACAAATGTCAAGGACAAAGTTAAATGCTAGACCCAGACATTTTATCCTTAGTGGGAAAACACGTAAGAGAAAAATCACCAAAAAAAAAAAGATCAAGCCTCCATTTTCACAGCTGGTAGATTGTGGCTGTTAACAGCAAGTGGATTTCCCCACTTTGTTTAGCCTTGAAAGCCTTTTTCTCCAACAGAGTCTTGTATAGAAAACCACAGCTGGACTATCTACAGGAAATCCCTATCCACTCACCTTACCCAACCCAGGCCTCTCGGGCACCCAAGTGCACTTCCAAAGCGTGTCTTCCGAGAGCATCTCCACCCTGTTCTACTCTGAAAGCCTGCAGTCAAGAAAAGCATAGCGAAGCCTGTGTACCACACAGCCAACTGAGAGCATGTGATATGCAATGACATGCCTGCCAAGACGCTTCGGACACCCAGAGGTAGCAAGATGATAATCGCTGGCTTGCTCGACACTTACTACACACCAGACTCTGGAACTTTTTATATGGGTTACTTGATGTGAATTATCTCACTAGCCCAGGAAATAAGGACTACTGCAAGCACACAGGAAGAAAAAGCTGAAACTGACAAGGACTTGGAAACTGCCTAAAGTGACAAAGCAGACCAGCGGGGCCATGAGGGATCAGAGTCCAGGCAGTCTGGGACACTGGTGCCTACTAATGTGGATCCCGGATGATGAAACCACACAGACATCAAGATGAGCCAACGGTGCTTTCTGGGGTTTACATGGTTTCTCACTGCTACCATAGATGCCCATTTCTAATATCTGGGTGGGGAAGTCACGGGATGCCTTGACAGCTTCATGAAGTCATCTTAAACAAGAACTGTCAGCAAGGGCTCCGGCCTGCACTCTCCTGGTACTCTAAAGGGGTCTTCCAGGTCGTCCCTGCTATCCCAGGTCATCCAGGCCTGTTTAAATTTTCTTTACACTGCAATGGGCACCACACATTACAATTCACTACATGCAGAAGCAGACACAAGAAGCAACCCTCTTCTAGCAAGTCAAATCAAAGAATCTGAAAAGTAATTCATTTTAGAAATTAGTTTTGTTCATTGTATCCATGAAGATACAATGTATACCTGAAGTGGAACTTATTATTGTAAATGAGCTGAAACATGTTGTTATTTATATATTATTGCTAATGGAACAAATACTAATAGAAATATATACTGCATTCCCTAAACATACCTTTGGATGACCTCAACCATTGTCAATAGTGTAAGAGAGTTCAGAGACAAAACCCTTAAGAACATCTACTTTTTTTTTATCTCTATAGTATTAGAGAACCTACTGCTCAAAATTAAAAACTTCAGTATTAGTTAAATAGATGATAAAAGCCACAGGTATATTTTCTTTTCACCTAGTTCTTTGTGAAGAGTTAAATTGATAAAATTAGATTATCCTTTAAAGTTACACTTAAAATAAAGTTATACTATAAGATAAAATACTCTATCTCTGAAACATAGTTTAAATTAAGTAGCATTAATTCTAATATTTCAAAGTTGTATTTAACATATATTTTTCTATATAATACTAATCTCAGACTTCAGTAGCAGCTAAGCTTTTAACAACCTAACAATGAAGGTCAGTAACATATAATTCAAAAGTGTTGACAGGAAAGACACAGTTAACACACACCAAAAATACTAATATGAGTAGTTAATTTTTTAAATACAGCATGGCAAGAAAACATAAGTACAGGAGAATTGTCCGTATTCTGATGAGAACAGGAGAATGCTGGAAAGAAGGAAGCCCATTCCCCTCATTCCAGCCCTGATGTAGGTGTTGCTTTCTATGTGTTGCTTTCATTGGTTAATTAATAAAGAAACTGCCTTGGCCCTGATAGGACAGAAAATTGGGTACGCAGACTAGATAGAACAGAATGCTGGGAGAAAGAAGCCGAGTCAGGCAGTCACCATGATTCTCCCACCCAACACAGACGCAGGTTAAGATCTTCCCTGGTAAGCCACACCTTGTGGTGCTACACACATTATTAGAAATGGGTTAAAGCAAGATGAGCTAGTTAGCCAGTAAGAGACTAAAACTAATGGGCCAAGCAGTGTTTAAAAGAATACAGTTTCCGTGTAATTATTTCGGGTAAAGCTAGCCGTGCAGGAGCGGGCAGCGGGAACTCAGCCTGCTGCTGCTCCTCACTACCCAGCCCAGACCACCAAGAAGCAAGATGTAACCTGCCCAACTAAAAGGTACTGAGCCACGTGGCTAACATAATCAGAATCATGGGTTAATGTAAGTGATAAGAGCTAATAAGAAGCCTGAGCTAATGGGCCAATCAGTTTTATAACTTATGGAGATCTCTGTGTGATTTTTTGGGGGGCTTGCCGGCTGTGGGGTACTGGGTGGGACAGAAACCCCAACAAGCAGCCTCTCGTGTTACAATAATGTAGTTTTCAAAATGTTTATTCATGTGCTTCAACTCTGTAAGTCTCTGATCTTCTACAACTTAGGTTGGATTATTTGTACCTAGAATAAACGTAACCACAAATACCATCAAAAGCATCTACTAGAAATCAAGATGATCACATGGTATAGAGTTGTATACAAGTATGTTACATGCAACAAACACTTCTTCCCTGACAGAAAGCATTAGAGATTATAAAATATATAAGCATGGAGCGTGGAAACACTATCTTCTCTACAAGCAAGAAGAGAGAAAAACTGATAAAGGAAAAAAAATGCGCCACCCAACAGGCAGGAAAGAGTTGCCTTTAGTCATTGTGATTAAAAATACTGACAGAACATTACACATGTTAACTATAAGTGTACATCATAACTATTTATACTGATCTTAAATTACTCTGTCTGCTTCCTTCTCAGAAGAAGAAAGGGCAGGAAATTTCTATTCTCAACTTACCATTTGAAAATAGACATTTTAATCATGTTTTTTAAAATGGCACTGATTTCTCTTACAATGATAAGGCAGTGACCACAGTGTGCTTTGAACTGTCTGATTCTAGATAAAGGAACAAAAAGCCCCCAGAGCAAGAACAGTGCATAAAGTCGAAGAAATAATAAAATCCAGGCTACCATCTCCAGCATAAACCGGCGCTTCTGCTCCTTCCTCCTTCTCAGAAATATATTTAAAAGTCATCTTTTCAGAAAGGACTTGAAATGCTGTTATTGTTTGAGGGAAAGAATCTTCAAGTTATCACCATTTTCCCAGAGACACCAGACTCTGCCCTTAGTCAGAGAATAGTCCTAATTACCGAGACAGCATGGAGCCTCGTAAGGTGACTTGTCTGAATTAAATCAAGGAGGCTGAGTGTGAACATTCAGACTTTGGGAAATATCACACAACCTTGGCCAAGGTCGTCTCACCAGGGTCCCAGTAAGTGGGCTGTAATTCTTTAGGATAAAGACCATTATCTACTGTGGCAAATTTAGGTAATATGGCTAGAAGACAGAATGTAAGTTTTAACCTTTTAATTCTGCACTAAGTTTTTTAAAAATATACATGGAAACATGGGATTCCTTCATACAAACAGAAATCATAGAAGGGAAGCTCACTTAGGGCCGAGTCTGTCACTGGGAAGGCATGTCGGAGCTGCTCCAATCACGGCATCTGGAGCATGGCACAAAGGCTGCTCAAACCACAGCAGATCAGAGAGCACAGAGAGAGGCAGGTGGAATCCACAGGCAGGTAAAATGGTCTTGGATCTACCTCCATGTACTTACTTCCTCTAACTCTATCCTATCCCCAACTTTCAGAACATCCTACAACACAGCCACTAACTGGGGACAAAATGTCTAAAACATGAGTGTGGTGAGGACAGTTCAGATTCAACTTCTAACAATATTCATTTTCTAATATAATATTAAACGAAAATTCCTGTCCACAAAAGGGTGAGTCAATCTTCATTAAACAGTCATTAAATACCATACTCCCGAACAAAGGACACCAGTAACTCTCACGGCAGATAAAGACCATGGTATCACAAATGTCTGTCTTAAGCTCATCTTCCCACATCTTAAAGTGTGTCACTGAATTATAAAAACAGAAACATGGATGTTTTTAAATAATGATATTATCTTTAGGATAGCAATAATAATATTAAAAACTCATATGACAGAACCCAGGAAAGATTTGAACGTTTCTAAATTTAAAAAAAAATCAAGTTCACAATGCTACATTACATTCAAAGATCTTATATATCTCTACTAACTGAAAGACCCTCGGGGAGGACCTTCCCTCAGGAGGAGACCCGTAGACCCAAGGAACAGTCCGAGATCACTAGCTGTAAACGGCAAGAGGTTTCTTTATTGAGAGTACACAGGTACCTGAGGGCGGCAGAGTCTATTTGGAAGACTTGCACATGCTCAGGCTAGGCACGGGGTCTTTTATATGGAAACAGGCGGGCGGCAGAAGCAGGCCTACAGAAGCAGATGCATGGTTACAGGGATCCCATTGGTCCTTTCTAATGCGGCAATGCGGCGAGGGGTTTACTTGAGGACAAACCCCCTGGCTCTTGGCTGGGGACACAAACGTCTGATAACAGCTGACTAGGCTCTATCTAGGGCATATGTGGTCTTCCCCAGAACTCTTCGTTCCCCTCCTAGGCCAGATATCTGACCCCAGATGTCCTGTTTGGCAGCCTAGGAGTACTGACCTTACCCTGAACTTTACTTGTTTGTTTTAAAGCCTTGCAAAATGGCGTTACAGCAGCTAAGCTGGGGCTTTCACTAACATCATGAAGTGACAGTATGACAGCTTCAGATGGCTGTTTTGTTTTACCTCGTCCCTCAAAGATGTATTCCCAGAAAGAATCTGGCTGAGCAGACTTCACCATGGCAATCATACAGTGTGACTATCTGCCTTGTCCCAAGAGCCAGGCACTCTAAAGGAACCCATAATCTGGCAATTATCCACAAATCTCTCACTTCAGCTAAAGAAGCCACGCTTCATAGGAATGATCTCTCCTGACCAAAGGGAAAAAGAGTAGACCCTGTAGAAAACATTCACCAAACCACTTCCTCCTATCAGGGCCCACCACAGGCACCAGAGGGAAAACTCAGAGACCAAGACCCAAGTACTTACCCTAGAGGTTACCCTTCCTTATAGATCCTTGGCCATCTTTCTGGAATAGTCAAAACACTGGCTCCCTCACAATTAGCCAGAATATTCCTCTCCCGCAACAAAGACTGGACGTTAAAATTCTTCAATAAAAACCTACCTAGAATCAGTCACGGCAAAGGCTCAGAGGAGGCTCACAAACCTCCAGGCACCATCTCAAACTTAACTGGACTTGGAGAAAACTCTTTCCCAAGGTCCTCCCTGCTCAGACAGGGTGTTCTACCTGGAAACTGTGGGGTTAGAGCTGAGAACAGCCCCCAGCTCTGGAGGGTGACCCTGCGACTGTCCTCAGTCACAGAGAAGCTTCCTAGTCCTTGCATTCGGCTTTTCCCTACTAAACGGGGGGGGGGGGGGGGACATGTTGAAGCTTCTTCAAGGCTGAACAAGACAGTCCCTGGTATCTTCTTATCGTACCCTCTGTGCATAGCAACATCTTGCGCCAGTTCCTTAGAATGTTCTGGAAGCTGCTTTGCCTAAGGCAGAACGTTCTCAGACAAAGTGCTTTGAAGTGAGGCCACCGTCAGATGCCAGAGCCCCACAGTCTCTAGTAAGCCCTGTTCAAAGCATTTTTCATGTCCAAAAAAAAATCTTTTCATAGTTAATTTTCCACAACCTTCCAGCTTTGCCCAGCAAACTACAAACACAGCATCACCCACACGGGTCCTCACTCCCATCCCTTTTCTATAAAGAAACTGGAGGCCTACAATTTACAAAGTAGCCACACAGCCACAAAGTAACTAAAACAGAAATTTAATACCAAGTCCGAGAGGAATTATTTATAAGAAAAAATTTATTGGAAGAAAAAGACTAATTTTTTTTGAGTGACTGAATAATACTGTGTGTTAGCAGAACAGCTCTGGATGTCAAAAGAAAATCATAGGGAATGAAGACAATTCTCTGTGTTTTCTTTATCACACCACAACAAAATATCCGAGACAAGTAACTTTACAAAAAGAAAAGGGTTGTTTAGCTAAGACTGAAGACCAGGATTGGAGGGATGGACTGGTGTTGTCTGTGGTGAGGATGTGGCTGCCAAACAATGGCAGGAAGGCAGGAAGGGAAGAGTCACATCTCAAACCTAAAGAGACTGGCAGATTATATGACCCTTTCTGAGAACACACCTCCATGACCCAAAGACCTCCCTGGTCCTTCCTCTACTGGGCTCAACACTCCCCAGTAGTTCCTCTCTGAGACTCAAACCATTAACACGCTGAGCCCAGAACACTGCGCAGGAAGCTGTAGTTGGCACAAATGTGTGACGAGCTGCCCCTCGGCAGGCATCGCTGCCTTTTATCTTCCAAACTCCCTTCTGTCACCCACAGTCACTAATTATCAGCTTTCTGCCACTCTCCTGTAATGGGGAGTTAGCCTTAGCAGGCCTTTCCCTGCCTTCGACAGCAGACAAACTCTTGGAGTGCCAATATCAGAAAGGAAACACCAGGACACCTTTGTTGAAGCCACAATCCACAAGCTCCCATACCGGTAACTTCCCTAACCAAGTACGAATGACTTGGTCATCAGTTGTATTTATTGCTGTCCTGGAGACACCGCAAGCTCAAGAATAACAGCCACAGCTAAACAGCTGTTTATCCCATGATTCCTGTCAGCCAACGATTCGTGAGTACTTGCCAGGTTTTAACTCTTCTAAAACTAAAGCAGGGCCGGGGAGATGGCTCAGCAAGTAAGAGGCATTTGCCACCGAGTCTACAGATCTGGGATGGCCCAGAACTTAGCGAGTGGACTTGCATGGAGACGTCAACAGGAGGTAGGGAGTGACACATAACGTGAGCTACAAAAGAAAGAACTACCCCGGTTTGCCCCTGGACAGGGGCTGCTCAGCTTTGCTGGCACTGGTATGCTCAGAACAATGCCTAGCAGAAGGCATGGTGACACAGGAACAATATAGGAATCATAACACAACGGATTTGCATGTCACATGATCACTGGGTTCTGAGGCCCTCCTACAAAGAAAAAGCTACATAAAGTGAGACTTGGAACACGATGACCAGCCTCTAAAGGGACCATAAAATGAGAGAAACAGTGATGATTCTTCCAGCACCAAACAGAATAGCTGACCTTTGTGAGGGTGACAGTAGGAAAAGCAGCCTCCTATCCAGCTCTGTGTGATATACATAGAGGCACCAGTGAAGAGCAGACAATGCTTGTCCCCATCTCGGACACACAGAAAAGGCAGATTTCCTGCCCTGATAGTGGCCGAGAGAGACGTCATCACAGAAGTTTGTATGTGAGGCCGAACATCTGAAATACTGGAGAGCATGAGATGAAGAGGAGATGTGATGTCTCCACTCAGATAAACTCTATCCCAGGACCCCTCACCATTAGATACCCCGGTTGAGTCCTACAGGGCTAGAATGCTTCCTCTACACACACAACAAAACATAGGACAAAGGTGCTCATGACGGGATTGTTCTGCCATTAGCCTCTCAACAGCATGAGAATGCTTAGTCATCAAATGTATGTCAAAGATTTTCCTTTCCATTATACATTTATTATTTTAAATCAATATATGATAAATGAAATATAATGACATTTTCAAACAAAGTATGTTTTTGTGGCTCCCCTTCCAATTTCCCTTTCCCCATTTCCACATCCTCCTCTTGGATACTCTCCCAACTCCTGATTCTTTTCACCTGCCTGCCCATCTCCACCCTCCCTCATAATCTAATAGTACTTTCTCTTTGTCTCCTTTCTATATCTTTACACCCATACTTATATTGCATGTATGTATTTTATTTGTTTGCTTTGGGGGGGTGTTTAGGGTTTGTTCTGTTTTGCTTTAAGACAGGGTCTGACAATCCTAGAACTCACTATGTAGATAGGCTGGCTTTGAACTCACAGAGATCTGCCCGCCTCTGCCTCCTGAGTGCTGGAATTAAATTTTAAGAAAAAAAATGAAATGATGAAATTTTCAGGCAAATGAATGCATCCAGAAAGTATTATTAAGCAAGTATTATTAAGAGGTCACTCTGCCTCAGCCTCTCCAAGGCTGAGATTAGAGGTGCACACTGCCATACTTGAACAATACCCTCTAGGCTTTGAGGGTCAGGCAGCCTTCTCTATAGCTACTTCACTCTGCTCCTGTAGAATGATAAGAGTCAGAGACCCAACAAAAGTGTGTGGCTGTGTATCAGTGCACCAGTAAAGATACAGTTACAAAAAGAGGAAGCATTCCACCCTCGGCCATTTGATGGCAGCTTGCCAGCCCTGGCATCCTGCTACTTACTTGATGAGCTCAAGTCCAGACTATCAGAGTGCTTGGCACACCATCTAGGGCAGAGATGTGGAAACGTTCATCTTCCTAAGGAAGAAGAGCGATTGGTTACCTTGAGAATTAGGCCCCTTGTCCAGACTTTGACCAGAGGCTCCCACAGTTCCCATCAATGATGCTCTAACACATTGAAGCAGGACTGTTGCCAGCCTGTTGAAGGCCAATGGGCAAACGGTGTTCACAGTGTGTTCCTAATGAAGACAAAACTGAGAGGGTCACTGAACTGACGTTAGCGCCAGCCTACAAGGAAGCAGAAAGTGAAAGTCTGATCTCATGGTTGGCTTGGGAACACTGTATGGCATTTTGTTTGTTTCCTGACTCTGTTTTCCATCAGCATTACCATATAGAAGCCCTTCCAAAGCGACAAGGCTTCCTGAAATACTATTTCTTTACCCCTGCTTTAATACTATAATCCTAATCCTGAAGTCATCTGGACAATATGCTTCTTAACAACAGGCCTTCATGCTTCCCACAATTCTGACAGGAGAAACTAAAACTGCTAATAATGCAGGATCCATGCTATCCTCTTCCTTAGGCTTATTCCTTAGGTACCTTTATGCAACGAGTAATCTCAAGACACGAGGGAAACGCATACCTCCCCTCCTTTTCCCTACACCAACAACACCAGCAAAGCCGAGGCCTCCTGTGAATGTTGATGTTGGTTTCTGATATGGTTGGGTTGAGGGAATACCAAGAAATGAGATAAGCTATATTCCTATGCATATCTATTTTCAAAGAAGATTGGCATGTGGGCCAATACACTGAGTGGCAAGGACCCACCTTGAATTCAGGGGGCACCATACAGGAAGACAGAGCCCAGATGGACTAAACGAGTGAACGGAAGACTGGAGAAGCACATGTAGGCTGGACTCTTTCTGCGCGGGTGTATTTTGCAGTTGTTATTGTTTGTGGTCCTCAGACACCAGTTTCCTGCAGCGCTGAGTGTGAGTTTGCACAGGCAGCTCTCCAGGGATGCTGCTCTGCATCCGAGACTACGTCCCTTGCCTATTTCTCATTCTGGGCCTGCCTGGACTAAGAAGCTACTGTCTTTCCCACCTCTGTAGGCTACAGGTACCCATGATAGGAGAGTTAACCATTGACTATGTGAGTCAATACAGCAAATTGCCTCTAACTTACGCGCATGTGCATGTGTGTGCATGCACGGGGGTTGAGGAGTGGTCTATGTTTGTTCTATTAGTTTGGGTTTTCTGAAAAACCAGGTCCGGGGTTTTTTTTTTTTTCCATTACTATGCTAAACACCAAGACAAAAGCAGCAGTGGTATTAGACACTCTGATCAAGAAAACCTTCAGAGAAAAAGGTTTGTTTCAGCATAAGGGCTACAGTCTGTCCCTGGGAGGAGTCACATCAG
Organism: Microtus oregoni; assembly: GCF_018167655.1. NCBI lineage: Eukaryota > Metazoa > Chordata > Mammalia > Rodentia > Cricetidae > Microtus > Microtus oregoni. The sequence goes on from NW_024543077.1 coordinate 26,089,994, forward strand.
GAGCTCAAGCAGGAATCAGAAGCAGAGAGCACGGAAGAATACACTACTCGCTGGCTTGCTCCCTCTGGCTCCTGCTCAGCCAGCTCTCTGATACAATCCAGAACAGCCTGCCAAGGAGTGAGCTGGGTCCTCCCACGTCAATCTACAACCAAGAAGGCAATTCCCTCCAGACATAGCCACAGGTGAGTCTGCTCTGGGCGATCCTAATTGAGACTCTTTCTTTTCAGGCGACTAAGTTGCATCACACTGCCAGCAAGCATCAACCAGGACAAATCCCGGGGACCATGCATCCCTGCTGCATGCTGTGAGAGTGACAAGGGCCCTCAATGCATTATTCAGGGCTGAGGCAAAGACACACGGGACAGCTCTGCCTTATACACGCCTCGGTCGGTGCCTGTGGGACATAAGAAAGTCACAGTATACTCACTTTTCTTGCTGTGCTATGGTACCCTGACCCTGACAACAATGCCATGCTTTCTGCTGTATTCTCGAAACAGTATCCAATAATAACATCAATAATAAATACATTTATTTTTTAATAATGCAAATAATAAATATATTGATTTATTAATAATAAATAGCAACAGTATCAATAATAGATTGATTTGTTAATGATGCAAAATTTTATTAATTCTCATAAATGACACAGATTCTCTTCAATATTAAATAAACTTTGCAGCTATTTACTTCCTCTTTCTCTGCAACATCAATAAGTTGTTTTGTTTGTTTTTGTAGCTTTTTATACTACAGGTGGTTTTGCTCAAGACAACCTCGCTTTATACATTCCAGCTTACTAATCTAAACCAGCATCAAAGTCTACTAGAGTCTACATTAAATTACTTAATCATTCTAGTTAGAGGCCAGTGGATGGATGCATAATTTCTGAAAATATGCAAACTGCTTCAATATTTAGTTTGAAATCCTTTTTGTTGGTTTGCTTTAAAAAAATAAAGAATAGGAGAAAGCACAGACTGGTTTTCATTTTTTTCACTTAAAACCTATTTCCCATTTCCCACTGGGAATTTAAACTGTGATGATTGTGTTTTGCCAATAATGAGAAGGAAGTTTTAAATTCAATAACCTACCCAAGGAGGATGACAATCCACGGTCATTAAGTGCTTTCTTGTGGCAAAGCACACGTAAACCTGCATTACTCTTCCTTTTAGCAAAGCATCGTTCAGAATGGAGAACACAGAGAGAAGCAAGCATATCCGGTCTTTCATTGTGCCCATCTTTAAGGACTGTGCCCTCTGCTCCCACAGGATTCTTAGTGGGAGAATACTCCAAGGAAAATGATGAGGGTACCATAGATATGTGATTATCGACTCTGGAAAGCCACCCGGTTTGCACATCCTCACCTCTGCAACGTTATCCACACTGGAGACTGAACAGCTTGTCTCCCATGCAGCGAAGAAACAAGGGCTCCTGGAGCAGCATGGGCATTTTCCACCAGGTTTCAAGTCTTTTCCATACCTACTCTCATACAGAGTATGTCAGTCGCTTGGCTCTCAACCACACAGCCTTCCAGGTACATAGAGAGCTTAGAGCTTTGACAAAGTCTAAACAGGAGTCACTTCTAAACTGTGATAATCTGTCACACGCGGAAGCCGAGTCGGCGTCGGCAGAGCTAGCACTCTATCAAACAGATTAGGCACCGCGCAAAATGGATTTTCTAGCAAATCACAGCAGGACAAGGCCAGAGGAAGTAGAAGGAAACTGCAGTGCAGGCCTTCTTTGCAAACTGCCTCACATCTGCCCAGAGGTCAAGTGCATTACAGCAACGAAGTGCCAGACCTCCACTGTACCAGATCTACAAAGCATCAGAGAACAGCAGCAATAGCCTGGCCCGTGCTGGTTTTCCAAATGAAACGCGCATATCTGGAGATGGAAAATGAACACACACAAAAGAGAAAAAACATGCCGCCTTTGTCGTTATGGGTCAACTCAGAACTTTTGCAGCTCCATCTATTTACCTGCAAATTCCATAATTTCATTTTTTTTCTTTACAGCTGAATAATATTCTGTTGTGCAAATGCACCACGCTTTTATTATCCATTCATCAGTTACGGGCATCTCGGAGTCTTCTGTTTCCTGAATACGATGAACAGAGCAGCAACGAATGTGGATGAGCAGGTGTCTCTAAAGTAGGTGATGGTCTTTGGGGTATAGCTGGAGCATGGCTGCATCCAGAGACAGAGAAATTAGTAAGTAGTTAATCAAAGGAAGGGAAATAGAAAGCTTACAGAGAATTAGTGGAACAGGACGAGGTAAAATGGGGTAGAGGACTGGTGGGGTAGGATGGAGGAAGGAATACAGAGAAGGATAGCGACTCTACAGACCTTTGAAAAAGTCATATGGAAACCTACTTACTACTGTCAGAAGCTTATATATACATATCACACACACACACACTGCAAGGTGAGCCTAAGATATGCAGGGAGAGGAGGCTAGCCTGGGCAACTTACAAGACCTTGTCTCAATAAAGAATGGAGAGACAGCCCAGTGGTAGGACTCCTGGTTGGTGTTTACAAAGACCTGGGTTCAACCTCCAGTACTGAAAAAAAAATGTTGTACAAAATTTACTCTGCATATGAAGGAGAGTACTGTTGTTTTAAGGTCTGTAAAAAAAAAATGTGATGAAATTTTGATGGGGATTGTGTTGAATCTGTAGCTTGTTTTTGATAGAATGGCCATTTTTATAATACCACGGCTGGTTGATATCCATGGAGGCCTGCCCTTTTCTGAAGAGAAATGGAAGAGGAGGAGTGGATGTGGGAGTGGAGGAGAGGAGAGATGGGAAACTTTGGTTGTGATGCTGCAAAAACAACAAATAAATAAATAAATAAATAAATCCAAATTTACTCTTTTGTAGATAGGGCAGGCTTGAGGCTATGTTCATTTGTCAATTCCCTCACTTTTCTAGCATAGTATTTAATATGCAGAGTGTCGTCACATACGTGGGACAGTTGACTACAAAGAGCTGTCTTCATTAAAAGGCAGGCTACCTTTCTTATTATTGCATTTAAAACTACAATGGTCGTAGTTGAATTCAAACCACCAGGGTGGTAAATTTGAGACTGAGCCACTAAGTGGTGCTTCCCTCTGCAGTGAGTCCTGCTCCCAACAGAAAACCACAAACCACAGCTCTGGTCTCTGCCATGGCCCTACCTCCCACATGAAAAGGTTGCACATTTCCCATTAAGCCCCTCTCTACCTCTTACCATCAGTTCCTTCAACACAAACTCTTCAATTATCAGTTCTTATTAACTACTAATATTAAATATTAAAACACAAGGCCAAATGAGATTTTGTAAAGAAGAATGGACTCTATGGAAATACATTCAGACTCAAGGCTTTCAATTAATTCAATATTCAAATGAAATTCATGTCCAACACAATTCAATAAACCTTCGTGTGCTCAAAAAATTCTATTTGTCTAAAGTTGTAACAGTTTATTAATCCTCTCCTTAGAATTTTGTGCCGTCCCAGCAGATCCAATCAGTGTGGAATCTTTTGTTTTTTTCCAGCACAACACTGTCTTCTACAGCCTCCTGATCTTCATCCTGTTCTAGTGTCCCTTTCTCTGTTTCCTGGAGGCCTCTTTCTTCTCATAAAGGTCAGGTCTTGGAGTCTGTGTTCATGCCCATTCTTTTTTGCACAATCCAGAGAAGCTTCTGAAGCTTGTCACAACCAAAATGAACTCTGGATTCAAGCACAAAGCTGTAGTGTTTTTGTACATGTCGGCTAGCTTTCCCCAAGCTTCTGTCTTTGGTATTGTTGCCTTCCCAGGACGAAGCACATACTGGTGATCATTTGTTTCCTCTGAAGCCCACAGTTAGCCTGAACTTCTGGTCTGGATTGTTGCTATGTCATTCATGATGGCAACTGTCCTCCAGCAGCCAAGGAGGAGAAGAGGACAGGTGTGCCCCTTACCATTGGTCACAACTTGGTTCTTCCCTGCTTATTCCCTTCAGTGCCCCCTACATGCTAAGAATAAGGCCAGACAATATTGATTTGCAAGCTGCTTCCTGACCTCACGTCCTATGGAACTAACTGTATTGGTTAATTTTGTGCTACTGTAATCAAAATCTGTAGTGGAAAAACTAAAAGGCAGTATCCTGGTTTTTACCACTGCCTTGATGAAATACCGTGAGAAAAGCAGTTGAGGGGAGAAGGGCTTTATTGTAGATTACAATCCCTGGTTACCGTCCATCCTGTATGGGGAAGTTAGAGCAGCAGGGCTTGAAGCAGCCAGTCTCATTGGTCACACAATGAAGAGTCAAGACTGAAACAATGCGTGCATGGTTACCGCTCAGCTCTCTCTCTTTTCCGTCCAGTCCAGGCACCAGCCTAATGGCACTGTCCACGTTTGGCGGTAGAGGGGATCTCCCCACCCCATTTAACATAACCAAGATAATCCCCCACAGGCTGTCATGTTCTCACATGTCTCCCATTAAGCCCCCTTCTCTGATAATTCAGATTGTGTCAAGGTGACAGTTATAACAACCATCTAAGGAGGAAAAAGTTATTTGGCTTGATGTTTCAAGGAATTCCAGGTTGTCGTGGTGAAGACGGCCTGGTGGGATAACTTGGATGACAGTGGAAAGAGTGTGTGGCAGACTATTCACATTGTTGAAGACCAAGAAGCAAGGAATAAGGCTGAAACCAAGGCGGAGGCAGCAGCAGTCAAAGACTCCTCTCTGGTGACCCACTTCCACCCAATGTAGTTAAAGCTCCCTCCCTGGTAGGAATGGGTAACATCTACCCCCACTTCCTAAGGTCCCAAAAGCAAACCAAAGAACAGTGGTGGCAGTTTGTTGGAAAATAGCCCCCAAAGGGAATGGCACTATTAGGAGATGTGGCCTTGTTAAAGGAAGAGTAGTACTGTGGGGGTGGGCTTTGAGTTCTCCTATGCTCAAGATATTGCCCAGTGTCTCAGACCACTTCCTGTTGCCTGCACAAGATGTAAGTCTCAGCTACTCTCCAGCACCATGTCTGTCTGCATGCCGCCATGTCCCACCATGATGATAATGGAATGAACCTCTGAAACTGTAACCACCACCTCGCTTAAATGTTCTCCTTTATAAGAGCTGTCGTGGTCATTTAATTGCATTTAACTGGTGCTGTTTACAGTTCAGAGGTTTAGTTCATTACTATCATGGCAGGAAGCAGGGCAGCATGCAGGCAGGCGTGATATTGGGAAGGTAGCTGAGAGTGCTACATATGGACCCATAGGCAGCAGGCAGAGAGAGACACTGGATCTGGTTTGAGCATATGAAGCCCAAAGCCCACCCCTGAGTCACACTTCCTCCACAGCTCCTATTCCCTGTCAAGGAGTGTCATTACTTGATGGCTAAGCATTCAAGTCTAGTCTATGCTATGAACTGGTGTGTGTGTGTGTGCGTGTGTGTGTGTGTGTGTGTGTGTGTGTGGTGAGGGGTGTTCTTCAGACCACACTAGTGAGCTCTAATCCTAGCCAAATCGTGCTCAAAACTGCCTGTTTACTCTCCTCTCACTCCCTGACACTTCCAGCCCCCAACCCTGGCCAGTCAGGTCCCAAGTTTTTCTTTCTAAGCAGCACTCTGGGGTTGCTTTCCTTCCCAGGAGGATCAATGAATGCTTTTCAAGGCAGAGCCCCCCTCACAGTGTATTTGGCACATCTCATCATAACTGCTTTATTCATCTGCCATTGTTAATACACCACAAACAGGCACTGTACCTCAAGCACTTGACTCTTAGGAGGTAGTCAAAGAATATAGATCTGCATAATGAGAGGATGGTAGCTTTAGCAGCATCAATAAAACTGAAGCAGCAGAGAGCATGAAGGAGAAGCTGGTAGAACGCCCACATTGGGCGCCATTTGTAGTGATGGGGAGCAGGCCTGCTTTTTGGCTCGACCGACTCCCACATGGCTAGATTTATACCCGAAATAAAAACACAGAAATTGTATTCTTTTTTTAAAAAAAGGTTTATTTATTTATTATGTATACAGCCTGCATATATGTCTGCACACCAGAAGAGGGCACCAGATTTTTATCACAGATGGTTATGAGCCACCATGTGGTTGCTGGGAATTGAACTCAGGACCTCTGGAAGAGCAATCAGTGCTCTTAACCTCTGAGCCATCTCTCCAGCCCCCTTGTATTCTTTTAAACACTGCCTGGCCCATTATATCTGGCCTCTTCTTGGCTAACTCTCACATCTTGCTTAACCCATATTGAGTAATCTGTGTAGCACCACTAGGCATTAGCTTACCAGGAAGATTCTAGCCTACGTACATCTTGGGCTGGAGCTTCATCGTGTCTGGCTCAGAGAGGAAAAGCATGGCGATTGCCTCACTTCCTCCCAGCATTCTGTTCTGTTTACTCCACCTACCTAAGGGCTGGCCTATCAAATGGGCCAAGGCAGTTTCTTTATTAACCAATGACCTTCCTCCATCACAGCATGACTTGGAGGCAGAACAGATATGAACAGTGACCTTCACCAAGAAATAGGCAGATGTAACAAATGCAGGGAACAATGGAGGTCTAGGTACAGGCAATGAACTTGGGAGTTCCAAGTCGTCTGCTTTCAAGGTCTGGGTCTTGGCTGAAATTTTTCTATTCTCTGCTCCAGACATGCACAGTTTGCCAATACATTAAGTAAACCCCCAAAGCATTACTAAGACCCACACAGCCCTATGTCCCCAGTGCTCCCAAGGTCTCCAACTTCACCTCACTAGTCACAGTGACTTCCCACTGCCCAGAAAAGTGCCCTCAAAGCCTATGCCCACCCAGCAATGGAACTACATGCTCATCTGACTTCCTGTTTCTCATCATCAAATCCCATTTTCAGCTAGAGGATGCTCTGTCAGTCATAGAAGCCACCTCAAGTGTCGCCTTCTGATCCACTACCATATCAGCTTCAGTTCCATCATTAAGAATTTGAGCTAAAGTTGGACAGGCTGTGGTGGCACATGCCTTTCTTCCCCAGCACTCAGGAGGCAGAGGCAGGAGGATCTCTGTGAGTTCAAGGCCAGTCCAGTCTATAGAGAGAGTTCCAGGACAGGCTCTAAAGGTACAGAGAGACTCTGTCTCAGAAATAAAATAAAATAAAATAAAAAGAAAGAAAGAAAGAAAAAGAATTTGAGCTAAATGCAGTTAGAAACCCAGCACTTGGGAGAGTGAGGCAAAGGGGTCTTAAATTTTGGATCAGCCTGGGCTTCATAGTGAGAACTTGCCTTACAAAATTAATGTGACAAAATTTGACTATATATTCATTTGCTTTGCATACATAAGATCTACATAACCTGTCTTTATTGTGGTTTCCACAAAGCCGGGCATGACAACCTTTTCTTTTCATCAGTATGTCCTTCCACTAACATTTAGAATAGGAGCCCTAGCAATTTTTTTAGCAAGTGAGTTTAATGAATAAAACAGGGGAATAAAGGTAACAAGATGGGATTCGGCTGCATCTGCCCTTGCGCTGTGTCTTAACTACTTTTCTATTGCTGTGATAAGACACCATGGCCAAGCCAACTTCTTAAAACATTTATTTGGGGCTTATATTTCCAGAGGTGTTAAAATCCATGACTATCTGTACTTGCGGCATGGAAGCAGGCAGCTGGACATGGCACTAGAGAAGTAGCCAAAACCTTAAATACTGATCTACAGGCATGAGTATGAAACAGCTAAGTGAGAATGGCTATGGACATCTAAAACTTCAAAGCCTGTCCCCAGTGGCATAGTTCCTCCAACAAGACCACACCTGCCAATGCCTCCCAAGCAGTTTCACTAACTAGGATGGATGGATGGATGGATGGATGGATGGATGGATAGATGATAGATATAGATAGATAGATAGATAGATAGATAGATAGATAGATAGATGATAGATAGATAGATAGATAGATAGATAGATAGATAGATGGATGGTTTGGAAGAAAATGGCCCCCAAAAGGAATGGCACTATTAGTAGGTGTGGCTTTGTTTGAGGAAGTACGTCACTGTGGGGGTGGGCTTTGAGATCTCATATACACTCAAATCACTCCCAGTGACTCTGTACACTTCCTGTTGCCTTTGGATCAAGATGTAGAATTCTCCAACACCATGTCTGCCTGCATGCCTCCATAATCCCTGCCACCAAGCTCTCTGTCATGATGATCATGGACTAATCCTCTGCACTGTGAGCGGCCACCTAAATTAAATGCTTTCTTTTGTAAGTATTGCCTTGGTCATGGTGTATCTTTACAGCAATAGAAACCCTAACTAACACAGGGATGGATCATTCTCATTCAGACGACCACACCATGAAAATGCAAAAAGTGATACAAAGTGCCAAAAATGTAAGGGAATTAGATATAGTGACAGATTATCTCAATCTCTAGAGGGGAGGTCAAAGTGAAAACAGACACAGCTCTTAAAGAAAGCACAAAGGACAAGCTGAGCATTCCCAATTCAAAAATATGAACTCTGAAATGTTAATATTTTGAAATTTTGTGAGGAAAGAAATCATGATGTTGCATAAACTGTACACAGAGTTCTCTAAAATACTGTATAAAGTCACTTTATTAACTGGCTCTAACAAAATACCTGAGGAAAACAACCTACATGAGAAAAATATTCTCTTTCATGATCTCAGAGAGTTCTATTTTACTTCCACAAAATATTTATCATCATCCAAACCACTAAATAACCTACCTATATATTGTTCACCACTGATTGATGGATGGGCTCTTCCCAACTCAGACATAGGCTCCACATAGGATCTGCACCCATTTGGTTTGCTGACTGTCCAATGCCCAAATGGTACCTTAACTAATCTAAACACACAACACTTAATGTGCGGAAGAAGAAACCAGGTATTAAATATCGACTTACTGGATTTTTAAGCTACTTGTTTATAGAATTTGAAACTATTTTACTTCAAACAATTTATTTAGTACTTTAATTTTCTAAATGTACTGGGGGAGTAACTGGAACTCTTAAGGAAAAATAATTTACTCTACACCAAGAACACACTGGCTCTAAATCTCCCCTCTGCACACCATTTTAAGTTTTCTTAACTCAGATCAGATCTGTGAGATTCTATGAGATAAAACGGAAGGTATTTGCGTGCAACATTTGTAAAGGCTACTTCAGAATAGTTCATATTCAATACACTGAACATAGCTCATTCCTTAGAAAGCTCATTATTCTTAACAGCATGATGCAATTGTGCATGTCTTTCAGTAGTGTCTGTTCCCTTACCTTATAAAACATGGTGAGACTCTCACGTGTGTGAGTCTGATGCACAGAAGGCAACCTCAGAGATGCCCCATGAATCTGCATCACATGAGGAAGGCAATCACAGACTTCATCATGGATTCCTTTGAACCAAAGCAAGCCCAAGTGCGAATTCTCTACTTCTATCTCTGTGTCTTCTGCCTCTCCTGCATAAAGGGCTTTTCTCTATATTTACATGAACTGTACAGAAATTACCACAGGAGGAGGAATGGCAGATGCTTTATAGGAATCTTTAATGAGTTTTACAAGGGATTAAACCAATGCAATGAGCCAGCTGACCAGAATAACAGACAATATTGCAAACATACCCTTTGCCAAGCAGTACCTGATTGCAGATTGAAGCATGTATGACGGATATTTATCGCTTTCAACTTGCTAGCTACTTTTAGCAGATTATTGTTATATCACCCGTACAAACAGATGTATGTTGGTCTCTAGCTCAGGGGCATGGAAGAATACATAAGTTAAGATTAAAGTTATGTATTAGCTTGCGTTATAAAAATGACTGGGAGAAGACCTTCACCAACCCTGCAACTGACAAAGGTTTGATCTCCAAAATATATAAAGAACTCAAGAAACTAGAACGTAAAAGGCTAATCAACCCAATTATAAAATGGGGCACTGATCTGAACAGAGAATTCTCAACAGAAGAACTTCAAATGGCCAAAAGACACTTAAGGTCATGCTCAACTTCCTTAGCGATCAGGGAAATGCAAATCAAGACAACTTTAAGATACCACCTTACACCTGTCAGAATGGCTAAAATAAAAAACACCAATGATAGCCTTTGCTGGAGAGGTTGTGGAGAAAGGGGTACACTCACCCATTGCTGGTGGGAATGCAAACTTGTGCAACCACTCTGGAAAGCAGTGTTTCGGTTTCTCAGGAAATTCGGGATCAACCTACCCTTGGATCCAGCAATACCACTCTTGGGAATATACCCAAGAGAGGCCCTATCATACAACAAAAGTATATGCTCAACTATGTTCATAGCAGCATTGTTTGTAATAGCCAGAACCTGGAAACAACCTAGATGCCCTTCAACGGAAGAATGGATGAAGAAAGTATGGAATATATACATATTAGAGTATTACTCAGCAGTAAAAAACAAAGACTTCTTGAATTTTGCATACAAATGGATGGAAATAGAAAACACTATCCTGAGTGAGGTAAGCCAGACCCAAAAAGAGGAACACGGGATGTACTCACTCATATTTGGTTTCTAGCCATAAATAAAGGACATTGAGCTTATAATTCATGTTCCTAGAGAAGCTAAATAAGGTGAATCCAAAGACAAACACATAGGCATCCTCAGGAATATTAACCTTCATCAGGCGATGAAAGGAGACAGAGACAGAGACCCACACGGGAGCACTGGACAGAAATCTCAAGGTCCAAATCAGGAGCAGAAGGAGACGGAGCACGAGCAAGGAACTCAGGACCACGAGGGGTGCACCCACACACTAAGACAATGGGGATGTTCTATTGGGATCTCACCAAGGCCAGCTGGCCTAGGTCTGAAAAAGCATGGGATAAATCCGGACTAGCTGAACATAGCAGACAATGAGGAATACTGAGAATTCAAGAACAATTGCAGTGGGTTTTTGATCCTACTGCACGTACTGGCTTTGTGGGAGCCTAGGCAGTTTGAATGCTCACCTTAGGAGACCTGGATAGAGGTGGGCAGTCCTTGGGCTTCCCACAGGTCAGGGAACCCTGATTGCTCTTCGAGCAGATGAGGGAGGGGGACTTGATCGGGGGAGGGGGAGGGAAATGGGAAGCGGTTGTGGGGACGAGGCAGAAATCCTTAATAAATAAATAAATTTAAAAAAAAAAAGGAAATGCAAGGCACATAAGGTTGGCTATCACACTGTTCTCTTAAGGGCAAGTTAATTAGGCTGAATACACAGCAGGGTATTAATCTTACGTGATGTGTTACACTCCAAAGCGTAGCAGTCACTCAGCAGAGAGGCCCAGCAGAAGTTCCAGTCTCCTCGGATGTGAGAGGTATTTTTATTTTCATAGACATGTGTGAACACACTTACTCCCTGGATGCCCTTGAATACTGGGAAATGATGTTATTCTTGGTCTTAATCGTGGCCTCCCGCAGAGAACTCAGCAGGTGAGCGGACTATATCTTATTCCTGCTCACCATCTGCGCCCCACATATTGCATTAAAAATTCTTTTGGCAAGGATGAACAAAATAGTTGCCCACTGTTACCGACAAGCAGTGGGAGACGGGTGAAGAGCTACACACCCCATATCAAGAAACGTATAAAGGAAATAGCTCAGCCTGGGGTCAGAGAACGTTCTCTTTTACTTTAAGAAGTATTGTTATGAAAATGATGTTTTGACATAAACTTATGATGTATGTGCCTACACAACCAATTTGCTGTTCCCAGGGTTAAAAATATACACTGCAATATGTTTTGATGTTAATATAATCATGATGTATTAATATAATCGTGGCCTCAAAAATTCCCCTAGTAGTAGCAGCATCCGAGAGGCTAGAATTACTCTCACTTGTGGCGAGTAAAATCATAACTAAACAAGGAAAGTCAAGGCAGGGCTGTCCCTTCTGCACAGGAGCCAAAGATAACATCAGAGTACATGGCTAGTCTTCATTGAGCTTTCTTTTTGATACTTTTGTAATTAACCTCTGGTGCGGGAGAATTGTCTGTATTCTGTCAATCATGTATTTTAATAAAATGCTGATTGGCCAGGCAGGAAGTATAGGCGGGTCAACCAGACAGGAAGTAGAGGCGGGGCGAGGAGAACAGGAGAATGCTGCAAAAGAGGAGGCCCATTTCTCCCAGTCCAGCCCACTCCACCAAAGAGGCAACAAGTGACCTACCCAGCTGAGAAAGGTACCGAGCCATGTGGCTAGCATAGATAAGAATAATGGGTTAATATAAGCTACAAGAGCTAATAAAAAGACTGAGCTAATAGGCCAATCAGTTTATAACCTAATGTAGGCGCTCTGTGTGATTTTCTTTGGGACTTGCCGGCTGTGGGGTACCGGGTGGGACAGAAACCCCAACAAGCCGACCCTCGTGTTACAAACCTCAAGCAGAAGATAACATGGCATCAAGAAAGACTTTCTTTCCCAAACTACTACAGCATCAGAGAACAAGATCAAGACCAGAACCCAGCCACCTACAGTATTAACGCTGCCACATCCGCAATGCATGGAAATCACTGACTTTTCTCCTAGGGTTGAAACTGTCAAGTCCATCATCCGGCAGTTAGACAAATGTCAGCAGTCCTCAGGAAGCTGGCTTGAGCCAGTTTTCCTCTACCAAAGGACCCATTTCTTCATCACTGGCAGATGGGTAAGTGGGTATCTATGGTACCTATTAGCATACCAAAGCACTTGCTGGTCTTCAGGCTCCCTCTGTACCACAAGTACCTGCTACACACTTCAGCGTCCATGCATCCTGGCTCTTCTCATCCTGCCCCTTCTCACTTACCCTACACTTCTCTATTATGGGCTTCCCTACCCCCCTACCCCAGTTTCTCGCTGTCCTTATAACCCTGCTATTTCAGCTATTCTCTCTCTCTCTCTCTCTCTCTCTCTCTCTCTCTCTCTGCTCTCCTTTTTCTCTCCCCTCTTCCCTTCATGGCCAAGTCCAGCCTCCTGGCCATGCTCCATCTACTACTTTTCTCTCCTTGCTCTACACCCTTCCAGACACCTCTGGTGGATCCCTCCCTCATATTTTCAATAAAATCCTCCTACTGAATCATACCCTGGAGTGCTCATGCCATCAGTTTATATAAAAACAACAGCCAGGTACTAACGAAGTAAGAAAGCACAGTGCTATTCTGATCTGAATGGCACTAGCTGACATTCTTAAAGAGTCTTTGGAGTATTTAAGTAGTTGTGAGAAAATATCTCCAAATGATTCAAATTGGGGCTCTGAATTCTTTTTTTTTTTTTTTTTTTTTTTTTTGGTTTTTCGAGACAGGGTTTCTCTGTGGCTTTGGAGCCTGTCCTGGAACTAGCTCTGTAGACCAGGCTGGTCTCGAACTCACAGAGATCCGCCTACCTCTGCCTCCCGAGTGCTGGGATTAAAGGCATGCGCCACCATCGCCCGGCTGGCTCTGAATTCTTAAGAGCAAACCATTCCTTTAATAGCCTTGAGGTAACTTGCAGAGTGCAGCCGCATGGCCAATGAGAAGTCACGGGGAGAGTCTGTCACACAGAGCAGATGGACCCCTCTCTGCACAGTATTTCACCGTCCACTCAGAACCTACGGCTATGAGACGGGCAACCGAGTTGGCAGCGTTCCCATGGGGTGACACAGCTCCCGCTGCAACTTTGACACCCTCGCCTGCCACTGCCCACCAGGTCAGCCGGACCTCGGTCAGTACTAGGTGCCTCTCAGTCCTCCTAGCACAATGTAAAGTTCCCTCTGCAGATAAAGATCAGAAGCCTGTGGCTTTACTCTGTGTGTTCTAGCAACTAACAACAGACCTAGTAAGCTCTGAGAGGTGAGGAAAGCTCCCCGAGGCACGGACAAATAAAGGTGCAAGTGTCTCATCATGCATTCGGTTCTTTGTGTTTGGAATACACATATAAGTCCTCCAGGAGCAAAACATATCACCTATTCAGGGAAATATTATAATACATAAAAGCACTGGCAAGCCATTGCTGACAGTTATTAAAAACAGTAGCTATCTTTGTAGCATGTGCTAGATGTTTTGTGCTTAGAACATCACTTAATATTGACAACAACCCTACTGCCGCCTTGATTTTATATCTTAAATAAAACTCTAAGTGACCTCTGTTCACACAGCTACACAGAGCTAACCCAGGGGCCGGAGCCAAACAGGCACATGATTAAACATCTGTTTATTCAACCAAAGATACAGCTGTTTTAGGTGTAAAAATAGACGTTGGGAACTCTGAAAAACTAAATTAAAAAATTGCAGATAACACGTGGGCAGAGCAACAACATTGGAAGAGGCCAAATCTAGACGAGCAGAGAGAGCAGAGGTGAGGAAAGGCACAGTCAGAAGCAGACCTGAGCGCAGACTGTGTGCACCAGTGGTTAACGCGAGTCACCTGTAATTCATGGGTCCACATTAAAGAGAGAAAGAAATGCCCTCCCCCTTGGAGGTGCTTACCCAACAGCGGGTCTACGTATGAGTTCTCGGCACCATGCTCCCTGTGTTTTCAGTTCTCTGTCTATCTGTTACCCGAGTCTGAATTTGTCTGTGCCCGGAATAAGGTTTTCCTATGAATCTGTCCCTGTGTCTGTCTGTCTCTGTGTGTGTTGTTGTTGTGTGATGGTGTATGTCTGTATGTGTGACTGCTGATGTCTGTACCTAAGGGGGTTCTGCTCTGTATTTATTGAACAACATAGAAACAATCAGATGGGAAAGGAGTATGATCGCTTACGGAACTCCTTAGCGGAGTTCTACAATAGAGTGTCACTGGCTCCAAAACACCCAAATAACCCAGACAAAAACATCATTGTTTATCCACCACTATACATATATGACCACTTTTAACCTTTCTGATGGATTTTAGGAAGTTACTTTCAACTTCTGTCTTTGCTACTTTAAGCAAAAATACCCACGCATTATCTGAGCCAGGAGCATGGAAGATAAGATTGCAGCTACTACCCATTAGCTTGGGTCGTAAACGTTGATTACATGGGAACAGAGGCAAGTACGGTTGATTGTTAAACTGTTCTCTTAAAAGCGGGTTAAACTAAGAGCTGACTTCACAGTAGGACAGGAGTCTTAAATCTTGAGCAGCTTCAAGGTGGCTATTAACTTCGGCTGGGAGATCCAGCACAGATTCCAGTCTCTTAGAATGCAAGAGATACTTTGACATTGCGTCATCACAGACCTACTCGGAGGGGAGGACAGTGGCAAAATCCTCCCAAGGTCATCAGCAGGAAAGTCAAGACTCAAAGGCACCACAGCTCTCTGAGCTTAGAAAGACGAGGCTGCAAGCGAAAGCAGACCAGAAGCAGTTTCTTATGGAGAAAACAATTGAGACCAACAAGCAGACTGTGCCACACCAAGAGCAAGAAGCTCGGAAAACGGAGGTCGATTCTTGCCACACATCGCCAGCTTCTTTCAATAGCTATGAGAATAACCAAAGTGTCAGAACAATTGGACATGCAACCTCTACTTCAAATTGCTGTGTTGAAAGAGTCCCAAAATAAAAAATAAAAATAAATCTCCCCAAATAGACTCAAAGGTAAAGTAGCTCCCGGGGCTCCAGCCTTTGAGCAGCAGAGGCCACAGGGAAGTGGCAGGGACGAGGGGGTGTTGGGGACCAAGAAGCCACCCGACCTAAAGTACTGGCCAATCTTCCTCATCCTCTCTGCAAAAATAGCTTGCTGCCAAAACAGCTTGCTGCACAAACAGCTGTGATACAGTTCTCAGAACGACCTGACCACAAGGTGCCAAGACACGGCCTAACCACTAGATATTTCTAGAGATATATTGCTTCCTCCCTGGCCTACAGCGCAATAGTTTCCGCTCCCCTCTAACCCTACCCCTCCCAACCAAAACCACTCTATAAGAATAAACCCCTGCCTGCAATAAACGGAACCTAGACGCATCTCAGACTGACTCTGTCATTCTTTATACGCGCTTGGTTCTCTTTCTCTTTCCCCCCATTCCTACCCAGGTGATCCTGAACTCGAGGCCCACGAATTACATGGCCTGTTGGACGGGTCAAGGGGGCATCCAAGGGAATGATTAACAAAGGACAGAACCCCAAGGCTGCAGAGACCAATGGTTCCAAAGTAGCCCTCCAGCACAGGGTGCCACAGGGAGCCAGTTACACTAAGAGGCATCTGAGCTCGTCACCTTTCAACTCAGCGCAGCTCTGCCAGCAAGTCACTCCGCCAGTAGGTGCTGTTCTCAGCCCTGGGAAGCAGGGCTGACATCCATAACTCATCAAAGTGCCAAGACGAAGTGACCGCTGAGTTCAATCGCTGAATGAGACGGCTTTGTCAAGCTCCCCCTTCAGCTCAGAGAGCATCAAAGATAAGGGGTAGAAAGAATTTATGAGGAAGAGCAAGTGGTCAAGGGCTGGGGTGCTGCCTTCTGGAGATGCCCTGCCATTGCATTCGTGAGCTCATGGACATTACAGTCACCATCACAAGACCAGGCCAGTAGCCAGCCAATGGTACAGCAGAAAGCACTAATCAGATATAGCAAAACTTTAAAAAAGAGGATATGAAGGTTATGATAGGGGGAGGCATGGGGGTGGGAAGGACGAGTTAGGAACAGATATGAGCAATGAAAATTGTCGAAGAATCCATCTGAAATAAATCAAGAGAACAATTGTTTCCAATGATCCATCACTAAAACCTTTTACAAATTAGTATCACAACACCTCACACTGAGAAGACAGTGCACTAATTTCTCTTATGCTACGTCTGTTTGCCATGCTTGGCCTTTCCAGCAAGAACTCAATTATTTTTCCTGAGGCAGTCTCGCTCCTACACACAAGACTAAGACAATCTCCATAGGAGAGCTAATGCATGATCCTTAGTTGAGACTTTGCATGTATGGGGGAAATTAACAGATAGTGATTTTCAATAAATTTGTATACAGCTTTTCTAGTAGCCAGAAGGGCCCTGACTCTGAGGGCCTCTGTTTCAAGTACAAGGTTGCTAGTGTGTCTCTCCAATACCCTAGAAGACCCATGTGTTCAAGGCACAGTCTCCTCTTAAGCCAGTGCTAAAGGTGGCAAAGTGAAGGAGCCCCCACAAGGGGCCTAGGGGATGGTCCTATGGACTGAAATGTGCTCTTGGCATGTAGCTCAACCCCTCCCCTGCTCTTCTGCAGTAAGTTGATGATGCAATTATTTGCTTCACCAGGACTCCCTGGCACTGCTCCTGATTGGGCATTCCCAGTGTCCCCAGCCATGGAAAGCAATGACAGTGAACTGATGTGAGAGTCCCCTCTGTGTGCTGTGATTACCATTAATGAATAAAGAAACTGCTTTGGACCTATAACAGGGCAGAACTTAGGTAGGCAGGGAAAACTAAACAGAATGCTGGGAGGAAGAAAGGCGGGGTCAGAGAGACACCATGGATCCGCTGTCAGGGTCAGACATGCCAAAACTTTGCCAGTAAGCCACTGTCACAAGGTCATATACAGATTAATGGAGATGGGTTAAATTAAAATGTAAGAGCTAGCCAACAAGAAGTTAGAGCTAATAGGCCAAGCAGTGTTTGATTATTTCGGGTCTAAGCTAGCCAGGCGGCCAAAATCCAACAAGCAGCCTCAGGGATTTCTGAAATCATAAGCCAAAATAAACCACTTCTTCGTGAGCTAATTTATGGCAGTAGGGGAAAGCTGGATAGTACACTAGTCATACCCAGGACAGAAAGGGTGGTGGCCCCTAGTAGAGGCAGTGGAAATCATCCCTATCTACGAGGCTACCTTGCTTCTCTTCCTGACAGCAGGAGCTAAGTGAAGCCTCATGTCCTACCTTTAGGCTTGAAACACCAGCAAGCACCGACTCTAGAGCCATGGCAGGCTTTCCTATCTTCCACAGTGTTTATCACTCTTGATTCATTTCAGAATTTTGTAAAAAAAAAATATAAAGACTTGGTTTTTTGTTCTGAATTTCCTACAATCATCTTTTTGCTTTGCCTGATGTAAAATCAAGTTCCTAGGAAAAAATTTCAAGGCTGGCTAGAGGTCCCGTGCTTGTGGGGAGTTGGCACATTGCAGTCCCAAAGCCATAGAAGCTCCTGTGTGACGTGACTATTTATTGCCTACCTCTATATGTGACCTAAGATCTTTGTAAAACAAAACCTTTTGGACTATGTAAATAGAGCCCTAGCTTCCACTAACCCATATCAGGTAACATAAATCCTACAGTAGGTACGCCTGCCTACTTTGCTGTAACCCACCTATATATTTCAAAACATATTTTGATCATTGTATTTGAAACATGTCTGGATTCATAATTCCCTTTATCCTATTACTGTAAAAATGCAAAGAAAGTATTATCACACTGAAACATGGTATTTAGGGAAGCCTGAATCTGTGATCTTGGCTATGGCCACTCATATATGGTCCCCAAATAAACAACATCTTATTCCCTTTGAGAGAGGGCTGTGTTTTGTGTGCTCACTGCTTCCCCACTTCTCATGCTGGCAAATGCATTTTGCTCAAGTTTCCTCCTGGTGAGCCACACCACTCCACCCCACCCCCACACAGCCTGTAGGAATGAGAGCCTTGGCTCCCATGCAGCCTGCAGAAGTTAAAGCCTTGGCCCCCATGCAGCCTGCAGAGGCTAAGGCCTTGGCCCCCATGCAGCCTGCAGAGGCTAAGGCCTTGGCCCCCATGCAGCCTGCAGAGGCTAAGGCCTTGGCCCCCATGCAGCCTGCAGAGGCTAAAGCCTTATTCCCATGCAGCCTGTACAAGTTAAAGCCTTATTCCCATGCAGCCTGCAGAAGTTAATTAGCCTATTTCAAAACCTGGGAAACTGACACAAAACTGACTCAGTAGGTGTCAATCCTGTTGACTCACAGAACCCGCAGTACGAAAGTCAAGGAAAGTCAACTTCTGAAATTCTCTCTGTCCTCTATAGGCTTTCTCTCTCTCTCTCTCTCTCTCTCTCTCTCTCTCTCTCTCTCTCTTTCTCTCCCCCTCCTCCCAGGCCTCCCCACCCTCCCTCTTTCCCACTCTCTCTCCCTCCCTATCTATCTATCTATCTATCTATCTATCTAGCGCCTGCTATTCTCCTCATGCAGGTCAGGACCCTGATCCCTGGAATGGCGAGGTCCATATTTAGGGTAGAGCTTCTCACCTCAATTAACCTGACAGAGATAATCCCTAAAAGAAATGTCCAGAAGCTCTTCTGCTTGGTGATGCTGTATACTATCAAGCTGTAAAGTCAGTATTGACTGTCTGGAGTACTGATGTGTTCCCTGTAACAAACACGCATGCACACACACACACACACACACACACACAAACACACACACACACACACACACTGCCATATGCTATCAAGTTGACAAATTGGTATAAGCATTGAATGCCTAGAGTACTGCTGTGTCCCCTCTAACACACACACACACACATGCACACACACACACTCACGCATGTGTACACACACACTACTATATACTATCAAGTTGACAAGTCAGAATAAGCACTGAATGCCTGGAGTACTACTGTGCCCCTTCCACACACACACACACACACACACACACACACACATGCACAGACACAGACAAGCTCATGCACACGCACACACTAAGCATTAAAAAGCAAAACAAGAAATCACACATTCACACATGCATTTTTTTAAACTACATTTCAAACTTCTATGGGGAGCACAATGGGGGGGGAAAGAAAAATGGGTGGGGAGAAAGGACTCAAGCTTTCCAGACAGCACTAATCTTAAGCAGTAGACCCAATGATGTGTACCTAGGCAGCCCAGGCTCACCAGTCCCTCCTGTCTTTAACATGGAGGCCACTGCACCATCCTGGGGGCCCAGGGTACCTGCCACACTGACAGCATCTGAGTGTGAGCTTTGAAGCCTGCCCCTGAGCGACCCTAGAGAGAACTCCAGTGTGTGTTCAGCAACCATAAAGTCACTTTCCCTTTCTGCTGGTGGACAGGAAGACAAAAATACCACCTGGGGAGAAGGGCAAGCTCTTCCTCTGGCCTCATTCTAATGCACCTCTCCTGCTTGCTTTCAACCTGACTAGAAGCCACAGGAAGCCACACTGAGCCACAGGGAGCCACAGGGAGCCACAGGGAGCCACAGGGAGTCACAGGGAGTCACAGGAAGCCACAGGGAGCCACAGAGAGCCACAGGGAGTCACAGGGAGCCACAGGGAGTCACAGGGAACCTCTTCATATTTTAATTACACTTAGTCAAACTGTTGGAAAGAAAAGGGAAACAGTGCCACCTAACTGCCCATGAAGCTTTGTTCGTGGGACTGATTTTTTTCCCCTTTTGTTCCATATTAATTATCAACCATAATTCTGTGCATGAAACTCATGGTTATCTCAGTTGAAGATGATTACACAGGGGGAGGCCCACAGCAGCCAGGCTCTCAAGAGCAAAACGGCAGCTTCCCAGAACATAAGGCTGCACGCAGCAACCCTGGAGAGGTAAGCAGGAAATGCTGTGTTAACAATATGCTTTATAAACCTTAAGAATCTCCAGATGGGTTTCTTTTATGATACACTGATATATCTAAAATAGAGATACTTTTGGTTCTGATCTGAGAGTCATGTTCTCTCCTCAACCATGGATGGCTCCTCCCTTGGAGTTCCTGTGCCTGTGGATGCCGAGTGAAGTAACACAAGTATAAAAAGACTCCCAGAAATTCCAGAGAAGACTTAGAAAAGGAAAGAAAAATACGTGAACCTGGTGTTTGCAAACCCCTTAGGAAGCCTCCCAAAAGCTCTACACATCGCAGCAAAAAATAAATAAATAGAAAGGAGTTGAATGGTAGACTCTAAAATCAATGCACCCTTTCTGATAACTAAAATCTACAAACAGACTCAGAAAGAGATGGGGAACCATCGCCCACCCCTAGCTCCGTTACATATACTGGATTTAAATAAGAACAACCCCCATAGGCTTCTGTATGTGAATGCTCAGTCCCCAGTTGGTGGAACTTTTTAAAGGATTAGGAGGTGTGGTCTTGTTGGAGGAGATGCCTCACTGTGGCAGGCTTTGAGGTTTCAAGAACCCAAGTCACCCCAGTCAGTGTGTGCTCCCTCTCATTCACGCTTGTCCATGCCCTCTCCTCTATGCCTGGTACTTACCAAGATATAAGTGCTCAAGTATAGCTCCAGTGCCATCCTACCTGACTGTTGCCATGCTCCCCAATGTGACCATGTGGGTGGTCATGATCTCATGCTCTGAAACTGTAAGCCCCAATAAACCCTTTCTTCTGTAAGTCGTCTTGGTCATGCCGTCTTATCACAGTGATAGAAAAGGCAGCTAAGACAGTAAGTACCATTACAGACTCAGGTAGGCAGTGGTGACCACATCACTAAGACAGGACCATTACAGACTCAGGAAGGCAGTGATGACCACATCACTAAGACAGGACTATTACAGACTCAGGTAGGCAGTGGTGACCACATCACTAAGACAGGACCATTACAGACTCAGGAAGGCAGTGATGACCACATCACTAAGACAGTAAGTACCATTACAGACTCAGGAAGGCAGTGATGACCACATCACTAAGACAGGACCATTACAGACTCAGGAAGGCAGTGATGACCACATCACTAAGACAGGACCATTACAGACTCAGGAAGGCAGTGATGACCACATCACTAAGACAGGACCATTACAGACTCAGGTAGGCAGTGATGACCACATCACTAAGACAGGACCATTACAGACTCAGGAAGGCAGTGATGACCACATCACTAAGACAGGACCATTACAGACTCAGGAAGGCAGTGATGACCACATCACTAAGACAGGACCATTACAGACTCAGGAAGGCAGTGATGACCACATCACTAAGACAGGACCATTACAGACTCAGGAAGGCAGTGGTGACCACATCACTAAGACAGGACTATTACAGACTCAGGTAGGCAGTGGTGACCACATCACTAAGACAGGACCATTACAGACTCAGGAAGGCAGTGGTGATCACATCACTAAGACAGGACCATTACAGACTCAGGTAGGCAGTGGTGACCACATCACTAAGACAGGACCATTACAGACTCAGGTCAGCAGTGGTGACCACATCAGTCATATCAATAATCATCCCCAAAAACCCATCACATCCATGTTTCCAGGGGTACGGCTATGGGCTGTCCGTATAGAACATGCTAATGTCTTCTCTTTATAAGCATCACTTACAGACACCATCTTCTATTTCATATGTATTCCAAAAACTCAATTTTGAATAGCTGTCAAACACCCTAAAGTATTACATTGGAAGCTGGAGAGATAACTCTACAGGAAAGGCAAAATAGTAATAAAACAAAACAAAATAAATTGCTACTTTGTACATTTGAGCCTTTATTGCTTCTCACAGTCTAGGCAAAGTGCAAGAATCCAGTGTAACCTAATCCCACTCCACTCTCACCCAGCGAACCTGGGCAAGAACAGGGCTTATAAAAGGTTAAGCACAGACGAGGGAGAAACAGCATGGAAGGACTTATGTGTTACCGCTGAACTACAGCTATATAGGCTCACAGACTACAGGTCCTTTAGTTCACACTCTTAGAGAACGCGGATCGAATACATCAAAGGTCCTTGCCGTTCAAAGGTTTAGAGTCACTAATAAGTGTGGCCCCAGCACCCAGGGAAGCTCTGGGCTTTAGAAAGCTATTCCATACTGCATGCTGGCAACCCCAGCAAAACCAAGACAGGCCTGACTGGGACACGGTGGCACTGGACAAAACCAAGAGTTAGAAGTATACACAAAGATGCAGGAAGAGGCCCCGAAGCATCTCCATTATAGGGACAAAATGGACATGGCCCTGTCTCAACCCCAACCTCAGCAACAAGAAGTTTGGGGATCAGGAAAACTGAAACATAGCTCTCAAACAGGGGTTCATGTCTCTAAACCGTGGCTTCAGCCAGGGCACCCATGGCTGGGATACACAAATTTCTATCTCCAATCTTCTAGTGACAGATACCTGTGTCAGCTTAGAGACATATGATGTACTAACAGGGTTTTCTTTCTTTTTTAAAATATTTATTTATTTATTTAACTTATGCATGCATGTATGCCTGCATACCAGAAGAGGGCATCAGATCTCACTGCAGGTTGTGAGCCACCATGTGGTTGCTGGGAATTGAATTTAGGATCTCTGGAAGAACAGCCAGGGCTCTTAACCTCTTCTCTAGCCATAGGGTTTTCTGGAAATCAAAATTTCAAGATTTACATGCTTAGATTATTTTCATTCCCTCAAATATCCTTTAGCATACTATTTATTTATGTAAGTACTTTTTCTGGTACTCATTTTTTTTTTTTTTATCTCAAGCACAGTATACATGACCACCTGCTAGGGATCCTGCAAAAACAAGTCTACATCAACTAGAGTGTTAGGGAAGGATACTTCCAATTTGAATAAGATTTCTCATTTTCTAGAACCATCAAGAAATATCCGATAAAATAAAATAATATAATTTGGAATGAAGTGATAAATTCAACTGCTTACATGCATATATGCATGAATTTACAGATGTGCACACACACATAACCCAAATGTAGATTCGACAGCACACTCTAACTTCAGACCACTTGGTCATTTTAAGCTACATATACCAATGCACAGTCAAACCTTTGGTGGTACCCAAACCAAGACTTGGCCACAAAATACACAACCAGAAATTTAATTGATCATAAATACAAACAAGACCTGACCAGCAAAGTTAAACATAATTTGTAACTGGGAGCCAATATTCAACCATAATATTTTCATTATAAGGTTTAAACTTTGGAAAAGTGGAGATGATTTTAGAAATATCAAAATTCTTATAAAAGAAGTTCCTTTACATAAAATAATAGCAATAAAAAAGAAGAGTGATTGATACTTCTAAATTCTAAGCAGAAGTAATTTGCCCTTTAGCAAATGATGTCACATCCTTATCACTGCAAGTAACAAAGAATTTCCTTAGAACTATCCAAAGCTCTGGGCAAGGACTGGGAATAAAGGGAAGTTTCTCATTCACAGAGCAGTTATTTTAATTTTGCATGGCATCTCTGGAGTGGCATGGGCAAGGCCTATGGCATGGGCAAATCCATTAGAATATAATCTCCCTGCCTCCAGGGGGAAGGAGCATCACACTTAATGGTCACATAAGTTAAAAACCTCACATACGTTTCTTAGATTTCTGAACTTCAGTCCATTTTGCATAAGCCAAAAGAATAGTTTAGCACTGTTCTAGTGATTTATGCTTTCTCACAGGAATACAGCTCTAAACAAACCAAGAAACGTGTACTTTGTGTTTCAAAATTTTCCAAGTCTTGTTTGTAACTTTGGGAAATGACGTCACTGAGCAAAAAGCTGTTCAACAATTCTCCTTCCCAGCTATGTCCCACCTGACCCAGCGTTTTCATTGGCCCTTTCAGTGTGAATCGAAATATAGACACAGGTGCAGACTTATATTCTCCAGGTTAATCAATGCCACCAGGCATGGCAGCACACACCTATAAGCCTAGCACGTACGGGCTGATGCAAAAGGACTCAATTTCAAGTCCAGCCTGGGCCAACAGTGAAACCTTTTCTCAAAAGCAGAAACAAACAAAAGTTAACAGACTGCCAAGCTCTCCATTTGATTACACGTGTACATGTGTTGACTGTTTTGAGAATTTACAAGCACGAGGAAAGTTATTTTCCTACTGATCACACGTCAGGGTCCTAAGGAGGATTTCACAAATATTTTGTCAAAGTCTGATAGAGTTGACACCCAACATCAGGAAGCATCCAGGAATAATTTTCCACATTAGGTTAAGCATTTCAAGTGCAGCTGGGCATGGTGACTGGAACCCCAGCACTTAGGGGAACTGACACAGGAGGATGAAAAGTTCAAGGCCGGCCTGAGCTTCTTTGTGAGACCCTGTCTTGAAAAACAAAAACGCAATAGAGTATTCTAAATGGAAAAGAAACAGAGGGGGTCTATGCACCACAAACCATCACCACTGTGTGCCTGACAGGACTGGTGAGTGTGAGTCCCTGGAACAGGGAGACATGAGGCTCAGGCTCCTGTAACTTATTTCAAAGACTTTCACTTTTTCAGTTCCAGAAGAAAGATACGTGGAAGGAAGATGCGTGGAAGGGAGATGCGTGGAAGGGAGATGCGTGGAAGGAAGATGCGTGGAAGGAAGATGCGTGGAAGGAAGATGCGTGGAAGGGAGATGCGTGGAAGGGAGATGCGTGGAAGGGAGATGCGTGGAAGGAAGATGCGTGGAAGGAAGATGCGTGGAAGGAAGATAAGTGGAAGGAAGATAAGTGGAAGGAAGATAAGTGGAAGGAAGATGCGTTGAAGGAAGATGCGTGGCAGAAAGATGCGTGGAAGGAAGATGCATGGAAGGAAGATGTGTGGAATCTGCACATTGGTTTAACTATAATGGCTTCCATGATAGACATTTCAAGTGGCATGGATTAGAGAGAGGCAGCAGCAGAGGAAGAAAGAGACTGGGGGAGAGAGGGAGAGAGAGAGAGAGATTGATTGATTAATGGATAAAATCATCTCACTCCAAATAAACTGTTTCTTTTTTCTTGAACTGGATTCAAGCGACATCTTTAGACACTTAGGCCAAAGAGAATCTGAAGAAATTTGTAAAGCTCACCCACGAAGACATTACTACTGCTGAATTTCTGATCTTCGTTTGTGAGCCGACACTCGGTGAGAACCTTTGAACGCACAGCGTTGGCACGTTCCATCGACTGAGACAGATCTTCCTTCTTCTGTGCCAGATGCCATCAGGGGCTGCGAGCACAATGCAGAAAAGTCACGAGCCCGGAGGGTGTTCCGCATTTCTGAACAGGCTTGATTAAAGCCCACCCTTCTCCTAACACCCAGAATACATGGTCTCTGGAGACAGCCCTTCAGGATCCAGCTGACAAAGAGTAGAGTTGGCGGGAAGGTGACTAGACCCTGTAGCTATGTCACCTCCCACAGGTAGCCCCTCAGGTGCCATCTGTGGAGCAGAACAGGAGTTTCTCAATTGGGGACCTGATAAGGAGGTCCAAAATTCCATTTGCCTCCCTGCCCTCTCCCTTGCATAAGTACATCCCAACCCTTCTCCTAGAACCTGGGGCCTCAGAGCCAGCAGCTGGCCCTCTGAAGGAGCTCACAAACACCAAGGGCATTTCCTGAGCGGAGAAGGCTGGGAGCTTCATGTTGAGGCCAGACATAGCATCGGTACTCAGAAATAGCACTGACCCAAGAAATGCATAAACCAACAGGGAAGAGCATCATGTCACAACACGAAGGAGGCTCAGAGGAATCTGCCTGTGTTCACGGAAGCTGCCTGGAGAAAGATTGAAAACTAGATCTGTGTTCGGCTCCTCAAATCTCTACATCCCAAGGCCTAGCACAGCCTTGGTCAAAGTTGATTTAAAAAAAAAACATTTACAGAATGAATGAACATCTTCTTGCTTAGCAAAGACAGCACAAGTGTCAAGATTCAAGTGAGCAAACGCATAATGTCCACAAACTATTGAATATAACTTTGCTAGAAAACTCTACTATGAAAACAAAAGCAAAAGAAAACACCTCATGAATCTGACCCCCTGCACCAAAAGACTGATGATGGATAGATACATGTGTGTGTACACACATACACATAGGCACTTGTAAATAGAAATTCCATGGACAGATGATGAACACATGTGTGTATACACACATACACATAGGCATTTGTACATAGAGGAAATTCCATGGACAGATGATGAATACATGTGTGTGTACACACATACACATAGGCATCTGTACATAGAGGAAATTCTATGGACTCAGACTCCGGAAGGCTAAGTCAGAGTTCTAAATCAACCATTACTCAGTTGGATAAATTTGGGTAAGCAAGTGCTTCGAGCTGCTATTAATAATTCAGGTCCTTCCCACACCGTGATTAACAGCACTTCCTGTCTAGCTACTCATCAACAGTCATGTCTATTATCATACAGACATTTTTACAGGAGAATTATTATGAGTTTGGGCATATTAAGTTCTTTTAATTTAAGTAGCTTGTTTTCTGAGGCCCCACTGACATTCTGACTTCTGTCCAGCTTGGAATACAAAGTGAGTAACAGGCCAGCTAGGAATACGTAGCAAGACGCTGTCTCAACCACACATACCCCATTCCCACCACAGTAAAGCAGACTACTTCAATAAGTCACAACCAGGACACTGCCCTGGTTCCCCTTAATCATCAGTGTGTACCACCTAGACTTATCTGAGGGAAGCCCCATTTGTGGAAGACCCTGTTTCTCATTGGTCTGTAGCATGTCAGTCAATGTTATCCTGACCGTTATCTTGATGATCAATTGATACAGAAGGGCTCAGCCCACTGTGGGTGGCACCATCCCTAGGCAGTTGGTCCTAGGCTGTAGGAGCCTGTGAGTAAGTCAAGAATCCTTGTGCCTCCATGGTTTCTGCTCAGGTGGGACAGCAGTTACCTCCATAAGCTAACGGCATGGGACAAAGCGACTCAGTTGAAAGTTCTTGAAATATGAAAAAAGAAAACCATTTAGATACAAATGCAGCTTATAATCACGTTTAACCTTCCCTTTGTGCAGCATGTCGGGGAGCAATCACTATAAAGTATCTTTGTTCTTTCACCACCCATAGCAGTAGGCTTTATCTTGGATGCAGATGGAACCCAGTTCTGGGAAGACTGACAATGATAATTTCCTGACAAAGCAAAATGCCCTAAATATTCCTGATGATCTATCATAATCAAATTGCCATTCGCACCAACAAGTCCCAGCAACCTCTCTAAGTGGATATGTGACCTCAAATGCATAGTTTATTAACTCTAGCCCCTTCTAAGTTAAAACATGGTATAAATAAGCCCTGAAAACACTCACAAAACCTCTGGGAATAGATCCCAACAAATCCACTGCTGTGGATGAGAAAGAAAAAAAAAATATTTTGTTCCATCCATCTACAGAAACCAAGTAAAGAAGTTATTGACTTTTGGGTACTGTGCTAGCATCCCTAATAATTCAGCTTTATCGTGCTGAGGACCAGGGCCACAGGCTGTAAAGACATGGGAATTAAAGAATATTCTCCACCATAAAGCAAAAGAACAACAACAACAAAAGACCCTTGATTTTCTCATTGATAGCTGATTATAATAATAACAATATATTCATCAATAGCAGCATCCTTTTTAAATTAAAATAACAGCAGAGTGGACACTGATGCCAGCTCCAGAGGAGGAAACTGAGACACAAGAAAAGAAAGATTGGGAGGCGAGAGCCAGAGCTCCCTCTGGCTAGAGAAAGAGCCACTGCACAGTCCCCGCCCACCTTGCTCATAAGAGCTCCGCCTCATAGAGCATCCTACCTGCAAAGTTCCCTTCAAAATCAGTGGACTCTCCTGATTCCTACTTCAGATTCCCGTCTCAGCTCAGGGTTTGCTGGATCCCATACAGATTCAACCTCAAAAAAAAAAAAAAAGAAAGAAATTTGAATAAGTACCTAGCCACATGCTGGACCAACCCAGGACCAAGCACTGCAGGTTCTTTCCTTCCTACTAACCATGAATCAGAGGTATAAGGCGCACACCACTCAGCTGCTGTGGTGAAGCAGTGGTAGCCTCTCTCCTGAGAATCTCATGGTTAACTGTAAACACCACAACCCATTTATTTCTCTTTTTGGTGAAAGCTTGGTCAGTACAACTTCAGTTCTGTCTTTGGATCACCTCCCCATCAGTACTCATATGAAATGATTTGAGAGTTTATTTTAAGCATCAAATCAAGCTTAATATTATTCAATGATTCTATGATCCAGCCGTCCATACAATGAAAACTCCCCACGGCCTCATATTGCACACTAATCAATGTATTGAATTACACCCATCGGGAGGTTCAAAATCGTCTTTCCTTTTCCAACCTTTTCTCGAAATCTTATAGTTACCACGAGGAATAATAGCTGAAGTTGGATATTTTAGCATCTTTTATAAGTGAACAACAAGAGCAAACTCTGCATCAACCTCCCCCCCCCACCACCACCACCACCAGTCTATCACTTCTACCTTTTTTCGGAATCAAGGGGATTCGAAAACACCAGGATATCACACTATTCCTTCCAGCCAAGAACTCAAGCCCTGGCCTGCTGCAAGTGTCTTCTACAAAGAACATTGAACACAGGACGGTAGGAACAGGAGTTGGCAAGCTTGGTGGGAACCAAACACGCCTGAAGACGAGCAGGGTGTTCCGGACCAGGCTGACTTCACTTAGCCACGACACAGTAGTCACACGAACCATCCATCTCAGGGCCTTAATGCATTGGGGTGTACCTGCACCAGCACTTGGCAGGTGGAGGCACCACTATCAGGAATTCAACGTTATCATAACTTAGCTACTACCAAGTTTGAGGATAACTGGGTTTCATGAGACACTATCTCATAAAAGAATAAATGAACGAATAAAAAAATGTTCCTGTAAGTGAACAGAAGTATATATAGCAAAGAAGAACAGTTTGAAGGTGTTAACCATTGACAATTAAAGGCTGCAGACAAAATACTCGGGTAGCCTCCTCCCCACCTCCAGAGAAACTCTTAAACCAATACCGAATGTAACTGTGCTGGCCCACGCGTGTCCCCTCCTCCTCCCCAGCTCACCCAGCAAGGTCTGGGGAGCAGACAGAGTGGAGAAGACAGGGCGACAGAGGCCAGCAAGGTCTTTCCAGGCCCCCAACTGGGGTAGTTACGGAGCATCTGACACTGCGGGGCGGCTGCCCAGCGCCCTTTCCCGACTCTGTACAAGCAAGCCCGGGGCAATGAGGCTGGAAGGACCCGTGTGTGGACAACGTGGAGACAGACCCGGGCTTCAGTCCCCGACGCCGCCTACCCAAGCGCGAGTGCTAGAGAGGTCTAAGGGTGCGGGGCCACTCCCGGCCCGCCCCCGCCCTGCCAGCTGAGGAGCTAGCGAAGTGGGCGGCAAGTGGGGTGCGCCTCAGCCCCGCAGCGAAGAGAGAAGGGAGGAGTCCACACCGCCACCCCTTGCCCCGAGGAGTCGCCCCCGCCCACCCCTGGAGCTCACCCTGCTTACCCCAGCGCCCCTCAGCAGCCGCCCGCGAAGTGCACCGGTCCAGGGCGCGGGAAACGCCCCCGCCGCGCACGCGCATGCTCCCGCCGCACCTGCCTGGCTTTTTGCCCTAAAGCCGGGCGGGCGTGTAGGCTGGGCTTCCCCGGAGGACGATGTTGCGGTCCCCACACCTCCCACCCTATCCATCCCCAAAGCTGTCTCTGCACCAGCTCGCCCGAGCCAGGCTAGTGCATCTCGGCCACTCCCCCGCCATCCCTTTCCTGCAACCTCGTCCCAGGCGCTCACCCAGCTTTTCTGCCTGCACCCTGGAGGATGCTGGACCCTCTCCCTTGCCATCGCCAGCTTTTGACTTTGCCACACAGCCTTACTGGGATATCTACAAGGATGCTCTTCGTGTGGAAAGGGGCTGGTGAGAGGAGGGTGAGGGGAGGCTGCCGACCTTGCTGTGTGAGCTGAGAACCGGGAGCTAGACTGCTCTTCCTCTCTGGGAACTTAGAGAGTCCTGCTCACTAACTTTGGCCTTTCGCCTGCCACAGTCACTGATTGGAGGAATATCTGGTGTGTTCATTTTTATCCTGTTTAAATGTTTGTGCTAAGGCCTTGCGGAGCTGATGTAAGGAAATATAACCATCCAGATTTGGGGGGGAGGGCAAAGAAAGTCAGGAAATTTTCAAAAGTTGAACAGTGCCTGGTGTTACAGTGGTTGGTTACTATCTTAGCAAGCAGCAAAGGTTGATGGGGCCCTTGTGCACCTGGCCACATCAAATCCCAGGGGAACCAGTGGAGGAAGGGGCAGCCAGAGTTCCCCTGCCCCTGCTACCCACAGGAGCACAGGTCTGAGAAGGCAGCAGCTGCTGCAGCCTGATGAAGGTTGAGCGCTTCAGTCAGAAAATATTATATATAAAATATAATATTTATATTATATATATGTTATATATTTATATATTCGGGGCCACTTCCAGGTAAATGCATTCCTACCGAGAACTGAAAACCAGAGAGTGTTCTCATAGATGCTGGCATCTGGTCTCAAAAACAGCACTGTTACTCAAATATTATGGAAATCTAAGCAGGAAGAAATTAGCACATTTCTTGCAGAACTTTAAGGCTGTTGTAGTACATCTCTTTTATCTGCCCAGCTGCAGATTAAAATGAAATGGCTCACTGTTGATTATTACAACTTAACCAACAGACCCTATGAGCAGAGAAATGTTGAGGAACGGTGGGACTGTGGGATATTTTCCTTCTTGTTAGGTTAGTTCTAACACACTCCGAATACAGCGTTGTTAACTGTGGGGTGTGGGTATTTTCCTTCTTGTTAGTGACAATGGAGATGGAGAGGGTTTCTTGTGGAGAAATTCCCCGATGGCGTCGAAAACATGGAGAAACTGTAAACCAAAAATCATCCAAATGAAACCAAATCACAGCCCCTAGACTCATCTGTTACCTGTTTGTGGTTGGGGAAAACCAGCCCTTCCTGCTTGCTAAGATAGTAACCACGGCACTCTTCAATGTTTGAAAATTTGCTGAGTTTGCTAGTTTTTTTTTTTTTTTTCAGTCTCGGTGACGTATTTCTTTTCTGAATAGAATTAGGTTGTATCCCCTTACTGTTGAGTCACTAGAAGGATTGGCGAGTGACAGAGGTGTTTTGAAAGATCCTCAGCTGTTCCTTGCATTTGTTTTGAGCGTGGAATGAATTCCTCCACCTGGTCGGGCACGACTGACTACCAACCAAGCTGTGCGCAGCAACACACCGTTTCGATGGTCAATATTTGTCTTCAGTTGTCATCACCAAGTTCACTTCCATATTAGTTCCATTGTTAATCACTCCTCTATTACGGTCTCTTTCTTAGAACATGTGTTTCTAAGCAGATTACCTAACAGTAAATTTTCTTTAATGACCTATAATATAAGTAATTTAGAGTTCTATTTAAATGTAAATACTAGTTCAGAAGGAAGCGTCAATTATACTGAATAATTTAAACTACTTTTTTAAATGGCACCACAAAGCTTCGTAACCAAGATAATATGCATATTATGCATTTTGAGTAAATTACTTAAAACCTAAATAAATCCGTTTGGATTCATGCTTACACCTATAATCTTTTTTAGTAGAACAAAACTGTAATAAAGTCCTGGTGGCTTTGTGGTACAAGCCAATAATCCTGCAACTCAAGAGACTAAAACAGAAGGACACAAGTTCGAGACTAGCCTGGGCTATATAGGGAGGTCAAGGCTAACAGAAAATGTAGAAGGGGGCTGGTACTGTAACTCTTCTGTGGAATGCTTCTCTGACATGAGTCAATCCCTAATGTGGAGAGGGGGTACCTCACACCCTTAATTTCAGGAATCTCTAAAGAATAAAAGCCTCTAACTCCAATTTATATTCCTGATAAGAGTTCGTCTGTGTGAGCTGAACAGGACAAGGGTGCTCACATCAGCTTAAAAACCTCACTTCCCATTGCATGCCATATTGAAGAAGCTAATGTGTGGTTTTGGAAAGGGAGAAAAATTCCAGAAGGAAAACTATCAGCCTTTTCACCTGGTTTTTACAGGTGTTGTTGGCTTCTCCATGCTCAATCCTAAATAATGGACTAAGAAAAATTTTAAAAATGTTTAAAACATAGGTAGGTCATATTTTCTTTAGTAGCAATATGCATCCCCAAAGCTATAATAGACTTTGGCTGCGATGTGCTATATAGAGCCATGTGTTAGGAACCAGGAGAGTGGTTTCTATTCCCATCCCTGCCCTTGACCGCCATGGTCGAAATCAGCTGGCTCTAGCTGGTGTGTGTCAGCATGCAGAATTTACCTTAGGATCACCAGGTTCAAAGCCAAGGTCTAGTTCACAGCAGAAACATCCACATCAAGAAGCCAATTCTGTTAGTGCTCCAAAGCGGTGATAAGGCTAAATGAAGCAGCTGAGACAAGACTTACAGCCAGCATGACTGATGCTAATGCCCCCAAAGATTAATGTTTCTTGGTTGATGCTTTCTACGTAGTAAGGCAAATGGTGTTCAAAGATTACCTGGCGACCATGAAATCAGAACAAGCATGATTCGGGAAGTATGTGTTGCTTTTAGTAGTAGCTCTGTTGACACGCCCAAACTTTTCTAAGGTCTGACTTCTAATTTGACTTTTGTATTCTCTCAGCACTTTGTGTGGCTCTTTATGCTTCCCACAGTGTTCCAAGAAATTTCTGGAATCAGAATGACTTCATTATCTCCAAGTGGAAGCGGGATTCACCGGACAGAGTTGGAATATGGCGCATTGGTAAAGTACTTGCCTAGCATAGGTTTGACTCCCAGTTCTGAAAACATTATGTGTGTGTTTAAATATCTGTGTGTATTATATATAAACATAATATATAATAGATTGTAGTGATTTTCATTTGTATTTTAATAAATAAAGCTTGTCTGAAGATCATAGAGTAAAACAGCTGCAGACCAGGCAGTGGTGACACACACCTTTAATCCCAGTAGCCACACTAGTTTGCCATAGAAACCGGGCAGTAGTGGTGCACACCTTTAATCCAAGCCCTAAAAAGGAATATAAAATGGGAGGAGACAGCTCTCAGACAGTCTCATTTTGAGGATTCCTGGAGGCAGCATCACTATTTTGTACAGAGGTAGAGGTAAGAGCCAGTGACTGGCTGTGTTGTTTTTCTGACCTTCAGGTTGAACCTCAATATCTGTCTCTGTGTTTTTATTAATTATGCTATAACAGATAATCTGTCTATCTATATATACCACATATAATACAGTATATAACACATATACAATTATAATATATAATGTATAATATATTACTATACTATAATGTGTGTATATTACTATAATCTATAATATGTTACTGTAACATATAATGTCTAATATACTGTTCTAGTATCTTATTTTATATAATAATATTATACACACATACTCTGTAGAGGAAATTGGTGGACCTGAAACTTGGGTGAACTGTAATGTTTCCTTTGTAGAGGGTCCCAAGACTCCGTTCCTGTCCATGAGTACATGGTGTTTTTGAAGAAAAGTGATACACTCGAATGGTTCCCAGAACAATGACCAAGTGTGCAAGAATTAATGGGTGATAAGAAGGATGTCATAGAATTCAACCCTAAGGAATCTATTTCATATTCCTTCTATGTATTTCGCTCTTAGAGCCTGGATGTTTCTCCATCTACTTTCACTAGTTGGTCATTGTGATGATGGTGAAATGTATGCAAACGACTAAGCTTTTCACCCTGGATTATACATCATTTCCTTTTCCCACAGTCCTGCCTGAGCCAGAACTCATGTGTCTCTGGCTGGTAAATTAACTTCACAGCCTCCCACCATTTTATCTCTTCTCCTTTTAGATTTGTGCCCATGCTAAATGCCAGTGCTTTGGTCTCTGGCTGGCAAGTGTCCCAGAAGCAACGAAACAGAGTTCTGCTCATGCAACTTAATAACTTCCATATTCAACATACAATTGATCCTTTAGAATCTTAAATTGTCTGACTGTACCAGTCATACCAAGCAAGAAGCCACTTGATGGAAAAGCGGTCTAGTTTGGCTCCTGGTTAAGGGGATACGACAGGTCATGATGAGGAAGACACACCAGTACAGGTATAGCAGTGGGAGCTTGCTCACACCTGAGTGGTTGCGGAAGGGGATACACGGTAGCACTGGCAGGTTTTCTCTTTCCCTTTATACACAGTCTAGGACCACCGCCCAAGGGATGGTGCTATGCACATCCAGTTAAAACTCTCTAGAAGCATCCCCAAATCCAGCCAAGCATCACAGGTACACCCCTTAGAATTTCTCCAAGCTGGAGCTTTAAATGGTTGGGGATCTCCCTTTGGGTACAGTGTGTCTTGGTCACCACGCAATCTTTGAAGATTCTGTTCAGTGGCACCACTTTGTTTCACAATCAAAGCCACCCTGTTTGCTCTGTTCATCGTGTCTGAACCATTCGCTATATTCATGCTCTTTTCCTTACAAATTTATGCAATTTTTGTATCATCTCCCTTTCAGGTCTCACCATAAATCTCAATAGATATGGCCATCAATGTAGTCATGCTGCAGAGCCTGAAATGTTCGCCTTCTTGGTACTGCCTCTGTCAAACAGCTAAGTCTGCAAATTCAGTATCACTCAAGCTCTTAGGACTCAGGCAGAAAGCAGTGAGAGGCGTTGTTGTTGTTGTTGTTGTTCATATTATAACACAAACGTCCTTTCATCTAGGTACCCGTAGAGTCTTTATGCCTTCTGAAACTTCGTGGATCATCTTAGTGTCTACCTTTATCTGAGCATTCTTCTCTCATTCGCTGTCACCAGAATGACCGATTAGGCTGTGCTTATAGCCTTGGAGGCCTTTTCTAGCTACAAGCTGTTCTGCGCTTCTCCCATATGGTCAGAGTTATCAGGGCAATAGTCCCACCTTTTGGTACCAAGCTTCTGTATTTATTATGTTTCCTGTTTCTTTAACCAAATACCCAAAAGAAACAAATTAAAGAAGAAAATAATTGTTTGTTTGTTTGCTTGCTTGTTGCTTTTGTCTCAAAGCTCACAGGACAGTCAGAGTGTAGTCTATCAATGTAGGCAATGCTCAGTGGCAGGAGCCACCAGTCACTGTGGCAGGGAGTTTGCTCACAACATGGGCACCTAGGAAACAAAGAAAGGCAACTGCTGATTGCTAGAGCTTCTGCCTTTGTGATCCAGTCTGGGACCTTACCCCACAGGAGGATCCCTCTCCCATTGACAGTGAGTCTTCCCTCCTCAGTTAAGCCTCCTTAGGACTGCCCTCAAAGTCACACCCACAGATGTGTCTCCTAGGTAATTCCAAATCCAGTCAAGTCAACACTGGGGGTTAACCATCACACCACAAGCTTAAATCTAAGGTAGAGAGCAATAGAGAAAGACAGCTAATACCATATACACACATACCTATACCATACATACATACATACATACAAACATAGATACCCACAATAAATAAATAAAATTTTTAAAAGAGAGAAAAAAATCACTTTTATAGTTTTGGAAACAACCAACTCTTGCCATAGCTTTGCATGTTTCATGAGTGGGTACATGACTGTTTCCTTCTTGATTGGAAAACAAAAGAGGGCAAAGATGAGCCTGATGTCCCACAATCCCCTTTGCAGACACATCCCCAGTGACCCAATTCCTTCTACTCTTCAACCTTTCCACAACTTTCCAGTCCTTCAATGGCCTCAAATCAATGTGTGTTTTTGGGAGTGCACGACGATTCGTTTTAACTGTCAACTTGCTGCAACCTAAAATCACGTGACTATTCGGGCGTGTTAGAGGATGACTGTCTTGATTGATGTGGGAAGACTCAACCTGAACATGAGTGTCGCTATTTCA
Source organism: Microtus oregoni (assembly GCF_018167655.1). Taxonomy (NCBI): domain Eukaryota; kingdom Metazoa; phylum Chordata; class Mammalia; order Rodentia; family Cricetidae; genus Microtus; species Microtus oregoni. The sequence goes on from NW_024543077.1 coordinate 26,126,339, forward strand.
AGGGCCAGGTCCTGAGTAGTGTGAGAGAGGAAAGGGTGGGCTGAATCGTGACCATGCTGGTTTTGTTCTCTTCTCTGAACTGTGGTTATGAAAAGACCAACTCTTGCGACTGTGACTTCCCTCATGTGATGGGCTGTGACCTGGAATGCGAAGCTGAATCAACTCTTCGTCTCTATGCTGTTCTGTGTTGGGAGTGCTTCCCCTGTGATAGAAATGAAACATGGGCAGGTGATGCATCAGATTCAAAGGACAGCAGTAGCAGCATCATATTTCTCATAGGGTCCAACTATTTCTCAGTTTTCATAATGTGTAAGTCTAACTCAATATCTTAAAAACAATTTCTGATAATTATTTTTTTATTTTTTATTTATTTATTTTTCTTTTATTAAATTTTTTAATTAAAAATTTCCGCCTCCTCCCCACCTCCCTTTTCCCTCCCCTCCCCCCACTCCCCACGCCCCATTCCTCTCTCCCTCCCTCTCCAGTCCAAAGAGCAGTCAGGGTTCCTTGCCCTGTGGGCAGTCCAAGGTCCTCCCCCCTCCATAGTTCAATATTATCCATTTGAGATAAGGGATAACAATGGAAGACAACTTTGTCCTGGAGGTAGGTACTCATTTTGATAAATTAATATAAATCTCTGTCACCTTTAGAAAGGGGTACTCATTTCACTTTCTAAAAAAAAAGCACAAGTTCAGAAATAATCTTTGACACAAAGCAGCGCTCAGCTTTCTCTCCATCAGACATGACCTCGGAGGTGCCATTCAAATGCTTGCTCTCAGCGTACGATCGTGTGCTCCCCACAGGAGATGGGGTCATTTCTTCTCAGGAGTGGGTTTCTGTGAGCTGCTACAAAAGGAATTAGTGGGCATTGTCCTAGAACATGGGTTTTATTCTTGATTCTTTATGATTAGCTTTTAAAATTAAGGCAAAAAAATTATACTGGGTAGTCTTGCGTGATGTTTCGACAAATCCAACCTGAGTAAATATGTCTCTATCTCTTGAAGTACTTGTTTCTTTAGAGGTTAAAACTTGTAAAATAGTTTTATTTTGTAGTAGCATGTATTCATCTTCTTTGTAGACACTAGCACAGAGGAGCTCTCCAGAATTTATTTCGCTCTCCTTTGACTTGCTACCCACTGATTGGCCTTTCTTCTGCCATCTTTTTGTCCCCTACTCTCTCCAACTTTGGCGTATGGGAGGAATAACTGTTGAAGTGACGGTTGAAGAAATCTCATATTAAAATAGGTTTGGATATATTTTGTAATACAGGCACAATGCGGTTGGATTTTAAAACAAAGAAGGAGGCGTTAAAAAATAATTTTTCAATTAAAAAACATTTACACCTCCTCTATGCCATAAAAGCCTATTCTATTCTTCTAATATTGTCTTTTGTTGGACTTCTACCCCTTTATAATTTTATTCCTAGCCAACGAAAGCTTTGCGGCTAACAGAACAAACCAGATTGTTCCCGCCTCATTTGTTCCCTTGACTCATGTGTTGTGGTCCATGTGGAAAATCGACATCTGTTATGGTATAGAATGACCTACGAAGTTGTTTATTCAGGAAATACTGATTTCCAGATAATGACAATCTGCCTCTTTTAAATTAACCAAGCTGATATTATATGCATTGATTTAATAATTTAGTCTACAGTAGCTATATTCTTTCTCAAGCCAGGCCATCATTTCCATCATTAAAAAATTAACATGGGTCACACCCGGCACATATTTTGAGGGAAAAGGTTCTTCCCCAGGTCGTCCAGTGTTCAGCAGCTTGCAGGATGCACGGCACTAGGGGAGGAAGGCAAGTGCTTACTCGACATACTACATGGACTCAGATGTGTCTGTTTGCCCATAAAACCATCACCCTGCTGATCTAATCATGCTCATCTCATGGTATTGAAAAGTATTATATCAGTTTAGACAACCTTAGGAGAGAGAATGTGAAGCTAATGCAACTAATTTGATTTGCTTACTTCCTTTCAGACATTCATATTTTTCCAATTATTATTATTTTCACATAGTGGAAATCAGGAAGCGCTGTCTTCCGCTTTCCCAAATTAATTTTAATTTAGGATTCCATGTGTGTCTGCATGGTTTTCAGAGCTGCCACTTTACAGCTCTATCTTGTGAAATTAATATTACTGGGCATTCTCATGCAGCAGCACGAACCCTGGGCACGGCATTTTTATAGCTCTGCGGTAAACTTGTGGTAGGCCACATTTTACTCAGCCGTCTCCTAGTCTCAGACATTTGGGTTTTTTCCTGCTGTGTGTGTGTTTGTTTTTGACATCCCAAATAGCATAACTATAAATATTTTTAAGGAAATAATTTTTGAAACTGCTTATTTCCTTCCAGAATGTGCCAAAGAAAATTACTGTGCTAAATCATAACCAGTATTTTTCACGGCCTGTCGCAGATATTTCCAAGAGAAGCTTGATAGTATGAGCAGATACATTTTTGTCACTTTCAGAACCATCAGTGTTGTATACTTCATATTAACTATATGTATATAGTGACATCTGAACGTTGATAAAATTTAGACTCGTTAAATAAACTACTGGGAAATGGATAATCTGTATGATGACTTCCATCTGTAGTCTGCAATTACACAGCGCCCCACTTGTTTCTTTTAACGAATTATCTAATGCAATTTGGGGGTTGGCTTTAGAAATTTCTCTCGTTAATTTGCATATTTCAGAAAGCAAACTGTTTAACAAGAACTATCAGAAGTGTGCAGGAAATTGTCATTGCATGGACGGGAAAATATAGGCAATAATACAAAATATCAAGAGACGCAGTCATAGATCTATAAGGTTAGCACTTGGCTGTATTTACTTGCTTATGTTTTCCTTTTAGTTTGTTCTGATTTTGTTTTTGTGGGTGGATGGGACAGAATCAGAATGTATTTAGTGTATTTGAAACGCCTTGTTCTCTTCCCTGCTGTTCTAATGGTGACGCCTACTCACAATTGAGTGTTTATTATGGTATTTCTAAATATATATATGTAAATTTAAAAATGTATTGCAAGTTTAGCATGTATTTCAAATACTATGGACATGACATTTTCTATAATTCCACTCTGTAATTTTCTTTATATGTTAAAAATTATGTTATTTAAACTTTACCAAATTTGAAATATGTAGGTGTGGCATATTATTAAAATAAATCATATATTATTTATTTCAGTGGCTGCATACTATTCCACATTATCTATCATTTTCGAATGGAAGATTACAAGTTTTCAGGATTTTTTAGTCTAGAGATGATAATTCAAAGAATTCTACTTTGCATCTCTTCTCTTTTCACACGTTTTAAATCATCAAATAAAGTGCTTTGTTTTTACACCTTCCTCAAAAGATATAGTCATAAAGGCCTTTTCATTATGTTTTAATTTTACAGCCTAACTGTTGTATCTACCGCACACTGACTTTTGGTTTTGCCTTATGAGGTACTGACTTATATGTTTGTTCCATCATAATCAGTTGTTCTCAAAGAATTGGCTGAATTCTTTATTTCTCCACTGTTCTTTCCTTTCTGTCGTATGTCTAACTTTTACATAGATTTAGTTGTGCCTCGGTTCTTTCTAATGATTATTTTCTCCTTCATCAAACTTTAGCTTCATTTAATGTAAGTTCCAGCGTCTGGTATAAATACTACAATTTTTTTCTCTTTAAAATTGTTTAGATCAGCTCTTGTTCCTTCCTCTTCAACATTATCAGGCACTGCCCAGTGTTGGTGCACACCCTGAGACCTCTATCACCGGGCAATTGCATTGTGTGTACTTGGTAGCATGTACCTACACACAGGGACACTATGGGTTAGTCGTTCCTTCACGATGTAATCTAGAAACATATAAGCACAGCATAAGAGGCAGGAGGTGGCAGGTGGTGGGACATGGCACATTTCCCTCACAGAACAATTTTTTTTAAAAAAATCAGTAGAAGGACTACAAAATGATGATAAAAAAATTAAGTAAATAGATATATAGATATGGAGAGAGATAGATATAGAGAGATAGTTAGTTAGTTCTGGTTTATTGTTTGCTTTGATTTTTAAAAGGCAATTGTCTTGCCGGGCGGTGGTGGCGCACGCCTTTAATCCCAGCACTTGGGAGGCAGAGGCAGGCGATGTCTGTGAGTTCGAGACCAGCCTGGTCTACAAGAGCTAGTTCCAGGACAGGCTCCAAAACCACAGAGAAACCCTGTCTCGAAAAACCAAAAAAAAAAAAAAAAAAAAAAAAGGCAATTGTCTTGTTTTCTGTTTTGTTTATTTTTAGTTTCCTTTGTTAGAATCAAGTTCTGACTATGTACCCAATCTGACTTGGAACTCAGAACCCTCCAGTTCAGCCTCCAGGATCATGACACCACACCTAGCTCAATATAGTTCTTTATTAGCCAGCATTATGTCATGTTGTCTTAGGGTTTCTAGTGCTGCTATGAGTTACCATGGCCAAGAGCAGCATGGGGGAAAAGGGTTTATGTGGCTCACACTTCCACATCACTGTTCATCACTGAAGGAAGTCAGGACAGGAACTTAAGCGAGACAAAAACCTGGAGGCAAGAGCTGATGCAGAGGCCATGGAGGAGAGCTGCTCACTGGCTTGCTTCTCAGGGCATGCTCATCTTGCATCAGGACCACCAGCCCAGGGATAGCACAATCCACAATGGGTTGGGCCCTCCCCATCAATCTCTCATTAAGAAAATGCCCTACAGCCTGATCTTATAGAGGTATTTTCTCAGCTGAGGTTCCTTCCCTTCAGATGATTCCATCTTGTGTCAGGTTGACATAGAAACGAGCCAGCACAACTGCCTAGGACTTTCTTATATATACTTGAATATGATTAACAGAAAATCATTTTGCTACCTCCAAGCCTGTGCTCACATCGCGACAGCTATATCACTAAGCAGCAAGAATTTCAGCTCTATTAGTAATCTTCCTATACCATTGTCATATGCGTAGTCTATTTTGAACCAAAATGGTGTGAGATAGCATACAACTGTGCCCTTATAACCCCGTTATTAGGTACAAGAAAAACACATTATTTAGGGGTCAATTAGAGAATAACTGGCTTTATAAAGCTAGGTTCTTACAGTGTCTTAGGGATGCTGAACATCCTGCTCTGAAGCTGTGCGCTATGGACCTGTTCCTGCATTCCCAGCCATATCTGTCCTGCCCAATGTCTAAGCACAAAGCCTACCGAGATTTACAGGCTCTGTTTCCGGCAGAAACCCTTTTCTTCAAACCTTTCCAGAAGTGTGGGAGCCGCTTCCTCCCCTGCAATGCCTCCTGGTTTGTGTGAGGAACTTTGTCCCCTTTCCTCTCAGAAGCGCAATTTCTCAGGCATTGCTGCCTGATTGCAGACAGGCGGTAACGCCCGAGGCCAACTTCATCCCTAGTCACTGCTCTCGATTGCTCTTAAGTTTGATTGAAAGGTTTTGCAGGTTTAAGAACCTACATCTTGCTGGCCGATGGTGGCGCATGCCTTTAATCCCAGCCCTTGGGAGGCAGAGGCAGGCGGATCTCTGTGAGTTCGAGACCAGCCTGGTCTACAGAGCTAGTTCCAGGACAGGCTCCAAAGCCACAGTGAAACCCTGTCTCGAAAAACAAAACAAAACAAAACAAAACAAAAAAAAAAAAGAACCTACATCTTATCTTCTTTGGTTTTGAGTCTTTGCATTCTTATTCTTTATCCATTTGTTAGTAAATGTTGAAGCACAGAGACTACTCTGAAGAAGAAGTATCGCACATGATGGAAAAAGAAAGTTAAAATTTGATTTTAATTGTGGTACAAACGTATCAAGTTCTGTCCTTTTTGCTACATTCTAGTCTATAACTGAATTTATTCAAACGGCTTATTCATCTTTGATACTATGTTCTCTTTTTAATAGCCACATGTTTATGTAAAATTCTGGGCCACAATAAATGCGTAATTAAATTTTTATGTTTTATTGGGGGCACTGGTTGACTTGTGGTATAAATGCATTTCATTAGAAGGATTTATAGTGTAGGTGACTTTAAGCAACTGGCCCCATTGTAGTTGGGTTTTTTACTCTTTACTCTTTGAGGGGCCTGCCAAATAAACACTCTGACACTTACGCTTTCTTATGAAAGCCAGGCCTTAGCTTGGCTTCTTTCTAACCAACTTGTCTTAGCTAACTATCCCATCTACCTTTTGCTCCGGGCTTTTCTCTTTCTCTATTCTATAGCCTTTCTTTCTTCTTACTTCATGGCTTGCTGTGTGGCCGCCTGGCTGGCCCCTGATGTCCTCTCCTTCCCTTTCCCACTCCTCTTTCTTCTCTCCTTCTATTTATTATCTCTGCCTGTCAGCCCCACCTATTTTTCTTTCCTGCCTAGCTATTGGTCATTCAGCTCTTTACTAGACCAAGTAGGTGTTTTATACAGGCATAGTAACACAACTTTACAGAGTTAAACAAATGCAACATAAAAGAATGTAACATGTCTTTGCATCGCTAAACAAATATTCCACAGTATACAGAAATGTAACATACCTTAATATTCTCCAATATTCACCAGACTTCATTTTCCTTTTCTGTAGCATATATATATATATAATGTGTACTGTGGTGGTATAAACGAGGGTGGCCCCCGTAGGCTCACAGATTTGAATGTCTGGTCACCAGGGGTTGGAACTGTTTGAAAGGTTTAGAAGGATTAGGAGATATAGACCTTTTTGGAAGAAATGTTTCACTAGAGATAGACTTTGTTACAATCCACAGACCCAGAGAGAGTAGGGACCAAGGAGGACTCATGGCAAGCCTCCCTTATCTTTTGGGTAGGGAAAACAGAAGAGATTTTATGAGTGTACTGACCACAGGTGGGTTGGGAACAGGAGTGATCAGGTTAGGGGTAGGGACAGAGGGGAAAGTACTGAAAGAGACTACTAGAAAGTGGGGGAGGTCATTTCAGGGTCAGGTAAAAACCTAGCGCAAGGGAATCTCCCAAGAATTTACAAGGATGACCCCGGCTAAGAGTCCTAGCAGTAATGGAGACATAGCCTAAACTGGCCATCTTCTGTGGCCAGATTGCTACCCAGCCCAGTCGTCATCAGAGTCTTCCTCCAGCAACTGATAGAAACAAATGCAGAAACCCACAGCCGAACATCAGATGGAGCTTTGGGTATCCTGCAGAAGAGGGGGAAAAGGATCATAGGAGCCAGAGGAGTCAAGGACACCACAAGAAGACCCACAGAATCAACTAGCATGGGCTCACAGGGGTTCACAGAGACTGAACCAACAACAACCAGGGTGTTGTCATTTTTTAAAAAAGAAAGTGTCACACAAGAGAAAGATGCCACATTACAGGGCTCAGGTGGAAGAGGTTTTTATTGAGGGAAAGTGAATGGGAAAAGGTAAGAGGGAAGATAGGGGAGTGGCCTCTGGAAACAGGAGTGGCAGGAGAGAGAGAGAGAGAGAGAGAGAGAGAGAGAGAGAGAGAGAGAGAGAGGTGGGCAGGGCCTTTTTAAAAGGGAATGTAGTGAATGTACACAGGACTACTCTTAGTGGCTGCAGTGAGGACGTTTCCCCAAGGTCAGGCCAGTACAGATGCCAGAAATACTCACACAGAGACCCTGCATGGGACTTACCTGGGCCCTCTGCATATATGTTACATCTGTGTAGCTCGATCCTGTTGTGGGACTCCTAACAGTGGGAGCAAGGGCTATCTGCAACTCTTTTCCTGACTTTTGGGACTCTACTCCTCATATTGGATAGTCTTGCCCAGTTTTATAATACAAGGTGAGGTGCTTAATCTTACTGCAACTTGATGATATGCCATGGTTTGTTTTTGTTTTTGTTTTATATCCATGGGGGCCTGACCTTTCCTGAACAGAAATGATGGAGGAGGAGTGGATTTTGGGGTGAGAATAGAGAAGGAGTGGGGGAGAGGAAATGGGAGGAGAGGAGGAAGGGAGAAAAAAAAATAACAGAGACTAAAATGATTACTTAATTAACATGTAAGTGAATTCATATATATTGAGCACTGAGAGCTATGAGAGACGCCTGCTAAACTCTCTACATGTTTATTGTTATTATAACCAACCCCAGTTTGCTCCAAATTTAGTCTTTAAACTCATTTAGTGTTTTCAGTCAAACATGCCCATGTTCTTATCATTCTTTGTTTCTTTGAAAACTGTGTGCCTTCCTTTCTTCCTTCTGTTCGCCTGTCCCTCATGACAAATCTAATCTCCCTCACTACCCACTCACCAGTTGAAGTTCGGTACGACCTCCACATTTCCCATCAGCACCCCTAGTTTTTCTGGAACCTCATTTCAATCTAGAGCAGCTGAAAGCAAGCAAGACTCCAAGCACTGAGCAGTAGGGCTCAGAATACGGATGTTTAGTTTTGGCTTGGAGTTCAGTGCAGGGCTATTGTGGTTTCTCAAACTACATAGAGCCTAAAGGTCCTATGGATGAGGCTATCAGGTGAAGATGGAGCCTCTCCCCCTGGCCAAGCATCAGGAAGATGTCTGAGTGTTGGCCTGTATTACTGACAGTCTTGGAGTAACACATCCCTCACCCTAACTTTTTGAGACAGGGCTTCTCTGTAGCTTTGGAGCCTGTCCTGGACCTAGCTCTTGTAGACCATGCTGGCCTCGAACTCACAAAGATTTGCCTGCCTCTGCCTCCCAAGTGCTAAGATTAAAGGTGTGCACCACCACTGCCCAAACTCAAATGCAGTCCATCCTTGCAGTCCAACCTAGCATCATCATGGTGATTCAGGGACTTCCAGTACCCTACTTCATCCAACACCAGCTAGCAAACTCTCCCCAGGCAAGCATTCACAGACAAAGTTCCACACCTGTCTTAACACCAGTCAGAAACCTCTAATACCTCTAATAGTGGGAGAGTTTCATATGACGGTTGGTAGCATAGCCATGGATAGAGATTGCCTAGTGTTCACAGACTGAGCAGCTACTAAATCCTCCCAGCTTCTCCATGGTGAGACGTTGTTGAAATGTTAAAAACACACCTTGTAAGAGAGTTTAGTAAGTAAGTGCCCTTTGAATGTATCTTCATACCAGTATGAGCCTCTCCATACATATTCATAGCTGTTATGTGTCTCTGGAGAGCCGGACTGATGCCAGCAGACTGACATAATCTACCTGAATTTTTGGAAAGATAAGCACGGCAGAGCCAAATTACAAAGACTGGAATGAACACCTAACCCTCCTATACATATACATTACCACACAGCAGCAAACATCACAAACGTTCAGACAACTATGATCTACTCCAATAACCAAAATAATGTACCAGAAACCAAAATAGCAACCGGTGTGGGGAAAATCTTGGATGGAGGATTTAAAATGGCTGTCTTAGAACAATGAATCAAATCAGCTGCAGGATGACAGAGAGGAATAATTCTCTAACGGAAGAACTTAACAGAACTTGAAGCTCTTTTCCAAAGAGAACTCTTTGAGCCAAACAACACACTAAACAAAGCTATGAACATGGCAGAAAGTGTGGATAACAGCATAGCTCAAACAGGAGAGAAGTGGTAAGCTCAGAGACACAGAATTTGAAAACATGCCATCAGAGAGGTACAAAAGGAAACAATGAAAAGGGCTTATGGGGACTTTGGAGCAGCAATAAAACAGGAAATCTTCTGGTTCCTGGGATTCAAAGGCTATATAAAAATACCTTATACGGAGACAGCTTACCCAAGGGAATAATAGCAAAAGCACCTTCCAAATCTGTAAATGGATACCAATAGTTACACGCACGCTGAAAGTCTACCTAGCCCAAGACTCTCCAAGGACAAACTCTCCAAGTCCAAAGACGGAGAGAAGATTCTCGCAGACATGCGAGGTCAAGTTGAGAGTGGCCAGAGATGGCATATATTTAAGGGAAAAACCCTGCCGTGTCTGTGAATGGCAGGAACCTCTGGGACACTAGCACAGGAAACAAAAGCAAAAAAAAAAAAAAATTACAAACATGATTACCTCCACTGACAGGCTTCGGCACAGAAAAGGAAACGATTAACGGAAGGCAGACAGAACCTGGAGAAGGGGAGAAAACAAGGCATCCCTTCATCTGACAGGTAATGTCTCCCCAGAATATCAAAGGAATTAATCACTTCAGGAGGAGAGAGAGACCCCAGAAAATAGCTCAGCTGACCGAGTACCTGACAGGGAAGCATTAACTCAATTCCCAGAACCCATGTAAGAGACTGAGCCCATGACAAGCCCTTGAGTCCTAGCAATGGGGATGTAGAAACTGGTGGGTCCCTAAGGCTGGATGGTTAGCCAGCCCGGTTGAATTGGCAAGCCCCAAGACATTGACAAATGCTGCTCCCTTGCCCCGCATGCAAAAAAAAAAAAAAAAAAATAGATGGTCCATAAGGACGGACAATTAACATTGTCCTCTGGCCTCCACATGGGCACACCTGTGTAACTGCACACACATGGATAGCAGATGTGCGCGTGCACACACACACGTACACACACACACACACACACGTACACACGGCAAATTACAGGAGGTTGAAGAACTAAATAGATATTTTTCAAAAGAAAAGCTAATAGCCTGCCTCCCTCCCTTCCTTCCCTGTTTACTCACCTTCTCTCTCTCTCTCTCTCTCTCTCTCTCTCTCTCTCTCTCTTCAATTCTCAATCCCTGGACACTGTCATCTGCTATGAGGACAGTTCTTCAGAACGAACGATTATGTCCACTCCCCTGTGTGTGCACGGCACCGTTGGCACAGTAGTTCAGTCTTTCTTTAACATGTGAGAAGAAGAACTCAATTTTATTTTACTTTAGGCAGTTAAAGGAACAAGCATTAAATGGTGATTATGCCGCTCACAACTCATGCAGCCCTGGAAGGTTCTCAGATGGCTATGGGCTGCCTTTCCAGGCATGTATGTCAGCAGAAAAGGTGGACAGACGATGGAAATAGACAGGACCATCACAAGTTTCTTTTTCTGCACCGCTATCCTGTCCCGATAGTCATACATACATTAACCAGAGAGCCCTTGTGATAAATTAGAATTAGAAACAGCACAGGACAGTAATAAGAGGACTGACCTAAACGCACTGTGATTCTTTTTTAATAACCTTGGGAAAACTATTTCATCTCTTCAACCTGCACTTGCCTCCAGGCTCCTGCCCTATTTGAGTTCCTGTCCTGACTTCCTCCAATGATGGAACATAATGTGGACAAGTAAGCCAAAAAAACCCTGCCCCCACCACCCAGATGTTCATAGAAGCTTCTCCAGAGTCTACAGGGAAGAACCCACATGCTGTTCTTGCCTTGGGAAAGCCAGCTGCAATCTCTCGTTAACGTTTACTTGGTCTAGCTTTATTGAATGAGCTCCTGCTCAAACTGTCTCTCTCTTGCCCGAATTTCTCCTTCATAAAGACCAGAAAAGAGAGACCCTATCCCAGCCAACACCTGATATCACTGTAATTTCATTTTGTGTTTCCTTTTACATACAAAGAGGAGATTAGATTTTACTAACTTTAAGGATTTTTTTTGTAATTACCTGTGCTTCACAACCACAAAAGAACAAGTATCTGTTAAAAAAAACATTTATTTTATTTATCTTTATTTTATGTGCATGAGTGTTCTGTCTGCATGTCTGTGAGTGCACAGTGTGTGTGTGTGTGTGTGTGTGCCTAATGCCCCCACCAGCCAGAAGAGGCTGCTGGATTCCCTGCACATAGTAGTGAGCTGGGAAACAATGCTGGGTCCCCTGAAAGAGTGGCCAATGCTCTTAATCGCTGAACCACCTCTCTACCTGGTTTGAAAAGCGAAGGCGTTTGTGGCAAATTTTACAATGCTTTGGGAGCCAATATAGCCACGAACTGACTGTGAAAAGCACTGTCACTTTCAAAGGCTATTTCAAAGGTGTAGGGATGTTAAGTAAAATATTCTAGAGCCCAAATTTAAAAAGAAAATGGTCTGGCTTTCGAATCTATGATTTTAATTTTCAGGCTACAGTTGAATGAGATCATGAAAATATTATTGTTGATTATTGCTGTCCTAGAGACCAAACCCAGGGATGCGATTTCACCAGGCAAGATAACTGAGCTACATCCCACAGCCATGAAAAAAAATTATCTTTCCAATTTGGACTTTGAGAAAGACTGAGTAATTGAATTTCAAAATTGATTAAAGAAATTCTCTTTTCCGGATCTTGAGAAGTAAAACATACTCTCCCAGGGAATGAGGATTCAAGAGATGCAGCGACCAAAACTTAAGCCAAATAGCTTCTTAAGGTTTTCGTGTCCTAATGGGACCATGCCATTCATAACCCTTAGCTATGAGGCACAGTATACAGCTGGAAATGTGGGCAACATGTGGGGAATACCCAGTTCTACACATCTATCCTTCTTAGAGTAGAACGCCACAGATTCCTTTAAGGATACTTCTTCAAAGACTAACTAGTTCCTCAAATGTTTGCTGCCTTTGTACAGAACATTTGAATTTGGCATCAAAAGAACCACAGCATTCAAACGCTCCCCGCATGTGCCTCCTGTAATTTCAAGAATCCCGTGGTTAACTACCTGAACATAGCGGACAATGAGGACTGCTGAGAAGTCAAGAACAATGGCAATGGGTTTTGATCCTACTGCACGTACTGGCTTTGTGGGAGCCTAGGCAGTTTGGATGCTCACCTTACTAGACCTGGATGGAGGTGGGAGGTCCTTGGACTTCCCACAGGGCAGGGAACCCTCACTGCTCGTTGGGCTGATGAGGGAGGGGGACTTGATTGGGGGAGAGGGAGGGAAATGGGAGGCGGTGGCGGGGAGGAGGCAGAAATCTTTAATAAATAAATTAATTAATAATAATAAGAAGAAGAAGAATCCCGTGGTTAGAATATATGTGCGTATAGTTCAACTTATAAGAGGATATTTAACAACAACAGTAACAAAATGAATCCGCAAAATCAAATGATTCATTCGAAACGATGAATGGCTGCAGCGTATCCATAGAGGGCTGGACCGAGAGGAAACAAAGAAATATACAAGACTACTGCTCTTACCACTTCCTGTTTACAGTCTTTTTAAGAGGGATTTTGTTTTTAATTAGGTTTATGTGTGTCTGTGTGTCTGTATATGGGTATGTGCACAGGTTTGTTTGACGGCCGGAAGAGGCTCTCCTTGTCAGTTTTATGTCCTTTATGTTGACCGCTCAGCCTTGGGTCTACGCCCATGTGAGAATGTTTTGCTAACATCTAAGTCTGAGGTTTTTGGCATCTTCTGTATTTGTGTTCTGTGTGGCTCTAAGAGGGGAAAAGCCAGGCCCCTCTGAGTAGTAAAACGGCTGACCCAGCTGTCTGCCTGCAGGTGACCTGGAAGAGCCAGTGAATGTATTGTGTGAAAAGGTTCAGGCTTTTGTGAATAGGCATATATTTGATATGGAATACGTGTTTTGAATCCGAACCGAATAGGAAACTGAACTGCTTTTCCACTCCCATCTGTATGTGTTCAGTGGTGGCGTCGCATACAGGAAAGGCATTGCCACTTATGAGTGACTGATGGCCCAAACTTTCCAGACTAACCATTCATACACATAACACCAACCCACACTACTGACCAGCTCATAAAGTTTGAAGGCTATTCACAAATGTCAAAAGTAGAATATAATTTTAATGATTCTCAATAGCAAGTAAAAAGGAAGAGGAAACAGCTGTCTTCACAAACCTACTGAGTTACTCATTCAGTTTATGTCTCGTAATAATCTGTTTTGCTAACTAATAAGCCTACAGACTCTGGAGATGAAGAAAAATAGATTCACTATATGCCTTTAGCCTATAGATTTTTATACCATGTACTATATATTTACACAAATCGACAGCCTGCTACTGATTGATTATCATACAATGTATAGTGATGGACTGGGGAGACTATTCAGTGGTTACGAACACTTGCTGCTCCTGCAGAGAATCCGAGATGAGTTCTCAGAACCCCAGGGCACTGGGCAATTCAACCTCCTGCAGTCCCAGTCCCAGGGAATCTGAGACCCTCTTTTGGCCCCCACAGGCTCCTGCATGCACACGGTGCAGATACAGACAAGACACACACACATAATAATGAAATAAGAATAAATAAATCTTGGGTTTGGAGAGAAGTCTCAGTGGTTGGAAACACATGCTGTTCCTTGAGCGGACCTGAATTCAGTTTTCAGTACCGACACCAGGGAGCTCACAGCTGCCTGAGGTTCCAGCTTCAGATGAAGCAGACACTTCTGGTTTCTGTGGGCACCTACATATGATACACACACACATAGACACATAGACACATATATACATAGACACACACAGATACACAGACATGCACACACACATAGAGACACACACACATGCACACACACAGATACACAGACATGCACACACAGAGAGACACACATGCACACACACAGAGACATACACATGTATGCCCACATATATACACACACATACACACAGAGACACACACATGTATGCACACATATATACACACACATACACACAGAGACACACACATGTATGCACACATTCATACACATATTCACAAACACAAATAAAAATAAAAATTAATCTTCACAAAAATATGTGCAATGAGCATTTGCTACAATATTTGTGTGTTTTGGAGGAGACAGTCCACAGAGACTCATCAGCTGAAAGACTGAGTGGACCACGTCAATACAGCTGTGCTCAACACAGTGCAGAGTGCACTTAAGAAGCAAAGGGCAGAACTGAATGGGTGACTGAATTCTATATTCTCAAAAGCCAGAAACACAGGGATTATGTATTTAGATTGTGAAATATGAAACAATACGGGTTGAAATTTCGTCTTCATTGGATATCAGTCGCTTCAACTTAGAAATCTCTCATCTCTTTTGCCTTGTTTCCTTCTCTTGGTGGGGGATGGAAACAGTCCACGCGTGTACCGTTTGTGGTAAGAAGTGATACAGAGTGTCTCCCCAATGTCCACGCGTAGTCTTGAGTTACAGCTCAGTGGCCTGTGCTTGCCTAACTGTGTCCAATCTCCAGGCTTCAGGCAGGAAGGAAATGTTCAGTGGTCCAGTGGTCCGTGTGGAAAGGGTGGATTCCCCCAGCATGGTTCTGTCACAGGCGGGAGGAATCTTACCAGCCCTGGCAGCATGAGTAATCCCTAGATCACCCAAAGGGAAATGGCAGATTTCCAGCTTGTCACCCTTTCCCTCTTTCTGCTTCCTACCTTGACACATGATCAGTCACCCTGATGTCTGATCGTTCACAAGGTGCCGCTCTTGCAAGGGGCGCCCATCATTAGGCTGCCCGATTTTGGACTCAGTCTCCCAGAATATATGCCAAAATTAACCTTACTTTGTGTGGTAGTTTGAATATAATTGGCCTCCATAATCTCACAGGGGTGGCATGATTTGGAGGTGTGGCTTTGTTTGAGTGGGTGTGGCCTCATTAAAGGAAGTGCCTCACGGTAGAGGCAGGCTTTGAGGTTTCCTATGCTCAGGATACTGTCTATTCAGGAAAAACTTGCTATTGTTTCTGTCGTGATTATCTCAGAAAAAAAGCACAGTTCTTAACATGTAATTTTTTCTGTGATGAATACACAAACTAATATTTTATCATTTTATTCTTCCTAAACAGTAATGTTATCAAGGCAAAGAGGCAGAACCGAATCAAAGGCAAAGGAGCATGGTAAAGCTGGCAGAAATAAGAAAACATGAATGCCCATAAATGTGGGGCAGAGAGAGAGGATGATGGGCATCTGCAAGTATGGGGTGAAATTTTTGGTTAATTTCTCCTGTGATTGAAATGTACATAGTTTAGAATAAGACACCTGTGAAATAATTCCCTATGCAGGTTTGAGCTTTAACCACAGAACCTGTCTTTATTTGAAATTCAGTCTCTAAACCAGATAAAAGCCAAGCTGTTCTGCCTGAAGCTATTTCTCCCCTTATGGTCTCACTGTCCTTCATCCACTGTGTCTTTCTAAAATGCTGTAGAAAACCCCTCTGCGCATGGCATCCATGTGACTTCAAGAGTCTTTCTGTCTACCAGGACTTCAGGAACTACTGAGTCTCTCTTTCTCTCTCTCTCTCTCTCTCTCTCTCTCTCTGTCCCTCTCTCTCTCCACTCTCTCGTCGTTCTATCTAGGGAATCCTCTCCTGAGGCTTCCAGCAGACTAATGTGGAACCATCTCTGGTCCTCTGCCCTGCCTCTGCTGAGCCTATGGGCACTGGTTGCTCATTTTAGTGAGTAGAATGGAGGAACCCCCTAGTTCTCTAGTTGAGAGACTTTGTTTTGTATACGTTAGAGGAAAGACTGATTTCTCTCTATTTTCCCATTAAATTGCTATCATTCTAACTAGGCAGTTTGCAAAGCAGGTAGTCAAGAGAGATAAGGATTGAGGGAGGAGGGGAGGGAGAAGAGAGGGACTGAAAGAGGATAGATGATAGATAGATAGATAGATAGATAGATAGATGGATGATGGACTGATGGGTGGGTAGATAGATGGATGGATGGATAGATAGATAGATAGATAGATAGATAGATAGATATAAAATATAGGGGATTGTGATGGTTTAAAAGATAATGGCCCCAAAGGCAGTGGCACTATTAGGAGCTGTAACTTTGTTAGATTATGTGTGGTCTTGTTGGAGGAAGTGCGTCACTGTGGAGGCAGGTTTTGAGGATTCATATATGCTCAAGCCATGTCCAGTGAGACAGTCTACTTCCTGCTGCTTGCATATCAACACATTGCAGCTCCTTTTTCAGCACCATGTCTGCCTCCATGCCACCATTCTCCCCACCATGATGATAATGGACTGAAGCGCTGAAACTGTAAGCTGCCACCTCCGTTAAATGTTTTCCTCTATAAGAGTTACGGTGGTCATGGTGTCTCTTCACAGCAACAGAAACCCTAACAAAGATAGATTTTTTTTTTGTTGGGTAACTAAATCCAATGCAACCTCTCACTATCTATTATTCAACCTCTTTTTCAGCAAGCATGTATGGATGGATGGAGAGAGAGAGAGAGAGAGAGAGAGAGAGAGAGAGAGAGAATGGGGATAAACTAACTGTTTAATTGTGAGAGTTGTCTGGAACACAGAACATACAGTAAGAGCCACCATCCTCGAATCTTTGATGATATGGTATTTTGACTATATGTAATTTATGCTCCCTTCTCCGGATGTCCCAAATCCCCATATATCCTCATCACAACTCTTCCAGAGAACCATGTACGACCTTCTACCTTCTCTGACACTTCAACCTAAAGATGTTTCCTTGTTCTTATGTTTTCTATAGAGGTGGTTGACCACTACTCAAGACCCTTGATATACTCGAAAACACACAAATCACCATTCTGTCCACTTCTGCCTGGATCGTTGATTGCTTGGACTTGGCTGATGGAGTGGGTACTAGACAGACAGAAGTCAAGTTTAAATTACCTCTCTGAGCTTTCTCATCCTGGTGGACTTGAATAAACGGCTTCATGATGTGCCATAATCACCATGGCAATAGTCACTGGGAGGACATGTGAGTCAGTACTTGTGGGACATGCAGGGTAGTGGCTTGCCCAAATATTCATCAAGAAATAGCAGTGTCCTCTGATAATATTGCTGCTACCACTCTTACTATTGCTTATCAGGCATGATATACTCAAAGCAAACTTAAAATATAGCAAGAAACTTGATAACTCTGATGGGGAGTAAAACGAAAAAATGTAGGTAGGAAAAGATGTATAGGGGGCTTAAGGATTGCTCTGTATTTCATTAACTAACTCTAGATTTTTATTATCAAGTCTACCATGGTGTTTAATTCTGGCTAGACATCTTTCACTGGATAGATAGATCCGGTATACCTGTCTATACAACCTCTTTGTCAACAAGTGGCTTTTTGTTGAACTTATTAAATAGCTACTGAGCAAGTGTCTCCACTGAAGGTCCTTCTAGGACAGAGCTCTCTCTGTACTCTCCCAGAAGCAACACTGCCCAAGCAATTTGGGAAAACTCTAGAACAGTGATAGCACACAGCCAAGCTTGCGTCCACAGGAGCCAAAGGCACCAGTACCTTCTGTAAATGACTCTTGGGATACAGGCCTCCCACGCTCACTATTTGGCAGCTTAGTGCTCCACAAATGATCGATGATGACAACAGTGCCTTGAGGTCATGAGAACTGAAGGCTGACGCATGATCCTTAATCAAAGACCTGAAGCCGATCATTGAGCAGCTTCAAGACGTCAGCTTCATAAGCAAGATGTCAAGACTGTCACCTGGCTTTGCTATCCTCGAGTGCTGCTTCAGGGAAGTGTGGCCAGGACAGGCAGCTGAGACAGAACATCTTGTGTGAGTCTGAGGTCCATTGGAGCCATTTACATCAGGGGGTTTCTTGCCTTAGCATGCTGGGTATGTCCTTTGCTTTTGCAATTCTGTGCTTGGTGGACTTGTTTGGAGTGCAAAAAAAAAAAAAAAAAAAAAAAAAAGAAGAAGAAGAGGAAGAGGAAGAAGAAGGAAACAGGAAAAAAAACAAAAACTAAAACAGTACTACAGATGTGGACATCTGTTTGTGAGCCAGCATCACCTGAAGCCAGCCTCAGCTTCCCCACAATATTAAGGCAGGACTATGACCTGAACGTGTTCCCCAAAGCTCCTGTTAGACACTCGATGCCATGGGGGTCTTACCCATTAGTTAGTCAATCAATCAGTTAGTTAATGTTCTCATAGCGTGTTGTCCTTATAAATTATGAACAAGAATGTGACCCCTCTCTCCATGCCGTCTCTTCCTCCATAATGTGACTCTGAAAGGAATCCCTCAGTGGATGGAACAATGCAGTCCTGGGCTTTGATGTCTCCAGGACCATGAGTCAAGTAAACCCCTATTGCCCTGAAATTGCTCAGTGCATGCTATGCTGTTATAACAGCAGAAAGCTGCCAAGCACAGAAGACGCTAGAATAGCTCCATTTTAACGGATGCTTCAATAGTAGTAGTGGTGTCCTGGTATCAACGACTTAAATTTTTCAAACATAATCTAAACAGATGTTTAGAGAGTATTTTGATCACTCTCAGCCCCATTCCTCAATAATTAATGAATTAAGTTGGGAGTGTAAGGAAACTTTTTCATAGTGATATATAATGTGTACTTTAAGCCAGAACTTGAGATTCAATTATTGGTAGTTTTAGGCATAAACTAAAAATGTTTTGTTTTGAAAGTTCAGAATTAAATAACTCTAACAGAATTAAATAAATCTAATAGAATTAAGTAAATTTAATCTAATAAATCTATGATAATTTATTTAAAATTTTAGGCGGTTTTGGACCATCAAGAGGCAGAAATAAATTGCGCATGTAGAGAAAAAAAATAAAGATGGAAGTATCAACTGAAAAAAATAAGAATTTTAAAAATTCAATAAAATAATTGCATGCAAGGTAAATATATTTAAACGCATGGTGCTTATTTATCAGTAACGTGCAATTTTAAAATGTGTAATTTAGAAAATGATATGCATAAGTCTACTTATAGAGAGGCTTAGCAATAGCAGCCTCAGATACACAACTTTAAGAAAAATTATAGCGTAAGTAAAAGAAGGCAAAGGGAGGGACTGAGATGACGTGGTGGGTAAAGGTAATTATCCCCAAGGCCTGAGAACCTGAATCTGGTCCCAGGAATGTATGTGGTAGGAAGAGAGCTGACGTCTGAAAGCCATCCTCTGGCCTCCAGTTGCCTGCCGTGACCCATACAAGCCCTAAGCATGCACATTCCTCGTGCATAGGAATGTTCACGCATATGCATGTGTGCCTGTGAACCGCTGAGCATTAGATAAGAAGGGGTGAAGCGATGCAAACACATGCACCACCTCTAGGTCTACCTCTAGGTCCACCTCTAGGTCGCTGAAGCAGTGGAACATGAGGGCCGGCTTGGTGGGGTTTCTGTCCCGCCCAGTACCCTACAGCCAGCAACTCCCAAAGAAAATCACACACAGGTCTACATAAATTACAAACTGATTGGCCCATTAGCTCAGGTTTCTTATTAGCACTTATCATTTATATTAACCCATTATTCTGTTAGCCATGTGGCTCAGTACTTTTCACACGGGGGAAAGATCACATGTTACTTCTCGGTGGTCTGGGCGGGAGTGGGACGAATGGGCTTCCTCCTTCCTAGCATTCCCCTATTCTCATTGCCCCACCTCTACTTCCTGTCTGGTTGACCCGCCTATACTTCCTGGCTGGCCAATCAGCGTTTTATTAAAATACATGGTTGACAAAATACAGATAATTCTCCCTCACCAAAGCAGCCTCCCAGAAGCAATAGGGTGAGGGTACCAACTGGTTTCCACCATCAGCAGAGCTGGGTCCCTCGGGCTTTCCGGAGATGATAACCAGTACGTGCTTGAACTTCTGGTGCCTAGAGCCTCTCTCCAGAGCCTTGGTGTTGTGAGGTTTCTGTGCCAATCCTTCTCCGGGTATCTTCGAAATTCATTCCACACCTGCTTGCTGCCTCGCTGAGCCTCGACGTGACAGTCTATTAAAATGACACGGCTCCATCTACACACGCTGTTCTCATTCCGCTCTGTTTTCTCAGTTGCCCTTATCAGCCTGGCGCACACCGCTGCTGAAGTCCTCGCTCACTTGCTGTCCTCCCTCCTGCCGCTGTCATCTTCCCAGAGTGAACATTCGCACTTCCTCTTACTCGGGGATGTAGGAAAGCATCCATTCAACGGAAGCCTAGTGGGTCACCGCCAATGGGATGGTGTCTGTGTTATGGCACTGTCAGGAACGACTCTTTTACCTTTCCCAAACTTTTTATACCTGCCATTATTTATTAAAACACATATAGATTTTAAGAGAATTGTATTCTCATGCTGGGCTAGTTCATTTTCCCAATGGTTTGTTAGGTATGAAAAAATTAATCCTGGGAACAGACAGGCTCATGATGCGGACTGACAAGACAAACACCCTCACAATCCGTTTTCATTCCCTGCCCCCGTGGGCTTCCCTGTGTCAAATCAAGCAGGCTATTCTTAACTGAAATCATTAGCTGTTTCTCGTGACCATATTTGATCTTCACCTGCTAATTACCAGTTCTTATTTTCCCAACCAGAGCAGACAAACTTTGCTGATCCCTGAAAGTATCCTCTCAGCTGTTCTCACGCGGCGGTGAATTAGTAAGATTAATTACATTTAGTATAAATGTTCTCAAATGTATTTTCCTTTCTTTCAAGCTGAATCCTTCCCTAATCATGCTAATGCTTAGGAACTTAGGAACTTTCTATTTTGGTCTCGTCACAATTGCTGGTCTATTGGTTTAAAAACGTTGGCATACATTTTTGGACTATTTTAAATAAAATATTTAAAATTCTTATGTCCTGGACTGGAGAGATGACTCAGTGATTAAGAGTACTGGCTGTTCTTACCGAAGACCTGGGTTTGGTTCCCAGAACCCACATGGCAGCTCACAACCACCTTAAGTCCAGTTCCAGAGGCTCGGAGACTCTCTTCTGACCTCCTTGGACACCAGATGTACACATGGCACACAGATATGCATGCGTGCAAAATACCCACACACATAAAAAAAATATTAGTGTTTATTAGGTTTTTGCTTTAAGAAGCCTCTTCAGTGTCACTTATTAAAAAAGATGGAGGGGAATGCTTACTAACAACTCTTGGCAGAGAACCTCCTTATTCAATCTGTGTTGGGGGAGGGGTTTGAAACCACTCTCCCTAGTTGCATGGAGGCTTTCTGCATGGGTGTGACTTCAATGCCCTTTCATTCAAGATGGGCTGATCCCATGGAAGGAGCATGGAGGCCTATTCCCAGACACCCTCTTTCTTCAGTCAGCATCAAGACATCCCCAAGAGGAAAAAAGATATATGATTTACACTGTGGTTCCCGAGAAATACATGGAGAGCCTAGTTAAGTTATAATTAGAATCTGATGAGAATAAAAATTCATGTGATCATCGCATTTAATTTTATTAATGGGTCTATGGCATTGCTGTTGCTACATTTTAGGCGTTGTTTACAAAAAACACTGATGTCCCAGCACTTCTAGAACAAGGTAATCCTGCTGCCTTCTCAGAAGAGCTCTGCCGCTTTCTCAGAAGCACCAAATGTTCCCACTCGAGCAAAAATGAAGCTGGCAGCTTGCTGCCTGTTCTTTGCACAGCCCAAGTGGAAGAAATCCCTGAAGCAATCATTTCCTTGACAACTGTTCATCCGTTCTATTCAGTGACCCGAGCAACCTCTATCTGGGCCACTTTGTGAAGTGCCCATTCCTTCCTCTGTTTTCTTGGAGCCTAGAGCTCTAAACGGGCTTGCCAAAAGCTGGTTGTTTGGCTGCAATACCAAAGTAAAACTGCCACACCTTGAGACCAAACTGACATCAAATGCCCAAGATAGAAATGCCACTGCAGACATTAAGGTGTTCTGCAAAAATGAGCTGTGCCTTTTAAACAGTAACCTACTACTATATTCTGTCTAGACCATGCCTTTTGGGTCCACCTGTCCTATGTCGCATGGGAGAAGAAAACACAGGTAAAGAAAACCCCCACAGCCAGATTTAAAGGGAAGCTTTATGCAATAGGATCCCTCCGTGGACATCCTACTCTGCTTGGGTGGTATGTAAGTCAGCTTATTATAAGGAAATACCAGACTCATAAAGACAAAGGATCATTTTGGTTGGTTTTTATAGATATTCCAGTCCAAGATGAGTTGCCCCCACTACTCTTGGCCCTCGGTGATCCAAGCACACTGTGATGGACACATGTGTTTGATTATACAGCTCATCGTGAGCCAGGAGAAAGAAAGACATATTGCAGGTCTCACGTTCCTCCTTGGTGGCTCACTATTAATAACCTAGGGACTTTCTGGTAGGCCTCCAAATCCTAAACGTTCATAACACTTCCCAAAAAGTACCATCCAGGGGACCGAGTCTTCAGCGTGTGTCTTTGGGGTAAACTATTCAAGCGCAAAACTTCGCAGAGAGTTACTATAGATTGAAGAAATGGAAGAAGAATTGGAGACCCTTACTCTTTCTATTTCCTATCTCTTCTTTCTAATTTAAGTTAAACTCTTAAATTAAATGGCTACTGTGATGATCAGTACTAATCTTCAACTCAACATAATCTCTAATCATCTGTGAGACAACGAGTCTCTGGAGTTGCCTATGGTGGGTTACCTTGGTAACCTAAACTGATACGTGAACAGCTAAACAACCATATTTATGTTTAATTGTTTTTATTGAACTATATTTTTTTCTTCCCCTCTCCTTTCCTCTCCCCCTTTCTCCCACCCTCTCCCATGGTCCTCATGCTCCCAACTTACTTTCCATGTAGATTAGATCCATGTATGTCTCTCTTAGGGTCCTCTTTCCAAACAACCGTCTTGACCGTGGCAGAGGATCCTGGACTGTATAAAACGGAGACAGTGATCGAGCATTAGGAAGCACTGACTGTTCTGTTTCTTGACTGTCGATGTGATGGAGCCCTTCCAGAAGCCCCTGCCGCTTTGACTTACCAGCTATGATTCACTGAACTCATAACTGTGAGCCAGAATGGATCCTTTCTCCTTTATGTTGTTCTTATGAGAACATTTAATCACTGTAACAGAAAAAGAACCTCAGAGAACAGGACACATGGCAACTAGACATCCTTGCTTCCTTCTCTGTGGAGATTGGCATCTGAACTAAAAGTCATATATGAAACCTGTGTCTCTAAAGAAAAGACAAAGTATTCCACCTTAACTTTTCCTTTGCTCACTGGCTAGCAAGTGGACAGAGGCAGGAGCAGTGTCATAGACTATAGGCTAGAAGTCATGCAGAATGAACAGGCTACGAACATAGCTAACCAATACTACCAAGGTATCTCACCTTGCTTGTGTTCACACTGTTGTGTAAGGCACAATCTGTGTTCACACTGTCATATAAGGCACAGTCTTCTGTGTTCACACTGCCATGTCAGGCACAGTCTGTGTTCACACTGCCATGTAAGGCACAGTCTGTGCTCACACTGCCATGTAAGACACAGTCTGTGCTCACACTGCCATGTAAGGCACAGTCTGTGCTCACACTGTCATGTAAGGCACAGTATGTGTTCACACTGTCATGTAAGACACAGTCTGTGCTCACACTGTCATGTAAGACAAGTCTGTGTTCACACTGTCATGTAAGACACAGGCTGTGTTCACACTGTCATGTAAGACACAGTCTGTGCTCACACTGCCATGTAAGACACAGTCTGTGCTCACACTGCCATGTAAGACACAGTCTGTGTTCACACTGCCATGTAAGACACAGTCTGTACTCACACTGCCATGTAAGACACAGTCTGTGTTCACACTGTCATGTAAGACACAGTCTGTACTCACACTGCCATGTAAGACACAGTCTGTGTTCACACTGTCACGTAAGACACAGTCTGTGCTCACACTGCCATATAAGACACAGTCTGTGCTCACACTGTCACGTAAGACACAGTCTGTGCTCACACTGCCATATAAGACACAGTCTGTGCTCACACTGCCATGTAAGACACAGTCTGTGTTCACACTGTCATGTCAGGCACAGTCTGTGTTCACACTGCCATGTAAGACACAGTCTGTGTTCACACTGCCATATAAGGCACAGTCTGTGCTCACACTGCCATATAAGGCACAGTCTTCTGTGTTCACACTGCCATGTAAGGCACAGTCTTCTGTGTTCACACTGCCATGTCAGGCACAATCTGTGTTCACACTGCCATGTAAGACACAGTCTGTGTTTACACTGTCATGTAAGACACAGTCTGTGTTCACACTGCCATGTAAGGCACAGTCTGTGTTCACACTGTCATGTCAGGCACAGTCTGTGTTCACACTGCCATGTAAGACACAGTCTGTGTTCACACTGCCATATAAGGCACAGTCTGTGTTCATACTGCCATATAAGGCACAGTCTTCTGTGTTCACACTGCCATGTCAGGCACAATCTGTGTTCACACTGCCATGTCAGGCACAATCTGTGTTCACACTGTCATGTAAGACACAGTCTGTGTTCACACTGCCATGTAAGGCACAGTCTTCTGTGTTCACACTGCCATGTCAGGCACAATCTGTGTTAACACTGTCATGTCAGGCACAGTCTGTGTTCACACTGCCATGTAAGACAGTTTGTGTTCACACTGTTATGTAAGACACAGTCTGTGTTCACACTGTCACGTAAGACACAGTCTGTGTTCACACTGCCACGTAAGACACAGTCTGTGTTCACACTGCCATGTAAGGCACAGTCTGTGTTCACACTGTCATGTAAGGCACAGTCTGTGTTCACACTACCATGTAAGACACAGTCTGTGTTCACAATGCCATGTAAGGCACAGTCTGTGTTCACACTGTCATGTAAGACACAGTCTGTGTTCACACTGTTATGTAAGACACAGTCTGTGTTCACACTGTCACGTAAGACACAGTCTGTGTTCACACTGCCACGTAAGACACAGTCTGTGCTCACACTGCCATGTAAGACACAGTCTGTGTTCACACTGCCATGTAAGGCACAGTCTGTGCTCACACTGCCATGTAAGAAACTGATGCAGAAAAGTGTATGGCGGAGAGTTCAATTCGCCCTCAGACCCTTCTAGTCCCGCACTTTCTAAGAGTCTTCTCTCGAAACCCTGAGGGGACACTGAGGTTGGCACCCGGAGGCCCCGTTAGAATGAAGTATAGTTATTTGACCTACAATAAAATAAAGACTACAGCTTTTAAAAGGACTAGTCACTGTAGATGACGCTGACCGCAAGTCACTAGAAAGCTGACTCTCAGTTTCACACATCCTATAGACAATACACTCCCACAATATTGGGCTAACATTCAATTCTTGTATTTATATTTTGTTTCTACCATCAGATCACAAAACATAACCAGTCATGAGGGAATCGTGAAGATTAGTTACAGTGAAAAGCAAGAGCTATTTTCATTTGCTTTTTTATGTTAATAGAAATTTGTCAATTATCTTTAGAAAGATAATTAGTTTTGTGATTAAATCCTGCAAGGGAACTCTAGTCTCTAGCCAGAGCTGTGCTGGTGGAATTCCACGGAGGGTTGTTTTTTTTCTTTTTTTGACCCAAGTAAGATAAAAGGGAAATTTTGGCATCCAAAGGAAAATGTTAATGACAAAACTAATTTTAAAAATTCATGTTCCTATTAGAATCATAGCAATATGCTCACGTTTGTTAAAATTAAAAGCACAAGATAATATCTGGAATAGCTTCCTCGTAATAAGAAGGCCGAATTGTGATCTGAGATCACATTATCAAAAGTGTGTGCTATTGTTTTAGATATTTTTTTTCTGTGTAAATGTTTTCCCTCCCTTGATCAAAACCTTTCTCCTTGAGTTCCCAGTTACACAGCTGATGTACATGACAATTCTTTTGGTTTCAGCTAGTTTACTGGTCTCTGATTAAACCAACTCTTCTACTTCATATGACCACAGTAGCTAACATGGGGTTTAATTTTTGAGTTGTACTTACGTGTGTGGTGCGGGTGTTAGTATGTATTTGCACATGTGGTGGGGGTGTAGAGGCCACAGGATGTGGCTTTCTCTGATTACTCTCCACATCAGTTTTTCTGTGACAGAGTCTCTCACTGAACCCGGAGCTCATCAGTTTACTCAGGCTGGCTGGCCAATGAGGTTCTAAGATCTCATCAATTTACTCAGGCTGACTGGCCAATGAGGTTCCGAGATCTCATCAACTTACTCAGGCTGACTGGCCAATGAGGTTCCGAGATCTCATCAACTTACTCAGGCTGACTGGCCAATGAGGTTCTAAGATCTCATCAATTTACTCAGGATGACTGGCCAATGAGGTTCCGAGATCTCATCAATTTACTCAGGCTGACTGGCCAATGAGGTTCCGAGATCTCATCAATTTACTCAGGATGACTGGCCAATGAAGTTCCGAGATCTGCCAGCCTCTGGAATCACCTCGCCTGACTTTATCTGTAGGCTATGGGGACCCAACCTTAGGTTCTAAATTCTTATGGCGGATTCTTTATTATCTCCTCAGCCCTAGAAAGCACTTTAATTTTACCCAACTGCAGTGAGAAACGTTAGAGATAGACGTGCATAATTCTTGTTTTATATATAATGAAAACAAATGAAAATTAAGTTGTGCAATGTCTTATTTTAGCTTGAAATTACAAACAAAAAAATAAATTACAGATGATTCATTTTAAAAAACAATAGCGGTCTTAGTGCCTGGCATGCATTGGGCCCTGAGATCCTTTATCAGTACAACACAACACACACACACACACACACACACACACACACACACACACACTACCAAAGTGTGACTACTCCAGGCAAGACTTTCAGGGAGTCTAGGATAGGTTAAGACCTCTGTGAATAGTCAACATCGGCAAACTTCAAGAAACTGGAATGAGAATCTAAAGTTTAAATAATCAAGAAGCATACAAGAGACACAGGAAACATGGGGAGAGACCATCTGATACACAGAAGGCAGGGCAATCTTCAAAGTTAGATTGGGCTTGATCAAGGCAATGTGGAAATAAAGAGAGGCCTCTACAGAAGCAGGTTGTCCTTTGAACAGACAAGGAAGGGCAGCAAAGAGACCCTTGGTTCAGCTGCTTTAGTTCTGAGTCCTGAAAAAAAGCCCAGAGTAACAAGAAGAGAGTTGAGTAGGAGAACCTTAGTAAAGTGTCACCTGAACCACTGGATGACCTTTGCCAGGGGTCACCTGAACCACTGTTAGATGTTTGCAGAGACAGCCATCTCTAACTGCTTCCAAGCTGCCAAGAGAAGCCATGTAGAAAGGGGGCAGCAGCTAGATGCCTCAGAAGATGGCCAATCTGGGAGCCATGATAAAACCTAACAGGTGGCAGAGGTCCCAACCCAGACAGTGTCCATGGTCAGTAAATACAACTGACCATGCAGGAGATGCATAGGGCTGAGACAAGGTGGGGAGAGGATCCTATCTTGCAGCCCTGCTTTGGTAAGCCATATTCTGCCATTCTGCCATTCTCTGTGTGTGTGTGTGTGTGTGTGTGTGTGTGTGTGTGTGTGTATCTGTCTGTCTGTCTCTGTCTCTCCCTCTCTCGGTTTCTCTGTGTAGCTTTGGAGCATGTCCTGGTACAACCTCTGTAGACCAGCCTTGAACTCACAGAGATCCACCTGCCCCTGTCTCCCGAGTGCTGGTAATTATGCCAATCTCTCGCTTTCTCCTCTTTAAACCCTACCCTCAATCAGGACTGCTGAAGAATGGACTTCCTTCCTAGAATCAGTTCCTCACTTTGTTCCTCTTCCCAGTGTGGCCACATTTAATAAGATCCCCCACCACCCCCCGTTTTCAGCGCTAATTTGGCTCCTTTAATTGGCTTACTCTGGGTAGCTGCTGAACCTACCTGGCATGTTGGGGCACAGACTGTGCCCCTTAAGTCTGGTAATACTTTCACTTTGGGGACATTTCAGAGTGCTTGTTCTTTTAATACACTGTTAAGTCAACAACTAATCTCTCCCCCACCCCAGGTCGGTTCATTTTAGCTGATGCTCTTCAAACTACGTTTAAGGAAAATCTTGATATGGGAACACCCAATTCACTGACCTAGGCTCTCTTTCCTCCCTGTTCTGCGTCACCAACTCTCTTATGGATAAATTCTTAGCAAATAGTACTTCTCCCTCCTAAAAACCAAATCCACTGACTCCTGAAAAACATAATCCTGTGTCTCTCGAACCCTCTCATCACGAGTGAGCATTGGAGTTTGCTCTACAGGACCTGTCGCCTGCAATCTCTCTGGCTCCACCCTCTCATGAGAATCGTGGGTACCCCCATGGCTCTAATCACGGCTCTAATGCCACCCCACACGGTGACTTCTGCAGATACAGCTCCAGGTTAAAAATCTCCCTTCCCCCTTCCTGATATCTGAAACATCCTCTGAACTCATCAAGCTTCTCGTGTCCTGCAGGGAACCCAGTCTCCCACTAGATCTCCAGTGACCAGCCTCCCCTCTCAGGAGAATTCTACCTGTTGATGGTAGCTCACTTTTCATGGAGAGAAATTACCTCTGATTCAGAGTCTGCCCGGAACCCCATTTGTTAACAATCTGACAGATGTCCTCAGGATCCTAATGTCACCAACTGCACCTGTGTCATCTTGCTCAAAATCAGTGTTTGTGTGTGTATACATGTGAATACTATGTGTGCATGTTTATGTGCCTTATGTGCTGTTTGTTTTCTGTGTGTGCATGTGTATATATGCATGCATGCATGTATCGTGTACCTGTATGTGCATGTATATACTGTGTGTACCCAGTGTGCTGTGTGCATGCATGTGTGTCCCTGTGTGTGCACATGTGTGTATACTATGTGTTCCTGCATGTGCCTTATGTGCTGTGTATACATGTGCAAACATGCATGCATGTATGTGTGTGTGTTTCTGTGTATGTATACTATGTGTGTATTGTGCTATGTGTGTCTTATATGCATGTGTGCATACAATCATAAATGCATGTGCTTCTGTATACTGTGTCCACCTGTGTGTATATGCATCTGTATATATGCATGCATATGTGTGTGCATTGTGAGTGTGTGTGTGTGTGTGTATGAATGCGTGTATATGTCCTTCTGTGTGCATGTGGGTATACTCTGTGTGCATGCATGTACCTTGTGTATTATGTGTGTCTTGTGTGATGCATGTGCACATTTATGAGCGCATGTGTGTGTATACTGTGTATAACTGTTTGTGTATAGGTCTCTGTGTATATGCATGCACGTGTATTTGCGTGTGTGTGTGTGTGTGTGTGTGCGTGCATGCACTTCACAGGGTCTCACTGTAGCCACGGTTGCTTGAACTCAAATCTTCCTCAGAGCTGAGTCACTTATGCAGGACCATGCCCAAATGCTCCTCAGTAAACCTTAAATAGTTTGTCCACTTTGTCTCTTTTCAGTAGAGTAGCTAGAATGACATTTAAAAACTGACTTTATTGTAGTAAGAAAACTTACCATGGCATTTGCCTTCTAACAAAGTTTAACATGTATATAAGAGAATTAATCTTCATAGGAATGACATCATAGAGCAGACTCTGTTTATAAAGATCTGCAGAAATTGTTGGTAGGAGCACATAATGCTCTTGCTGTTTCCAGACATATAACAATGATTGTAATGATAGTGCTTGGGAATCTGAGACAGGAGGACTACCATAAGTTAATGGCCACCCTGAGCTAAATAGTGAGTTTAAATCTAGTCTGGTGTATATAGGAAGACCCTGTTTCAAAATAATAACAACAAAAAACTAAAACCCAGGATCATGATTCCTCAAAAACATCAAAAATGTACTCATTATGTAGTCTCGAAATGCTACTTTTAGGTAGTAATCCAAAAGAACTGAAATAAAGATCTCAAAGATGTAACATTACCCCAATATGCAGTTCTCCACTATTCACAATGCCAAGATGTGGAAGCAACCTAGACTACAAATAGATAAAGAAATGTGGTATCTGTACATATATTTGCATATCTATATAATAAAATATTACTCAGCCCTTAAAACTGAAGAAATTTCTGCAATATGTGATATCAGCTTTCCTTAGGACACTTTGTTAAATGGAATAATCGAGTCACAGAAAGATAAACAGTTTAAGATTCCATTTGGAAATCTCAAATAGTCTCTCCCTGTGAGTTCTTAGCCCAAGGAGACTCTCTTCACTGCCAAGACTCAGAGAACATGACAGGAGAGGGGGTAAAAGACTTTGAGCCCCGGAGAGTGGGGAGGGAGAGTGGGGAGGAAAGCTGAGAAAGGCTTTCCATCTTTTCATACGACATGGCTGCTGCACCCATGCACTCCCGGAAGCTGGGGTTACCTGCATAATGCCAGCTGAAGATGAAGCCAGTTACAAACTCCAGCATGAACGGAGGAGGACCTACTGAGTCCCCACCAAAGTTGGAGACTCTTGGCAGCTGCTGGCTGCTGGGAGAGAAAGCCAAGTTTTCGTTTTGAGATGGTGGGCATTTGTGAGCTGCCCATGCTCCAACGGAGTAACGGGCAACACTAGTTGAATCAGTAGGGTTTTAAATGAGCAAATCAACAAATGAGAGGATGTTGGAGGGAGATGTGTTGGGGATCTTTCCTGGGTAGACAGAAAAGGCGTATGTATGATCAAGATACATCCTATAAATGTATAAAATTCATAGAGCAAACACAAAAATATTAGAGAAAACGGGAGTTAAATCAGAAGAAAAGAAAGCATTTAGTGATAGAATGGAAACAGTGGTTCTCACTGCTAGAGCAACAGTAACGGCCAGAGAAGAGAATCACCTTCCGGTCAATAGAACAAACTCTCTGGCCTGGTGGAGCCTTCATGGTCCAGCTGAGCATGTGACCTCCCCACCAGGGAGCAAGCTAAAGAGATAGATGGGATCATTTTAGTCTGAATGATACACTCCCAGCATGTCCACCTTGCCCACTCCCAAGTTCAGTCCCTAGGAGCTCCACATCATCCACCCGGGTTGGACCACTTCTCTGAGGACCCCATCTGATGGGCCCAACGTTTCCTGTTTTCCTTTTTCTATCCCTTTAAGATGCTGGCCCGAGGCCGGGCAGTGGTGGCGCACGCCTTTAATCCCAGCACTCGGGAGGAAGAGGCAGGCGGATCTCTGTGAGTTCGAGACCAGCCTGGTCTACAAGGGCTAGTTCCAGGACAGGAACCAAAACCACAGAAAAACCCTGTCTCGAAAAACCAAAAAAAAAAAAAGATGTTGGCCCGATCCTAAAAAGACTTTTTTCTGACACTTGGAGTTTTCTTAGTCTTTCTCTAAAGAACGCCTCACCAGCACATGGGTGCCTGCTACCCAGGTGGAGGACTTCTATGTTCAAACATCAAATAGGATGGCTTTTCTTCTTCCGATCCCCCACCCACCCCCGGCAGCTGCTGAGATTTACTGTGCTTGGCTGTTGGTAGCACAACACCAAGATCCTTTAAGCCCGCGGATCTCCAGAGAAACCGGGAATGTTAAGCACACAGCATTGTCTTTCCAATGGGCAAGATGAAAAACCTAATCTCCCATCCAGAAAGCAGAGATTTCGAAATGATTGACAGCCTGGTCATCTGTGTTATCTGTTGAACCAGGCAGCATCAAGCTCCTGGTTGTGATCAGGAGTGGAGGTGGCTCGTCATCTAAGTGACCCTTACAGCCAGATCCTCGCCCAAGCACCCACAGCCAGGACTGGATGGACGTGGCTAACAGCCCAAATGACCTCTGTACTATCTGTATGACAGAGTCCAGGTCAGACTCTTTGACTTTTAAGCTAGTAAATATAGTGATCTCTAAAAACTCATCTTCTTGGAAGAAATGACATGTACCCTGAGTTGAATTTCATCGTAATTTTGCTTCCTCGTGCAATGAGGATTATATTACAACAGGAAACTTTTACCAAATTGCACTGGGCTTAAATACACTGGGAATAAGCTGCCTGTTTTAGACTTCCAGAAATCTGATCCAGGTTGACAAAGTCACTCTGATCTCATCTGGGAGTTCACTTCCCTGTATAGCACCTGTAGGGACACCCTCTTTCGTCCCGGAGGGTTCTCTTCTAAATTCTATTAAAATTATCCTAAACTTCTCTTTAAGTTCATTCTCGATTTCTTTTGTTAGTAAAACTAAGAACCCCAAGAGGAGAACCCGGTTTCTTCTGTGTCACCGCAAACTGAGGAATAGTGAGAAGGGCCTCTTCGAAGGGACAGATTGATACTGTAGAAATGTCACTTCCCACTGCTCGCTGAATAAGAGCCAATAGCCTGCTGTGCCTTGTCCAACGTAACAGTCCTCTGATTTTTGAGGCCCTCTCTATCGCCACCTGCCTTGCCTCAGAGCCCACGCCCTAGCACCAAGCAAGCATTGAGGTCGCAGAGAAGACCAAGCCTGTGACTCAGAGCACTCAAAAGAGCCACTGAGTGGACTCCGCTGAGTCACTACATGTCACTGCACCCAGCACATCCTGCTGCAGGCTCCACAAGAAGATGGGCTTCAAGCTTGAGTGATAGTTGCTATCAAACATGGCCATTCAAGCACTCAAGTTGATGACGCGATATGCAGGACCATACCCTCAACGTGGGCCCCACTTGTAGGCCCTCCTCCAACTAGCTCTAGGAGCTGAGATTGCTTAATCACAAAGTGCAATGCCTCAGGTCATGCGCTTTCTCCAGCCCTCTCCTCCTGTGTGCCTGCTCATCCATCCTCCCTGCTGAAAGTGCTCCTCTCTTTGCCCCACCGCCTCCTATGGCTGCCCTGACCTTCTAAACTCCCACTCAGGGATCAACAAGTTCTTCCACCCGCTCAAAACCTTCCTCCTGCCACTTCCCCTTAATTGAAACTCATCCATCCCCAGCAGGCCGAAAGCCTCTTGAGTGGTCTCAAGCACAGGCTACTGTTTGTACTCTCAAGATCCATTTACCAAAGTTGGGAGGCAGAAGAAGTACCTCTCCTGACTCCTCAAGGTCAATCGCTGTCCACAGTTCTCCGTCCTCTGCCATCCCAGGTTCATAAAACTCAGCTTTAAATAGAAAAGGCATAGAAATGTTTAACCTAAAACTCAAACATGAGTCTGGAAGTATCCAGTTCTGCGTGTGCGTGCGTGTGTGCGTGTGCACATACACGTGTTCTTCATAGGTATCTGTACATATATGTATACAGATAAATGGACCCCTATCAGCATCTTACATGACCACACACAAATACACACACAGCCGACAAAATTTGGAAACATATAGGTGTTTGCTCACATATGCTATTCACAGTACCATTTACAAACTCTTCTGGTTACACATACAGCAAAGTCCATAATGCAGCTTGCTGAATTACTGCAAAATGAATACAGAGTTCTCGCCAAACTCAGCATATTCAATGGGCTTGGTAAGGACCTGAGTGGATGAAGGCATCTAACTAGTCCTACGTCTTCTTATGTTTCCCATTATTCGGCTAGAAATCCGTGGGTTCGTTATCCTTGCTGAGCTCTGACCACAGCTGGGTCCCTTGGCTGGCTGATGAGGATACCCCTGGAAGTCTGCGCCACAGACTGTCACTAGGGTTAGGAGACTACAGCTACTGGCTGTAAGTCTGTCGCCCATAGCTCTGGCCTTCCTTTCCCCTCACCATTCTGCCTGTAGGGTAAGCTGATGGGGAGCATCGCTGCTTCTCTGAGCAATAGTATAATGTTAGTGGGTGGAGTACACTTGGGACCATCCTGTGGAATTCCGTCCTCTGGCTTTAAGCAATATCAGTATACCACACGCCACCTCCCTCAGTGTAGTAATATGAGCGGTGGGGCTGCGTCCCCAGCACCCCGGCCGCCTGGCTAGCTTATGCCCCAAAATAACAACACACAAACTGTATTCTTTTAAACACTGCTTGGCCCATTAGCTCTAGCCCTTACAGGCTAATTCTCATATCCCAATCAACCCATCTCTAATAATCTGTGTAGCATCAGTCTTACAGGGAAAGATTCTAGCCTATGTCCATCCTGGGTCTGAGCTTCATGCGTCTGCCTCAGAGAGCAAAGCTATCGTGTCTGCCCGGGAGAGGGGAGCATGGCATCTCTGAGCTCACTTCCTCTTCCTCCCAGCATTCTGTTCTGTTTACACCACCCACCTATGTTTTAACCAATAAAATGGGCCAAGGCAGTTTCTTTATTTTTTGACCAATGACCTTCCTCCATCACCTCAGCCCTCTTGCTCTTTTTCTACCTCCCGGCAGAATGTCACAGCCATTTCCACTGTGACGTAGGGGTTATTGGTCTCTACTTTCTCGGAACTTCCAAAAGAATACCTGGAGGCTCCTTTGCCCACACCTAGGGATAAGGATTGCCAGATTTAGCAAATAAAATGGTATGATCCAACTGATAGCAGTATTACATAAATACCAATGTGACTCTGTCTCATACCAAGGAGATATTTGCACACCCACGTACATGGCTGCATTGTTTATAGCAGCAAGGAACTGAAGCACAGGTGTCTGTCGGGAGATAAATAGATCATGGAAATGTGTTACGTATACACAAAAGAATTCTGTTCCGCTAAGGAAAAATGAAATTTTCTAAGAAATCGGTGGATTTTTGAAGCAAGGTGACTCAAAAAGACAAATATTGCATGTTTTCTCTCGTGTGGATTCTAGTCTTTAATATTCATATATATGTAAATATGGGAACTCATATAAGCACAGACCACAAAATTAGAAAGACCACAAGGGGAAGAAAAGAGGTGTTGAGGGGAGGGGGAAAGGGCAACAGAACCATGCGGCTCAAACTTTGAAAGGCTGCTGTTGCAGGCTGGAAGACCGTGAGGAAGGGCTGGGGGTGGGAGAAGAAGACATTTGGAGTAGCCGGGGTTTGGAGAAGCCACAATGAAAGCTAATACTATGTGTGTTAATTAAACACACGCACACGCATGAACTCACACACACTTACACACACTCACACATGCACACGCACACATATGAGCGTGCACACATACACATTCACGCAGATGCACACGCGCGCACACACATATTCAGCTAAACGAGTTCCAGATGAGCAGCTGGTTTTGGCTTAATTATTCTGCACATAAAATGCCTTGTTTCTATATCGCTCAGCCTCGCGTGGAGTCCTTACCAGGAAGTTAAATTCTCTAATCCCAGGAAGCATCTCCAACTCACTTTATTCTTATTTATTCATCTTATTTTCTTCTTTGGCGTCAAATAACCTCAGAATACCACACCAGGGAATCCCTCGCCTCCTGTTTGAGCTTGCTAGATAACGATGGTAGCTCCTTCCGCGTGTAGCTTTCTTCCATTATGAGCGCCAGACAAAATTCCAGGCAAACTGTGCTGGTATTTAAGTCTCATTTGGGGCTTTGGGGGAGCCAGGAAAGGTGATAACAGCATCTATTGCTCGGCCGAGAAACTCCTCCAGCGTCATTAGACGTGAGGAAACCCACAACTTCCTTCTCGAGTTTTGAGGAATCGCATGGCTCCCCAGAGCCAGCACCCTCCAGAATCTGCATTTTGAGCTCCGTCTCCTGTTTGGATGCCAGGCTTTCCCAGCCAGGGTCCCAACTAGTGGTAGGCTGCCAAGTGTTTAAAAAACAGCTCTCTGAGAAGGGATGCCAAGAAAACCCTTGACTCATTCTGTTTGTTGATTCCCCAACGTGCAAATAGTGATTGATCACGAATGCTTTCAGGGTGCCAAGATCATGCCATTAAATGTGAGCCTGGGGAAATCTGGATGATTAATTGGTTCTTGGGAATCGGGAGAAAGAATGCTCAGGACACGGCCAGTCAAGCCCTTCATCCAGCAGGTGCGGGCTGAGCATGCGAATGTCTGGTGTGACTCTAAATAGCAGGGCCCATATCCATCACACAGCTGTTTCCACTCCTCTGTTGCGGGAGATAATGGCTCTTCGGAAAACCACGAAAGGGAACTTCTGCCTCACATACTTACCTTCCTAATGGTGCTCATTCTCTCGCGATCCCTCCAAGGGCGGCAAAAATGGCTTAGCTGAAACCAATGGACTCTGCCATCTTTCTAGCCGTCGCTCCCCTTTTGTGTGTTAAAGGCCCAAATAATTTCACCTGCAAAGGCTGTCGCCGTCTCTGACTCCCCCCGCCCCAACCAGGTTTTATCAGTAAAGCAGTTACCGGTTTCGGACCAGGACCCGGTTTGGCTTTGGATTGAGTGGAGTTGGGCGCCTGAAGGAGGCTGAGAGCGGAGAACACAGAAGGCCAGCGCCACATTTCTGGGAGCATGTAATCAGGGAGAGCAGGAGGGAGGGTCAAGATGCTGACATAAACCAACGACTCAAAGGAGAGCCTGGAGAAGAGCCAGAGAATGAAGGACCAGATAAGTCAAGAGCACCACACAGAAATCCTATTATTTCAGTGCTCTTTTATATAGCTTGGAGAACTTGAAACTGAGGACACAGTATGGCCAATATCCAATTTTGCATGTTTAGCGGGCTAATATTAACAACAGAGCCATTTTTAAATGGGAAATTTTTTGCACTTAAGCCAGGCCGTGACATGTCCCATAAAAGGAAGGACTAGCATGGTTCCAAAATTGAGACAAAAAGGCCAGTAATTATAGAACAGCCAAATAGGCCGTTAGGCAAATAGAAGCCCTCCTCAGAATGAGGACTCTCGAGTGGAGCCATTCATTGCTAGTCATTCTTGAAGTAGGGGTGATTTTAGAACATCCTGTCCTCAGTAGGCAACCTGGGTTTTCACCCACACCCCAAATTACAGGGCTCTATGATAGCAACCCTTGAAATATTGGCTTTTCTCCAGGACTGTTCTTAAGTAAATGGGTTTTGAACCTTTTTTTCTTTAAAATTGAGACTTTGAACCAAGAGATGGTTCAGTCGGGCACTGTGTATACTTGAGGATCTGAAATTGGATTTTAGTGCCTGTGTGAAGAGTCAGGAGAGTCGGCTCACATCTGTAACCCTAGCACTGGAAGGACAGAGAAGGGGTAGATCCCAGGAGTTTGCTGGCCAGCTTGGCAAGACAATTTGTGACCTCTGGAATCAAGGAGAGCTACTGTCTCAAAAGAAAATTGGATAGTAGACACTTGAAACCAACCTTTGGCCTCCATATGTACTAATACACGTGGGCACAGATATCTGCACATGCATATGAACACACAAACATGTATTAAACTATACTACACATACACAGAGAGAGACGATTTTTAAAATTGGGGGTTTTTTATACTGCATTCAAGTTTGTCCAGTTGACATACTTATTGTTCATAGACTGACTTTACCCTTGGGGTTCTTCTCTTTAAAGAAACAGAAGTTTGGGTTTCAGTGTAGCTCAATGATAAAGCTTTGGTCAGCAGACATGATATCAGGGTTTCATCCCTAGCACTGTAACATGAACAAATTAAAAAGAAAATTAGGCAAAAAGTGTACAGAAATTAAAAAGCAGTCGAACAAAGCTGTCCCGTGACTGCAGGATCAATACCAGGAAAATGAGACCAATCTGAAGGGTCTCCATCTTCAGTTGGCCACCCCTTCTCCCAGTGTGCTCTGACATTGGAGAACTCAGAAGAAAGCTGCCCCGATACATTGCTTTTGTGGCTTGGGATTTATTGGGTTTTTTTTCTTGTTTTCCCATTTTAATCCTCATCTTGTAATTTTGTGTAGGTATTTTTCTTCACTGTTCAGATTTTTCTCTTCTCCTCCCTCCATCTTTCTGATATTCCTCTTTCCTCTTCCTGTTTCTTTTTTTAAATTCCATCATAATTCTTTTCTTTTTCCTTTTCTGTGCATCTTTATTTATTTCATGCAGTTGCTGCCTCTAGTTTTATAGTACATAATTTTAACATCATAACTCTATATTATTTTTGTCATCCTTTTTATAGTCACTGTTGATGTCTTTGTTGTCAATTGTTGGTTTAAAGTCTGGCCTTAGGTGTGGCTTGATTTGCTGCTGTAGCTATTACAGTGGTTTCTTATTGTTCTCTATGAGGGGTATGAGGGATTGGTTTTTTGACTGGGGACTGTGTACTAATAAGAGTCCCAAATAAAACCTAAAGATAGATCCTTCCCCAAAAATGTGCAAATCACACTACAGAAACATAAAGGTATGAAAAAGCAAAGCAAAATGATTCTTCCAAAAGATCATAACTCCTCAGTAACAAAAATCCAAAGATATGGAAATTAGTAAAATGCCAAGGAATTCCAAATTTTTACTTGTGAAAATAATCTGACTAGAAAGAGGAGGCAAACCAAGAGCGGACAAAATAATTCAGGACTCAATGGACAAGGCAAAAATTTGTCTCAAATCTAAGGAAAGAAATACACATCCAAGCCCAAAAGGCATTTAGAACCCCCAAAAGGTATGCCCATGCCAAAACTTCTTCATGACGCACTGTAGTCAAGATATCAATAGTAAAGCAAAACAGAACAAAAACAAAGGGAGAAAGTTATAAGAGAAATTTGCCAGCTCACTTACAAAGGCACACACAATAGATGACATCAGACCTCAAAACAGGAACCCTAAAATTCAAGAGATGAATGATACATGTCAAGCCCTCAAAGTAAAAACTGACAACCCAGAATGCTACAACCAGAAAAGTTATCCTTTGCAATGAATAAAGAAGTAAAGACATTGAACACAGTCACAAACTAAAGCAATTCATGACCACCAGATAAGCATTGCAGAAGATATTTGAACAAATTCTAAACACACCGTGTCTTGGTACTGTGAAGAGGCACCATGGCCAAGGCAGCACTTACAAAAAGAAAGCATTTAATTGGGGGCTTGCTTACAGTTTCAGAGGGTGAGTCCATTATCATCACAGGGGGGAAGCAGACAGGCATGGTGCTCAAACAGAGGCTGGAGTTTTACATCCTGATCTGCAGGCAGCCAAGTATGAAGAGTGACACTGGGCCTGTCATGGGCTTTTAAAACCTCAGAGCCCACCCCCAGGGATATACCTCCTCCAAGGACACACCTCCTCCTCCAAGGACACACCTCCTCCAGCAAGGACACACCTCCTCTGACAAGGACACACCTCCTCTGACAAGGACACACCTCCAGCGACAAGGACACACCTCCTCCGACAAGGACACACCTCCTCTGACAAGGACACACCTCCTCTGACAAGGACACACCTCCTCCGACAAGGACACACCTCCTCTGACAAGGACACACCTCCTCCGACAAGGACACACCTCCTCTGACAAGGACACACTTCCTCCGGCAAGGACACACCTCCTCTGACAAGGACACGCCTCCTCCAACAAAAACACACCTCCTCTGACAAGGACACACCTCCTAATCCTTCCTAACAGTCTAACAACTGGGAATGGAACAGTCAAATGTATGGGTATTACATACATTAATATTAAATGTATTCTCATTTAAACAACCACATGGAGTGAAGGGAAGGTGAGGAAAAAGAGGAAGTCTCAATCACAAGATACAGGAAGTAATATATTTCATGTGAAGAACAGATGAACAAAGGAAAACTAAAAAAAATGCACCATATCCAGGTCAGAAACTACAGAATTATTATTTGAAGGGGAGAGGCAAATAAGAATGTAATCTATAGAAAAACAACCAATAGATTTATAGGAATCATAAAGCTGCTCTTAATAAGAACCCTAAATTCAAATGGTCTTAACTAGGCAACTAA
This sequence comes from Microtus oregoni, assembly GCF_018167655.1. Taxonomy (NCBI): domain Eukaryota; kingdom Metazoa; phylum Chordata; class Mammalia; order Rodentia; family Cricetidae; genus Microtus; species Microtus oregoni. The sequence continues at coordinate 26,166,450 of NW_024543077.1, forward strand.
AGGATTCAGGCTTGCTAATTGTGAGAGAAAAAAAAACAAGAATTAATCGTCTACAGGCTCCAAGAAACATATTTGTTGAAAGTAAAAGTGTGTAAGTCAATATATCAAATACATGGAAGCTGAAAATATACCGGCGTAGCTGATCTTATATAGGTTAAAGTGACTTCTAGTCAAATTAGAATAGACAGAACAACACTACCCTTTATAGAAGACACAATTAGTTAAGAAATGTGATAACTATAAATATATAGAGATGAAATTTTGGGGTTCCCACTCTCATAAAACAAACACTAATGAACACAAAACAATGGGCATGTCTTGATAAAATTATAGTGGGTGACCTTAATGTGCCACTCTCATTAATAAATATATCCTGATATAATAAGGACCAATAGAGATTAAAATCAACAATGAGACTTCAGTTAACTGTATCATAGATAAAAAAATTAGCAGACAAAATTAAGACTATCTCATTCATCACATATAAAATATATTTCTTAGCTGTCCATAGACTGTCCCATAAAACAGACCACCTTAGAGCCATAACACAAATTTAACAAGTATAAAATAACCTAAATAATCTTATGTTTTTCTTATAAATGTTATATATCTTATAAAATATTAATAAAATAAAACTAAAATCAATAGCAACAGAAACTATAAAATATACAGAAACTGAACAGTATATTTTGAGTGACCAGTGGATCATTGAGGAAATCAGGGAAAGAAGGTTTAAACTTTCCAGATTAAAATGAAGGCTTATCAGAACTGTTTGAATACAGCAAAGAAAGTTCTAAGAAGAACCTAGTTTTCTGTGTGTTTACAGCAAAAATGATAAAAGTCATCTAGATTAAATAGCTTAGTGATACACTTCAAGGATTTAGAAATATAAGAGTGTAATAAGCTCAGTACAACAGGCAGGCAATACTAAATACCAAACAGAAGTCAATAAGACGAAGACTAAAATATCAATTCAAAGAACCAATTTAAAAAAAAGACAGTTCTTCGAAAAAATAAAATTGATAAACCCTTAGACAAACTAACCTGAAGAGAAGAGAGAAGACCAAACATGATGGAGTTAGAGATGAAGAGAGGACATTATTATACATAGCAGTGAAACAGAGAGGATCATTCTGGAACATCTGAGAACCTACAATAAAAAAAAAAAAGACTAGAAAAATCTGAGAAGAATGGATAAATTCCTACACATGTGCTGCATAAACGGAGTGGTAATGCCTGCATTCCTTACTCTGTGTGATGACACCATGCTGAAACTCGAGACAGAAGGGGACAGAAGCTTTTGAGCCTCACTGTGAAGAAACTTTTCTCTTTGGGTAAGAGATTCTGGGGTTCAAAACCCGGGCCTTGTGGATGCTGAGCAAACACCTAGCCAGGAAAGCATATTCCAGTTTAAGATTTCTTTCTAATCACCTACCTCTCCATACCCAGAATCAAAATCTCACTTATATTCTTAAAATCCTTTGAAGTTACAGAATGACAGCAAACTTCTAAAGATGTTTTATGAACAAAATAACAAGGAAATAGGCACTTCTTAGAGTTAATCCATAACCAGATAGGTGGAGGGACAGGCTTAGCATTGGGAAGCCTGGGTTCAAGCAGAGAGCCTGCCAAAGGTTGCTTCCTCGTCAACTTTCAACAGGAAGCTCCCTCACCCTGTGTGGCTTGGCATCTGGAAGCGATTCATCCACACAGACGCACTGGATCGAAAGTCAGACCTGGTATTGGGTAAGGGGACACATTTACGAGGAGGCCTCTGGATTCATGAGTTTTCTAAGACCCAGAACTGTCTTGGATTTCTGAGGTGATTACAAATCAATAAGAAACGAGGTCAAATCAGATTACTGAAAATGTCTTGTGCAAAATGCTGAGGGTTGCAGAATTCTCTCCCTGACCGCACCATCAATGCTTTCTCTCCAGAAGCTAGGGACCTCTGGAGTCCCTGATCCTCTGCTGCCCCAGCACTGCCTGTCACCTCCCAGGGTACCAAGGCTACATGCTGCAGGGGTCTATGTATACCCAATCAACCCTGCTATGCAGCCTTTTCAGGAAATGCTAGTAGGAGGTGGGGTCAGAAAACTTTCTCCAGGTTTAGAATTCGAAGGGATAATCACCACTGCTGTGTGGGAAGGCCCAGGATTCTATGAGAGCTGAACACCAGCTCCCTTAAGATTTCCTGTGTCTGCTCCTTGGCAGATGCCCAAACGTATTTGACCAAAGGAGCAGGTCCACCCCTGCCTGTTTTCTGGCTCTTAGATGGTTTATTAGCTCCCTTACAGATTGTGTGTTGACTTGGTGATTTCCTCTCTGGATTGTATCTGTTTTGGCTTTGAAGAGAAAATGATATATTTGTTCTGTTTAAAAAATGTAAATCAAACACTGTTTGGCTGGCTGAGTTCTTGCAAAATCGTGTCCTGACACAAAGACTTGTATCGAAGTCCTTACTCCAAGGTAGATAGCATTGGGAGGAAGGAACAAAGAACGGGGCAGGAGGCAGAGCTGATATAAGCAGGTGCTGTCCCGTCAGCTACGGTGACAGGTGATGGGTGCAGACTGGGTTTTCAAAAGAGCAGGGATGATAATTCCCAGAAGAGTCTTCAGCAAAAACCGGAAGTTGGTTCCACACACCTCCCATGTGCTGGACAGGGCAAATACAAAATGGGCTTCTGCAGGCAGCCTACATGCCAGCTTCCAGGGAGCGAGGAGGAGTCTACACAGGTTTGCAGTGGTGTACACAGGGAGGAGATGGCACCTCTGAGGAGCAAGGGAAGCCCTCTAAGAGGTGACCTTAGAGGATTGTGACATGATGGGCAAGCTGTGCCCACATTCAGGTACCCCCCTGTTGGGTGTGTTGACCCAAGATCTAACATTTGCCCACGCACCAGTGAATCACAACTACTTCTTGTGTTATTACCACATTATTGATCAACTCAGTCTATGGGAGATATGGAAACATCCCTAAAACCAAGAATAATGGGGGCAGGCCAACTTTCAACCTGGGGAGACAATTCTGCCGTAGTTTGCTGTGATCAATGCCCAGTTGAATAATAACCTTAGCAATTTTGTTTTAATTAATATTTCACTTGGAAACTATGCCCGACAGTAAGGCTGTACATGAATGTTCTCAAGAAAAAAAACAAAAACAAAACAGAGTATTCATTTATTTACCCAATTATGTCTCACTCGGAAGCTAAAATGCATAAGAACCCAATAAACATCTCAGCACAGAGGGGGACTAATTGAATAATTAATATCTTTCTCCACAGCGTGAATAATTAAGAAATCTAAAGGAAACTTTCAACAAAAGATTCGGAAACCAACACCAACTGTGCTTTAAGGGCTGTGTTGGATGCACCAGGTTGTGGGATATTCGGTTCCTAAGGAGTATTCCTTTCTATCTTGTTTTGCCCCTGAACAGCAATATCCAGATTCTCAACATTGTCAGGAAAGGACACCTACTACTACCTGTTTCTTGTCCAAATAGACAAGGGGTGTGATTCGAAAAACCAATCAATGAGTTTGCTATCAGTGTGGCATTTGGCAGGAAGGGAGAATTGGACTCCTTAGCTTAGATTTAGAGACGATCACACTGCTTTTAAATGCAAATAGAACATTTATGTGCAAAGCACTCTGGGATCCATTTGTAACGAGCATTGCTCCCTGTACAAATCCATTTTCATGGCTTATCATCTAAGATTAGTCCCTACAAGAAGACTAGTCCTTACATTATAACCGTGGGGTCCCTGCACAGCGCACTCAGCAGCACTGCAGCTCCTCAGAGCTCCTACCCCTCAGCTCTGGGCGTTTTCACTTAGGGGAACCCAGCCACCCTCTCAGAAAGCACTACTCTCTAATGGCCTCCCTTGTAGACACCGTGTTTCTTGTGGCCTGAATTTGTGGTAAGTGACTTGACTGAAACCCAGATGAGAGCCATGGTGAAAGCGTAATTCATAAACAATCCCACACCAGTTTGGAATTATGATTGATAGGATGGTTATTTATTTAAGGGGGAAAAACTTACACATCACCAGTCCAGACAACAGCCCACTGCACAATCAGGAAGGGAGCCTAGTCACCTAAAGCGGAGCCGGAAGCGAGCGAGAAAGAGAGAGAGAGAGAGAGAGAGAGAGAGAGAGAGAGAGAGAGAGGAGGGAAGTGGCTGCTTTTTTAAAGAGAAAGAGACCACGCCCCAATGGGCTGGTATCTCAGCGGCTATTGGCTGAAGGAGTGGAAGGAGCTCCCACAACACCATGGTGTCTCCCCTATTCACCTGTGAAGGGATAATTAAAATAGCTTCTTGGTTATAAGTGCAACAGCCATGTGCCTACATCTCAAAATCAACACACATAGCCAAGCAGTAGTGGCACATGCCTTTAATCCCAGCACTCGGGAGGCAGAGGCAGGCGGATCTCCGTGAGTTCAAAACCAGCCTGGTCTACAAGAGCTAGTTCCAGGACAGGCTCCAAAACTACAGAGAAACCCTGTCTCCAAAAAACAAAAACAAAAATGAAATCAATACACATAGATCTGATGTGAGCATTTCCTGCCTAGCCCGGCAGGAGGGTGCTTGAAGTGAGTTTTAAAAAGGGAAAGTTGCAAGTAGACCTGTTCACTCCCCACCCCACCCCTCCTTACCGTACCTCCCTCATGCCTTCCTCCCTGTCCTTCCGGGGTGTGACTGTGATCCCAGATGGAGTGGACTCTAGCAAAAGTCCTAGTAGGCATTTGCTTTTTCCACATCATTCTCTTTTCCATCCTTCTGGTTACATTTGTCAACCCGCACGCTGTATTTGGCAGGGCTACCAGATGGGCTTCTGGGAGGGTTGATAAGCGCTACAGCTCTTCCTCTGGCCCCTGTTCACCTTCTCGGCTTTCCGGTCCCCACAGGTGAAGCTGCCTGCAACACCAGGCATCTGACTTGTACATTATGAGTCTCTTCCATTTTTCCAAATCTTGAGGCTCTGCCAGTTTTCTTTAGTTCTAGGAACACAAATACGGCTAAAATAATTAAATGCTCAGATGGATAAATATTCCAGAAAGGACAGGTAACAAACAAAGCTTCATGTCAAACAGATGGATGAGTGAGCCGAATCATTACAGGTTGTAACAAAAGGTGAGCGTTGAGAAAACAGGTAATTATGGAGAGAGAAATCCCCCATACCCCTGGCAGTGACAGGAACTCAAGAAAAGCCTGGGAGTCCGAGAGGCTGTACAAAAAGGGTGGGGAGGGGGTCAACTGAGGGTCATTCCCTTTGAAATGTGAGAAGAAAAGCAATAAGGAATTGAGAAAGATTAGGAGGAGCTCCTGCACAGCCCCAGGGCTGTGAGGAAGAGTTTGCCCTGTATTTGTAAAACAATAGAAAATCACTGACGGATTTATTAGGAACTCAAGGCTCTGAGACTCCCTCACTACCCCTAAGGGGAAGTGCAGCCACCTGAGATTTCCTGCTCTAAGTCAGAACCTGATACCCATCTCCCTGATCCTCAAGTATCGAGATTTCCTCCTTTCGGACTTCAAAAAGAAAAAACCTTAGCAACACATCCCAAGCCTTAGCAACAGCCCCTAGGCCCATGTATGGCTCTAGGCTCTAGGATTTCACACTGAATTCGAGGCCTGGGAGCTTCCTTTATCTTCAGCTTGGTGGTGGGGCGCAGGGAGACTTTTCAATATTAAGATCTCTCTCTCTCTCAATCTCTCTCTCTTTCTATCTCTATATATCTATATATATTATATCTGTATCTCTCTTTTCCCCTTCTGTGTCCTTCTTTGGACACCTCCTAACTGCCGAGCCATCTCTCAAACACTACAAATATCAACAAAGAAACAGCCATGAAATGACGGCAGAGTTGCCACCCTTCTGTAAGCCTGTTCTGCCCAGTGTCCTGGAGATGCAGAGTCCCTATTCCCGTGCCCCCCCACCCCAATGAAGAAAACAAATGTCAGTTTGTTGGTGTGAATAGAGGAGAGATGAGTTGACTATTGACTCTGCCTGTGAACTTTATGGCCGCTTCTCTTATGGTGAGACTTCAAAGATGGGGGGGATGAAATGGCCCCCCCATCCCACCCAGTTTGACTTTTACAGAGAACAAGCTCCTTCTTCTATCTCCAACTGCCTCTAATATGTTATTATACAGCTGGAGCAGTGCTGGCCAGTCCCTGAGATTCTCATCGACTGACTTGGGTCATGTAGTCCCCTCAAGGAAAAGATTCTCCTCGGGTCTAGGGGAACCACATGTTCAGAGAGGAGGGCTGACGTTCAAGGGACAGAGCGCTGCTACCAAAGGAGATGTGATGGCTGTGAGGCAGAGCATCAATCAAACAGATGATACGACATTGCAAGATTTGGAGGACCAATTCAATAATCACTAGCATTTTCAATGAGTACCTACTATGTGCCAGGCATGCGTAACTCAGAACAGGAACAGCTTCCCGATCTTCAAACAGTTAGGTCATTGCCATCTTGACTGAAGAAGTTTCGTTAATTCAGAAAAGATAAGACGGCAAAGAAAGAAGCTTTAAAGTCATGAAATGCTTTGTGTTAAGTAACCATATGACTGTCCCTGCTGATGAGAAGCTATGCTGGCCAATAACCACGCGGAAACACTCCTAGACAAATGCCCCAGATTCTGGGATTATAAGATTGTCCATGCTTATCCTTCCTTTGTCTACTCTGAGGACTGGGGCAATAGCCTCCTATTCTGAAGCCAATTTGCCCAAATCCAAGACACAGACTTGTTACTGTCAGGTCATCTTGGGGTATCATCCCTCTGTTTTCCATGTGCCCATCTTTAAATTGAGAGTCATTCCTAATCTCTACTCCACAGAAATTAAGTCTTAACTAAATTCAATAAATATTCAATATTGCTAGTATGATGGCCATCCCAGGAAGCTGATTTTTGAAGACTAGAGAGAATTAAGGTGTTAGACGGAAGATGATAGCAGAAGCCACAAGCTCTAGACAACCTATGTCTTCTCTGTTTTTGTCATTGTTTATTCTTGAGATTGTAATTTAATCACAGCATTTCCCCTTCCCCCTTCCTCCCTCCAAACCTCCCCAAAGTCTTCTCCACTCTCCTTCATAATCATGGCCTCTTTTTGCACTAATGGCTATTACATTTACATCCATATTTGTATATGCATATATAGTCCTAAATACAGCCATACAGTCCATATAGTGTTACTTGTATATATGTTTTTCAGGGCCTTCAGTTTGACCCTAAACAATGAAGTGGTATGTTCTTCCCAAGGGAAGGTTCCCTCTCCTGTCCCCAGCTCTACTCAGTAGCTTGTAGTTTCTTGTGTAAGACCTCAGGGGCTATTCCCAGGCAGTTTGGCATGTTCACTGGTGCAACCCTTGTCCAGCTGATATTTGATGGTCTTGTTGGTGAGGCTCTATGGTTGTAGTTTCTGGCACTCCTAGGAGACACTCTCACAGCAAATTCCCTGATCTCTGGCTCTTACCATCTTTCTGCTCCCTATTCTTCGATGGGGGAGTATTTTGTTTTGGTTCCCTGTGTCTTACAATACCTTCTAACCTATTTTGTTCCTATGCCTCTACATGGTGGTTTGAAAGAAAACGGCCCCTAAAGGGAGTGGCACTGTTAGGAGGTGTGGCCTTGTTGGAGAAAGTACGTCACTGTGGGGGCGGTCTTTGAGGACTCTTTCTCAATCTTCCCTCAGTGTGACAGTCTGGTGACTTCCTGTTTTTGGAAAGTTGTAGCACTCTCAGCTCCAGCACCACGTCTGCCCGCATGCAGCCATGCTTCTCATCATGAGGATAATGGACTGAACCTCTGAAACTGCAAGCAAGTCATTTCCCAGTTAAATGTTTTCCTTTATAAGAGTTGTCATAGTCAAGGTGTCTCTTCACAGCAATCATAACCCTAAAGACACTCTAGTTCAGTATCTATAAAAATGCAGATGGCATCTCCTCTATGTCATACTCAGGTTCACTCTCAATCTCCCAAGAAACAAATATAAAAACGAGAGATTGCTTAGCAGCCACTACTTATACTTACTAGGATTTAATTTTCTACCAGAGGAGCAATTTAAATATAAGAAAAGTTTCTTTCCTATGTTAAAAACAATCTCCACATAAGCGTCCCAATGCCTTGAGAGGTAGGAATCTGGACACAGAGCACCTGGAGGCCTGGTCGCTGTGTCCAGGGAGAGGCCCTGATCTGCAGTGGAAGACCTCACAACACTCTGGTATGAGCATCCTATTCAGCAGTGCAGGCCTGGACAATGCTGGGCTTAGACAGCGGCATGCCAGAACACGTGCCCCTACACTGGGTGTGAGAACACAAGAGTTGTGGCCTTAGGGCACATCACGGCAGGTGCGGCTTCCACTCCATAGGGACCACTTCCGGAAGGGTGCGAGAGCTACAGTCTGAGGCGTGTCATAACACCCTCACCTTGACCCCAGTGGAGCTTGACATCGAGTGTGCAAACGGAGTCCAAGAATCTCTAAAGTCCCCATTGGACCGAAAATCTAAAAGAAGTAGTTGCTTCGGAGGTGTGTGCTTAGAACAGGAATCCATGAAGGGCAACCCTCACAGTAAGTAAGCATGCTGGTTGTGATATTCAGACAATGTCTGGAAAGAACTACTGATTTAATGTTTTAGAGAATTTGCAAAGACATATTTATTTGACGTTTTGTTCTGTGATGTTTAAACTAATTTTTAATAAAGGGTAACCTCGTGACCTTAATATAATGAAACACAAGTCTTTATAATGAGCTTCCTATCAAACTTTAATTAGACAGTCTGAGGGACGGGAACAATTTCATGCTTGATCACGCTTTTCTCCAGGTACACAAATGAGTGGACATTCAGCCTTTTTCACGGAGGGTCCTGCGACAATCAATTAATACTGTTACCTATGACGGGCCTTGGTCTCCTTCCTGGGAAGATGTTTTCATCTTGTTATTACCTCAGTATCCGAATGACCATTCTAGCTGCAGTGACCAACCAACTTAAGGGAGGAAGGAAGCAAGCATATATTTTGGCTAACTATTCAAAGGTAGATGGTCCGTGGAGGCCAGGATAGCACAGGTGAGAACTTGGGGTCAAGAGGCCACATTGTCCCTCTCCTCCCACACCAGAAAGCAAAGAGAAATGAACAAAGCTTCGCCCCTCAGTTCATTTTCTGTGGTCTGTGACCCCAGCTGTGGCAAGGTTCACCCACAATGATGATGGGTCTCCCCATCTCAAGCAACCTGATCTAGGAAATCCCTCAGGATGCTCCCGGAGGTGTATTTCCACAGCAACTCTAACTCCAGCCAAGTTGAGAGCAAAGATTAACCATCACCCTTAGGACCGCCTTCCTTTCCATGGATCTCATTTGTTGGGCTAATGTGCAGCAGAGGGTCATGGGATGGTAACTGTCTGAAAAATGCTCTCTGTGAAGATGTGATCAGGTTAAGAGATGATCCTGACCAGAGAAAGCCTCGGTTTCCCTCCGTCTAGCAAGTACACCATCTGTGTTACTGTTACCGTCTATTGTGCGAGAACCCTTCAATGGGTATATTTATATATTTTCTTGCAATATAGCAGAAACAATGGTTCTGCCTTGTGAGGTCACTGTGACAGTCATTTGGTTCTGTTGGTACTCCTAGAGGAGCGGAACACTAATATTCCTGCCACGAACAACTATATACATGCAGTGTGCCATCTGGAAAGACATTTTCAATTGTTTCAAGGGGCTGGCAAGACTGGAAGAATCTTGAATCCAAGACCAAATGAAAATGGGAATCCAGAAAAGTGATGTGAGTTTCTGTTTCAAGGACATATATCCTTCCTAATGTGTGTGATGCGCTATGACAAGCAGGTGTGTGTGTGTGTGTGTGTGTGTGTGTGTGTAGATGTGACCCTACATACAGAAGTTGAAGTCTAGGACTTACCCTACAAAATAAATGGACAGAGCTGAGAAAAAGCATCCTACCTAAATCTGACACCTTGAAATGCTAATAAGTAAAAACCGGCCAGAAAGAAACTTGTGTACAACCCAATGAAAGAAATTTTTCTACCTCTAACCTCAATGCACTCAGGTTTTATAACTACAAACAATATTCCACTAGTTTTCACCCTGAATTCATAGCACTGGGCATGTTCAACAAACCTCAAATAGGAACTTAAATTCCAGTGAAGCAAATTCCAATGTTCCATACCTGAGAAGGAAGCCAGTCAACAAACCAATACAATATAAACCTCCAGAGGAGGCCACTGCTATGCAGTCTTCAAAAGACTTTACAGACAAAATCTGACCGCCCTTTAACAAGTAATCACCATATGAATATAGATACGTATGCATACCAATGCACACACCAAGGGCACCCAAGGCCACAAAAGTCACAGATACAATTGAATCCAGAGAGACATCTCATAAAATGGACAGACACAGACTACTAAGTTTGCTTTATGTGACAACAAAAAGAAAATATTTTAAAAATGGAGAAGGTGACTTAGTATTTATAAACGATGAAACTGAAAGTTGAATCCCACTCCAGCGTCCCTTCATTCATCTCAACCCCTTCCCGGTTCTCTCATTCAGAATTCCACTCTTTGAGAGTGAGAAACTTGATTCTCATAATAATACATATGACGGTGATTTATTCTTTTCAGCCCTGGCGTACATATAAAATGGTTTCAGAATCCCTAAGCAACAGCCCTGTGGAAAATATACTGTCTACAATATAAGACTTGGGCAAAAAGCTATAGTCTCCCAGAATACTGTCAAGTGACTTGTCCAGTTCTTGGAATGCTGTTTTTGTTCACCTCCTTGAGTACGGCAGTGCTATCCACTCTTACTGCTGTTTGTATTCTATTTCAGCTCCTCCGTGAGCCCCAAGGTTAGTTTTAGCTTTTCATTTCTGAGATATGTTAACGTTACCACAGACGTCTTTTCTTCAAAATCCCTGAGTGGGTAGGGGCACTGGGGAGGACCAGGAGGAGTTGGCGGAGGGGAAACCATAATCAGAAAATGTCACATGAAAAAAAAATCTATTTTCAATAAAAGTAAGAATAAAAATAAAATCACAAATAAGATAAAGCTGTCTGCAATCATCTTTTTTTTTCCAAGATGGTATTTCAAGATACCAGCCGATATGGTAAAGCTATAAAACTTACAAGGATTGCAAAAGAAAAACTTGCCTATTATCTAAGAACTGTAACATTTCTACCTAAAGAACATAAAAGGACCTACAGAAATGTTTCTAGAGGCAACAGACTTCCTGGCCAAAACCAAAACAAAGAATAATACACACACACACACACACACACACACACACACACACACACACACTCTTTAGTGGTAGATTAAAAAAACAGCATTCGAAACCATTAAAATGTTAGTGATATGGAATTATATCTTAGGAGAGATGTGAACGAACTGTGCAAAATCTAAATGAGAGATGATAATAAGCAGGACAGGTCAATTGTAGCTTCAGGATAGTTTATACATTTGATGCATTCCGACCAAAGCCACGGCAAATTTCTGTTTTTCATTTTTGTCATTTCTTTTATGGAAATTGGTAAAATGATTCTAAGGCAGAGAAGAAATAACACACTCCTAAGAGAAAGAAAAATAGGAAACAGCATTTACCCACTAGGTACTAGGGCTTAAATTTAAAAATATGAAAACAGGCGAGTGTTTTCACTGCAGATATTACCAGGTGGAATAAAATTCCCAGCCCAGAACACAACCAGAAACACGTGAGCTGGTGAGTTATGGCAGAGATGGCGTTGCCAGCCAGTGGGAAAATAATGGCTCCCACAATGTGTGGAGCGGTGTCAAGTGATTATCCATATGGAAACAGTGCAAATTGAATCTTATTTCCATCAGACAAAAAGAAGGACTCTGAATAGATTAAATCTTAAACCTGAAAGGCAAAGCCGTAAACCGGTAGGAGACAAAAGAGCAATCGTTTAAGGCCACTAGGGAGGATGAGTTCTTAGAGCAGAATGTATCAAACTCATAAAAGACTGATGCAGGGCATTAAAATAAAAACTGTTTTTCATAAGTTATCAAAAGAAAATAGATTGAAAAACTGAAGTAGAAAATATATCTGCTACCTGCATAGCCAACGAAGGGCCATTTGATGGTTATATAAAAGATCTGCAATCTAAATCCTCCTGCCTCCACCTCTCAAAGACCTGTGATTACAGGCTTGTGCCAGCATGCCAAACACAAACAGACAGAGAAATCTGCAATCTGATCGTGTCCAAGTGTTGGTCAGGGTATGGTAGAACCAGAATCCTCCCATCCTGTCAATAGAGGACCAGTGGGTACAGTCTATATGGGAAACAACCTGGCGCTGTCTCTTAAGTTGAGCGCCTGCATGTCCACTAGCCAGCCCAACTCTAGTTCCGAAGGTCAATGTCAGCGTCTTTGTCAAGGGCTACGGACAAGGAGAGAAACAGCAGAAGTTAGAAGCAATCAAGCATCGGACAGTGCTGATGTATATACCATGATCGTGGTCTGTTCACTCAATGGGTCGTCCCGGAACAGTGGAAATGAACCAGCAGAATCCTTATTAACCCGATTTGAACTTCTTTACAGAGAGCAAAAGTATCAAAAGTTGTGCAGCATCCTTTAGGGATGCGATACACACAGAATACCTATGAAGAATAGCAACCACTCATGAGAAGGGAGGGAAAGGGCAAAGGAACTGAAAGGAGCTATAAGACTTTCATAGGTGCGTGCTGTCCTGCAACGCTTTAGGTCTGAAATACACTAGACTAATTTATTTCTACTTGGTATTTTAGTGAAATGTAAAGGCATTTAAAAAGCCAGTTTCAGAGTACCACACACAGCTTAAGGAGACCCCATCAGTTTACACCACCGTGCGCAGGTACCAGCCTGCATCGGTGAGGAGGAGACCCTGTAGATTTATGCCTTCGTGCTCGGGTACCAGCCTGCATCGGTGAGGAGGAGACCCTGCAGGTTTACACCGTGCTGGGGTACCAGCCTGCATCAGTGAGGAGGAGACCCTGTAGGTTCATACCTTCGTGCTCGGGTACCAGCCTGCATCGGTGAGGAGGAGACCCTGCAGGTTTACACCGTGCTGGGGTACCAGCCTGCATCAGTGAGGAGGAGACCCTATAGGTTCATACCTTCGTGCTCGGGTACCAGCCTGCATCGGTGAGGATGAGGTTGCACAGCTAAAGGTTTAGAAGGTCTTGTAGTCACTGAGAAGGTCTTTAGGGAGAGAGGGTGGCATAATGACGGTGTCTTTGTTTTGTGTTGCTATAGCAAACTATAGCCCACACCACACTGGATGATTTACTGGTGTAAAGGAGTCGTTTCTCACGTTCTGGATGTTTGACAAACACCAGGGTACGACATCTTCGAAGAACTCTCGGTTCTCTTGTCCATGGAAGGAGACAGGGGCATGGGAGAGTTTCTGAGTCCTCACTAGAAACCTCAGACTCCTTTAGAATTGGCGTTAATTCATTCACGAGAATGGAGCCCTCCCAACCTAACCGTTTCTCAGAGGTGCTACTGCTGGATGCTGTTCCACTGATGAATGGTGTTAACATGTCTGGGGATGTCCCATTCAAACCGTAGCAGTAGAAGTCAAGAAAAAGTTGGATATGGTTTTATTTTTGAATTTTCTGCCGTGGTGATCTATTCGTATATAGGCTGTATAGCTCGGTTTTTATAAACTTGAAAATATATTTGGAGATAAATTCTTGTTTGGAGAGACTCACTGTGCAGTCAACTGGCCTGGACCTCTGTGTAGATCAGGGATCAGCTTGACCTTGAAGTCACAGAGATCTGTCTGCCTCTGCCTCCTGAGGACTGAGATTAAAGGTGCACATCTCTGTGACTGCCCCAATCTATAGAGAGATTGAAGGAAGTAAACAGGAAGGAAAGGAGAGGGAGTAAGGAAAAAGAGAGGGGACAGAGAAGAAAGGAAAGAAGGAAGGGAGGGGAAGAAGAAAGGGAGGAGTCAGGGGAAGAGGAAGAAAGGAAAGGAAGGAAAGAGGAAGAAAGGGAGGGAGGGGAGGGATGGGGAGAGGAAGAGGAGGGAGGGAGGGAGAAAGGGATGGAGGGAGGGAGGGGGAGAGGAGGAGGAAGGAGGGAGAGATGGAGAAAGGGAGGGATGGAGAAAGAGAGGGAGGGAGGGAGGGAGGGAGGGAGAAAGGGAGGGAAGGAGGGAGGGAGGGGGAGAGGAGGAGGAAGGAGGGAGGGATGGAGAAAGGGAGGGAGGGAGGGAGGGGGAGAGGAGGAGGAAGGAGGGAGAGATGGAGAAAGGGAGGGAGGGAGGGATGGAGAAAGGGAGGGATGGAGAAAGAGAGGGAGGGAGGGAGGGAGGGAGAAAGGGAGGGAAGGAGGGAGGGAGGGGGAGAGGAGGAGGAAGGAGGGAGGGATGGAGAAAGGGAGGGAGGGAGGGAGGGGGAGAGGAGGAGGAAGGAGGGAGAGATGGAGAAAGGGAGGGAGGGAGGGATGGAGAAAGGGAGGGATGGAGAAAGAGAGGGAGGGAGGGAGGGAGGGAGAAAGGGATGGAGGGAGGGAGGGGGAGAGGAGGAGGAAGGAGGGAGAGATGGAGAAAGGGAGGGATGGAGAAAGAGAGGGAGGGAGGGAGGGAGGGAGGGGGAGAGGAGGAGGAGGGAGGGAGGGATGGAGAAAGGGAGGGAGGGAGGGATGGAGAAAGGGAGGGAGGGAGGGAGGGAGGGAGGGAGGGAGGGAGGGACAAGTCAAGTCTCTGAGTATCTTCAAGGAGGGTTGGTGGAGGCTGCACGGGGAAGGGGTGCCTGCTGAGGGGAGGCCACTCTGCCGGTCAGTATTTGTAAACGCAGGCTTCCCACCAGTGAGCTCTCTCAGGCTCACCTACTGGGAGGAAGTTCCAGGCTGTTCCCTGCAGGGCTGACCGTCTCTGCTTCCAGGGCTTGTAGGACCCAGTGACTCACAGGCTCCTGGTCCCAGCAAAGGAAAGAAACTGCCCTAGAGAGGCCTAAGTTGTTTTTTTTTTTCCAGGGAGTTTCTTCAAAACTATGCTAATCAACTGCCCTGGTTAGAAGGAAGTTGGACTTATCAATTATTCATATCGTATTTTTTTTCAGAATTTATTTAAGAACACCGAGTCCTTAAACACGGATTCTCTTTTCCTAAAACAGGTCTAAAGTTCTAATACTTTCCTAATGACAAGACTTCACTCCCAGCTAAACATTAGTAGACTCTTTTCTGATTCCTCTCCACTGACAAACGCCACACTCCATACACACACACACATGCACACACACACACACACACACACACACACACACACATGCACACACACACACACACGCACACGCACACCAAGGACAGTAATCAAATTTACAAATAAAATTATGTTTAAATGTTCTGCATCTAAGTATACAATACACTAAGCCAGTGTCTCCTCCCTGTCCTCCAAGCACCGTTGGGGTTTCAAGGCAGTTGAGGCATTAATAAAGGAGGGAACTAATGTGACCGATAGCTAGAACCGCTCTAAAAGGAGAGAATGCACTGACCTTTTCCAAGGCTGTTTGTAAATTCAGCATTATTTATGGCATGCGTATTTGGAACCGTGAGCAGCTCTAACCTTGAAGACATATCTCGGAGCTGCGTTCCACTTGGATGACTTTAAGACCGTCAGCGGAAGGGTGGGAGACGGTCCCCTTTGTCTCACTGTTTGGGTCGGTCCGTCCCATTGGGAGGGTTTTGTGGCCATTAATGCATCGCTGCATAGCATCTGTTTGTAATTTTCATAAATCAAACGTTTGGAGCCTTTGATAATCAAAGCGATGTGTAGTAGGCATTTTCACGATGGAATGGAGGAGTAGGGAAGAGAGAGAAGGAAGGGATGGGCTAGAAAGGACAGATACGAAAAACTGGAGATTCTGGTTCATTTAAGACCCATCCAGATGTTCACAACAGTAAAGATGGTAAATTGTTTTGTGCCAGTTCACTACTGCAAAGGACCACAGACAGACATTCTAGTGTTTTCTTCGGCTCCTGACCTTGGCTTCCTTATGGGAGCCTTCACCGGCGTTGCAGGTTGCACGCACATTTTGTCCCTGACACGTTCATTCGTTCACTCAATCATTCATTCACTAAATATTTAATCGAGCACTTACGATGCACCCCTATGCAGGGTGCCGGGCATGTAGCTGAGGACCAGGCTTCTCACAGGGAATCGTTGCTGACTGGACTGTTTCCTTCCTCCCCACGTGTGTTTTTACATCAAGTGAAGGCCTTGTCACATGACACCTCCTCACCTACAGCAATCTACTTCCAGATCTCCACCTGGGTTTGCCAGTTCACCCATCTGTAGTCTCTTTACCTCTGAAACGGTAACTTAAGGACAGCTCCACGTGACACCAAGTCCCAAGGAGATTCACGTGCCCAAATCACGGCTGTTTGCACATTATTTTAAGGCCACAAAGACCAAAGTGTGTAGCAATGCGCAAATAAGGGATTTACCCAATCCTAACCCTGGGTTAGAAGCAGGTCTTCCTACAGGGCTGAACGACTTTCTGTAGCCACAAAAGGTAGAGAGAATAATCACTGGGGTGACCACTCCTCCATAGACGGAGCAGAAGGACAGCAAGCCGAAGACAGGCAAAGCGGCATGGTGACCAAGACGACAGCTTGCCTCGGTGAAAAGTGGCCAGAGAAAGAGGCAGACAACGCAGATCCCAGCGGTTCCTCACAAGAGGATCCAAGGCAGCCATCAGCACCCACAGGAGGGGTTTTACCTCACTTCTCAGTAGCTGTGACCAAACTGCCTCAGAGAATGACTTCAAGGAGGGTTTCCTTGGGGTTACAGCTTCCGAGGTTTTGATGCATAGTCCTCCGCTCTGTTGGTTCCGGGTCCACGAGAGGTAGAGCATCGTGGTACAGGAAACTTGTGACCGAAGCTGACTTCCCCACGGTAGGCAGGAGCTGGAGACCCGCCCGCGAGCCTGTGAGTGCTTTTCCTATTTCAGCCCCAACAGTTTCTACCACCGTTAGTCACACTGCTCAGAGGCGCCAGAACTGCCTTTGTTACTCATTGTGCCTAAGGGCCCCAAGAGCCTCATTAGAGAGCCTAGATTTTCTCCCTGTAGGCAACTTCCTTTTCTGTCCCAAACTGAGAGGACATTTCTGGCTGTTACACACCGGAACCGGAACACTTTTTAGCTCTTGGGATCAGAGCTCCAATGCCAGACCAGCAACCTCTACTGCCTATTTCCGGCTGATTGAGCTGGGTTTTGAGAGTGCTGAGGATGTTACCAACAGAACTCTCCACTGGGGACTTTGAGTTCCAGTTATGTGTGTCTGGTGGGCAGTACTGTGTTTACATTGCCTTTCTTGTTGGGTATGCTGATATGATGATGGGGTAGTACCCACCTGCCCATGGCTAACACTGTGTGCCAAGTCCTTGGATATGTGTGAGAAATCTCACAAGCTGAGTGCTAGGATTATCCCCACTTTTCAGATGAGGAAACTGAGCCACGGAGAGATTGCATACAGTGTTCTTATTCTGACATTGCCTGAGAAAGATGTTGGTTTTTCTTTTTCTTCTGTTTTGCTTGCTTGAGACTGAAGGTGTTCTCTAAAGTGTGTATCTAATAGCAGGCATGCAAGGGCTTGAAAACAATATGAAACATGCTTCCGGTGCCATACATTGACTTCTTCTAATATTTACTTCTTTTTGCCCGTTATAATTAATAACGGAATTATAATTAATTATAATTAATAATAAATGCCTTTGCTCGCAGACGCCCTGGGCATACATCTTGTGTCAGATGACACCTGCCTTTGAAGAAAAACCTGGGAGTGATCGCTTTCCTTCTCTTCTTCTCCTCGGGGACCAAGGCTGCTCAGTCACTCCTGTCACAGTGGTCTCCTTCACAGCCTGACAGCAGTCATCAGTCCTCTCAGGATGACTGCGGGTCCCAATGACCTGCTCCATATGTGATGAAGGACCAGAGCAAAGAACTTGAAGTCTCTGAACACAAAGAAACGACGAGATGGAAATGCTGATGAGCCTCGTTGCATTGGCACACGCCGATGTCACTCGCGCCCCTAAATAGGAAGAGGTATTAATTGTTAATGAAATAGGAGGAAGAGCAAAGTGAAAAAGAAAGTTGTCTCCTTCCCTCACCCTTGAGTGTAGCCCCCAGACGGACTCTTGGAATGACCTGTGAAGGGGCAGTCAGGTAAGGAATTTAAGGAGGTGACAGAAGTAGCTGTTACAAAATCATTGATCTATTTTGAGATGAACGTGCAACATGTTCCTCATAGGCAGGTGCACCAGAGAAAGTGTGTGTGTGTGTGTGTGTGTGTGTGTCTGTGTGTGTCTGTGTGTGTGTGTGTCTGTGTGTGTGGGGGGGGGCTTCATCTCTTCCATTGTGATTTCTCTGCTTAATCTGATTCTTACATGATAAGACACTTTCTCGGGCATATTCGGCCAATTTTCACCAAGTTTAGGGATTTCTTTGTGTTACGGCGACAGAGAGCTGTTTTTATAAATCTTTCCCCATGTAGCATGCCTAGGATAAAATTCAGAAACAGTCCATCAGAGGTCTCTTTATGCAGCTGGGTTAGGATTCTACAGTTCAAAATGTCCTTATTCCAAACCAGCCTGAGGGAAGTCTGGCTAAAATCAAGACTTTGGGGAGACAAGTAACTTGACACTAAGCAAATCTGAGGCTCGCTGTTTATCTTTCTTTCCGTAGTGCACCCCAGATGTGTACTTTTCCTAGGCTGTCTGGAACCGAGATTTCTTTTTTCTTTCCTGCAAGGGTCCGCTGTGAGAACAGTGATTGGTGACAAGGGTCACCAGAGCAAAGGTCCGCTGTGAGAACAGTGATTGGTGACAAGGGTCACCAGAACAAAGGTCCACTGTGAGAACAGTGATTGGTGACAAGGGTCACCAGAACAAGGGGCAGGCTGACAGGAGCAAGGGACAGGTGGAGTCGGCCCACCGGGGCTCATTAGCTGGCGCTCTTCTTCGTGGCTGGGGGCCTTGATCTTCACTAGAAAATTACATAAGTTCTGAGCAAAAATAAGCCAGGCTCCATTGCTAGGAAGTCAATTGCGAAGAAAATGTCTTAATTAAAAAGATAATTTAAAGCCAGGCGGTGGTGGTGGCGCACGCCTTTAATCCCAGCACTCGGGAGGCAGAGGCAGGCGATCTCTGTGAGTTCGAGGCCAGCCTGGTCTAGAAGAGCTAGTTCCAGGACAGGAACCAAAAGCTACAGAGAAACCCTGTCTCGAAAAATAAAAAAATAACAAAAAAGATAATTTAAAATAGTCACCTTTATCACATTTTCTGGCATCCGTAGATGGAGTGGTCGGGAGAGGCACACTTACAGTGGTTTCGAGTGATAAGACTGTCCTTTCCATAGTTACCACTCATGACCCAGATATAGAACACAGGGACTTTCTAGACCTGGGTGTACGACATGTGATGATACATATGAAAATTGAAAGTACTTTGGCCGTTTGGGTTTCATTCCCTCAGAAGTACAGACTAAGATGGATTTGAGTGCAAACTCCTTGTTTGAGTGGGGCACACTGGTTGATAGAAAGTCAAGAGGTGAGAGTCAGGGAAGAAAGCCCTAACACGCTGGCCACCAGGACAGTAGAGAGCAGACCTCAGAGTTACCCCAGCTGCCCACCCAGTTTGGTCCCAGGGTTTTATCTTCCCAGGATTTCCTGGTTGCCTTGTGACAGAGCTAGGAGCCAGGCATGTCCTTGACTATCTGTATTATTATACACAAAACAGAAACTGCTTCCTGGAGGCCTTTCCCTCACCAAGCCCCAAAGATGTTGCCTGTACCAAACAACCACACATCTCTTAGGCCGTGCCTGGCACTTATAAGTACAAACAAGGTGTTGGATGGGTGAATAAGCCAACTGCCATGTGTCCCTGAGCTGAGATGACTCACCTTGGTTGCCGTGCGTGGTTCTTCCTATTTTTATTTCAGTGATAGATCTCCGAATCCTTCGGCTCTGGCTCTGATGAGCATTTCAAAGCTCGCTGGGCCCTTGCACAAGTCATGTCTTCTGATCCTGTGAGGATGGTGGACATCACACTTAGAGGATCATCCTGCCTTTGTATCAAGTCAGTGTAGCTGTGTACAGTGAGTCCAGGAAATGGTACAGCCAGGCATTTGGAGGAGTAATCTCGCTCTGTGATGCCACATTCAAACTGCCTGTAGACTTTTACCAACAACAGAGCAGGTGTAGAGTGTCTTGCAGGGACTTTCTGCCAATGCAGACAGGTGTTGTCCCCAAGGCCACACTCCCTGCTGGCTCTGGGGAGTTCTAGGGACAGGCAGTGTTTGATTTTTTTCTTCACAAGCTATGTTTTTAAATAAGTGACATTAGGGCGTGCTGACTTGCATTGATTAGTTCTCTGCCTCCCAGGGGAGAACAGGAGGCTGGGTCCTCACATCTGGAGGCTTCTTGTCTGGCCCTCTCACACAGAACTGGGTTTGTTCTCTACAACCTCCCTCAGTCTGCATTCCCAGAAGCTTATGGAGGGTCGTGTTTGGTGTTGACCCACCATCATTCCCTAAGTCTCTTTCTTTACTGGAAATAAAGCTGGGAGACCAACAGGTGAATGATTAAGGGCACTGTGGTAGAGAGAGAACTGCTTACCCTGGACCGTGGGACTGTCTCCATGTACCGTGACCCTGGACTGTGGGACTGTCTGCATGTCCTGTGACCATGGACCGTGGGACTGTCTCCATGTCCCGTGACCCTGGACCGTGGGACTGTCTGCATGTTCCGTGACCCTGGACCGTGGGACTGTCTGCATGTCCCTGTGACCCTGGACCGTGGGACTGTCTGCATGTCCTGTCACCCTGGACCGTGGGACTGTCTGCATGTTCCATGACCCTGGACCGTGGGACTGTCTTAATGTCCCGTGACCCTGGACCGTGGGACTGTCTCCATGTCCCGTGACCCTGGACCGTGGGACTGTCTCCATGTCCTGTGACCCTGGACCGTGGGACTGTCTGCATGTCCTGTCACCCTGGACCGTGGGACTGTCTCCATGTCCCGTGACCCTGGACCGTGGGACTGTCTGCATGTTCCGTGACCATGGACCGTGGCCCTTGACCCTGGACCGTGGGACTGTCTCCATGTCCCGTGACCCTGGACCGTGGGACTGTCTCCATGTACCGTGACCCTACCGTGGGACTGTCTCCATGTCCCGTGACCCTGGACTGTGGGACTGTGTTGTAGGAGCTGCGGGCCTGCTTTTCGTCCCGCCCAGCTCCCGCACGGCTAGCTTTACACCAGAAATAACAACACACAAACTGTATTATTATTTTTTTTTATAATTTTTCGGGTGTATTATTTTAAACACTGTTTGGCCCATTATATCTAGCCTCTTCTCGGCTAACTCTCGCACCTGCACTAGCCCATTTTTAATAATGTGTGTAGCACCCCAAGGTGCGCTTACTGGGAAGATACTAGCCTACGTCCATCCTGGGTCAGGGCTTCATCGTGTTTGCCCTGGGGAGCAGCTGCAGCGGCATCTGAGCTCACTTCCTCTTCCTCCCAGCATTCTGTTCTGTTTACTACTCCCACCTATGTTTTAACCTATGAGGCCAAGCAGTTTCTTTATTACTTAACCAATGACCTTCCTCCATCAGGACTGTCTCCATGTCCTGTGACCCGGGCTGTGGGACTGTCTCCATGTCCTGTGACCCGGGCTGTGGGACTGTCTCCATCTCCCGTGACCCTGGACTGTGGGACTGTCTCTATGCTGCCTCATAACCCTGCATCACGATCGCCACACCTGCATGTTGAATTCCATTCCTGTTTCCCGTTGTGATCTGTGAGTTCTCTTTTAATAAAGAAACCCTTATTATACCACATTAGTAGCAAGCGTAGAATTCTTTTATTCGCACCCCCCACACACACACATCTGACAGGTTCCTCCTCATCCTTCCCCTTGGAAACTTACCAGCCAGGATGAGCTCATCCCAGAACATGCCTAAGCAGCCTCTTCTTCCAAGCAGCACAGACGCTCGAGGCTGGCCCCATGAGATGGCCAGAATATTGAAACTGGTCCCTGTAGATGCCCTGCACAACCAGGGAAAGTAAACCAAGTGACACACTAGAACATAAGCAAGTTGCCCAAAAAATCAACTATCGTTAATGCAAACTAATTTGATTGCCATGGAATGTCGATTCTTGGCAGCACTGTCCTTCCCTGAGGGAGACAAAAGCAAATCAAGCTTGGTTTATACCAGGTACACAAGACCCCTCTGCCTCTCCCAGCCACCCAGGAAAAAGTCTTCTCACCCATCAGAAGAAATAAAGACATCCGTTCGCATATATGGCTGACGTCTCCTGTATGTCTTGGCTTCTTGTGGTGGTTTGAGTAAAAACGACCCTCATAGGGGCAGAGATTTGAGTACTTGGTCATTGAGAGTGGCACTATTTGAACGGATTATGACGTGTGGACTTGTAAGAGGAAGTGTGTCACGAGGGTGGGCTTTGGGGTTTCAAAAACGCCAACTCTAAACCCAGAGTTTCTCTCTACCTGCTGCTTTTGGATGCAGATGTAGAACTTTCAGCTATCTCTCCAACAACATGTCCGCATGCTGCCACGCTCCCCACCATGATGATAATGGACTAATCCTCTGGAACCATAAGCAAGCCCCCAATTAAATGTTTTCTTTTTTAAGGGTTGCCATGGTCGTGGCGTCTCTTCCCAGCTATAGAACGCTGACTAAGACGCTTCTCGGCCGCAGCTGTTAGCACCAGTCACATTTACAGAGATGGTGACTGTGGAGAAAAGTGACAACTGCCGTAGGTGGCCACCCACCCACTGCTGAGAAGCTGGGGCACTGTTCCAGAGACACTTACCATGTTCCTCCAGATGTCTGGCAGCCGCAGGTCCCCTGGGACCCTGCACTGCTTAGTCAGCCACCCGAAGTGACAGCGGCGCTGGAGTCCCTTGCTGTCTGCCCAGGTAGCGTCTGCTTTTGTTTTCTTTATGCACACAAGAGCCCCAGAACTCACCTGATGTATTCCCAAAGTCTCCTAGAGACTGATAAAAGTGTGAAGTGGCTGAAGGCTGTGTGCTGCCTGGGGAGTTGATGACAGGCGCAGCGATTCCCCTGACTGGGAACTGACGAGGAAGGTCAGCCAGGACACTGAGGAGGAGTTAAACGTGGGGCTTCTGCAAAGATCTGCACCTCACTCTCGGCTTTTAAATGAGAAGCAATAAATCAAATCTGATTTGCTGCAAGTATACAATTGTTTTGAATCATTTATTACCGTGATAAAGATATTCACGACTTTGGGTTCACCACCTTGGCTCTTGGGAATTGGGTAGCTGGAGCGTCCAGTACACTCACGTTACTGTGGAGAAATGTTTCTGAACTTGTTCTTCATCCAGGATGGAACTGCCGCATCTTCTGGATAAATGTCACCATCTCGTCCTCCATTCTGCACCAGAAACCAGCATTATCACTTCCTGTCCCTGCGAACTTGGCCGCTCTAGGTTTCTGCATTGTATGGGTGGAGCCAGTACTCTCTGTCTCGCCGTCCGCCTTAGTTTCCTTAGTGCAGCGTCCTGAAGGTTCAGTCAAGCCATGTCACTGGCCTCGTGAGCTGCTTCTGCCTCCTGGCTATCGTGAACAGTTCAGCAGTGAAACTGGGACTTTTAATACACAATCAGGGAGATTCTCATATCACGCGACACTTTTAGTTTGGGGGGAGGCATCGCACTTAGACTGTATCCCACCCACTGCACTTGGGGGTGCAATAACACCGCAGCCACAGAACGCGATGACTCCTGCTTCCCCGCATCACCAACACCTTTGAAGATTAGCCTTATTTTTAATTACACGCACATGATGGGGGTGGCTCCTGCATGCGACGAATGTAGAGCCTAGAAACATCAGGTGTCCATGCTGTTTGTGTAGCAGGTAGTCGCGAGGTGCTGGGGACTGAACTCGGGTCCTCTCCAAGAGCAGTGTGCGCTGTTAACTGCGAAGCTTGCCTACGCTTTTTTCCTTTTAGGATGGTAGTCATTTTCATGCAAGGAAAACGGCACCTCATTTCGGTTGTGAATCTAACGGTCCAGGAAAGACACTGGTAGCAGTTTCACAGTGTATAGCCCTCGCCAGTACCTTTGCATCGATTGCCAACCAACTTTGTCTGCTTTGGCGACGCCATTGACTTTACTGGCAGGGGAGGGCTGGTCTCAGAAGAGTTTTAAAGTGTCCCTCCTCTTCAGCGTTTTGAAGCAGTTTTTGGAACGGCCATTAAGTCTCTAATGTTCAGGAGAATTCTAGAGCGAAGTCCTGTGGTCCTGGACTTTGCTTTCCAGGGGAGATTTCCATTCTTGGCTAGTTATTAGGCTGTTCACACCCCGTTTGTGTGCTCCGTGCCCTGCGGTGTTACACCTCCAGGAATGCGCTCGCCTCTCTGATCTGTTGGTGTACGGCGGTTGTATCTGGTTGGTGTACTGCGCGGTGCGCCCTGCTCCTTCTGGCCCCTTTCACTTGGGATGCGTTGGTATCCTGCCTGCTACTTCTTAGTCTAGCTGGTCCGCTCCGTGGACCTACCCCACCTAACAGTATGTCCACTGTACTGATGTCAGAAAGGCTGATTCATTTCCTTTCGCTTCTCTTGTTTTCTCATTCTTTCTATCATTTATGCTGTGTGTTTCTTTTTTAATTTTCTTCTATGTTAGCATTTGTCTTGTTTTGATTTTATCTCTTTTTTTTCCTTTGTAATTAGGGTATAAATTTGGGATTTTTTTTAAAGAAAGATACTGCTAGTTTATTCTGTGTCTTCATTGTCTTAAGGTATTTCTCCACCCCTGTGATTTCTCTGATCCATCTCAATAAGCGCCTATATGTCCCTTCGCTACTGACTTCTCACCCCATTCCCTTATGTCCAGAGAAGATACTTTGCATGACATCAGCATCTTTGGGTGTGTGAGGTTGTTTTTGTTTGTTTGTTTGTTTTGTTTTGTTTTTTTCTTGCTCTCATGGTATGGGTTACTCGCTGTCTGGTAAGTTCAGCTAGCCAACGGTGTTGTTTGAGCCTTTACTTCTTCTGTAACTTCTAATCTACTCGCTCTAATTTTTATTAAAACTTATGATTGACATCTCCTGTTATTACTGTGTTGCTCTATTCTTTCTCTCTGAATCTGCCTCATATATAAGCACTTTGAAGTTTGGTGGACGATATTACTGTACCTTCCTCGTGAGTTCGCCTCTTTTATGATTACATAGTGTTGTCTGTGTCTTAAAACAGGTTCTACATACACTCATTTTAGCTATTATTAAATAGTCATTATATTCTTCTGCTTGATATGCATATGGACGGTTTCCATTTTTATACTCTCAGGTGCAGCTGTAGTTCTAAAATAACTCTTAGACAGTGTGCTAGTCCGTCTTTAATTGTCAATTGGCACAACCTAGAGCTGCCTCGAATGGGGAGTCTCAAGTGAAGAAGTGCCTCAGTCAAACTGACCCATGGCGAGCCTGTGAGGAACTGTCATGAGGGACGTGGGTGGGCCCAGGCCACGGTGAGCAGCGGTCCCCGGGCAGGTGGACCCAGGCGACGGAGAGCAGCACGTTCCCCAGCAGATGGCCCAGGCCAGGGTGAGCAGCGGTCCCCGGGCAGGGGGGGCCCAGGCCACGGGGAGCAACACGTCCCCAGGCAGGGGGGCCCAGGCCAGGGTGAGCAGCGGTCCCCCGGCAGGTGGGCCGTGGCTGTATAAGAACAAGCTAGAGAGCAAGCAGGAAGGAACCGTTCTCCTCTTCGCTTCCTGCTCTCCTGTCCCTCAATGCTGGACTAGAACTTGGAAGTGTAGGCCGAAGTAAACCTTTACTCCAGTACATTCATTTGGTCAGGGTTTTATTTGCAGCAACAGAAATCAATCTGGACAGGCGGTAAATAGGAAGAGTCTGCTTTTTTATCCGTTCGATGAAGCCTCACCTTTTGATTGGGGAAGCTAATCCACTTACACTGATAATGACCCGTGAGGCTGGAGAGACGGCTCAGCAGTTAAGAGCGCAGGCTGCTCTTTCAGAGGATGTAGCTTTGATTCCCAGAACCTTCGTAGTGGCTCACAACCGTCTGTAACTCCAGTTCCAGGAGATCTGATGCCCTCTTCTGGCCCTAAGGGAACCAGGCACACCCTTGCTTCAGGCAAAATACACATAACCTTTGAAATAAATCTTTAAAAATTAAAAAATAATAACAATCATGGAGAGGGAAGGATTACTCTATCAATTTTAACTACTTTTTGTGCCTTACATCTGTTTTGCCTCTCATTTCCTCTCTTAGTTCTCCCGTTTGTCTCCCATTATTTCCCAGTGTGGGGACTTTGGTGGCAAGGGTTTGACGAGTGTTTCGTTTCCTTTTGTGTGTAAGCAAGCTGTAGATAGTTCTTGTTGTGACGCTGCAATGACAGGAAATGAAGTGACAACATTCTGTTAAATACTACTACAGTTACACATAGAATCTAAAAAATAATAATCTCATTTCAGTGCAGTTAAATACTACTACAGCTACACATAGAATCTAAAAAATAATAATCTCATTTCAGTGCAGTTAAATACTACTACAGCTACACATAGAATCTAAAAAATAATAATCTCATTTCAGTGCAGTTAAATACTACTACAGCTACACATAGAATCTAAAAAATAATAATCTCATTTCAGTGCAGTTAAATACTACTACAGCTACACATAGAATCTAAAAAATAATAATCTCATTTCAGTGCAGTTAAATACTACTACAGCTACACATAGAATCTAAAAAATAATAACCTCATTTCAGTGCAGTTAAATACTACTACAGCTACACATAGAATCTAAAAAATAATAATCTCATTTCAGTGCAGTTAAATACTACTACAGCTACACATAGAATCTAAAAAAATAATAACCTCATTTCAGTGCAGTTAAATACTACTACAGCTACACATAGAATCTAAAAAAATAATAACCTCATTTCAGTGCAGTTAAATACTACTACAGCTACACATAGAATCTAAAAAAATAATAACCTCATTTCAATCCAGTACAAATTCTCTGCTCTTTTTGCTTTATATCATATATCCATTAGGAGGTGTGTAGTTAATTTTTTCATACTTAAATTCTATAGACTCGTTCAAACACATCCGCCCATGTGTTTCTCTTTTTATATGACTGTATTTCTGTCTACACCCTCCTGTTTCAACCTGAGGCACACCCCTCAGCTCTTCCTCTTCCTCATTTTTCTGAGGCAGGGTTTGTTCGCGTAGTCCAGCTTTATCCCAAACGTCCCCCCCTCCCCCCCCCCCCCCCCCCCGACTGCTCTCCTCACACACCTGTCTCAGATAGGGTTTCTATTGCTGTGATAAAATACCATGACCCCAAAGCAACTTGGTGAGGTTTATTTCATCATACATTTCCACATCACAGTCTACTAGAGAAGAAAATCCAGGACGGGACCTGAAGCAGAGACCGTGGAGGGTGCTGCTTCCGGGCTTGCTCTTCATGGCTTGCTCTGCCGGCTTTCTTATACAACGTAGGACCCCCCCAGTCCAGGATGGCACCTCCCCTCGTGGATTGGCCCCACCCACGTCAATTTCTAATGAGGAAAACACACCGTGGGCTTGCCCACAGGCCACGCTTATGGAGGGAGTTTCTCAGTTAAGATTCTCTCTCCCTAGCTACGTCTAGGTTTGTGTCAAGTTAACAATAAACCAAGAAACCGGACAACACCTCTCTTTGTGTTGAACATTTTGTATTAACGTTTATTGTTAATGAACGTCTGTAGACCGTGATCGTCTGGGCAAGTCTCCATCCCTCCTCTGCTGCTAAGGGACAGTTTTGACAAGTACAATATTGCTGTCTGGCCTTTTTTTTTTTCTTTTAGCACTTTGAATTTATCATTCCCCCTTCTGCCAGCCTACAAGGTTTCCACGGAAAATCTGTCAGTCATCTTCGGGAAGCTTTATTGTGGGTGGTTTATTTTTTTCCTGCAATCGCCATTCTCCTTGCCTTTGACTCTAAAAGACTGGACTGAACGTGTGCAGGCTTTGTCCTAGGTGGAGTTCTTTGACTTCGAAAATGTGTATCTTTACTACTGAGTAATACTCTAATATGTATATTACTACTGAGAACTCAAGAACAATCGCAGTGGGTTTTTTATCCTACTGCACGTACTGGCTTTGGGGGAGCCTAGGCAGTTTGGATGCTCACCTTACTAGACCTGGATAGAGGTGGGCGGTCCTTGGGCTTCCCACAGGTCAGGGAACCCTGATTGCAGATGAGGGAGGGGGACTTGATCGGGGGGAGGGGGAGGGAAATGGGAAGCGGTTGCGGGGAGGAGGCAGAAATCCTGAATAAATAAATAAATTTTAAAAAAATGTAAAAAAAAAACAAAAAAAATATCATAGCAAATTATCAAAATTGAAAAAAAAAAGAAAATGTGTATCTTTTTCTGTCACCCCTGTTTTTCTCTGTCTCTCAGACCTCTCTCTGCAGCCACCCCCCCCCCCAGGGTCTCCGCCAGCCCAACCTACCACTGAGCCCTATATGATCATTTCTTCCTTCGAGTTTGATAAGTTCGGGGCCATTATGCCTTCAAATGAATTCTCTTCCTGTTCTCTCTTCTTGCGCTTTCATAACGCACGCATTGGCCCAGCAGTTCGTTCTGAAGACTAAAATAGGAAAGCTATCACTGAATGGAGGAAGGCAGCATGAGGGAAGGGGCAGGCGTCTCTAGATGTCCCGCCTTTCTGCATCCTTTTTCTCTTTGCACCCCCGACTTTATGGTTTCAAATGCTTCAGATTCGTTGACCCCCCCCCTAAATTTAAGTTTCCTTTTCATATACATTCATTGATCAGAAGCTCAAGTTTTGCGCCAAGACACTCTAGAGAATTTCTAGTTCAGTTATTTTATTTTTCAGTTCTAGAATTTGATTCATATTTGCGATAATTTTATCCCTCTTTGTATTTTTATTTCACCTGCGGCTTGTTTTCATGACTACGTTCAGCTGTCTGTGTTCTTTTTGTAACGTGCATCAAGCCAATTTATGAGTGCGAGTTTAAACTCTCTGTCAAGAGCGCAGAGGCCCCCACTTGACGGTCAATTTCTGAGGCCTTATTGTGTTTCATTGGGCTGTGTGCTCCTGTTCCTTGCTGGCCTCGCGATCTTTCCTTGAGATTCTGGCATTTGGGGATTTGTTTTTAAAGAGCTACAAAACAATCTGTGTCAGAGGAAAGGTCCCACGCAGACCAAACCGCTTCTGATTTCTTGCTCCCCCTCGTGCCCGTCTTGGGAATTGCATCTGTGAACTGTGGGTCCTGAAGTCCCGAGGTGATTAACACTCCCAGGTTGTGAGGAGACCCAGACAGTCTAGAACATTGGAGGTGTGGCTCACTCTGGTTCCTGTCCCAGCGGAGGTTCTCCTGTGCTGCTCAATGTGGAGGAAGGGGAAAGTTCGGGTATCCCAAAACGCCACAGATCCTTCTTGGTTTTAGCTGTGCCAGGCGCTGTAGTTTCTTTTTCTCAGCTCATCTCTCGGATCCACACGGAGCTCCCCAGTGGGTAGTTATGTCCATGCTGAGGAGGGTCGGAGGGTGAGGAGCTTTCTAATTAATCTTAAAATTTTATTTTGAAATAGGATCTCCTTGCCAAACTGTTCCTTCTGTCGTGGTAGAAACATCTAAAGAACGCAGCTGCGGCTCTCCTTACCCTGTGGTAAATTGAGGCAGCACGCAGCTGCTACGTGAACTGACGTCTTTCTGCTTTCTGCCAGCCACGCTACCTGAAAAGGCCGTGTTATTCCCATACAAATGGAAGAAGAAGCAAAGAATTAGGTCATATCACTGGCTAGGTGAGAGCGGAGGCATGTATTGTGTGTGTGAGTATGTGCGTGCGTGTATGTACACACGTGTGTGTATGAGTTACAGTAAATTTTATTTACAAACTCTTGTTTCCAGCCATATGGATTGCTCTAATAAAATAGAGAACACTGTTTTTCTTGTGCTTCCCCAGGAAGTTAGCCAGGCTTCAGATCAGGACACACAGGAGTCTGGGGTGTCAGGGGACCTCAGCCACAGTCACCCTGTGAGGAAGGCTGCCTGGCCCTGACCACAGGTGGGAAGCTGGGTTGCCCTTGAGGGTGCCTGGACCCTGCCAATTCTGTGCCTTTAAATCCATGGCAGCCAAGGGGGGATCTCTTCAGTGGTGACCAATATGGATGGGCTAATCGCTGTCTCACTGGACCGTCTGAGCTCCCTGTCCTGGCATCTCCGGAGGGGAAAGGCTGCGAAGAGATGGCATATATTAAACCTTCCTTCACCTTGGCAGACACAGCTAACCACGACACTATATCAAATGCTATTTATTTCTCCTCGAGAATCATGAAGCAATAGAGAGACATTATTTTTTTTTCAAACTGAATCTATATATTGCCTTTTCAGTGGATGCTCCACTCAGAGTTATCACTCTGTGACATTAAATAGTCTTCTATGACAATTTTTATTGCATGTATCTTGCTTCATTGATGAGCAGTTTTAAAAGGGAGAAGCTGATTGTGTCATTTAAGAAGTGGCACAGAGGACTAGAGATGGCTCCGCGGCTAAGAGCGCTGGCTATTCGACCATGAGGAGTTTGGACCCCAGCACCCACGCACACATCAGTCAGGTGGTCTATAAAGGACTGTGACTCCATCACTGAGGAGTCTGATGTCCTCTTCCGGCCTCCACACAAGCACAGACAGCCACAATAGTGCAGATATAGTCACACACGCATATACACACAAGCACAGACAGCCACAATAGTGCAGATATAGTCACACACGCATATACACATAAGCACAGACAGCCACAATAGTGCAGATATATTCATACACACATATACATACAAACACAGACAGCCACAATAGTGCAGATATATCCATACACACATGTTCACACAAGCACAGACAGCTCATAAATAAGTAAATAAATAAATGTATATATTTCTTAAAGAAGTAGAAGGAGAAAAAGGATGAGGAGGAAGAGGATGTGAAGGAGGAGGAGGAAGAAAAGGAAGTAAGGTAGAACCCTCCCTAGCCTATGCAAACTACATGGACAGAAGCACATGGAATACATTGAAAGGTGGTACCTGGTGACATATGTGGACCCAAGCTCGTCACAAACCACAGCTCAAACTGTCTTTGAGGCATCACAAATATTTTGGCCACAATTTACATTGGAAAACAATTTCAGATATATGTAGTGTAATCATTTATTCGTTCCTGCATCCAAGTTTAGCAATATTTTCTTAGGCCTGCAATGGGCTAAACTCTATCCTAGGTACAAAAATAAACACCTACAACAAAAACCAGAGACAAATCCTTGTTCTCATGGATTTATTTTCTTGTGAGTCAAGATTTATAGAATTAGACAGGAGCCGGGAAAGTGGGGGAGGGGGGAGTGGAGCCAGTGCTGCTTTGTTTGTATTTAAAATAAAACAATTCCACATCAATAATAATGGAAAGATTCGGTAGGCAAAACCTGATGATACAGATTGCGCATTGGGAACAGGCCATGTAATGTGTCCTGGCCATCGTTGTTCATCCCATTCTGCGTTGGTCACGCTACTGAATTGAATTCAGTCTCAGGTTTGGAGCAAGCTCTGGAACCCACCTTGCTGGCTCTTTCAACCTAGACTCCCTCCGTGAAGCATCTCCATGAGGAGGACTTTCGTGGTTCAGTCAGTTCGCAGTTTCCAGCAGGAGAGTTTGCAGACCCTTGGGGAACTCAAGGCTATTTTGTTGTGCGCGCGGAGTGTCCTCAGGAGCCCAAGGGCCGCTCTAATAGTCCTTCTCAGTGCGTGGTGGTGCTCATGTTGTCCGTACGGTGTTCAAAGCCAGCCACGATGCTGGCCCCAGCCCCATCTAAAGAGCACTGAGACAAAGGAGAGTGGATGAGGGATTCATTCTCCTGATGATAAACTGTTTGCTCCGCGAGCTTGATGCGGGCTCCCACCCTCCTAACCGGAGTCCTTGGCATTTCGGCACACTAAATTGACATTTCCAAAGTGAGTGGGTGGATGAAGCTCGTTTTCCAAGGGGGATGAAACTGTCTTGATTTCTTGTGTGCAGAATGCTAATTCTTCCTCATGGTAAAACAACGAAGAATTGCATACATCTGAGAAGATCAAGCAACAGATAGGCTAATGATGACATTAGCCTAATAACATTTAAGCTGTCCCCTAATCTCTGCATACACAAACCCCCAACTAAAATGCTTCATAATTAAAATTTCAGACATTTATTTAAAAAAATCATTAATTGAGCTAAGACCGAGTATGGGAATAAATGGTTGCAGCCTTCCTCAACCACAGACATCGAAGGTTTGACGTCACCGCCTCAGCTCCCGTTTCCTTCCTTCTTAGTTCCTTCAGAATCTATTTAAAGGGAAGGATATTTACCCACCTGAAGTGGGCTTTGATGTGAATATATAATCAAAACTACCGTGAACTTTACAGAAGGAGGTGTTTTAGGATGCTAATGCCACTTGGCTACCTTCCAGGTTGACCCCCAAATCGACTAATGAGGTTGAGCAGGGGTACAGCAGTGCCTACGAATTCCTATCGTGGAGGGGAGGTCAAGCATTCTCATCTTAACAGAGTTCACCTGGAAGTGCAGTGATGTTAGAGCTGAGTTAGCAGGGCGATTCCGATCTGCAATCCAACTGTCCTAGGTCTGCTGCTCTCGTGATACGCATCAAGATTTGCTGGCTTCAGAACAGAAAACAGGGTCATGAAGAGGCACCCCAAACTTCTCCTTCCTGTGGGAATGCAAAGACGCTAAAGGCTCATGGGATGGGAATGTAAGTCTTCATCCCATGTGGGTTGATGCCACTGGACCACCATGGGTAAAGCGAAGTTTGTTTTACAGGGAATTATATATAATTTTTTAAATTTATTTATTTATTAAGTATACAGTGTTCTGCCTGCATATGTCCCTGCATGCTAGAAGAGGGCACCATATCTCATTACAGATGGTTGTGAGCCACCATGTGGTTTCTGGGAATTGAACTTAGGACCTTTGGAAGTGTAGCCAGCGCTCTTAACCTCTGAGCCATCTCTCCAGGCCGGGAATTACATATTTAAAGGGCAATCCTGATAAGCGATCAGTTTCCCATGGATCAGAACTGATGTGTTTATGACATGACCGGAACAGGGACTCCAGCCTATGAAAATGGGTCCCAGTGTGCCCAAAGGAGCAGCCCAGGTGCCACACAAGGGAGTTAAGTGGTTTGGAGACATGCAGCAGAGATGGTGTAAGGGAGACAGCTACTATGACTCCCAAGCAATGGCCATCACACACAGCTCTGGAAGGCAGATATCAAACTCAGGGTGCTAGTGCCGCCATGATCTCTCTGAGGCAGGCTCTTGGGAGAACGTCTCAGATGGCCGTGGGTTCCTGGGGGCTTGCGGCTGCATGGCTCCACCTTCTGCTCGCTCTCAAATGCCGTCTGTCATTTCAGTGCCCACTTCCTTCCTGTCTCTAATAGGGACACTGGACGTAGGCCCTGCCTTGGGGATCCAATAGGACCTCATGTTAAGACTTTTAACTATGTTAAGACTCTTATTATGGTAACAAGTCTTCATTCATCTCCAAAGAACATCGCTCTCACAGGTGCGGGGTCAGAACATGCTTGTAACTGTAGGAGTCCATCTTTCTGCTCACAGTAAGTAAATAGGTAAGGGTCTTAGCTATGAAGAAGCAGGGAGGCCTCTCCCCTTCCTTCTTATCTGCTGTGAAGTAATGGCCTTATTAGCTTTGTAACTCATGGTTCCCTGATGCTTTGGGGACCTGTTGGCACTATCCATGTCCAAAACAGGAGGGACGAAAGGCCTGCTGGGAGCAAAAGGGCACCATTCATTTCATCAGTGCTCTCTGGGAGGTTTATCCAGTGATCCCAACGTAGAATCTGGTCATGTAGTCAACACTGTGACTGCTGGTCCAGGATACTGAGCATTCCGTCCTCCCAACTCTGTAATAGGGGAAAATGGGGAACAAAGCAACCGCAGTAACTTTATGTGACTGTCCTTAGCATCCACTATAACAGATGAAAGAGGAACACGATGTTGGCTTCAGGTGGTCCTGTAGGGTCAGCTTAAATGGCACTCCATCTCAGCACTTCTTGGTTTGAGTGACGTTACATAGCTACAAAAGCCTTCCTGAGTGCTAATGAAACATGATTTAATGGGACCCACTGGGACCCATTTCCAAATTAAGGGAGACCAATAGGACTGCTAGATTAGCAAGTACAATATGACACACGGTTAAACTTTAATATTAGAGACATAATGAGTAGATTTGTAAGTCTAAGAATGTCCCAAAGGGCTGGGAAGGTAGATGGCTCAGGGCTCAAAGCAAAAGCAAGAAGACTGGGGTTCCAATCCCAAGAATGCAAGTAAGTGTCAGGTTGGTGGAGGGCAGACACAAGAGATGCCCAGAGCCAGACAGACAGAGCAGAACTGAACGCACGAGCGCTGGGTTTGACTGGGAATTTCCTACATCAGAGAACAAGGTGAAGGGTGATCGAGGAAGGCTCCCAACATTCTTCATGCTCCCTTCTATTTATGTGCATATGTGCCTGTCATACACACATGTGAACATATATGCATACAAACCTGTATGTGCCTGTATATATGTGCCTGTATATATGTGCCTGTATATATGTGAACATATATTCATACAAACCACACCTACAAACACACAAATATGAGAAGAAGGAAGGAAGACCATCCCAAATGGTCCACAGTAGTAAACAATTATTTGTTAATTTTCTGAAGTAAAACATTAGTTTGGAAGCTGGCAACATTAAACAGTAACGTACTCTGTGCCTGAGCCCTCACCCCGCGAGCTGACTTCTTAGCAGCAGGAGTGCTGAGTATTCAGTATTCCTTTCCTTGCCAAATGCAGTTTCTGGAGTTGTTCACGTTGACCACGATAAACACGAGAACTGTGTTTGCTAAGAGAGAGAAGAACTCTTCTAACACGGAGATCTTTAGAATTCCGAGACGCTACTTCTAAGCATTAGTCTTGTCAAAAGCGTACCCTGATAAGCAACAACCATGGTTTATGTGTCGTCTCAGGACTGGGAGCTTAGTGTGTGGGTGCTGAGGATTCCAAGAACAGACCACTCTGGTTGCGGTTCCAACCCTCAGGATAAAGAGTCACGTAGAACAGCAAGCTGTCATCCTTAATCTTCATTTTTATTTTCTCTAAAACACATTATTGGCATTTGTGACGCTTTCCTACTAAGGCAGAACTTGAACTCTGGCAGAGAAAACTCTGGATGACGAATCTGCTAAACCCAGCTGCTCTGTGGTTCATATAGCAAATGAGCTACCCACTCTCCTCTTCCCGTGGGACTTTACACAGTGAAGTGAGAAAGAAGGGGGCAATCAATGCCCCCGGCAGAACCAAGGACATACACAAACGCAAACAAGACTGTTGTCTCGGGAATCTGTGGACTACACCAGGAAAGGGGAGTGATAATTCCTTGTGGGTCTTAGCACATAAAGACGGTCACAGTCAATATTCAGATTGGTTAGAATCCAAAGGAAGAGACTCCTTTATTTTTTTTTAAGATTTTAAATAAATGGTTTATCAATGCAATTAGAGTTTCACAGCACAACAGCAACATACCAGAGGTTGGAAAGAGGTGAATGGATTATGGATGGACAGCACAGCAGATTGTTAACAGATATAGCACTACGTTTAGATATCAGGAATGATACTTAATGTTCCGTAGCACAGTAGGTTAACAATGCTTGAAAACAGTGGTATGTCTTCATTTATTTTTTTTATTGAAAAAATTTCTGCCTCCTCCCTGCCTCCCATTTCCCTCCCCCTCCCCCCACTCCTCTCCCCCTCACCCCACTTCTTTCCCCTTCCCTCTCCAGTCCAAGAGCAGTCAGGGTTCCCTGCCCTGTGGGAAGTCCAAGGTCCTCCCACCTCCATCCAGGTCTAGGAAGGTGAGCATCCAAATAGGCTAGGCTCCCACAAAGCCAGTACATGCAGTAGGATCAAAACCCAGTGCCATTGTCCTTGGCTTCTCAGCAGCCCTCATTGTCCGCCATGTTCAGAGAGTCCGGTTTTATCCCATGCTTTTTCAGTCCCAGTCCAGCTGGTCTTGGTGAGCTCCCAATAGATCAGCCCCACTGTCTCAGTGGGTGGGTGCACCCCTTGCGGTCCTGACTTCCTTGCTCATGTTCTCCCTCCTTCTGCTCCTCATTTGGACCTTGGGAGCTCAGTCCAGTGCTCCAGTGTGGGTCTCTGTCTCTATCTCCATCCATCGCCAGATGAAGATTCTATGGTAATATGCAAGATATTCATCAGTATGGCTATAACATGGGCAACTGTGAAGGCCAACAAGTCATTGTCAGCAGGTGACAGTGCACACTGCTCTTGCAGAGGAGGTGACCCAGCAGGTGACAGTGCACACTGCTCTTGCAGAGGTGGTGGTTCAGTGGTTAGCGCCTAGGCAGGGTGACTCACAGCCAACTGTAACTGCAGCTCCAGAAAACCCGATACCCTCGTCTGTTTTCCTCTGTCACTAGCACTCAGGAGCACATACCCTCCCACACGCCCCCCACACAAATAAAAAGTAAAAATAAAATCAACCTTAAAAAAACGCCTGCTGCACAAAAGTAACGGTGGCTAGAATAGGTATTTCATTCCTGGTTTTTGTGGTTGTGCCGGCAAACAATTAAGGTTGTCTTGCCTGCGAGGCAAGCTCTGTGGACTAAGCCACAGCCTCAGCCGAGGACGGGCAACCGTCTGTTTCAGAGCCCATGTACAACTAAGCCATGGCTTCACACCGCTGCTACACCGCTGCTCTCCAAACAATCCTCTTCCTATTAAATCTTTATTTCACCAAGACAGGATTCTCCAAATCCCTTTCTCAGTTTGTGTAAATCTTCCCAATAAAAATGTGCTTGAAGAAGCTTCAGCCAAATGTCCACATCTCATAATCCATCTGTCACTGTTGGCCACGGCTCTCCTGTCTCCATGACTGCCCACCCACCAAGGAATCGTTGACAAAAAAAAAAAAAAAAAAAGGAAAAAACAAACAAACAAAACAAAGCACCCATCCTCTCTTTGTTGAGGAGCGAGCCAGCAGGGAGTCAGTCTTTTTCACCTCAGGAGAGAAGGAGATGAAAAGCCGCCATTGCAACTCTTTTAAAGTAGACTTTCAGCTATCAGGCATGAGTATTATTGGCTCGGATAAGGGGCATCTTTCTTGTTCATCTTAAAACATGATTAGAGTTTTAGTTCATTCACACAAAGCTACGATTCCATTCCTTTTCTAAGGATAAAGATACCAAGAACTGGTCAATGGCAGGTCACCTAGCCGGTGAAACCTCCTCCGTCCCTGAGTCCGGAAAGTCTCTGCAGCACAGCATACATGAACAACACTTTGCCAAGACCTTTTCCCGTCCTTCAGTGTCAGCTGCTGCTGGGGCTTAGAAAAGGCAACAGTCGAAAGGCTGCCAGGTGGAAGCTTGGTTAGCACCAGAAAAACTCCTTGCAAGGACAACCCTTGGAGCATAAAAGCTGAACCAGCGAAGGCCGCGATTTAATAACTGACATAGCTTTGTGAGAAGCCCTGCTTACCCCGGGGCTCAGCTGGAGCAGGAAGTAGACCTAGACAGACAAGGTCCTCAGCACATTTGCTCTTGGGCATGGTGCAAAGGGGAGAAGATGGCGGGCTCTAGGAAGGAGCCCAGAGGAGACATGCGTGCATGCGTGTGCGTGCGTGTGCGTGCGTGTGTGTGCGCGTGCGTGAGGGGGGCGGGAGGGAGGGAGAGAGAGAGAGAGAGAGAGAGAGAGAGAGAGAGAGAGAGAGAGAGAGAGTCGACACTTGGAAGATTCTAGAAAGTTCCTCTCCGGCTTTATAGAGGGATTAACAACTGCTGGTGGAGGAGACTGAGCAGCTGAGCTGCAGAGAAGGCGTGCAGACTATGGAGCTGCATGCGAGTTGTTCCGAGAGCTCCAGTCTGCAGCTTTCCTGGGGTTTCCTGATATTGGACTGCAGTTTTTGGTGGTAAGGAAGTGTTCTGGGGAGTCATTCCTTCTCGGGTAAGTAACCCCTCACCCATACTTTTAGCGACCCCAGTAAAAACTCATTGGTTCATCAGAGGTATGTGTGTGCGTTGCGGGGGTCTCTCCGGAAATAGTCCTCATGCAATGAATGCAAGTAGCGGGCATACCTTGTCATTTCAGCGCTGATGGTCCATTCCTTGATAATCCATTAAGAACTAGGTTTCCCATTAAGATGGGAAAAGGGAGACTCTGAAATAAATCACATGCTCATTCTACTCCTGGGCTTTGTGGTTCCAGGCAATGTCAGAGGCAGGAATGGGGTGCCTTCTAGTTTAATGATCCCCACCATTTCTTCTTTGCTATTCTCTCCATCACCAAGAATTTCCCAGAGCATCTCCCCTTGGAGTGCTGGAACACTGAGAATGTCTTCCAGGTGTGTGGCGTGGCTTTTCCATCACATAGATTGTATGTATTCAGCAAGGTTATTGAACTAAGATGTTATTCAGACTTCGTAGACCTCAGTTTGAGTCAGGCATTGCTTCTTTTTCTTTTCCTTTTACTTGATTCAACAAGTATTACCGAGTATAAAAAGCTAATTCATTATAAAGTTCGTGAAGAGTTAGTTCTCATTACTCCTCACTTGCACAGACCCTGTGAATGTTTCCCACAATGCTTGATGCCACAAACCGCAGATATCAGAGGAGAAACCAATCAAACAAAACAGAAAGGCGTTTTGTTTCGCATTGACTTCTAATCAACGAAATATTCTTTCTAGCTGTTAATGTACTAAAATGTGGCAGATGCAGCTATAAAGGAATAAAAGAAGGTTTTCTTTTTGATGGTAATCATATGAGATATATTTGAGAAATTCCCCCCTCCCTGTGTGTGTTTAGCACAAAGCCATAAGCAGTCAGGAGCCATTTAAAAATAGACTCTGAAAAATGCATCTCTTGGTGACCGTCAAATGAGCATCATACTGTATAACCCACACTTTAATAGGATAGTGGAGTGGACATCCGGGCTACATGGTGTAGATCACTGCTCGGAGCCCGCAGAATTGCCTGATCATTGCTGCACTGCATCCTACAGGCAACTGTAACATGGAAGTATGGTGTGGGACAATTGTCTATATTCTGTCAATTATATTTGAAATAAATGCTGATTGGCCAGTAGCCAGGCAGGAAGTATAGGCGGGACAACCAGACAGGAAGTAGAGGCAGGTCAAGGAGAACAGGAGAATCTGGGACGGAGGAAGCCCATTCCTCTGCAATCCTGACCCAACCACAGAAGCAGCAAGATGTGACTGCCCTGCTGAATAAGGTACTGAGCC
Organism: Microtus oregoni; assembly: GCF_018167655.1. Classification (NCBI taxonomy): domain Eukaryota; kingdom Metazoa; phylum Chordata; class Mammalia; order Rodentia; family Cricetidae; genus Microtus; species Microtus oregoni. The sequence goes on from NW_024543077.1 coordinate 26,205,852, forward strand.
ACATGGCTAACACAGATAAGAATAATGGGCTAATAATGGGCTATATAAGTTATAAGAGTTAATAAGAAGCCTGAGCTAATGGGCCAATCAGTTTATAACTAAGGTAGACCTCTGTGTGATTTCTTTGGGACTTAATGATTGCAGGAACTGGGCAGGACAGAAAACCCCTGTCAACATCAGTATTTGTACATCCAAATACATTTTAGCATAGGATGGTACCACTATGCTAGAAAGCACACCTCCATTGTATGCTTAGCATGAACGAGTTACAGGACTGTGAGCTGCTCTGAGGAGCCAGGGAGAGAGATGAATGGGTGTGGACACCACTACAGACTTTCAGTTCTACTTAGTAGATGCTCAATACACAATACTTTCTACTCGTTCATAGCATGAAGTTATAATACCTTTCTGTATGAGGGGTGGTGAGGATCGAGACAAGGTTTTCCTAAGGGGCCCAGGTTGACCCCAGGCATACCTCCTTGGTGCTCAGAACACCATCTGAAGAAAAGGAATAATGGACTGTCAAGGTGGCTCTGTGGGCAAAGGCACCAACCACATAAGCTCGGTGACTTGGGTCCCAGGCTTGGTACCCACCTAAAGGTTGAAGGAGAGAACTGTCTGCATAAAGTTGTCCTCTGACTTCCCCAGGAGTGCTTGCACACACAACTAAAACATGAAAATTAGGCTCAAGAATGTAGGCAGTGATGCAGGAAAAACTCACACAGGATGAGTGTGAGGGTGGAGGAGGGGTGAGCCTGTTCCTTTTCAGGGTGTCCGGGGCAGACAGAGTGAAAGGAAGGAATGAGATAAGAACCAAACATGGCAGGAGCCACAGTGCTGGCCTTAGTCGTGAGTAGTCTAGCTTTCTTGAGTAGGAAGGGAAATCCTTGGAGGGCTTGGGATGTCTGACATGACATTATCTGTCTTAATGTTGCTATTGGATCAGTATAACTGATGTATAGGGAACGTCATACAGCCCAGCATATGGGGAGCCTGGAAGAACAGTTGGAGGCCTCCTGTAATAGATCTTTATGGGCATCTGTAGAGCTGGTAGGAAGTGGATGGATTTCAGGAAGATTTTTACCAGCAGAGATGACAGTGGCTGGCATATCCCAGGTGGTTTTTGAGAAATGGGAAGAGATCCTGAATGGTTCAGAATCTCTATGCCTGTACCGCTGAAAGAACAAAGGGGTCACTGGCTATAATGAGTAAAATGGTAGCAACGAGAGGTTGCTCCTGCGTATAGTGGAGCACACATGAAGTTCTACTACTAGTTGGGAGGCTGAGGCAGAAGGATTGCGGGTTTGACCCCACCAGAACATATTTGCGAGTCCTTGTCTCTAAGGGAATAAATTGGTGGCTTGCGGCTCAGTTGGAGAAGATTGCCCAGTATAAGCCAGGCCTGGGAGCCCTCCCTAGTACTGACAGTAACTAAGCATTAAAGACATTAATAAACCAATGTAGCAACCACAGATTTGGTGATCCACACCTGGGGGCTATTAAATAAATGACCGCAGCCTCGCACTGACCTGCGGTCTTATCTAAAAATAGTAGGCAGGCTTCTCTTCCAGTAATGTCGGTTTGGTAGGATGCCAAGAGGCTGTGGGCTATGTGGGTTAGGGAGAGAAGTGGGGTGTCCTCTGTGGTGAGAAACTGTACCGTAGTGTTTGCCTCAAAGGTGGATGAGGAAGAATGAGAAAAAAGAAGGAAAACTAAGTGGAATCCTAAGGTTTAGCTTCTGTTATTTTTCTGGCCATCACTAAAGTCCAGAATATTTCACAATTTAACCCTGCCATCGTGTTTCCTCACACAATTACCCTACTGTTCATGGACTTTTCTGGGTTTCTAATAAACCACTGAGCTCTTAGGACTGCTGTGCCCATTGCTGACTTCATCAGTTTAAACAGTTTCCACATAATTCTGATGCCTGGAACTCCACAGAAGCCCAAATATTAAATTAGGGTGTTATTAATTGAATTTTCTCTCTTTTATTCCTTTCCCTGGACATAGCAGGTACAGGGAAATTTGTTTTATGATTTTTTTTCTTGCACAGTTGGTAAGTGCTGGCATTTCTATGCTATTTTTAATAAAAAAGCAATTGAAAACTTACAGTGAATCCCTTGTAGATTCATGACCCAGATCTTTAGTACTTCTGCTGTCTTCGAAGAACTCAGTGGTAAGTTGATTACTGCTTTACTCCCCAAATAAATCCATATCAGGAGACTGTTGGTACGGGAAGTTTTCCAAAAGATGCGAACATTCATTCTTTTGTTCTGTAAGTAACCTTTTCTAGACAGTGAGACAGCTCCCAAGGCAAACCCAGATGTGTCTGTCCTTCACAGCCTCCAGTGTGGGCCATGCAATGTTTTGCTATAAAAATACTTTTTTTTTTTTTATTTTTCCTCTGCTGAGGATGGAACTCAGAACCTCGCCCCCTAGGTAAGTGCTCTAGGTTAAGCGCTTGTCAGATTCTTGTTTTTAAAGAAGCAAATGATGAGAGATGGCTCAGGAAATGTGACAATCATTATGGCTGTTTTATTGTTTTAATTTTCCCAAAATGGGTGAACCCCACACTGGCCTTGCCTAGTGGGGATGTATGGCTTCTGAGAGGGGAGTTAGGATTTGGTTTCAGAAGCAAGTCAAGCTTATAATGGGTCTTCATTAGATACAGAACACTGCGTGATTGGAGGTATCTCGTCTTAGGAGGCTGTCATGAATTGCTGCTTCCCCTGTCTCTGTTCAGAGTGGCACCTAAGGCTTTGGGCGGTATTGTTGATGCTCCTCCTTCCTTCCCCAGGTAAATCATCAAGGTTTTCTAGGCAACAAATATGTTCCTTTTCTGGCTAGCTACCACTAAGCCATCACACACCTAGACCCAGAAATCAAGAAGCACATGACTTTCGCGTCTTAACTGGCATTCCCATGAAAGGAAATCATGGAACAAGGCCCCACATTGTCTGCTTGAACTTAAAGCAAGACACCACCAGGATTCAGAACGAAGTGGCCCAAACGCAGCATGCGAGGTGAGAAAGCAGAGCAGACAGTGTTATCTGCTGTAAAGATGTGAGAAGGATTGCTGAGTTCCAAAGAGGCCTTGACAAATGAGACCAAGAAGCTAGTGAGCATGTGCAGGATTTCAGTTGGGTAGAATCAGTCTCCAAATATATTGCCTCGACTGCCCTAAATCTAAGTGTATATTTTAACAGTCACTATATATGACATGTCAATTTGCCTTCTCCAGATTCCAAGCAAGCTGTGCTGATGTGTGATGATTCTGTGTTTTTACCTCCTTCAGGCTTTCTAGAAATCCAAGGAATATGCAGCTGAAATTTTATATGCAATGTCTAAAATCCTATCTTTTGACTAGAAATATTATGATTTGTTTTTCACAATTTCAAATTTATAAATTACATTGTTATTGTCAAGGATACGAAAGATGGATGAGAATGTCTCTCTGCCCTGGAGAGAGATTACGTAAATGAGGATGTGATTTTTTTTTTATTTCATAAAGAGAATGTGTATTGCACTAAGCAATTTGCATTGTAAATATAATTAGAACAAAGACCATCCCTGTCCATTGCGGAGCCTTTTCAGAGGAAGTTTTGTTTTCCTTCACGGTTCACAGGGTGTTGTGGCTTGAACTTTACCGCGGTTTTATGGCCAGAGGATGTGCAAGGCCTAAGCCAAACATACCCATCTCATTGGACTTTCACCTAACTCCAGGTGTGCCTTATTGTATGCGTGTTTACTTAGGTGAGTGTTCCTTTTATGGAATTTTCTTTCCTTCCACCTAAAGACCAAACTTCCATCCTACCAGAAATGTCCTTCTAATAGTTTATGCAAAACAGACATTAACATAACCACTAGATGGCAGTGAATTGGTACAAAATTGCAGATGTGGTGAGATGCTCGCTTAGTCAAAACAAAACAAACCAAAAAGGTAATGAAGAAATGGATTCTTTGTGGGTGCGCTATACCCATCTTGTCTTTGGCCTTGAAGGATCATAGACGCCACTGTTCACCGTCTAGGCTGTGGGTCTTTGGGAATGCTGAAGACATGAGCAGAAAGCAACAGGCAAGCCCCAGGGGGAGCCAACTGGATTCTGGAACCCACAGCCTGATTGTGACACATGGTTCTATTTCTAGTGAATTATGGGATCTCAGGGAAATTTCTGTGCTAGACCTTAGTTTTTCGGCCATCACTGTCACAACAGCAAGAGTACGTCCTCCTTCACAGGTCACAGTGACTGGGAGTGGCTCACTGAGAACCTCTTGTAGGTGGAAGGACTTATTAAATGAATGGTACAGAATCTTCCCAAATGTTTAGGATTTTTCAGACTTTTTAATGGTGATGCATGAATTATTTATTTGTGCTCAGTGACAGGTGTGTGGCAAGCTATTCTCAAACACATTTCTTTGTCCAAACCCAGACAGTTCATAGTAAAATGGAATAAGCAATACATGCAAAAACAAACAAAAAATCTGATCAAGTTTCACCGCCCAGTGAGTAAGATGTTTTTGATGTCCAGAGCTTTGGGAGATTGCTATGAGCTGCAGATCTGGCAGCACGGGTCTCAAGTGTCTGTATACAGCGCAGTTCTGCACGGCCCTATGCCACGCTTGTTAGTGTGAGTGCCCAGCTGAGGGAGCCGCGGGAGGACTGAGCTATTGCTTCTGCTTTCCTATTATGCAATGACTTTCACTATCAAGATCCTGCCTTCAGAATTCCCACCTGGCAAAACGGCTTCACAAAAAGCAGGAGAGAAAAATGAGCAATTTTCTGTCCTCGAGCAGGAGCGCCCTTGATGAAGAAAGGGGCGTCTATTGGAGCAAGCTCCAAGAGCTCAGACCGAGCAAGAGAAGATGATGTCTAAAATTTTCCTTCCCAGGGAACTTTATCTTCAAAGCACTAAGGCACAATGCCATGTTCCAGGAAAGAAAATCGCCAAAGGGATACAAGAGTCCTGTCTGTGAGTGATTGTCCTGACGGTGTTACATTCTGGTTTCTCCTTAATGTGTTCTTGGCAACGTGTTCCTTATCACTTCCCCGTGACGGTGTAGCCTCTCCTCCACTGTCAACCCTGCAAGACAGAAACCAGCCTTCCTCCTGGGTTTTTCCTTTTATTGTAATCTCCAGGAAGCTTATAACTTGTATAGTAAGTACTCTCTTTGAAGATGTTTGATAAATGTGAGGCTTTTAGCTCTGTATTAGAAAAAGTCTGGCATGTTCAGATATTTTCAGAGTTAGACACATCTGGGAGCAACGTGAGCTCTCTCAGAAAACACATTCGTTATGTATGACTCAGAAAAGGGAAACTGAACTTGTAGGAACTGGAGGCAGAGCTCATAGAACGAGCGAGACTAAGTGTAATTGGGAAGGGGGATTTCCCCGGTGGTTTTGCACATATGAGCTAAAATAAACACCCATCTAAATATTGGTAGCATAAGGCAAAAGCAACTTCAGCTGTGTTGTTTTAATCACATGACCGCAATGCTGTGCAAAATGTTTCTTAATACGAAATCAGTCCTGTTGGTGAGCAACTGATGAGAGCAGAACGTCAACCAGTCAGGTGTCAGTCAAGTGAGTGGAACTATGGACTGCCCATGACGTTCCCTTAGTGATGTCCCCAGTGACATCCCTGAGCATGGGGATGAGCCCAGATCCTCAGCAACACAGTCCTGTTCGTGGGCCAACTCCCTCATCCAAGGTTCACATCTTGAGATCTCTGTTCAACGCGCTTGGATTTTCTTTCCCCCCACATTTGATCTCATGGTAAAAGTTGCTCATCCTCAGGGTCCAGCAGGCAAGGCCTCCCACTTGCGGAAGCACCTATACTGTGACAGTCCATCTTCTGTAAAGGCATTTTGATAACAGTATTTTTTGTGCCTGTTCCTCCAAGATCGCGGAAACTTTACCCAGTAAGTCCCAGCCTCATTGTGATACATATATTAATGGAGATGGGTTAATTTAAGATATGAATTATCCAGACATATGGGTTTGAGGGAATGGGGACTTGTGGCTCTTTTGTCTTTCATCCTTGTCATGAAAATAATAAAGACATTTTTATGTCACCTCTTACTGATGGCATTTGGAACCAGCCAAGGTCCAACTGACTATAGGAAAGTCTACAGTGAGCAAAGAAGGCAAAGTAGTAAGGTCTTCTTCCTGTTGTCACCCAGTCTGTTTCCACCTGGAGCCCTAAACCACAGAAGGGATGGGGAACCACCAAGCTTGCATGCCAAAATCATATGTCAGCCTTTTAAATGTCATTCTGGTGCATGTTCCATAGTTTGGCCTCACTTCATTTTGACATTACCATTCTGTGTGGTACCACTTAACAGACTTCCAAATCCCATAATAATCACAGATAAACCAAATTATTTGCAATACTGTTTGGCCAATAGCTTAAGTGTATTTCTGGCTAACTCATATCTTAAATTAACCCATCTCCATTAATCTATGTATCACCATGAGGCTATGACTTACGGGGTAAAGTTTCAGTGTCTGTCTCCAGCGGGGGCTACATGGCTTCCCACTACTCTGCCTTCTTTCTCCCAGCATACAGTTTAGTTTTCCCTGCTTAGCTCTGTTCTGCTCTGTTATAGAAACCAAAGCAGTTTCTTTATTAATCAGTGGTAATCACAGCATACAGAGGGGACTCCCACATCAACTATGTGTACAAATGGAAACTATGCTTTCTTATAATTGGTGAGTTAGTTGGCGTATGGAAGAATGCTTATGGGAGGGTTAGTTTTGTGAATCTCAAAGGATCCAGGGAGGCCTGTTTTTGAGGTTTTTGCTTTGTAAGCTCCAAGGAATCTTAAGGGCCATTTAGCAGGAGATCTGCAGGCTGGTGGAGGATGGGTGGATCAATGGCTTCCTTGAATCTTCAGAAATGTAGTAACTTCCCTTGACTCTAAGAATCCATTTGTTCCAGGGCTTCATAGATATGTTCTTTTGTGTTTTCCCCATTAATTTCAAAGAAAATTGTATGAATAAATGTTTTAAAATATCTGACTGCAGAAATATAACACAAGCTGTCACATTTTTTTATCCACGTGAGTGACGAGGTTCATTTTCCAGCATGCATTTGGCCACAGTGGAGATTATGTATCACAGCGAGACATGTATAACTTGGTAAAACTCCAGCTTCATAATTTGTCATAAATTTTGGCATATTCAACTCTCTAGTTACTTGGAGAGAATTTTTCTAAATGACTTTTGTCCAAAGCTCAGCCAAGAGACACATAGCTAACACAAACAAAAGTTCCATTGTCTTTCCTGGATAAATTTTGTTCACCATATGGTTTATCACTTTGAAAACCACTCTCCTGAAAAGCATTAGTATTTTCCTATGGCTGTTCTGTCCTTTAGTTGACTGCCAGTGATGGTGTCCTTGGGGTTGCTTTATTTGCAGCACGTTTGTTCTGATAGACCTATTATTTTTATAATGGAAAATTCTTTTATTTTTCTGGTTAGGTAACATATACCAAAATTTTAATTGATTTATCAAGACCAGGTGAATAATTTATTTTTTTTTGTTTTTTTTGTTTTTTGTTTATTTATTTATTTATTTATTTATTAAAGATTTCTGCCTCCTCCCCCCACCACCACCTCCCATTTCCCTCCCCCTCCCCCAGTCAAGTCCCCTTCCCTCATCAGCCTGAAGAGCAATCAGGGTTCCCTGCCCTGTGGGAAGTTCAAGGACCACCCACCTCCATCCAGGTCTAGTAAGGTGAGCATCCAAACTGCCTAGGCTCCCCACAAAGCCAGTACGTGCAGTAGGATCAAAAACTATGATGGAAAATTCTGAGGAAGAGGAAAAGTAGAGGCAGCGAAGCAATATGCTCATCTCCTGGCTCTGACCGTCATCCGCTCCTACGCAACATTCTTCCCTCTGCATGGCCCCTCACTCGCTTCCCATTCTCTGATTTATTTTTAAGCACCTTGAAATGTCATATCAGCTCTGGATCGCAGAGAAGTATCTATGTGTTATGTGCACATTCATATCTTTTTAAAGAAATGGGCCTGTGCGTTGCAAATGTAGCCTCCACTCCATGAGCGTGTGCCCTCCATGTAAATCTCCACGGTTGACAGGCATGCAGTCGTCACACCCCCTAATTGTACAGGTGTGCTTTTATTGTTTGAATCAAGATTTGCACACAGCAACCAGTGAGTCTTTAACATCTTTCCTTATTTCTTCCTCTCACGTTCCGCCTTACAACGACCTCTTCTCTCGCGGGCTGACCTGTGGGGCGGGGCTCATTACACCCCAGTTGTCGCTTCATGGTTCTGCTCCTCCATCCTCTGTTTCCTGTACGCGGCAGTTAGATCTAGAAGCTTCCGTTGACTCGTTCACTTCCAGTGACTTTTGTCTGGTGGTAAATGACATCTTCTCTTTGTCAGACATTTGTGTTTACACAGTGATGGCCTTCTAGCATTCCATCTGAATTATGGCCTATGGTGAGAAATTTTCTGCTAGAACCAGTTTGATTCCTTGAGATACAACTGAAATTTGGACCTCAGGTGGGGTCCATCAATGATCCTCCTTTAATTACTGCTTCTCACATTGAATTGGTTCCCTTAACTCATTAAGCATGACCAAACAATAACCATACCAATATTCTTATTTTTTTATTATTTTTTGGATTTTCGAGACAGGGTTTCTCCTTAGCTTTTGGTTCCTGTCCTAGAACTAGCTCTTGTAGACCAGGCTGGCCTCAAACTCACAGAGATCCGCCTACCTCTGCCTCCCGAGTGCTGGGATTAAATGCGTGCACCACCACCGCCCGGCTTCATACCGATATTCTTTAATCAAGTGTATTGTTATTTTTATTAGTGTTGCTGTTGTCTTGTAATTAACGCATGGGAGCTTATTTAACGAACATCAATTCTGTTTGAGGGGATCTTAGTAATACCAGGTATTCACTCTTCTTACAACTGGTTTGAGGAGATGCCCTAAGTCCTGCTGATTTCTTTAGTGAGCCTTAGTACTAGGAGAACACAGCTTGGGTTGTGTGGGTGGTCATTGCTATTCTGGCCTTTGTTGCCAGACTTTCCAGCAAGCAGAATTGGAAACACTGCCATGTTTTGTGAAGGGAAATCCTGCCAGCGATTCATGCTACCCTTTCTCCTTGGAGAGCAATAAGAGACAAATCTCTTGCCTCTTTTCTCCCATACCCAAAACAAGGCATTAGAGAGAATTCTGTGCCTATTTCGCATGGCATCAAGAACATCTGAATAATGATAAAACTATCACTCCCACTAACAAGACTGTTTGAAAGCATCCCTCGATTGTTATCATTAGCTATTCCTCCTGTACTTGTGGTTGAGAATCCTAGAACCGCCTGAAATCAAGTCCCTGCATGTGCTCCCTGGATCCTACACCAGTGACCAGATTTGTAGCTAAGTGTAATAATAGCTTTTAGGGTACATACTTTTATGCTGACGTTAAGTTAATTTCTACAATAAAAAAAAAGCCTTGTTCCAAGGCATAGAGGAATTTAGCCGCTTGAATTTAGCCACTTCCGCTGTCCTCCCCACCATCACCTCCCTCTCCTTATCTGTTTAACCATTTCAATAGTTTTTCAGGTTTGCTCATGTTTTATCTTTCTGCTTGTTTCACATAGAAGCAAATCACTTATATACCTATATACCAAAGATAAAGATAAATGAGTGTTGTGTGTGTGTATGTGCTCATCCATGTGTGTGTGTGTGTGTGTGTGTGTGTGTGTGTGTGTGTGTATGTGCGCTGTGTCTTAGTTGCTTACTCCCTTAGGCATATCTGTGGCATTTATACAAGTAGTCATGCATTTTTTAGAAAAGGTTAGCTCTAATTTTTAGCCTTTATTTTCATTGTTGGTAAATTCCTAACCAGACGATTTCCCTGGATTCTGCACAGTTGTGTTAGCAGTTTCTAATTGTTACTGGTTTATTTTATGCCTTCCTGAAACAATGTATCTGCCTTCTAAAACTGTCTGGTGGTCACCCCTAGGCACTCGGCTTTGCTTGTCCTGATGAGATACATGTTTGCTCACAGCAGAAAGGAAAGGGGCCACTTGCTGCTTGGTCTCCACACTGCTGGGGCTTAAGGAAAAGGCAGCAGACTTTAAGGAAGAGAGAGTGCGGGTCTAGAAAAGAACTCTTCAATTGTTTTATCTGCCAGAACAATCCCTGGCATATTTTTCTTTCTATTGACTGAAAAAGATGTCATTTTCAGGATTCCAGGGTGCTCCTTTCATTGTTTCAAGTTTACCTCCTATCTTCATCTGAGTTCCAGTGCTGTGAAGAGACACCATGACCACTGCAACACTTACACAAGAAAGCATTTAATCCGGGTTTGTTTACAGCTACAGAGGATGAGTCCATTATCATCATGGCAGGAAGCATGGTGGCAGGCAGGCATGGTGCTTGAGAAGGAACTACGAACTAAATCCTCATGGCAAAGCAGCGGGCTAAGGGGATGGGAGAACGGGGGGGGGGGGGGGGGGGGGGTTGAGGGCTAGAGGGGGGCATTGGGAGGTGGGAGAGCAGGAGGGGGGACCTGGATCTAGCTTCCTGTTTTCGTGTGTTCCTAGCCTGTAAAGAAGAATTTTGTTTGAGATTTTAAAAGATTTTGTCATTTTATATGTAGGAAATTCATTCTGTTGTCTATTCACTAGACAGAACAGACTCTATGAACCCGACTGAAGAGCCCGACACCTTGGCAGTAACTTCTGTGGAGACCACAGTGCTTCTTGCAGAAACTGCAGCCCCCAGGAGCTATTTCAGAACACTGAAGGGGGCATTTTTAGCTTGTTAGAATTGAGAGGCTCAATTAGAGTTTGAGGACTAGTATGGCAAGTATTGGCATATGTTAGTGTTTGTTCCAGGTACCTAGTATTTTTTAACATGGTTTGAACCTTCATGTGTAAATGGACAAACCAATGCTTTCTTGGTGATTATAAACCTTGATTTAACTTTATCTTATGTATTTTACATATAATTATTAAGTATTCTTTTTCTACAATTAAAACTTCAAGGATGCAAGGGGAAATGGTTTAGAGTCGTTTGCCGTTTCAAAATGGATAGGATAAATGTCATTCATGGTGGTTAAATCCCAGAGTCATCAATAGTATTAATTCTGAATTTGAAATTTGTGTGTGGATACTGCTGGAGGAGGGGCTGAGTAAAAAGTTAAGAATTTTAAAGTATACTTCATGGAAATAAGAAATTACTCCTTAATTCATTACAAAGGCTATTATTAGTTTTGAGGACCATGAGCTAGCAAAGGATTTTTCTGAATGACACTGTACATGCATGCATGCATGTGTGCGTGTGTGCACGTACATGCATATGTGTGTGGTGTGTGTGTGGTGTGCGTGGTATGTGTTGTATGGAGTGTGTGTGTGTGTGTGTGTTCACATGTGTACATGCTCAAACGTTTGCTGGTCACAGCTTCGGAACAGATTGCTAGTTTCTGGCAGGGACACAGGTTCAGTACATTTGTTTGAGAACATACAGGAAGCTGGAGGGAAGAGGAACCCAATGCTGGCTTGAAAGATTTGCGATCGGCTGCCCCTGACTCTATCCTAGCATGGTGGGACCTGACTTTGATTCAGGATCCTCCCTAAGGTTCCCATCAGCTAAAGACATCCTTTTAAGATGAGTGGCTTGGTCTGTCAAACTTGGGCTTCCCAGCAGGGGAATGTAAATAGCTCGGGGCACTTTCTCAGAGGACCCTCTTCTCTCATCCATATCTTTCAGAGCTGAGGCTGAGCCACCCCATGAGGAGGCTCCCAGTGCACATGGGCTGGTTTCAGGGCCCCCTTTTTCTCCCCAAGGGAGCCTTCACTGCTGGAGGCCTTTGTTCCTGAGTGCCTCAGCGGGACACCATCCAAATCCAAGCTTCTGATGAATTATGCTGCCGGACTTGGGACGAGCTAGGCTTCTCTTTGGAACTGGGCGAACCAGGCTAATTGCAAACAGCCCTCTGTCAGGCAGCTGGCGCCCTTGAGGGCCAAGCTAAAAAGTCTGGGCTTGTCTCCACACCGTATGGGGCCACGATTAGCTTGGCATCCCATGGGTCAGGAAAGGCCCACTTCAGCACAAGAGAGGAAGGATTTTTGTTGGCTTCCCTCCCCCGTTAGACTGCTGTCTCTGTTACTTGATTCTGAATTACGAGGCCCCGGGTGGTTTTTAAGTTTCATCTCTTTGGCCATGCCCTGCTGACAATTGCGGCTTCGGATACGATGCCTTTGACTGATGCCATGTCTCTGTGACCAAATATACAAGCAGGGCCGGGATCCACTTCAACACGTGGCCTTCACCACCTCGCTGCCAGCAGGATGCTCACTGCTCAGTGCAACGAGAAAAAGTGCGCTGACCTCATTCGCTTGTGTTCGGTGAACCTCTCGGCAGGATCCAGAACACTGGGGTCCGAACAAAGATGCTTCAGAACGCTGTGCCTGGAAAGAAAGTCCTTTTGCCAACAGCAGGAGGAGAGTTCCCAGTCCCGCTTCACAGATCCCTGGGGTTCAGGAAGTCTGTGGATTTCTCTCATTTTGCTTTCAAGTGAAAGTTCCAGGATGAAACAACAGAGACTTAGGAAGCAAAAGACCAGGATGTGGCGCGCTGAGCAGACACGCGGCAGGCTTCCTTCACGGGGCTCCATCATTTAGCAATCTATTATAGCCCTGCAGGTCTGTTTTCAACCATTAATAGCAGCATGTCTCCCTTCCTCGTGGTTAACCTCTCTGTAATTTGTTACCTATGATCAACTGTGGGCCAGTAATATTAAATGGAAAATTCTAGAAATAAATAATCCACAAGCTTTCAATTGCACGTTCCTCTCTATAGCATTTCAAGGTGCTGTCCTGTCCAGGATAGAAATCATCTTTCCCAGCGCATCCATGCTTTATGTGTTCCTCGTTATTAGGTTCTGCTAGCGACTGGTTTATCTTATTCATCCTGGTAACCTTTATTTTACTTACAGTGGCCTCAAGGGTAGGGGCAACAGCAGTTTAGCCTTGCCAGTGAAGGACTCCAGGGTCCTTTGAGTATGACAATGTTAAACTTCTCAATAAGGAAAGAAAATCATGTCATAATGTTGCCAAGATTTACTGTACAAGATATTTAAAGAGAAAGAGGCTGGATTCACATAACGTTCCTCACCATGTGTTACAATAATTATTCCACTTTATAATTATGGTTCTCAATCTCTTTCTGGGTCTATGTTGTAACTTAACCTTTACTGTGACTATACAAAAGTGACGTCATACATGTAGAGTTTAACAGTGCTCACTGTCTCAGGGATCTTGGACTATATCCCCCAAAGGATAAGGAGAGACCACGGATCTCAAACACAGTGCTGCATAAATTCTCAAAGCATTCAGAGATGAAGATGTGCTTCAAACACCCAGGCTCAGGCAAAAAGACTTGGGGACCACTTCTTTCCTTAGCATGCCTTTCAAGGTTGCTCTCCCACACATATCTCCTTCAGGAAGTGTGGGGAGACGGGAGAGCAGAGCCCAGCTGGAAAAGTGTGTCGAGAGATAGTGCACGCCGTCCGCGAACAAGTCTGGCATGAGCAGAACCCCACACAGAAGGCTGTTACAAGGCATAGGCACCTTGCTTTTCTAAATGCTCTGTATTTGTGTTGGGCGCTGGAGAGATGGCTTCAGTGGTTAAGAGCATTGCCTGCTCTTCCAAAGGTCCTGAGTTCAATTCCCAGCAACCACATGCTCACAACCATCTGTAATGTGGTGCCCTCTTCTGGCTTGCAGGCATACACACAGACAGATACATAATAAATAAAAAAAGTTAAAAAAAAAATATATATATATATAAAATGAAACAGAGGGAAACGCATTTAATCTAGCCTCTTCTTCCTGAGAAAATAACCACTGTCCTCCACGAAGGTCACCAACAGTCATCTGCCCCATCTGTGGCAGCGGCTAGAATTCGGTGGGGAAACAGCTGCCCCACGTGAACATGTGTCGGTGTGCTGATGACACAAGTGGGTGCAGTTGAGGTGTGTAGGGGGTGGTGTGCACTGAAGACGGGATCCATGTAGAAATCGCTACAGCTGTTTACAAGACATGGTTCCTCCAGTCACGTCCCCCAGACCTGTCATCATTGCCTGGTCTGCATTTGACACTAAAGAAGTAGCTTACCTTACCGTTACAATTCTGAAAAGCTGTTCATTGGGAAGATTTGCTATCTGTGTTAAACAACTTGTTGCAAGTTAGTCCTGCGCCTACAACCCTCTAGAGAGGAGATTTGCCAAAGACTTGTCTTTCTCAGTTCATTTGGTCCAAACCATCTGGAAAGTAAGGGGTGAGAGAGACGCCTCCCCTCGAGTGTGCAGAGTTTTCAGATGGAAAACCATGGCAGACAAAAGCCCACCAGAGTGGCTGCTGGTTCTGCAGTCACCAAGGATGCTCTGCAGGGCAGTTTGCAAATGGAACATTTTCTTGCTATCACAGGGAAACAGCACAGGGCTGGGTGGGTTCTGATTTCTGTGGCTAGAACCTCTATCTCCCATTACCACAAGCAGAAGCATAAACAGAGTCCCACGTCCACCCGGATGAAAATTTAATGGATGAAAAAAATAGGATATTTGTTTACAGAAACAAATATGAGGCATGAGTGTGTGTGTGTGTGCGCACACACACACATGCTATCAATGCTGCAGATATCTGAATATCAATGGGTTACAGACATGTCCACTGCCTGGTTATGATTCTATACCATAAAATGGTCATAAATCATTAACAATGGGGCATGAGTAAAAACACATCAAGAATTTTTTCTTTCTTATCATTGCATTTAAATTTTTATTTGTCTCAAACTAAACCTGCTTCATTGTCTTAAAAAAATCTTAAAGTAAAAAAGTACACGCTTCATTGAATGACTTTTTATTCCTAAACTATTAATATGCTATCACAGCTAATGAGAAATGAAAGAAAGCAGGAGTTTGCGTCATTGTTGCGATAAATTCCTGACATAAGCAACTCAGGGCTTTACTTCATCTTACCCTTCCAAACGCCAGCCTATCACCCAGGGCAGACAAGGCAGGAAGGAGCCTGGAGGCAAGCCGTGATGCAACACCACAGATGACCCCTGCTTGCCGGCTTACCTCTATAGCTTGCCCAGCATGCTCCCTTATACAAGCCAGGCACACCTACTTAGAAGTGACACAGCCGCCAGGAGCCTGGGTTTTCTCACACCAACCATTAATTTAAGTAAAAAACAAAAATGCAAGCAGACTTGCCCAGAGGCTAGTCTCGGGGAGGTAATTCCTCAAATGAAATTCCCTCATCCCAGGTGACTCTAGTTTGTGGAAAGTTGACAAAGCCTAGCCAGCAAACCAGTTAGCACATGTGAGGCCAGAGGTTGTGTTACATAGACTGACTAAACCAGAAGCCCAATTATAGGGCAATATGATAGCCAGGTGTTCAGTTATTTTCGTATGCACCATATTGGAGAAGCACTTTATCCTGATTTGTTGCGGGAGCTCTTTCCGCTCCTTCAGCCAATAGCCACTGAGATACCAGCCCATTGGGGGTGTGGTCTCTCTCCCTTTAAAAAAGCGGCCACCTCTCTCTCTCTCTCTCTCTCTCTCTCTCTCTCTCTCTCTCTCTCTTCCTGCTCTGCTTCCAGCAACGAGACTCCCTTCCTGATTGCGCAGAGGGCTGTTGTCCTCCATCACTGATTGGCAGATAAGGATAAAACTTTGACAGCTCTGATTGGAAAAACAAATAAACAAACCATCCTTTATGGTTATAATGAAGACACCTGCCGGCACCAGGAATGGATGCAAGTTCGTGGCTCATGAATGTGAACAAAAGAAATCTAGGAACCACTGCTAATCTTTTCACATGAAATGTGGATTGAGCTGACAGATAATAGTGTTGACCACACACTGCACGAAGAGAAACTCTCTGGTCTGTCTCTACCATCTGCCTACATGTCGGTCTGTCTGCCTACCATCTACCTACTTATCAGCTGACACATCTCATCTATTGCATCTCTCGGAGGAGACATCTTAAACTCTTACACGGAGATAATTGAGTGAGTTCCTACATAATGTTATATATAAGATTATGTTAGATGCTGACAATAACAATACGCAGAGGGCTTCCATAAGCACAGCACAGGTTATGACCAGGAAACAGACACTGATGCAACCCGCTAGACTGGCAAATGACTTTAAAAAAACAATCAAGCAAAGCTCTAGCTTGAAAGTCATTGTGCGAACAGTTTGTTAAACAGTGCATTGCAAGAAGCACACCGAACCTCTGAAAGCAACCCTTCCCCAGGTTTGCTACAAACTAGGGAAGCACCGTGCCCTGTCTGTTTTCTCCTCCTTGTTTCTGTTTAAGGTCAGGGGCCACAGGACAGGGTGGCGAATGACTTCAGATGCTTTCTGAAACACAGGACACTGTAAGGCTGTGAGATGGGCTTTGGGCACAGGGTAACTAAACCTAGCGTGGTATGTGCCACTAGTCATCAGCTTGTCAAAGCCCCTGACATGCAGTAAATTCTGCCTCGGCATAGCCAAGCTATGCAGACAACTGCAACTCAAGAGTTGGTGTGATAGTTACTTCCCTGTTGCTGCAATAACACGCCATGGCCAAGGAAACGCCTATGACAAAGATTTGGGTCGGACTTAGAGATCCAGACGGTTAGAGCCCATGGCAGCTGAGTGAAAGCATGCAGTCTGGAATGGCCACCATGAGAGGTCACATGTTAAACCACAAATAGGAAACAGGCTAACTCCCTTCCCAGCTCTGGAGAAGCAGGACTTTGCATACTTTATAGTTTGCCATTGCAAATGTACTGCAATATATTTAAACTACTTTCTAACTTTTTCAGACTTGGTGAGTGTGTGTGTGTGTGTGTGTGTGTGTGTGTGTACACATGCATGATCATGTCGGTGCACATCGTGTATTTTAGTGTGCCTGCACATGTGTGTATGTTCTTGTAGAGGCCAGGGCTCAACCTTGGGTGTCCAGGTAAGTTACACTGACTGACAGCAAGCCTTAGCAATCACCTGTATGTACACCCTGACATTGAAATTGCAGGTTCATGCCATTATACCCAGATTTTCACCTGGATTCTTGGGATCTAACCAAAGCTCGTGTTTATTCTAAGCTATTTCCCCAGCTCTGGTCTTGGTGAGTTCTTCTGCTGTTAGTGTGGCTGGGCTGTCACCGCCATCTCTCATGCACGGCACTATGCTCATGGAACTACTTTTTTGACATTATTATACTACTAAGTGAAAACAAAAGCAACGGAAAATCATTAGCTTATCATAAAATTCCCTGATGGAAATTTTAGTGTAACTGATTTTCAGTTTTCCTTTGAGCTACAGATATGGTAGTTTTTTGTTGGTTGTGTAAATGAACAGCAAAATGTGAATCACGCTATTACGTGTCCAAGAAAAATACATTAATCTCCTGTTTTATAAAGAGAGGCGAAAAGACTGTAAACTTTGTTGGCATGGAAACATATTGGCATTGTGCAACCTGTAAAGAATAGGTGTGAGGGGCTGGAGAGATGGCTCAGAGGTTAAGAGCATTGCCTGCTCTTCCAAAGGTCCTGAGTTCAATTCCCAGCAACCACATGGTGGCTCACAACCATCTGTAATGACGTCTGGTGCCCTCTTCTGGCCTTCAGGCATACACACAGACAGAATATTGTATACATAATAAATAAATATTTTTTTAAAGAAAGAATAGGTGTGAGGGAGAAACTGTGATAATGAACCTATTTGGTAGACTCACTTCCTTGTCTTCAATGATAGCTTGAAAACATAAAACAGAATCCTAGAAACAGTACTTCATTTGTTTAGTCTGCGTACCCTTCTGAAGAATGTTCCGTTCTGTACAGGTTATGCTCATCCCTTTGTCGGTCTAGCCACCCTACATACGCTACCTGCTTCTTAGCCTCTCAGCGTTTGTTTCAACAACCAGATCCGGTGAAGAGGTATCACAATGCTGTGTTCAAGTAACTCTTATTTTACTTTATTGTGGCATTCACATGGATAATTTGGATGGTCAGCTTGATTAAAGAACACCTATAGCAATACTGATGGATGCACACTTGGGGTGTACTTTTGAGTACATTTCCAGAGTCATCTAATTGAAGGGGAAAGGTCTAACCAGAATGTGGGTGGAACCATCCAATGAATTAGGAGCCTGGACTTAATTTTAAAAGGGGGGGGAGGGGGAGAAAGCCAGCTAAGCACTAAGCACTGGCCCTTTTCTTTCTCTGCTTCATGGTTGGCAGTGTGGACCAAGCAGCTCCCACGACCATATTTTCCCCACCACAAAGGACTGCGCTCATCTAAACCATGAGCGCAAACAAGCCCTTGCTCACTTAAGTTGCGTTTGTCAGAAGACAGCCGTGAAAAAGGTGACAAACACAAGCGGCGGTGCTGACAGCTCAGATGTGCCAAAGTGGAGTCATAACAAGGTCAGAGGAAAAGCAAATGCTCTTGGATTCATAGGAAAAGAAAAACAGTCATAAGCTAAGGCTGCTTCCACCTGGAGGGAGAACTAGGAAGTAAACTCAGAAGTTGAGAGAGTTCAGCTGTGGTCCTCTGGGGTTGTTGAGACATCTCTTGCAGGTAAGGCTGAGAGGATGCTGTCCGGAGATCGCAATGGATCCCACGTTGGGGGCAATAAGCGCATGGGAACCAGGACAGGATGGTAGGTAGATAGGGCACAGTAGCGGTTGGTGCTACGCCAAGAACATTAAGGAATTGAAACTGCCATATGAAGATGCCACCAGCTTCATGCTGACCACTCAAGTGAGTCTAACTAAACACCGAAACACCTTCACGCTCCTGACCTTCCCGATGGTGCCTGATGCTTGTTGTTCCTGAGTTCAACACACCGTGACAGAATGCCTCTCTGCACTTGTTTGGGGCATCTGATAGTGAAGTCGTGTCTATTTAATCATGTAGAAAAGATAACATTTTATACTGTCTTATTAAAGGAGGAGAATATTCTTTATTATAAATCACTAAAATAAATACTAAGGGAAATATTTAAAGCCTTAGTTATATTGTTTTACATGAGAAATTTGTGCTTTTCAAGAATGGCTGCCATGGCCCTAAAAGTTTCCCAACATTTGAGTGAACTTTGCAATTTTCTACAGCTGTATTGCAAGTCTCACCAAATCAAATCCATTTCAGACACTGCCAAGTCGGCCTCTATCTGTATGAACATGGATGGAGAGCTTGATTTCTTTTCGTATTTTAATTACTCAATCATTTACACACACACACACACACACACACACACACACACACAGAGAGAGAGAGAGAGAGAGAGAGAGAGAGAGAGAGTACTTGACTTTGCCTTTGAGTTAAATATTGATCATAAGATAAATGCTCTTCATTTCGCCACCCAAATTTCAAATGCCTTAGCTTTTGCTTCTTGTTTTGCCTGGTTTGCTTCTTGTTTTCAGTTGAACCGGTTACTGTTCATCAAGATTCTCACACAAGGTCTAACACTCAATTCCCCCCATGTGGATGAAGGCAAATCAAATGTTTCAGGGTCTACTGTAACATGGCTACAGTAAGTCACCCACATAAAGGACAAATCTTTGAGTTGCAAAGACTCCCCAGAGATAATAAACATAGATAGCACAACCATAAAGAAATATTTGTTTTAAATCGTTGCATAGTTTCTTCTTGTTGTGTGCAACAAACAGAACTGTACTGTGTTTTAAGCAATCAATGCATTGCCTCATGTTCCTGCTGCCTGACTAATCTCCTCAGTGAGTCTCAAAGCAGGACAGAGGATCTCGCTGGTTTCTGCAGAGGAGGAAGAGGAGAGGCAGATGTTCCCGCCACAGTGATTACATTGACAGTATAAAATCTCTTTCAGGAAGCTGACACTACAAAGAAATCCATTGTAAGGGAATCATCTTCCCAGGTACAATGAAAAGATTCAGCATTCTTGAGATTAGAGAGCCTGAAGGCTCTCCATCATCACCTGAGATCATCACGGGTCACCAGTTTCCTAGCAGGGGAAACAAGAGGCAAAAGCTAAAGCATTTGAAACTCAGTGGTAAATGAAGAACATTTATCTTGTGAACAGCATTTAACTTAAAGGCAAAGTAGAGCACTGTGTGTGTGTGTGCGCGCGCGCGTGCGTGCGTGCATGTGTGCAAATAATTTAGTGCTTAGAATAAGAAAAGAACTCAAGATCTCCATCCATATTCATACAGGTAGAGGCCCAGCCTGTCTGTCTGAGTGTCTGGATGGATTTGGTTTAAAGAGCCTTGCAGTGCTGCTGTAGAATATTCCAAGAAGCCAGGTGCACTGGTTCCTTCTTGTAGTACCTTTCTGAAGATGGTTGAGCCCAGGAATAAAGTACCAGTTTGGGCAGCAAAGTCAGACCTTGCCTTGTTTAAAAAAAAAAAAAAAGAAAGAAAGGAAAGCAGAGAAAGAAAGAAAAGAAGAGGAGGAAGAGAAAGGAAAAGGAAAAAAAGAAAGGAAAGAAAAGGAAGGAAAGGAGAAGCAACACTCAAAGTTTTTTTGGTGTCCAACAAAACATGAGAAACTGCACAGGAAAAAGCTCACGCGTCCTCAACCCTACACAAAGAACTACAGGCAACGGAGGAAAGCTGGGAGCAGAGAGGCTGCCCTCCTTAGGGAAGAGCACACCAATCAACTGTCCATGGCCAAACAGGCAGTCCTGAAAACATATATACAAATAATATTATATGGAATTAACAAGTTATATTTAAGAAATATATGCGCAGACATGTATTCATATTAATGAAAATAGAAACCATGAATTTGATAGAGAGAGAGATGGAAGGGCTTGAAAGGAGAAATGTAATCAAATTATAATCTCAAACATAAAAGAAAGGTGTTTTTTTTTTTTGGTGCCTAACCTTTGGAGAAACTTTCCTCCTGCTTATTCTGGACTGTGCTCATAGACCCCTTTGAAGTCTTAAAAACCTGGGTAGAATCTTCCCAGAATATGAAATATTCAAAATCATAACAATAGAGGAAAAAATATAAAGGAGAATAGGTGTCAAGTCCTTTCATGTAGGCAACACAAGACAATCTTGACAGTCATAAAAAGATTTACAAGTTGGGTTTATCAGATTTTGACGTTTCCATGGCACAGGCAAACAATCAGCTTTGGGAAAGAGCATTCTGCACTATGGGAATGAGCCCAATTCCCAAGCTTCCAGTGAGTTCTTCCTCCAGTATTTACCGTTCAGAAACAATGGAGATCGCAAATAAGATAGGATCAAACCCAGACACCCAGATGGTCTGAGCAGGTGTCTTCAGAAAAGCCTCTTTGCAAAGCTTGTTGGTGCAGGTTCCTCTGTTCTTAGGAAGAAGCCTGAGGAGCCATTAACGGAGCCACTGAAGCACTATTGTATTTTATTCGCTCTGGGATCAGATGAGTCTCAGTATCAATACTGTATTTGTCTTATGGCTGAAGGGGAAAGTGGCCTTCCCTGCGGTTTTATTTTGAAACCTCAAAGATTGCTTTCTATCGGTGATAGTAAATGTGGGTGACTCACAGACACCTGAGTTTGGCATGGCTTCCAGTGTTGTCATGAGAACCCGAAACATGATGTGAGCAGAGTTCAGGCTTAACTGACCAAGAAAAGGTCAATTCTTTTTGGGTGCTCACCTCTGGGTTGTTTTGCAGTGAGTACTGAAAATAAATTCTGAAGCTCCAATGCGAATGTCTGACCTCACCCATGCAACAACCAGTCTGCGCGACACGACAAAGTGAGACAGGCCAGGGCCTGTGCGTGTTCTGTGCAGAGGGGAGATGAAAGAATGAGATGGTTCAAAACTCTAGGCAAATATCCCTTTGATCAATTGCAAGATTTAGAAATGTGTGTGTGTGTGTGTGTGTGTGTGTGTTACTAGGTTGAGGCAGAAAGATCTTGTGGGTTTATGTGTGGCCATACATCTCACAATGAATTGGAGAAGAGAAGGCAAACTTCCCCAGCCTCTCCCCAGGGATGTTCTGTGTTGTCTACACCTGCTTTCGCTCCGGCTTCCACTCTGAACAAACACTGTGCTCTCTGCCCAGGGCCAGCACAGCCAGTGTTAGTCATCATTGTCTTGTTTCACCTCCATATTGGAACTCAGATCCTTTCTCTTCTGTCGTTTTTTTTTTCCCTCTCTCTTTTTGGTCTTTTAGCTTTGAGGGAGATTCTGCCTAGCTTCGAAGACTCCCAAAGGATCACCACACAAATTCAAATTCTGAGAAGGGGTATCTCAGTAGGCTTCTAATGTCGCCTGACAGCGGTGGGTCTTGACTTCAACGTAATCAGGCATCAAAGAATTCTTCTTGGGATGTTCCACAGCTGCATTGCACGTAGATCCATGCTGGACAGCCAGATGTGTGGGGACCCCAGTCTGTGTGAGCAGAGGACTGGGCAGTGGGGCATTTCCATGTTCTGACTTTTGCACTGTCTTCTTCTTGTACATTTCCTTGAATGATCGCCATAGCAGTTGAGAAGACAAGGTAATATCACTTCTGTTTTCAGAGAGTTGAGGTCCAGGACACAGGAACCTTCATGATTGATCCCTAATGCTGCAACCTTATCGTCTGCGTGTATAGAAGCAATCAAAAGAAGAAGCAATTGAGATCAGGAAGATGTCTGGATACCATCACTAGAGGTACACGCCAACCTTCGGCACTACCAAAGTGACTTTTTTTCCAGAACATTTTTATTTTTACAAATTATATGTAGTTGATTCTGGCAAAGAAAATTTAAATTTTTTTGATGGTAAAGCATTAAAAGAAATATGTTCAAGGGTCAGGGTTGGTGGCACAGATTTATAAAGCCAACATTCGTGAGGTAGAAGCAGGAGGATCTTGATTCTAGGTCAGGCTGGGCTATACAGGAAACCTGTTTCAAAAGAAAGAAAAGGCCGGGCGGTGGTGGCACATGCCTTTAATCCCAGCACTTGAGAAGCAGAGGCAGGCGGATCTCTGTGAGTTTGAGGCCAGCCAGGCAGTGGTGGCACACGCCTTTAATCCCAGCACTCAGGAGGCAGAGGCAGGCGGATCTCTGTGAGTTCGAGGCCAGCCTGGTCTACAAGAGCTAGTTCCAGGACAGGAACCAAAAGCTACGGAGAAACTCTGTCTCGAAAAATAAAAGAAAGAAAAAGAAAAAAAAAAGAAAGAAGAGGTGAACAGCATGAGAGAGGGAGAGAGAGAGAGAGAATGAGAGAGAAAGGGAGACCGAAAGAGAGAGGGAGAATGAAGGAATGAAGAGAGGGAAGACAGGGAGGGCAAGGAAATATGAAAGAATCCTTACCATTGAAGGGCAAACTTCCCCTAAATCCTGCAATATCTCCAGGATGCTCATGGAGCAAACACAAGTTTCAGTCTGTGCACACCTGGATGTCTCGTTCCCGCAGAAGTCTGGTTGTATGAAAACAAATCCCATCGTTCCATCCCGGCTGCTTGTTTATAATTCAACAGTAATCTCCTGCATGTGGATCACAGCTGGTCAGGGAGGCAGGTTGGAGGCCTGGATGAAGAGCAAGCAGCGCTGGAAACCACGGCCCTTGGCCTTCTTTCTGGAGAAGCATGTAAAGGGGGGTGAAAGTGGGGGGCGGGGGCAGAATCTACTAGTATCTTGTCCTATTATCATGATCCTAATGGTAACCCTCCCTCTCCCAAAAGAAAGAGAAGTTTGGGAGAGGGGACTGAGTTGTCATGTTGCTTAGAGCTCAAGGACGTAAGTCAGGACATAGCTTGCTCATTTAAATCCTGGGCTGCTTCCCTATGTTCTTTAAAAGTCGTGTGGCCTGGAAACTTCCAAAGATCTTTATGAATGATTACGGAAGTTACTTTGGCAGCATACTTTCGCTAAACTCATTAAAAGCAGAACCTTTAAAATCTTGGTTATTTGGCTGGATTTGGGTGAGCTACTGCTTCTTCCCCCATCCCTTGACGTGTGTGGAAAAGCTTGGTGCCTCCCACATTGACACTAAATGCAGGATCTTCTTAGAAATTAAAACACGTGCACTCGAGAATCAGAATTCATACGTGCAGCAGTCCACGAGAGAATCTGATTCAAAGACATGATTTGAAAGGGTTTCCGGGCCCTGAGGGAAAATTGACTTTTATTTGGCAGAGGCTTACTGAATATGAATGGCCGAAAGTGAATATTCATAAATTCTCTTTCGTCTTCCGGAATACTGACAGTTGTTAGATCCTTAGCTTTTCTGGGCTGGGAGGCAAGGGGACCTTGAGTTATGGCCGATACAGTGCCAAGTTCTGATTCTGCCATCATAGCCACGTTTCAGCACCACAGGGGATCCATGGCTGCAGCAGGCTGGGCAACCGCATCTCAAGGAGGGAAAGACCCTGAATCTCTCTTGCCGTAGACATTTAAGCTCTTTGCTGTCTTAATATCTGTGCCCAAGTTATGTTTGACTCTAATGGACAAACCACAGACCCCTGGAGAGTGAGTCACACCTGGGGACATGAGGCCACAGAAAGGGCTCAGGTCACAGGGTCATCCAAAGACGAGGCAACTGTGCCTTATCCAAGGATCAGCCTGTAGAGCTTTCCTGTGGTCATTTCTGAAGAATACTGCCTGAGCTAAGCACAGTTTCCAGGGACCCTCCTGCCAAACAGAGCAGCCAACTGAAGCCCTTGGCGTGGGCTTGGTTATAGAGTATTAATATGACGGGAACTTCATTAATAATAAGATCAGCGTGGTATGTATTGTATTATACAAACTATACACTTTTATTTTTTTAATATTTTTTATAATGTGTAATGGTGTTTTGCCTGAGTTTAAATCTGGGCATCAGATGTGTCCTTGGTGCTTAAAAATGCCAGGATAGGGCATCTGATCCTCTAGAACTGGAGTAGTAGACATTGTAAGCCACAAAGCGTGTGCTGGGAATCAAACTTAGGTCCTTTGGAAAAGCAGCCAGTACTCGTAATTGCTGAGCCATTTCCCCAACCCTTTAAGCTACCCTTAAAAGACTAACAAAAACACTAAATTTCATAGTTTTCCTCTTTGTAAAATGCCTAGAAATTTTTCTGCTAACCTAATCTAATTACACAGATTATGGGGGAAGAAGCAGTAGCTCACCCAAATCCAGCCAAATAACCAAGATTTTAAAGGTTCTGCTTTTAATGAGTTTAGCGAAAGTATGCTGCCAAAGTAACTTCCGTAATCATTCATAAAGATCTTTGAAAGTTTCCAGGCCACATGACTTTTAAAGAACATAGGGAAGCAGCCCAGGATTTAAATGAGCAAGCTATGTCCTGACTTACGTCCTTGAGCTCTAAGCAACATGACAACTCAGTCCCCTCTCCCAAACTTCTCTTTCTTTTGGGAGAGGGAGGGTTACCATTAGGAAAACTGCAGAATTTTCCATTTGGAAATAAATATCAATAGAGATATGCATTTGTCTAAGCTGGTTAGGCTCATCATATAGCCCAGGCTGGTCTCAGGTTCTTTGGTCCTGGAATTACATGTGTGTACCGATACACTCAGCTTAGATTTTATATCATGGTTGACAATGATATAAAACTCAAATTTCAGAAATGAAAGCTACCTGTTAAAAGGGACCATCATGTATTTGTCTGGGGACTTGCATCCTTATGTCATAACTTCCTGGTGTGGGGGTTCCAGAACCCCTAGACAATACAGGATAACAATAGGAATTCCAGATACTATACATACTTAGCCTGAATTTCTTGAACTCATCTTTGTGGCACTAAGTCAGGAATGACCCCTGTGATATGGAGGGTGACACTGATCTCAACTCAACCCGTGTCCCCTACAAAGGGCAAGACGTCAGAGAAACAGCCCCAATGCCTCACATTCCTAAGCTGTTAGTCAAGAGTTCACAGTTCATAAAAACCCCTAAGGGCACTGGGGGTTTTCTGGATGTAAAAGTTTCATGAGACACTTACTGCAGAGCCAATTCAGGAATGGGCCCTCTGCTTTCAGGGGGACAGAGCACATGCTCTCTGCTTCTTCTGCCCCTTGGCCTCCAACCACTGACCTCCCCCCCCCCCCAGCTTTGTCATTCATCCCTTGTCCCTCCCCCATCATCCTTTAGGGCCTCTGCCCTTCTCATTGCCACCCCTGCTCAAATAACCTTTAGAGGACAATGACCCTTGGGGCTTCTCTGTAGAAGCCTGTGGGGATCTCCTGGGTTGTGGGAGGGGTTACCAGAGTGTATGAGAGCAGCAGGCGGTAACCACTAACCCTTCTGATCTCTGTGAGGACAGTCCGGCAGCGTTTCAGGAGGTTCCTGGTGGGCCAAAGGTTAGCTCTGGAGCTGTCTCTGGCTCTTTCCTCATGCCTGCCTGTGAGTCAGACTACACCTCCCCGCATGCCTCCCGGTACGTACCAGCCAAAAGACACCACTTCTTAGGCAACAGTGTTGAACTGTAGGTGTATGATAGATACATTTCCAAGAATGAGCAGAACGCCCTTGTACAGGTGACAACAGCAAGCTCAGGTCTTCGGTTTTGTGCAAAACCCAAATTCCCTATTAGTGTTCAGCGTCCCAATGAGTACCTTGCTCCCTGCAGGCCGTTGCCTTTCTTCCTGAGCAATTCCTCTCATCACGGCTAGCTGGTGAGTCATTTGTTTACGTGTAATCAGAGAGATAAATCGGCTGCAGAGAAGGTGGATGTGGGAGGAGAGGAGAAGCTGTGTAGGAGGAACAATAGAAGTGGAGGGAAGGCAAACTCAAGCCAGGAATAAGCCCTGTGAGAGGTGCAGGAGCTGGAAGGTCTGAGGACGGAGTCCTGTGAAGGCTGGCTTTGTTCCCTGGCCTGCCCACCCGAGACAGTCAGTAAGACTATGGGAAGCGAAACTCTAGGGATTAGAGCAGATGACATGTCACATGTGAACACTCTAGAAATAACACAGGGAGCAGGGAGACTTTGCCCTGAGTGTGGGAGGCACTGCCGATGAGCTGGTAGCTTAGAATAAGTTCATCTAACAGAATTTCAAACACCCTGCATTCTAGAAGAATCTTGTCCTAACCCCTGTCTGTTCTCTGGGCCCATTCCCTCCTGTAAACATCATTCGATACCCATTTTAAATTTCCTGTATCCCCTCAATCATCTCTCCCCTGTGAGGATTAAGTCTCAAGCACTTGACCTTTTCCGTGTTTTCCTTTTGTCTACACCAATCAACGTTTTGCTCTTTTCTCCCCTGCCAGTCTGCTGTCTGTTATTTCCTTTCGGCAGATTCAATGACTGAACTTTCAGAGAGCAAGCATGGACCTCCCTGTGTTAAGCTCTCTTACCTCTTTGTCCCTTGGGATCTTCTTGTTCCCTAAAATTAAATCTCCCAGCAACGTTCCCCTACCGTCCACAGCACCGTGCCTGATGCCAGACAACCCCTGCCAGGATCAGAACCTTAGCTGGCACTTCAAGTTCAGCCAGCTGCGTTTCCATATTTCCTCCACCGGAGAAAGTTGACGAGGAAATAAAAGCTGTGGGAGGGAATGGGGAAGCCAGGGAGCAAAACCAAAACTGCCTCTACCAGGGAAGCTGTTCAGGTGAGATGGTCCAGAGGCTATGCCTGGTTGTCAGAAGGATTCTTGTGATGTGCCCAAGGCTTCAATTCCCACCTGGACGGGTATGCCACTCCACACCATGGGACACCAAAACACCAGCCTTGTTGCCACTACAAACTGCCTATTGTTAGTACGCTCTGTCCCTTCTGAAGAAGTTATTTAACCTTCTTGTACACTTTGGTGTGTGTGTGTGTGTGTGTGTGTGTGTGTGTGTGTGTGTCTCCCATGTGCCAACGCTTTATCCAAAGAGACAAGGTGGGCAGGAAACCACAGGGTTATGCTGGGTGTTCTTACAAGCCTTTTCTCTTGTGGAGATGATCCTTGTTTTGTTTTACATCTTTATCTCCATCCAAGCTGGAGGCAGAAAGACCAAAAGGCCTCGGCAGATCTTAACGTTTCTTTTGCTTCAGAACCTAAGACCATAAGAATACCTTCTGAACACAGAGGAGGACCATGCCCATCTGTGAATCGTTCAGTGGCTGTGCCCGAATCTTCCACCCAACAAACTGTTGTGTCGAGTGATTGGATTTACAGCATTCAGAAACAGACGTTGCATGTGATTCTTATAAAACCCTCAAGATCTGGCAGACGTCTAGCAAAAGTTGAGCCACCGACAGTGCACATTTAAGAAAGAGCTACTCTACCGTCTCTGTACGGGAAAATACTTATAACTCGTCTTCGCTTGTTCCTCCTGGCCTTAGGGGCCCACTCGCTTGGTTTCAAAGCCTCTTTCAGATTGAATGCTTCTCCTGAATGAAGGAAGCAGACGTTCCAGGCATATGGAAAATCTCTCCTTTATCTCAAGCGGGATGTAATGGAATAAAAATGTGCCCGTAATCTTCAGTAGCAAAAAGTAATCATGAGACACACAGATAACATCGGACTTCAGCATTGTTGGCCAAATCCTCATGTTTCTGACTCCTAAGTCTTGGTAGGAAATGCCAGTTCATAAATACGTGAGAGGAAGTCCTGATTCATCTTGCTGTTTCCATCACTAGGACGGTACTGACCACGGTTTTGTTTCATTTCCTTTTGCACGCTTTGCCCCTGCACTGTAAGGCAATCCTGATCTATCTCTTCATACAACCTACCAAAATCTACATGGCCAAAGTATCTCCAATCTACTGTGGACACTCGGTTTCCCCTTCCTGAGTAAAGCTGGGGTAGAACTTCTCCGTGGAGCCTTCTTTCTTCTTTGGACATTCATCACTTTTGCATTGTGCTGTCTTGATTGGCCCATAGCCTCTGCCTCTAAGTCCCTTGACTGTCTGCAGCCCGTGTCATTGCACAAACATTGCAATGTCCTAATACTCTCTAGGCTTTAGTCTAGTCGTCTTTAATTTAATGTCTGTGTGTGCGCACACACACAAGCACCTGCATGGGATTATGTGTCCCCCGTGCATGCAGAAGCCCACGGAGGTCTGAAGAGGACATTGGATACCCTAGAACTGAAGCCACAGACGGCCACGGGTTGCCGTGTGGGCAATGGGAACTAAACCCAGATGCTGCGCATGAGCAGGAAGCACACTTGACTGCGGAGCCATCTTTCCAGCACCCTCCCATTCATTACCATGGAGGTAAGATGATAGCTAGCTCGCGGGTCACTAGGAATGACAGATACACAGTTAACATTTACCGTGTCAAGATCGCCCTAAGTGTTGTTTGTTCTTCACGACTTCAGCATCCTTATTATCCCATAGCGAGGCAAATAACCTTACTCACGTACCCTCAGCAAACAATGCCAGGGGTGGGGTGCAATCAGAACAGCCCTTGTATTCAAAACAATATCCATTAAATCTGGAGCAGAACATATGACTTAAATTCTTGCTCACTGAGTGTGTATTAACTAGTTCATTTTCTATAGCTGTACTATATTCTTAGAATTCTGCCCAGGCAGCAAGAGTGAAAGCCACCCAGACACTATACTATCTTCCACGTGACTCTGATAGTCGTAGGTTCCTGAAATCTCTCCAGGTGACTAGTTTCCACCCCCCACACCATCGGGAAGTCTACGCAGGATCAGGGAAGCTGGCATCTCTCTGCCCTGCCCTGCAATCATCTCACACATTTGAAGAGTCCCACAGATGTCTGATGAGTGAGGAGGGGCACACACGCACGCGCGCACACACACACACACACACACACACACGCACATCTGCGCAAGGCAACAGCTCTCTCCCTTTGATCTTTTCTCTCTGGCAAGTGGCTTTCTCCTCACTTCTTTGAAGTGAGCCCCTGCCTGAGCATTTGTCTGTGATCATCTCTCGAAGAGCAATGGTGACATTACAGGAAAAAAAAACAAAACAAAACAAAAACAAAACCAGAAAACTTAACAGAGGCCCAACACAGCGTTTTTCTAACCAACCACAAACTACTCAACAAAGCTCTAAAATTTTCACTATTTTGTTTAAAACAACAAATAACGCAGTGAACTTTTCACGGTACTAATGGCAGCAAATTTCTCGCCTTGTCAAGCGTTTCATCAAAACACGTGACTGAATTCCTTATCATTTCCGTGTTGATCTGTGCTTCACTGTGGCGAGGGGACTTGCTTTCTCTTGTGTTTCTGTTTGCAGCAGCGGCTCTCTCATAGTCTTAACTAAAAGTTTCACTTTTCAACTTACCTCAGAGGAATCTGGAGAATTGCTGGTTTCTGGCAGACAGAATGGCGCTCCGTCAGATCCGCCCCCCCCCCAACTTCTTTCTGTTTTGTTGAGACAGTCCTGAGGTATGCATAACCTCATAGATGTATTATTAGCTCAAACTCTAGGCATTGGATAACTCCACCAGCACAGTGGGAGCTGCAGTTACTGAAAGTGACTCAGAGGGAGCCAGGAAACGGACAACTCACAAAGCCAAGTCTCAAGGAGAGCACCGCCATCTTGTCTACAGGCGTGGGCGCCTCCATCACCTCCGGGAGCTTCTGTCTGTGTCCACCACACATTCTGCAAAGCCAGCCACCCGAATTCCAGGAAGAGTAAGACAAAGAAAGTATTGTGACTGTTAAGTTGGGCGCATAGCCCCCAGGCCCCAGGCCTGAGAGTTGTATTGGTCTGGACTCCAAATCCCAGCATGCCCAGGTCCTGACCCCTCCCTGGGGGCGGGTGTCAGGACCACTCCCACAAGGTATTTAAGATAGCTCCCAAAGGAGAATCAAGTGGTCTCTTTTCCTTCCTCCTGGTGGTCACATTGGCTTCCTCCTGGTTCCCCCTCAGGGCCACCCGAGAGCACAGGAATCCCATTAACCCTGGACATTTTAATCTGGTTTATTGTGATTTGGCTTGATTGGGATTTTTGCGTCAGCAGAGAGCTCACTAAAAATTCCTAACAATGACGTCTATCAATTTAAGTTAATTCTTTTGAAATCCCATCTTGGTGTGTACTTTAAAATGTTCATAATATGTCCAGAGAATAATATTCTTTCATAGTACATCAGTAATAATAAATACACAGGAAGGATGGAAGACGATGGCTCAGCAGTTAAGGGACTGTACCGTTCTTGCAGTGGATCTGGGTTCAGTTTCCAATACCCGCTGGGCTTCTCACAACCATCTGTCACTTCATTTGCAGGAGATCTGACACCCTCTTCTAGGCTCCGAGGGCACCTGCACTCAGGTGCACGTAACCGTCCATTGTCAAACATGTATACATGAAACCAAGAAAAATCTAAATGTAAATAAGTGTGTGTTAGAGACAAGCTAAACAGTGATATGTGGACCCACCCAAAACAAATCAAGCTTCAAGGGATAGAGAAGGCTGGGTAGGCTAGTGGGCCAGCTATGTCTGATTCCCCAGATGTGCTGGTGGGAAAATGGACAGCAGGATCCTTGTAAGCAGAGCCTCCATATGTGAAGGGGAACAGGGGACGGTGCAGCATAGCAAAGTAAGAGGACCCTCAACAAGCTACATGGGTGTATGAGATGGGGTGTAGAGGACCCTCAACAAGCTACATGGGTGTATGAGATGGGGAGCAGAGGACCCTCGACAAGCTACATGGGTGTATGAGATGGGGTGCAGAGGACCCTCAACAAGCTACATGGGTGTATAAGATGGGGTGCAGGTGGGCAGGGGGAGCATAGCAAAGAGGACCTTTGACCTGGAAACCCATCCGAGCCTATTCTTCTTGAAAGGTAATTCCTTTGCATCTGAATTTCTTTGAGAAGACAGAAGGTTTCTTTGGCAAACTGCAGCAGGTTTTGTATGGAAAGAGCAAACGTCTATTTTGAGTTCTGAAACCGTTCAAATTTGCCAGTTTCATCTTTTCAGAAAATCTCCCGTGTTGTCATTACACGGGAGAACCTTCTGGAGATGGAAGAGAGGGACTTGAAAAGCCAAGTTTTTATGTAATGATTTCCGAACTCTCTATCTCCATCTGACTCTGTGGAGAGGAGAGTTGACACGCCCCTGGATGTCTAGGGCGATGAAGCTGCAGCCTGGTCTCTGATACGTACATGTCTGCTAGCTGTTCTTTCACGCCCGTGTACTGGGCTTCCTGTGTTCATGGGGGAAGGAGCTGGGGACAAATCTCTGCTCTAGGGCATGGCCAGGGTGGAATGGCATTAGACCCACACATTCCCCAATTTCCTGAGAAAAAATAGGCTAGACAATAAGCTAATTGGAGTATTAATTATTTTCCTCCTGAGACTCAGATTTGTGAGCATTTATATAGATTTTTTTCCTCATTTTCTGCAGTCACTCACCATGCCTGACATTCCATTATTTGAGGCAAATGAATAAATCAATAAATAAAAAGCCTTACTTGCTCTTCATTTCCTTAGTAACATAAGCAAGCATCCAGGTGACTTTTACTTGTTTATTTATTTATCTAAGGCAAAAATTTCTATCCCAACCAGAAATATCTTACGTCTATGACGCTAGCTTTCGGTTTTAAATGTTTTAAAGCCGATGCAGTGTCCTAAGTTCAGATACTTTGAACCTGGTTCCAGTGTGAAGCAGGAGGGAAATCTTCAGATGAAGCCCCTAGGAAAACTAACATCGCACAACCTCAGAGGTT
The DNA here is from genome assembly GCF_018167655.1 of Microtus oregoni. Lineage (NCBI taxonomy): Eukaryota > Metazoa > Chordata > Mammalia > Rodentia > Cricetidae > Microtus > Microtus oregoni. The sequence goes on from NW_024543077.1 coordinate 26,238,420, forward strand.
TGAACTGGGGCTGGAGCTAAAAAGAGGAACACTCTAAATCAAATCAATTGCAAGGGACAACTACATCCCGAGAAAGAAAGGAGACGTAGGGCCTGGCATAGACTGGAGGGCAATGCCATCCCAAGTTGTTGGGCTACTGAACCTGATAGTGATTACGTAGTACAGCTTAGAAGCCATTGCCACAGCTTCATATGCGGTGAGGTAGGTCTTGAGCTCTGTCCTGCAAAGGAGAATTCAGAAACTGGTCACTATCTTCACACAGTCCTTTCTGAGTAAATGAAGAGGAGGCTGGGAGTTTCCCTGTATGCTCACTTAGCCTTCTGCTGAAGAGATGGACTTTGGTTCAAAAGGATGAGTGAGGATACAACTCTAAGTAAAATCAAAATGTATGCAGAGTTATGATAAATGCCTTGGAGATAAACTGGAAAAACTTCTGTCCTACCTGTTCATTTTTCTCCCAAGCTCCAGAAAGATGATAAGTCAAAAATAAAAGCCCAATGTTCTCGACTTGCTAAGGACATTTGGGGGAGACAGGGACAGTTTAAGCTTTTGAGCCAGAGAGTCTCCATTGTGGTTGTTGGGAGAACTGGGGCTATGTCAAGAACCCCCTAGCCGGTGTCCAATCAACAGCCTCTGCTGTAAGACCTGGAGGGGTTCATACAACCCTTGCTTGCATTATGCATTCTCTTTCAGCTTCTTCCATTTCCCACCGCTTTGATCTTGCCTTCCTTCCCAGGAAAACCTTTTAGCCAGCTGCTTCTGTTGGCTGTGCACCTACACAAATGGGCTGGCAGGAGGGCTGGCTGGGCAAGGTAGCGCCGTACAGAAACAGCTTCCCATCTTCAGGAGGCAACATGGAATGCCCACATAATAAAGGGACTGATCACGAAAAGATGGCCCTCTCTCACAGACTAAGCAGAGGTCACACCATCTCAGGATGCAAGGGCAATTTTGATAGCCAGAGACTATGTTGAAAACATCTCAATTTCCTTCTATCCTGAGCTAGAAGCCATATTATTTGGGACATTTAAGTAATGTTTTGTTGTCCCTGTACTATAAACGGGCCAGCTGTTATCACTCAGCAGACTAGAGCTCTTGGGATTACTGTGTTGTACAGTTCCAATAGACCGGAGAGCAGGAAGTACCAAGGGGAACCAGCTGTTTCAATGTGGTTTACATCTGCAGAAATACAACCTGCCTGCTGTCAAGCTAAGGGCTGCTCAGTCTCTCTGCCTTCTGGACCACCTTGAGTTTTCTTTCCCCCTCGCTGAAAGCAGGTATGTTAAGGGTACACTGCCTACCAAGCGATGTGCCAGTCATAGAGAGGCCTTATTCCCCAGATACCAGAGGGAGGGGAGCATGCTACGGTTTACCCGTATTGTCACCAGTACACCAGACCATGGAATGAAAAAGATCTGTGTGGGTTTATGCAGAACACAGCCCCAACTGTGTTCCTGAAGCCATAGGGTGTGTTCTAGCCCCTCCTTACCCCAGGGTGGTTTGTTCTCCGGGGATACATGCTCTGTGAGCTCAGTCTCCAGCTCAGGGATAATGGGACTTTCATGTGGTGGGAACTGGGAGTTCCTTAGTTCACTGTGGCTGATGCGCTTACAGTGTACCACTCTGGAGAGAGTTGTTAGGCTCCAACCTTCCCCGGTTTCTGGTTTCCTCTCTTGACTCATGATCTTTCCCTGCCATGCACCCCTTTCCTAAAGTAGTGCTGTCCCCAGAGCCAAGCAGAAGCCGGAACCAAGTCTTGAACCTTTCAGATTGGAACTAGATCAACCTCTTTTCTGTAAACAGTTCTCAGCTTCAGACACTTCATTGAAGTAACAGAAAACAAACATAGCTTCATCTTACTGAATCCACAAAGTGTCTCAACATGTCCAAGCCAGTCTCTCCTGTCTCCTCCTGTCTGTGAACAACTGTTAGAGCAATGTTCCACTAACCTAGGTAAGGAGTCATTTCTTCCTGACATCTCCCTAGTGTGGACCAACTTATTATTCTAGTAACATCTAAGAGCCACCCTGAGACTCACTACCCTGCTTCATTTTCCTGAATGTCCCCCCTCCCACGCATTTCATGATTTTTCTTTCCAGTCTCACTCTATATGAAAAGCCTCCAATGTCTTAACCGGCCTAGGACTGTATCTGTGTGGCCTCCAGTCTCCAAGAATCCACTGGACAGACAATTGTTTCATGAAACTGTAAGTGCGGTTCACATTCCTGTTGCCCTCTCAGTCAGGGTCAGAGCTCTGGCTATCGTAGGCAGCATATTTGAAGAGATGAACCAATGTTCTGAGAGGTCAGAACTCAAGCACTGTGCCATGGCAGAGACAGGTCACTAAAGATGACCATTTCACAGTGGACTGACCTATTCCTCACAATAGCACAGACGCGCAGAACCGTGTTAAGAAACAAACAAACAAAAACATCAACAGTACCTTTCCTGAGAAGGTAATGTTTTCTATCCCAGCACTATGACTGTCCCAAAAGTTTGGGCTCTAATTCAAGTGTGTTTACAACAAGATTTGGTGAAAATGACAGAAGGGATGGATGAGGCCTCGGGAATCTTATCGCATGAGGGGCACAGTTGACTCAAAGTGAACCAAAGCAATGAACATGGGGAAACTGAGTCTCCAGAGTAAAGATCCTACTATGCTGTTGATGATACAGAGTCACTGAACGTGGGGCCAGGACTGTGTGTAAGCCAGCTCCAACACACCGGGGTGGAACTAGAAGTCATAATTTCTCTAGGTTGGGGGTAAGCATTTTTCAGAAAGCATTTTTCCTTGTGCTTTCTGTGTGGAGAAGAAGGAGTTTAGTGTCAAACCCACTCTGCTGGATGGACTGGAACATGTGTCACTTAGCAGGACATTTTCAGAGCAATGAACTAGGCTTGTGAAGTCTTGTGCCAGCATCACAGGGCAGTTGCGCCATCATCATCAAATGCCACGAGGCCATCTGTTACGGGACCACTGACACCTATGCAGGTCTTCCCCTGACTGTGAGTGTCCCTGTGCAACACATGACCACACGCTCTCTGCCATGGAGGTTTGTGCTCCTCAAGTTGTTCAAGCATTGGAAATCTGCATGGCTTCGTCTACAGCTGGAGCCATCGCTACTGACAGCAGCCATGTAGAGTTCTAGCGAAATAATTGCCAGACACTTCTTGGTAATCTTGTAAACTTGCTCCAGGAGTCTCCACAAACACCAGAATCTGTGGATGTTATCTTGCTCATACAAAACGGTATGGAGTTTTCACACAGCTGTGCACACCTCCCTGTGCACTTCAATCACATCTGGGCTGCTGCGATGCTGTGTAAGTGGCTGTCACACTGTATTGCTTACAGAACAATGACAAGGCCAGATGTAATTTCGCGCAGTTATTTTCCATCAATAGCCCACTGCATTCTCAGATACAGAGCTTGCAGGTCCAGACGGGGCACTGTTTTGCAAAGGGCTTTCTTGTGTTCTGCGGTCTGTTTAATAAACATCATCTGCTGATTTTGATCAGGATCTGATAAAACTATGTTTAATATCCCTACATTTTCAATTGTGAGGGGAGAGGCATATTGTTTCCCTGGCACTAAGACCCTGAGCACGGGACATGTAACTCACAGCATCCTGGAGCATCCTTCTCAGGTTCTACGGAGCCCAGGTCCTATTCTGAGGACCAATCCCATTCCTCACCTGTGTTTGAGAGTTTCTAGATTGACGAGGACACCGACATTGTGCCCTTGACTTTGCTGGCTGTGGGCCTTGGTTTTCATTTTCACCTCGTCTTTCCCATCCCTGCCCGATCCCTTGATTCTGAAGAGAATGCTAACCACTTCTAAGACACTTCCTGAAAACTAAACGTTGGTATTCGTTATCTTTTATTTATTTAAGTTTTGCTTAATCTCTGTTTTGTGTATGGTATGCGTGTGTGTGAGTATAGTACCCAAGAAAGCCAGAAAAAGGACATTGGATCCTCTGGAGCTGAAGTTATAGGCAGCTGTGAGCTGCCTGACGTGGGCGCTGGGAATCAAACTTGGGTTGTCTGCAAGAGCAGGACTTGTTTTTCACCGCTGGGCCGTCTCTCAAGCCCCATCTTCATTTCTTATGATTTATGATTTTCCTTGCTCATACATAACGGTATAGTTTTCACACAGCTGTGCACACCTCCCTGTTGCTGCGATGCTGGATAAGTAGCTGCCACACTGTATTGCTTAGGGAATAATAACAAGGCCAGATGGAACCTTCAATGTATCAGCACCTAATCTTCATAACAGTAAAACATAGCATTATACTGGAAATGTTAAATTTGAAATCAAGTATCAAGTAGTAGAGACTGAAACTTCCAACAGCAACAGCAGCAACAACGCCATTTTCTTAGCACACAGCGGTTTATGTTTCCCCTGCTTGGTTGTTAGATAAAGAAAATGGTCCACAGATGAGGACACTGAGGGACACATACATTAAAGAATCTGTTCAAGGATGGCGTGCACTGTGGGAAGTCCAGATGTTTGCCGTGGCTTGAGAACTGAGATGCATCTGCCTCCACAGCCCGTGCTTCTTCTGAGTCCCGCTGGTCTTATCACTATGAAAATAACCTTATTCTGAGGGGCGATCAACATTATATTGATCCAGTGAACTATAACTTAACATCAAAATCTTCTATTGATCATCCAAGAAAAAGAAGCCATCCACTTGAGGGGGGGTGGATACACATGGGAAGGGTTGAAAGGAAGAAAGCAAAAGGAGGGAAAGAGGTTTGCTTATATTTTAATTAAAATATATTTTAAGATTAAGGTCTTCTCTTGTGATATTTTCCGCCTAATTTTTGTTTATTACCCCGTAATAAAGATACAGTAGAGTACACCAACTGTAGAAATACAGGCAGACCGAGCTTGAGTCATTCATCCGGCACACCACACAGGCTGTCACGGCTCCAGTGTGAAATGTCCCTTGTGGCATGGGTTCCAACACTTGCACACCAAGCAGTGGCAGTTTGGGGAGGCTCTGGCACACTTAGGAGTGGAAACCAAGATGAAGGGAGCAGGTCCATGGATTTTAAAAGTGACAATCACAATGGTGGCTCTTAGGGGTTACAGTGTGGTCCTACTTCTTGCCCCACTGCTTGCTCTTTCTGCTTCGTGGCCCAAAGGATGAAAGCAAGCGGCCCCACACTCTCACCGCCACAGCCACGACCCACTGCTCCGCCCATTCCTTCCCTGTCATGATGACAATTTCACCACCACAGTCATGAGTCACTCCTTCCCCATTCCTTCCCTGCCATGATGAGCAGAACCCTCAAACCGTGAACCAAAACAAATCCTTCATCCTGTAGGGTTCCTCCTATCAGGTATCTGATCACAGCAAGGGGGAAAGGGATTAGTACATAGTTAATTAATTTCGGTCTGGAAAACATTATCAAACTCTGTAACTGCCTAAAGAAACTTGGCCAGTAAGACGTGAGGAAAAGCTATTTCTATTACTGCAGAGAAATAGAGGGGAGTTCTTATAGTTAAGCCTCTGTGAACAGTGAGCATTAGGCAACTGAGTAGCCATCCAGACCCTGCAAGTGGAGAGCGTGCTGGCTTCTGGTGATCCAAGATAATTAGTTTGTCTTGATCATAGCTTTGGAAATTCTGGGCCACAATTAATTGGCCCTTTGCCCTCAGCCTGTGGTGAAACAACATATCCCAACAGGATCACAGTGAGCCAGAACTACTCATCTCGGAAGAGGAGAGGGTGAAGATCCATAGCTGTCTTTGAGGGCCCATTGGCTTAAAGCCTCCCTTAAGGCCCCGTGTCTCAGCTTCCACCAGCACCACCACTAGCACATGAAGCCTTTAACATCGAGGTTTTCCCAAACCCAGACCCCAGCTGGGAAGTCTGCCCTCCCACAGAAGTAAAAATGGACCAACTAAGCAACAACAAAAGCAGAAACTTGCTTTGTCATCAAGGTTTCTTTCCCAGACAGCCTGAGGGTTGGTGTCTGGGCCAGCTGCCGGTGATTTATGGCGTGTCTGCATCCAACGGCTGCAGCCTCTGAGCGCCAGCTGTTCTCCAGCTTCCCCACTCTCTAGTCAAGCACCGGCTATGCAGACCAGTCTGTTTCTTCCTTTCCCCCAAAGCCTGAGGCTACTACTGTGCATCAAGGCACGAGGTTGTTTTCTCATTTACTCTTCCCAGTAATTACGTCAGGTTCTGCGGCTCTCTGTAAGGTAACCGTACTGCGGCTCTATTTGATAGTAGAGAGAACGGAAGTGCCAAAGAGCTAGCTGTGAAAGCTTCCAGACAGACTGCTGCTCTATACATGTGTGTGTTTGTGTGCAAAACCCTTCACTTGCTTGACAATAGATCAAGGGCTTCATGGCTCGCACGCTCCATGGAGCGTTCACATTGCATTTTAATTTAAAAATATATTCAAAGTTATCATACATTTAATTACTCTTTTTCAGTCCATTTAATCTCCTCCCATCTCTTCCTTCAACTTTCCTGCACTGGACGTAAGCAGTCTTACTACTTGTGAGAATTTGAAAACACAGAGGACTAAATTCCAAGCTGAGGAGGCATTAACGGTTCATTAGTCCATTGCGGGCTAAGTAGGCACACCTGAGAATGGCGGCCTCGTGGCATCTGCTTCTGCACCAATATGAGATGCGGAAGTGAGTCTCTAAAAGCGATGTTGGCCCCGAACCACAGAGAAGAGGTCATGGGTGTCAATGCAAAAATGTTCCTGAAACGACTTGTGTAGACATCGCTTGCTTGAGTCAGAGAAACAAAGAGGAAAAACGGGTCTTCGTGAAGGACACGTAGAAGGCCTTCCAACTGCAAGGAGATTGTGCGGTATTTTTATGCTTTCTTTACTCACGCACACAACCACATGGTGGGTTGTGAGACGCTAGGTTTGCTGGAATTCTTTAACCAAACAGAAGCCTAAGTTTTTAAAATTGAAGAGCTCAGATGAACCCAACTAGAACGAGGTAATAGACTAATGTCTTCATTGCAAAAAAATCATTTTACTACATACACTTTGTTTTTTACAGTTTTATTAGTGGGCGATGTTATCAAGGCTCAGCTCGCTGTTCATTGTGTAGGTCTTTTGTTCCAGCCATGAGCCATTAAATTCATAAGCATCTCTCTTTATGTCCCCATTATAAAGGAGCCCGGGGGATGAGTTACTGACAGTTTTCTCCACGTCTCTTTGTTGCATTTTCTCAAAGTCAACAGTGTGCCCATTCTCAGTAGACGCTGCAGTGGAACCTCTCCTCCACACACACCAGTTCACACGAGGACTGGAAAGGCCATCCAAGACAGCAGGAAGACCACTTCTTCCCAATAGGCTATCCCCGCTGCTCCTCAGAAGTGGGCGTCCTGGGGGCCAAGAAAGGAAGAGATGGCGAAGGACAGCCAGTGCACACTGAGGAAACTGGGGTCTTCCAGGATGGTTCTCTGTCTGGCAGAAGCCCCACCAACACTGAAGTCAGTCCACTCCCTACCAAGTGCTAGGCCGTCGCCTTCTGGTGAAACTGTTTGTGCTTTTCGTTTCATTAACTTTTCTTTCAGGTGTTTTCCTGACAGACAATTGAGGTAATGTAACCATGCATTCTCCCTTGTTAAACAAACAGGCTTTGGGAACTAGGAACAATATGTCCAAAGAGGCTCAAGTTTCTCTCTCTCTCTCTCTCTCTCTCTCTCTCTCTCTCTCTCCCCCCCTCCGTCCCTCCCTCCCTCCCTCCTTCCCTCTCCTCTCTCTCTCTCTCTCTCTCCCTCCCTCCCTCCTTCCCTCTCCTCTCTCTCTGTCTCTCTGTCTCTCTGTCTCTCTCTCTCTCTCTCCCTCTGTGTGTGTGTGTTATACATAAGGCATTGGTGTGTGCTAATACAACTTTGGAGCAACTAAGGAGCGTCCTCAAGGTCATCTGAACTTCAGGGAAGTGGGCTTCCTCTGCAAATGCTAACAAAAATAAATTTAAACTCCAGAACAACATACGCTCAAGGTGGGAGGCAACAACTTGATTAAAGATGTAACCCGTCACCTTGGGCTCCTGTTTCCTAAGGAATGTGATCTCCGGAAGAGAAAACACTAGCATCCTCTCACTCAAAGTAAAGGGTACATTGTTTTAATCCTTTCCCTAAAAATTTGAGGAATTTGTGTTGTATCCTGTGGAAATGGCTGTGTCCTTCAAAGATTATCTGTGGCGTATTTTGCTCCATATCTTGTCAACCATACATTCTTTACGCATATGTTTGTATCAAGGAAGAGAGATCTTTATTTAAATGGCACTGTCTGGCACTCAGCAGTTTGGCATCAGTTGGCATGTTCTCTTTTACTTTAACACCAACAGTCAGAATCTAACCCTTCAATATTTCACAACATCAGCGGGAGGGACTTCTGATTGATAGACTTCTAAATGCCTGCATCTCGCAGGTCGGTTATACAAGCCCAGAGCTGGTGCCTCTGATTGGATACATAGCATGTCAAGTCTCCAGACATGTATATCCAACAGTCCATTTTGTGCTGAGCAAACAAAGCTTATGTAGATGCTGTCAGGTCAGGTCTTAGGGATGTTAGTGTGAGTCGCACTAGAGACAGAAAAGTGTGACATCCCTGCACTGCGGTCACACAAAGGTGTGGAGCCAGGAAAGGATACTAGAATTTATGTGTGTGGGAAGCAGAAAGAAGCTGGGAGACCATCACTGTGACCTGTCTGGGTGTGGATGATGTCCCTCTGTGCCTCTTGGCGTCATCTTTAACAGCATTGTTAACTAGTTTCTAAGCAATGGACTTCCCCTTAAAAAGTCTGCTTTGTTTCCTTTGCGCTATTATAACAGAACACTCGAGACTCGGGGATGGACAAATAATAACTTAATGCCCTCTTTCCTAGAGGCAGAGACATCTAAGATGAAGCCACTGGCATACTGAGTGTCTGGAAAGGGCTGCTCTCCAAAAAAAACACATTCTTCTGATTGTGTCCACGCCTGGAGGAAGGATCCAGAAAAATGGAAGTCACGAGTTCATCTCTTGAGCCTCTTCTGAAGAGTGTCAGTCCTGTTGGCAAGGACCCCACACTCGAAGCTTGATCACCTTCGAAGGGTGTTCATCTCCTAACCGTACCAAATTAGACCTTAGGCTAGGATGTGAATTGAAGGTGGGGTGTATATTCAAGCCACAGCAGTAGCCATGCTCATAATTTTAAAATCTCTATCTATTATAAATTGTTGGGGGATTTAGTAAGTTTCCTCTCAAATATTAGACAAAGCATCCTAGTAAGCTACTGGGAGCCTTGTCGTTTCTGTTTAGAATGAAAATTCTGGGGTGAATGTACCTCAACACATTCCAAACAGGAGTCAGGCTCACTCATACGGTGGATGAAGGGCAGAATACACCCCGTGATATTTGGCAACACTTGCTTTGCAGTAGCTCAGTGTTTTCTCTGTAAACACGGAATGTAAATGCCTCTCTGCTAGACAGTTTTCCCGTTGCTTTAAATGTACTTCAGCTGTAAATCAGCTAAACCCCAGCAGGTCCGTTTGCATCTATAACTGCAGCTCTTCCTGTATGCAGGCCTGAACTTCTCTAGTCTGTCTCTGTCATCTCTCTTCCCAAAGCTTAACTCCCTGGCTCCAGCATCTACATATGCCCAATAAATCTGTGGAACAAGCTCACACTTGTTGGGACCAGGGAGCAAGACCAGGGTAAGGGACTTGTATTCTAACATCTAAAGAAAGACTAGGGCAGTTGCCTCAGGGCAGAACCAGAGTACACGTTCTGGCTCCAGCTCCATACTAAACTAGCTGCACCATAAGCATCCCAGTGGCATCGCCTCCTTTCATGTCCTTCCCCATATACTGGCATTCCCCCAGGACAGCCCATTGGTATCTACTCCAGGTTTAAGTTCAGGGATGTCTGAACATTGTGAGTGTGTGAGGAGTCACAGCAGGGCTCCAGGCATTCAACACAGACTTGTCAACTTGATAGTATATAGTGTGTGTGTGTGTGTGTGTGTGTGTGTGTGTGTGTGTGTGTTACAGGGGTCACATCAGTATTCCAAACATTCAATGCATATACTGACTTTAAAACTTGATAGTATACAGCATCACTAAGCAGAAGAACTTCTGGGCATTTCTTTCAGGGATTATCTCCCTCAGGTTAATCAAGATGAGATGATCCACCCTAAATGTGGACCTCAGCATTCCAGGGGTCTGGATCCTGACCTTCCTGAGGAGAACAGCAGGGCTGGAGAGATAGCTGGGTTTTCAGAACTGGCTCAGGGCTTAAGTGTGCTTACTGATCTTCCAGAAGATCCGGATTTGGCTTTCAGCAACCACATCAGGTGTCTCCCAGCCACCTCTAACTCAAGTTCTAGGATATCGGTGCTCTATGGTCTCTATGGGAACCTGCAACCACATGGTGCATATGCACAGGCATGCACACACACACACACACACACACACACACACACACACTAAGCAAACAAAAAGGAGAGCGTTCTTCCCTACAGATGGGCTACTCTCAACTGTGAGCTAACCCTTCCTCCTTTAAGTTGCGTTTGTCAGATTTTTTTTTTAAATTTATTTATTATGTATACAATATTCTGTCTGTGTGTATGTCTGCAGGCCAGAAGAGGGCACCAGACCTCATTACAGATGGTTGTGAGCCACCATGTGGTTGCTGGGAATTGAACTCAGGACCTTTGGAAGAGCAGGCAGTGCTCTTAACCACTGAGCCATTCTCCAGCCCCTCAGATTTTTTTTTCTTTTTTTTTTTTTGCAGCAGCAATGAGAAACAACTGAGAAAAGGGTCTGAGAGCTTTAGTCAACCTCACTTAAACCTAGGCACACCTGGGAAGACACAATATGAACAGAGGAATTGTTTCCATCAGATTGGCCTCGGGGTGTATCTTTTGAATAGTTTATTAATTGTTAAGGAATGTAGGAGAGCCCGCCGCCACCATGGGTGATACTGTCCCTGGGTAAGTGTGCTTAGGCTGTGCATAAGAAAGGCAGCTGATCAAGCCAGAAGAGCAAGCCAGTTAACCACTGTCCCTCTATGGGTTTTGCCTTCATTTTCTACCTTGAGTTTCAGCCATGGAGTCTCTCTGAGATAACTAAATAGACCCTTTCATCCCCTCAAGTAGCTATTGGCCACGGTGTTTATCACAGCAACAGAAACCAAACCCAAAACAGGACCGGTGAGGAAGGGACCTAACCTGGGTTACATCCTATAAGATTGGTGGGGCACAGTGCAAAATAGAAAGTGATAATCTTAGACCCAAAACAGGAATAAAAAACTGCAAAGACGTAAAAGTGCTGGGGACAGAGCAATGACTCAGTTGATCAGAGCACTTGCTGCTCTTTAGAGGGACCTGAGTTTGGTTCCCAGATCCCATGTTAGAGGCTCATAATAGTATAATTACAGATCTAAGGGGTCAGACACTTCCCTCTAGGCATGCACATACAGAGAGAGAGAGAGAGAGACAGAGAGAGAGACAGAGAGAGAGAGAGACAGAGAGAGACGCATGCACAGGGCTAGGTGTTGTTGCTTTCTATTAACCGTACCTCCCTCTGAGGGCTGGGTCTTCACCCTGCCCAGGCTCCCAGCACTCAAGGCCTATCTCTTCGAGGCCAGTTATAGCTGCTACTTCCCATTTGCCCTCTTGCCAGCCATCAACACACTATCTGTGACCCTGCATCCTCAGCACTAGGATTCCCCTTGTGAGGATGTCGAGCAGTTGATCCAAAACACCTGGTGCTGTCGTCCAAAAGAAGTGACTGAGGCCACCACCATGTCCCAGCCTTGAGATTCGGAGGCTGTGCTTCCGACTGGATGCTCTTTGCCCGTGTTTGTATTTACACAGAAATGTATTAGCTCGGCCAGTTATTCCGGTCTCAGTTCTGATTATCTCACCCAAGAAGAGTAAGATGGGAATCAGATGAATAGATGCATGAATGGGGGCTTACAATAGTAATAGCACATACAGCTCCATCGATCATTTATTTATTGGTTCTGAAGCTTTAGCAGGTGCCTTACCACTGAGTTACACCTAGCCTCTGAGTCTCTATGTATTTTTGACCCTAACACTTGGACGCCTATTAGAAGCAAGCCCAAGGGTCTCCAGTTGTCTTAGGGCTCAGATGGCAAATGTACTGAGGTATGATAGGAGCCATCCCAAACTGCAGTCGGTAGTCACAGCACACAGAGAAGCACAGCATGTCTGGGGAGGTAATCTGGAGAAAGCCTCCTAGGATAGGAGACAGGAATTCGTGCTGTGCAGACAGGAACTCCAGGAGCTCAGCGTAACAAAAAGTCAAGGTCTGCAGGATGGATGCCTTTAATAGCAGAGGGATTTCTTTTAAGTGAGCACATGGTGGGCTGGAGAAATGACACAGGGAGAAATAGTGTTTGTTGCACACACAAGATCTAATCCTCAACACCTGCGTGAGAGCTAAGTGTGCCTGTTCACATCTGTAACCCCGGTGTGGACAGTGCAGACAGGTGATCCAGGGTCACAGGAAAAGAGAGCTTCGGGTTCAATGAGACAAACCCATAGCAAGGGAACGAGACAGAGCACCAGAGAAATCTGCCAACCTAAGCCTTCCTCTGGCTGCTACATAGACACTCATGTGCATGTACCACATAACACACACATACACACACTCTCACACATATACACTAACACACACATACACATTGACACACTCACAGAAATAAAATTACGATTCTTTCAAAATACTAGCATACATCCAATATATTATTTACTTACTAATTATCCATATAATCATTAAAACCATTGATTCCATGAGGACCAAAAAAAATACAGATATAGAAAGTAAGTTTGTTAGCACATGCAAAACTGGCTTCTCCTCCAGGGGAGAATTCTCTTGACTCCCTATGTGGTCAAAATTCTCTAGGATCTTTAAGAACAAACATTGTTAGAATTACTCTTCTTGTTTTTGCTACCATTTGTTGGATGTCTTTGTTCACTTATTCTTTCTGTCTATGCTGTTATAAATGAGCTTTGTCAGGGATGCTAATGGAAGCGCAGACCTCATAGCACCAGCTGATCTCAGTGTACTTACATCTGATGAAAGGTGACTCACATCCAATGAGAGGCCACTTAGAGTTCGGTTTGATGTTTACACTCAGGCTGAGAAATGTATCCCCGTTGAGAGGTATTAGGTATTAAAGATTTGATTAGCCCTTAGATGGGTAGAGTAGAACAGAATTCTGGGAAGAAAGGAAGTGAGGCAATTGCCATGCCTCTCCTCTCTGGGTCAGATGCGATGAAGCTCCAGCCCAAGATGGACGTAGGCTAGAATCTTCCCAGTAAGCCAAACCTCTTGGTGCTACACAGATTACTAAATATGGGTTAAGCAAGATGTGAGAGTTAGCCAAGAAGAGGCTAGATATAATGGGCCAGGCAGTGAGATGGTTTTGCCCTATCGTAGTCTTCTATCATTGTAATGAGCTTAAAAATTAAAAGCCCTTTAGACACGTAAAAAATACCTTAGTCAGGAACTCCACTATACCCAAGGCCAGGACCCAGTGACGTCACTCACTCAAGATGAGCAAACACAGTCCTAGAACCCATGATGCCCATAGATAAGCAGATACAAAAAGCAATGCTCTGCCCTGCTCTGCTCATCTGGAGAGATGGCGACTTGAATTTCCCTGAGACTGGAGAGTCTCCCTTGTAATCCTGTCCCTTGAATCAGACTTCTGTTAGAAACTGGACCTGACCTACAGCTAAGATACATCACACACATGAGCAACCTGGGGGAGACAGGCTTCGGACAGCAGTTAGGAACTTTATGTTAAAGAGTGTGAACTGTAGGTGACGACCCTTGGCATAATAAAGCATAACTTCTGTTATATCAACTGTGTGTATTGTGACAATCACGATGAGCTAACTACCTGTCGTCAGGTACCACAGTTGTACCTGATAGTGGCCCAGGAGCTCCAAAACTGAGAGCCGAATATATATTTTCTCTTGCTTACATTGATGGCCTTAGCTCTTTGTTATAGTAACAGAGGTTAATGTTTTACTCTTTAACATTGAGTTTCTAAGCCACAGAACCATAAGAAAAGTCTTTTCTTTATAAATTAGACAGCCCCAAGCATTCTGTTGAGCCATGGAAAATAGCCTATGCCATCTGAGAACCTCTTATACACACTGTGAAGTCTTGAACACTTTTTCAGGGCACCTTCAAAGGATCAGTGGGCAAAGGGGAGCTGCAAAAGAAAGGGCAGGCAGAGTGTCTGTCACAGGCAGAATGTTTGTCATCAGGTCATGGTGGAAGAGGGAGACTCGGAGGTGGTTTGGCCAGCTGGCATCTCTTGGTAACTTATCTCTCTGTGACCTGTTTCCATCAGGGCCCAAGGCAGCTCAGCAACTTTTTAGGGCTTCAACTAGAGAGCCAAAATGTCCTGTTAAATAGTCCAGCCTTGGACTATTTAAATACATTAAGCTTTATCTCTGCTCACAACTTGCTCAAGGTCAACCAGACTATGGGGTGCTTTTATCAAAGCCATTTCCTATTTAATAATAGCGCAAGGCAAGACAATGAAAGGAGTGTTTCATGGGAGGAGGGGGGCACTGCTCAGTATCTACCCACAAGGCCATAGGAAACCCTGTCACTTCAGTTCTCCTAAAGGCTGCAGCAGTCCATGGCGTTAGAACTTCCACTCCCTGTTGGTAGAGGAGGAAGCTGAGAGATGAAGTAATTTCCCCCAGGATGGAAATTGTAGAGGCAGAAATTGATCTCTGTGCCTATGTTGGGTCTTGAACTAAGTACCGTGCTCAGGGCTATGGGAATAGAGGTGGGAAAAGATGAGGATAGGTGTCTAGCTGAAAATTATACATATGACATTGAATTCTAATCCTAGATGGGCTACAGACTAGTCTGAAGGCCCAGGACCCTTTACCAACCATCCCTACCTACAAACACAGGAAATGTTCAAGTTTGTTAAATGCCTGGTGTCTTTCCTACAGAAAGAGGGTATATAAGCTAATGACATAACTGATCCATGGTATGATTAGGAGGGAGGTTTTATTGTAGATATGAGAGACAGAACACAGCCAAAGGCATCTGGAAAGGTCCAGAGCAGAGAGAAAAGTAGACTGAACACACACGGCCAGCAGACTGGACCTAGCCAGGGCTATCTGCAAAAGATGGGAAAATAGCAGGGTATAGAGAATAGAGAGACCATGGTGAGAGGAATAGGAGTAGAGACAGACAGACAGACAGACAGATGATAGATAGATAGATAGATAGATAGATAATAGATTAGATAGAGATAGATGATAGATAGATAATAGATAGATTAGATATAGATAGATAGATAGATAGATAGATAGATAGATAGATAGATAGAACAGCAGATTGATAGAAAATGCCCCTCTCCCCACGGAAGGGATGCTATACTAGGGGTTATGGCTTTGTTGGAATAGGTATCGCCTTGTTGGAAGAAGTGTGCCATTGTGGAGGCTAGCTTTGCGGTCTCATATACACTCAAGCCACACCCAGTGGCTCAGACTACTTCCTGTTGCCTGCACAAGATGTAGAACTCTTAGCTACTTCTTCGGTACCATATCTGCCAGAATGCCGCCATGTCCCACCATGCTGATAACGGACTGAACCTTTGGCACCCAGTTAAAAGGGTTTTTTTTATAAGAATTGCTGTGGTCATGATGTCTCTTCACAGCAGTAGAAACCCTAACAAAAACAGAAATTGGGACCAGGGACTGGGGGCATTGCTGTGATAGGCCTGACCATGGTTTTTTTTTTTTTTTAAGGAATTTGGACTTTGGAAGTTTGGGTTAGGAAACCAGTAGAATTCTTTCAGCATTTCTTAAAGGACCATACCAGTAGGAGCATGGAATATATTGGTGCTAAGACTGATCTGAACTGTGAGGGGCTGGCTCAAGAAGTTTCAGAGGAGAAGAATTTTAGTATGTTGCCTAGAAATCATTCTTGTGATATTTTGGTGAAGAATGTGGTTGCCTTTTGCCCCTGTCCAAAGAGTCTGCCTGAGGCTGAAGTGAAGAGTTTTGAATTAATTCCCTTGGTAGAGGAAATCTCAAAACAGCCTAGTATTTTGCGGTCACTAGCTTTAGGGTTACTAGTGTTAACTCTAATGAAGCTATATAATGAAAAAGAGTAGCTGAGAGAGGAAAAATATTTGAGGAAAAAGGTAGCATAGGTGTTCAAGGAAATAAACAGATTAAGAAATGGAGTAAAGGCAGTGGTGACTTCAGGGCAAGATTCTATCCTGGTAAATTTCCAAAAGAAATGAAAAAAAAAAAAGCTTATAGCTCGGTGTAGTTCATGCCTTTAATCCAGCACTCAGAAGGCAGAGCCTGGCTGATCTCTGACTTTGAGGCCAGCCTGGCCTACAGATCCAGTTTCAGGACAACCAAGCTTAGGCAGTGAAGAAAGCAATCAAAAACAGAACGTTGGTAAAAATGTAATTAAATGAGGGGGGGCATGTTCCAGGCCCAGTAAGCAGCAGAACTTGACAGCTTCAGGTACGTGGTTCTGGCTTTAGAGTTAAAGATAGAAGAAAGGGATATTGGAATTTGCCTCCATGACTAAGGAAACTGCTGACGTCAGGCATATGTCAGGGTGTCCCTCAATGGAGGCCTAGAAGAGAGGCCATGGTGGGAAGCGGTGAAGTTGAAGCCTGGATTGCCTTGGAGATCCCAAGATATTAGAGAGGCCAGAGCTATGGGATACCTGCCCAAGAGGAAGAAGTATGTTGCAGTCAACAAAACTCAACAATGGAGTTGGAGATCTGGAACATTTTGACATCAGACATGGAGATGCAGAGTTTGGAGTTTGTCTACCTGATTTGGTCTTGCTATGGTCCAGTATTTCTTCACTGTACTCCCTCCCCTGTGTCTTGGAATGGTAATGTATATTCTGTGCCATTATATGTTGGAAGTACATGACCTGATGTTTGCATTTTATTTTATAAAGGATTGCACTTAAGAGATTGCATGAATCTCAGAAGAGACTTTGAACTTTGGACTTTTAAACAGTGTTGTGATTGTGATAGACGAGGGGAACTTTTAAAGTTAAACTAAAGGCATTTTGGCATTAGGACATGGCTCAGTCTTTGGGGATCAAGGATGGAATGTAGTGGTTTGAAAGAAAATGGCCCCCAAAAGGAGTGGCACTATTAGGAGGTTGCGGCCTTGTTGGAGGAAGTGTGTCACAAAGGAGGCAGGCTTTGAGGTCTTATATACACTCAGACTTTGCTCAGTGTGATGCTGAGACCACTTCCTGTTGCCTGCAAGATGATGGACTCTCAGCTACTTCTCCAGACCATGTCTGCCTACACAATGATAATGAACCGAACCTCTGAGCTGTAAGCGAGGCACCCTTATTAAATGTTTGCATTTATATAAGCTGCTGTGGTCATGGTGTCTTTGCACAGCAATTGAAACCCTGACCAAGACAAGAACCCAGGGACTCCATTTGGACCAGCTCTGAGAATAAACGAACGTCAGCAAGGCAGCATGACCCACGTCACATGGTGTCTACGTTGCAGCCTAAGGGAGGAAATAAGTTACATACATCTAGGCCAAGAGGTCACAGGCGGCTGGAACGAACCCCCTGAGAACCTGAAGTTTCCACCTACTGGACAGAACAGGAAAAGCACAGGATTAAGAGAGTAGAAAGTGAGGTGGTTCCTGCTGAGGCTGAGAGAACGTGACACTTCTGGAAGCCCAAAGTCTGCTGACGTCATGTATCCAGCTAAAGCAAGAGATCGACCACTACCCGAGGGTACAATTCCCATGCAGCAGAAATCACCAGAAGAAATCCAGGGCCGAAATCCAGCTCAGGACGCCAGGCTGGGGCTGTGCCCTGAGTCAGGTGGAGGTTTGCCAGCTCAGGTACCAAGCAGGGAGCCTGCTTTCTCCTAATCAGCGTGAAGTTGCCTGGTAGGCCTGGAGTTCCCATGTCTGTAGTCCCTTTCCCCCAGTATGCTTTGGGATACCAGCTCTAAGAGACTCACAATTTGACTGAGTGGTTTTTTGGGGGGAGGGAGTAGGTTTAAGGGGAGATTTAGGAAACTATTTTAATCTCAGCGGTACAATGCTGAAGTGGGCTCACTCGGTCTCTGGCAGAGTGTTTGGAGAAGGGATGCTTAGCTCAGAGTGGGAAACCAAATCTTCCAGTTGGAGGCCATGGCAGCTTCATGGCTTCCTACTTGATCCTTGTTCCTGGGAGGCTGAGAGTCAGGGAAGGAACTCCGTCCTGTATAGTTACAGTCTTCAGGTTCGAATAGATTGATCTCTTCTCCATTTCACCATGAATGTCCTCATCAGACCTGGAGTAGACAGTAAAGCTGCACAGGACTGGACTAGAGGAGTTAAGAGGGCCGCAACCTCAGGGGCTCAGGGACCAGAGAGTCGGCCCACTGTGGATGCCCATGAATTATCCGCTGGGTGAAGGTACGCGTAGGCGGTTGAAGATGTGTCTGGCGAAAGTGCCGGTGCTGAATCAGTGACTGAGCGGGTGGCTGACTAAGGGAGGGGATTATTAGATAATAAATGACTGCCTGGCTCATCAAAGCACCAATTGGCCTCTGGAGCTGATAATAAATGTTCCCCGGAGAGGTCTGGACTCCAGAGAATAAGGCAGGAGGAAGCAGGGACACACATGACTATGAACTGCTGTATAGAGTGAGAACTGTAGGGTTCAGGAAGTCTACAGGCAGAACTGGCTTTTATTGGCCTAGCCTGTTGTTGTCCACCCCCACCCCACCCCCCCAACATACACCTCTGGCTGCTATGGCTTGGAAGGCAGTCATTACACTCATAGCTAGCAAATAATTAAATGGCTTGGGGCTTTAAAAGTTTGTGTTCCAACTAATTAAACTTTATGTATCTGGCTGTTCAGTGAACATTATTTTAATATTGCTCTCTGAACATGGCACGCTGTGCTCCTCCGGCGCCATTAGGATGGCATTAGTACCCGCTGAGGAACGTTTATGGTGTGTAAGGGTAGACTCCCGAGACAAAAGAGCCCAAGACATATGTGAGCATCCCCGAAGACAAACATTCAGAACTCTCATTATGTATAGCTTCCACAGTCATAATTAAAGCGCTAAGACTTTGTCCAACACGTAAAACTTGATAAGCAGTTTATGAAAAATACCATCTTAAAAAGATAGCGTCCTATATGTTTGAAAATAAAGAGAACTAGATATACTGTGTGTGACAGTTGAAAGGAAATGGGTTTCGGAGCTCCAGCTGTGAACTCTCCCTTCAGCTGACATCAGGACAGTCCTGAAACCGTGGGTGTCAGCCCATCCACATCATTTAAGAAGAGTCAGGGAAACTCACCTTGATTTAGAGGACAGACAGACAGCATAAAATGCGTGCGAGTCACGAGAAGTCTGTTAAGAAAACCAAGTGCATTCCTGCGTTCTTTCAGAGATCTCGCACACACTAGGAAATGGAATAACGCCTATATAAATGTGTCATGGTCAAAAACATACCCAAGGAAATCGACTGAAAGAAGGAACACTTATTTTGGTTTGGGGTTTTGAAGGTTTCTGCCCATGGTTGTTGGTGTGCTGTTTTGGGTCTGTGTTGAATGTCATGGGGAGGGGGGGGCAGTCATGGCAGGAACACGTGACAGTGGTAGCTTGCCTCATGCATCTGAAAAGCAAAGAACGATGCAGAAAGCCCCTGGGGTGTCAATAGGCCCGTCAAGGGGACACTTCCAGTGACCTGCTTCCTCCCACCATCTCCTAACTCCTCCTAACTCAGCTAAGGCTAAGCCTCTTAACATATGGACACTTGGGGGACAATTACCCAAGCCATGGCAACAGAAGTATGAACAAAGAGCCTGCACCTTCGGGACACACTGAGGGCGCTGTCATCAGAGAGGAAGGAGCCTCAGGTGAGGAAATGCCTCCATGAGATCCAGCTGTAAGGCATTTTCTCAATAGTGATCAATGTGGGAGGGCCCAGCCCATGGTGAGTGGTACCATCCCTGGGCTGGTGGTCCTGGTTCTATAAGAAAGCAGATTGAGTGAGCCAGAAAGCAGC
Source organism: Microtus oregoni (assembly GCF_018167655.1). Lineage (NCBI taxonomy): Eukaryota > Metazoa > Chordata > Mammalia > Rodentia > Cricetidae > Microtus > Microtus oregoni. The sequence goes on from NW_024543077.1 coordinate 26,258,476, forward strand.
CCCTCCATGGACTCTGTATCAGCTCCTGCCTCCAGAATCCTGCCCTGTTTGAGTTCCTGTCCTGACTGCCTTCAGTAATGAATGATAAAGAAGCATAACCCAAATAAAGTGTTCCTCCCCAACTTGCCTTTTGGCCATGGTGTTTGGTCGCAGCCATAGGTATTCTAAGACGGAGTCTCTTTTCTCAGTTAGAGATGCTAAGATGTATGGTATAGAAGCTTTCCTCTTTCAAATGTTGCCTTGGCTTGTTGGTGGCAGGTTACTCAAGAGGAAGCCCGGAGGCAGGCTTCCCAGGTCCTGCGAGCTGCCTGCAACCCCAGCCCCGTATTCCATTCAGGTAGAAGATACACTCGTCATTTTTCTCTCTCATTTTTCCCCTTCAGGTTAACTTTTTTAGGCTATTGGACAATAAAAAGTGGCTATTTTCACAGGTGTTAAGGTTACCACGAAATTTCAAATAACCAGATAATAATGTTGTTTGTAAAGTAAAAGCATAGGTTATCGAACATCAATCACATCATTTTCCAGGGGAAAAAATAGTTTGAAATTAAAGAGGCGTTCTTGGAATGGACTATCACCCTGGGAGTGGAGGACCCAGCCAGTGAAGTAGATGCTGAGAGGTGGTGTGGAGGGGGAGGGGCTGGTGGTGGAATGTGCTGAGCTCACCAAGGCCTTATCCCATTGTGTGAAGTCTGCAAAGTGACTTGATTTTCTAAGATTTATTTTTCAGATTAATTGTCAGGCCTTCTGTTGGAAAGCAGACTTGGGCTTACATTAGTTATAATATGTGGTAGTTTGAGCTGGCTAAAATCCTGACCTCAACATTTTATTTAAAAAGTCATTTGGAAATAACAGCCACTGTGAAAATACCGTGTAAACATGCATGGCATGCCCAAATCTAGGTAATGTTCTTTACGTAAAACATGGGAACATCTTTTCGAATCACCCAGTATGTCCTCAATTCAGGTTGTAGCTAAACCAGAGTCATTTGAGGCAGCTGGCAGTCTTGAACGAAATTATTATTTTATTTCAACAAAAGATTAGCAAGTTCCTTATGAGCAGACCTGAACCATTTTGCAATGGACACCAACTGACCCTCCCAGAAAAGTTTGGGAAAGTCAGAGCCCTAAGGAGGCATTGTGGAAAGGTATTCATCCCCACCCTACAGAGAAAAGACCCTGCTCCTGGAGCTGCTGCAGCGAGGCCCCACTTGTGCTGTGTTTGTTAGTTTCTGTATCACTATAACAAACAGAGAGAGGCAGTTTGTCTTGGTTCCCGGTTTTTATTTGCTCCCTGGTGTCTGGGTGGTGGTGAGGCTTAACCCCGCGGCTTGGAGCTTATGAGTGGAGCTAAGCTTTCTTTGTGGCCTCTTGGAAGCAGAGAAAGCAGTAGGGATAAAATGAATCCTTCAAAGATACAACCCCACTACTTCCTCCCGCCAGGCCTTCCCTTGACCGCCTCCCCCAAATCCTATCAAATTAGAAACCCACAGTGTAGTCAATTCATGGATTAAGTCAGAGACCTCCTGAGCTGCTCACCATTCGGCAGCTGGGACACCTGCTGGAGACCAAACACATGAACAGCTTCTCCAGTGGCTGAGGGTGTGCACTCCACATCCAAGCTTTAACAGGGCTGCACGAAACACTCCATTCATTTCCCAGGAGTTCTGAAGTTTCAGCAGCCACCTCTGAGCCTCTGGTGTTGGGGAAGAAATAATTTTATCTTTTCAACTTTGTTTATCCCATCGGGCTCAGCGAAGAAGTTAGTGGATAGCTTGACATTTCTATTTTAGCTGCTCCTGATGCTAACAGTGCCCCCATTGTAATCGAGAATGCTGTGTTGGCTTCATTTCTAAACCATGTTTTCTTTCCAGGATTATTGCTTTCTCTCATGAAACAAAATCTCATGAAGATTTTGTTACCTAAATATCACCAGGGGCCAGCCAAACTTGGGATCTTATGAGGCCTTGAAAAATGTTTTGAAGACGGCTTAATGGTTTGTTCTGATCCAAACACTGAGCAGGTATGGCTGGGAAACAAAAGCCACCAGAAGGTTGAAGCCTTGACCAGAAATTGCACCCATAAGAAGAGGCAGACTTGCCAGATGTGGTCACTGAGAGAGGAATACACTTACCAGAGACCCTCACCCTCTGCATGAAGATCTGTCTGAGGTGTCTCTAACCCACACTGAGAATTACCAAGACAACCAGCTATAAGCAGTGTCACACTCTCTCTGTCCCCCCCCCCAAAGAAAAATACAAGAAGAAGGCTACTTAAATACCCAGCATTCCTGCGGGGCGCAGAGCCTCCATTTCTCAGCTCCCACCTGGCACTGTAGCTTCCTGGCAGCCTTCTGCACAACAGCTGCTCTCCCCTCTGACAGCTGAGGGCTTCACCAGTCCTTGCTTGTTCCTACTACATCCTGAGGTAACAAGGATGGCTATATCCAAGGGCCTGGCATCAAATCTGAGCCACAGAGAGCAGAAACCATGTTTGTGCAAGGGCCCAGTGCCAGAGAAAAACACACAGAGAGTGGAAGCTGTATTTGTGCAAGGGCCCAGTGCTCACACAGAGTGGAAGCCATGTGTGTGGGTAGCTGAAAGTCTTCCGGCTTTTCCAGAACTCTGGCAGCACAGTTACACAGAACTCTCTGTATCGCGGGTTAGTTGTTGGTTATGTGATTGTCTGAGCCCACCTGAGCTGCCGCATCTTAAGGATCCTGTGGACATAGCACTTTTCTTTTACGTCTTAATGTTTCCCCCTTACACTAATCCTCAGAGCAGGCCAGAATATTCTTTGTTCATGATGGAAAACAACTGCTGTCAGAGCAAACAGAAACTGCTAGAATCAGAGAGGAGCATGGGAATATAAATTCTGTAGGGTTTGTGGAGTTTTCGGCAAAATGGAAAAACTGCTCTCCGGCTGGTGGCTCAGGCCTTCCTTGGAGTGGGAGGCATCTGGAATTTTAATCCAGATTGTAAGTGTATTAGAATTTTCCAGAGAAACTGAACCAATAAGAGACTTATTATAAGTTAGTGGCTCATCCACAGAGTGAAAAGTCAGCTGGAGGTGTAGACCCAGCAGTTCAAAGGCCTTGCAGTCAGAGGCTGAGGGGACAGAGTCTAACCTAGATCTGAAAACCTGGAGAGTTCAGCTTCGGCCCTCAGTGGGTCAGGTGGGGCCCACTCACACGGGGTAGGCCATTAGCTACAGGCATTACTCTACCTACTGATTTAAGCACCCATCTTAAAAAAACAACCAAACAAAAATGTCATAGACAGAGACACTCAGAAATCACGTTGAATCCTATTCATCATCTACGTGGGCATTCAATGACCCTGTCAGGTTGTCACACACCCTTCACACTGGGAGAACCCGTGTCTTCACTCTAGTGTTGTGTCTGTGTGACAAAGCAAAGTAAATCAGGGACCAAGCCCAAAGAAAGTTCACAGCACACAAAGCCAGAAAGGCCAGGGATACTTCCAAAATTTGCAAACATAGTTGGAATTAAATTTAGGCTAAGTGCTGGTTAATTTTCATTTTCAATTTGATTGGATTTGGAATCACCTAGAAGACATAGCTCTGGGTATATCTTAGAAGGAAGGTGTCCCCTGAGAAGTTTAACTGAGGGAAAATAATTGTGAATGTCTGCGGCACCATCTCCCAGGGTGAAATCCTTGAAAGAATAAAAACAAAAACCAAAAGAAGCCGCTGGATCAGCAGCAGCCCCTGCCCTGCTTCCTGATCCACTGAGATGTGAGCAAGTTCCACTACCACAACTGTGAGCCGCGCCTCCCGGCACACCTTCCATTCTATGATGGAGCTTGTGGTAGTTTGATGTGCTCGTCCCCCATAATCTCATGGAGTGGCACTCTTAGGAGGTGTGGCCTTGTTGGAGGAGGTGTGGCCTTGTTGGAGGAGGTGTGGCCTTGTTGGAGGAGGTGTGGCCTTGTTGGAGGAGGTGTGGCCTTGTTGGAGGAGGTGTGGCCTTGTTGGAGGAGGTGTGGCCTTGTTGGAGGAAGTGTGTCCCTGGCAGGCTTTGAGGTTTCCTCTGCTCCGGATACTGCCCAGTGTCAGCCAACTTCCTGTTGCCTCTGAGTCAAGATGTAGAACTTTCAGTACCACATCTGCCTGAAGGCCGACATATCTCATGATGATATGGACTGAGCCTCTGAAACTGTTAAATGAATCCTCTCAATTAAATGTTTCCTTTATAAGAGTTGCCAATGTCATGGTGTCTCTTCACGGCAATAAAAATCCAACTAAGACAGGGCTGTACCCTCAAACCTCAAGCCACAATAAATCTTTTCTCCCTGAGGCTGCCTCTGGCCAGGCATTTTGCCAGAGAAATAGGAAGTCACTAACACAGGATACTTTTTTTTTTTTTTTTTTTTTTGGTTTTTCGAGACAGGGTTTCTCTGTGGCTTTGGAGCCTGTCCTGGAACTAGCTCTGTAGACCAGGCTGGTCTCGAACTCACAGAGATCCGCCTGCCTCTGCCTCCCGAGTGCTGGGATTAAAGGCGTGCGCCACCAACGCCCGGCTCACAGGATACTTTTTATAAGTAGAAAAATAAAACCTGAACTCAGCCAATCAGAAGCTGTCAACTAACAAACACCACCAGAGACTTCCCAATATGACAGGACAAATGTGAAGACTCCAGAAAGGGAACCAATCAAATATGTTCTTTGCTTTATTCTCATAGTCACCCTATAAAGATAGACTGTCCCTCACGCTCTTCAATAGAGCCCTTAATGGCAGTCAGGTAAATGGCATTTTGTTTATGAATTGCCTTTATCTCAAATAAACAACAACAACAGAAACTTGATTGTGCTGCAGATCATCTTCTCAGAGTAACGTTGAGTGACGTTCAATATCTCAGCCTCTACCGTGTTCTTCACTGGAAGCATGAGACACAATAACTCTCTAAACCTTTCTAGCTAAAACTATTTTCTCATTTATTTTTTTTACTTGTCTAGATGCACAAATAATACTGACAACATTATGGCCTGCAAGGGAAACAACAATGAACTGAAAGGGTCCGCTCACTTCCCCAAGGCAGTAGAGTGATGTAATATCTGACCCAGGCATACTAGATCTGCTCTAGTGGGTCTTGCTAGTGTCTGGACATGGTTTCCTCCCTCACCTTACCTAGTCATGGCAGGAGGGTACAATGGTATGGTCCAATAAGAAGCTTCATTTTACAAAAAAAAAAAAAATGTGCAGAGAAATTAAAAAGGCTGCTGGTAGGTGGTAATGTTTTATAAGGTTTGGAATAAAACATTAAAGAAAAGGTAGACTCAGCGATGGAGGGGAGTTGGAGGGCAGGAACTATGGCCGCTAGAGCGTGAAGTAAGCCTGGGACAGAAATATGGCCTCAGATTTCAACTTGGAAATGTCTTGGTCCCCAGCTTAATGTTGTTGGAAATGGTAGTAGCTTGAGGGCAGCTACAAGATCAACGCTAACTTTTGTCTTTTGTTCTCTGGAAGTATGCCCTCAAAGGGGACTATGGGACCCAGTTTTTCTTCCTCTTCTATTTTGCTTCCTGGTCAGAAGGTGAGTGGTTTTCTCCTACTACACAATCCTGCTGCCTTATGTTGCTGCCTTACTGCAGGCCTGAAGCAGAAGGGACGGCCAACCATGACTGAAACTTAACACAGAGATGGGCCAAATAAACATCACCTCTTCATAAGTTTATTTACCTCAGTGATTACTACAGCAACAAAGGGGTCTCACACACACATATGCAAACACACACACACACATGCACACACACACACATTGTGCCTCTAGAATCTTTGCAGGCAAAGCCCTGCTTCAGATATGAGACACGAAGCCCTGGTAGCAGCCTGTGGGGAAGAAGACAGAAGAACGAGTTGCAGAAGAGGAGGTAGGAAAACTGTTCGGAGCTGGAGGATTGGGAGGAGAGTCGTGGGATGCCGTCCTCAGTGTGGAATGCCGTCCTCGGGACATGACACTGCCAGCATACTCATGAACTCATGACGTCTGTGACTACTTGTCCAAGAAAGCTCAAGCAGCCAAAATTCCAGCAAGGACAGAGGAGGAGCTGTCCCGGCCCCACCCCTAACTGAGGAGCTGGTTGGGGAGAAAGAAAGCTCTTCTTTGGGGATGTGGTCACTGGTAGGTTTCTGGTGTTCCAGGGCCGGCTCTGCTTCCACACTCGCATGAGCAGCACTGGGTGGATTTAGTGGGACATACATAAAGGACAAGACACGGAGTTGGAAAGGAGGACATGTCGGGAGTGAGTCAGAGGATGGAAAGGAAAGATTAGATGATTTTTTTCATTGTATACATGGATGAAATTATCAGAATAATTTTTTTTGAAAAATAAAATTTTCAATGATGTACATTTAAAATGTCAGAATTCTGGTGATTTCTTCATCTTTATTCTCAGTATAACGTCTGCTCTTCTTTCTAGCCATCGAGAGGGGAAAAATCAAACTGGACAAATTAAGCCTTAAGAGATTGATTTTCATTGCTCGCTTTATCCCCGGTCTAGGTTTATCATCTACTAATAGATTCTGCCATTTTCTGTCGAAAGATTTTAGTGACTTTGGATAACTATTGGGGCCTATGTAATCTCATTTTCTAGTAAAGACGATAGCTCATTTAATACAGCAAGTACAGATAACGCGGATCTGTTTCCCTTGCTGGCCACAGGTCTTTGTTTTCATCTACATGCTCTCTGTAGGTAGGAATGACATCAGGAACATTGCTGGCAGCAATGGATTTCTAGTGCTTTCCTCGAGCTTTTCATAGGAAATACTCAATTAGATTTCCAGAGCAAAGGAGAGAACAATAGGACTCTTGCTATTCAGAACTTAAAGGCTTTGAACAGTGACTTCTTTATTAATATTTTTTCAAGATACTGTATACTTCTGTCAGAAAGGCAGGAAACATGGGAAACATGCAAATTCTTCCAGAATCAAGAGCATAGCATAAAAACGTCCTTGCAGATGCTGGATGTCTGAGTTAATCTGATTTACAAGTTCCCAGGAGGCTATGATGTAGAAGAGTCTATGTACTTGCCTCTGCATTTCTCTGCTGGGTTTTTGAACTGCTTCTCCAGATTCCTGTAACTCCAACAGAACCACCTTCTCGAACAAACCACTCTCTCTGTCTTCTTCCTTTATGTCAGGCCGCCTGATTCTCAGTTTCCCAAATCACTGGCTTCTACTCATGGCCTACCAGAAGCACATGCTCTCAAGAGTCAGGCCTAGAGAATAACAAGGGTGTTGGGATTTGAACACATAAACTCTTTCCCATAGGCCTGGTCCCATCTGTTGGCACTGTCTGGGGAAGCTGTAGTGACTCTGGGAAGTGGGACCTGCCTGAGAGATAGGCCTGCAGGCTTATAGCCCAGTGATATTTCTTGTCCTACCTCTGCTACCTGTTCTAGCGAGCTGAGGTGAGGCGAGGAAGCCCGTGTGCAAGTTCCTGCCACCAAAGAGCTTCTTGCTCCCATGCAAGCTCTGCCATGATGAACTGGGTCCACTCAAACTGTGAGCCAAAAGAATTTCTTCCTCCATAATGTTTTTCTCATTAGGAATTTGGACATAGTAATCAGAAAAATGTACCTAATACACACAGGTAACTTAATTTAGGTTTTCCCAGAAGTTGACCCTGGAGCTCCAAGTGTAAGGAATTAGGTAGAAGGTCCTCAGAAAACAGAAGAGAAGTAGAGAAGTCAGGCAGGGAAAGACCAGAAGAGAATTCATTGTCAATCAGGTCGGTCCTGTCAGTAGCTGGAGTACAGTTCATCCTGGAGTTACAGTGGACAGTGGATGTCTAAGGGCTGAGGAAGCCGGGGTATCCATCCACCAACCCTCCAACATCCAGCTTCTTACATTTAACTCTATCGCATTTCTACGGCATTGGGTGGAGATGGGAAACTGGGCCCCTTAGCTGCAGAAGACTCTCAGGCCAAGAATTTGGGTTGCAGCTGGATGCCCAGCAAGTGCACAGTGCGGGTATAATGGCGGGGCTCATGGGCAACACAAGCGCTACAGCAACTATCTTCTAGAACTTTCCAACCGGAAAATTCCGCCTCATGCTTTCTGGCCAGATACGAGTGGCAAATGTATTTGATTTAGAATGTCAGTTCTAATTGCTTAACAGTGACTTTCTTGGGAGTGATGTTGAGGTTATGTATAAAGTCAGCAGGGCAGAGAACTTGTGGGTGGTGAGAGATCTCTGCTGAAGGAAGGTCGGCTGGGGGTGACGCTGAATATCTTGCCGGCTGGCTGTCATCCTGAATCCTGGTTTCAGCTGTCTGTCATGCTGAATCCCGGTTTCAATCCTGAAGACCTGCAAAAACCTAATAATGCCAAAGCGGAAGTGGCGAGGCCCCAAGGACTGTCTTAGTCTGTTAAGGCTGTGGTGACGAAATTATCACACTGGCTGGCCTTTGGGCATGCTGGTTTCTCATTGTACCAGAGACTGTGAAGTACAAAGACAAGGTGCCAGCCGGCTTAGCGTTTGCTGATAGCCTGCTCCTCATTGATGGGATCTTCTTACTGTGTTATCATGTAGGAAGGGGTGAGCTAACTCAAAGGGCCTCTTTCAGACAGACACAAATTGTCTCATGACTAAGATCCCGCCTCCTCAATACCACCACAGCGGTGGCTAGAGTTTTACATACGAGCTATGAGGCAGCACAACTCTCGGACCCCTGCCCCTTCCAGTCAGTCCCTGCACTCCTCCGAGGAGGTGGGGGAACACCTCCACCAAAGAGCTTCTTGCTCCCACGCAAGCTCTGCCATGATGAACTGGGTCCACTCAAACTGTGAGCCAAAAGAATTTCTTCCTCCATAATGTTTTTCTCGTTAGGAATTTGGACATGGTAATCAGAAAAAATGTACCTAATACACACAGGTAACTTAATTTAGATTTTCCTAAAATTATAAGATGTTTATAATTTCATCTTCGAATCAATATTATCTCTCATGAATTCCTTCCCACCAGCTGCCTGCAGATAATAACCATGCCAGGCCAGAGCAGAGAAAACAGCTTGGGTGGCAAAGAAAATAAATTAGTCCAAGTGATTAAAATTGTTGACGTGAAGACTGAATATTTTATGTTGTTTTTAAAAGTCTGGCTTAGCTTTTTCTAGGCTGGAGGTCACTTATAGCATTCAGCTAGAAAGTGCTCTATGAATACCTGTCATAGGCCATTATATGAAGAGGAAGAGGGCATAGTCCAGCAAACGGGGCAATGGGGGTTAATAACATCTTATCAAAATCTCCCAAAGAAGTGTGCAGTCGAGGGCAAGGGTGTCTCTGAGCTTGCCTGAGCCTCTCACTTGCTTGGTGGGCCAAGAGGTATTTTCTCAGTCTTCTCCCATACCAGCGTTCCTGCTAGCTTGTCCGTGGAGCTGTTTGGGAATGGTATCTGTTGTTATGTCTAATAAGAGGCTGTGTTTTGTGCTGGTGCCTGATGAGGTTTCAGTGTTTCTGCCCATCGCTTCTTCTACAGAAGCCCAGGTTAGAAGCATTTCCCTCCGTCCCGGGAAAGCGAACTGATGAGCGGCTATTTCAGTGGGCATGAGGTGAAGATGAAGACTTCTTAAAATGGAAACCAGAAAGCTCCTCTGGGCAAAGAGCGAGCGTCATGCATAGAAGCAGAAGCGGGGAGAGCTGTGTGAAGAGCAGCACCCCCACTGAACGTGAGGGGTGAAGTAAATATCATACTCCCTTTCTGGGGTGATGGAAAATGACCATGTGTGCTCTATCTTGGCAGCGTATATGATCCGAACTTTATTTTAAAATCCTGACTGCGGGTGAGGGAAATGACTAGGTGCATAAGAGCACTCACTGAACAAACTCGCGGACCTGGGTTCAGATCCCAGTAGCCACATAAAAATCTGGGGGTTCGTGGAAGCCAGGGTAGCACCAGGCTCAGTGAGAAACCCTCTTTCAAGGGAATCAGGTGGGGAGTGACAGAGCAGAACATCTGATTTTCTCATGTGGGCAAGCATACCCATACCACCCCTACATACATCACACACACACAACAGAGAGAGCGAGAGCGAGCGAGCGAGCGAGAGAGAGAGAGAGAGACTCCTTTCTTCCTTCACCAAATACACCTGAATCTAAAGTAAGAACAAACCAATCCAAGTACCCAGAGTCATTCCAATCTGAATTCTTGAGTAACTATCCCATAATATATCCAACACAGCTGGGAGCACTCTAGACGCTAGCTCTTCTCCAGACTGGCTGCAGCGTGGAGCTCACCCAGCTGGATGGGGGCAAAATGCCATGGGCACTGACTCCAGTCGGTACACACAAGAGAGTGAGCACTTCACAAAGCCAGCCAGCGGGTTTCAAACAGAAGCAATCACTGAGAAGGAAATGAGCAGGGTTTTGTTCTACACTACTCCTCTAAGTCACGGAGTCGGGGATAAAATAACTCCTACAAGGTCAGAATAGCTAGGCTCCAGCCTGAAGACGACACAGCCAGCCACTTGAAGACTCAACCAGGACAAAGCATGCCAGCGTGAACAAATCACACTGGTGAAAGAAGCAGAGACAAGCCAGCAGGGCGGGAGTGTGGCCTTTCCTCCTTTTCTTGCTCACGTGCTAGCAAGAAAGAACAGCTCGTGTTTTGCTCACTTCTAGGCTGAAAAGTTAAAGTCTTGACTGAACTGCAGTCGGGGTCTGCAGGGGAGAGACAGATACCTGACATAAAAATCTTATCCAACATCAAAGGATCCGGGAGAGCCCACACTCAAGGTCAAAGTTATCCTTCAAAAGCACGGAGGAACTGAATTAAATGGGTGAACTTATCAATTGGTGCTATGCTGGCCATGGTTCCCTGACCCTTAACCCTTCATCACTCCGCAAAGACTCAGACTCCAGGGAAGCAACACCCTTAAAGGTTGCCTGAACCCTTTCATCTAGTCTGACCTCAGGACTAAGCAATGACAAATGAATACCTGGACATAACTTAACCATCAGGAGCAACCACAAAGAGTCCATTTCAGGGCGATGAGTTGTCTCAACCACTAGACAAAGGGGCCTCACGTTTTCCTCAAATGACTCTTAGGGGCAAAGCGTTGCTCCCTGGCATCTGGTCACATTCTCCCAAAGGCACTAATAGGCTGCCGGCTGTTTTGTAAACAGCAGGAATGCTGGAGATGCAGGCTTGGCCTTGCTGCATGCGGAGCACAGAGGAATGAGTGGTGGAGGAGCCCTCGCTGTCTCTGGGTAAATATTTACACTGTCTCTCGTTTTAAAGCAATGTTTTTGGGATCTGTAAAATCATCCAATTGTTTTTATGTTCTCCGTCCATCACTGCTGTTGCTGTGGAGAGCAGAACTGATCATGCTGCCATGGACAACATACGAGCTGTTGAAAGGTAGGTTGGGTCCCATCCGACAGGAAGGTCTAAACTCCAATATATGCTCCCCTGTCACTTCCCAGGTACTGAAGAGCAATGAGCTGAAAGTTGTACTAGGCTATCACAAGACATAGAACATAAGGTTGGTTCAGGTAGTTGGATTTCCCAGTAAGATCATGGAGGGTAGAGGTATTGAACTGACAGACTAGTAAATTGGTTAAGAGAGGAGGATTATGGGGTGGAGTTGGGGGAGAGGAGAAGAGAAGAAAGGAGAGGGAAGAGGAGGGGAGGGGAGGGGAGCAGAGGGGAGGGGAAGAAGAGAGGGTAGAGAAGATTCAGAGGCCTCTGAAAGCCACACGTTGAAGAGGCCTATCTGGGAAAAACACCAGAGAAGGGCATTTGGGATCCAATCAGGCAGTAAAACTAAAACAAGCTGAGAAAAAGTAAGGCAGAGCTCACCAACATTTTCTTGGTGTGGCTGAACTTTAGCCACTTGAGAGTTTCTGTGAAGACCAGTTGGGGAGAGCTGCAGACCCCCCCATCTAAGGTGCAGCTGTCAGCATTAGCGACTCACCCCCCCCCCAATTCGACATCTGTTCTTGTGCATCACTACATGCGCACAAGGTGTGGCTAAGTGGTACGGCATCACCATCACCGTATACGGAGGGCCAGGCATTTGAACATATCTCACTGATTTAACCCTTCTTTCAGCAGACATTATCGTTTCTTGATTGTCTCCCATTTGATCAACTTACTCCTTCTTATATTGTCGGATCCTGTTGTGAGTTTCAAGACTTTTAAAAGATTGGGGCAACTACAAAACTCAAGCTCATTAAAACCCTAGGATCCAACATCAGTTTCTTCTTCCTCTTAAGATCTAAAGGCAGAGCACACATCACTTACACTTGCAGTTTTTCTGACTGGTGATCAGAGAAGGAGTGGAGAATAATATTAGTTGAGTGGCTGTCACAGTGCCAATCACATTTACTAAGTTATTTCAGCTGTGCCTTATATTTCCTCTTTTGATTTTAGGTACAGATAAAGAAACTTGGGGGCAGATGTCTGAAAACACTTGCCCCAGGACATATGACTCATAAGGAGAAGAATCAAAACTGACTTCAATCAGCCTAATCTACTGAGTTAAGCTCTTTCCTCCCAACATATGTAAATTCCCTGGCAACTTAAAAACACAGCATTAGAGCCAGTCAACACATGTAAAGTTGTAAAATACAAAGTCAACATTAAAAACTCAATACCACACTAACCATTAATGATCCAGAAAAACAACGAAAAAAACATGGATCCATCTACAATGACTAGAGCAGACAAAGGGACATGAGAGACTCACACGCTGCACACTACAAAACACTGATGAAGATACCAGTAAATGGAGAGGAGTCTGACAGCCATGATGTAGCCAGAGACCACTCTTTCCTTCCTGGCTGCCCTGACTTAAATCATCACACAGAAACGATATTAATTAAAATACTGTTTGGCCAATAGTTCAGGCATTTCTCTAGCTAACTCTTATATATCTGAAATTAACCCATTTCTATTAATCTATGTCTCGCCACAAGGCTGTGGCCTACTGGTAAAGTTTTTGGTGTCTTTCTCCTTCGGCAGCTACATGGAATCTCCTTGGCTCTTCCTACTCTCTCTCTCTATACCTTTGCTCAGATTTCCCACTTGGCTTTACTCTGTTAAGTCATTGGCCAAAACAGGTACTTTCTTAACCAATGGTAATAGAACATAATCACAGCCTACAGAAGGGAATCCCACATCACCATGGATTAGGAAAATTTTTATTATTAAAATGTACATGTTGGGCTGGAGAGATGGCTCAGAGGTTAAGAGCACTGATTGTTTTTCCAGAGGTCCTGAGTTCAATTCCCAGCAACCACATGGTGGCTCACAACCATTTGTAATGGGGTCTGGTGCCCTCTTCTTGCCTGCAGGCATATACACAGACAGAATATTGTATACATAATAAATAAATATTTAAAAATAAAATAAAATGTACATACTACTTTACTCAAAATGATGGACAGGATTGATATGATTCCTATAGAAAATCCAATGATTTTATTTTCCACAGGAACAGAGAAAGTAACCTTAAAGTTATTTGAAAATCACTAAGAAGCCTGGATAGGAAAAGTGACCTTAGTGAAAGCAAACAAAGTTGGAAGCTCCACACTGCCTGAGTTAAGATCTACTATGATTTTAGAGCCACCAAAACAATAGACACAGGTAGACAGAAAAGAGCCCAGAGTCCAGGAATAAATCTACACATCTTCAGTCCATTGCCTGTTAAAAAAATGTCAGTCAGGAACACACACGCAGGGAAGAGTGATTTCTTCAGTAAATGGTGCCAGAAAAACTGCATGTCTACACGCAGAAGAATGGTTCTATATCCCAACACTATACGGTATAGACACGTTAGCTAGGAATGTAGTCAAGACTTAAATGGAGGACCTGATCTTGTGAATGACTGGAAGAAAACAGGGAGAAAGTTCCATGACACTGGATTGTCAAAGACTCTTTGTATATGACCCTGCATGCACAGGTGATAAGAACAAAGAAAAAAATGGGTTTAGTTCCAACTTAAAAGCTTCTGTAAGCAAAGGAGAATGCAATGGGCTGGGGGAAAAAAAAACCTATGGGATGAGAGAAGACATTTTTGAAGTAAAAATCTACTGGCGAACGTTACCCAAAATACATAAGAACGTGATTTAAAGAGCAAACCAGCACGTAGAATAGCTATTATTAAACACTGGATGTCTGTGGAGGAAAGGGAGCCTTTGTATGTTAGTACAGCTGTTATGGAAAACTGTATGGGGATTTCTTTTTTAAAAAAAAAGTGAAAAAAGAACTACCAACCACATGATGCAGCAGTCAAGCTGAGAGTATACCAAGAGAACATGGTCAACATGCCCAAGACAGGCCTGTTTGCAGCCCCATGTTCACTGCAATGCTGTCTACAACAGCCAATTGTCCATCAATGGATAAGCCTAGACAGATGTGCACAAACACAGAAGAGTAATGTTAAGTCTTTGAAAAAGAAGGAACTTATGTCAATTTGGGGTAGAATGTGAAGGGCACTATGCTAAGTGAAATAAGCCAACCACAGAAAGACAGATGTTACATGATCTCACATATATGTGAATAATACCGTGTGGAAAGGTTCGACCCAAAAACAGCCTGGAGTAAAATGATAGTTAGCAGAGAACTGGACGGGAAGGGTCAGGGAGATGCTGACTGAAGAACCTACCATTTCATCTACTCAGAATGTAACTTCAAGAGAAGTTACTATATAGTCTAGTGGCCACCTCTGATAGCAGCATATTGTGTTACTTTCATGTTAAATGCTCTAAGAAATATTTGTGTTCTTTAAAAAATGTTAAGTGTCAGAGATGATGTGCTTGTTATATGGCTTGACTGAGTCATTCTACGATATATAAAAACATCATGACACCATGCTTTACACCATAAAAACACTATTTTTAATTGTTAATTAAACTAAACAGAGACAAGCCAGCCATGGTGGTGCATTCCTATTATCCTAGCATTTGGGAAGCTGTTGCAGGAAGGGGAGGAGTTTGAAGTTAGGCTCCAGAGCAGGTCCCAGGCCGTCACGGGCTCTGAGACTGTCTCAGAACGACAAAAGCAAACAAATAAATAAAGGTGTGGTGGATAAGAGCACAGACTGTGGACTAGACCAAAAGGGTCTACGTCCACATCCTGCCATTCGCTAGCTGAACAGCCTGACCAAAGAGCCCTCTGTGCCTCCTGGGACGTTATCTGAAGTGTGCCAGCAGGCGGCTGCAAACAGCGCTTCCCTTAAATAGAGGGTCTTCAGTTAGTGGACTAATACCCTAATCACTTAGACTGTTTGTTGCAGAGGAGGGGGAGGGGGAGGGAGAGATCAGCATTGACTATTTATAGTCTCCTTGAACGGGAGACCCATAGGGAAGCCCCTCAGGATTTTAGGCTCAAAAGCATTTCTGCTTTCCGCCATAATGGCAGTGCTCATCAGCTTATTGTCACTGTGATAAAATGCGTGGGATAATGAACCTCAAGGGAAGAAAGGCTTCTCTTAACTTATGGCTGTAGAGACTTCCAATCCACGGTCAGCTGGCCTCCAGGTTAGGGGGCTGTGGCAAAGCTGCACATCACAGTGGAGAGTGTGAGTTATGTGTGTGTGTGTATATATATATATATATATATATATATATATATATATATATATATATTTATATATATATATATGTGCTTATCTCCTGTTGGAGAGTAAAAAGAGAGAGAGACAGAGACAGAGAGAGAGAGGAAGGGACAAAGAGTCCAACATCCCCTTTAAGGGCAAGGGGCAAAGAATCTAACATCCCCTTTAAGAGCACAGGGACAGAGTCCATCATCCGTTTCAAGGGCACAGGGACAAAGAGTCCAACATCTTCTTCAAGGGCACAGGGGCAAAGTGTCCAGGATCCCCTTCAAGGGCACAGAGGCATAAAGTCCAGCATCCCCTTCAAGGGCATGCCCTCAATGAACTGACTTCCTCCTGGAGTCAGTAGGTCCTCCTGGAGGCCCCACTATCTCCCAACAGTGCGAAAAATTTTGAAACATAAGCTTTTAGAGCCTGGAGCTTACTATCAACACATGACAGTCATCTTGAAGTTTACAATCCTGCAAACTCACGACTTCATTTCTAACTACAAAATACCTAAGATTACGGTACCTGCTCAACAGCATCTGAATCCGTTTAAAATGATGACACTGGAACCAAGCACAAAGACAGCATCACAGCACATGCGCATTAAAGGGGGTGTGCAAAATTATGTGGCCACTATGATAATGTTCATACGAAAAGCAGCCGGGAGGGCACGGGCGAGAAGAATAAGAGAATTCATATTGGTAACTTGAAATTGTGGGTGGTGTTTTCTCTCTTATTCCAACATCTTTGTTATATGGCTTGATGCTGTTATGTCCTGGAATGAAGTAACTCACTCTCCCAGTGCCTTCCAGATAGAGAGAAAACAAATCCAAACACCCATGGACCATCCGTGATCATCTTAATTTTACACGTATGTGAGAGGAGCTTCCTGTGAATCAAAAGGCTGTGCATGTTCATGTGCATGTGCATGCAGAATGAACAAAAGTTTTTAGTAAGAACCTAAGTCCTCCCATAAGAAAATAATATTTTCTTAGCATCCCAAATTGGCCACTAGAGGAGCCAGGAGGAAATCTGAGGAGGCTTACATTTGTGTGGAAGCATTTCCAACAGATGGAAGCTTCCTCTCCTCTCCAGTCAGGCTTGCAGGAATTCTGCCCAAATCAGAGAGCTCTGGCCCCCACAGCTGGGTCCCTTGGCAGTACCCTCCCAACCCCCACTGTTTCCAAGTTCTGCAGGTCCTAGCTCCCACTCCCGGTGCCGTATGCTGTGTCCCAGTTCTATCTCCCTCCCTCTCTCTGTTCTCCAGTTGTCCACCAGTAGGACAGTTCAGGGACATTATTGGGATACTGGTTAAAAAAAGAAAAAAGAAAAAAAAATGCCTGCTACAGTCAGGCCAACCAGCAAGAGCGTAACTTAAAGCAATGAAAAGCGTCCAATTGCCCGCACGGCTAACCAGCAGCCAGGAGTGCTGATACCTCACTGTTTGATTCAAATTTGGAGCTCTACCACCGACAGGGCTGGCTTGGGGTTTTATCTTAAGAACACCCAGCTTCCTCATCTGCAAAGCCAGGCTGGTAATGACAGAGTCCCTGAGAGGATTCAATGCACTGCTGTATACAGGAATGACATGGTCACAGCTCTATGGGGTCCAGCCTTTGCTACTATGTGTCCATAGAAGGTGTGGTTTAAGCTTTGCCAGAGACAACGGACACTTGCTTGAGTCCTTTTTCAGCCTTAGACCCAATTCAGCTCTGAAGAACACGTATGTACCAAACATATTTTTCAATTCTTTTTTTTTTCTTTTTCTTTTAAAAGAGGAACGGTTTTAACTTTGGAGGAAGAATGGGGTGTCAGCACAGGAGGACTTAAGATCACAGCAATAACCCCGAGACCTCTGGAATCACACCTCCAATAGACATGAGATCCTGTGTCTAGAATTCATACCTCCAATAGACCTGAGATCCACTGCCTCTGGAATCACACCTTTAATAGACATGAGACCCTGTGTCTATAGTCACATCTCCAATAGACCTGAAATCCTGTCTCTAGAATCACACCCCCAATAGACATGAGACCCTAACTCTATAGTCACACCTCCAATAGACCTGAGATCCCGTCTTTAGAATCACACCTCCAATAGACATGAGATCCTGTGTCTAGAATCATACCTCCAATAGACCTGAGATCCCGTCTCTGGAATCACACCTCCAATAGACCCAAAATTGCATCTCTAGAATCACGCCTCCAATAACCCTGAGACCTACTTTCTCTAGAATCACACCTCCAATAGACACGAGACCCTGTCACACCTCCAACAGAAATTGAGGCAGCTCAGAGGCAAGGCCTCCTGCTCATTTCTGTCTTCTATACAGATGTGTGCTGGTTTGAATGACACTGGCTCCCAGGAAGACATGGATGTGGAGGAGCTATCACTAGGGTAGGCTGTGAGGTCTCAAACTATTCCCACCATCCCAGTGAGCTCTGTGCCTTCTGCAGGCAGACTGAGGTGTGGGCTCCCAGCTGTTCCTGTTGCCTTGCCCCCACTCCACCATTACAGACTGTAAGTCCTCTACAACTGTAATCTGAATTAAACGATTTCTTGTATAAGTCTTGTGGTCATATTTTACCGCAGCAATGGAAAAGTAACTACTACAAGACGTTGGGGTAGCACAGACAGCCCTGCAAGAGAAGGGAAGGAGATAGAGGAACTCCCGCTAGCTCTGGCCTGCTTGGTTTGCTCACAGAACATTTCTGAAGTACACAGAATAAATATTTGTAATGTGAATCATACTGTCAGTCAACATTGCCTTTCATGTGTGTATGCCGCAAAGGGAAGTGGGATTGGCCCCAAGACCACAAGAGAATCCAGAAAGCAAGCCATTTCTATTACCTCAGGCCAAAAAAAAAAAAAAACCACTGGGAAGCATTCCAATTATGAAAAATAATGACACATATAGAACAGAGGCCACACAAGAGCACCTAGGAAAGGAAAGGGTCATTTCTCAGGAACAGCCCCTAGGATCGGCAGGTGCCTATTTTTCTTTTAGCATAAAAATTAATATCAGAGGTGTACTCTTTGGCTACCTCGTCCTCCCTGTTCTTCTCATCCACTCTGATGCACTCTTTCTTTAGACCTCTTCCAAACAAGGGTGTTTCCTCAGTCTCTTGGTGTCTCTTGGTAGCTCCATCCTACCGCACACGGAAGAACAAGCCCTGCAAGTTTGTCGTCTGATAAAACAAGTAGAAAAGAAGGAACATATTGACCATGTGCGGACTTTTGAAGCACAGCAAAAACGGTGCCAACGTCTTTTGGGGACCAGCTGGGAGCCTGTTTCTCGCTCACCTCCCTCTCACCACCCAGCCTTGGTGAGTGAGTCCCCAACATTTTAGCCTGTTCTCAATATGGGCCCTTTGTGTCACAGAATTTACTGACTTTTTTTTTTCCCCCTGGTGATTCTCTGACTTCTTGGACATTGGTCATTTGGTTTTATACGCTATTTTATCCTTACATTTTCCAACCTTGGTCTTCCTTGTCTTCTTCATGTATGGAGGGGGCTAGGGGTGTGTCATCCTATGGCTAGCCAAAGACCTAGGGTACAAATTACATGTGGGAAAATGGTATGCATTCTAGAAGGGTGCACTGATTTGGGCCCCTTTTCAATTCTCAAATGCTTAGCTGGAGTCAGTAAAGGTCTATTGATGTGAAGGTGTATTTGGTCTGCTGTCGATGTATTCGGCCTGGTGCTGGACTAAGGGTGATGGTGTATTTGCTCTGTTGCCGGTGGTGTATTTGGTCTATTGATGACAGTATATTTGCTTTCTATGTAATAAATACACACCAGTAGCCGACGTTAACAATTGAACAAAGTCCTAATGACCTCTGAATTTCAGCCGGCTAAAGGGTAACAGGAGTTGGAAGAGTCTTCCAAGGTCAACAGCTGCATGAAGAGTCACGGGAAAGATTGACCGGCATCTAGAGTGGGTCAAGAGAGAGCCACGGTCTGGGTGGAAAGATGGAAAGATTTGAAAGACTCTGTATTGAGTTAGAATCCTTTACTTAAGACGGAATTCACTGGAGTTGACATTTTAAATCTGCTGCTCAAGCAAAGATAGAGGTACCGAGATCTCCAATGGGGGCAAAAATGTCCTAAGATTTTGAAACATAATTTAGAAACTTGGAGCAAAAACTGTCAGATTCTTGGAGATGCTTTGTAAAGTTTTTTTTTTCTCAGCATGATATGTTTCATCCTTCTTTGAAAAAATTTCAAAAAAGGAAAAAAGACTGAAGAAAAACCGGTCGATTTGCATAAACGGGCGGAGACCGGCCCAGAAAAGAAATCTCCAGATGAATTAGCTTTCTTTTCAGAGAAGCAAGGAAGAAAGAAGAAAAATAAATTGAGCAGAAGTTATTTTAGACAAAATCCATCCTAATTAAATGGAACCATTCCCAATCAAAGAACTTCTACAGAGGATTACGATGGTAGTAGGGGCCATATTAGCAGGAGACCAGATTCCTCTCGGGCACCTCTCAGAATCCTTATCTGCCCAAATCCTGAACCGAAAAGTAAAGGCTTAATTGGTGAGAGACAGAGCTAATGTCTAAGACAGAAAGAGTGTTGGTTACAAGAGAGACAGCCTCGAGTTTTTATCATCCGTTTCCCTGAAGAGGGAGACTGAACTCTGAATCCGATGGAAGTCACTTTGCGACTGTAGACACGCACATGCAAGGATGCCAGGGGCCCCCTATAGGGACTCCTGCGAACGCCAGCGCTTTGATTTTTCATTTGTTTGTGTTGCCTGAGACCTTAAAGGAAATCATGGCTGGCGGGTCGCTTTCAAGTCTTCCATTTGTATGGAAGACAATCGCGTTTGGCCCAGAGCATCTTTCTAAACGAAAACGGAGCAATGGAAGAGAACACAGAGCTGCCAGAACCTCGGCTGCATCATTTGGAAACAGCGGCTTTCATAAATCCAGTGGGTGGCAGATGGCTTGGGATATAGGTTTGTTTTTTAAAAAAAATCTCCTTATTGCTTTGTGCGTTGGCTTCCATATGGATCTTATTAAACCGAAAAAGGAAATGATACAAAAATCAGGATTACAAATAGCCCCTTCTCTCTTTCTGGTTTGAATTGGAACCCCAACTGTTTATGACTTGGATCTGGGGAGTCTCCAAATTCCTATTCTTTTCTTAGACCACCACACCCTTCTCAGGAGGTACCAACAGTTGCCATGTCTGCAAGCCGCACCAGTCTGTTCTTCCTTCCGTGCTTAGCAAGCATGCTTTTACTGTTCTTAAACACACATCTACTAAGGTACAAGATGTCTCTCTCCAGACAGGTACATAAAGATTCCATTATTTAGTGACTCTGGAATAGGGACCTTCAAGGAACCAGACCTCTTTCTATATAGAGAGTAAACTCCCAAGGGCAAGAGAACACAGGAATTTTAGATTTAGGGAAAAGACTGTTTTGATCTCACTTTTCAGACCCAGGGAACGGTCAGCTCATCCCGGGGTCTTCTACGTAGACACCGGTTTCCGTTCTCATGTGTGTTTCACTAAACAGGGCTGGATGATGGCTGGAAGTGGGTGCCGAGCGTCCACGTATGTCAGGCTGGCATACTTCTAAAACTTCCCTCTTTGTCAGGGTCGGAACAACTCTCACACATGGGACATCAGGTTGGGCACAGAGTCCAGTCCCGTTCCTGGGTCAATGTTCATTCCCACAGGCTAACATACACCTTAGGTAAGATACTCTGTGAGCCCCCAGAAAAGTGCGAATTGGGGTTGCATCAGGTGTCTCACCATCAAAAGGTTCTTTCAACAAAGGTAAAAATATCATCCATGTTACGCCCATCCATCAAGAAATTTCTGGAACTACATTTTGTGAAATATATATGGAAATGACATGGAATTATGAATGAATAAGTGCCCAATGTTAAAAAAAAGAAAATAGACATTTAGCAGCAAGCAAGTTCAATCTTATGGTTTTATAAAGTATTGCTGTACTGACCGCATCCTCATACCCCAAGTCAGGAGCCAGATAAGCTGATGTCTACCAACGAACCAATGAACCTACTAGACAGCTAAGTTGGGAGAAAGTGAAAGAGGACAAGAAGTTTTTTCTGAAGTAGGATGCACTCGATAACCGTTTCTTTAGCTGCTGATCAGTTCTAGAACACAGTCCCTTTTGTGGAGTAGTCAAGGCCAAACGGTGATGCAAGAACTTAGATACTGGTTACCCTAAACTTCACGGCCCTGAGATCACGGAAGATGGAAAACCTAGCGACGTCCGTATATCACCACGGTGGAGATTTCAGCCAACCTTAGTATGGCCCTGCCCAGAAGCTAACATTCTCTAGGAGACAGGAGACAGGCATGGCTAAATTCCGCCAAGGCTTCAAGTGTCAAAATGGCATCAACTCCCATTAGTGACGCTAGTCAGTAACAGAGTAGAGGTGTCCAGGCAAGTCACCAGACAGATTGCAAGAGCTGTCTGTCCTGTGACTGGGGGTTCTTCACAGCATAGATTCTGAACTTCATTTGCTGCAGTTCAGCAGTGAAAATAAGACATTCCTAAGTCTAGAACATTCCAGCACCTTGCCACAATCAGCTGGGTAATTTGGGGCTTCTAGACCAAATCCCACATTTTCCCTCAATTATAAAAATATTCTGTTTCCGTTATTTAAAAGCCATTGGTCACAGGTCTTATGAAGAACACTGTCTTTAAATTTTGTTTTAAGTTGGGCATGATGTTTTTACTCTATACGCCTCTCTGGTAGCTGAGGCAGGAGGACCACATGTTTTATTTATGTCAGACAGGGCACCATAGCGAGACCCTGTCTCCAAACTCCCATCCTGGCATCTTTTTTAGTGCACGGTTATTAAACACTGCTGACCTTGAGGTCAACCATTATTGCAATGTGTTTAGGAAACAGATCCAGGGGTTGTTGTTGTTCGGGTAGGCTTTGGATGTCCAGTCCTAACCAGCCTGTGTGTGGCAGGCTGGTAGGCCTTGGGAAGCCCTGTTTTCTTACTTTGTGGGGGAATGAGAGATGGGGTTGAAGGGTCTCGGGTGACATCAAGCTGTGCTCTGCGGTGACTGAAGAATGACAACCTTTGACGCTGTCTTCCCTCAAGGTCCAAATCTATTTACTGCATGGCTTGAAAACGCTTGAACCAGGTCACAAGCTGGCAGTAAATTGCCTTTTAGCTTGGAAATAATT
The DNA here is from genome assembly GCF_018167655.1 of Microtus oregoni. Classification (NCBI taxonomy): domain Eukaryota; kingdom Metazoa; phylum Chordata; class Mammalia; order Rodentia; family Cricetidae; genus Microtus; species Microtus oregoni. Next base: position 26,281,225 of record NW_024543077.1, read on the forward strand.
TGTGATAAATGTGATCTTAAGAAGGATGTTCTTATACCAGCCCTCAGAGTCTCTCAACAGTTTCAACCACTCGTATTCAAATAGGGGATAGTGTGTATGTATAGAGATGGAGAAAGAAAGGCAGACAGAGAGAGGGAGACAGAAATACACAGAGACACAGAGAGTCAGAGAGAGACAGAGGCACAGGGATGCACAGAAAGAGACAGAGAGAGGGAGAGAGACAGGGACACAGAGAGAGACGCAGAGAGAGGGAGAGAGACAGCACAGAGCACAGAGACACGTATACACACAGACACAAACACGCGCACACACGAGTCTTCTGCCTCCAATCATCAATTACGTGCAGCTGGAATAGAAGCCTGACTCATATCCTTAGCGCGCTATGAAAACAAGACAAGGCTCAACGGCAGCCTTTTGTAAGCCCGATTCCTGACTCTTCTAAGCCTGCAAACCCTTCCTCTCCTGAGCTTCATGTCACAAGACACACAGCGGCGCTCTCCAAGATGGGTGCTGTGAAAATGTCAGACAAAGGGCTGTGCACTCAGGACCTCGGTGGTTGGGCTCCTCTTCTCAGCTCACCAAGACGCCCCTCCTCTCAGGACTTCTTCTCTTTCATGACACGCCTCTGTTTCTGTTTCTAACCACACGTGGTAACCTGGTGTAGTCCTCAGTCCTAGGACACAAGACCCCGGTGTCCTATCAGATGGCAGCCTGCCACAAAGCTTGCTTTCCACTTCCTTCTCTTTATATTTTTGTTTGGATCGTGGCCAGACTAATGCTTTCTCTCACACTCTGGCTTCCTCGCTCTCTCTGAATCCCGACTCCTCCTCCATCTGCAGCTGCCTTCCAGATCTCCATTGCTGAACACGCCAACTATCTTGAACAGGAACTCAAATAGCCCTGGCTTTCTCCTTCTGTCTCACACAACAGCTGCTAATGCTTACAGCCTGCGCATCCTGTTGTTTCTTTCTCTCAAACTGTGATATAATTGTTCTAAGAGTCCCTTTCTGGGTCCATTCTTAAAGAGATTATGAACTTTAGAGAGAACCCCAGATTCTCTAGGAAGCAGAGGACAGAATGCTAAATCCAAAATCACTAATTTCATGACGTCATACCGGGCAATGGTCTGCAAACTGAGATCGCTCCGAGCCAACTTGGCTCCCATGAATGCTGGAGTGCTTGTGTCTCTTGCAAAGGTAGTCAGTCCCGAACACCTCAGGGGAATGGCAACAACAATGCTGAAAATGCTGACACTCATACTTCAGAGGAAATTCCTTCTATCTTCAATAATTAAGTCAAAGATGACTCAGATGCTCAACAGTTTCCTGGGGATGACATTGCTGTTGTCACTGTTTCCAGGACAAACCCAGGGCTGTTGAGAACACCTCTTCCCAGATGACAGAGAGAGGCATCTGAAGGCGATGGTGTTCACCATGTGATGTGGAGTCTGATCTGCTCCCATTCCAGAACTGGACTGAATAACGGAAGGGTTCCTGCAGCAGGGAACATTTGCTTGGCTTTCCGCTCCACTCAGCAATGCTTCTCTGGGTCACTCACTGCTGAGATCACACTTGGAAATAGTCGAGGACAGAGCTACTAAAATGTTCTCAAGATTACCCTACTAATGTCTCAAATTTTGTTTATTTTTATAACTCCTTCCTCTGTCAGTTTTGCCTAATACTTTATGTGAGACTAACATGCATGTAATGTTGATATTTTAATACCCAATAACACTTCATATATTAGAATAATTTACATCTAATATTGACACATTTTTGTTTTTTTCAATTTACCCTGTATTGTTTTATATGTATTAAAGTTTCAGTTTGTTGTTGTTGTTTTGTTTTATTTTCTGTTTTGTTTTGTTTTGTTCTTTGAGACAGGGTTTCTCTGAGAAGTAGTCCTGGTTATCTTGGAACTCACTCTGTAAACCAGGCTGGCCTCAAACTCACAGAGATTCGCCTGCCTCTGCCTCACATGCTCTGGGATTAAAGGTGTGTGCCACCACCACCGCCTGGCTTTAAAGTTTCAGTTTATTAAAAATAAGCAATACTCTCGGCCTTTTCAAAATGGAAATGATAACAGCTGCTTTGTCTTCCACCATTGGAAGCCATCATGGTGTTAGGATCCAAAATAGCCTCATTTGAGGTCAAGAGCGGACTCCTGGACATCCCAGTCTCTAGGTCTAAGAACTTCCCTCCTTCATACTTCAGGGAAATTACAAATCAATGAATAATTTTCATTGTTTTAACCAACTGCATTTTATGCTGAGTGAAAAAAAAAAGTTCACATTTTTGTTCTTTTTTTTCCCCTATTTTCTCTTTTGCTCAGCATACAATAGCTATTTATATAAAAAATGCCCTTAGGTAACCCAGTATCGCATTCACAATGCAAATTTTAAAAATAATACACCGACAAAGAAAAGAATTTGAAGAGAAAGGCGAATCTTTTAATGTGTTTAGATACAATCTGCATTTGTTTCATTGCAAACGTTTTGCTTAGGATGTTTGCTTGTTGTTTTAATAAGTTGCTGGCTTTCTTTAATGACATTTTATTTCCTCAGGATTTCTCATTGTCCTAGTTCAAAGCTTGATGCCAGGCTGTCCTCTGTCAAGGGAACTCACAAGTATTATTTTGTATTGTTTTTAGTTTGTTTAAAGCGTTCTATTGCTTCCTTGCTCGGTACTTTGGACTTTTGGCCTGAGTTTATTTTGTTTTTACTCTATCAGAATTTTAAGGTGACTTTTCAATTTCTTCTTCATTTTTCATATTCTTCCTAGCTGAGGGGCTCACCAACATTTTTTAGTTTCTTGGATCAGTTCTTTATGGATTTGACCTTTTAACAGGGTTATTATCTCTATTGTTTGGTTGTCATAGCAATTTCCAAATTAATAATACCTTCGTCAGTTCTGTCTGGTTTATCTCACCACATTCTTGGATGTGTGAGTGTATGTGTATGTGTTTCTCTATATTTTAAGTTGTCAACACATTGATTTCCAAACACATTTTATCCCGACCTTTATTTAATGAGGAACAAACTTTATTCGAAGTGCTCATATCTATGTCCCCTTGTCCCGCAGATGGACTATGCCCCCTCCCCTTATCTCACCATTTACTACATAGAAATAAAATAAGTCACATCACTTTGTTCCTTTGCTTAAAATGCCTCAGTGGCTTTCCATATCATTCAGAAACAAATAAACAAACAAGCAAACAGTTCCTATCAGGGTTTACAAATCTTAGCTATACCTGGCTTTCTATTTGACCCACCAACCAGCTCCCAAATTGTGACACAGAGACTTAAGATTAGTTGTGAATTCTTGGCCTTATCTTATGCTTGTTTTTTGCTAGCTCTCACAACTTACCCTGTTTCTCTTCATCTATGTTTTTCCTAGGCTCTTTACCTTTCTTTCTTCTGTATTTCTTACTTTTACTGCTTCTGACTGGCAGCTGCCTGGCTTCTGGCTCTGGGTGTGTCCCTCTCTTTCTCCCTCGCTCTCTTCTCCTTTCTCTTGCCTGGATTTCTTCTCCTGCTGATTCTGCTTGCCAGGTCCACCCATCCTTTCTCCTGCCTAGCTATTGGCCATTCAGCTTCTTATTAGACCTATCAGGTGCCTTGGGCAGGCAAGGTGAAACAGATGCAACACATCCTCACATAATTAAATACACATCCTTGCATCGTTAAACAAATGCAGCGTAAAGAAATATAACACAGCTTTACACAGTTAAAGTAATATTCCATAGTGTAAACAGATAGAACACATCTTTACATTCTTAAAATAATATTCCACAACAACTACCTAATCGGGATCCCCAAATTAGTGCTATTATCTGCTCTCCACATCATTCATCGTTTCTGAGACTGTTGAATCAATACATAGGCAAATGATCCGCAGTCAGAGTTTTACCACAATGTCTTCTGGATCCTGGGCAGGGTTCTAATCCAGCTAGTGAACAGCTCTCTGTGTGTCAGAAGAGTTTTAAGGATTAGTTCCACCACATGTTCTCAGCCGGCCTCGAGTCAATCGTGACAGTTTGTTACCTCTTGAGCTGTAATCTGCTCTCCTTCAATCAAATCCCATCCTGTTACAGATTAGACCCAACTGTCTCCCAAAAGCCAATGCGCGGAAGGCTTGGTAGAATTCCAGGCTGTAGAATCACTGAGAAGTAGTGGAACCCTAATAGAAGCGACCTAAAGAAAGCAGTTAGGTCATTGGGCATGTGCCTTTGAAGGAGATGTTATGGTTCAACCCCTTCCTCTTTCTGGACTCCACTTGAGAAACGTTCTCTGCCGTGTGTTCACACCCATATTCTATGATAGTATAGGCACAAAGTTACCAAGGGATTGAAACCCAAATACTCCCTTCATTCTTTAAAGTTGATTCTTTCCAGGAGTTTGTCATAGTGACAGAAAGCCAAAAGGCAGACAACTGCTTCTTTCTTCTCAGTATGCTTTACTATTTCCAGGCTCCTGAAGATGCTTTTCAAAACAGCTTTTGGGTAAGTTTTCAGGGAACGCTGAACAAAAGACAGTGGCCTCTGTTTTCCTTCTACCACTTTCAATGGAAGCCTCCTCTATACTTCTTAAATTTGATCAGTTGATTCTGAGTGCTTCAGATTTGCTTACATGGCTTTTAAAAGAAATACTGATCTAAAAAATATTGTTAAAGGATTGTTGGGTAGACGCCATTTCCTTCATAAATATATTTTTCCCTTTTCCCTGAGCTTTTAGGATGAAATAAAGCCTATGATTAATGGATGGATGAATATTAAATGATTGATAGATAATTGAGAGATTAGATCGATAATTGATAGATTAGATAGATAATAGATAGATAGATAGATAGATAGATAGATAGATAGATAGATAGATAGATTAGATAGACAGACAGACAGACAAACAGACAGACAGTCAAGGGGAACCAAACAATAAAGGGCAGCATTTGTTCTCAGATTGTCTGTTCTGAGGCAGTTGTTGGCAGCTGCTGCCCCAGTGCTGGGCGAGCATAGGCTTCTGCTATGAGACAGGTGTCAGGATTTTAATTTAGCTAATTGAGTGTGTTTTCCACAATTGTCTTCTCTTTTCATCCTAACATGAAAAAGACAACGGCGACAACTGGAAAAGAACCAGGACTTTGTTACTAAAGGATAACAGAGTCGTTCCATGACCGTTTACTTTGTGTTCCCTTCTGATTGCCTTGCCATTGTTGCATAGTCTTTGAAAGCTGGATTAACTGTGTCCTCTGAACGCTGGGATTTCTTCCAGGTGAGCTTCTAATTAACCTGCAGTCTTTCACAGGATGTCGTAACTTGAAACCCAACTGGCCAATTCAAGGAGACTTTTAATTTCAAGAGTTTTGGTTCTGCAATTATTCCCAGTTGACAGCTAGTTAAACCTGAAAATCAGTTATGTGAATTTTTATAACTTCCAAAAGTAGCCAAGGAACATATGATCCCAAAAGAAAGCCTGCATCTTGACACACAATATTCGGGGCGATTTGGTGCCTCTTTTGGTTACTCGAGGTCAGGACTGAGATACCTTGTCCTGAAAGCACCTCTGGCTGAGTTACGACACAAAGGCCAGCATTCTCCAGAATCCACTTCATGGATCCCATCTTACACCTCTAAGAATGGCGAAGATTAAAAACACTGATGACAACTTATGCTGGAAAGGTTGTGGGGTAAAGGGAACACTCCTCCATTGCTAGTTGGAATACAAACTGGTACAGCCCCTTTGGATATCTGTATGGTGATTTCTGAGAAAATTAGGAAACAACCTTCCTCAAGACCCAGCAATACCACTTTTGGGTGTATATCCAAAAGATGCTCAATTCAGCATTGTTTGTCATAGCCAGAACCTGGAAACAACCTAAATGCCCCTCGACCGAAGAAAACATCATATTGAGAGATAACCTAGACTCAGACAGACAATTATCATATGTACTCATTCATAAGCGATTTTTAAACATAAAACAAAGAAAATCACCCTACAAATCATACTCCCAGAGAACCTAGACAACAATGAGGACCATAAGAGAAACATACATGGATCTAATCTACATGGCAAGTAGTAAAAGACAAGATCTCCTGAGTAAATTGGGAACATGGGGACCATGGGAGAGGATTTAAGAGGAGGGGAGAGGGGCTGGAGAGATGGCTCAGTGTTTAAGAGCATTGCCTGCTCTTCCAAAGGTCCTGAGTTCAATTCCCAGCAACCACATGGTGGCTCACAACCATCTGTAAAGAGGTCCGGCGCCCTCTTCTGGCCTTCAGGCATACAGACAGAATATTGTATACATAATAAATAAATAAATATTAAAAAAATAATAAAAAAAAGAGGAGGGGAGAGGCAGGGAGGGGATCAGAGAAAAAAATGTAGAGCTCAATAAAATCAATTTAAAAAATGACATAAAAAATTTTAAAAAAATAAAATCTCAAAAAAAAAAAACCCCAAAAAACCAAAAGAATCCACTTCACAGACAGGAAGCTGTTTTTCTTGAGTCACTATTGATGCAAATGAGTGCTACATTTGGAATTAAAATGACACTATTTTGGATTAAGATCAATATATAGACGCCAAAACTCCTTGGTCGCTCTGATGACCTAGTACAGAGGTCCACGGAAGAGTCACCGCACTGTAGGATTCATCCCTCATCTCTCTCCTTCATCTGTGTGAATTCTTGTTAAATTATTCCATGCATGAACATATTACTGCCTAATGAGGACATTACCATTTTTTTGTCTTTTTTACCCACAGGCTGTTCAAATCAACTGAGCTCTCAATAATTGAGTTAGGGGAAAAAACACCCTAATTGGCAAGCACCCTTCCCTGCAGGCAGGTTGAGAACTGCCAGGCTTATAGCTACATTTTAAGAGAAAGTTACCAAAAGAATCTCAAGGTGCTAATTATGCAGCCATATAATTTACATAGATTTGTGTCTCATTAACATATAAGTCTCCAGTTTTTAAAAACTGATCTACTCAAACTTGGTGAGGGTAATTGCTGGAATATTTGAGGAATTTTTCTCTCCTGTGAGCCAGCCAAACATATCCTTTCTTCCTTTTCTTTTTTTAAATGTGTTTTAGTTTATTCTAATGAAGTCTGTCTCAAATAAGTGTATTATTAGGTATCATGTCCAGATAGATGGAATAAGAATGGTGGGTGAGGGGATCTGGACTTCCTTGGGTATGCAGTCCTCAGGGTGGAGAGGGGAATCTTCAGAACGCACAGAGGCCTGCACAATGCTTACCAACCGTGACATTCTTTCAAAGCACCAGGGTTGTTCCAGGGTGGACTCGGGGTGGCTCTGAAATGGATTGCCTGCAGTAATGGCATGACACTTTCACCAGAGACGGCAAGAGAGCATCTGTAATTATAAACATTTCAGCGCAGGCAATATCGTAATAAGCATTTTTTAAAATGTTAATGAGCCCTTTGAAAACTCCAGTTATAACCGGAACCAAGGCCAAACTGCTAATTGTTCTTCCTTCTTTGGGTCAACGTAGTAGCATCCAAAAGGAGCCAATCCTCCCAGCTATTTTAAGGGATTAGGAAGAATGATAGCAACTTTTTTTTTTTTTAGCTTTTGTTATTTATCTTATGGGCATGAACGCTTTGCCCTATATGAAAGGATGCGCAGCACACATATGTGTGATGCTAGCAGAAATCAGAAGAGGGCATCAGATCACTAGAACTGGAGTCAGGTGGTTATGAACCACCATGTCCATACTGGGAGCTGAACCCTGGTCCCCTATAAGCGCAAGAACTGTTCTTCATCACCAAGCCATCTCTCAGGCCACGTTTTTAAAAAACGGGTTTTGAGTCTGTTATGCAACATCAAATCAAATGCCCCTGTGCTCTTGCGGGCTTAGGCGCAGCGCCATCTTTGTGGGCAGTGGGGAAGCCGTCCAGCTCTTCAGAATCCATCCCTGGAGCACCGGACTGTGAGGAGCTTCCTCCCTGGTTTCTTTCCACTCCCCGCATTGAGCTGGCTCGGAAGTGGTCTAAGGTCCATAGCATCATCAGGGTCAGTCATAAGCACAGAGCCAACTTTCAACAGAGATAGCTCTTCTTGTATTTCCTAATAAACTCTCTCACACTCAGGGGTTCACCTGGCTTAGTCCTAGAAATAGCTGAGTGCAATACCGGGTGCCTGTAGCCTTGAACACCAAATATTGCTGACTTTCAGTTCGGCTATGTAAACACAGACATAGGTAGATGCAAGAAAGAAAGGGTCTTTAAGAATTTTCGTTTGAACTTTATTGAAACATTTGTATTCTAGTCAATACAACCTTGCTCCTTTATTGATTTCATATACTTGTGTTTTCCGAAGCCACCATGGGATCTAATTAATGAGTGTAATGAATGAATCTTAAGATTAAAAATACAAATACATGAGCTGGGGGGATGGCTTGGTAGTTAAGAGCCCCTGCTCCTCCTTTGGGGCCCCAGGTTCAGTTCTCAGCGCCCACATGATGCCTCATAACTGTCTGTAATTTCAGTTCCAAGGGATCCCTGCCATCTCTGGCCTTCACGCACACACACACACACACACACACACACACACACACTGTGCACATACAGGCAAGCAGCTATCCACATCCATACATTCATTAAAATCAATAAAAATCATTTAGAAATTCAAATACAAGTAAACCATGGAGTTACTTGAAGCTCCTTCCTCTCAACAAGGTGACATTGCTAACACCTTCCACAGATGGAAATGTGTTCCCTTCTTATTCATAAAACAGGGGAGTGGAAACCATGATCAGAATATATCGTATGGAAACATATTTTCAACTAAGAAGAAAAGAAAACCAAAACGCTAGAACCAGCACGCTGGTTATGTATGCTGTTCATGCTTTTAGTATTTTGACAATGGCTTGGGACAAAACAAGGTTCTGCCATTCTTTAAGAAATTATGAGCCAGCAAGGGACATGCCTGTCTTCCCAGAATTGGAGGCAGAGTTGGGAGGATGGGAAATTGAAAACCAGATGGGGCTACACAATGGTGGCGCATGCCGGTAGGATTTGCTGAAGGAGGCAGAGGCGGGAGTGCGCGGGGATGGCTATGGGGCTCGGAGCTGGGTGCCAAGCTGGGACAGTCTATGCCCAAATGAATGTGGCGTAGCCTCGGCTAGCCACAGTTGGGAGCCAGGTTTTGCGAATGAGCTCAATATGGGAAATAGCCAGGCCAGCTTAAGGATAACAATTATATTTTTAATGGTTACAATGGGAAACTCACGGCACAAGAATGGGGAGTCCAACTTCTTCTGTGTCCGGCGCAGCGAGAGCCTGCACCTGGTCCGTCCCAGTTTTCTTCCTGGGTTCCAGGTCGCCACGCCTTAACTAGGCGTGATTGGTTAACAGAGCTTCCCCATCAACACAACTAAAGTCCATCTTAAAAAGAACAAAGAGAAAAAATGTCTGTTATATCCCAAGGACTATAATTCTAACACTTTACATTGCTTGTGCTTTGTAACTGCAGAAGATCAAAGCCAGGGCCTTAGCCATGCTGAGCAAGTACTTACTACGGAGATCAATATCCCTTCTAATGGTCCTTGGTTTGACCTTAACGTTATTCCTAGAAATGTGACCTTTAGAGTCAGCGAAGAGAGCACAACCCGGCTCCGTCTTCCGTCTGCAAGCCAGCCGGGGAGTTGGGGTGGCTAGCGCTGCTCAAAGCGCTGCCCAGAGCGCGTTATCTTGCCGGCACCTGACTGCTTTTCCACAGGATCACAGGGGCATCTGCAAATGGACACATTATGAATATAAATTGGAAATTTCTGCTGTGCAAAATTAACCCTACGAGTGTTAATGGAAACTCCATCTCCATTTGAATGTGCCTCCCTAGTTTAAGAGATACAAGATTACTGACCCAATATGAAGTGAACGGGAAGCCTATCTTCGTCCATTTTCACATGTGTGACATCAATGCACCAGGACCTTCTTCGTTCCAGAAAACAGCCATCAAATCAACGTCTCACATTCTCCGTAGCTCTTCCTGGCCCGTGTCCCTGTAATTTCATAAATTCCTACACAAGAAACGAAAGAGACAGAGAGTAAAAGAGGGTTTTGATTATGTGAACTTGAAAACATTGTTTCGGAGCTTTCAAATACAGTGCTTTTTTTTTTTAACTGCTTCAGTGCGCCTGCGTGAGCCTCTAAGACATCTTCAGCATTTCCCAACGCATCTGACATTATAGGGTTTAGTGCGCTGGCTGTGAGGCTCAGGGATATCCTCGTTTGTCTCAAGCGCGACACCTTCAATCTAGTAGTGTTCGTTGTCTTCTCTGCTTTATCAGAGGTAGGGCTTGCAATCCGTGTGACGAGGGGCGTGGGTTCCCAGAGGGACCCCACCTTCCACTAGCTCCCAAGAAGATAAGCGCAGACGGTGAAGTGGGAAGAAGGCTGTAGTTTCTCCAGGGTTTTGTTTAGAGATGCAAGCTTCACTTAGATGCCCCCCTGGGACAAAGGGAGGTGCCGTTGGCTAGGCAGATCCGTGGCATCTGGGCTTCCCTCCTGCTCTTGAGATTCACCTCATCTGCATTTCTCGGCACCTGTGCCTCTTAAAGCGCCCACATAAAAGACGCAGCCGCGATCGTGCACATAGCCCTCTGGTTGAGGTCTGGCAAGAAGCTAATTTTCAGGAACCCTGGTCTAACTTCCTATTATCTCAGCTGGCCTGTTAACCGCTCTCATCCACACCACACTCATTTATGAAGGATACCCTAATGAGAAGCAGATCAGGTGGCTTAAACAACAGAAATTATTTCCGCAGTTGCAGAGGCCAAAGTTCAAGACTCAGGTCCAGGTACGGTAGGCTTCGTCTGAGACCTCATCCCTGTTTTGTAGGTGTCCTTCTTGTATGCCTGTATGACCTGCCTTCTGTACGCTCATCCCTGGTGGTGTCACCTTGTGTCCTAACATCTTTCCAAGAAGTCTGTCAAATAGGCTGAGGGCAGTATGTGTCGGGTATTCTTGTAACAAAGTACCTTCTTAAAGACTTCGGGACCAGACACAGCCCCCTGCTGAGATATTAGAGCTGAGGGCTTCAGTGGACAATTTGGGAGAGGTGGTGATTCGGGTCCTAACCCACACTGCCAAGCTCAGGAGTTACCCGCAAGGCTTCAGCTTCTATTGAAGGCTCCTGTGGTCCTGCCCTGCTCCCAGCCAGGGCACTTGAAGGTAAGTCTGTTAAGAGGTCAATCTGATGTGCTCTTAGAAATCCAACTTCATCCGAGTGTGGTTTGCAAAGCTTAACATCCCACCATCGTCACCATCAGTGAATCCTGATGACTCTTTATGCAAGTCACCCCCACAGCTAAAGTTAGAACTTCCCTGTCACTCCCAGGTCCCTTCTCCAAAGTCCCCTCCACCCCTGGCCGATTGAAACAGCACGCCTATACTCTCTCATCTTCACCGCAGAGATTCTTTGCCTTTTCCACACTGCCATAGGCACGGACTTCCACGATGTGTACTGGTGTGTGTTTTCTTAGTCTCTGTTTATTAGTTTTATATTTTTTGCTTTTACGTCTGGGGTTTAGTTTGGTTGTTGCTGCTGCAGCGGGCTTTAACTTCTGAGATTCACCCACTCTCGCGCACGGTAGCAGTTCAGTCTTCCTCAGTGCTGAGGGATGTCGGTCTGTGTGGTCAGATTGCAAGCTGTTCGTTAATCTCCTGTGGATATCACAGTCCACTCATAGACTCACTGCTGACTCCAGTTGGGGCTGCTAGGAACCTTGGTGTTCAAGACTAGGCATGAACATGTTTTCATTTTTTTTTTTACATTTACTTACTTAGTAGAGTATACATGTCTGGGTGTGAGAGTGTGTGCATGTACATGCATGGGCATGTGCATACACACACACCACAGCATGCCTGTGGAGACCAGAGGACACTCTGTTTCCTCCTTCCACAATGAGGACTCCAGGAAGAAATGCAGGTCACCAGCAAGCCCATAGATGGATTACCCAGTAATCCATCTCACCAGTCCTATGTTTCCATCTATTGTCTGTGCAAGCTTGGATGCAGAGCAATGAGGTTATACAAGCACAAGTGATATTACCTTCTTACCTTTTCTTAGTGTGTGCTAATTGTACAGAGTTCCATGATGACAATTCTACACACGCACGTACCGCATGGGGATCGAATTCGCACCTTCTTTATGCCCCCCCCTTGCCTGCCCTCTGCTCTTTCACAATCCTGATGATCCCTTGCTTGTCTCCATGCCCCAACCCAGACATCACAGAAGAGAGGAGATGCCAGAGTGTACTGAACCCCCCAGTTCCTACCTTCCTGTCAGTGACATCATTTCATTCTTCTTCGCAATTGTGCCACATTCCAGTGTGTGTGTGTGTGCGTGTGTGTGTGTGTGTGTGTGTGTGTGTGTGTAGGCACGTTTTGCTTTTAGAGGCCTGACAGTAACTGAGGGGGATTTGTACCATAAGCAGAGACACTGGGAGCTTCTCCAAGAGGTGAGCTTAATTCAGCCCTCTCTCTCTCTCTCTCTCTCTCTCTCTCTCTCTCTCTCTCTCTCTCCATTAACTGTCTCATGCCCACTCCATGCCTCAATTCGCTCCCTTAGCCCTTGATTTCATCTAATCTTCAAGGCATTCCGGTGTTCAAGTGCCCTCTCCTACTAGCAATTCTCTTTGTTATCATCGCCTAGTCCTTCAGCCAAAACCAGTCAAAGCCAGTCAGGAGAAAGAACAGGACCAAGGATGCTGTTTCCTGTGGTTCTCTCATTTTTAGAGTTTTAACTTAAAAATATGTGTTTCTGTGTGTAACGTGTATGTCTATTATATGTATGTACATATTATACACATGTACATGCATTATATACACCACATGTTTGTTATATGTATATGTGTTATATATTAACATACACATTATAGGTATGTGTATTATATGTATATGCATGTGTGACGTGTATGTATGCATTATACGTATATGTGTTGTATGTGTGGTACAATATGAATGTGCATGTGATATGTCTGCACATTTGCATTGAATGTGCATGTGATGTGTCTGCACATTTGCATTGAATGTGCATGTGATGTGTCTGCACATTTGCATTGAATGTGCATGTGATGTGTCTGCACATTTGCATTGTGTACTCACCCATGCAAGTACTTGTGAAGACCAAGGTTGACACCAAAATGTCTTCCTCAATAGCATCTCTGTGTTATTCTTTGAGGCAGCATTCTGTACTGAGCCCGGAGCTCATTGTTTGAGCTGGACTGGTTGGCTAGTGAGCCCTGGGATTCTCCCTTCTCTGACCACCTCGCCACCCCTGCTGCAGTTACGGGCACCCACTACTGTGCCCACTGCTGCGGTTACAGGCACACACTGCTGTGCCCGCTCCTGTGGTTACAGGCACACACTGCTGTGCCCGCTCCTGCGGTTACAGGCACACACTGCTGTGCCCACTCCTGCAGTTATAGGCACTGCTTTGCTTGGCTTTTCCATGGATGTTATGGACTTGAGTTCAGGTTTTGAAGCTGACAGAGCAAACACTTTATTCAGCTCCATCTCTCTAACCCCGAGGGCTCTCGTTTAGACGTCAGAGTTTTTCTCTAGGAAGCCCCTGCTTTTCTCTTGTCTTTCACCCCACTAGACTGTGATGCCCCCCAGGAAAGGCTGGTTTGTTTTTTCTTTTAGTCTTCAGGGGTTGATGGACACTTTACACATAGTAGGTTCATAACACTTATAGAATAAAGCCCAAGTGTGTGGACAGACATACAAAATAGGACCCCAATGTCCCTTTTTAGTCTTCACACCAGCTTGCTGCCTCCACAGCTGATGCTCCATCCACGCTGTCACGGCTGTGGTTTTCTCCTGCTCATTCCACTCTGTAATCCCTGCCTCTGACTTCCACTACTTCCTAAGTCTCCTTTGAATGCCATCACTCCTTCGAGTTCTTCCAAAGGACTCTAAGCCAGAGTCTACTGAAAAACAAAGCCTGCCTCTTGCTCTTTGTTCTTCCACATCCAGCTTGAAAAAATAAACTGAGGCCATACACACTCCTCCTCCTCCGTCGGCTCCTCCTGGAAAGAATATGTCTAGGCTGCCAGATAGTTGATAAATATTTGTGGAAGGTTAATGCCCAGGACTTCACTGCTTCGGGTGATGTTTGGATTTCTGTCTGCCACAGCTACTCGGGGCACAGGAGGTTATTTCTCCCAGGCAAGCTAATCAAAGGCAGGCATGATGTTAACTAGGTGGTCCGTGCCTGGCGCAGTCACAGATCCTCAAACGTCATCCCTTGTGTTCAGCAAGCTGTTTAATAAGCCAAGGGTCTTCGAGGAGTTCCTTTTGTCGTTTTCTGTTCCTTGACGTCCAGCCGGAGCCAAGTAATCTGCGAGACGCCTCCTTATGAGGGGCTGGAAGCTCCGTGCTTCGTGCTGTATCTGAAGTCCTCTGATTCAGTTCTGCTTAGTTTTATATGCTGGCATTTTCTCTTGTCCTTTTCATGGAAGAGGGCTGAGAACACTTGATTAAAAACCGTAGGTTTTGTGGGCAATTCCCTTTAGTCTTCTGACTGAAACCTAACACCATTTTATAAAAATCAATAGTTTCACGGTTTCTGGTTGAAATTACCACGAGGCTCCTTTGGCTTTGTGGGTAGAGATGATGTTTTCGGAGACAAGTCTGGTGGGTAGGGACGAGAGCAGAAGAGTAAGTCTTTCCTAAGGGCATGGGGGAACCAAATGGAACAGTTGCCCTGAGGTGGATGCTTAGGGACCACAGGGCTAGAAATCGGAACGCTCAACAGGTCTAATCATTTTCAGACATGTCTTAGATCTAATCACCCAAACCACACGCGTGTATTCCCACGTGCATCCACAGGCACACATGCAAAGACTTGCTTCCCCTGAGACACAATACAAGCTTGCACTCTGGGCCTGACATTCTCATTTAAGCTTTTCAAGAGCAATTTTAGAAATGTCACGGACTTCAGTGAAAAAAGAAAGAAAGAAAGAAAGAATGAAAGAAAGAAAGAAAGAAAGAAAGAAGGATTTAAAATTACTTTGCATGGTCTAGGCTAAATTGAGTTTGTTATTGTAAAGTGGAGAAACCTATTATGTGCCCAAACTAACATTCACAGCATGAACCAAGTAGATGCAATGTTTGTTTCTATGTCAAGTTTGGTTGTGCATGAGAGGACAAGGGTCTAGTCCCACTTAGCATTATTGTGGAAGCCCCATTGGTAATAGATATTCTCCCAGAACATCATTGTATGTATGATGATGAGTGTGTTACTTGCTAAATGGTCAGGTGGAAACAACAGTTAGGTCTCCAGTATGTTGGCTGTCTACTAAGATCTCCATTATACAGTTTTATCTAAATCCCACTTTAATACAATATATAGATGTTATTGTTCCTATATTGTAGATGAAAAACCAAGGTTCATGAACCATGAAGTAATTTGCCCAGGATGACACACTGGAAAGCAAATAAATTTGAAATTTGGACTCAGATGTGTCTAATTCAAAATCCATGTAAGCATCAATATTTCACAATGCAACAAAAATAATTGGACTTTTGTGTTTAGCATCTATTAACTAATGACTAGCTCTTCATCCCCAAACCATAGCAAGTGGGCACAGAGAGAGACTTGCTCACTTGTGTGGCTGGCTACTTACTGAACTAAATGTATTTTTTAATATATTTTTTCTTTTTTAAAATATTTATTTATTTATTTATTATGTATACAATATTCTGTCTGTGTGTATACCTGCAGGCCAGAAGAGGGCACCAGACCTCATTACAGATGGTTGTGAGCCACCATGTGGTTGCTGGGAATTGAACTCAGGACCTTTGGAAGAGCAGGCAATGCTCTTAACCTCTGAGCCATCTCTCCAGTCCCAACTAAATGTATTTTTAAAGTTAGTACTGCCTTTGAAAGGAAAGCCCATTGAGATGATCTTAAATGGGAGTATGTAACATCTACTTATTTCTAGGACTACTGCGAAAACTCTCCTTTTCCAGAACTCTTCCTGGCATCTTCTGATGGGTTTCTCTGTCTGCACCGTGTGTATCAGATCTGCTCTGTGGACCCCCAGGAAAGCTTCCAGAATGTTCTCTACCAAAGCCCATGGTTGTGTATCACAAGCTCAGAACTGTTGACCTCTAGGTCATGAGAGTGTGTTATTGACAGTCAGTGCTCCTCCGTGGTTCCCTCACGCTATCTTAGCAAGATGTCTACACAGTTTATCTTTTTTTGTGTAACACAATCACTGTAAGGACTGAGCCTTCAGTGCTGAACCCAAAGTAAGCACAGGAAAAATAATTACCACACTCAGAATTTCTCTCCAAGTAGCGTAAGATATGCTCTGTGGCTGGATCTCTGAACAGGCCACGATGTGCACTCCAGAGTGGCTCACAGTCTAGCAATCTACCACTGCCACATCATGTTGGTGCTCTACCCAGATGGCTCTCCCTCCCGGATTCTATTCCTTGGCTCTCCTTCCCTGAAGCCTGCCTCCGCCTGCCAATCTCTAAAATGTCCCTCTGTTCCGCTGCCTTCAAGACTGCACATGGACACAAAAGGATTCTCCTCATCAGATCTTGGCACTTTGTCATAGACTCAGTCAATATCTATTGTTTCTAACTTTGCCCATAACAGGTTAGTTCTGCCTGTTCCAACATGGCTCGTACAACTAACAGCACCCATGCCTACCTCACTGACCACCTGCCGGGAAACACCAAACAGGCACATTCTCCAGACACCTGAAGCACATAGAGCTCACGGGCCACTGACCCTGGGGTGAGCTTGAAGAAAGGAGGCCACTGTTTCCTCAGACACCAGATGACGGGTGACAACTGTGCCTCAGAAAGTCAAGCTACAGTGGGCTGACAGGGACATGGGAAAATCTGACAGAGGATGTACTAGGAAGCTTGTCATTTGGAGTTCAGACACAATCAGACACCGAAAGTGATGTCTGTCGAGTTTCCTAGAGTGCTGCCCTACGGACCAAGGGATGTGACACCGTGAGAGTCCCTCGGCAGTCATGAGTGTCACTGGAATGTAAGATCTGTCAGTGGCCTCTTAGCCATGGTTCGTTTTCCAGGTTCAATTACATGAGGTCAGTCAATATTGAAAAACATAAAATGGGAATTTCCAGAAATAAATAATTCGTAAGTTTGCAACTGTACGTATTCTGAAGAGCACGGTGAAGTCTTGCACTGCCTGACTCAAGAATAAACATCCTTTGTCCAAAGTATCCACTCCATCTGCTCTCCAGCCATCACTAGTAGCCACCCCGGCTATTTGATGACTGTTGGAGTGCTGTATGTCACAGTGTCTGTGTTCACGTAACTCTTATTTTGCTTAGTAATAATCCAAAGTATTATTTTATTTTACTCTAATTATTATAGTCTAATTGTGTAATAATTCAGTCTTACTATTAATTTTTATTGGTGCTCTGTGACTGAGCCAAATTCCTAGGTTAAACTTTATCATAGATATTATATGGATATACATACATATAATACTTACATATTGGTAACTATAATCGACACCTGGGAGAATCTGCAATGGATCTCTCTTTGACTGTGTCTCCTGTGGATAAGAAGCCCCAGACCTTTCTTGCGGTTTCCCACATGAGTGAGGGTGCAGACCAAACGGTGGTAGGTTCTTCCAGCTATGGAATCCTAAGAGATCTTCTAGCAGCACTTCTTCAGTGTCAGGGTTATGCCTACCAAGAGCCCACAGATCTCAGTTATACAAAGAGGTGACACAGACTTCTAGGGCTATAGGGCCATAGCAAAGCAGCACTGGTACTTCCATCTTGTTCTCGTCATGCGTTCAGGCCTCCCTTACACCTGCTCCCCTGTCTGCCTGGAATTGCTGTTCTTTCCAGATCTTCAAGAAGCACAGAAGTAGCTGTGTCCTACTGCTTCCCTGCAACAGTTCATGTTGCCGCCATTTCTAAAGCACCAGGATGCCCCTCCATTGACCCCTATTCTAACACGGTGATCTTTGCAGGCTGCAGGAATGTGAGGACTCAGGTGCCTTGGCCACTGTTCTCTTGCTGCGAGGAGACACCATGACCAAGGCAACTCTCATAAAAGAAGGAATTTAGTTGGGACCCACAGTTCCAGAGATTTAGTCAATTGTCATCATGGTGAGGAGCATGGTGGCATGGTGGCAGACAAGGTGCTGGAACGGTAGCTAAGAGTTCTACACCTGGGTCCAGAGACAGCAGGAAGAATGACAGAGACACTAGGTCTGGTTTAGGCTTCTGAAACCTCAAAGCCCCCCCCCCCCCCAGTGACACACTTCCTCCAACAAGGCCACACCTACCCCATCAAGGCTTACATCTCCTAATACTTCTAAGTTAGGCCATTCACTGATGACTAAGCATTAAAATACATGAGGCTACGGGGCCATGGGACTATTCTTATTCAAACCACCACACAAGCTGAAGCAGGAGCTTGGCCGCATTTCCTTTGGAAGGAGTAAGAGCCACAGTTGCTCCAGCACCAGACTCTGCCTTGCCTGGATCCCTGGAGGAGCTGGCCCTCTTTGCTCCCCGAGGTTCTGTATTTACATCCGGGACCTACAGAGCAATTGGACCCTCTTGGCTTAGTCTTTCCTAAGCAGATGTTGCAAGGAAACCTGTCTCTAGGATGCATGCTTTCTTTCTCCCCAGTGATGAGATTCTTTCC
The DNA here is from genome assembly GCF_018167655.1 of Microtus oregoni. Taxonomy (NCBI): domain Eukaryota; kingdom Metazoa; phylum Chordata; class Mammalia; order Rodentia; family Cricetidae; genus Microtus; species Microtus oregoni. The sequence continues at coordinate 26,299,901 of NW_024543077.1, forward strand.
AGCCTCATTTTGGCTGATTCCCTTCTGACGGCATCAGCAACTGTCTCAGTGAGAAGCCAGGCCTATTGAGCAATGAACCTCCCGGGAATGGCTCTCTGTCTTCCACTTCCTGGTTCTCCTTCCTTAAGAGTGCACTCTGGTGCAGAGCTCTGGCCCTGAGCACAGCTCTGACTTCCTAGTTCTGGAGAACCTTCACTAAAGGAGCTGCCCAACCCAGAAGTTCCTAGCCTGACCTTGCCTTATTCCCTGTGGTAGGAGAGCTGTTTTTTTTTTTTTTTTTGACACTTTCTTGCAAAGAAAAGTCTTTATCCACAAACTACATTCTTTAATTCTTACACAAACTTGTTTGGGGACAAAATATAATATTACACCTAAGAAAGCAACTCAGTTTGTTTAGAACTGTTGCTAGTTCTTCCTAAACTGCACACTGTGAACTGCGTATGTGTGCCACACCACCTGTGAAGGGTGTTTAACAGAATGAAGGCTGAGAAAGATGTTGGGAATTCGGGGTCACGGCCAAAAGGTCCCTGAAACAGGCAAACACTGTTTCTCAGAATTCTTGCAGAGCAACTGGGGGGGGGGGGTTCATGCAGTGAGCATGATGGCGAGTATGTTTCCCAGAAGGGTGTAGCAAAGCCATGGTGGCCACAGAGAAGAGTTTGGACGCGGATAACCTGAGGACTAGGTTCTTCTGTTAGCCCTGACTTAATGTTTTGGCGAGACCCCAAAACCACATCATAGGACAATTTCAGTTTCTGTTTGGAAGTAAGCCCATATCTGAACTTGTGTGCCCTTAATTCCATAGGGTTATTTAAGTAGTTTTCACTTCTCCATTAGCTGTGTGGTTCTTTGTGAAGAATTCTTATAGGAGGATTTCTCAGCTGAAACTACTCAGCTTGTTGCCCATCCTAGTCTGAACCAAGCAAGGTTCAGGGTATGTCTGAGTGCAGGAGAGCCTTTGCCTCAAAGGGCTCAGTGTTGTTGAACGGAGACAGACCTACAAGGAGTAGGCATGTCATTTTACTATAGAAAATGTAGGGTTGTTGAGTAGGGCTGTGGAGTCGACTCTGCAGGTAAAGTACTTCCCACATGTACAAGGGGACATGAGTTCAAACCCCAAGCATCCACCTCAAGCCAGGCTCAGTAGTCTGTGACATAATTCCAGTGTTCTTGTGCCAAAATGAGCAGGGGAATCCATGAAACCTTAAGGCCAGCGAGCCTAGCATGAAGAATAACAAGCAAATTAGAGACCCTGTCAATCATGTTTTTGGCAGAGTCCAAGATCCTAGATTGCCCTTTGACAGCAATGTGAGCCCCACAAAAACACACATCTTAAACACAGAGCTAAAAAAGGGCACTAGGACAAGACTGCTTATGGAAGGAAACTGGTGTCTGGAGCTGATGAGACAGAAGGAAGGAGAAGGTCAGTGATGGATGGTATCTAGACCAGTGGTTCTCAACCTTCCCAGTGCCGTGACCTTATAATACAATTGCTCCTGTTGCGATGGCCCCCAACCACAAAGGTATCTTCATTGCTACTTTATAACTATCATTTTGCTACTTCTCTAAATCTTAACGTAAATAAGGGTGTTTTCCAAAGGTCCCAGGCAATCACTGTGAAAGGGTTCTTCATCCCCAAGGCAGTCATGACATGAGGTTGAGAACCTCAGATAAAGACGATGCCTAGATTGCTCTCATGAGAAGTATTGTGGAAGCAAGCAAGCAGGAGAAACCCATTGAGCACATCCTTCACGAGTATACCACCATGAGATACTACCAGCCAATCACGTTTGCTCCTAGTTTTAATTTTTAACCCCTGTGTGAGGCTGCTGTTCTCTGCTTAGCTCTGCTACCTCAATGCAACACCCTTAGCTCAGGTCTCACCTTTATGGACACGTCCTCATGGCTTCATTTGGACTTAACCATAGCCCCAAAGGCTACTTTAAAATACCATAATCACAATGTTCCTGCCTTCTCACTATTTTATAATGGGGGGCCAAATTTCTACAGCAGTGTAACAGGTCTGTCTCCTCGCCTTTTGATGTTCCCTACATTGGCTATAAGGAAATACAAATGCTACCGAGAGCCAATGTAGTCATAAACAGCCTTTCTAAGTCACTTTTACTGTCTTGTAGCCCTAACTATTTTGGTAAGGAGACATTATAAAGTAGACGTTATGAGCACAGTCTCAGAAATCAGATGTGGTAAAACAGTCACACCTATACCATTCTGCACGGTGACCCTGAACTTGACACTTCATGCTATAGCTTGATGCCTCTATCTCCTCATCTTAGCTATTGTCCCCCCTGGGCAGGATTTCAGGTTCCACACGTCCAGAAGCCTTGACAATATCAAAACCTTCGTGGTATTAAAGACACTGGTCTGTGGAAGCGCCCCATAGCCAGACCACAGCAAGACTTCAGTAAAAGGATGGCTAGTTTTTCATCATTTATGCTTAAGAACCCAGGAAGTAGTCACTGGATCTCTGAGAAATCTAGAAAGTTTTCCAATGTGCCCTTGAGCCCTGGGACTAAAAGGCTACTCTGGCTCTTCTATGTCCACCGTGCCCCCTTGCAATAATGCTTCCTCCCTGTGGTTCCTGACACGTGACCTAAGACAGTGCTGTTGCCATGGAGCCATCACTGAGCTGCTAGCCTCTAGTGAGATTTTTCAAAATAAAGTATATGGTAACTAAATGTTTAGATTCCCCGTCATTTCCAGTGAATTGCGTCTCAGGTCTCCATACAGGCATTTTCTCGCCTGCTCTTCCCTGAGCCTTGCAATTACATACAAAATATCTTTCTCCAATTACATAAAAAATTGTGTGATGCTGCAGTCTGACTACGGGCTTTTGACGTGGCTCATGCTTCTTCAGATACCGTGGAAGAAAGCAGTGGGTCCGTGGTGTGTGCGTTAGCAGGTTTGTCTTGGGAAAAGCTGGCGGCAACACGAGCATCTGGCGTTCCCTTCCCCAAATCACCTTCACTGAGTTGCCATTACGCATGCTCCTCAGGAAGCTCTGCTTGCTTGGTTGTTTGGGGTTTGACAGAACTGTACTAAAGGAAATTGTAGCATTATCTCATGATGACTAGACGACACTTTAGATCCAAGCTTACTAGAATTCGCATCAAGATTTGGTGTCCCAAGGGAGGAGAGTGGCGTGCGTGTCTCCTTAGGTCTCAGTGCACAAAGCCAGGGCCAAATTTGATATCGGGTAGAAATCATTATCAATCCATTATAAAAATTGCTTTCTTTGGCTTTGATTATCAAACTTTTGTTGTATGTCTTTTCTTTTTCATTATTCCCTTTTATTCAAAGAAGCATGCAGCATGACTTTACCTGGGGAGATGTAGAGAGAGAGACCTCTATTCATCCACGATCCAGAGGCTCCCAAAAGATCAAGGACAGAATTCTACCCAAATCAAATACAGGGAGCTGAGGAGTTTACTGGGCAGGCCTGAGGTCAGCCATACATTCAAGAGAACCAACCACAGAAGTGAATCATGAGAAACCATAGCTCCTGATCGATAATCCTCTGGACAGCGGGGAGGCGGCTACACTGAGGAGTTTTCCACCCCATGGGAGGGGACAGGCCTCCAGAGCTTCCGGAGGGAATCCTGTGAGCCCTCCAGGAAGGAATGTTGATCTACCTGCTCTCCCGAGGACTCCTGATAGTGATCACAGTCACCCTGGAGGAAGATGGCTCTGGTCGCTGCCAGCATAGGAGAAAGGGCTGCAGGACTAAGCCTGTGCGCTATGTTAAATAGGGGACTTAAAAAACGTGAAACGGTAGGGCTCCCCTTTACTCCTGCCACAAGCAACTGGGATAGAGTCAGACACCCCCAAGACACTCAAACTTTCTTGGACCCTAAACCCAGTCCCAACTGGCAACTGGAGTCATTTAGGAACGAACCTTCTCGTCTAGGGCAAGTACGCAGAAAATAAAAACACAACGTAGTCTATATTAAATTGCTAGAAGGCAAATAACATCAGAACAAGTAGAGAAAAACATCTAAAATGAGCTGGTTATTATACCATTTCGTCCTTTGTTCCTAATTATCTCAAGAAATGACTAAACCCTTGAAAATGTACACTGTAGAACGTGGACGCTGTAAATCTTTATAGAGAAATGGGGTGTTCAGAGCCTGTCATTAGTTTAAAGCTGATGCAAATACAGATTCAAGTTCCTGCCATCGCAATGGTGTTAAAGCCACAAGAACAAGAAAGAGGTCTAACTTAGAACAGCGCATCCTACTGCGTCTCCGACTGCTCTGAAGCCGGATTCCTTCCCAGGCTCTCAGCCTCCCCACCTCCTTCTATAGGTATGTGTCCCCAGGAGCCTAGAGACACATTCACAGTCCCCAAACAAATGGCCTTCCCAGTTATGTGTTCCTCTCCACTTGGGCAGGGGAAACACAGCTGCAGGGAGCAGTTTTGTGGAAAAGATTTCCTAAATACTTTGCAGCTTTTCATTTGTAATTCAGCAGGAAGCCAGAACCGAAAACGACAGGTGGCCGGGCCCGTTGAGTACTAAAGTTTCCAGTTTCAATTCCCTTCCCTTGAGTGGCATAGATCACCTATTAGCAATTACTTCTGCTGCCGGGAACTAGGTACTACATCCATTTTGGACTTGACTTTCATTTACCTCCTGTGTTAATCAGGGCTAGGCTGCATTTAAAGCCAGCATGTCCCAAACAATTCATTTCTGAGTCCCAAGGCCCAAGTGTGGGGGTATTCCAGGTGGAGTGAGTCTGGGGTCTTTTACCTGTTTCAGTCCTTGGAGGTTGAATGTCTGGGTCACACCTGTGGGTGTCACCTTTTATCCTGTTCTTGGTAAGGTCCCATGGGCACATGGGGAGTTGGGTATGTAGTCTGGCTGAGTTCCTAAACCTGGGGTTGGGTCACCGGGATCTCCACATCACAATGTGTTGCCCTGGACATCCGTTTTCAATATATTTATTAGCTCGCTTGTTTGTTTTGTGACTTGACTTTTTTCAGGAATTCACCCCCGGCAAGAGCAAGCTGTTCCTTTAGACCTTTGATTATCCTGACCTCGTTTCCAAAGTTCCTATCTTTCTCGACCCCTCTGTCATTCCCTTCGTGCTTTGTTCCCCTCAACAACCATATCCAAGCTCAAGATGTCAACAGAGAAACAACGGCTCTCCCTGCTATGACTCAGGGGAATGGGGCAACAATGAGGAGGAAGACTACAGAGAAAGAAAAGTACCGATGCTCGACCCTACTGGGCTTAGAGAGGATGAGTTCTTGAAGCATCCTGCCCAACATCATGGGAGGAGAAAGTGCTGTTATTTCCACCTGTTCTGTGTTATGCCCAGATCATGGAGTTCCCCAAAAACCAACTAGGAGACCGAGTCCTGTATGTAAAAGCAAAGGGCACAAGTTTGCCAACTCGGACTGTCCGTGTGTCCAATACATTGGCACAATCAGAGAGCCCCTAGCTCAATTGGGGTTGGGTTTTTATAGTAGTAAAGGCAGGGGTGAGGGACTTCTAAGGTTCAGGACCACCTAATTGGCTGACTTTTGTCTAGGGGTGTCCTGGTGAAAAGCAATAGGTGTGTGCTGACAGGTGATCCTATCTACAATGGTTGGGGTGTTAGGAATTTCCGTTGGATGGTCTGTTTCCGGGTGGTGCCTGAGTGGTATCAGCTTGCAGTCTTTCTTGAAACCAGAGTAAACTTACCTGAAACTACTGAGTCTCAGGCCTCTAGTGAGCTTGTCATGGCTGGGTACTACATTTAAGATACAGAAATCTAGCATTTTAGGTGAAAAGTTTTCATTTGGAAATAAAGATACTAATTAAAGTATCTTTTGCCCCTCTAAGAAGGAAGTGCAAAATTCATTCAAGGGTCAAATTCAGCCAGTAGATTAACATTTTGCAAACTTTACTTTCTCTTTCTCACCCTGAGAACCAGGGCAAGGATTCTGAAGAAATGAAAGCAGTGAGGCCAAGTACCCCACTTGGACTGGAGGACGGCACCTCCTGCTTCCTCAAACGCCTTGTGTTTGGAGTTCAGGGTTGTTTGTCTCTGCCAAGATTAATAAAACTCAGCATTCTACACGTTCCACACTTGGCTATTACTTTGCAAAAGCTAAAATTCCAGATGGAAGTGAGAGAAATAAAAAAATAAATAAATAAAACAGACAAAACCGAAAGAGATCTCTAAGCCTGAACCTTCAGGACACACAGTAAGAAGCAATGCCCATTAAGGGCAAGGCCTGGAATCCCAGTACTTGGGGGAGTAGGGCATGAAGATTGCCACAAAACTGAGGCTATGCTAAGCTACAGAATGAGTTTCAGGCCAGCCTGGATTACAAAGTACAACTCTACCTCAGAGCTACACAAAGGCAAAAAGACTTACCTTGTGCTATGATAAGGCAACAATGATGATGATGATGATAATAATAATAATAATAGCACATATGGTCTCTATAAACAAGGGCCAGGGCCAAATTCTGGATTTGCTACTTACTATGTAAGCTTAGCAGGGATAGCCTGCCTCTGTGTGTGCGTGTGTGTGTGTGTGTGTGTGTGTGTGTGTGTGCGCGCATGTGTTCACAAATCAATGGAGGTTTAGATTTCAGAATCTAAAGTGTATATATTAGAATATATTTGGGAATACATAATTTATAATGCTATGTTTCTGAAACATTTCTTTTCCTGTTCTGGAGGCTGCACTTCAGGCTCTATGTGTGCTAAGCAAATATTTTCCTAGTATACTATATTGCCAACATCTCTAAAATATTATTTAAGGAATGGGGTCTAATTAGAAGCTGCTCATTCATTTTTCTGGCTTGCCAAACTCACAGAATAATCACACAGAAACTATATCATACAACACTCCTTGGCCTAGTAGCTCATACTTCTTATTGGCTAGCTCTTAAATTAACCCATTTCTATTATTTTAATATTTTATCACAAGACTTGTGGTTTACAGATAAAGTTCGTGGGTGTCTGTCTCCTCCGGCAGCTACATGGCTTCTCTCTGACTCTGCCTACTGTCTCATCCTCTATCTGTTCGGAACTCCCACTTCGCCCTGCAATAGGCCCCAAACAGCTTCTTTATTAACCAATGGCATTGACAGCATACAGAGGGGAATCCCACATCAGATGGGGGATAACTGACATGAGGAGGATGAAGAAAAGAAAAAGAATTGTGGTAAAAAAAAAATAGAATAAAAATATTACCTTAAGAAACTTAAACCTCAAAATGGCAAAGGACTGCGGGGCAGGGGGCAGATAAGCCTACTGGGTTCTTCAACAGTTGTTTGGGGAGGCTTTGGTGGAGAGAGCCCACTCCTCACTAAGCAACAAGACCAGATGTTATTGGCTAGTTTGGGTTTTGCTTGTGTGTTGTTTGCTCGTTTGTCAACTTGTCACAAGCTACAGTCATTTGTGAAAAGGGAACCTCAGCTGAGAAAATGCACCCACCAGATTACACTGTGGGTAAGCCTGTAGAGATGTTTTCTTGATTAATGATTGATGTAGGAGGGCTCTGGATCACTGTGCATGGTGCCACCCACCCCTGGGCTTGTTCTATAAGAAAGTAGATTGAGCAGGCTATGAGGAGCAAGCCAGTGTGCTGTACTCCTCCACAGCCTCTGCATCAGATCTTGTTCTGGGCTCTTCCCTTGAGTTCCTGCCCCAACTTCCTTCACTGACTGATTGTGATGTGGAGCTATAGATGAAATAAACTTTTGTCTCCAAGTTGCTTTTTGTCATGGTGTTTTATCACAGCAATGGGAACACTAAGGCAGCTACAAATTTGAACTGGCCTCTCTGGAGGTCCCACTTTGCCAGTACACTGCTTCTTGCCTTGGAAAACACATCTGCCTCTTCACAGCCTTGGGTACACTATACACATTCCATCACGGCTGTGGCATTATCTGTAATTATCTGCATTAGTTTCCCTCCACATATGCAGAGCTTCTCCCGTTATCAACTTTCCCCATGAAAGGAGTGCATGACTCAACATTTATGAACACCATGGACATGGCACTACTACCCACCATTTACAGCTTACGTAAGGGCCCACTCTAGATGTAATGCACCCCACAGATTTAAGCAATGTGTAATGACATGTGTCCACCTGTATAAAAGCCTTCAGGAGTGTTTTTCGTGCTTTAAGTTCCGAGGTGCTTCCTCATCTATGCAACCATCGAGCTTTGCCTTCCTCCACAAACTATCTGTGTCTTGTAGTACAGATGACGTGACTAAGAGGTAGAAGGACTTAGTGTGTTTGAGGTCCTGGGTTCAAGGTCCGGTGGCATAAACAAACAAACAAAAAATTGTGATGTAGTTGGAGCCCTGCAGTAAGTCCCCTTTTCAGATTGGCCTTTTTTTTCACCTAGAAATAAACATTTATGTCAACGCCTGGTTCTGTAGATTAAGAACTGACTTCTATCATAGAAAAATATTCCATTGTCTAGATATGGCTTCCCCATTGACTGACTGAAAACTACGCTGGCTCCTTTCAAGCTCTTGCAATTCCATATAAAGATGCAACTATTAAAATGTAAGTCATCTATTGGGATTCACTTAATTAGTCAGATTTTTGTTTTCTATGAATAAAGATATAAATAGCTTATATTTCTTCTATTTCTATAGAGGCTCCTGTCATTTTAGAAGTTTCATTAGAAAATCCAAACTTGTAGTAGCTTATTTACCAACCTGTAAGAACTGCAATGATGTGGGAGTGTCATATATCAATCTGTTGATTTCATTGGTTAAGTAATAAACAAACTGCTTGGGCTCATAGTTTAGAACATAGGTGGGTGGAGTAAACAGAACAGAATGCTGGGAGGAAGAGGAAGTGAGCTCAGACTCCACAGCTCTCCTCTTGGGGGGACGATGCCTCAGAGAGACGCCATGCCCAGCTCCCGGGCAGACACACGCGATGAAGCTCCGACCCAGGATGGACGTAGGCTAGAATCTTCCCGGTAAGACCGGTGCACACAGATTATTAGAGATGGGTTGATCGGGATATCAGAATTAGCCAGTAAGAGCTAGAGCTAAAGGGCCAAGCAGTGTTTAAAAGAATACAGTGTCCGCGTAATTATTTCAGGAAAAGCTAGCCATGCGGAGCTGGGTGGGAACGCAGCCCACCGCAGCTCCTTCTACACTGCAATAATCCCTCTACAACCCTCTACAGGTTAAAAATAAATAAGTAAACAGAAATTTCCATAAACTTGGTATGTCTATGTTCATAAGGAAATTTGATCTATAATTCTCTTTCTTTGTTAGGTTTTATGTGGTTTGGGTACCAGGGTAACTGTGACCTCATAAAATGAATTTGGTAACATTCCTTCTGTTTCTATTTTGTAGAATAATTAGAGGAGTATTGATATAATTTTTCTTTGAAAGTCTGGTAGAATTCTGTGCTAAAACCATCTTGTCTTGTGATTTTTTTTTTGTTTGGGAGACGTGTAATAACTGCTTCTATTTTATGAAGGGTTATACGTCTATTTAAATTGTTTATCTGATCTTGATTTAACTTTGGTAGATAGCATATATCAAGAAATGTATCTATTTTTTATTTCAGGTTTTCCAGTTTGGTAGAGTACCAAATTTTTATGTATGCCTGTATGGCCCTATGGATTTCCTCAGTGTCTGTTGTGATATTACTGTTTTCATGTCTAATTTTATTAATTTGGAAACTCTTACTGCATCTTTTAGTTAATTTGGCTGATGGCTTACCAATCTTATTGATTTCTCAAAAACCTGTTTCATCGATTCTTTGTATTTTTGTTTGCTTTTGTTTTATTGATTTCAGCCCTCAGCTATTGTTTCTTGCTGTCTACTCTTTTTGGCTGTTATTTCTTATTGTTGTTCTAGAGCTTTCGTGCCGTTAAGTTGGTAATACGAGATTGCTCGATTCCTTTTCTTGTAGGCACTCAGCGCTATGAACTTCTTGTTACTTCCTAGTTGTGTCCCATAGGTTTAGGTGTGTTGTGCCCTTCCCTGTTTCTTCTCATTAGTTTCGGTTTGAAGTCTATTTTGTCAGATATTAAAATAACTACCACAGCTTGCTTATGAGGTCCATTTGGTTGGAATATCTTTTGCCGTCCTTTTACCCTGAAGTGATGTCTATCCTTGATGGGGAGGTGCGTTTCTCAGATGCAACAGAAGAAAGAATCCTGTTTTCTCATCCAGTCTGTGCCTTTTTATTTCAGAATTGAGACCATTAATGTTGAAAATTATCTGAGAGCAGTATTTATTGACTCATGTTATTCTGCTGTTATAGTTTAGGTCCTCCCCATTTTGATTTACTGGTCTGGAATTATTTATTCTTTGCTCTTTCTTAGGTATGGTTGCTGTCTTCAGACTGAAGTTTTTTTTTTTTTCTGGTGCTTTCTGAAGAGCTTGATTAGTAGACAGATACTATTTAATTTTAGTTTTATTGTGGTATATTTTCTTTCTCTGTCTATTGTAATGATATCATTATTCCTAGATATAGTAATCTGGCCTGGCATCTGTGGTCTCTTAGAGTCTGTATAGCATCTATCCGGGCCCTTTTGGCTTTTAGAGTCTCCATTGAAAAATCAGATTTTATTTTAAAGGTCTGCCTTTATATGTTAGTTGATCTTTTTCCCTTTGCAGCTTTTAATATATTTTCTTTTGTTCTATATCTTGAGCAATTATCATGTGTTGTGGGGACTTTCTGTTCTGGTCCTGTCTACTTGGTGTTCCACAGATCTCATGTCTTGATAGGCACCCCCTTCTTTGGATTGGGGAAATCTTCCTCTATGATTTTGCTGAAAATCTTTTGTGTGTCTTTGACCCGGGTTTCCTGTCCTTCCCCTAACCTTCCTATTTATAGATTTTTGTTTTTTTCATAGCTCCCAGATATCCTGGATGTTTTGTACCTGAATATTTTTAGGTTTAACATTTTATTTTATCCCTTTCTCCCACCTCATTTTCACTGCCTGGGTTTCTCTCTTCCGTGTTTTAGTGGGGCTTCCTTCTGAAATTTCCACATCCAGTTTGATCTCAGCTGGGATTTTCTTTAGTGATTCTGTTTCTTCCTTCATGTCTCACACTGTTTTCATTACTTCATTCCACTGTTTGTTGTGTTTTCACGGACATCATTGGGGTTTACTTGTGTCATTTTATAGTTTTTGAACATATTCATAATTATATATGATTGCTCCCCACAAGGGCAGGAAATTCCTGCTCTGCAGGAGTTCTCCCTAGAAACACATATCAGGAAGAAAATGGAGAAGTGTTTGCCAAAAATTAGCAGACCTGAGATGCTATCATTTTCTTCTCCAAGGTGTTTGGTTCAAGAGTGCTTGAGCTGCATTTGGTGTTGGTTTCTGGCTCGTGTTTAACTATTGGGTATGCTCAGCAAAAGCTTTCTGCTGTCCAGTTCAACCCCTCCCCCCAAGTCTGGTAATTTAAAAATATTGACACGATTTTGGAAACATGAAACCCAAGATGGTAGAGATTTGTATAATTCAAGCAACTATTACAATAACTATTTCATTTTGATTTTTGAAATTTATCACCCAGGGATATAACGCAATAGCAATGGCCTTGTGGGGTGCTTATATTAGCCGAATTTTGGAAAATTTTAAAATGTTCTTACTGTCAATTGTTGTGGAATATTAGTTTAAGATGTGTTACAGTCATTTATGCTGTGGAATATTTGTTTAACGATACAAAGATGTGTTACATTCTTTAACTCTGTGTGTTGCATTTGTTAAACTCTGTAAAACTGTGTTACTTTGCCGATCTAAAACACCTGGCTGGTCTACCATAGAGCTGAGCAGCCAGAAGCTAGGCAGGAGAACAGGATAGTTGGGACTTCTAGGCAGAGAGAATAAATAAAAGGAGAAACAAGGGCTCAAGAGAGAAGGGAGAGGAGGGAGAAAAGGAGGAGAGGAGGATTCCAGGTGCCAGCTACCCAGCAACGCAGCCCAACATGGAATAAGAAGGAAGAGATATACAGAAATAGAAAAAGATAAAAGCCCAGAGGCAAAGGGTAGACAAGATAATTTAAGAAAAACTGGCTAGAAACAAGCCAAGTTAAGGCCAGGAATTCATAAGTAAGAATAAGCCTCTGCCTATTTATTTGGGAACTGAATGGCAGGCCCCCTAAGAGCAAAATGCAACCAACTATAGTCAATTTTGTTGATATAAAAGGACTATTTTTTTTTTTTAGAAAAACCTCTAACAGCAGTTTAAAATTGGGAGTTAAATAGTACTTCTTGGTATCATAGCATCCGGAGCTTGTTCAGGTGGATCTTGGCTTCTCACGCTCTCCATTGAGCATGGCGGCCTGGCAGCTCAACCAAGTTTGCTTTCCAATGGTGCATGCTTTTGTAAGGGAGGAAAGTCGCAATCGCCTCACAGACCAATCCCTAGCCTGGGATACAGCTGCCCCAGGCAGGTCACTGGAAGTCAATGTGCTGAGGGGAAAAGATTAGCTATGGCACAGGAAAGATGCCAGTCGCAAACTGATGCAAATCACCTGAAGAGAAATTTGTTTGCTGTCACACTTATTCATTCATTCATTCATTCACACATTCATCCTTTCCTTCACTTCTTTGTCCATGCGATGTTTACTGACATCCAATGCATGTCAGCTATAGACTATGAGCTTCGAGCACATTTCTGAAAGGCAAGAAGAAGACAAAGAAAGGAGAAGGGAAAAGAGAAGGAGGAGAGGGAGGAGTAGGAGCGGGGAGAATAGTAACCCAAGCCATGACACATGAAACTTAGGGGCAGTTACTGAACAGCAAGGACGAGGCCAGGCCGATAGATATTCCACCAGGTCCGTGATCTCACCGACCCCTGTATGTTCTTTGAAGTAAATACCATTGTTTATTCCCACTTTTCTGATGAGAAACTTGACGTCCACTCAGGGTGGACAATTAAAAAGCTGGTATGTGGCAGGCTTTGTTCTGCTGATAAATTTAAGAGGTGCCATTATATTATGGTAAGGACCATGGTTTCTACAATGGCCAGAGCTCAAAGCTCAGTTGGAAGAGTTAGCATGTGTGATAGCCTCAGGGTTATATTTGCCTCATAGCATGACCCCTAAGAATGCTTTATTCTTTCAAAGTCTTTGCCTATACTTCTCACCTTGCTGTCCTTATGGAGTCGATCTAATCCAGGCAATGCATTCCCACAGTGTATTGGGGCTCATATGAGATGGGCAGATTGCTAAGGGGGCACACTGGTGAATCCCAAACCCAGACACGGAGGAAGTAGGGGACTTAGGCAGGAAGACTCAGAGAAAGAAGAGGAGGGAGAAGGAGGAAGAGGAAGGGTGGTTGGGGATGTGTGTTCAGGCAAGGCTAATTGTTTCTTAGAAACCGAAACTAAAAATATTTAATCCAGGAAAATATCTCAAGTATTAACTAATGCTTCCTTGACTCCTAAAGCAGGAAGCAGTAAACTCGGTAATATAGTAGAAACAAAATTTGCAAATGTGTGCTTATTGAATTTGGAATGAATTTAAAACATCAAGAATTTTTAAGAGGAGCTTTGCTGCAGACACATGATTTGACATCATTACTCTGAGTGGCTACCCTTCTGAGTGCTCAGAGACACAGCGTCCTCCTATGGCCTTCAGTCCTTTTACCCTACTCCTGGCCTCTGTGTTCTGCCTGCCTGGCTCCCAGAGGTGGAATTCAGACCTGGACTAAATGTCTACTTTAAACCTCTTTGTGTTCTCAGTGTCTAGCTGCCTCGGTGCTGGCTCTCTGGGGAGATGGGGCTGCTGAAGAAGGGAAAGAAGGAGAGAGAAGGTACACTCTAGCTTTTCTCCAGCACATTCTACGGTCTGAAAGTCTTACTCAGCACTCTGCTGTGGTTTGCACGCCTCATGCTACAGCCTGCTCGAGAAATGTCTCCAATTTCAGAGTGACCTGTGTCCGTCCACGACGATGTTAACAATGCAAACACAACCTCAAGGCCTTGCAAACTCCAGCCTGGTCCTAGAAACACAGCCCCAGGTTTGTGGCGCCCATGGTTCCCCTCTTAGCAAGGTGGGTCACCTGCCAGGGTGACCCAGAGTCACAGAGAATGAGAAATAAGTCGCTGTAAGGAAGATGGGTCTCTAGTCTTCTCCCTTGCAGCAGCAGAAGAAAGCCATAGGTACTTGATGTTCCTGTACTAAAATCTCAAACTTACAGATACATTCTAATTTAAATTTTATGATACCTTTTTCCTGCAAAAGATTAATAATTAAAAAAAAAACCTTTTGTCTTTAAAACCACCTCAAGGACAAGTGTCTCTGGTGAGTACTGGCTAATTTTAAGTTTCTTTACTGATTCCAGTGGGCTTCTGCTTTGCTATTGTGTGTGATGTAGAAGCCAGAGGCAGCTGTTTGAATTCAGGCTTCACCTCAGCCCCTGGCACCCATATTTCCAAAGAGTCTGGAATGTTCCAGTGGAAGTTCCATCCTAAGCCCTCTGCCCTGGGAGTTACCTCAGTCCAGACTCCACCCCTGAGATAGCTCACCAAAAGATGATTCCTCCCCAGAGATACTCAAGACCACTCCCAGAGGATATTTAAACAGCCCCCAAGAGAACAAAGACATGGTTTTCAGGTCTTCCCCGATTCCTCTCTGTAGGCCTGGAAAGCCATCTGGGAGCCTTGGTATCCAATAATCCTGGGCTTTTTCTAATTCGGTTTGATTTGGTCTGATTCAGATTATTGCATCAGCAGAGGGGTTTATCGGGCTCAGGAACTTCTCAGCTGCAATGGCACATTCGCAGTCAAGTGCCTGAGATTGTACCTCCGTCGAGCATTCAAAGTGGGAAACCTTCTTTTCAAAGTGCAAACTAGACTCCTGCTTCATCTTCTGGCCTCTTTTCTACCGTTGTCGGCTAGAAAACAACCACATCCCAGTGTGCTTTTCTTAGGTGGAACCTGGGAGAGAGCACACAAGATGACGGACTCATTTGTGAGCTACATTTAAAATCTAGCTATATCAAATGTTCTTCTCTAAGTGCACCTTGAAATGTCTCACGATATAAATAATCAAACACTTCAGGCAGAATTGAAAATGAGAAACGCGAACGCTCCAAACTCTAAAAAGTCTCAAGGACGTGATGGCGAGAGTGGAAAATTCGAATCTGACCTCGTGGGAGGGATAGTTCACTTTCAAAGGCATGCGGGCACTAATGTTCCTCCAGGCCATGTGTATGTGGTGTATATAAAACATGAATGAATTCAGACTGTGTTTAGACTTGGACTTCATACCCCAAATATCTCACCACATATATGTGGCCATTTCATAATCAAAGCACTCTGGAAAATATAATGCTTTTAGTCCTGGGTATTTCAAACAAAGCACAGCTAGCCTGAAGCTGTTTGAGCTGGGCGTTCCCTTTTAATCATTGTATTCATGATATTTGCATCTTATAGGTTCATATAAAAATTCAGCAGTGAGACCAGCACCAGAATAAATGCTGGTAAATTACCATATTCTTGGTCTCCCCTTCCTCGCTCTGTGTGTGTGCACGAGCGCACACGTGTGTGCAATTATGTACACGTGAAGGTCAGAGAACAACCTCGGGCTTTAGCCCTTAACTTCCACGTTGGTGCAGATGGATTCTCTCATATTCTCCCCTCCGTGCCAGGCTCAGTGGCCTGCCAGCATCCCAAGATTCCTGTTTCCCAGTGAAGGCACGCTGGGATCACAAACACCTGCGCGTCTGTTCCAGGTGTCATGTGGGATCTGAGAATCTGAACCTGGACTGCCAGTCTTGGGTCAGCAAGCTTTTTCTCCACTAAGCCGTCTCGCTGGCCCTCGAGGAGTCTTCTGTTTTGCATCAGGGTCCGTAGATTCCTGAGTGGCCAGCCAGGGTGATCTGCCGGAGCATGGTGAGCATGGCAGCAAGGCGTGTTTGTGAAGAACAAAAATCATCACACATTATTTTATTGTGTAATCAGCACTTCTATGTGTAAAGAGCACGCTGATCTTACTCGAAAGGGTCTCAGACATCAGTGCTCTTCTTTTGGGGGGGGGGGGGTTTCGAGACAGGGTTTCTCTGTAGCTTTTGGATCCTGTCCTGGAACTAGCCCCTGTAGACCAGGCTGGTCTCGAACTCACAGAGATCCACTTGCCTCTGCCTCTCGAGTGGTGGGATTAAAGGCGTGCGCCACCACCACCTGGCAACATCAGTGCTCTTGCTGGCAATGCCTGCTCTATAGCTGTGTGTGCAGCTCAGTGGTTAAGAGCCCTTTCTGCAACTGTAGCCCCTAATCCAACATAGACTTCCACGTAGTGAGCCGTGGGTTTAGGACCTGTATTTCCGGGTTCAGGAGCCTCTTTCCACTGTGATCATCAGGAGTGATCAGAGAGATGAGGTTTTTCAGATAAATGAGACGTTAGCTGGTTGAGACTATAACATCTGAAATGGAGACTTGGGGTCTGGGAGGATTTCTGAATGTAAAATGTGTTTTCTATTAGGGTAATCTGGCTGCCTGCATCCCAGGCATTCCAAGGTTGAGATGTATTCCAATTCTTCTTTGACATGGATTTGACCAAAATCAAATGTTTTTGCTATGAAAACATAGCCTGTATATAGCTTTCATCTCGCTCTGGGCCAGAGGATCATTAACTTATTGCAACAATTGTTTACAGACTCATGTTACAACAATGTGCCTATGAAAATAGACAGTTCTTCATTTTTCAACACGTATGAACCTGATTTTAGCTAAAAAGCAAAGCGCACATTTCCAGCTAACGAGCAAAAAACACTGGGGCCGAGACAAAGGACACTTGGACCAGCACAGTTGTGCAAGCCGCTTGTGATTATGGCAAAACATTTCCAGTCCAAGGCATTCGCCGAGCACGTGCCTGGCAGTCTCCCAGATAACGCTGAGAAACAGCGAGAGGACAAGACGTCCAAGCGCTTGCACGTCCCAACCCCACTCGGGCTGTGTCTGTAGTATAGACACACCAGGGGATGGAAAGCTAGCCGCGCTCACGTTTAGTTTCTACGGCTAATACGAGTTTTGGAACTTTTCGTAGAAACAGACAGATCAAAATCTGCGTTGGATATTTCAGGGAAAACAAGGCAGTGTGTGTGGCTCTCACTGAAGGCTGCGTTTTCCATGGAGCTCTCTACCTTACTCTCCAGCCCAGTTGATCCTTCGGAAACAAAAAGAACTTGCTCAAATGACCACATAATTCTTTTCTAAACTAAGGATAATTTTGTATTTCAATACAGCGTGGGCTGAATTCAAGCAATATGGGACATTCCCAACAGATTAATGTCGATTGAATCTGCATCACAAAACAATGTGTAAAGCGAACCCTGGAAGTTGATCATAATCTGAAGAAGGCAAATGTCATTGGCAATCTGACCATTTAACGTGAGCCAACCTGAGAACGTAGGGGCAGGGGCATCTCTCTGTGTTCTTACCTATACAGAAACACGCACATTTAAACAATAGAATACATGCTATTTCGTAATCTGTACTTAAATTATTACGAGATACAAACCTTTCTCCCATGATCTTTCAGAGAGCTCCAGAGCACAGATGTCTGAGCCAGACTGAGGTTGACTCAATTTAATGATGTTTTTAAATTATCATTTAAAGACAAGGGGCTGAAGCCATGGCTCAATAGATAAGATGATGTTTGCTGTGAAAGCGGGGCCCTAAGCCCAAATCCCCAGCACCCACAAAAAAGCCAGACATGGTAGTGTGTGCCAGAAACTCCGGTGCTGCCGGGGTGAGACAACAGATCCTAGGCGCTCATGGGCCAGTCAGTGGCCCAAAATGGGATGCCTCATGTTCAGTGGGAGTTTTGACTCCAACTCAAAACTTAAGGTGGGGAGTAACAGAAGAAACCCAGTGTCCTCCTCTGCCTTCTACATGTTGTACCCACTCATATATATGTGGGTACTCCCCACCACACACACACACACACAACTTAGGATGGTATCAAACCATACCCGTGCAACGATTCTGGTTTTCACTTTGGGTACAGCGCAATACATTAGATGACCTACTTAGCACTTTCTTGGGAAATGGACTTTGTCTTAGGTAATATTATCGGTAGGTTGACTTCGGTGTGAACGTGTTTAAGGTGTGCGCAGCCAAGCTGTGATTTATTCAGATTGGGCGCCGTGACTGAGTTGCCAACTTTAAGATGACATAGGACACAACCCAATTTAAAGTCAAGGAATATCCGTATGCTAGCATGTGACCAGATTAGTTTGTCTAAGTACGTTTGTACCGGGTAGGTTTCCAATCAGTGAAGTGTAATGTTGCATGTCTATCATCCCAGCGGTCAGGATGCTGAGGTGGAGATATGAAAGTTCAAGCCCATCCTGGGCACCCGAGTGATAATCTGTCTCGA
This sequence comes from Microtus oregoni, assembly GCF_018167655.1. Classification (NCBI taxonomy): domain Eukaryota; kingdom Metazoa; phylum Chordata; class Mammalia; order Rodentia; family Cricetidae; genus Microtus; species Microtus oregoni. The sequence continues at coordinate 26,318,245 of NW_024543077.1, forward strand.
AAATCAGATGAATGCTTTCTAGAATTTGTCATTTTCACAAGGACACCCTGGTGCACATTCTTGTCCCATTGTAGGCCTGACTTCTCATCTTACACGGAACTGAAGAAACTCCTCAAACAGGTTGGAAGGCCTTGGGCATGCTGATGCAGCGAGATCCTTTTGCTCCTGCAAAGCAGAATGGACATGTTTTGACTCTTGTCTCTGATCTGAGTGATGATGGTAATAAACCCTTCCCTAAGTGGGGAATATGTGTTTGTGTGTTCACCCCAAGAAAAGCGTCTGCTCCCTCATCACTGTCCCCCAAGAAACCTCTTTCTGTCCATGCGAATCTAGCTTCCTCTTGTCCATGCCATGACACTGATTATGGGAAGAAGAAATGCATTTATGTGACACAGTTCAGACACACAGTGGCAGCTTCGAGTAATCTCTCCCACCCAAACACATACAACCATAGTTTAAAAGGATTACATTTAAATTAATCATGCTATTGTTGGTAGCTAGGCCTTTTCTCTACTGAAGGAAGCAGTTTTTTTTTCTATGACATCATGTTATGAAAAATAAATCAAGAATTTGTATTGCTTGGTTTTACTTGTTTTAAAAATATAGACCAACAACAATCTAAGGAAAATGTTTCTAAGATCGCTGAGTGTTTTTGAAGCCGGGAGTGGAGGCTTTCTGCTACCAGCACACATTGGCACAATTGTGCTGATTAGCTCAGAGCAGCACCGGGAAGGAAATGATGCCGGAGATGAGTCTCAACTCAGAAATGCAAGAATTACTGAGCTTCCGGGAAACAGGCACAAAATCAATGGGCAAACGGGGTCCTTGCTTACCCAGGGAAGTGATCCAGCCGCCTCTGGTGAGTTCAGAATGACTGTCTGAGTAAGCAGTGTGTCTCCAGGAGGGAAAGCGGCGGAGGGAAGACATGAAAGTCTCACTGCAGAGGGTTTCAAGGGCAAGAGGGGGCGAGGGGTCCCCAAGCACGCAGATTGCATCATGGGAGTATTCGCGGGTGTAGCTGAATGGCTGTTGATGGTTCTTCTCTTCCTCGCGTCAGCAGGGATTGGTGTGGGGCCCAGTGGAGATCACTACCCTTCAATACAGTGCCGTCCTCTCCCTCCTGCCCTGGGGAACTGAAGAAGTCCCTCGTTTGATGGCTTTATTTAGTACCGAATAGCAAACCTACGAGGGTGCTAGATGAGTCTCCCAGACTGTCCATCCCAACAAAGAGCTGATTAGATTACCAAGATCAACCTCCTGCCCCAATGAATCAGACGATGCCTCCACAGGGAATAAAAAAGATCCACAGAATCATAATGAGCTTGCTTGACCCGGGGTTTTCCAGGTCACACCTGTGTCTCCTGGGATTCATTCTTGCTATGTTTGTTTGTTGGTTCCCCGCCCCCTCCCCCCTCCATTGCTTTGTTAATTCATCCTTTGGTCTTCAAGTAGGAATTTGTTTGCTGTTTGTTTGTTTTTTAGGTTTCTCCGAGTACCAACTCCGGCTGTCCTGAAACTCTCTCTGTAGATCAGACTGGCCTAGAACTGACAGATCAGCCTGCCTCCGCCTCTGCCTCCCAAGCGCTGGGCTCAAAGCTGTTCGCCAAAAGCACAGCCAGGCAGGAGTTTCGAAGCGCTAAAAAAAATCTTTATAAAATTCTGCATAAATAGAAATATCACTTCCATCTGCTAGGACTAAACAGTACATTTTCAAAATGCACTTCCTAGGGGTTCAGTAATCATGTACACAAAGCTG